>NC_064641.1:499599297-500849297 GCF_023864345.2 Schistocerca serialis cubense
TTTGAGGTATGACGCATTATCTCCAAAGTAAGTCCAGAAGTGTGCCGTATCTGTACACATATCACATTCTTTGGCACATCAGATAAGCAGCCGAAGTAAAATCATGTATCCGCCATCTTGTTTTTAGTTTACTTTATTGATCAGTAGGGATTGTAAAAGAAAATCAGATCTCTTCCTTATAATATGTAAAGGGGGGCTTTTCAGGAAGTAAATACAAAGCCTAGAGCATATATAAGTAAAACTATGCATCACAAAAACTTTGTTATATTTTAGGACACAAAACTGGTTGCAGTATTTTCTACAGTGTAATTTATGAAAACAGCTGTGGTGTTCTCTAACCAAAACATATAAAATAATTCCAGAGGGTGTCTTCTAACAGGATACCACCACCTACATACCACAGTTGTAACTCAACCTCCTCTACAGAATGTCGACAAGTTGCCTTGGCCTGCTTGATCACCAGATCTACATCTACATTTATACTTCGCAAGCCACCCAACGGTGTGAAGCGGATCATTCTCCAATCGAACACATATGGGACATCATCAGACGACAGACTCCAGCATCATCCATAAACAGCATTAACTATACCTGTACTGACCAACCAAGTGCAACAGGCATGGAACTCCATCACACAAACTGACAGCTAGCACCTGTACAACACGACGCATGCACGTTTGCATGCAACACTCTGGCAGCTATACCGATTATTAATGTACCAACATTTCACATTTTCAATGGCTTATCTCAAGTTTACATTACTCTGGTATCCTGCAATGTTAATGACTTGAATATATTACCTAGACGAATGTATTCCTAAAATTTCATTATTGTACATTAATTATTTTTTGATGTAGCCTTTTTTTCCATCAGAGTATTTAGATTACCATTGTTGCATAGGGCTAGAACATTCTGTATGAACAGATGTGTTGTTTACTCCATGATGTTGGGCCCTATTTTTCAACTGTTCCTCCGCAGACTTTCTGCAGACTGTCAATTTCGCGCCCCCCCCCCCCCCCCCCCCCCTCAGCTTAGCCGGGAATTTGTCCCAACTATTGAGCTTCTCTTTGTTGTTTGCAAATCATTGTTGGGTGTGTAGTCCAAGCAAAAATAACATTTGCCGAACACTTCCTAACATCCAACCTGTTCTATCTGGTGACTCGATCGAATCTTTTCAGCCATTGGGTCATGCCTTGATCAGTGACTCCAGAGAAGACTGAGGAACCCCCGATCAATGTATACAGCACAGTTCGCAGCCGTATCAGTGTCAGTGGCATTGAAAAATGGCTGAAATCGTTAAAATTTAACAAGACTTCAGGGCCAAGTGGTATCGCTGTCAGATTCTACAGTGAATTTGCAGCAGATTTTGCCACCAGATTAATGAGGGCTCGATAAAAGAGGTTCTTGTGTAAAAAATTTCCTTGAGACAAAAAGCTTCTGTCCACAACACAGCATGGCTTCAGAAAGCATCGCTCGTGCAAAACTCAGTTTGCCATTTATTCACTTGATATCCTGCAAACCGTGGATGAAGGACAACAGGTATATTCCTTATTCCCAGATTTCTGGAAAGCATTTGCCACAGAGCCCCATTGCAGACTGTTAATGAAGGTAAGAGCATATGGAATAGGTTTTCAGATACCCAAGTGTCTCAAACACTTCAAGTAATAGAAGCCAGTGTGTTGTCCCTGATGGCCAATTTTCAGAGATAAGGGTATCATAGAAGTACCTCAGGGAAGCATGATAGGACCACTATCATTCTCTGCACACATAAATTATCTGGCAGACAGGCTAATCAGAAATCTGCGGCTGTTTGCAGATGATGTTGTGAGTAGGAGAATATGATCACTGAGTGACTGGAGGAGGATACAAGATGACTTAGACAAAATTTCAAGTTGATGTGGTGAATGGCATCTTGCTTTAAATATAGAAAAATGTACATTTAGGAAGATGAGTAGCAAAAAATAATCCCACAATGTTTGAACACATCATTAGTGGTGTGCAGCTTGACAGTCAAGTTGATTTAATATCTAAGCATAATGTTGCAAAGCATTATGAAATGGAGCTAGCACGAAGGACAGTAGTTACGAAGGTGAATGGTAGACTTCAGTTTATTGGGACACTTTAGGAAAGTGTTGTTCCTCTGTAAAGGACACCACATATAGAACACTTATGTGACCCATTATTGAGTACTGATCGAGTGTTTGAGATCCCCACCAGGTTGGGATAATGAAAGACATCAAAGCAATTGAGAGGCAAGCTGCCAGATTTGTTATTGGTAAGTTAAATCAACACACAAGTATTATGGAGACGCTTTGTGAACTCAAATGGAGATTCCTGGAGGGAAGACAATGTTCTTTTCGAGAAATGTTACTGAGAAGATTTAGAGAACTAGCATTTGAAGTGTGGGACAACTATTCTGCTGGTACTAAAGTACATTCTACAAAAGGGCCACGAAGGTAACAGAAATTTGATCTTGTACAAAGGCATATAGGCAGTCATTATTCCCCCCAACTGGAACAGAAATGGAAATAATTATTAGTCGTACAAGGTACCCCCACCATGGCTTGCAGAGTGCATACGTAGATGCGGAAGAGCCACTTACCACAAATAGTTCAAAGTTAAGCAGATAGGAATTACCACAATTAATGCTACATCATTTCAGAGTCTGCTATACTAACAGGTGCTAAAATTCACAATTTCTGGCATTATATGTGATTTTCTAAATATAAAATCTGATATCTAAAGTGCTGGTGATGCTTGGCTCAATTTCTGATCTTAATTATTTCAGATCTACACAGTTCAGATAAGTGAATGAGTTCTGAACAACTGAAGTGGGAAACGGCGAAACAAATCTTACGTCACTCAGCAATTCTGACATTAAGTAACACATTAAATGAAATTTTATTCGCAATCAGAGCGAAAACAATGTTTTCCATTGACGAGTCATTCTGCAAAACAATCCACATTCCATCTCTGACTGGGCATTCCAGGATATAAATTATGCCCATGGCTGAGTTCCACAATAAATTTAAGATACTTTCTGGAGTCATATTATGTAAACCAGCAGAAAATAAGACATACATTTGTAAACATATGCATACGCTCAACATCTCCTATCCCCTTGATTGATTTCAACTGAACATATTACTTACGACCTGGAAAGAAAAACTGTGGAGTTAAAAAACACCAACCTCCCATTGCGGTAGGGATGACAGGCGGGCAAAGAGGCGGGAGGGGGGGGACGACGAGACGGGCAGAGAGAGAGAGAGGGGGGGAAGGGGGAGACGACGAGACGGGCAGAGAGAGAGAGAGTGGGGGGAAGGGGGAGACGACGAGACGGGCAGAGAGAGAGAGAGGGGGGAAGGGGGAGACGACGAGACGGGCAGAGAGAGAGAGAGAGAGAGAGAGAGAGAGAGAGAGAGAGAGAGAGAGAGAGAGAGAGGGGGGGGGGGGAGGGGGAGACGACGAGACGGGCAGAGAGAGGGGGGAGGGGGGGCCGAGACGGGCAGAGAGAGGGGGGAGGGGGGGCCGAGACGGGCAGAGAGAGGGGGGAGGGGGGGCCGAGACGGGCAGAGAGAGGGGGGAGGGGGGGCCGAGACGGGCAGAGAGAGGGGGGAGGGGGGGCCGAGACGGGCAGAGAGAGGGGGGAGGGGGGGCCGAGACGGGCAGAGAGAGGGGGGAGGGGGGGCCGAGACGGGCAGAGAGAGGGGGGAGGGGGGGCCGAGACGGGCAGTGAGAGGGGGGAGGGGGGGCCGAGACGGGCAGTGAGAGGGGGGAGGGGGGGCCGAGACGGGCAGTGAGAGGGGGGAGGGGGGGCCGAGACGGGCAGTGAGAGGGGGGAGGGGGGGCCGAGACGGGCAGTGAGAGGGGGGAGGGGGGGCCGAGACGGGCAGTGAGAGGGGGGAGTGTGAAGGGATTGGCAGAGAGGGGGGGAGTGTGAAGGGACTGGCAGAGAGAGGGTCAGGGTGAGGGTGAAGAAACAGGCAGGTGGAGGAGACAGGCAGCGAGATGTGGACGGGAGGAAACAGGCCTATCACTGTTTCCCGTACATCAATACTGTAAAATGACATCTGAGTATCCAATTTAGTTTTCAAAACACAGTGTAACCAGTGTACACTATTCTTGAAAAATATCATAAACTTAGAAAGGTGCTGAATCTTTGCAGACAAATAGTTTCAACAGAATAAAATTAATAAAAAAAAAATCAACGGGGTAAACTACAAGCAAAATAAAAGTGCGTAAAAAGCATTTTGTATATCAATTGGTAAATGCTGATAATTATGTCAGCATACCGTAAGCTGTTACTGTGATGTGTATCCCTCCGAAAAGTTGGGTTATCTGCAGCAGACGGCTGGTGCAACCCAGGCCCATTCAGGAAAAGTTACACTTGCGTATTTGCCAAATTCATTAAACAAAACTATGTAACAAATGTAATTACCTCATCTCCTATGTACTTGTGCAGCATTCTAATCACAGAGGCACCTTTGTTATATGAAATGTCATCAAATATTTCATCAATTTCTGAAGGATGACCAACAGGAACCTGGAATCAAATTAATTTGTGTAGTTATACTTAAATAAAATTCACAAGAAGAGTTACACTGCAACTACCAACACAATAAACTAATCAGGGGGTACAATTTTCAAATTTAAGAATGTGTTTGAGTTCGTGTATAATCATTATTAGTTGCTCTATTCAGATTTCATTCATCATACATCTGAGTATCAACAGACTACCCCTGAAAAAAAACACAACAGACTTTTACACTGTAGTCTGAAAAAGCAAAATACTTGGTTCCTTTAAAATCAGAAAAATAAGCAAATCATTACACATACAGGAGGTCAATCAACACATTCCAATTCATAAGATTTAACACCAGACTATACCATGACAGGATATCTTTAATCCATACCGACATAATAAAGAAAATTATATCAAAATCAAACTTTGTGACAAATTTATTTGCAGACTTAATCTCAACAATATCTTTTTATATTTAAAGGTCAGTTCATGCTAATTAATCATTTCCAGTTACATCTACATAAACCTGCCTCTGCTAAGGTATGCCTTCATACACTCAGACAAATTTTACAAGTTATTCATTAACAGCCCTGTTTCAAGTATGCATAAATTTTACACTTTATTTCAAGGAAGGAGATTGACTAAAGAACTCTAATTTCAATTTTTAAAATGTATATTGCCTGTCAAATGAGAGAATTTTACTGTTATCAGTAAGTGTTTATTTACTTGCACAGTATGTTTCAAAGTTTTAAGTCTCCATCATCAGAAGGATTTGTGCGTATTAATATGGCATCTATGTGATGTGTTATAACTTTGGAATAATCTGCAACACTGTCCAGTGACTTTTTTTTTACTAGACAGTGTCACAGGTTACTACGACATCATAATGTGATACACACATGCCATATTAATCCACATAAATCCACTGGATGATGGAGGTTTGAAGCTTCAAAAAGCATTGTGGAATTAGAGAAACAATGACTTTTAACAGTAAACCTCTCATTTCACACGATACCAGTAACATTCAAAGTAAAGCCTAACCAAAAACAATCAAATTTAAAGTATACTGATTGCATTTTAAAAATTATTGTAACAATAGGTCTTTCTTCCATTCCAAATTACAGTGTATTCCAAGAGAAACAGTCAATATTCAGGTATATGACAGGAATGCTCATCTGGAGCAAAAGAACATACAGACCTAATCCCAATTCTGAGTGGTTTCCAAGATACAACACATTTAATGTACATTATTATTTATATTCTTTGTTATTCAATTCCAGA
Source organism: Schistocerca serialis cubense (assembly GCF_023864345.2). Taxonomy (NCBI): domain Eukaryota; kingdom Metazoa; phylum Arthropoda; class Insecta; order Orthoptera; family Acrididae; genus Schistocerca; species Schistocerca serialis. The sequence goes on from NC_064641.1 coordinate 499,605,101, forward strand.
AATACTGATAATTGAAACTCATTCTTTTCTCGTATGTCCTACTGAAAGCTTTGGATCAAGGCACTCAAGTAGACGCACTGTTTCTTAATTTCTGAAAAGCTTTTGACTCTGTACCACATCCACACTTATTACAGAAAGTAAGATAATATGGGTTATCAAGCGAAATTTGTGATTAGATTGAGGATGTCTTGGTAGAGAGGGCACAATAAGTTAACTTAGACCAAGAGTCGTCAACAGATGTAGAAGTAACTCCCAGTGTGGCCCATGGAAGTATGTTGGGACCCTTGCTGTTCACATTTTACATTAATGACCTTGCGAACAATATTAATGGTTGGTTGGTTTGGGGAAGGAGACCAGACAGCGTGGTCATCGGTCTCATCGGATTAGGGAAGGATGGGAAAAGAAGTCGGCCGTGCCCTTTCAGAGGAACCATCCCGGCATTTGCCTGGAGCGATTTAGGGAAATCATGGAAAACCTAAATCAGGATGGCCGGACGCGGGATTGAACCGTCGTCCTCCCAAAACAATATTAATAGTAACCCCACAGTTTTTGCAGATGATGCAGTCATCTATAATGAAATACTGTTGAAAGATGCTGCATAAATATTCAGTCAGGTCTTGATAAGATTTCAAAGTGGTCCAAAGGCTGGCAACTTGCTTTAAATGCTCAGAAATGTAAAATTGTGCACATTAAAAAACAAAAATACCTATTCTATGACTACAGGAAGACTGAGTCGCAGTTGAAATCTGTCAACTCATATACGTACCTTGATGGAACACTCTGCAGGGATTTGAAATGATGCATATACATTTTGTCAGGTTCCATGGGCCACACTGGGAGTTACTTCTACATCTGTTGACGACTCTTGGTCTAAGTTAACTTATTGTGCCCTCTCTACCAAGACATCCTCAATCTAATCACAAATTTCGCTTGATACCCCATATTATCTTACTTTCCGTAATAAGTGTAGATGTGGTACAGAGTCAAAAGCTTTTCAGAAATTAAGAAACAGTGCGTCTACTTGCATGCCTTGATCCAAAGCTTTCAGTAGGACATACGAGAAAAGAATGAGTTTCAATTATCAGTATTTCTGGAATTGAATAACAAAGAATATAAATAATAATGTACATTAAATGTGTTGTATCTTGGAACACTCAGAATTGGGATTAGGTCTGTATGTTCTTTTGCTCCAGGTTAACACGTGTACACCAATACACAAACATTACAAAATGTGTTTTACAAAGTACCAATTGAAAAATATGTATTTTTAACAAACTCATCTCTAAGCATTGATCTACACACAATAAGGTTCTATTAGTTTTCTGTAAAATACCTTCCACTGACTGAAAACTTCTCTATAAAATGGTTGAATTACATTAGTCATGTCACGTGGAATCTGAAGCAGCTCTACTTCCTTGTCAGGATGAACTTGAAATATAGCTTTTAAAACTTTTTATGACCTGACCATGAACATAGAAGGAGAAGAGATTTTTTTCCTCGCAGAATGGGAGAAAAGCATGATGCACGAAAGATTTAACATTTTCATTTCCCATTATTCCCCTGACTTTAATGCGTCTACCACAAGATTACCTAAGTAGAACACTGTTCTTTTGACACATTGTTCACAGCGTCTGCTTGATTCTTGAAGAAATACATACAGTTTAGAAAGAAATGAATCATCCAGACTAATTACAGGCATTATACTGTATGAATGTGCGAGTGTAGTCATGGACTGTGCAGTTGCCTCTGTATGTTTTTCCCCTTTGAATGACAATGTGTTTTCAGCATGCATTTTTTTTTTTTTTTAAACCGGACTGATCTGAATTGTAAACTTAAGAGTCACTATAAATTCCGATCTTATGTTTTGCATATGCAATAAGTACTTCAATCATTTTGGTTCGAATCACTTCACCCGAATCAAAATTTTTTATTTTTCTTGCCACAAGTTTATGTGATCTTTTGAAGTGATTAATCCAACTTTCAAAAGCTGTAAATTCTTTAACGCCTATCGCATTGGCAATACCTAATGCCCAGTCGTGTAAAGTTGTAATGCTGGCTTCGGTAAATAGCTCAAAAAGTTGCGCATTTCACCCCATTGCAATTTCCAGTTGACTCTTATGTCATCCAATGACTTCATTTTTCCATCCATACAATTCACGTTCAGGACGTGCAAAGTGATGATTATTTTGAACAGTAATGACACACAGGCATTTCTTAACACTTTCGTTCAACCAATTATCACCGCATTTATTTTGTTGTCTGATACGGTAATTTTAGTTCCTGGTGTTGCTTTTGGAGATAACTTTATACAAGGCACTATCGCTCATACAATCTTCATGACTAAAACTTTCTTCAGTTTCTTCACTGTCTGTAGATTTACAATTTACAATAACAAATGTTTCTGTTGTTTCTAGCCATATGTCTGCACTATTTACATGCTTGTCACAGTCTTCATAGCAAGCAGCAAAACATTTACATGATTCACCATCACCTGCGAGGGGAGATTGAATGTTCAGCATAAAGTGGCTTGTGCAGTATAGATGTAGATCTACAGAATATCTTTTCCAACTCTAACTAGTATCAGGATGATACTTTTTCAAAATACGTACCAGAAATTAAAAGAAAGTGCATCCCAAAGAATCAAACATTAATTTTCCTTTTTCCCCAAAACCTTCCAGCAATATTTGTCTTTAGTGAATGCTGTGGTATGATGGCCGCATTTTCCAACCATGTGCGCAACGTTCACCATACCAACAGCTAGCGACTTAAGATTTCCAGAGGTAGCCAGTCTTCAGTCTTCACTGCAAGCACTAAGCAAGAGAAACAGCTGATTTTGTGATTATGTTTGGGTGACTTCCAGCTCATGTAAGCAGCTACAATTTTGTGTGTGGGCCTTATTTACAGTTAACTAACAACAGTACGAAAAACAATGGTAAAAAATTAATACATGTTTTGGTGTGACAAATCTGACCATTTCCTGGTGACTGCCCCTGCACATACCCTAACAGGGGCAGCAGCATCCACGATGTGACCGAGCAAGGCATCTCGCATATTCACTTTTTTGTGCACTTCAGTCTTCATACAACCCAATATGCAAAAATCTAATGGTCTAAGGTCTGCCAATATGGGTGGCCAATTAACTGTACAACCACAATCAATCCAGCGATTAGGGTAAGTGCATTTGAGATGCTTCCTGGCATGTCTGGCAAACGTGGAGGGGCTCCATCATGCTAGAAGTACATGGCAGCTCATGTGGTAAGAAGATTGTCCTCTAGTTGTTCAACAATGAATTTTCCATAGAATGTAAGTAATTCTGTCCCACCATTCGCTCTTCAGAAATGATTGCCTATTTGTATGTTACCGATCATGTCGCACCAAATACACTCCTGGAAATTGAAATAAGAACACCGTGAATTCATTGCCCCAGGAAGGGGAAACTTTATTGACACATTCCTGGGGTCAGATACATCACATGATCACACTGACAGAACCACAGGCACATAGGCACAGGCAACAGAGCATGCACAATGTCGGCACTAGTACAGTATATATCCACCTTTCGCAGCAATGCAGGCTGCTATTCTCCCATGGAGACGATCGTAGAGATGCTGGATGTAGTCCTGTGGAACAGCTTGCCATGCCATTTCCACCTGGCGCCTCAGTTGGACCAGCGTTCGTGCTGGACGTGCAGACCGCGTGAGACGACGCTTCATCCAGTCCCAAACATGCTCAATGGGGGACAGATCCGGAGATCTTGCTGGCCAGGGTAGTTGACTTACACCTTCTAGAGCACGTTGGGTGGCACGGGATACATGCGGACGTGCATTGACCTGTTGGAACAGCAAGTTCCCTTGCCAGTCTAGGAATGGTAGAACGATGGGTTCGATGACGGTTTGGATGTACCGTGCACCTCGACGATCACCAGTGGTGTACGGCCAGTGTAGGAGATCGCTCCCCACACCATGATGCCGGCTGTTGGCCCTGTGTGCCTCGGTCATATGCAGTCCTGATTGTGGCGCTCACCTCCACGGCACCAAACACGCATACGACCATCATTGGCACCAAGGCAGAAGCGACTCTCATCGCTGAAGACAACACGTCTCCATTCGTCCCTCCATTCACGCCTGTCGCGACACCACTGGAGGCGGGCTGCACGGTGTTGGGGCGTGAGCGGAAGACGGCCTAACGGTGTGCGGGACCATAGCCCAGCTTCATGGAGACTGTTGCAAATGGTCCTCGCCGATACCCCAGGAGCAACAGTGTCCCTAATTTGCTGGGAAGTGGCGGTGCGGTCCCCTACGGCACTGCGTAGGATCCTACGGTCTTGGCGTGCATCCGTGCGTCGCTGCGGTCCGGTCCCAGGTCGACGGGCACGTGCACCTTCCGCCGACCACTGGCGACAACATCGATGTACTGTGGAGACCTCACGCCCCACGTGTTGAGCAATTCGGCGGTACGTCCACCCGGCCTCCCGCATGTCCACTATACGCCCTCGCTCAAAGTCCGTCAACTGCACATACGGTTCACGTCCACACTGTCGCGGCATGCTACCAGTGTTAAAGACAGCGATGGAGCACCGTATGCCACGGCAAACTGGCTGACACTGACGGTGGCGATGCACAAATGCTGCGCAGCTAGCGCCATTCGACGGCCAACACCGCGGTTCCTGGTGTGTCCGCTGTGCCGTGCATGTGATCATTGCTTGTACAGCCCTCTCGCAGTGTCCGGAGCAAGTATGGTGGGCCTGACACACCGGTGTCAATGTGTTCTTTTTTCCATTTCCAGGAGTGTATTAATTAAAAAATGAACTTCATAGTTAGTTTATACTGAAGCGTGCGGATTTTCCTGCAAGCATTGATGATTACTATCTGTGTCGTTAATTCCATTCTCTATAAACATGGCTTTGTCAGTGAATAGTATTAATGAAAGCAACTGATGATTGTCATTTAAACAGCGACAAAATTCAAGTACTGTGGATTGTCGCCAATGTTAAGATTGTGACATGCTGCACATGAAATAGGTACAAGTTTTTCACATGTAATGTTCAGAAAGTCACCATGTACTGTATAATGTAAATGCATTTACCTGCACTAAAATGCCACTGGTAACTGGTCTCCATTGCCTCTGGCTGAAAACTGGTTGTCAAAAGTCGGCTATTGTCAATGATGCAGTCTACATTGACATTACAGTTCAAACACTTTGCACTCAGATGTTTAATAACCTACGGTTTATGGCCGTATCGTGTCTCATTATCTTACATTATGCACAGACTATCTCTTAGCCAAATACTACACTCATTTGATGTTCTATAATATATTAATGATTGTTCAAGTGCAATAGGCTGTTCTTACTAGGTCAACACAGCAAATCAGCAATAGCCAAATATCACCAGGTCTGTGGTCGATATATAAATTTTCAGGAAACTCGTGTGCTTGCCTGACAGCCTCAGATCCATCGATGATAAATAAGAGAAGCCACTTAAATAATTAAATGCCCCCACAGCATCAATGGGGAAGGTTGTGACAAGTTACCAGAGCCTGGCTGCCAGTGATCTGAGTCCAATGTATCATATACGTTCGACAGCCAAGAGCCCCCAAAACTCGGGCTTAATGGTAGGTACAAGTGATCACACGAGAACTAGCATGCAGTATCAATTCTTGCTGCAAAGGCTGCTCCAGTTACAAGCTAAAGAGTCACTGCTGCCTACCATTCACTACCTGAAATAGCACAAGGAATATCCTACTGATCAACTGCTCCTTATGAAATCAAACACTGAATAAAAATTTACCCTAAATTATATACCTAAGAGAACTTAGAACTGTTGTCCTTTATGGTTATGCACACTTTGTGAAGTTTCTAAAGTAGTCAATGTAACATTTAAAAGTGTTTTTATCTTTTGATTGCTACCAAGCTAATCTGGAAAAGAAAGCTGGATGGATTCAAAGAAAGAAAATATTAACTGACACACTTAGAAAGGAGGCTACAAATGATTTCTCAAAGACATGACCCAACTTTTCGCATATATATTTGTCTGCTCGTGTCTGTGTATGTGCGGACGGATGTGTGTGAGCGCGCGCGCGCGCGAGAAAGAGTGTATACCTGTCCTTTTTTCCCCCTAAGATAAGTCTTTCCGCTCCCGGGATTGGAATGACTCCTTACCCTCTCCCTTAAAACCCACATCCTTTCGTCTTTCCCTCTCCTTCCCTCTTTCCTGACGAGGCAACAGTTTGTTGCGAAAGCTTGAATTTTGTGTGTATACATCTTCAACTTTTGTGTGTATGTTTGTGTGTCTATCGACCTGCCAGCACCTTCGTTCGGTAAGTCACATCATCTGTGTTTTTATATATATAATAGAGGGAAACATTCCACTTGGGAAAAATTATATATAAAAACAAAGATGAGGTGACTTACCGAACGAAAGCGCTGGCAGGTCGATAGACACACAAACAAACACAAACATACACACAAAATTCAAGCTTTCGCAACAAACTGTTGCCTCATCAGGAAAGAGGGAAGGAGAGGGAAAGACGAAAGGATGTGGGTTTTAAGGGAGAGGGTAAGGAGTCATTCCAATCCCGGGAGCGGAAAGACTTACCTTAGGGGGAAAAAAGGACAGGTATACACACTCGCGCGCACACACACACACACACACACACACACACACACACACACACACACACATATACAGACACAAGCAAACATATTTAAAGACAAAGAGTTTGGGCAGAGATGTCAGTCGAGGCGGAAGTGTAGAGGCAAAGAAGTTGTTGAAAGACAGGTGAGGTATGAGTGGCGGCAACTTGAAATTAGCGGAGATTGAGGCCTGGCGGATAACGAGAAGAGAGGATATACTGAAGGGCAAGTTCCCATCTCCGGAGTTCGGATAGGTTGGTGTTGGTGGGAAGTATCCAGATAACCCGGACGGTGTAACACTGGGCCAAGATGTGCTGGCTGTGCACTAAGGCATGTTTAGCCACAGGGTGATCCTCATTACCAACAAACACTGTCTGCCTGTGTCCATTCATGCGAATGGACAGTTTGTTGCTGGTCATTCCCACATAGAATGCATCACACTGTAAGCAGGTCAGTTGGTAAATCACGTGGGTGCTTTCACACGTGGCTCTGCCTTTGATCGTGCACACATTCCGAGTTACAGGACTGGAGTAGGTGGTGGTGGGAGGGTGCATGGGACAGGTTTTGCACCGGGGGCGGTTACAAGGATAGGAGCCAGAGGGTAGGGAAGGTGGTTTGGGGATTTCATAGGGATGAACTAACAGGTTACGAAGGTTAGGTGGACGGCGGAAAGACACTCTTGGCGGAGTGGGGAGGATTTCATGAAGGATGGATCTCATTTCAGGGCAGGATTTGAGGAAGTCGTATCCCTGCTGGAGAGCCACATTCAGAGTCTGGTCCAGTCCCGGAAAGTATCCTGTCACAAGTGGGGCACTTTTGTGGTTCTTCTGTGGGGGATTCTGGGTTTGAGGGGATGAGGAAGTGGCTCTGGTTATTTGCTTCTGTACCAGGTCGGGAGGGTAGTTGCGGGATGCGAAAGCTGTTGTCAGGTTGTTGGTGTAATGATTCAGGGATTCCGGACTGGAGCAGATTCGTTTGCCATGAAGACCTAGGCTGTAGGGAAGGGACCGTTTGATGTGGAATGGGTGGCAGCTGTCATAATGGAGGTACTGTTGCTTGTTGTGGGTTTGATGTGGACGGACGTGTGAAGTTGGCCATTGGACAGGTGGAGGTCAACGTCAAGGCCAGCAACAAATTGTCCATTCGCATGAATGGACACAGACAGACAGTGTTTGTTGGTAATGAGGATCACCCTGTGGCTAAACATGCCTTAGTGCACAGCCAGCACATCTTGGCCCAGTGTTACACCGTCCGTGTTATCTGGATACTTCCCACCAACACCAACCTATCCGAACTCCGGAGATGGGAACTTGCCCTTCAGTATATCCTCTCTTCTCGTTATCTGCCAGGCCTCAATCTCCGCTAATTTCAAGTTGCCGCCACTCATACCTCACCTGTCTTTCAACAACTTCTTTGCCTCTACACTTCCGCCTCGACTGACATCTCTGCCCAAACTCTTTGTCTTTAAATATGTCTGCTTGTGTCTGTATGTGTGGATGGATATGAGTGTGTGTGTGCGAGTGTATACCTGTCCTTTTTTCCCCCTAAGGTAAGTCTTTCCGCTCCCGGGATTGGAATGACTCCTTACCCTCTCCCTTAAAACCCACTTCCTTTCGTCTTTCCCTCTCCTTCCCTCTTTCCTGATGAGGCAACAGTTTGTTGCGAAAGCTTGAATTTTGTGTGTATGTTTGTGTGTCTATCGACCTGCCAGCGCTTTCGTTCGGTAAGTCACCTCATCTTTGTGTGTGTGTATATATATATATATATATGGAAAGGATAGAGTGCTACTCACCATACAGAGGATGCATTAAGTCGCAGACAGGCACAATGAAAACAGACTGCTAAAATTTTGAGCTTTCGGCCAAGGACTTTCTTACCACACTTAAAAAAAAAAAAAACCACAGGCCATTGTCTATATGTGTATATATGGTATATACTCTCGCATCTCTCTCACATGAACAGGAAAGAGAATTACACCTTTTTCAACGCACATTTCTCATACCAACTACTCCCAGCCTGCCACTTAATTCTGCTTTACGAAATACAGCTTTACATACAGACCTACACTTCCTGAGCATTTTTCAAAAAGTCTGTTGACTGTATCAGTGAATCCAGAGCAGCAGTTGGGCGAGCTTAGCACTTATTGAGCAGCTTTGTTCAAGTACAGTTTAAATGCAAACTACAGGCACTGGTTTCGAAATCTTACCTCAATCGGGTGGCTGTTCTTAAGACAATCCAGTTCCAATGCTCTAATGTAAGTATCAGTTACAAACTGCGTCCATATGTCATACTCAGGAAATAAATGTGCAACACAGAGAAATTCAACAAAGGATGCATATCCTTCATTCAGCCACAGATGTGTCCACCATTCCTAGAAAGGAAATATTCAAAAAGTAGAAGTAATCAGTGAGAAATGAAAGGAGATTAGCAAAAACATAATTAAATCTTCAAATGAATGTGGAAGAAACAATGATTCGTTGCTTGAATTATTTCAAAATATTTTATTACAATAAAATGGAAAAACTAAATGTATGACAGTTCAATATAGAAGTACTATTTATCAGCAGCAAGAGACAATTAAGGAAAAAAACAATCTTGTGAAGTTTTCAGGAGGCAGGACACTAACTGATAATATTTTAATTGAATCCATCTCATACATAATTACCATTGTCACAAGATTTCCAAACCACTGGTGCGCAAGTTCATGACCCACAACTAGAGCAATCCACTGTTTCCTTACAGCTGATGTATTCTCAGGATCAACAAGCAAACATGTCTCTCTATATGTCACTAATCCCCAATTCTCCATAGCCCCTGAAATAAAAAATTGTATTTACCTTACAAATTTTGTGAATAATATATCTTTAATTGTATTGTAGCATCGACTATGTATACCCTGCACTACATTTAATTCAGTTAATAATGTGGAAGCTCTGCAACATTCAACACACATTAAAATCTTATGAGGATACAAAAATGAAGCTTTAGTCAAATTCAATAAGTGCTTACTATTCTCAGATATGAAAGGCAGCAGTTATAGATCTAAAACAACCAGAGGAAAATTTCATTCAGAATCACAGATCAGAATTGACACTATTAGAACAAATGAAAACAAAGTTGACAGTGACATGCACCAGACATTTTCTGTCTGCATTACACTACAGTTTTTTTCTTCATTTTTCTTAGATTTTTATCCCCATTTCTCATGAGATTCACAAATCTCTTATGTATGTTAGGGCTGGTGTAGTCACCTTTCATGCCAACATGTCAACACCAGACTTTCTTTTCCAGATCAAACCTATCTACACAACCAGCACGGTTTCAGAAAGTACTGTTTCTGTGCACTGCAACAAAATCTTCATTCTCACGAAGTAACGAGTGCTATTGACAGGGGATCTGGTATTGTTTCTATATTTCTAGATTTCCAAAAGACTTTTGATACTGTTCCTCACAAGCAGCTTCTAATCAAATTGTTTGCATAAAATCTACGACTGGATTCATGGTTTCCTGTCAGAAAGGCCACTGTTTGAAGTAATTGATGGAAAGTCGTCGAGTAAAAGAAAAGTGATACTTCTCCATGGAAGTGATTTAGACTCACTGCCATTTCTAATCTATGTAAGTGATATGGAAGACAATCTGAGCAGCCATCCTAGACTGTTTACACTCAATTCTGTCATTTACCATCTTGTAAAGCCATCAGAAAATCAAAACCAATTGCAAAATGATTTAGGCAAGATATCTGTATGGTGTAAAAAGGGGCAACTGACCACAAATAATCAGAAGTGTGAAGTCATTCACATGAGTACCAAAAGGAATCCATTAAATTTCAGCTAGTTGATAAACATAAAAATATAAAGGCTGTCAATTCAGCTAAATACGTGGGGATTACAATTACAAATAGCAAACTGGCACCATCACATACATAATATTACGTGGAAACCAAACCAAAGACTGTGAAAAAGAGAAATCAAGAGCTAGTACAGAAAGATTTAAGGTTTATTTTTGCTGCATGCCATTTGAGAGCAAAACCATAGAGAAATAAACGAAGTGGTACAATGAACCCCCTGCAAGGTAGTTAAGTGTGATTTTCAGAGTGGTCATGTAGACAAGATTGGACAAAAATATGGAAACATCAAAAACAAAACAAATTACCACACCTAATATGGTGTATGAAAACTGTTGCCATTCAAAACTGCTTCCAGTCATCTCAGAATGTGTCATGTATGGTTTTCAAGGGAATATTATACCATTCTTCCTGCGAAATTGTGGTAAGTTGAGGTAATGTTGATGAAAATGGATGGTGATTGCACACACTTCTCTTCAAAGTAGACCACAATGGCTCACTAATAATGAGATCTGGTGAAGAGATGCTTCTGTTTACCCTCGTGCTCACAAAACCAATCCTGGATGTTGTGTGCTATGTGAACAGGGGAGGTGTTGTCTTGGAACATACTTGCAGAGTAACCATGAGGCTATATAACACCATAATATGGCTACCTAAATCATCACTGAATCCCTGCCATGTTTCACTCTTCAGACTTATACTGAAGTTTTTGGGGTGTACGGGCACTGAATGGCAAGGTTATTAGTGCCTGGACAGAATCTCTGCCAGAAGTTGGAAACAGTGAGAAACAACACTCATTCGACCAAATGACTTTCTTCCATTGGTCCACAATCTAGGTTTTATGGCTTCAGCACCACAATTTTCAATTATGGGCATTTGCATAACTGACTAGAGGTTCTGGAATTCCAGCTCATCCTGAAATTTTCCGCTTATGGAGCTTCCTTATTGCCATTTTCGTGCTGCCAGGGTTCGCAAGTATGACGTTCAGTTCTACAATGAGTTTAGCAGCTGTCGTCTCTTTTTTCATTAATCACTCCACAGACACTTTTTCCGCAGTGTGGCTTAGCGGATGATGTTCTTCCACTTCCACTTCACGCATTACAAATCTTTGATACGGAGCCTCTTAAAATACCAAACACTTTGGCTATCTTGTTCACAGAAGCATCCACCATACGAGCACCAACAATTTGTCCACATTTGAATTATCTTAGCTCCAACATAATGCAGCCACAACTACACATAATACAATTACGACCACGACTGACACTTGCAATGTGTTGAGGGCACTGCATGGGGGCCATTCATGGCCAAGTTTTCAATTAACTTCGAATTATTTCAATTTTTTTAAGTATTAGAGGTGCGTAGTATTAAAGTTACAGAGCCATCTTCTGTAACGAGATTCAGTTTATCACAAAAATATATGATAGAAGTTTCCACGAAAATATCCAGTCTACGTTTTGAATTATTAAAGAAAAACCCAGTTTTGTATCTAAATTTTGCAAAATGAATTAGATTAAAAATTTTGTTATAAAGCTACAAAGCCAAGATGATAGCACTATATTCATTGTATGTAATAATGAAGCTGCACCACGTTTCAAGATAATATTGCAAATTCTGAAAGTACAGAATTAAAACAGACAGCTCAGAAGCGACCACCTACCGTCAGTTCCGTTAGGAAAATTCTGGAGTTAAAAATTTAAGAACTATTGGGCTAAGGATTGTACAGAAAGCACAGAGAAACTTACGGAAAAACTGAGATCACTGCTAGTCTTCATCAACAATTTAAAAAAAATTGTAATCATAAAGGATGCTGACTGGCAACTGCTGCCAACACTAGAAGCAGTTTTGGAGCAAGTATTCCATTCGTCATCCGCACCAAGCATGTACACAGACGAAAAAGAAACCACAACAACAAAAAATAATTTCGGGAATACATTTGTCTAGGTAACATATTTAAGTGATTAACACTGCAAGATTCCAGGTTACTGGTAAGTGTGAGATAAGCCATTGCAAACGTGAAATGCCGGTACATTAATAATGATGTAACTGCCAGAATGTTAAATGCAAGGGTGCAAACATGCATGTATTGTGTTAAACAGGTGCCAGATATCAGTTTGTGGGATGGGGTTACATGACCGTTGCACTTGGTTGGTCAATACATGGATGGTTAATGCTGGCTGTGGATGCCACTAGAGTTGTCTTTCAACCGTGTCGCACATATGTTTGCCTGGAGACAGATCTGGTGATCAAGCAGGCCAAGGCAATATGTCGACACTCTCTAGAGCTTGTCGAGTTACAACAGTGGTATGGGGATGAGGATTATCCTGTTGGCAACACCCCTTGGAATGCTGTTTAGGAGTGGGCAATTCAACAGGTCGAATCAACAGACTGACATACAAATTTGCAGTCAGGGTACATAGGATAACTATGAGAGTGTTTCTACTGCCATAAAAAAATCGCACACTCCTCAACTGGTAAATGGTAGTGGTTTGGGGTCAGTGGAATGCACACTACGAGGCTTCTGGCTTGGAGCTGTCCTCGGTAACCAATTTTCAACTGTGTTGCGTCACTGTGACATTAACTGCTGCTCAAATTCCTGCTGCAGGTGCAGTACAATGCGCCACAGTTACACACCAAACGTGATGGTCTCTCCTCACAGGAGTGCCACACATGGCCATCCAGAGTCCGGTCTTCTCGCAACTTTACATTCTCGTGACCATTACTGCCAGTAATTGTGTACAGTGACTACATTCCTGACAAGTCTTTCTGCACTACTGCAGAAGGAAAATCCAGCTTCTCATAGCCCTATTAGTCAACTTCATTCAAACTCAGTGGGGTACTGATAATGGTGTCTTTGTCACCTAAAAGGTATTCTTGATTAACATCAACTCACCACATCCCATTAGTGTGCATGTCAAGCAAACTTGATCTGCATCCTCATAGTGGCATGGCACTATTTGCGCCACTCTTATGGGGCTGGTGCGAAATTGGAATAGACATCTTTCAGAGTAGAAACGTGCAATCCAACTTTCGTTTGTCTTGCAGAATTCCTTCTCGGTGTTGCGATTTTTTTTTTCTGTCAGTATATAGGTAACAATGTGTCTGCACCTGAGAAGTCATTTGGTTGTTGCCTGTCAAATGGGAATGTACTATGCTCCACTGTGAATCTGATCGTGTCCGCTTAAGCCTTGGACGGTGTTAATAATGGCAGACATTATTGTGTTTCAGTCCAAACGTATATTTTACATGTAACTGGTGAAACTGTGTAAAAGTGAACTTATTTGGATTAAGATTTTATCTGGAAAACCCATGCTTCATTCTTTGTTTTCTGTTTCATGACCAGGCTGCTATATTATGGAAAACTGCATGTCAAGTGTCCGAAATTATTCTTCACTTTTAAGGCAAGCAACTAACTTTTTGTAAATGGAAACAAACAGTAACATCACCTCTGAACTTTTTCAAGTGCTGATTATGATAGACAAGCTTTAATGATTTTCATACTCATACTTGTGCATGTAAACATTAATCATAATACACCGTTTCTTTAAACAACAGTAGACTTCTGTTTATCATCATGGTTCCTGATTCCCTTGCATTATTCTTAGAGTGTTAGAACATTTTATTTCAGTTTAGATAAAGTGCGAAGCTGCCCTGTGGAATGAAGATTATGTGCAGTATGTTCTCCATGACTTACTGGTTGTCCACCCAAACAGTTTTCTGACCATTGAAAAGGATGGAGTATCTAAAAATTACACATGACTACCAAACATTTCAAGTAACAAAATAGAACAAACACCCTTATTAATTATTACCCACCATTCCACATACAGTGAAGGCTATCACAAAAAATAAGAGAAAGGCAACCACTCGCCTACAGTAGGTTTATGCACCGAGCACAGAAACGCGTAACAGAAAACAAGCATTCACACTAGCTTTGGAGCACTAGCTCATCAAGAACACACATTCAAACACACAACTATGCACACGTGCAAATTCGCACTCCCATGCTCACAGCAAGGCTTGATTACTGAAAGCAGTTGCCTGAGCTGATGAGAGGTGGGGAGGGGACAGGTAAGGATGCAAAAAGAGCACAACAAGAAAGAGCCACAGGTTTTCAGACAGATGACTCAGCAGCTGCACAAAACGATAAAGAGTACAGAGGGTAGAGCAAAAAGAGATGCAGGGAGATATGCCTGTTTGGGAGGGAGGTGCGAGAAGTCCATGCATTATCACAGAGGACAAGTGGTGTGGACAGGAGAGAGAATGAATGAGGTAAGATGAGGCATTGGGAATAGATCAGCAGAGGTTTAGGCCAGGGGGATTGCAAGAGTGCAGGATGGGCTGGAAAGACAACTCCCATGTGGGTGCTTTGGAGAAATTTGTTCTGGAAGGGACTATCAAAATGTCCTGCATAGTGAAGCAGCCGTTGAAGTCATTTGTGTTGCAGTGTGCTGCGAGTTTGGTAACTGGATGGTCAAATTTGCAGTTTGCCACAGCTTGGCAGTGGCCATCCACGCAAGTAGATAGTTGGTTACTAGTCATGCTCATATAGAATGCTGTACAGTAATTGCAGCATAGCCATTATACAACATGGCTGCTTTCACGTATGGTCTTGCCTTTTATTGGGTAAGAAATGTCTGTGACAACTGCAGTAGAAGATGGTGGCTGGGTGTATGGAACAGGTCTTGCACCTCAGCTGATCACAAGGGAAAGACCAAAGCGGTGCAAGACTGGAAGCATGAGAGCAAGACTGGAATACAGATGGAACCCAGATGAAGAACAGTCTAAAGATGAGGAACAATGCTTTGCCTTTCTACCGTATGCAGGCGACATGACAACAAAAATTGGGAGACTGCTAAAACAACACAAAATTGACATGGTCTACCGACCACCATCCAAGATACGTGCCTTACTGGGGACAGTGAAAAACGGATTTGGCCTCAAGAATGCGGGTGTATATAATATTCCATGTGGTTGCAGCAAATCCTACATCGGTCACACGATCCGAACAGTCAAAGACGACTGCAAAGAACAACAATGCCACATGTGCCTAGGCCAGCCCAACAAATCGCACTGGCAGAACACTGCTTGGAAACAGGACACACCACAAAATACAAAGAGACCAAGATTCTGGCCCCTACTAGCTTTAGTGGGACAGCATCTTCAAAGGAGGCCATTGAAATTCACGTAACAGACACTCTCATAAACCGGTACACAGGTTTCCAACTGAGCAAGGCATGGAATCCCTTACTTAGCTCCATCAAGGAGTTACGCTTCAAGTGAACACAAGACCCTTCCATGACGGCCGCTGCGGACACTCCACAGGCTCTTGCATCTTTCACCACCCGGCGCGACGCAATCGGAGGTCGGCGCAGGGAATCAAAGCCCGACTGATGGACATAAATAATGCTGACAATGAGCACACAAACCATTCCATCAGAACCACATGATGATGGCGGAAAGGTTATTTGCCGAAATATCGTGGGACTTTAACGATCGCATCCGGCTGGACACCCGAGAGCCCTGGAAACATACCCTTAGCTGGCATCAATTCATATTTCCGACGCCTCAACCTATAGATAATGCCATAAGTGAGGCACTCTAAATGGTGAACAAAATGCTTGAAACACACAACAGTAATTATAACTGACATCAGAGGCATCTCTATACAGGTACATCTATCACAGCATTCATGATTACTGTGAGGGGCACGTGATGGAGTGACCTGCGGGAAACCAGAAAGTGATTAAACCTATCATGAAAGATTGATCACAGAGGTCCAGTTGTGGACAAGTGATAGACTGCCTGCACAGTTTGATGGATGGGGACACTGACAGACAGGATTGTATTGCACACTGGCACTCTTCTAGCAGTAGTTTCTGCAATCTCAAGAGCCTATCTTGAGAACAGTGCCCTGTAGTGTGCTGAAACATATGAAGAAACAGTGCGAAAGAAACAAGCTCATGAATGAAGCAGCACACCAAACTGCCTACGTTCTGTTTAAAGATAGATTTTCAGTAACTAGAAATGCTATATCTAATCCACGGAACATAATCACAGCTATAAAAACGACCTGCAGACACCTTTGACTGCAAATAATTGAGAAACTTAGCTACAGTGATCACTTACCATTAGTAATGGATATGGGTAATAAAACAATGCACAAGATAATGGGCACAGGAACCACACTCTCAAGCTACCACCAACTGCCATAAGCCATAATAACAGTCATAATCGATTTTGGAGCCAGCATGTGAAAACACAAACTCTGCTTCCAGTGACAGCACAGCAGCACGTGGAGTACAAAGAGGTGTGATAGCAAACTTATCATGCGTGTTTCAAACTACTCCAGTCAAGTCATTATATGGTTCTTGGACTATACTGGACAAATCTAACATCAGCTACGATGCTGCTGTATACTAGCAAAGGCCATGAACTATAAGAGAAGCCCAGAAGATAACTGGTATTAGGATCACCAACAAATTCCAGTTAAAAACTTGGGAGGGTTGATGGCTGGCAGAGTCAATGGAACAACACTGATAAGGACCAACAAGTTTACACTCTCTTCCCAAACTTCGGAAGAGCTTGAAAGCGCGCCATGTCAATTCCGCACACGGCACGATACATCTTTTGACACGCTCCTTATGCCATTCATTGTACATCACTCAAGCTCAGGCGAGAGACACCTGATTTGTGTGCAGCTGTAAGATAACTAAAAAAACAGTGGAAAATCACTGACCTTGTAAACAAAGTCTCAGACAAAATTGTTATTAAATACGAAGATGTGAAGTAAGGAGTGTAGGACCTTCCGGTAGTAACTGCAAGTGAAACTGGAATGTTCGGCGATGATCATATTCATGTGATGCTCATATCCCCAACAGTTAGGTGTCAACACCTTACCAACACACACAATTACAACACTACCTAAATGACAAGAAAACAAAATTATGTTCCCTCCTTTGCCCAAAGACCAAACACACAGGTTTAGATAACAATAGACTAAAGTTGTAGTTAAAATAACATAGCTATAGCATATTTTATTGCAAAATTACTTTTTAACTTTTATAATGTAGCGTAATGTTTCTTAGTGTAAAAGGGGAGAAAGGTTCTAGAGCTTCACAGCCTGTGCCACATCAGCTGCACCTCAGAAATGTAATAGTAATGGAATGTAAGCAACTAGCTGAGGGCTGTAGACTATATATATTCCAAGGCCGCAACCACCAGCAACACACACACACACACACACACACACACACACACACACTAAACCATTGTGTGTTTGGCCACTGACACCAGACTGTGCACAGCAACTGCTGCACCTGATGGGAGAAGGAATCCAAGGGTGATGGGATAAGGAGGAGATGGGGTGGGGAGAGTTAGCAGGGTAGAGGTGTGGGAAGGTGTGGTGCTGCTTGTGGGAACTTGCAGGGATGTTGTGGGGCAGGGTAAGGCTGTTAGATGCAGTCAGGAGGTTTGAGGGAAGAGGAGTGGAAAAAGAGATACTTAGAGAGGAAAAAAAGTGGACGCGTTGGAGGACTAGAAAGTTGTGTAGTGCTGGAGTGGGATCAGGGAAGGGGACAGGTGGGTGAAGGACTGGGACTAACCAAGGCTGAGGACAGGAGGGTTACGGGAATGTACGATATACCCATGGTCTAGGGGTAGCGTCTTTGATTCGTAATCAAAACATCCTTGATCTTGGGTTTGAAACCTGCCACTGCTTAAATTTTGATTAATAATCAGCTTCCAGCATAAGAAATCACCCTCACTCTGCCAAAAGTCTTGTCAAAGAGGGCGGAGGGGCAGACAGAGGTACATGCCCCTAAAGGCATAAGAATCAGCAATGATTAATGGCATGAGGATGCAGAAGGCAATGGATACCACTGCATGAAAGACACAACTTGTATGCACAGGACATGTGGCCTGTGACAGAGAAAGTGTCATGATGATCTCACGATTGGCAAAAGATTCCAGAATAGTCCACCATTCAGACCCCTGGGAGGGCACTGCCAAGGGGGAGGTGACCGCAATAAAGAGATTCAATAACCAACAAAAGGATAACATTCTACGAATCGTGGCGCAGAATGTCGAAAGCTAGAAAATGTGAAAAGGCAGAAGCAAAGGCTCAATTTAGAGACAGTATGGGCCAGAGAAGTGAAATGGGAAGAAGACAAGGATTTCTGGTCTGATGAGTAACAGGTAGAATGAGACTTTTACTCTGCAGCGGAGTGTGCACTGATATGAAACTTCCTGGCAGATTAAAACTGTGTACCGGACCAAGACTTGAACTTGGAACCTTTGCCTTTCGTGGGTATGTGCTCTACCACCTGAGCTACTCAAGCACGACTCACGTCCCACCTTCGTAGCTTTACTTCTGCCAGTACCTCGTCTCCTACCTTCCAAATTTCACAGAAGCTCTCCTGCGAGCCTAGAAGAACTAGCACTCCTGGAAGAAAGGATACTGCGGAGACATGGCTTAGCCACAGCCTGGGGGATGTTTCCAGAGTGAGCTTTTCACTCTACAGTGGCAGATTCAAACTGTGTACTGGACCAAGACTAACTC
This sequence comes from Schistocerca serialis cubense, assembly GCF_023864345.2. Classification (NCBI taxonomy): domain Eukaryota; kingdom Metazoa; phylum Arthropoda; class Insecta; order Orthoptera; family Acrididae; genus Schistocerca; species Schistocerca serialis. The sequence goes on from NC_064641.1 coordinate 499,624,138, forward strand.
AGGACCTTTGCCTTAGTTCTGCAAGGTTTGCTGGAGAGCTTCTGTGAAGTCTGGAAGGTAGGAGACGAGGTACTGGCAGAAGTAAAGCTGCGAGGGCAGGGCGTGAGCTGTGCTTGGGTAGCTCGGATGGTAGAGCAGTTCCCCGTGAAAGGCAAAGGTCCCAAATTTGAGTCTCTGTTGAGTATAGGCTAGTATCAACAGCTGCAGAAAATGGTATAACAGGAGTAGGATTCATTATGAATAGGAAGGTAGGACAGAGAGTGTGTAACTGTGTAAGGTTCAGTGATAGGGTTGTTCTTATCACAACTGACAGCAAACCAATACCAGTAACGATAGTTCAGGTAGACATACTGACATCGCAAGCTGAAGATGGTGAGAGAGAGAGAGAGAGAGAGAGAGAGAGAGAGAGAGAGAGAGAGAGAGAATATGAAGATATTGAAAGGGTAATACAGTACATAAAGGGAGATGCAAATCTAATAGTCAAGGGGGACTGGACTGCTAATTTAGGGGAAGGAGCAGAAGAAATGGTTAAAGGGGAATGTGGGCTTGGAACAAGGAATACGAGAGGAGGAAGATTAATTTAGTTCTGTAATACATTTCAGCTAGTAATAGCAAATACTCTGTTCAAGAACCGAAAGAGGGGAGTGATACATGGAAAAGGCTGGGTGACTCGGGAAGATTTCAATTACATTACATCATGATCAGACAGAGATTCCTACACCAGATACTGGATTTTAAAACATACCCAGGAGCAAATATAGACTCAGATCACAATGTGATGAAGAGTAGGCTGAAGTATAAGATATTAGTCAGGAAGAATCAATACACAATGAAGTGGGATACTGAAATAATAAGGAATGATAAGATTAAGCCTGAAGTTTTCTAAGGCTATAGACACAGCAAAAAGGAATAGCTCAGTAGGCAGTACAGTTGAAGAGGAACGGACACCTCTAAAAAGGGCAATCACAAAAGTTCGAAAGAAAAACATAGGTACAAAGAAGGTAACAGAAGTAGTATTTCAGTTGATCAATGAAAGAAGGAAGTACAAAATTTTTCATTGAAATTCAGGAATACAGAAATAAAAGTCACTGAGGAATGAAGTAAATAGGAAGTGCAGGGAAGCTAGGACAAATTGGCTGCATGAAAAATGTGAAGAACTCGAAAAAGAAATGACTGTCAGAAGGACTGACTCAGCATATAGGAAAGTAAAAACAACATTCAGTAAAATTAAAAGCAAGGGTAGTAATATTAAAAGTGAAAAGGGAATTTCGGGGCTGTTAAATGCTGAGGAGAGAGAGCACAGGTGGAATGAGTACATGAAAGGCCTCTATGAGGGAGAAGATTTGGCTGATGTGATAGATGACGAAACAGGAGAGTTGTGGGATCTAATATTAGAATCAGAATTTAAAAGAGCTTTGGAGGATTACATAAGGCAGAGGGGATAGATAACATTCCATAAGAATTTTTAAAATCATGGGGGGAAGTGGCTACAAAACAATTATTCATGTTGGTGTGTAGAATGTATGAGCCTGGAAGCAAACTGTGTAACTATCAGAAAAATATCATCCAAACAATTCCGAAGACTGCAGGAGCTGACAAGTACGAGAACTATCGCACAATCAGCTTAAGAGTTGGTGACAAGAATAATATACAGAAGAATGGAAAAGAAAATTGAGGATGTGTTAGATGACAATCAGTTGGGCTTTAAAAAAAGGTAAAGGCACCAGAGAGGAAATTCTGAGGTTGCGATTGACAATAGAAGCAAGACTAAAGAAAAATCAAGACATGTTCATAGGATTTGTCGACCTGAAAAAAGCGTTCGACAATGTAAAATGTTGCAAGATGTTCGGACTTCTGAGAAAACTAGGAGTAAGCTATAGAGAGAGATGGATAATATACAATATGTACAAGAGCCAAGAGGGAACATTAAGTGTGGATGGCCAAGAACAAAGAGCTCAAGTTAAAAAGGGTGTAAGACACGGATGTAGTCTTTCACCCCTACTGTTCAATCCATATATTGAAGAAGCAATGATGGAAATGAAAGAACGGTTCAGGAGTGGGGTTACAATTCGAGATGAAAGGATATCAGTGATATGATTCACTGATGACATTGCTACCCTGAGTGAAAGTGAAGAAGAATTACAGGACCTGTTGAATGGAATTAACAGTCAAATGAGTAAAGAATACCAACATAGTAAATCAAAGAGAGATGAAAGAAATGAGAAGTAGCGAAATGAGAACATCGAGAAACTAAACATCAAGACTGATTGTCACGAAGCAGAAGTTAAAGAATTCTGCTATCTAGGCAGCAAAATAACCAATGACAAACAGAGCAAGAACATTAAAAGCAGACAAAAAGGCTTTCCTGGCCAAAGTAAGTCCAATAGCATCCATCACAGGCATAAATTCGAGGAAGAAATTTCTGAGAATGAACATTTGGAGCACAGCTTTGCATGCTAGTGAAACATGGACTGTGGGAAATGAACAGAAGAGAATCTAAGCACTTGAGATGTGGTGCTACAGATGAATGTTGCAAATTAGGTGGACTGATAAAGTAACAAATGAGGTGGTTCTGCGCAGAATTGGAGAGGAAAGGAATATGTGGAAACACTGACAAGATGAAGGAACAGGATGATAGGACAGCTGTTAAGAGGTCAGGGAATGACTTCCATGGTACTAGAGGGAACTGTAGACGGCAAAAACTGTAGAGGAAGACAGAAATTGGAATACATCCAGCAAATAACTGAGGACATACACTGCAAATGCTACTTTTAGATGAAGAGGTTGACACAGGAAAGGAATTCGTGGTGGGCCATATCAAACCAGTCAGAAGACTGATATCTCTAAATAAATAAATAAAAATAAATTTACTGCAGTGAGAATTCCAACCTACACAATTCAGAAAAGCTAGTATTGGTAGGAATGATCCAAATGGTGTAGGCTGCGAAGCAGTCACCTCTTCTTATCCCTATCATCTCCCTGCACTCCTACCTACTAAATGCTTCTTAAAACTCCATAAACCCAACCATCCAGTACACTCCATTATGGCCAGTTACTGTGCCTTCTCAGAGAGAATATCTGTTCTCACCGACCAAGACCTTCAGCGGATTACCTGTAACCTACCCTCCTTTTTATAGACATCAACCATATCCTCCACCCTGCTCATCACTAATGATGCCACCTCCTACACTAACATCCCTAATCCCAAGGCCTTGCCGCTATTGAATAGCAACTTTCCCAGTTTCCAACTGACTCCAAACCCAGAATCTACTTCCTGGTCATCATGATCAACTATGACCTCACCCAAAATTACTTCAGTCTTGAAGGCATAAACTACGAAAAGATCCTTGGTACAGCAATAAGCACCACCATGGACCATCCTGTGCCAACCCATTCACTGGCCTTCTACATAATTCATTTCTAGCCATACAGAATTCCAAACCCTCAACTGATTCAGATTCACTGATGACATCTTTGTGATCTGGACTGCAACTGATGGTGAGGAGACACAATCTACATTTCTCCTGACACTCAACAGCCCCCTCCCCCCCCCCCCCCCCCCATTTGTTTCACCTGGCCCTCTCCAACCCAATGAGATGTTCTCCGCCACCTCAAAGAGGGCTACATCTGTACCTCCATCCATATCAAACCCATTAGCTACCAACAATACCTCCACTTAGACAGCTGTCACCCATTCCATACCAAGAAGCCCTGTCACACAGACTAGCCACTGGTGGTCACTGTACCTTTAGTGGCAAGCAGTCCCTCTCCAAATATACCAAGAGCCTCACTGAGGCCTTCATAGACTGAAGTTACTCTCCCAACCTTGCACGGAAACAGATCTCCCATGCTTTCTCTCCCCAGTCCCCAACTATCTCTCATATTCCCACCATACAACAACAAAGGAGCGCTGCATTCGTGACTCAGTACCATCCAGGACTGGAGCACCTGAATCACATTCTGTCCCAGGGATTCGTCTACCTCTCATCGTGGCCTGAAATGAAGAATATCCTACCCACTATCCTTCCCACCCCTTCCACAGTTGTATTCTGCTACCTACAGATCCCACACATCTTCCCACAATCACCTAATCCAGTCCAGTGACAAGCATCACTCATTCCATCAAAGGCAATGCCACCTGTGAAGGCAGTCATGTAATCTACATATTAAGCTGCAACCATTGTGCTGCTATCCACATGGGCTTCACAGCCAGCAAGTTCCCTGTCCACATGAGTGGGCACCAACGATCTGTGGTTGAGAGACAGCTGGAGCACCCAGTTGCTGAACATGCTGCCCAACACAATGCAATTGAATTAAGTGACTGCTTCACAACCTGCACCATTTGGATCCTTCCTAGCAACACAATGTTATCTGAATTGCGTAGGTTGGATGGAACTCCCTTTGAAACCAACCTGAATTTCCATATCCTCTAGGATCAACATTCGCTAATCCCTGCCCTCTACCCAACAATCCCTTTTTCTGCCCCCACTCTAACACAACACAGCTTTCTATTCTAGCAACACTCTGAACTAGGTTTTTTTCTAGTTCTTTCCTTTCGCTCTCCCATTCCCCCTCCTCCCTCAAACCTTCCTAGCAGTCGTACCCTGTCCACATCACATCCTTGCATGTCTCCACAAGCAGTGCTACACCTTCCACCATCCTTAACCTGCTAATCCTCCCTGCCCCAGCCTCCTCCTTATCCCCACCACCCACAGATTGCTTCCCCTATCAGGTGCAGTTGCTGCGCATAGCCTGGCCTCAGCAGCCAGAGATAGTGATAATGTGAGTTTGAGCATTGCTTGTGTGTATCTGCCTCCATTTCCTTCTTTAGAAGAAGGCCTTTTGGCTGAAAGCTTATGCATAGCACTCATTTTGACAAGGCTGCCTGCAACTCAACATTTCCTCTAAACAATGAGTAGCAATCTATGTTTTCTTAATACTGCCATTATTCCATGCTGGAGTTTCCCCTGTTTGAACATCACCGATAGTTTTTTCAGGATAGGTTGTGAACACAAAACCACTTTCAACACAACAAAAAGTTTTATATGGGTCATTATTCCATGTCAAGTGTCCCAGTTTAGAAGATGATCCCACCTCAACCACCTTCAATTTTGATGAAATTTGTACAGGATGTACCTGACGGCCCTACATGAACTTCGGCAAAGTTTCAGGCTCACCTATAACTTGGTTGAGGTGCTAGAGCCATTTTCGTGAAGACCACTTTTACAGAGACCAAAAAGTCGTTAAGAAATCGTCAAGTTTGGCATTCCACTGTCCCTAATGTAAAAGAGCTAGACTCTTGCTCCTGGATATAGTGGCACAACTTTGTGTGCTCTACACACAAATGTTGCCAGTAGAGTTCAGAAAGCAATGCATTTGGCATAATCTCAGTTCAAAGTAGGCAACAAATTATGTTGCGAGAAATTTGCCCCATAGTTTAACGAGACAGAAGTAGTGGAGAAAGTGCACTATGGACCTGGTCTTTTGACAAACTACTGTCTGTCTGAGTGTTTAGTATATCACAAATTTTGGCCTGGCTTGTGTGTTTAATTACTGTGCTACCATCCTGTAAATTTGTTAAAAAACATGAATGTATCAAAATATACCTGTGTTCAAAGTCATGTATCTCAAAATGGACACCTACAACATTACATTCATTAACACCATTCAACAAAGCACATTTCATTCTATTAGAAACACTTATTTTCATTTTGGTGTCTCTTTGGGTAAGGTGCAAAAATGTCTCCTAAAATTTGGAATTTTGTTGATTATGTCTTCATTGTTTAAATATTCATTTTGCTGTTTATTTGGTGAATTTAAACCTGTTTGTGACAGTTTCATTGCTAAATTTAACCATTTAACTGTACTAGAGACTGCTACATAATTTTTGGAAATCTGAATAATTTTATTTCTTTTCTTTATTTAGGACTCAACAATTTGATTTTAGTGTCTGAAGCAAATCAAGTTGTTGCTAAAATGGAACAACAAGATCAAGTTAATGTACGCAGTTTTGGAAATACTGATTCCCCATGCCATTTAATGACATGCAGTGCCTTAAAAGGCATCCATCCTCAAAACGTTTCACTTTGCCAATTTTTGCATCTTCAATAATTTCTTATTTAATATAAATAAATTCAATGCCATGATTTTTTTTTTCTAATATTGAAACAGATTAGTTCGGTGTTAAGATTTGGTTGTCAATTGGGCATTGAAGGCTAGCTCTTGTTGCTAAACGCTTAACTGTGGCCCCAGTTCCGTCACATGGTGATTTCCCCGACTTGTTCCGGAAAAAAAAAAAAAATCCATTCTCCAGTAATGCCAAAATCTTTTTGATGATGGCAAAGATTTAGGAAGCTCTTAAAATTTTTGTACTGTGTTGCAGAACCAGCGCTAAAATAATGAATATGCTTAATTTCTTTAAAAATGCACTTAAGGGATTTGATCAAGTATGTTAAAAACACGTGCACTGCAACTGTCATGTCGGAGGCAATCGCTGATTATGCAGTAGCTGACACTCTTTAGGTCTTCATTACCTTTGTAGTAAATGACAAATGGATGTATTGTAGCTTGACTGTTTTCTCAATGGAATCCCTGCACTGTGTCTTGGACAACAAAGGAGTAATTTTCTGCAAAATCCATTAATATAATCAATTCTCCTGGTTTGAGACCACCTTTAGTGAAGGCGCCAACTGAACAGTGCAGTGACAAACCGTTCTCTTACAAAATGGAAAAAAAAAAAAAAAAAAACATCAGTTCATCGTACAAGCAGTGGAAAAAACGTGTTATAAAAGGCATTTTATGTGCTAAGTGCAAATATTGGCTACATGGAAAGTGCGCAAAAGTGAACCTAAAATACATAAGTGACGACTCTCCCTGGACTTGCTTTGACTGTCTGAAGTGTGAAACAACTGATCTTGTAAGTACAATAAAGTCAAAAGATGAAATAATAAAATTGTTACAAACTGGTATTAGCACTCTCAAAAAAGAAATTAAATAGCTAAAAGATGCAAATGCTAAACTAGTAAGAGAATCATGATGCTGTGTATGTGGAAATCCTTTGTCAAACAAAAGTAAAAACTTTGACAATTCTTGTGTGCAAACTTTGGAAAGAAAGGGACACAGAAAATAAATCGTGTGGTGAAGCTGTAAACAAATATAGCTGGAAAACAGTGACATATAAGAAGAACTAGAAACGTGAAAGTGATTCGTCTAAACAGGAAGACAAAAATGAATTTCTCGTAATTGGCAACTCCATATTGAAAAATGTAGTAGTTCCGAACTGTGACATCGATGTTCGCCCTGGCATTCGACCACAACAAATTAATAAGCATTTTAAAAATATTATGTACACGAAACAGACTAACTTTAGGAACAGTAGTGATATGACGGCAAACTTCAGAGGTGTGATATTCCATGTTGAGACGAACTCTATTCGAAGCAGCAGCGAAGAAGAAATCAAACGATACAAGAAATGTAATTCATTTGGCGAAAAAATTTTTTTACAAGCTCTAGAATCGTAATCAGTCGAATCTTACATAGAAGATCTGTGAGTAACACTTATATAAACAATATAAACTGCGCCGTCAGGGAACAGTGTGACGAACTTGGTGCGATTTTCGTTGACCCTAAAAAATTTGAGTGACAAATGTCTGGGGAGGGATGGCTTGCATTTGAATAGACTAAGAACAGTGACCTTTAGTAAAACACTCATGGACATATGTAAAATTATTAAAAATACAGGAAACTGGTATTTTCTGAAAGGGGTGATGTTCCAAGGATACCGTTTGAAAATAAAAAACGTGAATGTAAATGAAATAATGAGGTACTTGAAGTAATTGACAAGGACAAAAAGACAGTGAGAAGTGACAACGCTAAATACAGTAATAATAATTTCGCAATTGTTCACCAAAATATTGAAAGTTTAAGAAATAAAGTACAACAGCTAGAAGTCGAGCTGGAGACTATACACAGCTCAGTTGTTTGTATCACAGAGCATTGGTGCAATGAAGTGGAAATCAGTCAAGTAGTCTTAACATCTTACAATTTAGCATGTGCATACAGTAGAAGTTCTATGAAGTGTGGAGGTTGTTGTATTTATGTCAAACAAAATTATCCATATAATGTCAGAAGTGATTTATGTGCAATCAGTGAAGACAAACATTTTGAGTTGGCAGCAATAGAATTTAGAGACCAGAACAGACGTAGAAAATTAACTATTTTGTGTTTATACAGGTCTCCTAGTGGAGACATAAGTAAGTTTTTGTCTAAACTAAATCAAGTATCTGACATGATATCCACTCCAAAGAGCAACATTCTCATATGTGGAGACCTAAATATAGATAAACTGAATCCAGATCCTACCTGGGAATCATTAATAAGTGTCACCCAAACTTTCGATTTAGTGCCAAGAGTTAACAGTGCAACAAGAATAACAAACCATTCAAAGACCGCTATTGATCAGGTTTCAACAGATTTAGATAAAGAAAACTGTAGTGTAGATGTTTTTGAGCTAGGATTATCTGACCATGCTGGTCAAATTATAAAATCGAAAACGACTACAGAAAGAACAAAGAAAATGCAAGTATATAGGCAAAATTTTTCCAAACCAAAAAAAAAAAAAAAAAAAAAAGGGCAGGAGTTTGCTAAACAAATAGCAGGTGAAACATGGGAAAACAGTATACTCAGAGGTAGATGCAAATGATACATTCAAGAACTTCATGACAAAATTCAAACTAAAATTTGAAGGGATCTTTCTTAAAGTGTTACGTCCATTCTCAACAGCTGAACAAAACAAATGGGTGACCAAAGGTATCAAAAAAATCATCTCAAACACTGAAGTACCTCAGCTCTATCAAACACAGTCAAACAAATCCATCTTTCTTACTCTCTTACTCTTTTATAAAAGGTATAGGAAAACATACATGAAAGTGTTGTGTGCTGCTAAGAGGGCTCACAACTCCAAACTGGTGCTGAGTACTGAAAACAAAAACAAAGAAGTCTGGAAGATTGTAAAACAGGAAACTGGCAACAGAAAGATGAATGTGTCTAACATAAAAAAAAGAAGGGATTCTAATAAAAGATCCAAAATATTTGGCAAACTATATAAATAATTATTTCAGCAATAAAAGTATAAAATTTCAGCAAAAATTGCTAAAAGTCCCTCAGATCACAAAGCTAAACAAAAGTGTACCACATTCAATGGTACTACTGCCCACAACAAAGGAAGAAGTCTACAAAGTAGTTTGCAAACTGAAAAATAAAAATTCAGCTGATTTAAATGAAGTTCCAATTTTTCTAATTAAAGACTGTATACAGAGCCTGTTATCACCATTAGTTAATATTATAAACCAATCATTCTAGCAGGGTTACTTTCCTGACTACTTAAAATATGCCAAAGTACTGCCTCTCTTCAAAAAAGAAGACACAGGAAATATAGAAAATAAGAGGCCACTCTCACTGCTCTCATGCTTTGCGAAAATAATAGAAACTATTGTGAAAGATAGACTTATGAGCTACTTAAATAAGCACAACCTCCTAGTCAAGGACCAGTTTGGATTCCGAACAGGGAAAGGCACAGAAGCAGCAACAACATATCTCACTAAATATATCCTAGAAGCACTTGATAAAGGAAACTATACAACAGGTATATTTCTCGATCTAACCAAAGCTATGGACACAGAGGATCACAAAACACTGTTGGTCAAGCTACATGAACTGGGAATAAGGGGGGATTGCAAAAAAATGGTTCCAGTCATATCTAGAAAATAGAATACAGATGACTAAAATAACACATTTATCATGTAACTCCAACTGTACTGAAAAATATATTTCTGACCCCAAACATAAAAATATAGGTGTACCACAGGGTAGTGTCCTAGGCCCAGTACTATTTCTAATTTATATTAATGATTTCCCACAAAGTATAAAGCATGGGCATACAATATTGTTTGCAGATGACTAATGTGCTAATCAGTGACATCACATGTAGATCTAAGATAGAAACCTGAAGAAACACAAAAAAGTGTATACGAGTGGGCAGCTAACAACAAAGTCATGGTCCATCATATTTCAGGCTTGCAGCCGCATCACGTTGACATCTTGGCACGATACTTCGGCTAACAAACATGCAGCCATCTCCAGGTGAGTGCGAGACTGAAGATTACTGGTGCGCGTTGTTCTATATATACCGAAAACTGGCACGGCGGCGCCTGTGCATTGGAGAAGGCTAATACCGTGCCCCCTATCTAATTTGGCGCGCTCTGCAGCAGAAGCGGGCCGTGCATGCGTAGTGGTGTACCTACATTTGCGCTATCTGTCATAAAGCGTCTTCGCGCAGCTGAGGCGCGGTAGTCGAAAGTATAAAATCAATTTTTGTCAGCCGTCGCACTAGATGCAGACCCATGTCTCTGTGAAGCGATTAAAGAAATTACAGGATCCCATGCTTTATCCATCTGAAAGTCGCCGTCTCGATTAATAAGATCTTTTGCCAATCGTATCTCCACGGACTCCTTGATAATGGATTCCCAAAAAGATCTAGTTGTCCCTAATATTTTTGTTCCACAATAATCCATGGAGTGTCCCGTCAAAATACAGTGTTCTGCTACGGCTGATTTGTTGGGCTGTAGTAGGCGTGTGTGGCGCTCATGCTCCATGGAAACTACGTGAAGATCCCCACACTGTGGTTCTCCGAGCGGACAAGGGCAATGCGACAGTACTTTTGCCACGAAACATCTACAACGAGAAGATTTATAGCCTCCTTGGTGAATCCACATATCGGAAGATCGACAAGGATCCGACAAGCAGAGTAGAAAGGAAAACGACAGTTTTGTTAAACTCTTCTACGCTTCCACCTGAAGTCATTAAAAGACTGAAACCGCATAGCTCTGTTCCACCGAGGCTTTATGGTCTTCCAAAAATTCATAAGGAGGGACTACTATTACGCCCTATTGTTAGTAATATCGGTGCACCAACCTATGATTTAGCACAACATCTGTCTTCGTTACTGAGACCTTATGTGGGCAAGTGTCCACATCACATTCGTAATTCCGCCGATTTTATTAGTAGACTGAGGTCGCTCCAACTCCAAAATTCTGACTTATTAGTGAGTTTTGATGTTGTCTCTTTATTTACTAAGGTTCCACTGATGGATTCACTGGTACTCATTAGCAGAAGGTTCAAAGCCGACATAACAGCATTATTTCATCATTGCCTGTCCTCAACTTATTTCTTATTCAATAATGAATATTTTGAACAAGTTGACGGTGTTGCCATGGGCAGTCCTTTGTCCCCTCTGGTAGCAAACCTTTTTATGGAGGACTTGAGGAGAAGGCACTAGAGTCAGCTGAATTTAAACCGAAAGTCTTCTGGCGTTACGTGGATCACACATTTGTAGTTTGGCCCCATGGAGAAGAAAAACTGGCAGGATTCTTAAAACATCTGAATTCCATTCACAAGAATATTCAGTTTACCATGGAGGTCGAAAAAGATAGATGTCTGCCGTAAGATTTTAAGACTACTTGACTGATTTCCACTTCATTGCACCAATGCTCTGTGATACAAACAACTGAGCTGTGTATAGTCTCTAGCTCGACTTCTAGCTGTTGTACTTTATTTCTTAAACTTTCGATATTTTGGTGAACAATTGCGAAATTATTATTACTGTATTTACCGTTGTCACTTCTCACTGTCTTTTTGTCCTTGTCAATTACTTCAAGTACCTCATTATTTCATTTACATTCACGTTTTTTATTTTCAAACGGTATCCTTGGAACATCACCCCTTTCAGAAAATACCAGTTTCCTGTATTTTTAATAATTTTACATATGTCCATGAGTGTTTTACTAAAGGTCACTGTTCCTAGTCTATTCAAATGCAAGCCATCCCTCCCCAGACATTTGTCACTCAAATTTTTTAGGGTCAACGAAAATCGCACCAAGTTCGTCACACTGTTCCCTGACGGCGCAGTTTATATTGTTTATATAAGTGTTACTCACAGATCTTCTATGTAAGATTCGACTGATTACAATTCTAGAGCTTGTAAAAAAATTTTTTCGCCAAATGAATTACATTTCTTGTATCGTTTGATTTCTTCTTCGCTGCTGCTTCGAATAGAGTTCGTCCCAACATGGAATATCACACCTCTGAAGTTTGCCGTCATATCACTACTGTTCCTAAAGTTAGTCTGTTTCGTGTACATAATATTTTTAAAATGCTTATTAATTTGTTGTGGTCGAATGCCAGGGCGAACATCGATGTCACAGTTCGGAACTACTACATTTTTCAATATGGAGTTGCCAATTACGAGAAATTCATTTTTGTCTTCCTGTTTAGACGAATCACTTTCATGTTTCTAGTTCTTCTTATATGTCACTGTTTTCCAGCTATATTTGTTTACAGCTTCACCACATGATTTATTTTCTGTGTCCCTTTCTTTCCAAAGTTTGCACACAAGAATTGTCAAAGTTTTTACTTTTGTTTGACAAAGGATTTCCACATACACAGCATCATGATTCTCTTACTAGTTTAGCATTTGCATCTTTTAGCTATTTAATTTCTTTTTTGAGAGTGCTAATACCAGTTTGTAACAATTTTATTATTTCATCTTTTGACTTTATTGTACTTACAAGATCAGTTGTTTCACACTTCAGACAGTCAAAGCAAGTCCAGGGAGAGTCGTCACTTATGTATTTTAGGTTCACTTTTGCGCACTTTCCATGTAGCCAATATTTGCACTTAGCACATAAAATGCCTTTTATAACACGTTTTTTCCACTGCTTGTACGATGAACTGATGTTTTTTTTTTTTTTTTCCTTTTTGTAAGAGAACGGTTTGTCACTGCACTGTTCAGTTGGCGCCTTCACTAAAGGTGGTCTCAAACCAGGAGAATTGATTATATTAATGGATTTTGCAGAAAATTACTCCTTTGTTGTCCAAGACACAGTGCAGGGATTCCATTGAGAAAACAGTCAAGCTACAATACATCCATTTGTCATTTACTACAAAGGTAATGAAGACCTAAAGAGTGTCAGCTACTGCATAATCAGCGATTGCCTCCGACATGACAGTTGCAGTGCACGTGTTTTTAGCGTACTTGATCAAATCCCTTAAGTGCATTTTTAAAGAAATTAAGCATATTCATTATTTTAGTGCTGGTTCTGCAACACAGTACAAAAATTTTAAGAGCTTCCTAAATCTTTGCCATCATCAAAAAGATTTTGGCATTACTGGAGAATGGATTTTTTTTTTTTTCCGGAACAAGTCGGGGAAATCACCATGTGACGGAACTGGGGCCACAGTTAAGCGTTTAGCAACAAGAGCTAGCCTTCAATGCCCAATTGACAACCAAATCTTAACACCGAACTAATCTGTTTCAATATTAGAAAAAAAAAATCATGGCATTGAATTTATTTATATTAAATAAGAAATTATTGAAGATGCAAAAATTGGCAAAGTGAAACGTTTTGAGGATGGATGCCTTTTAAGGCACTGCATGTCATTAAATGGCATGGGGAATCAGTATTTCCAAAACTGCGTACATTAACTTGATCTTGTTGTTCCATTTTAGCAACAACTTGATTTGCTTCAGACACTAAAATCAAATTGTTGAGTCCTAAATAAAGAAAAGAAATAAAATTATTCAGATTTCCAAAAATTATGTAGCAGTCTCTAGTACAGTTAAATGGTTAAATTTAGCAATGAAACTGTCACAAACAGGTTTAAATTCACCAAATAAACAGCAAAATGAATATTTAAACAATGAAGACATAATCAACAAAATTCCAAATTTTAGGAGACATTTTTGCACCTTACCCAAAGAGACACCAAAATGAAAATAAGTGTTCCTAATAGAATGAAATGTGCTTTGTTGAATGGTGTTAATGAATGTAATGTTGTAGGTGTCCATTTTGAGATACATGACTTTGAACACAGGTATATTTTGATATATTCATGTTTTTTAACAAATTTACAGGATGGTAGCACAGTAATTAAACACACAAGCCAGGCCAAAATTTGTGATATACTAAACACCCAGACAGTAGTTTGTCAAAAGACCAGGTCCATAGTGCACTTTCTCCACTACTTCTGTCTCGTTAAACTATGGGGCAAATTTCTCGCAACATAATTTGTTGCCTACTTTGAACTGAGATTATGCCAAATGCATTGCTTTCTGAACTCTACTTGCAACATTTGTGTGTAGAGCACACAAAGTTGTGCCACTATATCCAGGAGCAAGAGTCTAGCTCTTTTACATTAGGGACAGTGGAATGCCAAACTTGACGATTTCTTAACGACTTTTTGGTCTCTGTAAAAGTGGTCTTCACGAAAATGGCTCTAGCACCTCAACCAAGTTATAGGTGAGCCTGAAACTTTGCCGAAGTTCATGTAGGGCCGTCAGGTACATCCTGTACAAATTTCATAAAAATTGAAGATGATCGAGCTGGGAGCCCTAGGACACTTCACATGGAACGACCCATATACCAGTTATGCTGACCGCAAGAATGAGACCAAAGCATTAAATAGCTTATTCTACCACTCGAACTTTTCACGATCTGTTTTTGTAGGCATGAAATTACTGCTTGGGCTTGTTAGTTAGCCTATAATTCTAACAATGTAAAGTAAAGAAAAATCCCTCATTTGAGCACACATTGTGATTCTTTAGCTGCAGGGTTTTATCAGAGTAAAGCAGATCATCTCCACCAAATTCCTTGGAGACTGGAGCGCCTGTTGAAGATTGAAAGTCAAAACTCTGAAAACACGGATCTCAGAAGTAGATTTCTTTGCTAGTCTGTCGACTCTGCTGATTTATAATAAATCTTTAGTTTTTGCAGCAGTACCTGCTTGTCTGTGAACCATAACAGTGTGACTTCAGATACTTTTGCAGCCAATCACTTTAGTAGTTTTGATTTCACTTAATCTAGTTTTCCCCCCTCATCAAATACTTCTCATACACTATGTATAATTCTTTAAATCAACTTCCATTTTTAGTCTCACAGAAGCTCTCAATTGTTTCGATATAAGGAAAGTGTATTATTTGCTCCACATGAATCTGAAAGGGTGTGTAAGTCTTATACTACACAAATACACATTACACATTTCAGAATTTGTCTATGGAAGCAAAAATAGTTGTACAGCTTTATAAAACACTCAAAATACCATCCAGTTAGAGCCCATTTGTTATTAGTTTCCTTCACCACGAGCCACGGAACACATGCAACAACAGGACATGAATGCCACAAAATTATTTCTAAATCAAATATTTAAAATATTAGTCACATGAAATTTATTAGTGTAAAGAGTATCTACTGCGAGCATACCTGCAGAGAAATCTGCGATTGCTATCAAATCAATTTTTGGAAGTGGATATGCAATCTGGAAGTAGTCTTTGTAATATGGCAATACTTTTGTAGCAACCTCAAGAGCAAAGCGACCTTGCTCCTTCTTGCCAACTGGTGTGTATACTCGCACCAGTACTCCGTCATTTGACTTGTCCTCTACAAAGTCATACTCTCCAACTACTACAGCTACTAAATATGTTGACATGATGGGAGTGGTATCGAATTTCACTACACGTAGGGCAGGGTTTGATGGGTCTTTCGTTTCCGACACCACAGGCTGCAACAAAAACATTAATCTCAAACTTACCACCCAACAAAATAATCAATATTTACTAAAACCTAACGAGTTGGATGTCTTTGATGAATATACAGGATGTCTTAAAATATGTTCACACAATTTTAATTATCACAGAAATTTTTTTCCTACCTACATGGTTAAATTTCTTAAAAAGGTCATTTTACTTTTTCTTGACAGGCACCGGATGACTCATCCATCTAGCTGTGAAACCCAGTCAGTGCCATGAGAATAAAGTCAAGATGCTAAATGCACATTTGTACATCAGAGTGAAAACATTTTATCAAGCAGTAGTCAAAGTTTGATAACGTTGCTGGAGTTCAGACACAGTGGAAACTTTAGTATGGGACTGATTCATCTACAAAGTTAACAATCACATGTCTCAGAGACAAAATTCAAGGTGCATAGAAGAGTGCACAATGCACAGAAACACTGATCAAGGTGACCTCACAAAGCTAAAAGTGATTAATCCTCACATGTAATACTGGAACTGTTAAGACTGTTCACAGCTGCAAGATTCATAGCAAAAGTCACAGGAGAGTCATGTCAGTGTGATATTGATGTGCAATATCAGGGTGGGTGATAGGGCAATGCACAGTGGCAAGGGGTAGTGATTGTACATTTGATGCTCCAGCTAACAGTGTCATCTTCCCACATCTGCTTGTAGGATGCGCTTTGGAATGCGTGTTTATTTCCATGTTTGTTTTGGTTTGCTGATGATACTCAGTCCATGTAGTGTTCATTATGGCTGAAAAAGCAAACACGACAAATATTACATCTCGAATTGACAGTGTTGAGTGTTATTAGAATACATATTTTTATGGGGAAAATCAGAAGCAGAAACTGTGTCTCAATTTGGAATTTACCCAGTATTATCAGTTCCCACTGTAGAAAATGGCTGGAGTGTGTGCTGCGAGACAGAGAGCACATTGGTGACACTGACACTGCAAAGTGTTCTCCATTCCCCTGTGCCCAGACCACATCACACTTACTTGCACACCACTGTAGTACTGAGCAAAGCATTCTCAAGAGAGTAAGGTTGCATTGCTTTATTCCAAGGCTAGTGCTACAAGTAATGGATCATGGCACAAATCAGAAGGTGCAATTTTGTGAATGTGTTAATGAGGTGAATCCAGGTGAACTATGCTTTGTGGGTTGTGTTTTTTCATTGAATAAAGCACAAATTTACGTAATGGGTCAATCGACGTAATTGTGTATATTAAGCTGAAGATAATTCCTGCACGACTGTTGCACAGCCGTAAATGTGCCTGGTGTGAATGTGTGATGCAGTTTGTTTCCTCCTACGGAATTTGGCCACTTCATTTTCAGAAGCCTGTAATTGGAGAAAAGCCTGCAACAATGCTTGCCAGTTACATTTTCTCTTCTATTCACCCTATGTATGGTAATGGTAGATTTTATTTCCAAGCTAAATTGTCATAGGGATGTACGAGCAAACCAAGAATGAAATGTAGGAGGCCAGTGGGTAGGATTTAAGAAACTAATCTAGTTTCCTGTACACTCTCCAGAGCTGAAATCACTCAACTTTTTCTACAATGGAACACAGTAAAAGGTGATGTGTAGGGTTATTACCATGCAGTCTGGATACATTTGGGATGAGACTCGATGGACTGCATAAAATCCCATTACACACTTTGGTTCAAGGGACTCTGTCCTGACTCTTACTCAGAAATAAAGTCTACGCTGAGTGCCAACAGTTTTAACATTTCCTTCAACCACCACTTCGAATATCTATCTGAACTAGGAATTACCCTTATGATTATAAAATAAATTGTCGAAGAGTTCAAAGTGTGTATACATGTTTTGGTGCGACCTGTATATCAGAAGACATTTGCAAGTAATGCTGTAACACAGCAGAAACAAGCAAGGATTAATGTAATTAGGCATCAGCAGCACAAAGCTTTGCTAAATATGAGTATCAGATACACATTCTGTTTTGTTATCATTTATAAATACACAGTAAATTAATAGTTTAAAATTTAACCTTCCTGAATTGCAATTTATTAGTCTTTTTTTGTCCAAAAACATCTTTTTAACATTGATGTCTGGTTGTAGATTTTTAAAGATACTTTAAAATGAACAACATTAGAAAAACAAACACTTTTGCTCACTAAATAAAGCAGAAAATGAGTGACATGTTCCACTCAACTCGAGGTTTTGATGCTTGATTAGGGTGGTCTGCCAAATGGTTTGTTATGATCACCATCTCCAGTGGGTAATCGTAGAGTAATTTGTATGGTTCATTACCACAATTATCTTTGTACAACTGACATTTTTGAAAAGCACATGGCTTTCAAAAGCTCGCAAAACAAAAATCTGAAAACTGATTTATTTTCTGTACATAAAAAATTTTGCTGAAACATCTGTACAGAAATACCTTTAGTAAGTCGTTGTGAGCCATTATGGATTAACTTTTAGAGAACCACAACAAATATACAAGCATCAATATCCTTCTCCTGTGCAAAAATCTTTTCTGTCCATGGTGCTGCTGTGTGAAATACACCTGAGGTACAGTTTTTTTCTTTTAGCTGACACATGCTTAGGGTAACACTGACATCAGTCCTCTTCCCATCCCATTTGCTGATTGTCAAACAAGTGGCGCAATTGCAAAATTTATAAGATGATGAAAAACTACATCAAAAACATTTTACTCACACGTGCATTCTTTTCTCCCTTTCATATTTCACTATCTGTACAATAAATTTAACTTCTTTGGTACAGATTATAACAATTCATACAAATTCTAAGTACATTTTTCAAAAAGTGTAGTATTTTTTATATAATAAAAACAATTACAAATGTTTTTCAGCTCTACTACAACTTTTAATTTTTGCTAACATGAGTCATATGTGAAGCAAAGCTCAAACCAGCATCATGTGAGAGAAAAATTTTAACACAACATGTAAAATAGTAAATTAATAAGGTTTTTTCTAAAGGCATGCATAAAGAGCATACAAGACCCATAAAAGAACAATAAACGAGTCCTTTCATTCAGGTATCGTACCTAAAGCAAACACGAGTTGTGCGCTTAGTAAAGAAAGGTAATGTGGAGAGTTTCAAAAACTACAGGTCAGTTTTGCTATTGTCTATATTACCAAAAATAATTGAATTAATCATGAAATAAAGACTAATGATTAACAGGAATAGTACAACCTTTTCAATGAAGCACAGTTTCATTTCCAAAGTGGGAGAAGTACAACATCGGTCACTTTAAAAAAATGGTACTTAAAGTCTCGACAACGATGACTGTGTTATTGGTTTACTCTTAAACCTGTCCAAGGCTTTTGACACTGCTGGCCATAAAATAAGCGCTAAGTGTAAGAACAATTGGAAATGAGTCTTTCCAGTCTCACTTGGAAAACTTGCTGTAAATACGGGATGGTCAGAAATAGTCAGAAAAGCTTGAAAGAGAGAGCACTTGCATGCATTAAAATGCTGTAATGCAGAGACCTCCGTGGGTCCGCGAGTTACCACGTGTTGAAATGCTCTTTGCCAGTTAAAATGTGTCATGTTTCGAAAGATAAATTTAAGCTAAGCGAGCAAACATTAAGTTTGTTCAGTCTGAGGAAACCAAATGAACACTTATGGCGACACAGCCTTTGGTAGGCTGCTTGAATTTGTGCATGTGATGACCTGATTGGCTAACTTCAATGGTAAATTACTTGGAAATGGCGCAATGCATCAAATTTTCTTCTTAAAAATTATTTCTCAGCACAACTTTCCCTGCATCACCCTTACAAGCTTTTCAGAGTCTTTCTGACCATCCGGTACGTACACAACACACTGTTTGACAATACCTAAGGAAGAACTGCCAATTGCTACAGAACAACAGACAATTGCCACAGAAAGACCAATGATGACAATAGGCAATGTAGAGGGTGGGAGGTGTTACCTGCAGCAAAGCCTGTGCACTAACACACTGTATGCTTTCGACAGTTCATGCAGCAAGGTGTTTGACAAAGACTGTTGGGGAACAGATTAGTGTGACATTCTGTGTGGTCATATTGCACAGTAACAAGTCTCCAAGACATCATCCGAGTGTTTGCGATCGCGGACATGCGGGTGAATGGCTTGAAGTTGAGCAAAGTGCCACTACTGTGGCCCCAATAATGGATGTGACCAAAAGTGTCATCTCACTATTAAGAAAAAAAGGCCATTGAAAGAGGAAATACTATGCAAGAGCATGCCACTGGTCATAAATGGACCACCACATCACAAGAAGATCAACACGTAGCCCTGGCAGTAAGACACCTCACTCCTAGGCAGATCTCTTCAGACTTTGCAACCGCTAGCAGTACACATGTCTGCCAGAATCATTTTGTGGTGACTAAATCAGGCAGGTGTTTATGCCTGGGAGTCAGTTAAATACACCCCACTTAAATCATACTATCGCTGAGAAAGAGTTTGTTAGATTAGGGTGCATGTTGAGGTCAGCAACAGTGGTCCAGAGTGATATTCTCCAATGAATAGCACTTCATTGTGGCAAGTGATTCTGGCCATCAATAATGGTGGGGAAAGAGGGGAACACATTACATACAACATAATGTTCATGAACATCATCTGTATGGCCTAAGCATTATGGTGTGGGCAGGATATTATGCATAATGGCCGAACCCTGCTGCATGCATCTGTTGCGAGGTACTGTGACAGCACAGGAGTATTGCAGGGACATGAGTTTGGATTATGTCTGTCTGCTTAGGAGTATGGTACATCCCAACTTTCTGTTTATGGATGACAATGCCCACCCACACAGAACCACTGAGTTGTCTGGCACACTGCAAAGTGAAGATACTGAACAAATGGAATGGCCTGCATACTCCCTGGACCTAAACCGTGTGGAGCCTGCCTGGGATGTTCTTGGCAGGCATGTTTCTCAATGAACACCCCCTCTCCAACCTGTGCAAGAACTGAAAACCTCCTTAAGGGAAGAGAGGGACAGTATCGTCCAAAGACTCCTGAACAGTTTGGTAACCAGCATGAATACCTGGTCCAAAGTGTGCATTTGTGCATTCGTGCCTGAGAGTCCGATATCGACCTTTATATTGGGAATCTCACCTTCGTCAAACGAAAACATTACATATGTCTGCTATCCTGCTTTCCCACATGGTAAACCATACATTTTTCATTATCAACTTGCCACTCTACCTCTTTTATGTATGTAATGTTGTGCGTCATTAGGTGTGATAATTCCTATCCAGCAATGTCTCTGTTCCTTAGCAATTGTCAAGCAGTGTATAATGACGACTTTCCAGTCAGTATAAGACAAGGAGAAAAAGAAAAGTTCTCTTTGCTGGTGACTGCAATATTACTGTCACTGATAAAACACTAGAATTCCTAGTAGAGAAACAAATGAAATGACTGTGCAACGTACTTTGACTGATTGGTGGGTTGGTTTAAAGGAGAGAAAGAGAAAGATGGGGGGGGAGCAAAACTGCGAGGTCATCAGTCCCTTGTTCCCAGTAAAATAATTACACAAGGGAAAGAAGAAAAGAAAGGAGACATACAGCACAATAGCAGGAGAATGGAAGAACCGAAGAACGACAGAAGGACAACCAACACTACTATGGACAAAAAAAGGAAAAGAAAACTACGGAGAGAGCAAGAAACAGATAGAAGGGATAAAAACAAGAGAGCAGATGACCACGGCTGGCTGACCACGAGAATAAAAAGGAAATGCCAGCCACTCTACGACACATTAAAACATCCAGCCTAAAAGCATTAGAGTGAAGAACACAAGGGGACAAAGGACATGTGCGAAAACTTGTATGGAATGATGTAACCCACCGTCACTTATAAAACTTAAAACTAAACAAGCTGATGAGGCATTGTCAGCTAAAATTAATGGCAATGAGTACAGTAACTCAAGAGCCCATCGCAGGCAGATAAAGAAGGACGGCTCACTAAGATATGGGCCACTGCCAGGTGCCACACCGACAATGAGGTGGGTCATCATGGCACAGGAGGTAGCAGTGTGTCACCCAAGTGTGCCCAATGTGGAGCCGACAGAGAACCATAGAGTCCCTGCGAGAGGCCGGCGTGGAGGTCTTTCACACTTTCACTTTCATAGTCTCCTTAATGGCACACAGTTTGTTGTGCATACTGAGGTTATGCCATTCCATCTCCCAAATCCACAAACCTTGTGGTGTAGTACTGAACGCAGGTCAGTTGCAGAGAAGCCAATCTCCATAAGCGGTTTCTGCGTAGCCTGTTTGGCTAGCCTGTCGGCGTTCGTTGCCTGGGATTCCGACGCGACCTGGTGTCCAGACAAACACCACTGAGGGACTGGACCGTTCCAGGGAACAGATGGATTCCTGGATGGTCGCTACCAAAGGATGACGAGGGTAGCACTGGTCGACAGCTTGTAGGCTGCTCAAGAGTCAGTACACGAAGAAATTACTCCCCAGTGTATGGACAGATGTGCTCAAAAGCATGAGATAGCCACCAGCTCGGCAGTGAAAACACTGAAGCCATCAGGCAAGGAATGCTGTTCAATATGGCCTCCATGGACATATGCAAAGCCGGCATGATTACCAGCCATCAAGCCGTCGGTGTAAACAACTTCATGGCCTCGGTACATGTCAAGAATCTAGAGAAAATAGCAGCGGAGAGCCGTCCTTAGGGCCATGTGAAGGATCCAGGCGAAGCTGTGGCCTAGGTGTACACCATACAGTTGTATGTGAAAGGACCTCAAGTAGAGGTCGTAAAGGCAAGGACTCCACTTCAGAAAGAAGGGATAGGACACAAACTGCAAATGGCAGCCTGACCTGGGCCACTGATACGGGAGATGAACAGCCGTGGGTGAGAAAAGGAGACGGTAATTCAGATGTGCAGGAGAACTATGAATGTGTGCAACATAACTGGCCAGCAGTTGCACATGCCTAACCTGCAATGGAGGAACTCCGGCCTCCACTGGGACGCTGGTCACCGGACTCGTTCTAAAAGCTCCTGTCGCTAGGCGAATGCCAGAGTGGTGCACTGGGTCGAGTAAACGCAACGCTGAGGTCACCGCCGAACCATAAACCACACTCCCATAATCAAGGCAGGATTGAACAAAAGCTCTATAGAGCAGCAGCAGCATAGAGCAATCTGCATCCCAGTTGGTGTTGCTCAAGCAGTAGAGGGCACTGAGGTGCTGCCAGTACTTCCGCTTAAGCCGACAAAGGTGAGGGAGCAAAGTGAATCGGGGATCGAAAACCAGTCCTAAGAATCCACTACAGTGAGTGAATCGTCATTAAGGTAACGTTCTTGTTCCAGATGAACAATACAATTCCGACAGAAGTGCGTAACACACGACTGCGGTTGAAAACTGCGCCTTTTGGATGACTCCCAGTAGGCACCTCTCAGCAACTCCAGCACAATTGGAGCAGTACGAAATGCAGAAGTCCTCTGCCTATAGCCAAGGTGAGGTGGATGGCCCTACAGCTGCTGCTACACCATTAATGGCCACTAAAAATAGAGATACACTCAATACAGAGCCCTGCGGGACCCCATTCACCTGGATTTGGGGAGGGGTGGGGGACGGGGTGGGGGGGTGGGGGGGGGGGGGACTATGGGAGGCACCAACTTGGACACAGAATGTACAAAGTAACAGGAAGTTTTGGATAAAAATCAGGCCTCTGAGACCCCACTCGTGTAATGTGGCAAGGATATGATGTCACCAGGTCGTGTCATGTGCTTTTTGTAAATCAAAAAACACAGCAACCAGGTGTTAGTGTCTCGAAAAGGCTGTTCGGATGGCAGATTCTAGGGACACAAGATTATCAGTGATCGAGTGGTCCTGGCAGAAGCCGCCCTGACATGGAGCCAGTAGGTCACGTGACTCCAGGACCCAACCCAACCGCCAACACACCATACATTTCCGCAGCTTACAAAGAATGTTGGTGAGGCTGATGGGCTGACAGCTATCCACATCAAGCGGGTTTTTACTGGGTTTAAGCACCGGAATAATGGTGCTCTCCCGCCATTGCGATGGAAAGATGCCACCACACCAGATCCGGTTCAAGATGACGAGGAGATGCCACTTGCAGTCAGACGAGAGATGTTTAATCATCTGACTGTGGATCTGATCTGGCCCAGGAGCAGTGTCGGGGCAATGTCCACGGGCACTGAGGAGCTTCCACTCTGTAAATGGGGCTTTATAGGATTCACTGTGGTATGTAGTGAACTATAGGACTTTCCCTTCCAGCCACTATCTGAGAATGCGAAAGGCTGCGGGGTAATTCTCCGACCTAGAGGCTTGAGCATAGAGCTCAGCACAGTGCTTGGCAATCGCGATTGCATCGGTAGATAACAAGCCATTTATGTTAACACCGGGAACATCTGTTGGGGTCTGGTACCTGAAAACACATTTGATCCTTGTCCAGACTTGGGAAGGTGATGTATGGCACCCAATGGTCGAGACGTATCTCTCCCTACACTCCTGCTTCTGTTTGATAAGATGGAGAACGTGGGCACAGAGCCGTTTAAAGGCTATGAGGTGCTCCAGTGAAGGGTGCCACTTATGTCGCTGTACAGCTTGCCGACACTCCTTAATTGCTTCAGTGACTTCCAGCGACCACCAACGGACTGCTCTTCGCCGGGGCTACCCTAAAAAGCGAGGAATCGCGTTTTCTGCTGCAGAAAGGATTGTTGTAGTCACCTGCTCAACCATCCCATCGAAGTCCCCGTGGGGGGAGATTGAATGGTGACAGCAGAGGTCAAAGTTTTCCAGTCCACCTTGTTTAAAGCTTATCTGGGCAGGCGTCCGTGGGCCTGACACTGGGGCAGTGACAGGAAGCTGGGGAAGTGGTCACTACCACACAGGTCATCACATGCTCTCCAGTGGATTGATGGGAGGAGTCCTGGGCTGCAAATTGATAAATCAATGGCCGAGTAACTACCATGAGCCACACTGAAATGTGTGGCGGCCCCAATATTTAAGAGGCAGAGGTCGAACTGAGACAGTAAAGTTTTGACATCTCTGCCTCGGCCAGTAAGCACGGTGCCACCCCACAAGGGGTTATAGGTGTTAAAATCCCCCAAAAGTGGGAAAGGTTGGGGAGTTGATCAATCACTTCAGCTAATACACACAGGAGTACTGCACCATCTGGAGGAAGATATACATTGCAGACATGTATTTCCTGTGTCGTCCTCATTCTGACAGCCACAGCTTCAAGAGGAGTTCGAAGGGGCACAGTTTCACTTCAGACTGAGTTTAGGACATAAACGCAAACTCCACCTGACACTTAATTATAGTCGCTATGGTTCCTATAATATCCCTTACAGAGGGCATGGGTCCGCATTGCCAGGGACCAGGTTTCCTGGAGAGCAATGCAGATAGCAACTGTAAAACTTACCAGGTGCCTTAGCTCAGCCAGGCGGTGGAAAAAACTGCCGCAATTCCACTGGAGGATGACGTCATCGTGAGACTGGGAAGGCATGGAACATTCAATGAAGCAGTTTACACCTCAGGGTCATCTGCTGCCACCGACTTATTGCCTGAGCAGTCTACATCCATTGTGTCTGAGGGTCCGGTGAGATCTAAGCCCTCAGCGGACACCAGAATCTCCACCTGATCTGCAGACACAGGCAGGCAACAATGGTGGGGGTCACACCATAATTCCCTTGGTCTTGGGGGTCTTGTTTTTGGATTTCTCTCACTGCTCCTTGGGTTTCCCTGGCTGGGAGGACTTCACTGATCCAGTCTCCAGGACTGAGGACGAGTGTGAATCCCTATGACCAGCTGCTTTCGGGCTCTTCAGCCACTAGCGAATGTCTTTTTTCCCGCTAGCAGAAACCTGGAAAGGGACTGACCCAAGGGACCCCTTCCTAGTGAGGGGGCCCGAAGAAGACTTATGCTTCTCCAGTGCAGGAGTGCTTTAATGCTGTTGCAGATATAGCTCACAGTGGAATGATTCCGGTGGTCTGCATTGGCTGCTTTTATACTGAGCGCATGCCCTTGATTACATAAGAGTGCTGATAATGGACTTAGCCGCTGCGAGGGCCGGTGCGGGAACATTATCCCGTACGCTTGCTGTAGTCACACTAGCAGCATGCATACCCGCTGGCGAGCCGGCCCAAGCGGGTTGCATCATGCAGCCACGTAGGCGCTCAGTGGCCAACGCGGCACTATGTCTTCGATTTT
The DNA here is from genome assembly GCF_023864345.2 of Schistocerca serialis cubense. Classification (NCBI taxonomy): domain Eukaryota; kingdom Metazoa; phylum Arthropoda; class Insecta; order Orthoptera; family Acrididae; genus Schistocerca; species Schistocerca serialis. The sequence continues at coordinate 499,649,909 of NC_064641.1, forward strand.
TTTCAAATTGTTGCATCCTTGAGCCCTGTTCACCAGATGTACATCTAGCGATTGGCGGCTGACGCTACAGATCAGACTTTATTAATAAATATAGTAGAGGGTTACATCACCAGTTACAGTTACATTCTCAGCAAGTACACCAAGTCCTTTCATCCATAGATGTATTTTTTCATCATTACTAACTTTACAACAGGAACGGGAATACAATGCAAAAGGCATATTACTGTATACATAATTAGGTCTAGATTGGCTCTTAGCATCTATTCCACAATGCCAGGTCTAGTAAGTGATGACATCTCAGTCAGCGAATGATTCCAATCCAGGTAGAGAGGCATTCTCACATCGGACGATAGCGAGAGTAAACCATCCAGGTGGGGGGAGGGGAGGGGGGGGGGGGGGTGTTGCTCCCAAAGTAGGTGGTGCAGGAGCAACAGGAAGGGAAGTGCCCCTCACCATCACGGGGGCAGGTGTAGTCTTCCGGATCTGAGAGGTGACTGGGGTTGGCGGAGCTGATGGGGGCTAGAACTGTTGTAGCAGTGGCGCAAGACGATGTCACATGTACAGGATGTAGGTGCTCAAATTTCATCTTAGCCTCAGTGTAGGTCTGTCGGTCCAGGGTCTTGTACTCCATGATTTTCCTTTCTTTCTGGAGAATCTTGCAGTCAGGTGAGCAAGGCGAATGGTGCTCTCCACAGTTGACACAGATGGGAGGCGGGGCACACGGAGTATTGGGATGTGATTGGCATCCACAATCTCAACATGTGAAGCTGGAAATACAGCGGGAAGATATATGGCCAAACTTCAAGAATTTAAAGCACCGCATTGGAGGAGGGATATAGCACTTTACATCACAGTGGTAGACCAGCACCTTGACCTTCTCAGGTAATGTATCACCCTTGAAGGCCAAGATGAAGGTACTAGTGGCAACCTGATTATCCCTCAGACCCCGGTGGACATGCCAAATGAAATGTACACCTCGCCGCTCTAAATTGGCTTGCAGCTCGTCGTCAGACTGCAAAAGATGGTCCCTGTGAAATATGATACCTTCGGCCATATTTAAGCCCTTATGGGATGTGATGGTTACAGAAACATCCCCCAGCTTGTCACAAGTGAGTAACGCCCGTGACTGGACAGAGGATGCTGTTTTCATCAAAACTGACCCAGATCTCATTTTGGACAAGCATACCACCCCCAAACTTGTCCTTTAAACGCCCAACAAAAAACTGAGGCTTCATCATCATGAAAGAATCCCCATCAGCTCTCGAACATTTAAGGTACCAGGGCAAATAAGAACCGCGGCCATCCTTAGCCTGACATTCTTTCCATGGTGTGGCCAAGGAGGGGAACGATTTGGGGCCATACTTCAGTGAGTTGAATTGAGCCCATGATCACTTAGAGACTCCTGATGTTTGACCATCAGCAAGAGATTATGTACTACGCTTCATCATGTGTCATCCGCCCTGATGCCACCCGCTCCGACCAGAGAATGAGCATGGGTGCCACCCAGCCGCAGCAAAGGCCACATGGCAGGATGATCACTGCCGGGAGTCCCGATGCCCCAGGATGATGGCATCTACTCCTCGGCATATGTGGGGAGTTAACGGCACAGGTATCAGCAGTGCGATCCCTTTGTGGGCAGGGGGCTACAACCAACAGGCCCCACCACAACGGACTGGCTACCATGCAGGATATCAGGTGCAACCAAGAAAACAAGTCCATTATCATTGTCAGCATAGAAAACAATACTCCATAGTTGATGGAAAAATATGCACCCAGGAGGGTGACCTCGCCCAACAGCTCGAGAGTGAACAAAAGTCCAGATCCACAGCGATGAAGGATGCGATAGGTCTCAGTGCATGATGGCCATGATGCAGCATGTAAGGCGTCCTTCCCGAATTGGCTCGCTCTTCGGGAAAATTTTGAAAAATGGAGGTCGAATCCTACAGGGGACCATCACATAAAGGCCGAAACACGTGAGACTCCTTTTAGTCGCCTCTTATGACAGGCAGGAATACCTCGGGCCTATTCTAACCCCCAGACCCACACGGGGCAAACTAATTTTGAATTTAAAGAAAACAAACAATACGCATTTCAGCAAAAAGAGGGAAAACAAATTTGCCACATTAAGCATAGATGATAAACATGTAGGTTGTGTAGCAAACACAATGTTCTTAAGTGTGAATATTGATTGTCAAATAACACAGAATGAACACACAAAGAAACTGCCAAAAAGGATCTTATCAGCATGTTATGCTCTTAACACAAAACGACCTTTGGTGATGTACTATCTCATTTTTCTCTCCGTTCTTAGCAGTAGGACTTTTTCTTGGGATCAAAGACAGAAAATATTTACAATTTTTAAACTGAGGAAAAGTGGAAAAAATAACTTTATATACTTAATGCACCAAGTGAGTGCATCTAGTAATCTCTAGTGCATGTCAGGGAAAACATTATTAAGTATTTCACTAACAGTTCTATACATAATCATGGAACAATGGCCAGTCTGGACTTTTACTAAGGACAAACAAACAAAAAACCTAATACAGTATCTTCTACCAGGGAATAAAACTGTATAATAAATTTCCCAAGGAAATGGAAAATATTACTAAAATACATCTATTTAAAAAGGCACCAAAACAGATTTTACACATAATGCATACTACACAATTAAAGACTACTTAGAGCACTTGAGATTAGAGATCAATAATGAAAGGCGAGAACTACAACAACACCTTGCCACATTACAGTAGATGATCGCAAAATAATGTTGTTACAAAAAAATAATTAATCAAGATCTGAAGTGCAGGATAGTTATGTCTTGATATTCTCAAGAGTTCACCAAGTTCAATACCTCACTCATCATGGGGGGCAGACCCCGAAGGGGTGGGGTCATGTGGACTGAGGAGGACAAAGATATGCATTATACCTGATGCTTCCTCAAAAACTAAAATGATTGAGTAAACCACCCACCTGAGTAAGCTGTAACCACCAAGGTCAAGTTATCACCTCAATGTACATTGTACAACTATTGAACAAATTAATCTTGCTAGATTTAAGAAAGGTGTGATAGAAGCAGACCTTATTTTTTCACTACTGAGAAAAATCCTAAGAACTTCATTTTATAAATCCCCAAGACCTCTAAGCACGCAGTACTCTATGGCCAAATGAGCAATGTCCAAGTCCTTGGACAACTTCTGCCAACGATTACTGGAATACTGCATACAAGTAACCAACAGTTACACTAAGGAGTACGATTGTGTGCTTTGGAAGAGACTTTAGAAATGAAGAGTTTATACCCAAATTCATTTGGGCATTGGAGAATATGGAATAAAAATTTAAAATGAAAACTGTAGTGAAACATTTGCCAAAAGCCTTGAAATATTTTAACATTGGACTCATCTAAAGGGCATGAAGAGCTTCTATGGGAAAATATTTGGGAGGGTTGTATAGTAGTGAACAAAGAAGAGACGGAATGTACCGAGTAAAGAATCAGTTCTGATGACATAAAAAACAAAGGTGTACAACAGAGAAACTGAATCCCAAGGAGTATGAAAATACTGAAATCGGCCAATTCAAAAAACATTGCAGAAATGTAAATAGAGAAAAAGTGGAAAATGAGAAAAATAAAAACTCCATTAGCATTTCTACACATGGGGAACAAAACTGCAATCATTAGTATATCAAATTATAGTATATGGCAAAATTATCAATTTCTTAAAACTCTTTTCAAAACCAAAGTTCGTTTTGGAGGAAAAAAACGGTGAAATTTGTGGACAGCTTAAAGCTCGGGATCCAAGGTCACGAAAATCATAGTTTTTTTTACAGTGGCCTTTGAACAATTTCACCTCTTATCTCTATTTGCAAATTTCTGATGTACTAAATACACTATTGGATTGAAGTTGAAATACTGTTGAGTTTTTATACTGCTTAATTCTTCTGAAAAATCTCTGTTACTGGCAAAAATAAAATAATAAATTCTGCTGCTACAATCACTGATCCCCAACAGTAAAATGTAAATGCACGTCAGAATTACTTAAAGTAATTATGCTGGTTACATACAATTATCATAGACATTAAGCATAAGAAACATCTCCAATTTGTCTGGGAAACTGAAGCATAACAAAACATGAATGCAACACCCAAGCACCATGCAGAGACTTTAGCAATTTCACTAACTGTCTGTGGTACCATCTCTCACACAGTTTTACTATCCTAGATCAAAAGCAAGAAAATTAAATTTTATTTGCCAACTGAAAAACAGAGAAACTTACCATATTGGAAAGAGCAACCTTACTCTCTGGAACAACCAACGTGATGTTGAAAGTAGCCTTTATCGCAGGTTCATCCCAACATGGGAAGCATCGCCGAGCATCTGTGGCCTCAAACTGCGTGACACCTGCATAGCGCTCTTCGCCATCTGGGCTGCAAGCAGATATATAGGACCTTCACACTGAGTTTTGAGGCTTACCATATTTGAAAGCGCCACCAGCCCATCATCTTTTGGTATTGAAACAGCAACTGAGAAGCAGGCTTTCACTGCAGGCTCATCCCAGCAAGGGAACAAACGGCGAGCATCAGTTGGGCACAGCTGCGTCACCGCGGAGAATGCAGGTTCACCACATCTGAAGTTGTTTAGCTTTTAGAGCTAGTACTAAAAGACTACATTCTGAAAATTCTATGTCTCCTGGAACTTTTAGCTGTTCTGGCCAGATGCAAGAAACAATATTGATGGCTTAATGTTTACAGGCAAAAGGCTTTCAGATTAATTAATAAAGAAAAAAACTTAAAATAACTGAATTTGTGCAAGAGAATCAATACTTACAAGAAAACCTTTGGTATGAATAATGTGATAAGATAACACACCATCATAAAACTTTTCCACCTCTGACCAATTATGTTTACAACTGAATCATCTTTGCCTATGTCTTCTCATCATCCCTTTTGTTCATTGTAGTGTACACCTTTCAACTCTGCAAGCTGTTTCTAGCCCTACACAGCACTTATACGTATCATTCTCAACACACGGAGAACGGTTAAATTTAAGAACAATACACTAATCTGACACACAGCGCAGTAACAGTAACAAAAACTGGGAAAAAGGGATGGAACCAAACTTGGACTATTACATGTAGGCTATTGTGGCAAGTTCATTTAATTCTATGAAGATCACTCGCCCCCCTATTCTGTTACACACTGAGACTGACAAGAATTGGAAATGTGTCCATCTAAAATCTAAGGCTAAATCAATAAATTTACTCATACAGTATGTTACATACGAAGAGTTTTTGATTATATTCCATTGAAACACAAGATGCCCCAAATATTTATTAAGTTCTCCACAAAGTTAGTTATTATTTCAGAAGGAACAAAACTCTTAATTCATCAATTTTTGTTTATAATTCTTGACACTTTTACTCTGAACATTTCTTCATACACTCAAGAGCTATAAAAATAGGTAGCCTAATTATTGTTACCACCCAAATGAGTGGTGTGCTAAAGACATGCTTGATGTTAGACTGCTTAAAATACAGAATGTTTTCTTTTTATTGGCAAAGTCAGTACCCACCCCCTCCTCTTTTTAGAAAATAAACATGGGCATTGGGAAAAAACTCAGAATGTAACTTAGAAACAAATCTAACTGCAGGCTACAATCTATATAGTCAAGTACAGTAAATTCATAAACTGCACACTGTAAGACAATATGAATCCATCAAAAATTAAGGCTTCATGATACATCCTCCTTGGGCAACAGAGTTTTCTGCTTAGCCTACAACTTGACAGTACTCACAAAATTTCACATTACCAGCAAAATGTCTCACCTGCACATATCTAAAATTAAGGAAAAGTGCAAAATGAAGGAAGAAAAGAAAATGGAAGCTTAAGACTAACAGGCCATGTGTCGGATACTACCCTGCGCACACTGTTACTGGTATACAAATGAATACTTAATGGAACACAAATCTTCCAATTTAAATATATAGGCCTAACTAAAAGTAGGGCCATAGTATTACTTTTAATAACTTTTTCCATAAGATAAATAAATAAATTCAAGAACCATAATGAACTACTATACATTCTCTTGCCCAACATATTACTCTAATTGAAATGACATTGAACAGTACAGATGCATCTCAAGGAAGTCTATCTGTGGTGAGATTTCCTTGGCAATGATCACAAAACACCTGTCGTTAAAATTACAATTATATACATCCAAACTAAAACAGATAAAAGCATGGAAACACTGATAACCCACTATAAATATACAACATAATTTTTCTTTGAAATAAGAAAGTCACGTTACCTTACATATTTGCTCCTGTAAAATCCTTTCATTTTGTCGTTGATTTCCCCAGTAAAATCGAAAGCTAGTAATCCATTCCCCGCATGAAGGGGCTCAGGAAATGTCAATGTCAAAGTTTCATCCTCCACCGACAATGAGACGTCTGTAGGAACAATACTGTTACCAGTCGAAGTTGTGTATTCGACACTTTTAATTGTTAAATCTAAGGAATTCAGGACGATTTTATCCGTCACTGTTTTTACCTGAAGTAACAGAAAAATATATCAAAAGCACTATTATCCGAAACGATCCAATTTCATGTTTAATTATGTTACAAAACCACTTTTCGTTGACATACCTCAACTTCTATTGTTTCTTTCCCTTCAAACACTAATGTTTTCAGGTCAGGCTTCAGTATCAGATCGTAATGTTTTGGTACGACACACTTCGGTAGTCTCTCGAATGGTTTTGATTCGGGCATGTTTGTCGTGTGTATAAAACGCTTTCCAGTTGGTACAAAAAATGTTTCACTCACTATACTACAGCTATTTAGCGAATAACCTGCTAAATGACGACCGAAACTGCTTACGAAATCTTCACTTAAATAATATGCTCTCTTCAAGCGGTGACCGCAATTACCCCTCCAAGCCCCAACCCACGGGAGTGAAGTTATACCACTGACACGTATATCAGTAGGTCTAAGCCAGTTTTCCTGCCCCGACAGAAGATAACGGTAACAGCACAGTCCGTGCCCAACTAAAACCGGTTCTCTGGTCCGTCGTATACAACGACAAAGTGTTCTTCCAGTCCAGAACATAAATCGAGCAACGAATAAGTAAACTGAAATTCGCGAATAGAGTTTTAATGGCCTCTAATCAAATAAAGATGAAAGTGTTCGAAAAACAATACATTCACTTTTCTATTCGCTTTTCAACCAAGAAAATACGCCGGTGAACAGTTAACAGACAAGAATATGTAAATAAATACTAGTCTGTGTTATGTGCCACTGGCGCTAAACTCTGAGATGTGTATGATGATTCTGCATGTTTTCGGCAACTTACGAAACAAAACACGCTCGCTTAGCGTTTTCGTTTATATAGCTACCGCTCCCCATTGAGATATTAATATATCGGTACTTATGTAATTCACAACAAAAACGGTTATCACAATTAAAAGAAAAATGTCTTGCGAACAATTCCTCTGTCTCGCTATTACTCAGTTTGACTGGAAACAAGTTAGCATCAACGCGAATGTGTGCTACACTGTTGTAAACATGGGCGATTTGAACTGTAAATTGTGGGGTTGTTAACCAGTAGCTGTACTGTAGCTTATGCTGTTAAGCACAGCCTTGAGCTACAAATCCAGTGGCGTGTATATGGAGTCACGATTCTAATACCGGGTGCGCTAATCTTTCGTAAATAAAATAATCGTATTTTTTCCAACAAAATTTTGTTTTTCAAGCTTAGAGATATTTTCACACGAAAACAGACCATATAATGAGAGAAGAAATAAGCAGATTTTATTTCTGGTAATAGTTGTCCTCTTCTATATTACTGCGCGAACAGCTGTTATGTCAACGACTTGTCGTCAGTACTGCACGTGCTGCGCGCTGTGTTGCTTCGTCCTTGAGCGGTATACCGTTAGATCAACGAACCTGAGAAGAATGAACGAAGTGAAACAGGATAAGATAGTCATCGGTCTTCCAGAAATTACAGTACAGCCGTTGCCTTCACGTTTCAGGCTGATTCATGAACACAGTTACGAAAACTTGTCATTTATCCCAAGTACAATGGACGACCATAGGGAAGTCGTTTAGTTTTGCATTCCCTTCAAAAGTACACAAAATCTCCACCTGACAGTTGTAATTAGTGCTATAATTCGTTAGCGTCGGTACTAAACAAGCAGAGAAATGCGTGCTTTAGTCGATACAGCACTGGTGTGGATAAACTCATGTACTGATTGTGCCACCGCCACTTTCACGTCTATAAGAATATAGGCCAACGGGCAGCGAAGCCATTAAGGACAATTACTAGTTCATTCAGTAAACTGTGGAAAAATTTGATAGGGATACTCATTCGGCGAATCTGATTTAGACTTCACGCGCTTTCCCTACATTCCTCCTGTAAAATGCCAGGATAGGTCTCACTGTATGGCTACAGCCGATTACCTATCCTTGTCAGTCTAGATTTTGAGTGTGTATCTGTGAATAGTGTTTCTTGTTCTTGTAATACTACAGCATGTTCAACATCCTTGTAAATGTGATCCATGGATGACTACCCTACTCTACTACTAACACATCCCATCTCGTTTACAAGACCTAGCACCAATGGGCGTTCGCTAGGGTGTGAAGGGGGGGAAGGGGAGTTGGTGGAAGAGAGAAGTAAAGGACAAATTTGCCCCCTCCTAGAATATAGAGTAACGACGTTTTATTGATCACAGAATCTTACGCATTTCTATAAATTATTATGATTCTACTAACTTACTAAACTTTTTTGCACTGCCGAGCGCGATGGCCAATAACTGCCTTTAGCAATCGCTAATTAACTATAGTTTTTTCGGTTCGTCACGCTGCTCATGAGAAATTGTTTTTCCTCAGCATGAAGGTGGTTTCCGCTCCGTGCCGCAGTCACGGCAGCTGCGAATCTTTGCGGAACATTGCCAAAATAGCAACTCCAATATTTTCTCTTTGGCTTCCTGCAAAAGCCGTTAATGAGCTAAAGAAAGGGATCCTTCCAACATCTTGACGCAAGAATTTTGATGACAGCTCACAGCATGAAAAAACATGACTGCAGTTACACCGACATTCGTCCTAAATTCCCCTACTGCACAACTTAATCATAGATGTAGTCCTGAAGTGAGGGAAAAAAGTGTGACATTTCAAGGTCAAAAAATGTGTACACAGGGGTTCCTCGATGGTAAAACTACGTTAACTTAGTGCACGAAAAAAAACAGTGAACTGTACTTGCTTAGCTAGCCGTCCAAAATAGTGTGAAAACAGTCAGCCCCGATACTACGGGACAGTTTTCCCATTTATAAATTATGGGATGGAATTGTAGAGTTGTGCTGCCGATGTGCGTTTGAACAGAATACTAGAACTACAAAAGCGAGCTGTTAGGCTGCTACATAGGCTGGTGAATAGGGAGACATGTCGAGATGCTCTTTCCAAAACTAGGGTAGGTGGGGTAGCCCCATGTGGGGTAAAAACCCGTACCGAATCTGAATCACCCGCCATCGATTCAGGAGCTGACTACACGCGGCGGGTTTGTCTTATTGTAACTTCTGTACCGTTACAGTTCATCCTGACAAGTCGCTCCAGAGATGAGAAAATGAGGTAAGTCTGTTTTCCTATTACTATATGAAATTTTTCTCATTTTTTAATTGAACCTTGTACAATGTAGGATTTGAAAAGAAGAATCAACGAATTACTGGAAGTTGCGCATTTAATTTTTACTTTCACATTAAATAATCATTCTAGTTAGTACCCAAAATCAAAATGGTGCATTTGTCAGAAAATGGCGAAATAGGACAAGTCTCAGCGGCATTTTGGGGTAAAAGTCATCAGTTCCAACTATGTGAAGACAATTATTCAGTGCCACGCAAAAAATGACATTCAGCCCACACTGCGTGAGATTATCTCACCTGGAGATATAATTCCGACGTCTAAAATAAAAATTAAGAGGAAACGTTCTGGCGAATATTGAAATCTGTGCTTCTAACGTCGACACCCATTAAAGAACGAATGGTAGAAGAATTCATGAGAAAAACGCTTGTTATTGAGAAGGAAAAACGTGCTAAGGAAAGAAAAAAGCGTGCTAAAGAAACAGAACAATATGAGCTGGATTTCACATCAACGCAAAAAGGGAAGAAAGCAGGTGAAAAAGCCAGCTGATTATTCTGCAGTCAGTTTCAGACTTCACAGTTCATGAGAGTAATTCATATGTAGATATGTACTTGCTACTAGGTGAGGAAGTATCTGAAGAAGAGAAAAAAGAGCCTGGGACTTCAAGGAAGAATCAGATTAGCCCCTCCCTCACGAAGGTGTGTTTTACAAAAATCTTACAGAGGCCCAAAAATTTATTAAGACAAAGGAAGAGTCATTCGTTGGCACTGACAATGTTATGATGAAACTGTAGAAACCTACAAGAATCAACATAGTATGGTTCCATAAACTAATAACTTTTTAAGAGGACCTAACAAAGTATACTGTTTATTAAGTACCTAGACAGCTTAGCCTCAGTCAATGAGCTCTTACAAGTTACACTACTAAAGCTCCTTCTGTGGAGAACAAAGTATTATTTTTGTACAAGTACTTTTAAGCACTAAGTTCATAATTATATTTAAATTAAATATTGTGTTGGGCAACTTGGCTATAATAAAAGAATGTTACAAAGAGTTATTTCAAATGATTTGATTATGCAGTCATCCTTTTTTATTCACATTTATCTCAAATGGAGCAAAGACCTTCACTGCCAGCTTTACCCCATTTTGGGAGTAAAACACTGCAGCTTTTTTTCGCTAAATTGTAAATTTTTATGTCATTATTAATCGGAAAGAGGTGGAATTTGGATGGATTATAATTAACAATCCAATCTATGACTTCATTTTCAAATCACAGCAAACTTCACTCCTCGTTGACCACAGTGTAAGAAAAACTGAAAATTCTGGGATGTTACCTCCTCGTACCATAAGTATCTCATTGTGTTCTCCATATATTATATACAGATTTGCAACTTTTCTTGTAAAACCCATATATTAGTGGCTCAGTGAGGTACCACAATTGCCAGTGTCCATACGGGGACGTTCTGGGGATGCATTTAATCAAAATTAAAATCTTTCCTTGTATATAAATGTCCGTATTCACTGAAAAAATTCTGAGCAGTATGTCTTAGAGACAGGTCATTTGCTGTCTCTGTTCAGGAAAACTAAGATGTGCTATACTAAAGCCTAACAAAGGTCCCTAAAATGAAAACATCTGGTCCGTATTGTTGCATCCAAGCTCCTGGAGTGGCTCATTCATACTGTAATCTGCTTGACCTCAACAAACGTGTCCCCACATTGCAATTTGGGTTTAGACCAGGAAGAGGATGTGAGGAACAGATGCTAACAATAGCAACTCATATCAAAAACGGCTTTGAGAGGAAGATAAATATGGGGGGGAGGGGGGGGGGAGGGGTATTCTTAGATCTAACTGCAGCCTGTGATATCGCCTGGCGTGACAACTCCCGCTCAAGTTCATCAGTGTCATTTCATGTCAGAAACTAAGAACTTTAATTGGCAACACGCTGAACCATGGGTACTTCCAGGTTTTCTCAGAAAACTCTAAAGGTAGAGTTCATAAAATAAGTGATCATACTGCTGTTTTCTTTCCGAGCTGCGTTAAGACTAGTAGGGCTTGCCATTTTACACTGGTATACAAAATTGAACTTTCTAAAATTTCAAGCACCAAATTTGGTTATCCCCATGTTTTGACCTGCTGAACATGCATCTAGCACTGGTTTTCCCACATCAGCCACAGTTTTTGTGTAAATAGTGCTAGTCACTATCTAATTGTATTCAGTTTTTGTGTTGTTGCGATCAGAAGAGTCATTATAACAGAAGGACAAATGGAACCTGGTTGGAAGACTGTAGCAACGTTCCACCACTTCACATAAAATTTGGCCTTATGAAATCGTTTGTTGTTGTAGTGGACAATCGTGGACCTGATTTTATGTACTTACTTCAGAAATACCCTGTGTCGAGTGAAGCCAAAGTGAATGCCGGTGTGTTTGTAGGCCCTCAAATTAGCTTATTCACGATTCTGATTTTATCAACACAAAGAGCATGAAATGCTAATGAAATATGTTTTCATACATACCTAAATTATTTTTGAACGTTTGATGCGCCTCTTATATGCGGCGCTACTATACTGAGAGAACTCCAGCAGTCCAGTTCAAGAGGGCTCAAAGCTGTGATAAAATCAGAATCGTGAATAAGCTGTCTAATGTGAAGGCCAAAAAACACACCTGCATTCACTTTGGCTTCACTTGACACAGGGAATTTCTGATGTAAGTACGTAAAACCAGGTCCACGATTGTCCATTACAACAACAAACGACTTCATAAGTCCAAATTTTATGTGAAGTGGTGGAACGTTGCTACATTCTTCAAACTAGGTTCCATTTACCCTTCTGTTATAATGCCTCTTCCGATCACAGCTATCCCATTAGCAAAGAAAACAACACTGCTCTGTATACCCAGACTGTAATCCTGTAAGTATCCCAATTAGGAATTACTCTGAAGTCAGTGCTAGTCACTATCTAATTGTATTCAGTTTTTGTGTTGTTGCGATCAGAAGATTCATTATAACAGAAGGACAAATGGAACCTGGTTGGAAGACTGTAGCAACGTTCCACCACTTCACATAAAATTTGGCCTTTTGAAATCGTTTGTTGTTGTAGTGGACAATCGTGGATCTGATTTTATGTACTTACTTCAGAAATACCCTGTGTCGAGTGAAGCCAAAGTGAATGCCGGTGTGTTTGTAGGCCCTCAAATTAGCTTATTCACGATTCTGATTTTATCAACACAAAGAGCATGAAATGCTAATGAAATATGTTTTCATACATACCTAAATTATTTTTGAACGTTTGATGCGCCTCTTATATGCGGCGCTACTATACTGAGAGAATTCCAGCAGTCCAGTTCAAGAGGGCTCAAAGCTGTGATAAAATCAGAATCGTGAATAAGCTGTCTAATGTGAAGGCCAAAAAACACACCTGCATTCACTTTGGCTTCACTTGACACAGGGAATTTCTGATGTAAGTACGTAAAACCAGGTCCACGATTGTCCATTACAACAACAAACGACTTCATAAGTCCAAATTTTATGTGAAGTGGTGGAACGTTGCTACATTCTTCAAACTAGGTTCCATTTACCCTTCTGTTATAATGCCTCTTCCGATCACAGCTATCCCATTAGCAAAGAAAACAACACTGCTCTGTATACCCAGACTGTAATCCTGTAAGTATCCCAATTAGGAATTACTCTGAAGTCAGCACAGTTTTGCCACTTGTGGATGTTATATCGAATTTTATACAACAAAAGTTCCACACGGCTGTATGTTTCCTTCAAAATAGTGGCATAAGCTACAGGAATAAGAGGATATACACTACTACTGTGAAGGAACACCGCTATGAGGCTAGTTTTGGAGCCATCAACTAATTGTCGCCATTCTGCTGATATGTGTTTCATTCCCATAGCACTAAACAGACCGTTGACGTCATTGCAGTAACAGGATGAGTCTCCCACATCAAAGAATGTTGCGAAGGCATCCTGATGATGTTGAAAGAAACAAACCGTAGTATCTTTGTCTAGTAAATTCTACTATTTCAGACCGAAAAATTCAGCCTTTGCCTTAGAACGATTCAGGTCCCTAACAAATGGTCGAGATCATTTTGTGTCAGGAGATCTGGCATCATTTCTTTGTAATCAAAATTGAAGCTTGCAATCTCCACATCTGTAAGTAGTAGGGCAAAGTTCATTCTATCCCACTCTGCATTATTGCCAAATTTATTCAAGATGGTGGATACAAAATGGCGGCCATAGATGTGGCAGGTCATTTGGGCTAACTCCACTAACCTAACCCCCTCATCCCCCCTCGTCCCTCTCCACCCCGTCCCCCTCACGAAAATAGTGGGAAAAAGGCCACTTGAGCTACCTCCACTAACCTAAGAAAATGGTGGAAAAATATGGTGGGAAAAATGGCGGGGAAATAGGTCAGTTGGGCTACCTAAGCCATCCAACCACCACCTCTTCCTTGGAATTGGAAGGAAAAGGGTTCACTCTTTGCTGGGCTGCTGGATAGGTTGGACGTAAGTCTTTATTTTGTGTGCATTGTTTATTTAAACAGTTTGAGTTGTCATAGGCAGTAGCTCCATCCAGTGTATTCACCATGAGGTCCAGAGTCCCACTGACCTAGTTCACAGTACCATCACCAGAGGGCGCTGTTGTCCCTCCCCCTCTCCCCTCCTATGATGTAATCAAAGATGGCAGTCTGGGGAAAAATAGCGGGAAAATGACTCAGTCTGTGTCCAGCTGCCAGAGAGAAAGGAGAGTACTTTATTTATTTTCAGTGGGAATCTGGAACAGTTTATTTAGGGGGTGGATTTCATGTAGTTTATTTATTATGCTGATAGAAAACACTTGCCCCGACATGCTTGGGTTCACAGTACTTAGCCTACAGACCTGCAGACTACTCCTAAGTTACTTAAATAATGCTGTACACTGATGTACAGGCACATTCACTATTTGTAAAATTTTCAAACTAATACACATATAATGCTCTGCAAACACGATCACAAAGCTTAAACAGCCGAAATAATGCAGTGCACAAACACTTATTGCATGTAAAAAGGCCTTCAAACCATCGTTAAGAAATTCGACTGCGGCATATCAGCGATCTGTCCCCTACGGAGACCCAAGTCGCACACGCCGGGGCGGCGCGCGAACGTCTGGAAATGGTAGTAAGGTATGTACCGGGCCACCATGGCTGGTGCATTGATTCACCACCTTTGTATCTGTAGGTCCAGCACCAGCCTAACTACTGAGCAAGATGATTTCCTAGCGACCCACACTCACAAGCATGGCTGAAAGGTTGTCAGTGTTATTTATACTGACGTTTCATGTCTACGTAAATGACAGCGAAGTCTCCCTCTGGACATGCTATAGAAATCTTTTGCACTGCTTTCAGAAACTGCTTACGAAAATACCCCAGAATAACACAGGATGCATTCTTCTTAGTGATCATAACAAGACAGTCCGTCCATTGCATATCAGCCCCTTCCTGTAAATCGTAAAGTGCCACAGAAACAGTTAACAATCACTTTTGTTGGAAGAACTTACATGATGTCTCAGCTTATCTGCATGGAAATTCTTGTCCTAACAGGACTGCCTGTTCAAAACATGGGTCAGCACACGTTACTAACGTCTGTGATGACCTGCAATGACGCACAGTTAAAAGGTTGTCGGTGTTATGCAGACATCTCATGTCAATGTAGCTGACAGCCAAATCTCCCTCTGGACAGACACACACTATAGAAATGTTTTGCACTGCTTTCAGAAACTGTTTCTGAAAGTATCTCGAAATACACTGAATGCATTCTTCCTGATGGTCCAAACAAGGCACCCCATCAATCACGTATTACCCTTCCCAGAAATCGTGCCATCCTGCTTTCAACAAACATCTCAGAAATTGTTCTCGCCGCTAAAAGCCTTCAACATGTTTGTGCTTGCTTGCGAAAACACTGTTAATCATAAAGGCATTCTTGTTATTTGGAGGGACAGCATCCAGTCAGAGATGGTTGGTCTGCTTCAACTTGCCTCTGAATGCTCGAATAAAGAAGACATCACATTATTCTCAGAACTTTCCTTAGATCCCTTTCCCCATTTTCTTTGAACCAGTCTGTAGAGGCTCCTATGTCCTGCACAAAAGATGTCTTATGAACGAATGGAACATTCTGATTGGGTCTTACTGAAATTACCTACCAAACTGCTGCTGCTGGTGTGAGAGCACTGTCCACCATTCTTTCCTGCAGACAGACCAATTACGAGACTTTCAGCAGCAAAACTGTTTTCTACAGATCGAAAAAAAATGTACAGCAGCCATATTGCACTGACAGTTAAACCTGCAAAAGTGGCCTACAGATCGTGAAGTATGGAAAGACAGTTCCTCAATTACAGCACTCTGCTAAGCAAAGCTTGAATTTTTTTTTTCGTTCTGAAGCCCACCACATTAGTAATGCTGCCGGTGTGGGAGCACTGTCTGCCATTTAGTGCAGACGAAATTTTCAGCACAAAACAATTTTGTACAGATCGCCATAAACTGACAGTTAAACCCAGCAAAAGTGATCTTTATATCATGAAATACAGGAAGACGCTTCCTCAATTACTCTGTTCTGCCAATGATGACGAAAGCTTGAATATTTAAGCGCGAAACCGATCTCCAACCCAACTGTATATCATCACATATCGTATCAATGTAGTAAACACACAATTCGTATCCTGCACAATACAAAAACATCAGTTTTGCATCCTGCATATAGTTATCGACCGTCAGACACTCATACAGGCAGCATAAGCACATGCATCATATATAGTCCTCACAGGACTAGATATTTCCTGTGAGCTCAGTAGGTCATTCACCACAGCCGACGGTCACAAGTCATCTGCACCCCGAACACACACTGGCCTGACGCATGACCAGAGTGACCTCAGTGGACCAAATTTACTCTCTGAACTGTTGTACAAAGGCTAGGTCGGTTCCACTCAGCACAAAGGCATTATTGTTTCTGGCCCTAACCTGCTTGCTTGCTTACTTTCTACTTCCATCTCCAGACTCTGGGATTACAAGAACATATGTATTGTCACATGGTTTACCAAAATATCTTACCATTTACGTGACACTTCTTGATATCAAGCACAGAGCAATATCGCTTGCATAGCAGTATCACTTGCACAGTATAATTCTGAAGATATTATTTCTCTAGAAACCCGAAACTTTAGCGAGGTGCAGCGAGGTTGAAGATGATATAAACTACTGAGAACTAGAAACTTATCTCGTCTACGAAGATCTGTACGTGAAAACTGGAAAAAAATAGAGGATACTGATAATTCCACTCACGAATACTGATGTTGGTGATATAACAGATTCCAAATCATCCTTATAATTTACAAAGCCAACTAAGGTATTTCTCAAGACTAGAGAACCAAAAAACGTGTCTTCCATCCGTCTTTCACCTACTAGATGCACACAACACACACCACAATCGATATTTTCTCAACCAAATAAAGACGGGAAATGCGCAGAAGCAGTCAGCAGGACAGTTTACATGGGAGGGCATAATGGTCCAGCGCAAACACACGTCCATATTGAATCTTTTCAAATTTCCACGGAGAACACACGCGTTCACGAAGGCTGTCCTGCACACACTGAGCATTAGTTCACTATACAGCCGTCTAGAGGGCGACACGGTCATGTCAGCCACATTCCTGTACCCCAGCCAGCCTTTCCATTCGCACAGCTCCCACCGTAAGTTGGAAGTGTCAATCTTCCCCACCACAGGCCACAGGCACCACATACTCCTCGCACAGCAGGCAGAATCGTCCTAGGAAATTGGCCACATATATTTTATCACTGTTCTTACAATTAAATATTACGACTGCAGTCTCAATTGGACATTCGACAATGAGTGAAGTATCAGAAATACACCCTGCTGATGGCTGTGGCTCTGGAAATATAAATGTATGTACCATTCTTATGACTGGACATAATTTTCCAAATAAAAAAATCTTTCATTCCCCTTACAGCTATCGCAGTTTTCCGTGTCAAATCCATACCTTCCCTTATGACAGAACATAATAATTTTCTTTGCAAATACTTTGTAAGCCTGCTGCTCAAGGCGAATCTATCATGCATCTCCTATGATTAAGTATGATACTTCACCAATAACTGGATGCTGGCGATACGAAACAATACTAAGCAAAAATCAGTGATGGGTGGACGTCTCATAAGTTTTTCTTGCGAGTGGTACCACTGTGTCTTAGAAAGAGAGGAGTAATCGTCTTATGAGCCGCCAGATGTTAAAAACACGATCGCATCAGCCATGTTACTGTCGCAAATGGTCTTGGTTCTACAGGTGCTCACAAGTCTCGCTAACGATGTCCATGCTAAAAACCATACAAGCCTTATAAGTCGAGGTATGGCATTAACTGCGAATGAAGTGATTTTTCCACACAAATACCATGTCACTGAATACAGACGGTGATCGCTGGATTGTGTATTAACAGACAGACAGTGCGGTTACACGTTGCCGACGGTGTAAGCTCGTAATAAAATCACCAATTTAGAAAGTGATTCAGCTAAGGAACGCGGTATAAAGCTGGTATTTGCAGCTCCCTCATATCGCCGCTAGATATTTCCCCAGTATTTGTAACGCATTCTGTCTTGATACCAAGTCAGAGGTTCTGTGATATATCCACTGGCTTATAGGCGATGGTTGATTCAGAGTGATCACATACAGTAGACGGGGTGCTGACTGAGGTCGTAAGAAATATGCACTAGCTTTTCAGATCTCTGGTGTTACGCTTTCCAGTAGAAATGCTGTCTGTGGGTTTGGAATCAAGTCTTTCCATTCAACCACATACCTACGTTGGATCCTGCGGCAAAGTCCTTTAATGATTACAACCACTAGTGAGTCATAATTCTGGCACTCTCATATCTCGAAATGACTCACCTTTTTCGAACCTATCTGTGACAGTAAAATTCCAACGTGACTTTAGATAGTCCCTATGCACCCTGTAACTGCTGCTCAGACTCTGCCCTGCCATCCCTACAGCTTTGCACATGTGATCGTTCCAATTTAAGTCGGAACTGAGCAGAGAGCTATATCTACCTCATTCTGCAACCCTTGTAGAAATAGTGTGAGCTGAATTAATGTGACAGGACCATGTTTTGACCACTTTGTGGAAATGAGAACACGTTGTCGTAGCTCTACCATCCATGTGCGATGTGTAAGATCAGTGCCAAATGAAGCCTGCTCCTGCAACACGGGGTAGTATAAAAGATAGTACGGACAGTTGAGGTTGTGTTTCTTATAGGGAAAATTAGGAAGACTCAGTATCACACAGGTACTGCAATCTGAAGCAGATCCGTATCCCTCAGGGTCCATTCACAACTATCACCCCAACATTTTACCATCGTTCTTCCATGCAACAGAGACAAATTACGAACCATAAAAGCTCCGCTAACTTCATCGTATAGAGAACTTGATAAGATTTTTACCGCATCGCTCTCTTCCGCTACATCGAAAAAAAATACCATCTGCATGTCAGCACTGAGTATATGTGGCGATCCTATTAAATATAGAGGTATTGATCCATTGGAGCACGTGGCCAGCGGTTGAGGTCGCTTGCACAGACCAGTGTAAAATTTCATCGCCTCTACTGTAGGAGGACCATAACCCACAAACTATCAATCACAAGAGAGGACCCCTGTTTTGTTGTTTGATACGTTATTTTTTTCTGCTGTAACACGCTTTGTACACCGCCATAAATTTTGTTTTTTCCGCCACGACTTCGCTGTCTGTGTCAGGTCCTAAACTGACATTAACACATTTTGATCCATTGCCTCTCACAAAAAACTAGACGTCGCACAGTGTAAATCATGTTGTTACTGCTGCTACCACAACACACACACACACACACACACACACAAACGCGCGCGCGCGCGCGCGCGCACTGGATGATTTTAAACAAAAGACAGTCACAACATATGGAAATTGGAAGAGTTTTGCGGCGTTGTGGAGCGTTTCCAGACTGTTGTCCGAAGGTGATGGACGACTCTACATTTAAATTAATCTTTCACAGTGATGGAATTGCTGATGGCTCAGTGTTCTGTTTTGGTCGATTCATGATATTGTAGTCATGCACGCGATTACTATTTAGGTGCTGGCCATTACCGGAAGGTGTTGCCTTTCCGCCGGCAGGAGTGGCCGTGCGGTTCTAGGCGCTAGGGTCTGGAACCGCGTGACCACTACGGTCGCAGATTCGAATCCTGCCTCGGGCATGGATGTGTGTGATGTCCTTAGGTTAGTTAGGTTTAAGTAGTTCTAAGTTCTAGGGGACTGATGACCACAGCAGTTAAGTCCCATAGTGCTCAGAGCCATTTGAACCATTTCTTGCCCTTCCACCAAGACTCTTTCTCCATCTCAAACAAGCAACCTCAATCAACACCGTACCAGTGAACGGATGGGATGGGAAAGGCACCACCAATGTACTTTAATAATAAGCATCACAGTTGATAGTAAGAACAATTTTAGCAATTTTACAGTAAATTCAGCACTGACCAATGACGCAGCAGTATGCTTCCCAATTTCAGTATCAGCGCAAAATCGCACATCCTCTACTTTGCGAGTACCATTGCGAATGTAGATAGATGACTGTGCAGTACGTCCACTCATTGCTAATTCTCGAACAAATAAATCAAAGTACAGCAGACAGCAATCTACATATTTCTAGCACTACGAGCAGAGTGCGTAATTTACGACCTTTTTCTATGTGGATGGAAGTCACAGGACATTCTCGAATTCTTAGGATAAAGTTAGAGACTGAAAGATCCCCTCGCACTGTCTTTGACCACCCCGCCCTGCAGCACTGTCACCAATTTAACCTGCAGCTGACCAGAAACACACCGCTACATTCAATGTGTCGTGAAGGAATGGATTGTGCCGAATGTGTAACTGCCCTTCTGCACCCATCCAAGTATACAAGATTTCTGCAGAAGCACACATGTTAAGAACGTTAAGACCCCTTATTGGTGTATAGTAGTAGTTATGAAAGTGTTGTGATGTAGTAGTGTACGGTTCAGAAGAACAAGAAATGGGTGATTTTTATGCATGATGGAGCTCCAGGCAGACGGAGTTCGAAGCACTTTACGTAAATCAACTACGTTGGTTGGTTGGTTTGGGGGATTAAAGGGACCAGACTGCTATGGTCATCGGTCCCTTAAATCAACTACGCTATCAACTCTAAAGTATTCTTCTAGTGTCTGGGATCAGTACCAGGAAGGTATTGGTAAGAGAGAACATAAACACACGCACTCCTAAAGCTACATGGTTCTGCACTTAAAACAGGCAATAATATTACGAGGGTTATTCCAAAAGTAAGGTCCGATCGGTCGCGAAATGGAAACGACTATGAAAATCCGATAAAGCTTTGCACAGATGTGTTGGGTAGTGTCTCTAGTATAACCCCAGTTAGCATCACGTCGCTCTTCTCATTTCTGAGCTCGCAGTGAGTGCGTAAAGATGTCTAGAAAATAGTGTCTGCCGCCAAGTACGAGGGCCTGGTGAGAAATGTCGCCTGAAGTTATGCAGCCAACATTACATAACTGTCGTGCTGTTTCGTCTTCACGACAATTCTCAGCCGCATTCTGCAGGGGCAATGAAGATGCTCCTGCATCGTTTTCAAATGGAAATGTTAGATTACCCACAATACAGTCCGCAATTGTCTCCCCCTGAGTTTCATCTCTGGTCACATGAACCGCTGTCTTTGAAGACAACATTTTGACAC
This sequence comes from Schistocerca serialis cubense, assembly GCF_023864345.2. Taxonomy (NCBI): domain Eukaryota; kingdom Metazoa; phylum Arthropoda; class Insecta; order Orthoptera; family Acrididae; genus Schistocerca; species Schistocerca serialis. The sequence goes on from NC_064641.1 coordinate 499,671,294, forward strand.
AGACAACGAGGTGTAGGCCAGCGTGGAGAATTGGCGGAAAGCACTGGCGGCTGCCTTCTATGATGAGGCTATTGAAAAGTTGGTACAACGCTATGACAAAAGTCTAAGTCAGAACGGCGACTACGTAGAGAAGTAGCTGAAAGGTGTAGCTAATTGTTACAAGTAAAACATTTCTGATGTTCACTGTGGTTTCAATTTGGCAATCAATCGGACCTTACTTTTGGAATAACCCTCGTAGATCGTTGCAGTTTCTGAGTTATTAGCCACGTGGAATGCGACTCTGTTAATATTCTAGTGTAAGAAATATATCTCCAGCGCATGATACACATCCTTCTTGCAGGTTTCTCTACAATTAACTACGATGACAAATTGTAAAATGAAAAAACTATTTCCTTAAAACATCGACTCTGTGTGATACATGCACAATATAGCTTTCCAAAAGTGTATAGCGTCCACTGTTCACATCCGATCACGATTCAGAAATTATACTATGCTCGCATCAATCCTATTTAAAACGATCGTCAGTAACGGAGAATACTTCTGACAAGGAAACAGACAAACGCATAGCAGCGGCGTTTGACGTGCGAAATTACACGTCATGCCACCACTAACTCTGTAAATAGGACATCTGTCGCTAAATTAGAATCACCGTAGTTATGAAACTGAAGACTCAATTTTATGCCGTTTAGAGGAGTGTCTCGAAACAGGATGGTCACGTTTCATCACACGTGAGATGGAAGTCCTCTGATGAGTGAGAAGTCTGCTGTTAACGATCGCAAGTAGACAGTACTCTAAGTCACACACAGAACACGCGGTTGTATACGAATCGAATGCAGACCGTCACACAACTGATGCATTTGACAGAACAGCAGAAAAAAATGGTCAGCTGACCTGCAGCAACATCTCCCTCTCTCCCTCTAGAATGCATGATCATTCTGCCATTAAATCGTACCTTGTTACAACTCCATCTCAACCGATCACTTCATCCACTCTGTCATTCTTTAAGGCAGATGCAAGTAAGTTTAGATGCATATGGTTCTCTTTCTTCCTGGAAAGCGTCGAATACAGTAGTAATCAACTCGCTTGTATCACTATTACCTCAATAGACATACAGTAGAATGATGTCTCGATGAAAAAAAATGTACTGTTTCCCCGGTTCCTGGCACTTCCATGTCAACGTTTTCTCGTATTCCTCTTGCTGTCGCATACTCGTTCCCATGTACAAGAATTGTTCTGCGCCTACCAGAAGACACGCAAGTACTTCCTCAATTTCCCCACATTTTGGTGTATTTTCTCTCACCTCATACATACTTTCCGTCATTTTATCGATTTTATGTCACTTCTATCTATGCTATCACGACCTCACTTCCCGTTCTGTGTTCTAAAATTTCTTGTAAATGTAGTACAGCTGCCAACATCTAGCGCAAATACTCTATTTTTCTGGTCAGGTGGTATAATATAGCACTGTTCTCAAATGCATCCAGTCACCTCCACCCACATATTCTACAGCTGCAGTGTGTTTGCTCTGTTTTCTGTATGGATACACGTAAGGAAGAACTGTGCAGTACACTTCGAACAGCTGACTTGATGGAGGGATACTTGATTGTCTTTCTATCCTTCTCCTTAATCCCTGCGGTTTTAATCAGGCAGAAATACCAATAATGTACGTGATTGGTCGGTTCCCTCGATTCACCAGAATAGCAAAACTTTACTTTTTTCTTCGCCCAAATATTAAGACGAGATGAACAGTTCATACAAACAATATGTGGTGCCCATTTTCGGTCCTGATCACCTAACTTAAATTTGAAATGAAGATCATTACAGGTGTCACAGGTCGTCTGTAGGATTTATTAGTGTACTCAATATTAGGAGAAGGAAAGTTGCTACTCACCATATAGCAGAGATGCTGAGTCGCAGATAGACATAACAAAAAGATTCTCGCAGTTTTAGCTTTCTGCCATTACGGTCTTCGTCAACAATAGACACACATACGCACACGCACACACACTCACACAAACGCAACTCACACACACCACTGCAGTCTCAGGCAACTGAAACCACACTGTGAGTAGCACCGCCAGTGCATGATGGGAATGGCGACTGGGTGGGGGTATGAGAGGCTAGGGCGGGGAGGGGGAGTGATAGTATGGTGTGGGTGGTGGAGAGTGAAGTGCTGCTGGTTAGACAGAAGGCAGGGGAGAGGTTGGGAGGGAAGGGGAAGTAGCGGAAAAGGAGAGAAATAAAATGACTGGATGAGGTGATGAAATGACAGCTGTGTAGTGCTGGAATGGGAACAGAGAAGGGGCTGGTTGGGTGATGCCAGGAGGGTTACAGGACTGTAGGATGTATTGAAGGGAAGTTCCCACCTGCGCAGTTTAGTAAAGCTGCTGTTGTTGGGAAGGATCCTTGTGGCATAGGCTGTGGAGCAGTCGTTGAAATGGATATCATGTATGGCAGTGTGTTCAGCAACAGAATGGTCCACTTGTTTCTTGGTCACCGTTTGTCAGTGGCCATTTATGCAGACAGACAGCTTGTTGGTTGTCATTCCTTCATAGAACGCAGCACAATGGTTGCAACTTCGCTTGTAGACGACATGACTGATTTCACAGGTAGCCCTGCCTTTAATGGGATAGGTGATGTTAGTGACCGGGCTGGAGTATGTGGTAGTGGGAGGATGTATGGGCAGGTCTTGCATCTAGGTCTATTACAGGGGTATGAGCTATGAGGTAAGGGATTGGGAGCAGGGGTTGTGCAAGGATAGACAAGTACATTGTGTAGGTTTGACACACGGTGGAATACCACTGTGGGAGGGGTGGGAAGGATAGTGGACAGGACTTTTCACATTTCAGGGCACGACGAAAGGTATTCAAAACCGTGGTTGAGAATGTAATTCAGTTCCTCCAGTCCTGAGTGGTACTGAGTTATGAGGGGAATGCTCCTCTGTGGGCGGAAGGTGGGACTTTGGGAGGTAGTGGGAGACTGGAAAGACAAGGTACGGGAGATTTGCTTTTGTACAAGATTAGGAGGGTGATTTTAGTTTAGATGGCCTTGGGCAAGTACAGAAAGGGCAACAGCCTCAACGGGTGCGGGGCAAAGTCAGGACATGCGGGGACCAAGCAGCAATCGGTATTGTAATTGTAAACTGTCGAAGCTGCGTTGGTAAAGTACTGGAACTTCAAGCGCTGATAGAAAGCACCGAAGCTGAAATCGTTATAGGTACAGAAAGCTGGCTGAAGCCAGAGATAAATTCTGCCGAAATTTTTACAAAGGTACAGACGGTGATTAGAAAGGATAGATTGCATGCAACCGGTGGTGGAGTGTTCGTCGCTGTTAGTAGTAGTTTATCCTGTAGTGAAGTAGAAGTGGATAGTTCCTGTGAATTATTATGGGTGGAGGTTACACTCAACAACCGAGCTAGGTTAATAATTGGCTCCTTTTACCGACCTCCCGACTCAGCAGCATTAGTGGCAGAACAACTGAGAGAAAATTTGGAATACATTTCACATAAATTTTCTCAGCATGTTATAGTCTTAGGTGGAGATTTCAATTTACCAGATATAGGCTGGGACACTCAGATGTTTAGGACGGGTGGTAGGGACAGAGCATCGAGTGACATACTGAGTGCACTATCCGAAAATTACCTCGAGCAATTAAACAGAGAACCGACTCGTGGAGATAACATCTTGGACCTACTGATAACAGACAGACCCGAACTTATCGACTCTGTAAGTGTAGAACAGGGAATCAGTGATCATAAGGCCGTTGCAGCATCCCTGAATATGGAAGTTAATAGGAATATAAAAAAAGGGAGGAAGGTTTATCTGCTTAGCAAGAGTAATAGAAGACAGATTTCAGACTACCTAACAGATCAAAACGAAAATTTCTGTTCCGACACTGACAATGTTGAGTGTTTATGAAAAAAGTTCAAGGCAATCGTAAAATGCGTTTTAGACAGCTACGTGCCGAGTAAAACTGTGAGGGACGGGAAAAACCCACCGTGGTACAACAACAAAGTTAGGAAACTACTGTGAAAGCAAAGAGAGCTTCACTCCAAGTTTAAACGCAGCCAAAACCTCTCAGACAAACAGAAGCTAAACGATGTCAAAGTTAGCGTAAGGGGGGCTATGCGTGAAGCGTTCAGTGAATTCGAAAGTAAAGTTCTATGTACCGACTTGACAGAAAATCCTCGGAAGTTCTGGTCTTACGTTAAATCAGTAAGTGGCTCAAAACAGCATATCCAGACACTCCGGGATGATGATGGCATTGAAACAGAGGATGACACGCATAAAGCTGAAATACTAAACACCTTTTTCCAAAGCTGTTTCACAGAGGAAGACCGCACTGCAGTTCCTTCTCTAAATCCTCGCACAAACGAAAAACCTTGTGGTCGCCGAATACTGCTGTTACAGTTGGCTAACCACTAGTCACACTAAAATAACTAGCACACTATTCAGTCAAGAAAGATAGAGCCTTGTGACATGATGGTATCCCACAAGGTTCTGTTTTGGCCTCACGCCTTTTAAATTTGTATACATACGACCTTCCAGAATTCCACCTGCAGAATAAACAAGCAAACTACAAACCTAACTTCACATTTAGAAGATCAGACTCTTCAATATTGGAACACTCCAAAATACCTAGGTTTGGCCACAGAATGTGGCACCTAAAATCAAATCTCAGAACAGTTTACTCCAGAAGTTAACAGGATCCGGCTGGGTGCCACTCCACTAGTCCTCAGATCATCAGCTTTAGCTCTCTGATATTCAGTCGCCGAATACTGCTGTTACAGTTGGCTAACCACTAGTCACACTAAAATAACTAGCACACTATTCAGTCAAGAAAGATAGAGCCTTGTGACATGATGGTATCCCACAAGGTTCTGTTTTGGCCTCACGCCTTTTAAATTTGTATACATACGACCTTCCAGAATTCCACCTGCAGAATAAACAAGCAAACTACAAACCTAACTTCACATTTAGAAGATCAGACTCTTCAATATTGGAACACTCCAAAATACCTAGGTTTGGCCACAGAATGTGGCACCTAAAATCAAATCTCAGAACAGTTTACTCCAGAAGTTAACAGGATCCGGCTGGGTGCCACTCCACTAGTCCTCAAATCATCAGCTTTAGCTCTTTGATATTCAGTCGCCGAATACTGCTGTTACAGTTGGCTAACCAGTAGTCACACTAAAATAACTAGCACACTATTCAGTCAAGAAAGATAGAGCCTTATGACATGATGGTATCCCACAAGGTTCTGTTTTGCCCTCACGCCTTTTAAATTTGTATACATACGACCTCCCAGAAACCAAGTCCAAGAAATTCGTTTGTGCTGACGATATTCCTCGAGCGTTGAGGTTCGAAGCCTTAGGGAAGCTAACTCATCAGACTTGAAGACAATGGACGAATACTTCAAACACAACTCTGTCTGACTAAATCCTCCAAAAATTCGATAAACTTTCCACCTGCAGATAAACGAGCAAACTACAAACCTAACTTCACATTTAGAAGATCAGACTCTTCAATATTGGAACACTCCAAAATACCTAGGTTTGGCCACAGAATGTGGCACCTAAAATCAAATCTCAGAACAGTTTACTCCAGAAGTTAACAGGATCCGGCTGGGTGCCACTCCACTAGTCCTCAGATCATCAGCTTTAGCTCTCTGATATTCAGTCGCCGAATACTGCTGTTACAGTTGGCTAACCACTAGTCACACTAAAATAACTAGCACACTATTCAGTCAAGAAAGATAGAGCCTTATGACATGATGGTATCCCACAAGGTTCTGTTTTGCCCTCACGCCTTTTAAATTTGTATACATACGACCTCCCAGAAACCAAGTCCAAGAAATTCGTTTGTGCTGACGATATTCCTCGAGCGTTGAGGTTCGAAGCCTTAGGGAAGCTAACTCATCAGACTTGAAGACAATGGACGAATACTTCAAACATAACTCTGTCTGACTAAATCCTCCAAAAATTCGATAAACTTTCCACCTGCAGAATAAACAAGCAATCTACAAACCTAACTTCACATTTAGAAGATCAGACTCTTCAATATTGGAACACTCCAAAATACCTAGGTTTGGCCACAGAATGTGGCACCTAAAATCAAATCTCAGAACAGCTTACTCCAGAAGTTAACAGGAACCGGGTAGGTGCCACTTCAATAGTCCGCAGATCATCAGCTTTAGATCTTTGATATTCAGTGGCAGAATACTGCTGTTACAGTTGGCTAACCACTAGTCACACTAAAATAACTAGCACACTATTCAGTCAAGAAAGATAGAGCCTTGTGACATGATGGTATCCCACAAGGTTCTGTTTTGGCCTCACGCCTTTTAAATTTGTATACATACGACCTTCCAGAATTCCACCTGCAGAATAAACAAGCAAACTACAAACCTAACTTCACATTTAGAAGATCAGACTCTTCAATATTGGAACACTCCAAAATACCTAGGTTTGGCCACAGAATGTGGCACCTAAAATCAAATCTCAGAACAGTTTACTCCAGAAGTTAACAGGAACCGGGTAGGTGCCACTTCAATAGTCCGCAGATCATCAGCTTTAGCTCTTTGATATTCAGTGGCAGAATACTGCTGTTACAGTTGGCTAACCACTAGTCACACTAAAATAACTAGCACACTATTCAGTCAAGAAAGATAGAGCCTTGTGACATGATGGTATCCCACAAGGTTCTGTTTTGGCCTCACGCCTTTTAAATTTGTATACATACGACCTTCCAGAATTCCACCTGCAGAATAAACAAGCAAACTACAAACCTAACTTCACATTTAGAAGATCAGACTCTTCAATATTGGAACACTCCAAAATACCTAGGTTTGACTACAGGCGTACATCTCCAGAATGTGGCACCTAAAATCATAACTCAGAACAGTTTACTCCAGAAGTGAACAGGAACCGGGTAGGTGCCACTTCAATAGTCCGCAGATCATCAGCTTTAGCTCTTTGAGATTCAGTGAATACTGCTGTTACAGTTGGCTAACCAGTAGTCACACTAAAACAACTAGCACACTATTCAGTCAAGAAATGTGCCTCGTCACTGGGTGTGTTTTTCCCACAAACACACACTCACTACTGCTTCTTAGCAGTATTCCACTGCTATCCCTAAGAAAATCACAGTCATTTCTGAACGTGTTGACAAGAATAAAAAGGTCCATAATTACTATTTCACTCAGAAATTTCATTTCAGAGCCACCAGCGACTGAGGTCAAAGAAATCATCATGGTGCACACCAATCAGCCTAAGGACAGTCATTTCAGTTTGCAAAATGCCTGGAACAAAATATGGCGAGAGCAAACTTCTTTGAAGCATTACAAACTAATTAAAGCTCCCTGGGAGCGACCAGCACATTTTCATCTACCCCGACGAGACTGATGCATACTGAATCGGATCAAAACTGACCAGGGCAGATGAGGAGCATTTCTGCACCAATGAGGATGGTAGTCCTCCCCTGAATGTCACTGTGACGAAAACCAGCAAACTGCATATCATACAATATTTGAATGTTCCCTCAGAGCATTCAAAGGGACAAAGAAAGAGCTTCGCAATTGGTCTACAGAAGCTTCTGGCTGGACATTGAATCTAGACTTAGAGCTACGGACCCATCCGCAAAATTGAGATTGTGTGTACCTGTGTAGAAACGCATATATTTGTTGTAAACAGTTGTCTAGTATTGTACCTGCCATTAAATACTGAGATGATAAAAGTCAACGGGTAACGATTTTCACATATACAGACGGCAAGAGCATCGCGTACACAAGGCATAAAAGGGCAGTGCCCTGGCAGTGCTGTCATTTGTACTCAGGTGATTTATGTGAAAAAGTTTCCAACTTGATTATGACAGCGCGACGTGATTTAACAGTCTTTGAACGCGGAACGGTAGTTGGAACTGGACACATGGGACATTCCATTTCGAAAATCGTTAAGGAAATCAGTATTCCGAGATCCACAGTGTCATGAGTGTTCCGAGAATGCCAAATTTTAGCTGTTACCTTTCACCATGGACAACACAGTGGTCGACGGCCTTCACTTAACGACCAAGAACAGCTGCATTTGCGTAGAATTGTCAGTGCTAACAGACAAGCAACACTGCGTGAAATAACCGCTGAAATCAATGTTGGGCGTACGACGGATGTGTCCGTTAGGACATTGCGGGTAAATTCGGCGTTAATGGGCTATGGCAGCAGACGAGCGACGCCAGTACCTTTGCTAATAGCACGACATCGTCTGCAGCGCCTCTTCTGGGCTCGTGACCATATCGGTTCGACCCAAGGCGACTGGTAAACCGTGGCCTGGTCAGATGAGTCCCGATTTCAGTTGGTAAGAGCTGATGGTAGGTTTAGAGTGTGCCGCAGACCGGCTCCATAATGGTGTGGGCTGTGTTTACATGGAATATACTGGGTTCTCTGGTCCAACTGAATCATTGTCTTGAAATGGTTATGTTCGGCTACTTGGAGACCATTTGCAGCCACTCAGGGACTTCAAGTACCCAAAAAGCGATGGAATTTTTGTGGATGACAATGCGGCTTGTCACTGGGCCACAATTGTTCACGACTGGTATGAAGAACATTCTGGACAACTCGAGGGAATTAATTGGCCATCCAGATCACCCGACATGAATCTCATCGAACGTTTATGGGACATAATCGAGAGGTGAGTTCGTGAACAAAATCCTGCACTGGCAACACTATCGCAGTTATGAACGTCTGTAGGGCACTTCCAACGACTTACTGAGTCCATGCCACGCTGAGCTGCTGCACGATGCCGGGAAAAAGGAGGTCCGACACGATATTAGGAGGTATCCCGTGACTTCTGTCACCTCAGCGTATGATAAATAGAAAACTTTGTGTATACAAATTATCTGTATTAAACCTTTGTACGTAAATATGTTTTAATCTTTTACACGATATGACGTTCCCAAAAGTCATCATTTGGTGACTACAAGGAAAAAAGAAATGTAAATAAATAAATAGAAGAGTTGGGGCCTTCCGCACTCATGAGGAGGAACACAAAGCAACATGAAATTATATAGTTTCGAATACTGCAGTACAGCTGGGATGACTGCACAATAATGTCTCAGACTACAAAGACCACCTGACTCAGTTCTAGGCTGTTAGTACCGCCAGGTGATTCGATGGCTGATTTGGGAGATCTGAATGATCACCATGGGTCATAGCTTACCCAGATTGCTTTCAAAACACTTTCTGTTTAACCTTAATGATGCTAGTCGACATTAAAAAACAGATGGCATAGAAATAACGCAGCAAATCCATTGACAGGCATAGACGTGAAATTTCGTAATCAAGTAGAATTATAGATAGTATCAAAATGGAATAAACGTTATTTAATGTCTAATTCCTGTTTCACGGCTTCGGGAAAAATTAATCAGAGGAATTTTTTATTGTTTTGGCTGATTTTCAAAATTGTTTACTCAATAACTCTGTTTCCTTCTGTTCCTTCGTTTCCTAACACGCTGGATATGCTGAATTTCAATCATACACAGATATTGTTTCAGATCATTAAATCAAAACGTTCTTACCCATAATCGTATTAATAGTATAAGAAACCTAACTTACTTGTGCTTACGAAATATCCTTTCCTTTTAGGTGTCAACGTTAAGTTACCTTTCAGAAAACATATTTAGTGGAAATCTATTAATCCTATGGGATAGAATAAAATTTGTAGCCTTTCAGAATTTAGTCTCTGTGCATCACATCTTTCCCAACTGAGTGAATGAGTTATAAAAAAAAAGACTATTACAATGGTGTGCCCCCATTGATAAATTTGTGCAGCACCCTACGTTAGTACTTCACATTCATTTCATATTAATTGCCTCGGAGCTGAAGAGCGTGAAAGCAACGGATGGGTGTCAACAACAATGCTGGAATTTCGCACGGGAATAAAAAGTGCGTGTGATTCAAGTATACCTCAGTTTCTTCTTCAAATGCTATTGTGACTCATTTTTATGAGATTTCAAATGTTGAAAATTGTTTCTGACCTAACATCACTCACATATAGACTTTTAGCTAGGTTGTGATGTGTCCCTGAAACCTGTTAAAGTGTAATACTCATGTGCATGGTAGTATGTGTAAGGAGAGTGGTGACATGGGAAATTTTGAATATAAGGTCATATAATTACACTAGATTCTCGCTAATCAGGCCCTCAGTAGTCCGGCCTTTCAGTAATTCGGCGCACATCTAAAAACAGGTGTACAGTGAATTATTGTGTGCAACAGTGCTTAGTTAAACAATGCTTTATATAGTGTATTTGAAATTGTAGCTTTCTTTACAGTTCGGGATCATGTCTTCTAAAAGGAAACATGTTATGCTAGACCTTACGCAGAAACTCGAAATTTTAAATAAGTTAAATCGAGGTTCTTCGCAGAAAGCCACTGCTGCTGAGTTCAATATTGCACGACCAACTATTTATGACATCAAGAAGAAAGAAGACGTTATTCGACAGTACTCAACACAAATGGATAGTGAGTTGGGAAAACGGAAGGTTATGCGAAACAGTGAGAATCAAGAACTGGACGTAGCTGTTTATAGATGGTTCATACAACAACGCAGTAAAGGAATTCCAGTCAGTGGCCCAATTATAAAGGAAAAAGCAGCTGCATTTAACAAACAACTTGGCTGTAGTAACTTGTTTGCAGCGAGCGAAGTTTGGCTATCAACCTGGAAGAAACGACATGGCATTCGGCAGCTGACAGTCAGCGGGGAAAGTCGCTCAGCTAACGATAAGGGAGATACGGAAGACAACAGAGGAAGAACATTTAACTGCTGATGCCTTGTATAAAGCTGATGAAACAGGACTCTTTTACAAGATGCTTCCTTCAAAAACATTAGCTGCCAAGAACGAAAAGGAAGCTCGCTTTTACAAGCAACAGAAACAGCGCGTAACATTAATGGCGTGTTGTAATGCAAATGGTAGACATAAACTACCGCTTATGGTGATTGGAAAATCCCAAAACGCACATCGTTTTCAACACACTGACATAAATACTTTACCAGTGCAGTATTGCGCTCAGAAGAAAGCGTTGATGGACGGACAAATATTATCTCGATGGTTCTATGAAACGTTTGTAGCAGCAGTGAGAAAAAAGCTAAAGAAGAAAAAAGCTTCCACTGAAAGCTATCCTTGTAATTGACAGTGCTCCCAGTCATCCTTCAGATGTTTTTCTAAAGTCCGATGGTATACAAGCACTCTTTCTCCCACTCAATGTGACAACCCTAATTCAACCCATGGACCAGGGAATTTTGAAATCAGTTAAACGTTATCACCGACATTCACTTTTCGTCTCCTTGCTGAACGAAAGTGAAAACGACTCTATCAGGACTATGCTGAAGGCGTGGAAAGCAATTAACATAGGTGATGCTGTTTTCCAAGCAGCCGAAGCATGGGATAAAGTGGAGAGCGCTACCATAATGAAGAGCTGGAGAAAATTGTGGCCATCCATTGATGTCGAGTTGGGTCCAGTAGTGAGTGACAGCGATGAGCCAGTCAATTCGGAATTATCAATTACTTTGTACACTGACATGTTCTACAACCTTCCAGGAGGAGAAGAAATTGATGATGAAGATGTTGCTAAGTGGCTGAATGAGGAAAACTGTGATACGGACGAAACTTTAACAGATGAAAAAATATTCAAAGGCGTGCAAGAAAGTAATGATGAAAGTGATTAAGAAGAGGACACAGGAAGGGAGAGCGTGAAGATTTCTCACACTGCTGGTGCTGAAGCTGCCGAAGTCTTCCTGGAGTACATTATGCAACAACCAGATACATGCAGTACCGATGTAATGCTTGTAAAGTGGTTGCGTGATAAAGCATGCCACCGTCGCTTATCATCATTGTGACAGTTAAAAATTAGGGATATGTTTCATAGTGAGTGATACAACTGTATAATTATGTATAGCATACACTCAAGGACTCAGTTTTCTTTGAAAATTAACGTATTTTTGGATTTAATAAAGTATATCCTCTATGTTTTAAAATTGTATCCTTCGGTTTAATGAAGTACAGTATAGTACATCCCCTACGTTTTCAAAATAAATAAAAAACAAAATAAATGAATAAAATAATTTTCAGACACTCAAAATCCGACACTTTCGCTGATCTGGCACCCATATGTGGCAGGAATGGCCGGCTTAGGGAGAGTCTAGTGTATAAAACTATTGTTTTAGAGTGTTAAACGTTAAGTGCTATACAAGCACTAGCAAACATGTCAATGCTTTGCAATTGCTAAATATGTATAGGAATGGATATACACCTTTATCTCTTCCTGCTCTTCTCTCACTCCATCTCTTCTTCCCTCTCTCTTTTTCCATCTCCCTTCTCCTCCTCCTCCTCCTCCATCCTCTCTGTCCATCACCCCCTCCCCCACCTCTGTCCACCTTCTTCCCCCTCCTCCCTATCTCTGTCCATCTCCTCCTTCTCCCACTTTATGTCCATTTCCTCCCCCCCCCCCCCTCCCTGTCCATCTTCTTTTGCTCCCTCTCTCTATCTTCTAATCTTGTTTATTGTTATTACACATCCAGATTACGTAATAGCATTCTAATCATAAGCCGAGATGCCATAAATACAACTTTCCTGTTTCCCGTGGAAACCAACTATGAGGAAGACAACTAAAACACGCATTGTTGTGTATACAATCTTTGTTTGAAATTACAGATAAGGAGAAAGAATATACGTGGGAGAAATAGTTTGTGCAGTGGTTTAAATGTCCCGCTTTGTTAGTTGAAACTGATTTCGAGAAGGAAAACAAAACCGAACATTTTTACAACAGAGCACAGCACAGCATTTTATTTCTCGCAGTCGATTGTAATAGAAAACATGTACATTGTTGTTTAAAAAAATATATAAACCCAGGGCCCATCTGATTGTTTGTTAACGTATCGTGTAAAATTTTAAGTAAATTGGCCAAGAACTTCTGGAGATTTTTCGTAACAACGCTTCCCATTTATATATTGCATATATATTTATATATTATATATATTAAGAAAAAGGCCTATGTCCGTCCTAATGCTCATTACGTGATTGTGCAAAAATTTGAGGTAAATCGGTCAAGAGCTTTTCGAGATTTTTGGGAACAACCATTCTCGTTTATATATTAAATTTTCATTTTTATGTTATATGTATTAAAATATACACTGAAGAGCCAAATAAAAACTGGTACATCTGCCTAATATCGTGTACGCCCCCCCTCCCCCCCCCCACCCCCCACACCCACCTCCGCCGAGCACACAGAAGTGCCGTAAACGACGTGGTATGGACTCGACTAATGTCTGAAGTAGTGCTGGACGGAATTGACACCATGAATCTTACAGGGCTGTCCGTAAACCCGTAAGAGTATGAAGGGGTGGAAATCTCTTCTGAACAGTACGTTGCAAGGCTCAAAAAAATGGTTCAAATGGCTCTGAGCACTATGGGACTTAACTTCTGAGGCCATCAGTCCCCTAGAACTTAGAACTACTTAAACCTAACTAACCTAAGGACATCACATACATCCATGCCCGAGGCAGGATTCGAACCTGCGACCGTAGCGGTCGCGCGGTTCCAGACAGTAGCGACTAGAACCGCTCGGTCACTCCGGCCGGCCCCAGATATGCTCAATGATGTTCATGTCTAGGGAGTTTGGTGGACAGCGGAAGGGTTTTAACTCAGAAGAGCGTCCCTGGAGCCACTCTGTAGCCATTCTGGACGTGTGGGGCGTCGCATTGTCCTGCTGGAATTGCCCAAGTCCGTCGGATTTCACAATGGACATGAATGGATGCACGTGATCAGACAGGATGCTTATGTACGTGTCACCTATCAGAGTCTTATCTAGACGTATCAGGGGTCCCATATCACTCCAACTGAATACGCCCCATACCACTACAGATCCTCCACCAGCTTGAACAGTCCCCTGCTGACACACAGGGTCCATGGATTCATGAGGTTGTCACCATACTCGTATAAGTTCCATCCGCTCAATACGATTCGAAACGGAACTCGTCCGATCAGGCAACATGTTTCCAGTCATCAACAGTCCAATGTCGGTGTTGACAGGCCCAGGTGAGGCGTAAAGCTTTGTGTCGTGCAACCGTCAAGGATGAAATCTGCAGCAATTTGCGGAAGGGTTGCACTTCTGTCACGTTGAACAATTCTCTTCAGTCGTCGTTGGTCCCGTTCTTGCTGGATGTTTTCCCTGTCGCAGCGATGTCGAAGATTAGATGTTTCACCGGATTCGTGATATTCACGGTACACTCGTGAAATGGCCGTACAGGAAAATCCCCACTTCATCGCTACCTCAGAAATGCTGTGTCCCATCGCTCGGGTGGCAGACTATAACACCACGTTGAAACCCACTTAAATCTTGATAAGCTGCCATTGTAGCAGCAGTAATCGATCTAACAACTGCGTCGCACGTGTTGTCTTACATGGGCGTTGCCGACCGCAGCGCCGTATTGTGGCTGTTTACACACCTCTGTATTTGAATATGCTTGCCTATACCACTTCTTTCCCGCTTCAGTGTGTCGGAACTTTCATTACAGTATCGTACGAAAATTTGAGGTAAATCGGTCAAGTAGTTTTCCACCTTTGTGGTAACAACGTTATACAACAACTTTTCTGTATACAGTACTATAGAAGCGTAGATAAGGCACATAAAATAATTGCTGATGAACTTAGTGTTCCAAAACAAATCTGAAATCTAAAAATAAGACTGACGATAAAGCTTTGAACTCGTTTGGCCCCTTTGTGAAGGCCTTGGGATTCTGTTATAAAGGTGACCAAGCTCATAAGGCAAGTCATCGGCAATTATTTATTTATTTGTCTGTAGACATAATACGACCTTTCCGAGCATCTGTCCAGATTTGAGGCTACAGTCAGCGCTTCGTAAGAGATAGAACTCAAGACGTTATCCTTAATGGGACGAAAACGACAGGTTATTTCTGGAGTACGCCAAGGGTGTGTTATGGGGTCATTATTGTATACAGTAGATTTAAATGATCTAGATAATGTCGGAAGCTCTTTGAGGTTTTTCTAATAGATTATGTAGTTTATAGGAAGGTTGCAACTCCAGAAGACTGTGGAGAAATACAGGAAGACCTCCGTTGGCTCGATGGTTGATGCGGGGACTGGCAGTTGATCCGGAACCAAAATAAATCGAACACATCGGTTATAAATAGGTGAAGATATCCATTACAGTTCGATAACGCTATTGGTGAAAGCTCACTGGAAACCGTAAAATACCCGTCTGGATCGACCTGACGTAGAGTGACCACGTAAACCAAAGTGAAGGAAAAGCTGATGCCAGGGTGAGATACATGAGAAGCCGTGTAAGGAAACATAATTCTTCCACGAAAGAAGTGGTTTAGAAAAACACTTCTTCTTTTTCTTGTGTCTTTGTCCTACAAGGGAACAGGATCGGCACTGTTCGCGCGTCCTTTCGCCACCCTGTTACCACTTGGGACGAAATATGTGTACCCCAACTGTTTGTGTGTAGGGCTATTCATATGAAAGTGAGCGAAAGATTTCTGTATGTCTGATAATCGTAGAACTAAGGTGGGACTTGGGTACCAGGCTAGTATTCGCCCAGTGGGATGTGGCAAGCCGCCTAAGAACCACATCCAGGCTGGCCAGCTCACCGACCCCCCTCGTTAATCAGGCGAGCGGATATGATCCGGGGCCAGCGCACCACACAGTCACGGAACCGGCACTTTAACACTCACTTCTACCCAGGCCAGTAAAACACCACGTTTCCCATTTACATTCTGGGTGGTGCACGAGAAACTGGCCCCGAGTACAGACTACTCGCCGGTTACGCTCGGATTGTTATCCGCCACGACTCACGAGCAGGCGCAATAGAAAGTAGATAAACATGTAATAATTAGATAATAAAGAAATAACAAAGAAGGTAATGCAAATGTCTATATTTGCGTAGTCGCAACAGCTTCGAAACAATAGATGACAATTGACGGGCGACAATGAGCAGTCTAGTACTCGAGGCCTGTTTTTTAATGCACCAACCTGTATTATGTACATATTTGTGTATTATAAGATGGCGCTCCATTAGGCGTATGAAATCATTCGCGTATTCGAGTACAACGTTGTGTCACAATTTCAAAGCAGTTGATGAAGAACCGTTGGAGATTTAACATTTTGAACAAGCGAACATTTACAATCTTATTTATGCAGATTTTGTTTTTGTTACTGGCCTTGGTTTACTCAGCAGCTGAGTACTTTTCTTCCGTAAGGCTCAACTGTTTCCACACCAAACCAATGGAAGTTCAGCGTCGAGAAGCCATGCACCCGCTTTCTAATACGCTTCTGCTTTGCTCAGTGGCTCCCGGTGGTAAGCAATATCGCCCCACCTCACACAAGAGAACAAGCAGTCTCTCTGTCGGGCGATTATGGACGAGAATGCAGAAGAAACAATATCTCTCCAAACACGATACAAATCTCGTCAGCCAGTTTGCAGATCCGTCATAGCCAGCCAGCCCTTTCAGTCCTGCGACTGCCTGGAAATGGAAGTGGTCGTCTTCACCCCAGCAAGGTTTCTTGTAAGTGGACATCTAACATCCAAACCCTCCGAGCTTGCAAGTAGGCGCAATTCCAGTCTTATGAGATACGTTACAGTTAGACATGTCGCTACTCTGAACACTCCATACTTCGCGATGGCAAGACTCTCCAAGCTCCTGATTGCAGCGACAGGTGCAGACATCGCCACATTGAGTGTTGGGCTGCCCATTACGTGCTTTCGCCAGATGTCTGGAAGAATTGCATCAGGCTTGAAGTAATGCAAACGAGTCGATGGGCAACAAGGATATTAATCTTTAATTTTACTTTTTCTTTATTTTATTGCGTGTCCATATTTATTGTATGTAATTGTTAGTCTGTAATTGTTAGTGAACCAGAATTATATGCAGATGAATAGGAAAAAGAATCCTGTAATGTCTGAATACTCCATTAGTAGTGTAGCGCTTGACACAGTCACGTCGTTAAATATTTGGGCGTAACGTTGCAGAGCGATATGAAGTGGGACAAGCATGTAATGGCAGCTGTGGGGAAGGCGGATAGTCGTCTTCGGTCCATTTGTAGAATTTTGGGAAGATGTGGTTCATCTGTAAAGGAGACCGCTTATAAAACACTAATACGACCTATTCTTGAGTATTGCTCGAGCGTTTGGGATCCCTATCAGGTCGGATTGAGAGAAGACAAAGAAGCAATTCAGAGCAGGCTGCTAGATTTGTTACTGGTAGGTTTGATCATCACGCGAGTGTTACGGAAATGCTTCAGGAACTCGAGTGGGAGTCTCTAGAGGAAAGGTGTTCCTTTCGTGAATCGCTACTGAAAATTTAGAGAACCAACATTTGAGGCTGACTGCAGTGCAATTTTACTGCCGCCAACTTACATTTCGCGGAAAGACCACAAAGATAAGATGAAAGAGATTAGGGCACGTACAGAGGCATATAGGCAGTCATTTTTCCCTCGTTCTGTTTCGGAGTGGAACAGGGACAGAAGATGCTAGTTGTGGTACGAGGTACCCTCCGCCACGCACCGTATGGTGGATTGTGGAGTATGTATGTAGATGGAGATATAGATATATTTATTCGTAATTGTCGAGAGAAACCAAAAGCAAAATGATACCGTAATTTGTTCGACATTCAGTTAATTGAAGGTTTTGTCTTACCGAACCACCTTATAGAAAATATTGCATAATCAGTTTCGCCAATAATTAGTGAAAATTACTACATTGCTCTTCTCCTTTCAGCCCCTGCATATTCTAACACAGAAGCGATAAGTAAATGTAGTATAACGCAGAGGCCACAGCCATCGAAGGTGATGGTCATCGAGGTTTAGGTTATATTCTTAGACGTTGGGATGTGTTGTATCTTCATCTAAACTCAGCGAGCCACATCACGGTGTGTACCGAGCAGAGGGTACTTCTGGTGCCCCTATCATTTTTCCCTTTCTCTGTTGCATTCGTGAATGGTGCATGGAAATGAGCTTTCATTTTTTCGTCTTGGTCATTTCCCGAGACGTATGTGGGAGAATGTAGAACTATTAAATGTAATCGCAATTGCGAAGAAGGACAACCATCAGCCGTAGAATGGAATGGCGACAATGAAAATTCATGCCGGACGGGGAGTCGAACCCGGATATCCCGCCTTTCGCAAGTGGTCACCTTACCATTTGGCTATCCATCATGGCCAGGCCTAAACTCCCATGTGTCGTCAACGATGCGGGTCTGGCCGTGTCTAGTACACGGATAGCTAAATGGGAAGGTGACCGTTCGCAATAAACGGGTTCCACTCCCGGTCCGGCACATTTTTTCATTGTCGTCATTCCATTCTACGGCTGATGGTTGTCATTCGCAACTGCGAATACATTTGATGTATTACGGCTGTAGTCGTCACAGTGCCTGTTCCTTTGGCAATGCACGCATGTCCAAAGGAACTTTTCATCGTAGTCAGAGTGTGGGGCGGCGAGTAAGTTGTAAAAATAAATTGCTGTATAAATGCTTGCATGTTGAATCAGTTTCTGGCTTTTAGAATGTTGTTAATGCTGTCTTTCGCCGTTCTCAACACTGGCTCTCTATTTACTTTTTAGCACCCAGAAAGTGACTTAACAAAACGTGGAACCAGTTATTAGAGATCCTAGTGCCCACTTCATCTGAGAATACCATTATAGCTGCAGCTTATAGCTCTGAGGAATTAGGAGATTGTCCGGGATTTCCAATCAAAAACGGTTTTCAAAAATAGTTGAGTATATTCTGAAATTCACTGATAAAAAACACAAGTATCCCTACAACCTAACTAACAGAGCAGTTCAGAGTCTAATGCGCTGATGCAACTATAAATGTCCGAATTAAATGTTAAAAAGAATGCTCGCCATAATTTGATGAGAGTATTTCATCAAACGCCACACTAAATACCTGGTAGAATGTCTGTCCCGCGACGGCACGTGAAAATACGACAATACGCAAACTGAAGCTAGGTAATGAAAATCATCCCAGAATTAACACTTCACTTGAAATGTTTTCATGGTTCCGCGTATCTCTAGTAACTTAATACGGCACCCGAGGCTGTTTGTAGCAGTGATACCGATGCGACGCGACTCCCGACACAGATGGCGTGTCATTCAGCGTCTGGAGAGAACTGGGGCCTTTTCCTCGCGCAGCGTTCTTATATATAAAGCCGCGGTGCGGACGGCTAAGGGAACGCCTGATCAAATCGGCTCTCCCGACTAGCCGCTGGGCTAGTAACGCACCACTTCAAGTTACATAATAATTTATAGCTTCTTTTGCTGATGGCCGATGAAGCTCTTAATTTAAACGTGCATTCAGCACGCAGGTAAGTATTGATAATAAAATTTTGACGTGGCTAAGTTAAATATTTTGGGCGAGAGAATTAATTTAATTACACTGCACGCAGTAGATGAGCTCTGAACTGGCCCTTTTGAGATCCGCTATCGCTATAATTTTATAGGTATTCAAAAGAAACTTTTCACATCTTCATAGTCATAGCGGACCTCCAACCTATTTAAATCTAAACATCCTAACCTTATTTATTAGCCTACTTAATCTATCTTGCTTCCTTCAGTTTTGAGACGAAAACCAGAAAATCATGAATTTCCACTAAAATCTTAATTTGTGAAATCCAAAGTACTGTTTTTATTAAATCATTATGAAAGATGAATCTAAATATAAATTTTGAAGTCTCTAGCTCTTTTCTGTTGCGCCAATGATTTTTCAGAAAAACGTCCAAAATTCGAAAATGGCTGAAGCTATCGAACTGATATTTAACACACACTAATTCAGTATTATTCCTGACATGCTAGAAAAGTTTTAGGTCATTTGCTTGATTTTTAAGGTATTGCGCAACATTTATGACGTCAGAGCTAGTTACAGCAGACTGGCTGGCACACAATGGAAACTGATGTGAATTTACTACAGCATGAGTAGGCTGCTTCCCTACAAGAGGAACACAGACACTGCAATATCGGGTGTAGTAATATGTTGCCCACCCCTTTTTCGAACATACGCTCTCGCAATTTCAACAACAACCTTCTCCGTAATACACGTCTCTCCTATAGCGACTGCCACTGGAGTTTGCTGACAAGGAAGACCCTCCAAAGCGCGCCCCTCACATTTAGTGGTAAGATGGCTCAGCGTGGAGGGTAAAAATCGTAGAGGGAGACCAAGAGATGAATACACTAAGCAGATTCAGAAGGATGTAGGTTGCAGTAGGTACTGGGAGATGAAAAAGCTTGCACAAGGATAGAGTAGCATGGAGAGCTGCATCAAACCAGTCTCAGGACTGAAGACCACAACAACAACAACAACAACAACATGGCTCAGTGGATAGCCCGTCAAAAACTGCACACAGATGAAGCATGGAAACAGGAAGAAGGTGTACCGAACTGTGAAAAATGGAGCTAAATACAAACAGTGAACAGTACAAGTTGAAGATGCGCAACAGCGAGCGAAGTGCAAGAATCGTGGGTCGTGGTTGTGTGGTTTCGCTGTTGGACTGCAAAGCGAGAGATCCGTGTTCATATCTTCCTCGTGCCCCTTTCACAAAATCGTGAACTCTCCGACCGATCATTGATATGTCTGTTCTCCTGCTGTAGTCTTGGCAATTGTACTATACATTGGTCATACGTCATGTGGTAAGAATGTATTACCGTCGCAAAAAATTGTGACGAACGGTGATTCCAGACAAGATGCCGCGTAAACCTCTCACAGAAACGAAAACAATAAACGGGTGTGAACTACGTTACAAGAAAGACATTCAAGAGACAAAACTTACAAAACGGAACGCAAGAGTCATAACAGATAGGAGGTACTATGTCTGGTGGTCGCTTCCTTGCACCTTGCAGTTGCATACGGACGTTACACAACGACACATACACGAATTTAAATACAGCGAACAGACAAAGAAACTGGTATAGGCATGCTTATTCAAATTACAGAGATATGTTAGCAGCAGAATAACGCCGCTGCAGTCGGCAACGCCTATTTAAGAAAACAAGTGTCTGGCGCAGTTGTTAGATCGGTTACTGCTGCTACAATGAGGGTTATCAAGATTTAAGTGACTTTGAGCGTCGTGTTACAGTTGGCACACGAGCGATGGGACACAGCAATTCCGAGGTAACGATGGAGTGAGGATTTTCCCGTAAGGCCATTTCACGAGTGTTCCGTGAATATCACGAATCCAGTAAAATATCAAATTTCTGACAAAAAATGGCTCTGAGCACTATGGGACTCAACTGCTGAGGTCATTAGTCCCCTAGAACTTAGAACTAGTTAAACCTAACTAACCTAAGGACATCACAAACATCCATGCCCGAGGCAGGATACGAACCTGCGACCGTAGCGGTCTTGCGGTTCCAGACTGCAGCGCCTTTAACCGCACGGCCACTTCGGCCGGCAAATTTCTGACATCGCTGCAGCCAGAAAAAGATCCTGCAAGAGCGGGACCAACAACGACTGAAGACAATCGTTCAACGAAGTGTAATCCTTCCGCAAATTGCTGCAGATTTCAATGCTGGGCCATCAACAAGCGTCAGCGGGCAAACCATTCAACGAAACACCATCGACATGACATTTCGGAACCGAAGTCCTATTCGTGTACCCTTGAAGACTGCTCGACACAAAACTTTACGTCTCGCTTTGGGGCAGTCAACACCGACGTTGGACTATAGATGACTGGAAACATGTTGCCTGATCGGACGAGTTTCGTTTCAAATTGTATCGAGCGGATAGACGTGTGCGGGTATGAAGACAACTTCATGAATCCATGGGCCCCTGCCTGTCAGCAGGGGACTGTTCAAGTTGGTGGAGGCTCTGTAATAGTGTGGGGCGTGCGCAGTTCGAGTGATATGGAACCCCTGATACGTCTAGGTACGACTCTGACAGGTGACACGTACATAAGCATCCTGTCTGATCACCTGCATCCATTCATGTCCATTGTGCATTCCGATGGACTTCGGCAATTCCAGCAGGACAATGCGAACCCCCCACGCCACTCCGTAGCTCCAGGAACACTCGTCTGAGTTTCAACACTTCCGCTGGCCACCAAACCCCCCAGACATGAACATTATTGACCATATCTAGGATGCCTTGTAACGTGCTGTTCAGAAGAGATCTTTACCCCCTCGTCCTCTTGCGGATTTATGGACAGCTCTGCAGGGTTCATAGTTTCAGTTCTCTCCAACACTACTTCAGACATTAGTCGAGTTCATTCCCACGTCGTACTGCGGGACTTCGGCGTGCTCGCGGGGGTCCTACACGAGATTAGGCAGGTGTACCACTTTCTTTGGCTCTTCAGTGTGTATATATACACAAAATTAAAAACTATCCGTTCTGTCATTGGCGTGTCTGTTCGCTGTATTTATATATGGGTATGTGTCCAGGCGTCTCGGAGTGAGCCAAAGCGATGTTGTTCGGACATGGAGGAGATACAGAGAGACAGGAGCTGTCGATGACATGCCTCGCTCAGGTCGCCCAAGGGCTACTACTGCAGTGGATGACCGCTACCTATGGATTATGGCTAGAAGGAACCCTGACAGCAACGCCACCATGTTGAATAATGCTTTTCGTGCAGCCACAGGATGTCGTGTTATGACTCAAACTGTGCGCAATAGGCTGCATTATGCGCAACTTCACTCTCGACGCCACGGCGAGGTCCATCTTTGCATCCACGACACCATGTAGCGCCAACAGATGGGCCCAACAACATGTCGAATGGACCGCTCAGGAGTGGCATCACATTCTCTTCACCGATGAGTGTCGCATATGCTTTCAACCAGACAATCGTCAGAGACGTGTTTGGAGGCAACCCGGTCAGGCTGAACGCCTTAGACACACTGTCCAGCGAGTGCAGCAAGGTGGAGGTTCCCTGCTATTTTGTGGTGGCATTATGTGGGGCCGACGTACACCACTGGTGGTCATGGAGGGCGCCGTAACATCTGTACGATACGTGAATGTCATCATCTGACCGATAGTGCAACCATGTCGGTAGCATATTGGCGAGGCATTCGTCCTCATGGGCAACAATTCGCGCCGCCATTGTGCACATCTTGTGAATAACTTCCTTCAGGATAACGACATCGCTCGAATAGAGTGGGCAGCATGTTCTCCAGACATGAACCCTATCGTACATGCCTGGGATAGACTGAAAAGGGCTGTTTATGGATGACGTGACCCACCAACCACTGTGAGGGATCTACGCCGAATCGCCGTTGAGGAGTGGGACAATCTGGACCAACCGTGCCTTGATGAACTTGTGGATAGTATGCCACGACGAATACAGGCATGCATCAATGCAAGAGGACGTGCTACTGGGTATTAGAGGTACCGGTGTGTACAGCAATCTGGACCACCACCTTTGAAGGTCTCGCTGTGTGACGGTACAACTGCAATGTGTGGTTTTCATGAGCAGTAAAAAGGGCGGAAATGACTTTTATGTTGATCTCTATTCCAGTACAGGTTCCGGAACTCTCGAAACCGAGGTGCTGCAAAACTTTTTTTGATGTGTGTATGAGACGACGTGCAGGCGAGGGCTACGCAATCATTCAGGGAACTCCTCACTTATACGTTGCAAACTAAATCGTTTTAAAAATTTACAAAATACTGAATTTTAACGCAAACAAGATGTTAAGTAAAGAGAGAGAGACAGAGAGATCCAGGAATCATCCACGTACTTCATGAGTAAATTACGGCCGAGTGGACCCGCTACCTTTACACACCTGTGTAATGCATGCCACTTTTCTGTAATTCTCTCCAAAGACTGAACAATTTCATCTTCAGATAAGATTTCTTATAGAGTCTAACAGTCGAGCGCAGTTTTTTTTTATTTTTATTTTTTTTATTATGGGCGATCGAAATGTTTCAGTTCGAAGGCCATACTAAGGCTGCCTTCACAGTGGCACCTGCGATAGTCGCCAGGTACCGTCGTCAGAGGTCGCACGATAACATCGGCCGACGGCTTGGGTATAGTTCGTCCGATCCTCTGCGTCAGCCTTGGCGGGGTCAGCGAGGTTAGGTTAGATTAGAATCTCTACTATGTCTGAAGCGCTAGATTAGATTTTAACGTCCAAGGTTGGGATACCACAACGCCTCTGTGCTTGGAGACGAGTGCTGCGATACGGCGTCTGCTATTAAAAAAATGACGAATGCATGTAAATGAGCTGTATCTGTCTCGAAGGGAGCGTAGCGACTACTCAACACTATGTCCTCAGTTATGGGAATAACGAGACAGATTTTACGAACATATGAGATGAAGGGAGAAACGCTCTGCACAACTTCAAATAAATTCAGTAAAAAAGACGTTTGTAAGTTAAACTTCAGTGACTATCATCCGGAGTACGTTTGAAAGACAAACATAAATATTACAATAAGATTCTCTGAACACACAAACCACTGAGAAAAGTGGACAAACATACGACACGTTGGCAAACTACCTCATATTACAGAATCGCCACCCTACTGGCATAAAAATGTCACTAAGCAGTAATCACAATCTGTAGGCAGCTGATACCCATCTATCACAATCTAAAAAAGATTCACTACAGTAACTATAATCACAAGACACGCCACCCTTTTAAGATGAGTAAATTATACTTTGAGGTTATAATTTACAAAAAAATGGTTCAAATGGCTCTGAGCACTATGCGACTTAACTTCTGAGGTCATCAGTCGCCTAGAACTTAGAACTAATTAAACCTAACTAACCTAAGGACAGCACACGCATCCATGCCCGAGGCAGGATTCGAACCTGCGACCGTAGCGGGCGCTCGGCTCCGGGCTGCAGCGCCCAGAACCGCACGGCCACTCCGGCCGGCTTATAATTTACACCTAAAATTTCTGATGAGGATTTTGCCTACTTGTGGTTTCCAATAAACTTGCAATTTAAGTCCACAGATTCCGAACTATATACTAATCATGAAATTTTTCTTCTTCAGGATGCCACAAACTCACTCTTTCTTCGACTAAACTTATTAGCGTTCTCAGTGCATATTTCGTGTGCGAGAACGTCAGCCGATTAGACCGAAGAAAACAAATTAATTCAAATTACATCGATCGTCGTCCGAAGTCTGTAGTTCGGACGATGACATCGGCAACAGTGTGATCTTGCGCATGGGGGAGTACAGAGTTGAAAAGATCGGCCGTCTTCGGCCGATGTCGGTCGTCGGCGGAATCCACTGATATCGATGCCACTGTGACCGTATCCTAACCCCTTACCTACATACACCGGAGTTGCGCTGGGTTGCATATAAGCTGCAGCAACGCCATAAAACGGAAAGTTTTTGGTTGGCCCTTATATTTTTATTTATTTACCAGATTCGTTGGAAGATGCTAATCAACGCTACTTCATCGTGGGACATGTCAATACACGAACGAAACTGCGAGATAGAATAACAAATAAATAACACATTACATAGAAAAGCTCTCAGCTACTACTAATAACTCCTCTACAGGTTCATAAAACAAGGTTGTATACATGGAAGAATCCTGGAAATACTAGAAGGTATCAGACAGATTATATAATGGTAAGACAGTAATTTAGGAACCAGTTATTAAATTGTAAGACATTTCCAGGGGCAGATGTGGACTCTGACCACAATCTATTGGTTATGAGCTGTAGATTAAAACTGAATAAACTGCAAAAAGGTGGGAATTTAAGGAGATGGGATCTGGACAAACTGATTAAACCAGAGGTTGTACAGAGTTTCAGGGAGAGCATAAGGGAACAATTGTCACAAATGGGGGAAAGAAATACAGTAGAAGAAGAATGGGAAGCTCTGAGGGATGAAGTAGTGAAGGCAGCAGAGGAAGTAGGTAAAAAGACGAGGGCTAGTAGAAATCCTTGGGTAACAGAAGAAATATTGAATTTAATTGATGAAAGGAGAAAATATAAAAATGCAGTAAATGAAGCCGGCAAAAAGGAGTACAAACGTCTCAAAAATGACATCGACAGGAAGTGCAAAATGGCTAAGCAGGGATGGCTAGAGGACAAATGTAAGGATGCAGAGGCTTATCTCACTAGGGGTAAGATAGATACTGCCTACAGAAAAATTAAAGAGACCTTTGGAGAAAAGAGAACCACTTGTATGAATATCAAGAGCTCAGATGGAAACCCAGTACTAAGCAAAGAAGGGAAAGCAGAAAGGTGGAAGGAGTATATAGAGGGTCTATACAAGGTTGACGTACTTGAGGACAATAGTCTGGAAATGGAAGAGAATGTGGATGAAGACGAAATGGGAGATACAATACTGCGTGAAGAGTTTGACGGAACACTGAAAGACCTGAGTCTAAACAAGGACCGAGCGAGGTGGCGCAGTGGTTAGACACTTGACTCGCATTCGGAAGGATGACGGTTCAATCCCGCATCCGGCCATCCTGATTTAGGTTTTCCGTGATTTCCCTAAATCACTCCAGGCAAATGCCGGGATGGTTCCTCTGAAAGGGCACGGCCGACTTCCTTCCCCATCCTTCCCTAATCCGATGAGACCGATGACCACGCTGTCTGGTCTCCTTCCCCAAACCAACCAACCAACCAATCTATCAAGGCCCCGGGAGTAGACAACATTCCATTAGAGCTACTGACAGCCTTGGGAGAGCCAGTCCTGACAAAACTCTACCATCTGGTGAGCAAGATATATGACACAGGCGAAATACCCTCAGACTTCAAGAAGAATATAATAATTCCAATCCCAAAGAAAGCAGGTGTTGACATGTGTGAAAATTACCGAACAATCAGTTTAATAAGCCACAGCTGCAAAATACTAACGCGAATTCTTTACAGACGAATGGAAAAACTAGTAGAAGCCAACCTTGGGGAAGATCAGTTTGGATTCCGTAGAAATATTGGAACACGTGAGGCAATACTGACCTTACGATTTATCTTAGAAGCTAGATTAAGGAAAGGCAAACCTACGTTTCTAGCATTTGTAGACTTAGAGAAAGCTTTTGACAATGTTGACTGGATTACTCTCTTTCAAATTCTAAAGGTGGCAGGGGTAAAATACCGGGAGCGAAAGGCTATTTACAATTTGTACAGAAACCAGATGGCAGTTATAAGAATCGAGGGACATGAAAGGGAAGCAGCGATTGGGAAGGGAGTGAGACAGGGTTTTAGCCTCTCCCCGATGTTATTCAATCTGTATATTGAGCAAGCAGTAAAGGAAACAAAAGAAAAATTCGGAGTAGGTATTAAAATCCCTGGAGAAGAAATAAAAACTTTTAGGTTCGCCGGTGACATTGTAATCCTGTCAGAGACAGCAAAGGATTTGGAAGAGCAGTTGAACGGAATGGACAGTGTCTTGAAAGGAGGATATAAGATGAACATCAATAAAAGCAAAACGAGGATAATGAAATGTAGTCCAATTAAGTCTGGTGATGCTGAGGGAATCAGATTAGGAAATGAGACACTTAAACGAGTAAAGGAGTTTTGGTATTTGGGGAGCAAAATAACTGATGATGGTCGAAGTAGAGAGGATATAAAATGTAGACTGGCAATGGCAAGAAAAGCTTTTCTGAAGAAGAGAAATTTGTTAACATCGCGTATAGATTTAAGTGTCAGGAAGTCGTTTCTGAAAGTATTTGTATGGAGTGTGGCCATGTATGGAAGTGAAACATGGACGATAAATAGTTTGGACAAGAAGAGAATAGAAGCTTTCGAAATGTGGTGCTACAGAAGAATGCTGAAGATTAGATGGGTAGATCACATAACTAATGAGGAGGTATTGAATAGAATTGAGGAGAAGAGGAGTTTGTGGAACAACTTGACTAGAAGAAGGGACCGGTTGGTAGGACATGTTCTGAGGCATCAAGGGATCACAAATTTAGCATTGGAGGGCAGTGTGGAGGGTAAAAATCATAGAGGGAGACCAAGAGATGAATGCACTAAGCAGATTCAGAAGGACGTAGGTTGCAGTAAGTACTGGGAGATGAAGAAGCTTGCACAGGATAGAGTAGCATGGAGATCTGCATCAAACCAGTCTCAGGACTGAAGACCACAACAACAACAACAACAGGATAAGTGTGCCAGAAGGAAAATGTAGTTATAAGTGGCATTGTCACACGGATTAAAATCATGATAAAATATCACAGAAACGCCGTTATGTTGGGGTCGACGCCTGCCTACAGTGCTTGCAATGCCAGTGGAAACAACTCACTGGGCATGGCCGCTTGAAGTAGTTGGGCGAATACAGTTTGCAATGGCGTAATACAAAATTAGAAATGTAATCTTAGATCACGTCTGCAGACAACTAAATTGAATGCATAAAATGCGATTAAAAGGAGAGAGACAGAGTTATAACATGAGTCGGAGGGAAATATTAGCTTAATTTCTGAACGGTAGCTGCAAATAAATGTATGTGCCATACGCAATACTTGAAGGTAATATGCACCAGCTTGAAAAACGATTAAAAAAAGTTGACAAGGGGCAAAGAGGTGATGAAAATGGACGGACTGAGGAATAAAATTAATGAATGCTCCAAGCCTAAATGAGAGTATGGTGAGTGTTCTTTCACCAATGGCATTTATCGTCTACACCAATGATCAATCACTTCCGAAGAGCACAAGGATCTTGCCTCGTGCCGATGGTGTGGCAGCAGAGAATCAAGCGAAATCTTTTCAAGATGTTGAAACACACCCGACAGATGCATTGAGGGAGCTGACTGCCTGTTACTCTAACAACTCACTTCGTCCAAACCCAGCTAAAACACAATTGTGTGCGTTTCATCTGAAGCATAATCAGGCACGTCGCAAACTTGACAACACATGGCAAGAGACGCTGTTAGTAAATATGACCCATCCGAAATTCTGGGAGTCACTCTGGATTGTGGTCCGATTTACAGGCAGCATTGCAAGAGTACGAGAATAAAGATGGAAGCCAGAAATAATATCCTTCGCAAGATCACTGGTAACACATGGGATTCTAGATCACAAACCCTGAGAAAGATAGCACTTTCCAGTAACATGTTAAATCCTGCAGAGTACGTGTGCTCAGTTTGGTACAATTCTACCCTTCCAAACGTAGTAGATAAGGCGCTAAACGAAACGTATAGGCTTGTTACAGGCTGTCTTAACCTACGCTACTTGTAAAATTCTACAAACTCACTGGCATAGCGCCACCGGATATTCGTAGCTCCAACGAAGAGAGAATAAATCAGGCTCATCAGAAAAACCATCCTCTGAGTGGGCACATTCCATCAACCACGAAGTTGAGAGCCAGAAGTTTCCTCAAGATCGCTTCAGTCTTGCAATCAACAGCAGCTATAGCAAGGAAACAGTTGTGGATCTGTCGACTTGAGAATAACTGTTCCTGGCCTCTCTCTCCGGAAACCCTCCCACTTGGGCATGAACTGAACCGGAATGTGTGAAGTTCATCCAAGCGTCTTCGCCCAAGAAATTCACAGTGCCGTAGACACTGGCGAGCAGATTGATGGCGTATTCCTGGACTTCAGGAAGGCATTTGATACGGTTCCGCACTTACGTTTAGTGAAAAAAATACGAGCTTACGGAATATCGGACCAGGTTTGTGATTGGATTCAGGATTTCCTAGAAGAAAGAACACAACATGTCATTCTTAACGGTTCAAAATCTGCAGATGTAGAGGTAATTTCGGGAGTACCGCAGGGAAGCGTGATAGGACCTTTATTGTTTACAATATACATAAATGACTTAGTTGACAACATCGGTAGCTCCGTGAGGCTATTTGCAGATGACACGGTTGTCTACAAGAAAGTAGCAACATCAGAAGACTCGTACGTACTCCAGGAGGACCTGCAGAGGATTAATGCATGGTGCGACAGCTGGCAGCTTTCCCTAAACGTAGATAAATGTAATATAATGCGCATAAATAGGGCAGAAATCCATTCCAGTACTATTATGCCATAGGTGGTAAATCATTGGAAGCGGTAACGACCGTAAAATACTTAGGAGTTACTATCCGGAGCGATCTGAAGTGGAATGATCACATAAAACAAATAGTGGGAAAAGCAGGCGCCAGGTTGAGATTCATAGGAAGAATTCTAAGAAAATGTGACTCATCGACGAAAGAAGTAGCTTACAAAACGCTTGTTCGTCCGATTCTTGAGTATTGCTCATCAGTATGGGACCCTTACCAGGTTGGATTAATAGAAGAGATAGACATGATCCAGCGAAAAGCAGCGCGATTCGTCATGGGGACATTTAGTCAGCGCGAGAGCGTTACGGAGATGCTGAACAAGCTCCAGTGGCGGACACTTCAAGAATGGCGTTACGCAATACGGAGAGGTTTATTATCGAAATTACGAGAGAGCACATTCCGGGAAGAGATGGGCAACATATTACTTACGCCCACATATATCTCGCGTAATGATCACAACGAAAAGATCCGAGAAATTAGAGCAAATACGGAGACTTACAAGCAGTCGTTCTTCCCACGCACAATTCGTGAATGGAACAGGGAAGGGGGGATCAGATAGTGGTACAATAAGTACCCTCCGCCACACACCGTAAGGTGGCTCGCGGAGTATAGATGTAGATGTAGATGTAGATGTTCTAGAGTTGGAAGATCCAGGAGTAGTCTCCAGAAATGGAACTTCTCTGTGGATATCACCAATCACCAACTGCGAGTGCAGAGAAACACAGACCACGGAGCACACATTGCCAACTGCACCCTGGATCTTGCACAAAAGAAAATCTGCTTGCGGCACTGCTTGCAATTGAAGTTACAAGATTTTGGTCAAGGGTATTGTAGCTTAGTAATTCTTTCTTTAATTTGTCTGTAATGGTAATTACCGCATATTGTATTTGATTCCCAACTCGAATACATAATAATCTTTTATACATGTCAAGAAAAGCAATACATCCATGAAAGAACCCTGTGAACCAACCTGCTCCCCTTCCCCCATCTTACAGGACTCCAGTCAGATCAAATCTGTTTCCTGTTTGTTGACACTGGACGACAGCCTCCTGCTTCCTACTTTTGAACTGGGAAGTGAAATACTGTTGAGCTTTTTTCCTAATCCCATATTGTACCAACTTACGAAAGAGTATTGTAATGGTTAAGGTACTGTACATACATTCGGGATGAGCGGGGTCCAAAATCCCCATTCCGCCATCCTGGCGTAAATTTTCTGTTTTTGCCAAAGCGATAAAGGCGAATGCCGAGCTGGTCCATTTGAAAAAGACACAGATCACTTCCTTCCCTATCCTTGTTCTCTTCTAGTTTGTGCTCCGTTTCTATCAATAGCTTCGTCGAGTGAACATTGGGTCTAACCTCTTGTCTGGCGTGCCTAGTACTTAATCGCCAGCCACTAAACAGGGAATTACAAAATTGATGATACCGCGGACAGCAGGCCCCTCGATGTGACTGAGTAAGGGCCGAAAAAAAAATGTTCACGTAACTTGTTTCACATATGTTTATTTTCTTTAACTAACATAATTACGACACGGTATTTTAACATAAACATTATTTACCCAATATAATTTGAGACATGATAATCCACTAAGTGCACAATTGTTTTGATGTTTTCGTCACTGACAAGAGCAAAACTGACTCTTAAATTTTCATTCGTGTTGCGGTTGCTATTTTTTGATTTGTTATTGTTTATTATGGAAAAATTTGCTTACATATATACGTTGATAGAAAGAGGCTAGTGCATTTTAATACATTGTATGCCAGTAACTTGTAATTGTTTCTTATCTAAGAAGTGCTTTTACACGGGCTTTGTGACCCCCTTTCAGCTATCGTTTTAATCTCTTAGAGAAGCTTAACGTGAAGTTTTGTTCCGTGATAGATCATGCCGTAAATGTTTTCACTTCTAAAAAAGACCGGTACCAACCCGTGAGAATATTACCGAAATATCAGTTTAATAAGTCTTGCCAGCAAAATACTGACATGAGTTGTTTACAGAAGAATGGAAAAACTTAGAGATGCGGATCACGGGGAAGATTAGATTAGGTTCCGGAAGAAATGAGAATACGCGAGGTAATACTGGCTCTACAATTTACGTTAGAAGATAAAATGAAGAAGGACAAACCAATGTGTCTAGCTTTTACGGGTTTAAGAGACAATGGTTTGCGGTACTGCTATCTTGTTACCCTCGGGTCAAATTCCACGCATTCTTTGATGTAATCTTTTAAGCCGAAGAAAAAGTATAAAGTTTCATTAAAAAAATTCGGAGTCATAGTTACGTAGCGCCGGCCGAAGTGGCCGTGCGGTTAAAGGCGCTGCAGTCTGGAACCGCAAGACCGCTACGGTCGCAGGTTCGAATCCTGCCTCGGGCATGGATGTTTGTGATGTCCTTAGGTTAGTTAGGTTTAACTAGTTCTAAGTTCTAGGGGACTAATGACCTCAGCAGTTGAGTCCCATAGTGCTCAGAGCCATTTGAACCATTTAGTTACGTAGCTGTTAACGTTAAAACTTACTGGCGACCTCCAAAATTTCGCCACATTGTGCTTTATAGCTTGGCAATAACGGCAGCTCGTAATATCTTCTAGCTCCAGATGCATGCGGACGGAAAAAAAAAAACGCAACATCATGAAAGAGCCAGTCACATATGAGTGGCGCTAGTACCGCCACTTTGAGGATGCAAATCAGATTTGCTTTAAATACTTTCTGTGAAGGTTGTTTGGTTTTAGGTAGCTCTGAGATTGGATGTTGTGAGCTGTGTTCGTCAAGAACGCCTTTAAGACGACAAATACGTAATTATTAACACTCTACTGAGTTTGAACGCGGTCGTGTAATAGAGCTACGACAAGCTGGATGTTCCTTCTGCGGTACTGCAGGAAGACTTGTCAGGAATGTAGCCACTGTACATTATTGCTGGCAGCGGTGGCCACAAGAATATGTGGTCGCAAGGAGACAGGACTCAGGACGGCCACGCGGTGCTACCGAGAGTTGACCTGCGTGTTGGTGTAAGGTTCTGACGCATCTTAATGCATCTGCAGTAGAAATTTGAGCAGAAGTTGGCAGCAGAGGGACACAATGAGCTATTACAAATCGGTTACTTCAAGGACAGCTCCGAGCCAGATGCCGTGTAGCGTGCATTCCACTGATCTCAAACGACCACCATTTGTGACTTCAGTGGTGCGACGCGAGAGGTTATTGGAGGGTAGGGTGGAGATCTGTTGTGTTTTCTGATGAAAACTGGTTCTGCCTCAATGGCAGTGATGGCAGTTTATTGGTTAGATGGAAACTGGCTGAGGCCCTACAACCAACCGGTCTGCATGCTAGACACTCTGGACCTATACCTGGAATTATGGTCTGGTGTGCAATTTCGTATCTACATCTACATTTATACTCAGCAAGCCACTCAACGGTGTGTGGCGGAGGGCACTTTACGTGCCACTGTCATTACCTCCATTTCCTGTTCCAGTCGCGCATGGTTCGCGGGAAGAACGACTGCCGGAAAGCCTCCGTGCGCGCTCGAATCTCTCTAATTTTACATTCGTGATCTCCTCTGGAGGTATAAGTACGGGGAAGCAATACATTCGATACCTCATCCAGAAACGCACCCTCTCGAAACCTGGCGAGCAAGCTACACCGCGATGCAGAGCGCCTCTCTGGCAGAGTCTGCCACTTGAGTCTGCTAAACATCTCCGCAACGCTATCACGGTTACCGCATAACCCTGTGATGATACGCGCCGCCCTTCTTTGGATCTTCTCTATCTCCTCTGTCAACCCGACCTGGTACGGATCCCACACTGATGAGCAGTACTCAAGTATAGGTCAAACGAGTGTATGACGGCAGGAGCACTCTTGTGGTTACCCCGCAAACCCTGCCGCCAGATCTGTTCGTCAATCTGGCGATTCGACCTACTGTGCTGCCATTCATGAACAGCATTCCAGGGGGTGTTTTCCAACAGGGTAACGCTCGTCTACACACCGCTGTTGTAACCCATCATTCCCTACAGAGTGTCGACATATTCCCTTGACCTACTCGATCACCACATCTGTCTCCACTCGAGCACGTATGGGACATCCTCGGGCCATAGCTCCAGCGTCATCCACAAACAGCGTTAACCGTCCCTGTATTGACCGACCAAATCCAACAGGCATGGAACTCCATCCCACAAACTGACATCCGGCACGTGTACGACACATTGCATGTACGTTTACATGCTTGCATGCAACATTCTGGCGGTTATTCTGGTTATTAATGAACCAGCATTTCACATTTACAATGGCTTACCTCGCGCTTGCGTTAACCTTTGAACTCGCAGTGTCAGTCACTTAAATATGTTATCCGAACAAATTCCATTATTCTGCAGTCTACATTAATTATTTTTTGGTGTTGCCATTTTTTTCAGTCGATATACAGGGTGGTCCATTGATAGTGACCGGGACAAATATCTCACGAAGTAAGCATCAAACGAAAAAACTACAAAGAACGAAACTCGTCTAGCTTCAAGGGGGAAACCAGATGGCGCTTTAGTTGGCCCGCTAGATGGCGCTGCCATAGGTCAAATGGATATCAACTGCTTTTTTTAAGAATAAGAACCCCCATTTTTTATTAAATATTCGTGTAATATGTAAAGAAATATGAATGTTTTAGTTGGACCACTTTTTTCGCTTTGTGATAGATGGCGCTGCAGTAGTCACAAACGTATAAGTACGTGGTATCACGTAACATTCCGCCAGGGCGGACGGTATTTGCTTCGTGATACATTACACGTGTTAAGATGGACCGTTTACCAATTGTGGAAAAGGTCGATATCGTGTTGATGTATGGCTATTGTGACCAAAATGCCCAAGGTGCCTGTGTTATGTATGCTGCTCGGTATCCTGGACGACATCATCCAAGTGTCCGGACCGTTCGCCGGATAGTTACGTTATTTAAGGAAACAGGAAGTGTTCAGCCACATGTGAAACGTCAACCACGACCTGCAACAAATTATGATTCCCAAGTAGGTGTTTTAGTTGCTTTCGCGCCTAATCCGCACATCAGCAGCAGATAAATTGCGCGAGAATCTGGAATCTCAAAAACATCGGTGTTGAGAATCCTACATCAACGACTTTCAATGTCGTGTACAGTTCTGCCACTGGGCACAAGAGAAATTACGGGATGATGACAGATTTTTTGCATGCTTTCTGATTAGCGACGAAGCGTCATTCACCAACAGCGGTAACGTAAACCGGCATAATATGCACTATTGGGCAACGGAAAATCCACGATGACTGCGACAAGTGGAACATCAGCGACCTTGGGGGGTTAATGTATGATGTAGCATTATGGGAGGAAGGATCATTGGTCCCCATTTTATCGATGGCAATCTAAATGGTGCAATGTATGCTGACTCCTTGCGTAATGTTCTACCGATGTTACTACAAGGTGTTTCACTGCATGACAGAATGGCGATGTACTTCCAATATGATGGATGTCCAGCACATAGCTCGCGTGCGGTTGAAGCGGTATTGAATAGTATATTTCATGACAGGTGGATTGGTCGTCGAAGCACCATACCATGGTCTGCACGTTCACCGGATCTGAACCCCCCGGATTCTTTCTGTAGGGAAAGTTGAAGGATATTTGCTATCGTGATACACCGACAACGCCTGACAACATGCGTCAGCGCTTTGTCAATGCATGTGCGAACAATACGGAAGGTGAACTACTCGCTGTTAGAGAGGAATGTCCTTACACGTATTGCCAAATGCATTGAGGTTGACGGACATCATTTCGAGCATTTATATGCATTAATGTGGTATTTACAGGTAATCACGCTGTAACAGCAGGCGTTCTCAGAAATGATAAGTTCACAAAGGTACACATATAACATTGGAACAACCGAAATAAAATGTTCAAACGTACCTACGTTCTGTATTTTAATTTAAAAAACCTACCTGTTACCAACTGTGCCGGCCGGGGTGGCCGAGCGGTTCTAGGCGCTACAGTCTGGAACCGCGCGACCGCTCCGGTCGCAGGTTCGAATCCTGCCTCGGACATGGATGTGTGTGATGTCCTTAGGTTAGTTAGGTTTAAGTAGTTCTAAATTCTATGGGACTGATGACCTCCGAAGTTACGTCCCATAGCGCTCAGAGTCATTTGAACCATTTGTTACCAACTGGTCGTCTAAAATTGTGAGCCATATGTTTGTGACTATTACAGCGCCATCTATCACAAAGCGAAAAAAGTGGTCCAATTAAAAAAATTCATATTTCTTTAAGTACTACACGAATATGTAATAAAAAATGGGGGTTCCTATTTTTAAAAAACGCAGTTGATATGCGTTTGACATGTCAGCGCCATCTAGCGGGCCAACCACAGCGCCATCTGGTTTCCCCCTTCAAGCTAGACAATTTTCGTTCTTTGTAGTTTTTTCGTTTGACGCTTATTTCGTGGGATATTTGGCCCAGTCATGGTCAATGGATCACCCTGTATAAGGAGCACTCAGGTGAATACGAGACATTTGGGAAAAAAGTAAGTAAATTGTTTATTATTTCAAAAGTAATCGCCATAGCTGCTAGTACACTTATGCCACTGTGAGGCTGGTCGAGCGGTTCTAGGCGCTTCAGTCCGGAACCACGCTGCTGTTGCGGTCGCAGGTTTGAGTCCTGCCTCGGGCATGGATGTGTGTGATGTCCTTAGATTTAATTAGGTTTAAGTAGTTCTAAGTCTTGGGGACTGATGACCTCTGATGTTAAGTCCCATAGCGCTTAGAGCATTTGAACCGTTTGAACCACTGTGAGGGAAGATGGTCAGCGCCTTCTTGGAAAAATGTCTACGGTTGCCTACGGAACCATGATTGTACCCAGGCGTGCACAACTTCACCTGAATCGGACTCTCTTTCTTCAGGACTCCAGAAATATGGAAATCGCACAGGGAGAGATCAGGACTGTATGGAGGAGGTGTAAGGGCTTTCCAGCGAAACTTCTTAGCTTAGTCGAAACAACCTTGGAAACATGTGGGCGGCCATTGTCCTGCAACACAATGATACCGTCCGCCAACATTCCTGCGCGTTTGCACTTGATGCTGTGCTTCAGTTTGCAAAGTGTTCACATGCCGCTGCGCTATAATTGTGGCGCCGTGTTCTGAATGTCAATCAGCAGCAGGCCCTTTCAGTCGAAGAAAAAGGTCACCACGGCTCTCCCGCAGCTGGCGCGCCTGTTGTTCAGACTATGCTGCAAAAGTTTCGCTGGAAGGCTCTTACAAACCCTCCATACAGTCCTGATCACTCCCCATTCGATTTCCATGTTTTTGGAATCCAGGAGAAAGACATACGAGGCCGTCGACTTGCTTCGGAAGAAGAGATGCATGCCTGGGTACAGTCACGGTTCAGTAGGCAATCGCATAGGTTTTTCCATGTATGCATTGGATACCTTGTCTCACAGCGGGATAAATTTGTTGACAGATATGGTGATTATTTCTGAAATAGTAAATAGTTTATGTTATGTATGAGCGCAACTATGGGCCTCATGGAAAAAGGGTGGCCGGCCGGGGTGGCCGAGCGGATCTAGGCGCTACAGTCTGGAACCGAGTGACCGCTACGGTCGCAGGTTCGAATCCTGCCTCGGGCATGTATGTGTGTGATGTCCTTAGGTTAGTTAGGTTTAAGTAGTTCTAAGTTCTAGGGGACTGATAACCTCAGAAGTTAAGTCCCATAGTGCTTAGAGCCGTTTGAACCATTTTTGAAAAAGGGTGATCCGGCTCAGTCACGCAATTTGACTCTAGGTCTGATCACGAGGTGTGGCCATTAATTGCACGCGTTGATCACGTTGGCTGACGTGAGGATCAATGAACTATACTTGACGGGATGTATCTGGAATATCTTAGGTGATTAGAAAGTTAGTAGACAGGAATACAATTAAATACTTAGCTTTAATTCAGCACCAGCGGTGAACGTCGATCTTGACTTTGTACAGTAATCTTTACAAGTGCAGTTATAGACTGAGCTGTGAATACTTCTTTACAATTCTGATTGCTTCACACATATAGATCAATTTTCAATACATAAACTGGAAGTGGCGCCTGGATAGGTCTTAGCCACTGACTTAGCTGAAGGCTATGTTAACTAGCGTGTCTGCAAACGAGATCGCTGAAACTATAACAAGTGAACCATTCCTGTTACAGTCGACTGTAGAACTGGCCAGTGTGCTAGCTTGTCTCGTAAGACCAGCCGAGTGGCGGCGCTCGGTCTGCTATCGTCGACAGTGGCGACTCGCGGGTCCGATGTGTACTGACGGACCGCGGCCTATTTGAAGCCTACAACCTAGCAAGTGTGGTGCCTTGCGGTGACACCACAGTTTAGTTACTATTTTTCCATCTGCCACGTTTTCAATTGACTGCCCCTCATATTTTGTAAGGCCAATCTTACCTGCTTCGCCGTATTCGTGACTCAATATTGTGCATCAAGCCTTTGGGACGTATAATAGTCTGTAGCAGCTTTAACAATGTGAATATTAAAATTAGAACAGAGGGTTGTGTTTACTGATGAACTTACAGATCAGGCTGAAATTTTTTAAGCAGCACCCCGTATACTTGAATCCATCCACACGAAAAATACTGTCAAGAAATACTTACAGAATGAAAATACGTGTCGAAGCTGACCTCGGCGAACATCAGTTTGGGTTTCGGAGAAATTTAGGAACAATACCAATCGTCTGACATATCTTAGGAAACAAACTGAAGAAGGCAGACCTATGTTTGCAGATATAGAGAAAGCACTGGGCAATGTTGTCTGGAGTACACTCTTTAAAATTCAGAAGTTAGCAGAGTCAAAACACAAAGAGCGAGAAGTTGTCTACGACTAGCCAAACTACAGTTGTGAGTGTCACGAAGGGGAGTGAGACAAAGTTGTAGCATATCTACATCTACATCAGTACTCCGCAAACCTCCTGAAGGTGTGTGGCGGAGGGTACTTCTCATACCAATAATTCTGTATTCCTTTTCCAGTCGAGAACGGCGCATGGGGAAAATAAGTGTCGGTAAGCCTCTGTATTGGGTCTAATCTCTCAAATTTTTTTCATTGTGACCTTTTTGCGAGATGTATGTGGGGTGAAGTAATATGCTGTCCAACTCTTTCTGGAAATTACTCCTCTCCAAATTTCAATAGTAAACCTCTTCGTGGTCCGCAATGGCTCTCTTGTAGTATTTGCCCCTGGACTTCGTTGAGTATCTTCGTAACGCTCTCGCGCCGACAAAACGATCCAGTGACAAAACGCACCGCTCTTCGTCTGACCTTTTTCAATTCTGCTATCGGACCTACCTGATAAGGTTTTCAGACTGATGAACAATACTCAAGAATAGGTCGAACAAGCGCCTTGTAAGCCATTTCTTTCTGGATGAGTTACATTTCCTTAAGATTTCCCTACGAATCTCAGTTTGGCGTCTACTTCTCCTACTATTTGTTTTATGTAGTCATTCCACTTAAGGTCGCTCTGGATAGCAGCTCCTAGTTGTTTTACAGTGGTTACCCTTTCCAGTAGTTGGTCATCAATAGTGTAGTTGTACAATAGTCGATTTCTTTTTCAATGTATGCGCAGTATGTCTCATTTATTTAGGTTCATGGTCAACTGCAAGAGCCTGCACCATTCCTCAATCTTCTGTAGGTCACTTTGCAAATCGATCTGTCTTCTGGCGTGCTACTTTTTTATAGACAACCACAACATCTACCAATAGTCTTACAGAGCTTCCAGCGCTTTGTACTATATCATTTATATAGATTGTAAACAGTCATGGTCCACTCACACTTCCTTGAGGTTCTCCGGAAATTACCTTTACATCTGTCGATTTCGTTCTGTTCAGAGCGACATGTTGAGTTCTAACCGCAGGTAAGACCTGAATCCAGTCGAAAATCTGGTCCGATGATCAGTAAGCTCGTATTTTTTTCACTAGACGGCAAAGTGGGACGGTGTCTTCCTGAAGTCAATCTGAGCGCCGATGCCTACAACGCTGTGAAGCTCCTGGAAGAACAGAGCGACCTGAGTCCCGCAAGATCCCCGTTTGCAGAATCCACGTTGATTTTTATATAGGAGATTTTTATTCTCCAAAAAGGTCATAATTCTTGAACATAAAACGTGTTCCATAGTTCTACAACAGATTGACGACAACTATATAAGCCTATAATTATGTGCATCTGTCCTAGTATCCTTGAAAACGCTAATGACCTGCGCTTTTTC
The DNA here is from genome assembly GCF_023864345.2 of Schistocerca serialis cubense. Lineage (NCBI taxonomy): Eukaryota > Metazoa > Arthropoda > Insecta > Orthoptera > Acrididae > Schistocerca > Schistocerca serialis. The sequence continues at coordinate 499,711,423 of NC_064641.1, forward strand.
CAGTCACTACGTACCCTTCGTTGCTGCATCGAACTATGATAAACTGGTGATAGAAGGAGAGCAAGTTATGTCGCATAATCTTTGTAGAATCTTACAGGTATTTCAATGTGTCTTGATGCCTCTCCACTATTAAGCGATTGTAGCTGCCTTTCTGATCTGCGATGGCTTATGTCTGTATTCGCCATTTCGAAGTTCGTACGATGACGGAATGGAGGAACTGTATTAAGATCTTCCACTGTGAAATAATTTCGGAAGACCAAATTCAGTATTTCGGCTTTCTCTCGGTTGCTCAAAATGACTCTAAGCACTATGGGCCTTAACATCTGAGGTCATCAGCCCCCTAGACTTATAACTACTTAAACCTAACTAACCTAAGGACATCACACACATCCATGCCCGAGGCAGGATTCGAACCTATGACAGTAGCAGCAGTGTCTCTCTGTTGTCTTCCGTTTCGGTGCCTGTACACTGATCAGCCAGAACATTATGACCACCGACCTACTGTCGATATAAACCCGTTCATGCGATAGCAGTTTCACTTGCTGGGGAATCAGTGCTAGTCAAACACACTCACGGTGCATGTAGTAATAGTGAGCGTACAGTCCGTGTGTAGAATGGGGAAGGCGCGATGTATAGGAGTTTGACCGAGGGTAGATTGTGATGGCCTGGAGGCTCAGCACGAGCATTTCGGAAACTGCCCGACTCGTAGGGTGTTCAGGGAATGCTATGGTGGTGTCTTTAACACGTGGTGGTGAAACCAAGGTGAAGCTACATCCAGACGTCATGGCGTTGGCCGGCGACCCCTCATTACAGATGTCGGACGCCGTAGGGTGGGCAGACTTGTAACACAGGACAGGCTGCGAATTATGGAGCAACTAAATGGTTCAAATGGCTCTGAGCACTATGGGACTTAACTTCTGAGGTCATCAGTCCCCTAGAACTTAGAACTACTTAAACCTAACTTACCTAAGGACATCACACACATCCATGCCCGAGGCAGGATTCGAACCTGCGACGGTAGCGGTCGCACAGTTCCAGACTGTAGCGCCTAGAATCGCTCGGCCATTCCGGCCGGCGGAGCAACTAACATCAGACGTCAGTGCTAAGCAGAAGTGTGTATGAACACACAGTCCATTGAACCCCCTAACGATGGGCCTTTGCTGCCGACCCGAATATGTGTCAATGTTAACACCATGACATCGGCAACTTCGACTGAAATGGGCACGTGACCATCGGCGCTGGACGTTGGCACAGTGGCACAGAGTAGCTTGGTCTAATGAATCCCGATACCTTCTTCATCATGCCGATGGGAGGGCGGGAATCCATTGTCTTCCAGCGGAACAGCTCTTTGACACCTGTACTGTGGGAAGGAGACAAGCTGGCTGTGGCTTCATTGTGCTCTGGGGAACGATCGTTGGGAATTCATTGGTTCAATGGAGCTCGTGCAGGGCACCATGGCGGCCAAGGAGTATTGTACACTGATTGCAGACCATGTACACTACTTCATGACGATCATGTTTCCTGATGGCAGTAGTAATTTTCAAGAAGATAATCTGCCATTTCACAAGGCCAGGAGTGTGATGGAGTGGTTCAAGGAACACAGTGGTGAGTTCCAATTAATCTGCTGCCCTCCCCCCCCCCCCCCCCCGCCTTCCCGGACCCCCCCCCAGATTTGAATCCGATCGAACACATCTGGGATGTGATTGAAAGTGGTGGCGTCAGAGCTCATCGCCCCCCTCCCTGAATTTATGGGAATTAGGTGATTGTGTGTGCAGGTGTTATGCCAGCTCCCTCCAGCGCCGTACCAAGGCTTCCATGCCACGACGCGTCGCCGTTGTTACCCATGCCAAAGGTGGACATATCGGCTGTTACGTAGGTGTTCGTAATGTTCTGGCTGATCAATGTATGGTCACAGAGTGGCTGAACAGACGATTTAGAACTGTTTACTGATTTTGCATAACACCAAAACCTCGTCGGATTTTTAATCAGGTCCGTTGACAAAATTTTACTTTCAAAGTCATCGGATACTTCTCCCATTGATCTTCTTACACTCATTTTCGCTTCTTTCAGGTTTTGTTTGTCTGCTATGTCTTAGCTTCTCTTGAATCTGTGATGAAGCTCTCTTTGTTTACGTAGAAGTTTTCTAACACAGCTGTTAAACCATGGTGAGTATTTCCCATCCCTTAAGAACTTGCTCGGAAATTACTTGTCTAAGACATATGGAACGATGCTCCTGAATTTTTTCCATTTGTTCTCCTCACCTTCGCCCTCAGCACTGAATATTTCTTGTTGACTAGTCAGATACTCTGCAGTCTGTATCCTGGCACTCTGTCCTGTACATTGAGCAAGCAGTAAAGGAAACTTATAGTCTTTAGTGCTACCATATCTTTACTATTAGGCGCTATTTACGGCGCTAATAGTGAAAATTCCAGACAACTCGAGCTACCTATGAATGCTTGCCTGTGGTATGTGTGTAACATTCGATAGTTTGATGCTGTCAGTCCGTCCTACGCTCAGTTAGGCTGGATGTGAGTGGATAAGCGACGTGATTTTCACACACTCTATTTGCTTCATTGCTTTCTTAACCACTGGTGTCTTCCGTATCTCTCCTCACATATTAATAACTTTCATCGTTCCAAAACCGCAATACCAGATCGTATACATTTAGAATCTTGGCTGTACCTTTGAATAGCACTAAATCTTCACCAATCTTCCTTCACTTTTCAGCCTACGACTGTGTAGCAAATTAGGCTGAAACATGCGTCTTATCCAAAACCAATCTCCATTCAGGAGGAGATTTTAGCTTTATTTTTTGCCTTCAATGTAGCTTTGCACTTGGCATATAGCAGCTGTTGTCCTTCTGCCCAGCAGGGAACACAAGTCTCTGTCAAATTGTGTAAAACGTAACAGCTAGGACCTTTCCTCTTCTTTAAAGTTTGTCACCACCATATTCTCACTCAGTAATTAATTGGAAAGCTAATAACATCATCATCATTCATCCCCATTACGGTCGGAGGAAGGCAATGGCAAACCACCTCCGCTAGGACTTTGCCTAGTCGGCGGTGTGGGTCTCCCGCATCGTCCCCCTACGCTCCTCGGAGTATGGGACCTCATCATCATCAATAACATGGCAACAGCAATCCTAAGCATAGCCAAATAGGGGCAATACAATTAATGCCACACTTTGGGAACAGTTATGAGGAAATGAACCTGTACAAAGTATTCCTTATGCCTTATGTAGACACTGAAGTTGGTAGGAATGTTTGCAGCAGTATTATTTACTTAAAGTTACTAAAATATGGTTACAGTCATTATCTATGACACACATAAAATCTGATATTATTTGAAACTAAAAAACATAATTAAATTAAAATATGAGTATTACTAGGTAATTGCAAAATATTATCGTTTCTGTGTGAAATGTAATTATTGGAATTAACAAGAATTTATAATTGTAAATAATGTAAAAAGTTACTACAAGGAACTTTCCAAAGACTGTTACTATTAAAATTAAGTACATTTTTATTGAAGCTAGAGGATATGCTAAGCGTAAATTATATCTGATATGTTTCATGTAATCTGTTAAGATGCAATAAGTATTGTTATATTTACGTATTTGACTATTTTCATTGTTAATGAGACTATTGGGATTCATATATGCATAACGTAATTTTATTTTACTGTTTATACTTTCAATGAATTTCATTAATCTTCTTTCTCAACAATCATTGATATTGTAGCAAAATGTATATAAGGGCCATGCAGGACAACTGTTGTAGATCAAGATCAGTTTTGCCCAATCCTTCAAGGTGGCCTCTGTGACAATCTGATTCGTAAATGCATCATTGATTCTTAAAGCCACACGCTGTAGCAGTTTTAGTTCAGTAGTACCATGGCTTGTTTCATTACCTGAATGACTTCAAGACAGAAATAAATTACACTGAAACTCAAAATCATGAACAGCATCAATAAAAGTGAGCATTTTGCTCACTTAAATCAGTCACTGTTATGCCAGAATTTGGACTTCTTTTCTTCTTTTCTACAACAACAGTAGTAAATCAACTCTATGATGCAGATAACTTGAGTTAATTATATGTTCAACGACTTCACCCATTGATCCATTTTCTGCATATACAGGATAATGAACCAATAACTTCAATAATCTTTATTACAGAGATATTAAATTCATTAAATTTGTTAAGTGCTGGGTATTAATTGCCTTTCAAGTATTTGATCCAAGTATTTTACGTTTGTAGGAGGAGCTGGGGTCAACGTAAATTTCTGACCATAGGGCTTACACAATTTTGAAGTTGCGGGTATATTTCGATGATGTATTGTAAAACAAAGAGCATAAACAAAAGTGAGCAACTGTTTGGACAAAATACATCGCAAATTTCAACTGTGTGTACAGCAAACTACAACATTATACAACTGAGCCAGCAGCAACATCATCATTTGCAACAAGGTATTTACAACAGTTATTTCCAGTTTTCTTAAAAGTTATAGTGTGTGTAGGTCATGTGAAGAACTTTTGTTTAGGTCTGCAGTTTAATTTTTTGATTTTATTTTGAGTGATATTTATGAGCAGCTAAATACTGTGGAACTTTGGGAGATGTAAATGTATAAAATGTTGGTGAAAGAAGTGAGTTTGAGGCAGATGTAGAGTCTGAGATGGAGGCAGTAGATCATGAAGTAAATAGTGTCTGTACGCCTTTACTGTGGTTTGGTGAGACAAAAGTATGAATAGTAGTAGTAGCAGTAGTTTGTTTGATACACTAGCGAATTTAATAAACGAAACTTCAGAAAAACAGAGTCAAACTAAGTAAACTGAATAAACAAGACAATGAAAGCTTCGATGGGCTAGAAAGTTATGTTAAGAGACAAGGAGAAGCTTTGAAGGTAGTGAAGAAAGACTTAACAAAACAAAAATCAAGCTAAGATAAGCAGCAGAAAAAAAGACAAGCTTGAGAATAATATGGTTAATATAAAAGGACATCACAAATTCAGTAAGAGAATTGAGAGAGTATAAGTTAGGACCAAAACATTAGAAAGAACCATAGTTCATGAAATCGAAAGTAACAAAAATTTGAAGCCACTAGTAAAAAATGAAACACAAACTCTAAACAAAAGGTAGGAGAAACAACTAAATGGTATGATATAAGTCTGTCAGAAATTAAAAGTGATGCTGAGGCATGTGTTAGCAGTATTTCTGATGTAAAGTTAATGGGTAGAAAGTAATGCAACTAGAAATTTTTACAGTAAGAACGGTACTATCTGGAGTAATATTAATATCAAATATGTTCTAGGTGATAATAAAACCCATCCTGTAGATTTCAATCCAAAGATAATTTTTTCTCCTACACACCAGAAAACTTGAAAAACAAATTTGCAACAAATTTTTAGACAATATAGCCCTATCGTGGTCAAATTCTGATTATTAATCCAGATACGCACTTTGTAGAATTTGAAAGATTTTTCATGAGCAAATTGTGATCAGAAACCAAGCAACTGAGAATAAAGTCAGAGTTTTTAAATGAACCTTGGTTTAATGATGGTAGTGACAGAATAAAAACCTGTTGTGAAAATCAGATTAAAGTATGCCTCAAAAAAACCTTTGGACAAAATGATTCAGATTGTTGCCCTTAACAGGTGATTACCATATGCGGATCAATGGTGGCTGGTCTATAGACCAGATGATTCAGTAAAGGAACTTTTAAGATATGTGGATAAACTGGATGACCTGTGGGAAAACGACAGACAAAGGAAGAGAGGAAGCGAAAATGAATTTTATGGGAGTGAAGGTGTTTCCAATAATATCATGAAGCAAGAAATAAGAGGAGCAATAAAAGAAGCAATTATCAGGATAATTATAAGAGTAATGGGACAGATAATCACTGGAATGACAAGCATAGAGTTGAAGAAAGAAGTCATAAGCAAAGAAACAGACAATGGAGAAATAGTAATGATAAAGTGTTTCTAATTGTTGTCATGGAGAAAGAAAGTGGAGGGATAAAAGACGCAATTATCAGGATAATTATAAAGTAACAGGACAGACAATCACTGGAATGATAGGCACGGGGATGAAGAGAGAAGTCATGAGCAAAGAAACAGACAATGGAGAAATAGGAATGATAGGATCTATAGTAACAGGAACTAAGGAAATAGAAAGAGAAACAAGGAAAACTGAGACATGCCTCAAGGGCAGTATGTCAATCTAAGGCAAGGAATAATAGATACCAAAATTAGGCAACAATAATTTCAGAAGAGGGTAGAGGTAATTATAACAGAAAAATCAGAGTGGATACACCAGTAGATCACACACAATGAATAAAATTGAATGAAGTAGAGAATTTTGGAAGGGTGTCGTAAGAGAGATGGAAGAAGATAATAGCAAGGAAAAAATCTGATCTTGCTAGCGGTGTTTTGCCAAATTTGTTGGATGAATCAAGTTACAGCAAGGACGTAGGGTCCCTTTTTGATAATAATGTGAGTTATGATGAATATGATATTGTGAGAGTAATGGAAAATTCTCAGGCAATGGTGTGTAGTGAACCTGTCGGTGCTGAGGTCGAATGTGTAGAGGCAAAAAGTCATGTGCTTGGGAGAAAGAAGAGAATGTAGGGAGATATTTAAGTGATCATGCGATGAAGAATGATTGATTATTGATGATGATGATGATGATGATGATGATGATGTCATTAATCCTGATTTTGTTAGGATTACTGAAGTATCTGATGAGAATTTGGATGCTTTTGATGATTTTTCTTATTAAGGTCATAGAAATATTTCTGGTGGTAATGACAATATTGATGATGCTTTCCTATGTGGTCAGATAGTTGTAATGATTCATGTGAAGATTAAAGATAATAATTTAATGCAGAATGAAGTCAATAGTGTTATCGTAGATTTGGAGGACGATTCTGTGTTAGGTGGGGAAGTGTATCATAATTTGCTCTGCCCAGTTGATGTCATTAAGATTGTGTCAACTTATTCTGATGATAGAAAGATGAAGGACTCAATTAATAATGCAATATTGAAAGTAGCTTATGATTTTTACCATTATGTTGACAATGGTAATAGATTGAAATGTAGAGGGAAGTTTGTCAAAATATGTACTCAGGTAATGAAATAAAATTTGATTCCAATGAGAAGTCATATGATCATGATGTAGATTTGGAAAGTTGGCAGTCTATAAAGAGTAATGAAGTTTCAGACTTATTATATGAAAATTGAAATGACGGAAAATGTGATGAACTGATGATACAAGAGGTAACTCTCTTTAGACACTGGTAGTCCCATCATTAATGGAATGTCATAAAAGTTAAGAGAAAGGATAAAGAACAGTGAAAATTTTACTGAATTTCCTGTAACAGAAGTTATAATCAAAGGAGCCACTACAAAGAGCAGCAAGTTAATCACTAGACCAGTTTTGGTAGCCTTTAAAATCAATGATGTTAGCTTTACCTAAGGATACTTGATAACTGAGAAATTTAATGAAATTCTGATATTTGGTATGGATGGGATAGTTAAAGAAAAGGTAAATTTTAATTGGAGAGATATGAGACTAACTTTTTCTAAACAAAAAAGTGGAATTTCTGGATAAATAAGTATAGTAGTGTTCAACAATGGTCAAAGTAATCAGTTTGGGGGAGGTGGGGTAGAAGATTCTGGAGATAGAGATTATTTTGAGTAGGATGAAGAAATTTGATGCAATAAATAGTAATGCCCATTGTGAATTAGTAGCAAAGAGATATCTGAAGCAGAAACTTTAAGTACGGAAAACAGAGAGGAGTTAGAAAATTTTCTGTGTGATTACAGTGATATTTTTATTTTAAGCCAAGGAGGATAAAAGACTACCATTCTAAATGTAAATTAAAAATTCATGGTCCATTTTTGTTAAGCCCTATACCATACCAATATGTAAAAGTAAGGAATTAGAAAGAGAGCTGCAAAAAATGCAAAGGCAGGGAATGATGGAGAGGAGTAGCAGCCAGTACAACAATCCTTTAGTGGCGATATCTACATGTAATGTAAAAATATTACTTGCATTAGACTCTAGACATTTGAATAAGTACCTTGAAACAGAAACAGACCATCTAGAGAATATTTATGAATTGCTAAATAAGTTTGAAAATATAGAGTTTATGACTCATCTTGATCTGACATCGAGTTTCCACCAAATTGAACTAGAAACTACTACCAGAAAATATACAGCATTTTTATGTAATGGGAAAGGCTTTCAATGTTGTGTTGTACCATCTGATTTAAACATTTCAGTGTCAGAGTTAGTCAGAAGATTATATTTTGTATTGACAAGGGAACTTTCAGAAAAATGGACTACTTGTGTAGATGATATTTTGTAGTCGAGTAGAACTTGGTAAGAGCAAGACCATGACAGAAATTGGAAAAAAGATGAAATCAGGAGGAATGTCATTAAAACTTGAAAGATGTGGATTTGGTGTGAGATAAATAAAGCTCCCTAGCCACAGCATTACTAAAGAGAGGATTTTGCCTGATAAAGAAAGAAATGTAATCACTGCAAAATTTCCAAAACCTTAGAATAAAAAGAAATTGAAGACACTTTATAGATTATTAGGATTCTATAGAAAGTTCATTAGAACCCAAGCATTAAATGCACTCTTTTTGCAGTCCACCTGCTTACCTGTGTGGTAAAGTGCTTCCCTGGATGGGGCCGCCCAGCAAACGATGCCATACGCTCATTTCCAATTTCTACCCTGTTTCCATAATCTTCTATGGAGAACTACTTTGAGGGTGTGGAATCAAAAATGTCAGCAAGGTTGTGATGAAATTAAGAAACAACTGTGAGTATACAGAGAGTTGCAGCATTAGAAAATTGCAGCAAAATGCAGGAAGATCTACAGCGGATAGGCACTTGGTGCAGGGAGTGGCAACTGACCCTTAACATAGACAAATGTAATGTATTGCGAATACATAGAAAGAAGGATCCTTTATTGTATGATTATATGATAGCGGAACAAACACTGGTAGCAGTTACTTCTGTAAAATATCTGGGAGTATGCGTACGGAACGATTTGAAGTGGAATGATAATATAAAATTAATTGTTGGTAAGGCGGGTGCCAGGTTGAGATTCATTGGGAGAGTCCTTAGAAAATGTAGTCCATCAACAAAGGGGTGACTTACAAAACACTCGTTCGACCTATACCTGAGTATTGCACATCAGTCTGGGATCCGTACGAGGTTCGGTTGACAGAGGAGATAGAGAAGATCCAAAGAAGAGCGGCGCGTTTCGTCACAGGGTTATTTGGTAAGCGTGACAGCATTATGGAGATGTTTGGCAAACTCAAATTAGAGAGATTTGAGCGCGTACGGAGGCTTTCTGGAAGTTGTTCTTCCCGCGAACCATATGCAACTGGAACAGGAAAGGGAGGTACTGATAGTGGCATGTGGAGTATAAATGTAGATGTAGTTGTAGAATAAGGAATAGTTTGATAATTGGAGTTGAGGATATTATGATTCATATACACTGCTGGCCACCGTAAAAGCAATACCAAGAAAAACAAGAGGTAGCACAACAAAATTTATTTTGTAGATAACATGTTGACCAAGTATCAAATGATTACGCTTACAGACGTCTGTGACATGTGGTTCCTGCCAGAATCAGTAGCCAGAGTAGCCGCCATTGTTGGAGATCACCGCTGCCACACGTCTCGGCATTGAGTCAAAGAGACGTTGGATGTGTTCCTGGGGTACAGCAGCCCAAGCAGCTTCCACACGTTGCCAAAGATCATCTGGTGCGGCAGCTGGGGATGTAATCTGGGTCACTCGTTGAGCAACCATGGACCACACGTTTTCTATCGGCGAAAGATCCGGAGAGCGAGCCGGCCAGGGAAGCACTTCAATCTGGTTATTGACGAAGAACCTTTGGACAATGCGTGCCACGTGTGGTCGCGCATTATCCTGTTGAAATATGGCTGTGGCCGAGCCCTGAAGGTAAGGAGGGACAACTGGCTCCAGCACCTCGGATATGTAGCGCTGGCTATTTAAAGTACCGGCAATGCGTACTAGAGGCCTGCGAGAGTAATATCCAATACCGCCCCATACCATAATACCCGGTGCAAGACCAGTGTGGCGGTGCATAACGCAGCTGTCCATCATCCTCTCTCCACGGTGTCTCCACACTCGAATCCGACCATCGTGGTGCTGCAGACAGAAGCGTGCCTCGTCAGTAAAGACAACGTCTTTCCATTCTGCCGTCCACATCCGTCTGTCATCGCACCATTGGCGACGGAGACGTCTGTGGATCTGCGTCAATGGTAGACGAAGCAATGGACGTCTTGTGGACAGACCACTCTGCTGTAAACGGCGTCGAATGGTACGCGCAGACACTGGATGATGCGTTACAGACGCAATGTGCTGTGCTATGGTTCGGGATGTCACTGAGCGATCCTTCACTGCCATGCGCACAATTTGCCTATCAGCACGTGCAGTGGTGCACCGAGGTGAATGCGATCGACCACGTCGGTCCGTCGTACCCTCCTGCATCCAACGGTCACATATCCGCATTACACGACTAGCGATTTCTCTGTATGATAATCCACAATCTCGGTAAGCCACTATCCTTCCTCTGTCGAACTCGGATACTTGATCAAACGATGTTCGCTGTTGTCTACGAGGCATAACTGATCGTCTTGTGAAACAACCAGAAGGTAAACACACGTGCCGAACGTACACTCGTCGAAATCGCCAAGCCTTAAGTGGCGCTATGAGGTGGCGCCACAGGCGCGCGTGTTGTGCGTCTGCGCTGAAATTCTAATCAGTTGCATATCTCATCGCTGCAAACCCATGGTGTAAATTTCACTTGATTCGGATGCTTCCTTCAGGGTGTTGCATTTACGGTGGCCAGCAATATATATATATATATATATATATATATATATATATATATATATATATATATATATATATATTAGTTTTGCCTTCTGCCCCCTCAGACTCCAAAGATTGAAAAATTAACTCTTTTTTAGCAGCAGCAACTGAACAGCCTCTGTCATTTGTATTTAAGGATTTATTATCTGTCATGTTATGTAAACTGCATTATTATGAATAATTTATTTTTCACTTAACATTTATACTTGTTGGCTTATTTAAATGTCTTCTCACTTGAATTACAGTGGCGCGTGTTACCTGAAATTTGGTTACCAATCAAAAAGCTGCAAATGTAGTATTATTTTATGAAATCCGTTCATTGATACTTATAAATGTATTGCGTTATTACCTGTAAACCTGCATACACAAAACAACAGAGGTAACCACACTTAAGTATTTACCTTTTATTAAATATTGTCATTACTTGTTTAAATTTTATATCTTATTGGTATACTGAAAATGTAAAAGTCTGTTTAATTTGGCTTGTTCTAAAATTCATAATGTTCACCAGAATTAGTTAGGAATGATACAACTGATATATGCTTAATGTTTGTACACCTGTGTTTCTCGCAATGCAGTGCCAAATTTGAAAGTATACGATCCATCTTTTGTTCAAACAGTTAAATTTTGAAGCAATGTTCATGCCACTGGTATTTCGATTACCTAAATTAGTATCATGCATACAAAACAGAAGATTTATGTTATCACTTTCACTTGTAACTCATAAAAATGAAAGAAACTGTACCTACCTGCTGCTTCTTGAACAAGCTTCAAAAGTTTTGATCACACTTCTGCTGCACAGACCCTTAGTGGGAGGGGGGGCAGGGGGCAGGGGGCAGTGTGAAATGCAACAACTAGAACCTTTGCTCTTATTTGTTACCACCAGATTCTCATTCACATTAATTAATTGAAAAGCTAATAACATGTCAACAGGATTCCTAAGCATAGTCAAATATAGGCAGTATAGTAATATTACACTTTGGGAAGTGTTATGATGAAATAAACTTGCACAAAGTATTCCTTATGCCTCAAGTAGGCACTTTAATTGGTAGGAACGATTGAAACCATACTTTTTAGTCAGAATCACTAACAGAAGTTATGATCATTGTATATAACACATATTTTAAAATCCATCGTTATTTGAAACTAAAATACAGAATTAAATTGAAATATGAGTATTACTATGTAACTGCAAAACTGTCTTGTTCGTGTGATGTGACATTATTGTAATTAATTAAAACGATAACTGCAAATAATGTAAAAAAGAAACTACTTTAAGGAACTTTCAGACTGTTTTTCTAAAGACTGCTACAACTAAAATGAAGCTCATTTTTAGTGAAGCTAGGAAACATGCTAGGAAGAAATTATATTCGATATGTTTCATGTAATCCACTAACTGCAATATGTGTTGTTATATTTACGTATCTGACTGTTTTCATTGTGAATAAATCTGTTATGTAAGAAGATTCATATGTGTGTGATGTCATTTTATTTTACAGTTTATTCTGTGTTATTTTCTAGTCTGCTATGTGTCAAAATTCATTGCAATTCATTAATTTTCTGTTTCAACAATAACTGATATTGTTGCAAAATGTATATAAGGACCACGCAGGACCACTGTTGTTGATCAGTTTTGCTCGATCTCTCGAGGTGGCCTCTGCGCCAATCTGATTTGTAAACATGTCATTGATTCTTAAAGCCACACACTGTGGCAGTTTTAGTTCTGATGTACCATGGCTTGTTTCATTGCCTGAATGACTTCAAGACAGAAACAAATTACGTTGAAACCGAAAATCATTTGTGACATGAATTAAAGTAAGCATTTTGCCCACATGAGTCAGTTGTTGTTGTACCACTATTTGGACTACAGAAACAGCAGCAAATCAGCTCTATGATGCAGATAACTCAAGTTAGGTATATGTTCAACGAGTTCACCCTTCGATTCATTTTCTGCAGATACTGTTAATTAACTGATTACTTCAGGACTCTTTAGTACAACACTATTCAATTCAGCAACTTTATTGAGTACAGTGTAGGTTAGTAACTGGCTCCTTTTACCGATCTCCCGACTCAGCAGCATTAGTGCCAGAACAACTGAGAGAAAATTTGGAATACATTTCACATAAATTTTCTCAGCATGTTATAGTCTTAGGCGGAGATTTCAATTAACCAGATATAGACTGGGACACTCAGATATATAGGACGGGTGTTAGGGACAGAGCATCGAGTGACATTATACTGAGTGCACTATCCGAAAATTACCTCGAGCAATTAAACAGAGAACCGACTCGTGGAGATAACATCTTGGACTTACTGATAACAAACAGACCCGAACTTTTCGACTCTGTAAGTGCAGAACAGGGAATCAGTGATCATAAGGCCGTTGCAGCATCCCTGAATATGGAAGTTAATAGGGATATAAAAAAAGGGAGGAAGGTTATCTGTTTAGCAAGAGTAATAGAAGGCAGATTTCAGACTACCTAACAGATCAAAACGAAAATTTCTGTTCCGACACTGACAATGTTGAGTATTTATGGGAAAAGTTCAAGGCAATTGTAAAATGCGTTTTTGACAGGTACGTGCCGAGTAAAACTGTGAGGGACGGGAAAAACCCACCGTGGTTCAACAACAAAGTTAGGAAACTACTGTGAAAGCAAAGAGAGCTTCACTCCAAGTTTAAACGCAGCCAAAACCTCTCAGACAAACAGAAGCTAAACGATGTCAACGTCAGCGTAAGGAGGGCTATGCGTGAAGCGTTCAGTGAATTCGAAAGTAAAATTCTATGTACCGACTTGACAGAAAATCCTAGGAAGTTCTGGTCTTACGTTAAATCAGTAAGTGGCTCGAATCAGCATATCCAGACACTCCGGGATGATGATGGCATTGAAACAGAGGATGACACGCGTAAAGCTGAAATACTAAACACCTTTTTCCAAAGCTGTTTCACAGAGGAAAACCGCACTGCAGTTCCTTCTCTAAATCCTCGCACAAACGAAAAAATGGCTGACATCGAAATAAGTGTCCAAGGAATAGAAAAGCAACTGGAATCACTCAACAGAGGAAAGTCCACTGGACCTGACGGGATACCAATTCGATTCTACACAGAGTACGCGAAAGAACTTGCCCCCCTTCTAACAGCCGTGTACCGCAAGTCTCTAGAGGAACGGAAGGTTCCAAATGATTGGAAAAGAGCACAGGTAGTCCCAGTCTTCAAGAAGGGTCGTCGAGCAGATGCGCAAAACTATAGACCTATATCTCTGACGTCGATTGTTGTAGAATTTTACAACATGTTTTTTGCTCGAGTATCATGTCGTTTTTGGAAACCCAGAATCTACTCTGTAGGAATCAACATGGATTCCGGAAACAGCGATCGTGTGAAACCCAACTCGCTTTATTTGTTTATGAGACCCAGAAAATATTAGATACAGACTCCCAGGTAGATGCTATTTTCCTTGACTTCCGGAAGGCGTTCGATACAGTTCCGCACAGTCGCCTGATAAACAAAGTAAGAGCCTACGAAATATCAGACCAGCTGTGTGGCTGGATTGAAGAGTTTTTAGCAAACAGAACACAGCACGTTGTTATTAATGGAGAGACGTCTACGGACGTTAAAGTAACCTCTGGCGTGCCACAAGGGAGTGTTATAGGACCATTGCTTTTCACAATTTATATAAATGACCTAGTAGATAGCGTCGGAAGGTCCATGCGGCTTTTCGAGGATGATGCTGTAGTATATAGAGAAGATGCAGCATTAGAAAATTGTAGCGAAATGCAGGAAGATCTGCAGCGGATAGGTACTTGGTGCAGGGAGTGGCAACTGACCCTTAACATAGACAAATGTAATGTATTGCGAATACATAGAAAGAAGGATCCTTTATTGTATGATTATACGATAGCGGGACAAACGCTGGTAGCAGTTACTTCTGTAAAATATCTGGGAGTATGCGTGCGGAACGATTTGAAGTGGAATGATCATATAAAATTAATTGTTGGTAAGGCGGGTACCAGGTTGAGATTCATTGGGAGAGTCCTTAGAAAATGTAGTCCATCAACAAAGGAGGTGCCTTACAAAACACTCGTTCGACCTATACTTGAGTACTGCTCATCAGCGTGGGATCCGTACCAGATCGGGTTGACGGAGGAGATAGAGAAGATCCAAAGAAGAGCGACGCGTTTCGTCACAGGGTTATTTGGTAACCGTGATAGCGTGACGGAGATGTTTAGCAAACTCAAGTGGCAGACTCTGCAAGAGAGGCGCTCTGCATCGCGGTGTAACTTGCTCGCCAGGTTTCGAGAGGGTGCGTTTCTGGATGAGGTATCGAATATATTGCTTCCCCCTACTTATACCTCCAGAGGAGATCACGAATGTAAAATTAGAGAGATTCGAGCGCGCACGGAGGCTTTCAGACAGTCGTTCTTCCCGCGAACCATACGCGACTGGAACAGAAAAGGGAGGTAATGACAGTGGCACGTAAAGTGCCCTCCGCCACACACCGTTGGGTGGCTTGCGGAGTATAAATGTAGATGTAGATGTAGAAGAAAGATATTTCCACCCCTTGAACTGGCCTTGGATGAAAAAAGACATATACACAATGGGAGAGTTAAAGCTGCCAAGCTACTGTAGTAAGCAAAACCTTACTTCTCCCCTTGGTTATAAACGGACCCTCATTGTAGGGAAACGAAGCTATTGTCGAATTCTTGTTATAGACCCGCCAAGGTAAACAAGTATGTAGTATGCCGACGAACGTATAAATTGTAACATGTTCATTGCTCAAAATCAATTTTAGTATCTGAAGTGTGCAAATAGTTCAACAGAATAAAATGCCAAAAATATCTAGTTAAAAGTCTAGTAGTATAAGACTCACTGCCAGAATTTCCATACTAGAGGGTAAATGGAAAAATTATATTCTACTAACAATGCAACAAAGAGGTTAGCTGTTATGTTTTCAGGCTTCTTAGTTTTTCCTGTCATTTCGGAATTGCGAATTTCTTCTTACTTCTTCAGACACCAGGTCATTTGTGAAGCAGTTTATTCCGTAAATATTGTTTAAAATGGTAGTAAGAGACACCAGGACTCAACTGCTCATTTTTATTATAATTCTGAAGTTTGTGCCTTCAATTTTGATACAAAGGAAAAGCAAGCAACTTGAAAATGTCATACCTATAAGACAAAATATAAATGTTTTGAAAATGACACAGCAAGTTCAGTTTTTTTTAAGTTTTGAGTTGCAACAAAAATATATTCAGTGAATGGACAATTGGAAACCTAAAATTGCAAAAAATGTATTGTGTTTTTTATTTTCTTTTGCTGAAATTAATTACCGGTCTCCCTTAACAACACCAAATACTTTTTATACACTGGAACACTTAGATAGGGTTTTAGTCACTTATTGTGAAGCCAACTAAGGTCTGAATGTTTGAAACCACTGGTTTATCCGGCATTTGTTAAATTACACTGATGAGCTGAAACATCATGACTACTTGCTTAATAGTTTGTTTGGAATGAAATAAATCACTGAGTCTGCGTGTCATGGATCCGACAATTTGTTGGCAGGTTTGTGGAGGTATGTGTCAGTAGATGTTTACGCACAGTTCATGTAATTCGCATAAACAACGGGCTGCTGATTTGCGTACCAGGTGATGGCACCCGATAGCGATTCAGAAGGGTTTCATAAGATTTACATCTGACGATTTTGGTCACCGAGACTGAGTCCTGGAACTTAGGGAAAAGGCAGGATTCGGTGTGGACGGGGCTGAAACCAGTTACCGTTGGTTGCTCAGTTTTTTTTTTTTTTTAATCACGTACCCGTTATTTTGAAACAATTGCAAATAAGGTTGACAATAAGGAACAATTATCAAATTTGACTGTTAAATACATAATACTAATTTAAAAAATTCTTAAGCAAGTTGCACTCATGGCTGAAGGCCTTATTGACCAGAAATTCAGATTATATGTCGGTTGAAGGCCCCAATAGTAATGACTCAAAAAACAGTTGGACAGCTGAAGGCCTGGATAGCAAATTTTTGAGAAGCAATTAAACTTCTTCGAGAGATATTTAAAGAACAATTATCAACGTTTTAGTGTTAAGATATTTTGTCTAATTAAATTTTCTTAAGACAAGTTACACTCACAGCTGAAGGCCTTATTAACAAGAAATTCAAACTCTTCATCGGCTGAAGGCCCAAACAGTAATAACTCAAAATTAAAATATTTTAAAAAAGAAAAACAATCATCACAATCTGACCAAATCAAGAGAGAAGTGGGCCTCAGACAGTGCTCCAAGGATTGACCTGGGAAAGTCGCTCAACTTAAAAAACGATGAAACAGGCAGCCAAGAGTTCTATTCACTTAACCGGATGGCAGCTCAAACTAGTGACAGTTTAAACGCAGACCAACACTCGTGCAAAATCTACCTAACGTCTGATAACCAATACAACGATGAAATAACTCAGGCAAGGCGGAACCGGTGGACAGCACTGTGTCTGCAGAATCCAGTGTTTAGAACATCCAGAAGCAGAAGGAACCACTACGATCAAAGTAGTCCAAATGAAACAAAATATCCGAAACACAATCAAGGAGACTGTCGAGCTACACGCCTTACCGGACAGCAGCGGCAAGGTGAGGGAAAGCACACTGTTGCGAAAATACGCAAAGCTCCAGGGCAGGTAACTGGGGCGTTAGCGGGCACTAGGCAGAAAAATACCGCTGGTTGAACTTCACCAATAATAACACAAGGAATTCAGTGATTAATAATAAGAAGTGGAGGACACGTAATTAATTTCGCCAACTCCAAACACTCCACTCGTTGCTCTTCATCTCAGCGACCCTGCAAGCAGCAACGAGCGAACAAACGGCGTGATCTCAACAGAGTGGAGGTTTCACTACTGGGTTAATGTTCACTCAACTCAAACGTCCTGGGGCTGGTGGACAACAAGATTGTGGCCCTCGCAACTACAGCCCCTCGATCCAGCAGTGCTTGTGTACTGCCAGTGGTCCCGGCATGTTCTCGCACTGCCAGACCTCACTGCTGCTCCGTCCCAACTGAACTATGCGACACACTCCGACCCCAAAGATAGTACCACCGTACTAGATATCGATTATTAATGCTGCTGAGAGATAACATTGCAGTTGGGGAAAACATCAAGCATGAAGGGATGCAGGTGGTTCAAAAATGGCTCTGAGCACTATGGGACTTAACTTCTGAGGTCATCAGTCCCCTAGAACTTAGAACTACTTAAACCTAACTAACCTAAGGACATCACACACATCCATGCCCGAGGCAGGATTCGAACCTGCGACCGTAGCGGTCGCGCGGTTCCAGACTGTAGCACCTAGAACCGCTCGGCCACCCGGCCGGCGGGATGCAGGTGGTTCGCAGCTGTCAGCGTGTCTTTGATTACTACCTCAGGTCCCGTGCAAGCGCAGGATAATGTATCCCATAGCACAATACTGCTCCCACCAGCTTGTGCGCTGCACGTTTCGAGTTGCCGTTCACCCGATGACGGCATTTGTGGAGACGAACATCGACATAGTTAGTGTAGCAAAATCGTGATTCACCCGAAGAACCGACACACTTTCACTGATCGACAGTCGAATCCCAATGGTCCCGTGCCAAGTGCATTCGTAACTGACGATGTCGTTGGGTTAACATGTTAACACGTAAGGGTACTCTGCTGTGGAGCTCCATATTCAACAACGCACGATGAACGGTGTGCTCCGAAACACTTGTGCGTGCACCAGAATTGTGCTTTTTCGGCAGAGATGCAAAAGATCACCATCTATCCTACTTTACAGATCAGGAAAGCATCTGAATCACACGTTCTGTGAAGAGTCGTGGACGTCCAACGATTTATCGCCTGGTGGTAGTTTCACTGTCCTTCTACACCTTCAAGTAGATACTCACGACACGCGAACATTCGTCCAGTTTCGCCGTTTTCGAACAACTCATTCACAGACTCTGTTTAATGACAATCTGCTCTTTGTCAAAGTCACTTATCTCAAAAGGAATTTTCCATCTGCAGCCCATATCTTCGCTAGGGCCATACCCCGTCCATGTCTGCTCCGCTTACATACTTTTGTTACAGTATCACGTGTCCTCAACGCCACCAGGCGGCATCCAACATCGTGGTGTGCAGTGATCATAATGTTTTGGCTGATCAGTGTACATGCTACACATATTTCAACATATGGCTATAGGTATCGTGTACAGTATTTTCATCTTGGAAGAACTAAAAGGATCTGGGGGTAGTTTGACCATTAAACTAGTAAAATGTTTGTTGTGTTGTGCAAGTGTGCATCTTTTCATCTCCTTGTTTTTAATTAATAATAATGTTCTCATATGCCAAAATTGCGTATTTTACATCATATTTAGTTTTTCTGCATAATACATTTTAGGACCTATTTTAGGGTGTATATAGTGTAAATGAGATACTGGAAGAGACGGTTTTAGTCGCCTAATGGTTCAAATGGCTCTGAGCACTATGGGACTTAACATCTGAGGTCATCAGTCCCCTAGAGCTTAGAACTACTTAAACCTAACTAACCTAAGGACATCACACACATCCATGCCCGAGGCAGGATTCGAACCTGCGACCGTAGCAGTCGCGCGGCTCTAGACTGAAGCGCCTAGAACCGCTCGGCCACACCGGCCGGCTTAGTCGCCTAAAATACACTTCACACAACCTAAAAGTCCGCGGTCTAGTTATTTGGTTGGTGCAAAGAATTTTTTAATTTTTTGAAGTTATCGGCGCATTTCTGGAGCTGTTAGAACTAATCAATGATCATCCGTACGATGCAAGAATTGTTGAAGACTTCTTATTTTCTCTCAGTTTACCAGCGCCAATCTGGCGTGTACATTTGACGTGTAGAGTGTTGGAAGATGCCTGGAATGTTGTCGGTTACTGGCACACCCGTGAAGGTGCTCAAGCAAAAAAAAAAAAAAAAAAAAACAGCATGACCTTGGCCTTGAGTAGAAGCTGTGTGTCATCCTTCACTGACGGCAGGCTTCAGAGTGCGCTGCTGGACTTAACGAGTTGCCACCTCTCTTCGGCCCTCGGTTTCCGCACACACATTTTTGGTGTAGTCGCGAGAGAAGAGAACATGTATTCAGGAAATATGGCCATTCGTCTCTACCCAAACGCCGCATCGTAAGAGAATATTCAAAGCAAAAGTTATTTCTTCAGAGATTGGCTGATATATCGGATACTGGTTTTCAAATATTTGTTCTTGTTTTATAGCTCTGTAATACTGTCACTTGCTCATATCTCTGTACGTCATATCGGACTATGCTTCCCAGTAATGACATTAAAATCATCACACGGTGCGGTGTTTAGTACATTCCCATAGCGACGCCAAGCTCTGTTGTGAATGTGTGCACGTAATGGCAGTGGAACAACGTCCTAACGTACTCATCGTTTCTCTCCTTCTAGTTAACTGTGAAACTTACACACATTCACCATCCTAATGGAGATAACTATGTGCAGATAACTGAAAAGAGATCCCCATCCTTGTCCACATCTGCTTCCGAAAGCGTCTTATTCCCATCCTCGGATGTTAAAATTTTACAAACCATTTTAACCCGTTAGTCAAGACTGACGGTAGAGTTGCCCTTGTTTAGTTTGGTAAAGTCGGACCACGCAATTTACATTTCACACACTAAGAACGAAGATGTCGATTTTGACCTCATTTCAATACAACATTACCTGTCATATCCTCTATAATGGTCCAGTTGTTACAACTTTCTGTCGTAATTAATGTAACGGACTGTGTGAAATGTTCTATAGGGCATTTACGCAACTTTTGGAAGGCAAACGAAGTCGTCTTGCAAGTGATCGTCACATATTGCATATTGTCTAGCCATATAGTTCACTTATCAAACGCGCGTCAGTTCACCGTAATCCTAAATCATGTTAAGTTGCTATTCTTTTCGATGTAATAAGCAATGCATATTTAAGGAGAGCTTTGATAGATTCACTGATTTTATACCGATTATTATTTGTGACGTTTGTGGCACACAAACAGGTATCAGACAAGGAAGCATAGATCCTAATGGTTGGTGTATCGTAGAGGAGACTTCAGGTAGCTTTATGGCAGATTTCGGTAATTGTATAAGTGACCTCTGTTGCTGTAAATGAAACAGGAATGACATGGCATAAGGCAACGGCTGGTACGACGGAAACAGAATACACGTGCAACTGAGCTGAAAAACACGAAGAAGGGCCTTGTAAATGACCTGATGAAAATGGACAATGATACGCCGCAGTTCGTGAGGAACATAACATGCAGCATTAGTAAACAACAAGATCCAATAAAAATTTTTTTTCATCTAATTTTATAACTAGGATATTATTTACATTACACTAAGATATGAATCAATATAAAATACAGATACAATTTTTTTCCACACAAGTAGCATTATTTTAAAATTACCGTGCATATTTTATATTTATTTCTAAAATTCGTTACAGTTATTATTATTATTATTATTATTATTATTGAAACAATTGGGAATAGTAAATTAAAAATGAGTTATAAGTGAAAATTTTCTGTTGATATGTTAACGTTAAGACCGCAGATACACTTGCTAACGAATCGGCGCAGGCTTTTATCAGCAAAATATATATTACTGCGGATATTCGCCTCCGCGATAAATTCTACTTATGGAAGCAAAGTGTAAAGGACTGATGAATAGCCTCCCATTATGAAGTGTTCTAAAGCAGTCTTTCAGTTTATATTTTTTGTAGCATTTCTTTTACTCTCTTTCTCGGAGCAGATTTGGCTGTCCTTTATTGAACTGATCTATGACTAAACATTCAATTATTTTACTTCACACCTCACGCATTATTAACAATGAAATTTTTATTCTAACTGACTCTATTCTGATGAAGTAATTGCATCGTAAGGATCTAATAGTTCTTTATGTTTCGTGACAAGCCCAGAAGTTACACATTTCTCTGCATTAAGAGCTTGTTTACCATATTCCCATAGACTGACATTTTGTCGATAGCTGGCATTTATTTCTACATACATAGTCCTCAAGCCTCTGTATGGTGCGTGGTGGAGGGTATCTTATACCACTACTAGTCATTTCATTTCCTGTTCCACTCAAATAGAACGAGGAAAAGAGGTCTGTCTAAAAGCCGCCGTACGAACCCTGATTTCTCTTGTCTTATCTTCATGGTCCTTACCCGAAATGTACGTTGGCAGCCGTTGAATCAATCTGCAGTCGGCCTGAAATGTCGATTCTCTGAATTTCCGCTGTACTGCCCCGCGAAAAGAGCGTCGTCTTCTCTCCAAGGATTCCCATTGCAGTTCACGAATCATTTCCGCAATACTTTCGTGCTGATCGAACCTACAGATAACAGATCTAGCAACACGTCTCTGAATTGAATCGATGTCTTCCTTTACTCCAGGCTGGTAGGAATGACAAACACTCGAGTTTTACTCAAGAATGGGTCGCACAAGCGTTCTATACACCACCTCCTTTATAGATTGGCTACACTTTCCCAAAAATCTCCCAATAAAACGAAATCGAGCGTTCGCATTCCCGACTACCAACCTGAAGTGCAAATTCTACTTCATATCGCGTTCAGAGTTACGTGTAGATATATAATCGATGTGACTCTCTCTAGCAGCACATTACTAATGCTGTACTCTAACGTTACATGATTGTTTTTCCTACTCATCCGCATTAACTTCCGTTTTTCTGCATTTAGATCAAACTGCCACTCATCATAGCAATTAGAAATTGTGTGCAAGTCATCTTGTACGCCCCTCCCCCAATAGCCATTTAAGGACGACACTTTTCCACACATCACGGCGCCGTCAGCAAACAGCCGTAAATTACTGTTCACCCCGTCCGCTAGATCATTTTGCGAGGTGCTGGGGTGGAGAAGAGTTTTTGCCTCTTTAATTCAGGGGTTGGCGACTGCTTCTTTCATCACGATCGAGCACCTGTTCATAATGCATGACCTGTGGCGGAGTGGTTACACGACAGTAAAATCCCTGTAATGGACTAGCCTGCACAGAGTCCTGACCTGAATCCTACAGAACACTTTTGCGATGTTTTGGAACGCCGACTTCGTGCCAGGCCTCAACGGCCTACATCGATACCTCTCCTCAGTGCAGCACTCCGTGAACAACCAGCTGCCATTCCCCAAGAAACCTTCCAGCACCTGATTGAACGTATGCCTGCGAGAGTGGAAGCTGTCATCAAGGCTAAGGGTGGGCCAACACCATACTGAATTCCAGCATTACCGGTGGCCGACTGAAATAAGACTTCTGTTCAGCAGCCGAACTTCTCGCGATAGGGCCTCACGTCCAACAATACCACATGCTCAATTCATTTTTGTTCTATGCCAGTCTGCAAGTGCGGGTTGCATACATTCAGAGGCAAGCCTATTGCTCTCTTTTGAATGATAGGTCCTTAAGCTGTTGTTCTGCTAAGTGGAGTATCACCCCCCTCCCCCAGGGTATAATCCATCCTTCTGAGAAACCCCCGACCCAGCCCCCTTCCCTTCCTCCCCCCAACCCCTCTGAAATCTCCAACCCTCCTCCTTATCCTCCCCAATACAAGTACATTTCCAGACCTGAGTTATTCGAATAGCCCTCTCCCACCCTATAAATAAATCCCCCAGCCCTCTTCCTCCCCACATCCACCTGGAATTTATGGATCTGTACCGGAGAGGAAGGATCTCACGACAGGAAATTCAATTGCATAACAAAGTACATACTGTTTCTTTATAAAAAATTCAGTTCGGAGGGGTTGGATTTCTCTTGCTCATCATCTGTACCAGCAGCAGCTACCATTGGCTCATCACGATTTGCAGCAAACTCTGTCCTGTCAGGACCAGCAGCAGCACCGTGGGATCCCGTAGTGCACCTGACCAGCATGTCGGAGCAGGACAACGAGCTGCTGTTATCCATCCCACTCATTGATGTGGACACCCAGCAAGTCCCTGACTCTCAGGAGAACTGTGCTGGTGTGGGTCAGCATTGGTCTCCGACATACACACCATCCCAGAACATTCCAGTATTACTGCAAGGACAGAGTGTCAATGTGGTGGATGAGAAGCTGCTAATTCATCCTAGTTCTCTACTGGTTTTCACTTCAACTTATAATTTAATAGCTAGCGGTTCAAACTGCTTTAATACTGGTATGGAAACATCAGTGGATAGTGACTGGCATGTTCTGTTAGAGATTGAAAATCCAGTGAGAAGTGTTAAAGTGTGGTTTATGGAGTTGGAATGGGATGAATTGTATGGTGCAGAACACCACATCAAACAACAGATGACCTCCGAGTATTCTCCAACTCCAGACATTTACGGTGCTGGTCTGATGCTATCTTTAAAATCACTGTACAACAGTGCGACTGTGCGGCTGGTCCCGGCGGAGGTTCGAGTCCTCCCTTGGGCATGAGTGTGTGTGTTTGTCCTTAGGATAATTTAGGTTAAGTAGTGTGTAAGCTTAGGGACTGATGACCTCAGCGGTAAAGTCCCATAAGATTTCACACACATTTGAACATTTTTTGACAACAGTGTGACACTCATGGAGAGATCTGGAGGTAGATGCATGTATCTGCCACATTCCACAGTTAACCGATCCTTTACACTTTTCTTCCATAAGTAGAAGTTCTCGCGTAGGCGAATATCCGCAGTAATATATATTTTGCTGATAAAAGCCTGCGCCGATTCGTTAGCAAGTGTATCTGCGGTCTTAACGTTAACATTTTAACAGACAATTTTCACTTATAACTCATTTTTAATTTACTATTTCCAATCGTTTCAATAATAATAATAATAATAATAACTGTATATGTAACGAATTTTAGAAATAAATATAAAATATGCACGGTAATTTTGAAATTATGCTACTTGTGTGGAAAAAATTTGTATCTGTATTTTATATTGATCCAATTATTGGATCAAGTTGTTTACTAATGCTGCATATTGTGTTCCGCCACTTATACAATTACCGAAATCTGCCATAAAGCTACCTGAAGTCTCCTCTACGATACACCATCAATTAAGGTCTATACTTCCTTGTCTGATATCTGTTTGTGTGCCACAAACGTCAGAAATAATAATCGGTATAAAATCGGGGAATCTATCAAAGCTCTCCTTAAATATGCAATATCCACTGTTAAAAACTTGTTCAGGCTACAGATGGTGCTATCCCTGAATCGTGGGTTACCGTGTGTTCACACGGTTTAGAAAGACATCGTGAGCTGCTTAATGCAGTGTCAAAAGAAGAAGCTAAAGGACACCCATGAGTTTGAGAGAAATATGTGCGTAATTCACTGCATACAAAGAACAGTTATTCGGGAAGTACTGTAAAAAATGAATCAGTTGTTGTTGTTATTGTTGATGTAATGCAGTCTATGTATCACTATTGAAATGTAAAAAAATATATATGTAATCGCAAATATTTGTTTTTTCTTAATTAACTGTCTTGCCATTACATGATATAAGGTGTAGCCATTGTAGCTCAGTCGGTAAGATGATTGCACTCTAGGGACTACATATAGTATTATTATTAGAAGTGTTCATTGTTTTCTATAAAAGCCCATTGCACACCAAAACCTGAAATAGTCGGTATCATGGCCGGGTGGGTGAAGCATCAGGACTTTATTGTAAGTGACTGGTCCTGTGATGGTGTGGAAGAAGACCATAAGAAGAAGAAGAAGAAAAATGGGGTTCTCCTACCCAGTAGAGCAATAATCGTGGGTCTATCCTACTGTGGCAAGACAAATGTTCTCATGTCACCACTAACACACCCAAGTGGAGTCCACTTAGAGCATGTATGTGTATTTTCAAAACTGCCGTTTCAACCGAAGTACCAGCTACTGCAAAGGATACTACAGGGTGTTGGTGGTGCAACATACATGACATTCAGTTAAAGCAGTCAAATTCCCGCGCCCAAAAAAGTAAAGCCAAACACAGGGTTCATATTTGATGACGTTGCTGTGGAAAACCAAGATCAAATTCTACGATATTTCTGTCTTGCTCGTCCTGTGAGTACTGATATATTTATATTACAGAATCCCAAAACAGTTGGCGAGGGGTAATGCAGATCTCATTATAGCTTTCAGACAAGACAATTTGATCTAAAACACATTTACCAGCCACACATAGGAACTGAAATGTCACCTAATGATTTTGTAAAGATATGTGCAGATTGCTGGAATCACATACAGTGTGGGTTTCTTGTTACTGACAGATCGAGAGGACTGAGTTTGTATACGTATAGCTATAAAAAAGTGATCAGTATGTTAGTATACTTCACACCATGGACAAGTTCAAACTTATGTCAGGCACTCAGCCCAAGATGATAGTTGTGCATAGACGGAGAATGCATCCGTTTGTAGATGGAAAATTTCAGTCTCCCAAACATAAAGTTAAGGAGCTAGACCCTTCTGAGACTGATGAGTGAACTAGATGCTAGGGTTAAGAACTAGAAACGTACACCCTTTCACGGCTAAGTCCTCTACTTTCTTTCTCAGAATAATTTCTAAGAAAGGAAGTAGACGACTTAGTTGTAAAAGTTGATGAAATTGAAAAGAAAGTAAATAACTTAACTCTAAAGGTTGAGCGAAATGTATATAAGGGGCAGCCCGTGAAGCAGCTCACTTAGTATATAGTGAGATGTCGACTAAGCATAAGGTCATCGCGGCACAGAAGGCCATTCGAGAGAAGTCATGGTTGCTGATGTTAGGACATTTGGATCGAGAGTAGACACTGCGAGAGACGTTTAAAACAATTACAGAATCTCTCGATGAACTCTCAGCAAAATTACACAATAAATATTATGACACTGTTGCTGGTTTCATTAACCATAACAGCAACACTAGGATAGACAAAACATTTGGTGTCAGTGCTGAAAATCATACATGTTGGGCATGTAGCCTACAACTTTAAATGAAAAAACAATGCAGATAGGGGATAGGAAATATCGAAGAACACCAGGTCTACTGACCCTCATTTTCCTAAAACCCTCAAAAAAAAAAAAAAATTTTCACCCAAAGATCTCGAGATGTATGGTCAACTACTGCAATTGACCAGTATACACAGGAAAGCAGGAAACCAACCCAGTGCAAAATATAGAGACGTTATAAAGCAGTTATTATTATACACTCAGTATAGCAGTGGTGATGGTACTGACATTCAGCACAAAAGAGTCAGCTATTTGCCTCCTCAGTATATATACCACGACAACCCCAATGAGATAATAGATCGACTATGACTGCTCATGGCACCAGCTGCTGCGGGCAATATAGCGCATTCAAATAGGGTTGTCTCATTAATTTCAGAGCAGTATAATCGAATGAGTATGGAGACAATAGTACGAGAACTGCACAAACCAGCACGCAAAACATACTTTCGTAGATGTATTATGATGAAAGGTTGGATGACTTATGGCAGGCTGATCTTGTGGATACGAGGGAATATTTACATGAGAATAATGGATTCAAATATTTTTAATGGTTATTGATACATACTTCAAATTTGCCGGTGCATTTACCTGTTAAAACAAAATTAGGGAGAAATGTCGCGGATGTGTTTAAGCGTTTCTTGCACACAGGGATGAATCGATGTCTAGACAACCTTCAAACCGATCACGGTGGAGAGTTTTACAACAGATATTTCAAGACTGTGATGCAGCGGTATGGAATACATCACTACTCAACATTCACCTACCTGAAGGCGAGTGTCTTGGAATGTCTGAACAGAACAATAAAAGGTCAAATGTGGATGTGTTTTAATTTTCACAGCTCATGCAAATGGACAGATAGCGTTCCAGAAATAATTGTACAGTATAATCGAACCAAATATAGTACAATAAAAATGAGAGCAATCGATGTTCGTGATGATGGACTGTTGGATACGGTATACTATCTCATTAAAAATCTGGATCCACGTAAACAGAAATTTAATGTAGGTGATTTGGTATTATCTCAAAACATAAGACTGCATTTGAGAAGTCATACCTCCCAAATTAGTCGAGTTTCCGAAGTGCAGTGAACAAATCCCAGAACTTACATCTTAAAGGGTGGGAGTGGCAATTAAATTTCGGGATGCTTTTACACCGAGGAAGTGCAGAATTGCTCAGAACCAAACTTTTTCGTAGAACGTGTCGTAAGACTTCGAGGGAATAGAGCACTACTTAAATGGCTTGGTTTTCCTGTGACATAAAACAGCTGGAGAGACGCTGACGATTTTCTATATAATAGGATGCGCAGAGCGCAACCAGTACAGTAGCATAACATGCGTGATGGTAGACGCGTTATAGGAGGTGGTGGTATTCTCGACGAACTACCATTCGAATTGCACCTTCCGGGGTATAGCTGCTGTCGACCTGGTACAAAGCTTCGAGACCATTAAATTACTTTAAATCACATTAACAGTTGTTCCATAGATCATGAATATGTCATTTCAGTCATTTTATAATGATGTGAAACGTGTCAGTTTAACATAAGTTTTCTTTACAAAATCCATTTTTTTTACAGCTACAGCTTCATATTTAAAAATTCATCTATTGAGTAGAAGGAGCTGTCTTTCAGAAACTCTTTGAATTTGTTCGTAAATGTTGGTTGGCTATCTGTCGGATTTTTAATGCTGTTTGACAAATGAGCAAAGATTTTTGTGGCACCATAATCCATCCCTTTCTGTGCCAAATCCAGATTTAACCCAGAATAGTGAAAATCATCCCATCCTCTAGTGTTGTAGCTATGGACTCCGCTACTATTTTTGAATTGCGATGGGTTACTAACAACAAATTTTAAAGTGAATATATGTATTGCGAAGGTTCTGTGAATATCCTGAGTTCATTAAATAAATGTCTGCAAGGTGATCTTGAGTGGGCTCCAGCTATTATTCTGATTAAACGATTTTGTGCATTGAATACTTTTTCTTTTCAAAATGAATCACCCGGAAACATGATGCCATATGAAAGCAGTGAATGAAAATAGCCATAGTAGGCTAAATTACTTATGCTTATCACCAAAATTTGCAGTAACCCTAATAGTATAAGTAGCTGAACCTAACCATTTCAGCAGATCATCAAAATGTTTCTTCTAATTCAATTTCTCATCAATGCACACACCTGGCTTAGCAACAGACTTCTGTTCAAAGTTTATATTTATCAATGGTGTTAAGCCATTTACTGTACAGATTTGTATGTATTGTGTTTTCTCAAAATTTAATGAAAGTCCACTTGCAGAGAACCACTTAATAATGTTCTGAAAGACATTATTTACAATTTCCTCAGCCGATTCTTGTTTGCTGGGTGTGATTACTATAGTTGTATCATCAGCAAAAAGAACTAGCTTTGCATCTTCATGAATGTAGAGTAATAAGTCATTAACATACACTACTGGCCATTGAAATTGCTACACCAAGAAGAGATGCAGATGATAAATGGGTATTCATTGGACAAATATATTATACTAGAACTGACATGTTATTACATTTTCACGCAATTTGGGTGCATAGATCCTGAAAAATCAGTACCCAGAACAACCACCTCTGGTCGTAATAACTGCCTTGATATGCCTGGGCATTGAGTCAAATAAAGCTTGGATGGCGTGTTCAGGTACAGTTGCCCATGTAACTTCAACACGATACCACAGTTCATCAAGAGTAGTGACTGGCGTATTGTGATGAGCCAGTTGCTCGGCCACCATTGACCAGACGTTTTCAGTTGGTGAGAGATTTGGAGAATGAACTGGCCAGGGCACCAGTCGAACATTTTCTGTATCCAGAAAGGCCGTACAAGGCCTGCAACATGCGGTCGTGCATTATCCTGCTGAAATGTAGGGTTTCGCAGGGATCGAATGAAGGGTAGAGCCACGACTCGTAACAAATCTGAAATGTAACGTCCACTGTTCAAAGTGACGTCAATGTCAACAAGAGGTGACCGAGACGCATAATCAATGGCACCCCATACCAACACTCCGGGTGATACACCAGTATGGCGATGACGAATACAAGCTTCCAATGTACCTTCACCACAATGTCGCCAAACACGGATGTGACCATCACGATGCTGTAAACTGAACCTGGATTCATCCGGAAAAAAAGTCGTTTTGCCATTCGTGCACCCAGGTTCGTTGTTGAGTACACCATCGCTGGCGCTCCTGTCTGTGATGCAGCGTCGAGGGTAGCCGCAGCCATGGTCTCCGAGCTGGTAGTCCATGCTGCTGCAAACGTCGTCAAACTGTTCGTGCAGATGGTTGTTGTCTTGCAAACGTCCCCATCTGTTGACTCAGGGATCGAGTCGTGGCTGCACGATCCGTTACAGCCATGCGGATAAGATGTCTATCATCTCGATTTTTGTAGTGATACGAGGCCGTTGGGATCCAGCACGGCGTTCCGTATTACCCTCCGGAACCCACCGATGCAATATTCTGCTAACAGTCATTGGATCTCGACCAACACGAGCAACAATGTCGCGATACGATAAACCGCAATCGCGATAGGCTACAATCCGACCTTTATCAAAGTAGGAAACGTGATGGTACGCTTTTCTCCTCCTTACACAAGGCATCACAACAACGTTTCACCAGACAACGCCGGTCAACTGCTGTTTGTGTATGAGAAATCGGTTGGAAACTTTCCTCATGTCAGCACGTTGTAGATGTTGCCACCGGCGCCAACCTTGTGTGAATGCTCTGAAAAGCTCATCCTTTGCATGTCTCAGCATCTTCTTCCTGTCAGTTAAATTTCACGTTTGTAGCACGTCATCTTCGTGGTGTAGCAATTTTAATAGCCAGTAGTATATATGTGTGTGTGTATATATAAACTATTTAAGTTCCAACCCTCGTATATATATATAGTTTAGCTATTTATTCACAAACGATACAAAAACGTTACATGTTTGCACCTGTTACTGTCCTTCAATGTAGCCACCAGCATTGTGTAGGACCCATTGCCAGAGATGTGGAAGGCGTAGTATGCCATTAGCAGAGCCTGTTCTGTTGATGGTGCGAATGGAGCAGTCGAAAGTTATGGTGATTCTCTTGTACCACTGTGATGGTGTTATCCTAACTCATTATGTTCCTCCACGGCAGACAGTCAGTGCACAGTATTACTGTTCGTTTTTGGAGCATCACCTGCGACCAGCTTTTCGAAAGAAGCAGAGACACTTTGTGCGCAACCGACCCATCAATTTGCACAACAATGCGTGGGCTGCTATGTTCAGTCGATGGGACTGGGACGTGCAGTACCGTCCACCATACTCCCCAGACATAAGTCCTTGTGACTTTAATTTAATTCTGCAGATGAAGGAACCACTTCGTTGCATTCACTTCGGAACTGTTCCTGAGTTTCGACAGGCAGTAGACCACTCCATTCGCACCATCAACAGAACAGTCTCTGCTAACAGTATACTATGCCTTCCACACCTCTGGCAACAGGTTCTACACAACGCTGGTAACTACTTTGAAGGACAGTAACAAGTGCAAACATGTAACTCTTTTGTATCGGTTGGGAATAAATAGTTGCCACTATTTAAGTTCCAACCCTCATAAACTGGAAGAATGCATAAGGTTGAAATTAACAGTACAGACAGTCTGCAAAAATCAGCAGAGTCCTCTAACTGAGGAGGAATCAAGAATGGTGTCCCATATATATATATATATATATATATATATGTGTGTGTGTGTGTGTGTGTGTGTGTGTGTAGAACCAAAGGGACCCAAGACAAAACCCTGTGGGACACCATTCGTGATTCATCCTCAGTTAAAGGACTCTGCTGATTTTTGCAGACTATCTGAACTGTTAATTTCAACCTTCTGCATTCTTCCTGTTAAATATGAATTAAACCATTTGTGCCCTGTCCCAATCATATCACAATACTTAAGCTTATCTAGAAGAATTTCGCGATTCACACAGTCAAAAGCCATTGAGAGATCACAAAATATCCCAATGTGTGATGTTTAGGTATTTAAAGAATTTAATATTTTATCATTGAAAGCATATATAGCATTTTCTATTGAAAACTTTTTCTGAAAACCAAAGTGAAATTTTGTTACTATTTCATTTTTACAAATATGTGATGCTTCTCTTGAATAGGTAACATTTCAAGAATTTTGGATAAATCTGTCAGAAGTGAGAGTGGGTGGTAGTTGTTATCATCAGACCTATCCACTTTTTTATGCAATGATTTAACAGTAGCGTATTAGGATGATGATGGCATCCTCTTTCGTTAAATTTTCTGGCAGTAAAATAGTCCCTCTTTTCAATCTTTCCACCAGGAAAAAGAAATCTGGAATTCTAATTGCAGAAGTTTGGAATGTTAGATCCCTTAATCTGTTAGGTTAGAGAATTTAAACTCTCTGACCTATGTTGAAGATATGTACAATGGAAAGTGCTGAAGTGCAGCGTCAGGAAGAACAGGATTTCTGGCGAGTTAAGTGCAGGGTAGTCAACGTAAAAGAAAACGGAAGAAATGCAGGAGTAAAACAAATAATGAATGTGAAAGTAGAAATGGGAGTCAGCTACTGTGAACGGTAGACTAACACATTATAGTTACCAAGATAGAACGAAAGTCAGCAGTAACCACAGTACCCATAGAATAAGGTTATAGGAATACTAACTCCACACATGATGAAGAGATTGGAAGAGTGTGTGATGTGATAAAAGAGGTTATTCAAAAGTTGAAGGAAGGTGAAAATATTAAACTGTGATGGTGGGGAAGGGGAGGCTGGGAGGGAAGAGGTTGAAATTCTGTGTTAGGAAAAGCAAGAGAAGGAAAAATTGTAGGAGAACATGGACTGAGGAAAAGGAATGAGGGTAAGTTTTCTGGTAGGTCTTCATTTTCCAGCTGCATGCCCTGTAGCACCTTCACACACTCAGCCGATTTTTTCACATGGTGTGGACTGTAACCGTGTTAAAACCCTTGGTGGGTGAGATGAAATAGTTAATGCAGTTAAGGATCAAATAGGCAAAAAACACAGTGTCCAGTATAAGTCCAAGGCTAACACATGAATTATTGAATTTAACTGACAAAAGAAGTACATAAGAAACTTCATTAGATGAAGAGGATATAAAGGAATAAAGACAACTAAAAATGACACTGAAAGGTTGTATACAATGACAAATCAGAAATGGAGAGAGGAGAAATGCAAAGATGTAGAGTCATGAATGCCTATAGGAAAGATAAATTTAGCCTATAGAAAAATCCAAGAGGCCTTTGGAGAAAAGGAAATATGCATCTATGATTATTACGTCAGATGGTAGGCGAATACTAAATAAAGAAAGGAAGGATGAAAGATGGAAGTCGTATATAAAAGGGCAATACAAAAGAAACGAAGTTGAAGACAATATCGTGGAAAGGGAAGAGAAAGTAGATGAAGAAGAGATGGTACCTATGATACTGTGAGAAGAACTGGGCATAGAACTGACAGAACGAAATCGAATCAAAGTGTTTGGTGTAGGTTACATTCCCTTAGAATTACTGAGATCCTTGGAATAACATACAATAACAAACCTGTTTCACTTCATATGCAAGATGTAAGAGACAGCTGAGATCCCAGATATAAAGCAGAATTTAATAACTCCATTTCACTAGTAAGGTAGGTTTTAACAGGTGAGAATATTACCGAAACATCAGTTTAATAAGTCTTGGTTGCAAAATACTGACATGATTGATTTACAGAATATTGGAAAGACTGGTAGAACCGACAGTTTGAGCTTCAGAGGAGTGTAAGAACGCGCAGGATGATATTGACTTTACGACTTGTCTTAGAGGACAGTTTGAAGAAAAACTTAATTTATTTTTGTAGTGATTGTAGAATCAGATAAAACTTTCGACAAAGTTGACTGCAATAAATCCCTTGAAATGTAACTAAACTCTGTCCACAGGTCCAGCGAAAAAATCGGTACCGCCGACCGCCGTGTCATCCTCTGCCAATGGCGTCATGGGATGCAGTATGGAGGGGCAAGCAATCAGTACACCGCTCCACCCCATTGTCAGTTTTTGTAATCTGGAGCCGCTTCTATCCAATCAAATAGCTCCTCAATTTGCATCACAAGGCTGGGTGTGGCCCGTTCCAATCCACCCACCTCTGGAAAACACCAGGCAGTATCAGAAATCGAATCCAGGTCCTCCACATGGCAGTCAAGCCGTGCTGACCACTCATTTACGGAGGCTGACGAAATTCTTAAGGTAGCAGAGATAAAATATAATTAGTGAAAGTTTAACAATGGCTTGTTCAGACACTAGGCTGTAGTTATAATAGTCAAAGGGTATGGATAGGAAGCAGTAGTTGGGAACATAGTGAGACTGGATTGAAGTCTATTCCCCAAGCTACTCAATGCATAAATTAAACAAGCAGTAAAGGAAACCAAGGAGAAAATTGGAAAAGGAGTTAAAATTCAGGGAGGAGAAATAAAAACTTTGAAGTTTGCTGATGACATTGTAATTCTGTCAGAGAAGAGAAGTTGAACAGAATGTTACAGTTTGTTCTGTGTCACTTTGTCAGTGCAGGTTGCACACACTCAGGGACATGCATAAATTCAGAGGCAACCCTATTGCCCTCTTTTAATTGACTGGTCCTCATCCTATTGTTCTGCTAAGTGGATTACGACCCTCTGGGAATAATTCTTCCTTCCTAGAAAGCCCCATCCCTTCCCCTCCCCAACTTCCTCCCCCACCCCTCTGGGAACATCCAGCCCTCCCTTCCCCCTCACTGATAAAAATACAGTTTCAGGCCTGAGTTATTCGAATAACCCCACCCACTCTGCCAGTCTGATTGGCTAATCAGTTAAATCAATCAATTAATTAACCCCTTTGCCTCTGGTAAATTCCCCAGCTCTCACCCTCCCCACCTCCACCTGGAAACAGCGGGTCTGTGCTGGAGAGGAAGGATCTCACAAGAGGAAATTCATTTGCATACCAAAGGATATCTACATCTGCATCTACATCTATACTCAGCAAACCACCATGATGTGCATGGTAGAGGGTACATCCCATTGAACCAGTTATTAGGGTTTCCTCCTGTTCCATTCACATATGGAGTGCAGGAAGAATGGTTGTTTGAATACTTTTTTCTTTTTGTGAAGTGCAAAATTGTACATATTGCTCAGACCAGCATTCATCAGCAAGTGGGGGGGGGGGGGGGGGGAAGGGGGGGATGCTGCACTCCTATTGGCTCTCTGTGTGTGAAATGGTGGGTGGAGGGGGTAGAGGTTATATAAACTCTCGTTGTAGTGCAGTCACTCTCATTGTCATTGTCAGTTTGCCTGGGTGGCCACTTGTGTGTTCTTGCGTCAATATTTTTTGGGAAAAAAATGAAGCACATAGTTTTCTGGACAGCATCAGCGGCGGTAGCAGCAGCAAAGGCCTTCGCCAGGACAGCCTACCATGTAAGTTAAGTGTTTCATTCATTCAATGAACCTGCCTGCCCCATAATTTTAGTATCCCTCACTGCAACTATTTATGTCTTTGTCGGTAGAGGCATACCTCCATACTACCAAGCTTTTGAACGGGTTGCTACTGTAATTTTGGTGTGTGACGAATTTTTGTCCTGTAACGGGTATTACAGTCCTTCTTTTTGTTTCTTATCGTAGCAGCGTTCGTCCCTGAGATGCTGCCTGAGCTGGACCACCAATTGAGGACGAGAGGGTGCTGTAGTAGTTACCTCCGCAATTAATATTCCATCCAGATCAGCAAGAATGTAGGAGTATTCGTTTTTTGGTGACTTGTAGATGTTAGAGAAAATATATTTTTGCACTTAATGTACTGTGGTTCTAATGGTGAGGACTGAGGAATGTATATACATTTATTTTTTCGTAACATGTTGAATTTAGTTGTCTGAGACATATTCTTTGCTTTTCTAGGGGTTTCTATGGACAAGGAAGGAGACGTAGGAATGTGTGTTGAGGTTGAGAGCCAGGAGCCATCGATTCAGTCTTGTAAGTAGCGGAATACGATTTTCAAAATCAGTGCGTGTGTTTGTGTGTGTGTGTGTGTGTGTGCGTGTGTGTGTGTGTGTGTGTGTGTGTGTTTGTGTGTGTGTTTCATATACGAATAATTTCAGTGAACTAGAGAATACGAGTTTCTTTTTATATCCCAGTGAGCTAGAGGATACGATTTTCTGCCTGTATTTCAGTGAGTTAAGGATTACGATTTTCTGTGTTTGTGTCACTAACATTTTCAAGAAATAATTAAGTTTAATATCTTATTGATGCTGTTGCAAGCAGCGACAGTGAGCTAGATAGATCGCTTCAAGGCGAGGGTGAAATACCTGAGAGGGTGCATGAGGTGGCAGCTGTTGAGGAAGCTGAAAGGCAGTACCATCTCGCCCTTTTGGAGGAGGACGAGGAAATACTGGAATGGGTGGGAGAACTACGGGAAAGCCCACCTGAACTGCTGAATCATTGGACCCAGAGTCGAAAAGTTGATTATAATGCAACCGTCGTCATTACACCATAAAATTATTAGCACTCTGGAATGTTGTTATTTGTTTACAGCATATATTGAAAAAAGTCTTGGGCGTTGTGCTTAATTTTTTTCGTTATTTATATGCTACAGAGGCACCACAGACACCACAACAGCTGTGGCACGAGTGCCTAGAGCAGTGGTTGCGAGGGCGGGAATGAAACACGCGTCCAAGCGGCATACACCGCCGTGCAAAGCGCCGCTCGTGGCTGCGCGAAAGGCGGCAGCAGAATAGGCTGCGGACGGCGCAGTGCCGGCCCCCACACCACTGCGTACACTCTGGAGTTCGTGGACGCTTCAGTTGCAGGAGAAACAGCAAAGATCTTCCACTGCACGAGGTCCAGCATGCAGTAGCAGCAGCGTCATCAAGCTGGGTGCTCCCACTGGACGTCACCACCGCCACCTCCTCCTACTGCAGGTGTAACTGTTCGCGCTCGCCGGCAATGAAAGGTATGTGTGCCTCGGCGCATACCCCTCACCCCTGCAGGCGCCCACTCCCCAACGCCGTCATTCACCATGTCGACACCCCCGCCGGCTTCCCCTAGACGTAATTTCATTGATGTTGCTAATGATAATGAACTGTGGCTACCGGCAATTGCATCTGCCGTCTTTTTAGTGTAGGGCAACAGGTCAGTGACACCAAATTGCAGCTACAATACTCGGTTATTCCAGACGCCTTCGAGGACCGAATCTCGTTCACAAGGATCGAGAATCCGGCAGGATG
Source organism: Schistocerca serialis cubense (assembly GCF_023864345.2). NCBI lineage: Eukaryota > Metazoa > Arthropoda > Insecta > Orthoptera > Acrididae > Schistocerca > Schistocerca serialis. The sequence continues at coordinate 499,748,495 of NC_064641.1, forward strand.
GTACCGCGACGCTGTTGGTTTTCTAAGAGCGTGCCCTCCTGTCGTGGGAACGGAGCTGCTCAAGGTCTTCAATTACCCGCGGTTCCCGCCTTAAATGCGGTGCATTGCTCTGCATCGAACGGTCACACCTCCCCACCCCCCACCCCACAGCCCCCAGAGTTCTGGTACTGAAGAGACAAGTCTTCATTATCTTTGGGGGGAAAAAGCGTGATAGCATGGAGCACCTCAATCACAGACTGGTTTTGTGAATCCACCTTGAGAGCTGCACAGGCCCTATTTCCCGAGATGGAAGGTAGAGGGCTGCTAAAACACTCAGCCGAATGGTACACCTGGACACCCATACATATGTATATGATCCGATAAATGGAGGGTCCCGCTATATCAAGCTCCGTAAGGATTTAGCTGATAAGAGGACATGTATTACTGTCGAAAATAAAACCGATTAGGCTTGTTTTGCATGTCATTTCTGGCTTCCGAAAGAAATTACAATTGTTGGGATCATCCGCAACATTCATCATGATACAGTAGATACCTTGACGTTCGTAACTGTTATAACTTTGGCGGTATCGAGTTTCTTCGGAATCGAGGTCATTGGAGACGGAGCACGAGCTCTGAATGTTTGAAGGATGAATAAGGAAATCTGCGGCGCCATTTCAAAGGAACCACCCCTCATTTGCCTGGAGCGATTTAGGGAAATCAAGAAAAACCTAAATTTGGATGGCAAGACGCGGATATGAACCGCCATCCTCCCGAATACAAGTCTGGTGGGCTAATCACTGCGCTAACTAGCTCGCCAGGAAATTACAACGGCTGTAGCTCTCCCTTGATTTCAGACGTTCGTAGTACCAACATAGCCAGGTTGTGTTGTTGAATGTTACAAGGACAAATCAGTAAATCATCCAGACTGATGCGCTTGTATCTACGGAAAAGGCTACTGTCACTCTTCAGGAACTGTATTTAGTATAGCCTGTCCACAGATATCATTCCGAAATGGTTGCACCACAATGCGACTATGTGTACCGTTGAGTTGCACAAATCACACCACCGCTGCAAGCTATACGGTTCGTTAGGGAGAGATTTCAATAAGACATCTTATTACACACAAGAATCGGCAAAAGACACCCTCCAAATTTTAAATGCTACTAGCTGTGCCCGGCATGCGTTGCATTGCCTCTTTTTACTTTCTTAGTAGAAGCGCATATACAAAATACAAAATGGCTCTGAGCACTATGGGACTCAACTGCTGAGGTCATTAGTCCCCTAGAACTTAGAACTAGTTAAACCTAACTAACCTAAGGACATCACTAACATCCATGCCTGAGGCAGGATTCGAACCTGCGACCATAGCGATCTTGCGGTTCCAGACTGCAGCGCCTTTAACCGCACGGCCACTTCGGCCGGCTACAAAATACACGCACACAATAAGTGAAAAACAGTGATCTTTTTTGTGCACTAAACTAATTTAAACTAACTTACGCTAAGGACAACACACACACCCATCCCGAGAGGAAGGTCTCGACCCTCCGACGGGGTGTGCTGCGCGGACCGTGACAAGGCGCCCTCGACCGCGTGGCTACACCACGCGGCCGACAGATTGTACTCCATAAGTGTTCCACGTTAACCAAAGGCAAGAAATAAATGCCTACAGGTCGGTTTCGAGCAGTTTTACACGTCACTCGTTCTCATCCTCGTCTCACCCCTAGGGATAATAAGAGTATCTTAAGTGTAGACCCCCCCCCCCCCCAAGAACCATGGACCTTGCCGTTGGTGGGGAGGCTTGCGTGCCTCAGCGATACAGATAGCCGCACCGGAGGTGCAACCACAACGGAGGGGTATCTGTTGAGAGGCCAGACAAACGTGTGGTTCCTGAAGAGGGGCGGCAGCCTTTTCAGTAGTTGCAGGGGCAACAGTCTGGATGATTGACTGATCTGGCCTTGCAACACTAACCAAAAAGGCCTTGCTGTGCTGGTATTGCGAACGGCTGAAAGCAAGAGGAAACTACAGCCGTAATTTTTCCCGAGGGCATGCAGCTTTACTGCATGGTTAAATGATGATGGCGTCCTCTTGGGTAAAATATTCCGGAGGTAAAATATTCCCCCATTCGGAACTCCGGGCGGGAACTACTCAAGAGGACATCGTTATCAGGAGAAAGAAAACTGGCGTTCTACGGATCGGAGCGTGGAATGTCAGATCCCTTAATCGGGCAGGTAGGTTAGAAAATTTAAAAAGGGAACTGGATAGGTTAAAGTTAGATGTAGTAGGAATTAGTGAAGTTCGGTGGCAGGAGGAACAAGACTTTTGGTCAGGCGAATACAGGGTTATAAATACAAAATTAAATAGGGGTAATGCAGGAGTAGGTTTAATAATGAATAAAAAAAATAGGAGTGCGGATAAGCTACTGCACACAGCATAGTGAACGCCATATTATGGCCAAGACAGTCACGAAGCCCATGCCTACTACAGTAGTACAAGTTTATATGCCAACTAGCTCTGCAGATGACGAAGAAATTGAAGAAATGTGTCATGAAATAAAAGAAATTATTCAGATAGTGAAGGTAGACGAAAATTTAATAGTCATGGGGGACTGGAATTCGGTAGTAGGGAAAGGGAGAGAAGGAAACGTAGTAGGTGAATATGGATTGGGGCTAAGAAATGAAAGACGATGCCGCCTGGTAGAATTTTGCACAGAGCACAACTTAATCACAGCTAACACTTGGTTCAAGAACCATAAAATAAGGCTGTATACATGGAAGAAGCCTGGAGATACTGACAGGTTTCAGATAGATTATATAATGGTTATACAGAGATTTAGGAACCAGGTTTTAAATTGTAAGACATTTCAGGGGCAGATGTGGACTCTGACCACAGTCTGTTGGTTATGAACTGTAGATTAAAACTGAAGAAACTGCAAAAAGGTGGGAATTTAAGGAGATGGGACCTGGATAAACTGACTAAACCAAAGGTTGTACAGAGTTTCAGGGAGAGCATAAGCGAACAATTGACAGGAATGGGGGAAAGAAATACAGTAGAAGAAGAATGGGTAGCTTTGAGAGATGAAGTAGGAAAATTAAAGAGACCTTTGGAGAAAAGAGAACCACTTGTATGAATATCAAGAGCTCAGATGGGAACCCAGTTCTAAGCAAAGAAGGGAAAGCAGAATGGTGGAAGGAGTATATAGAGGGTCTATACAAGGTTGACGTACTTGAGGACAATATTCTGGAAATGGAAGAGAATGTGGATGAAGACGAAATGGGAGATACAATACTGCGTGAAGAATTTGACAGAACACTGAAAGACCTGAGTCTAAACAAGGCCCCGGGAGTAGACAACATTCCATTAGAGCTACTGACAGCCTTGGGAGAGCCAGTCCTGACAAAACTCTACCATCTGGTGAGCAAGATATATGACACAGGCGAAATACCCTCAGACTTCAAGAAGAATATAATAATTCCAATCCCAAAGAAAGCAGGTGTTGACATGTGTGAAAATTACCGAACAATCAGTTTAATAAGCCACAGCTGCAAAATACTAACGCGAATTCTTTGCACACGAATGGAAAAACTAGTAGAAGCCGACCTCGGGGAAGATCAGTTTGGATTCCGTAGAAATATTGGAACACGTGAGGCAATACTGACCTTACGACTTATCTTAGAAGCTAGATTAAGGAAAGGCAAACCTACGTTTCTAGCATTTGTAGACTTAGAGAAAGCTTTTGACAATGTTGACTGGAATACTCTCTTTCAAATTCTGAAGGTGGCAGGGGTAAAATACAGGGAGCGAAAGACTATTTACAGTTTGTATAGAAACCAGACGGCAGTTATAAGAGTCCAGGGACATGAAAGGGAAGCAGTGGTTGGGAAGGGAGTGAGGCAGGGTTGTTGCCTCTCCCCAATGTTATTCAATCTGTATATTGAGCAAGCAGTGAAGGAAACAAAAGAAAAATTCGGAGTAGGTATTAAAATCCATGGATAAGAAATAAAAACTTTGAGGTTCGCCGATGACATTGTAATTCTGTCAGAGACAGCAAAGGACTTGGAAGAGCAGTTGTATGAAATGGATAGTGTCTTGAAAGGAGGATATAAGATGAACATCAACAAAAGCAAAACGAGGGTAATGGAATGTAGTCTAATAAAATTGGGTGATGCTGAGGGAATTAGATTAGGAAATGAGACACTTAAAGTAGTAAAGAAGTTTTGGTATTTGGGGAGCAAAATAACTGATGATCGTCGAAGTAGAGAGGATATAAAATGTAGACTGGCAATGGCAAGGAAAGCGTTTCTGAAGAAGAGAAATTTGTTAACATCGAGTATAGATTTAAGTGTCAGGAAGTCATTTCTGAAAGTTTTTGTATGGAGTGTAGCCATGTATGGAAGTGAAACATGGACGATAAATAGTTTAGACAAGAAGAGAATAGAAGCTTTCGAAATGTGGTGCTACAGAAGAATGCTGAAGATTAGATGGGTAGATCATATAACTAATGAGTAGGTATTGAATAGGATTAGGAAGAAGAGGAGTTTGTGGCACAACTTGACTAGAAGAAGGGATCGGTTGGTAGGACATGTTCTGAGGCATCAAGGGATCACCAATTTAGTATTGGAGGGCAGCGTGGAGGGTAAAAATCGTAGAGGGAGACCAAGAGATGAATACACTAAACAGATAAAGAAGGATGTAGGTTGCAGTAGGTACTGGGAGATGAAGAAGTCTGCACAGGATAGAGTAGCATGGAGAGCTGCATCAAACCAGTCTCAGGACTGAAGGCCACAACAACAAGTGTAGACCAGATGTGGCAGCAGTTCAAAGAAATAGTATCGCAGCAATTGAGAGATTTATACCAAATAAATTAACAAACGACAGAGCTGATCCCCAATGGTACACAAAGCAGGTCAGAACACTGTTGCAGAGGCAACGAAAAAAGCATGCCAAATTTAAACTAACGTAAAATCCCCGAGATAGGCGATCATTTACAGAAACTCGAAATTTAGCGCGGACTTCAGTGCGTGATTTTATAATATTTTCCAGAACGAAAATTTGTCTCAAAATCTGGCGGAAAATCCAAAGAGATTCTGCTCGTATGTAAAGTATGCTAGCGGCAAGACACAATCAATTTTTTCTCTGACCGATAGCAATGGAAATACTATCGATGAAAGTGTTGCTAGAGCAGAGTTGCTAAACACGGCCTTCCGAAATTCCTTCACGAAAGAAGGCGAAATAAATATTCCAGAACTCGAATCAAGAACAGCTCTCAGCATGAGTAACTTTAAAGTAGATATTCTAGGAGAAGTGAAGCAACATAAAGCGTTTATTAAAAGCAAGCCTTCCGGTCCAGCCTGTATACCTATTAGGCTCCTTTCAGAGTATGCTGATGCAATAGCTCCATGCTTAACAATTATATACGAGGTCTGTTCAAAAAACTGCGAAACTTTGTCCACAACATTTTTCTACGCTTACCTTTTACTTATGTGCATGGTCTCTTTCGGAATACTCTCCTCCACAAATATACACGGCTCCCAACGCCGTTTCCACTTCCGGAAGCAGTCTTGGTACGCCTCTTGCTGGATGGCGCCAAGAGTTGTCTGCGAATTTTCCTTTATCTTGTCTATTGTTGCAAAGCTTCGTCCTTTCAACGTGGTTTTCAACTCTGGGAATTAAAAAAAACACCTACAGGGGTCAGATCAGGAGAGTCGGAGGATGAGGGAGCACAGTGATTTCGTTTTTTGTGCAATAGTCTTGCACCAACAAGGATGAGGTGCGGGCGCCGTTATCGTGATGCAAGAGCCACGAGTTGCCTCGTCACATTTCAGGTCGCTTCCTTTTCACATTTTCTCGCAGGCATCGCAACACGTCCTGATAGTACCATAGATTAACAGTTTGTCCTTGTAGCACGAATTCATGACGAACTAATCCTTCAAAGTCAAAGAAAACTATCAATATGGCTTTGATATTTGACCTGACCTGACGAGCTTTTTTTGGTCTTGAACAGCCTTTTCCGACACATTGTGAAGATTGAACCGTGGTCTCAACATCATAACCGTAGACCCGCGTCTCATCACCAGTTATGATTCTCTTATGGAACATCTCGTTCTCATTTGCGCCATCCAAAACTCTTCACAGATCGCGCGGTGAAGGTCTTTCTGGTCCCGACTCATGAACCGTGCGACGAACTTGGCGGCAACACGATGCATTCCAAGATGCTGTGTCAGGATTTCATGACATGATCCAACTGAAATGATACATTCTTCTGCAATCTCTCGGACAGTCAATCGTCGATTTGCACCCAGAATTTCGTTGATGTTCCTGACATGAGCGTCGTCGGTAGACGTCGAAGGGCGTCCTGAACGAGGGTCATCTTTAACTTCCGTCGGGCCATTTTTAAACCGTATGAACCATTCGTAACATCGAGTACGGCTTAAGCACTCATCATTGTAAGCTTTCTGCATTATTTGATGTGCCTCTGTAAAGGTTTCCTTGAGTTTCATGCAAAATTTAATACTCTAACTCTGCCATCTCGAAATTTGCAAACTATGCAATACAACGTTCTACTCAATACAGCACTGAACAAAAACTAACAGACATACAACAATGAAACTCCCAGCAGTTACACATTAAACACAGGCATGTGCAGGGATGCCAACCGCATGTCGCTCCAACAAACCATCGGGGCTAAATTCCGAATGTTGTGGAATTTTTTCAGCAGACGTCGTACAACAGCTCGCTCAACGTGAGATCCATATCCAATGCCTAGAAAGTTGCTCACATCACACCAACATTCAAGAAAGGCAAAATTAGTAGTAACCTGCTAAATTACGGGCCCATATCACTAACGTCGATATACAGCAGGATTTTGGAACATACTCGAACATTATGAACTACCTTGAAGAGAACGGTCTATTGGCACACTTTCAACACAAATTTAGAAAACATCGTTCTTGTGAAGCAAAACTAGCTCTTTGCTCACACGAAGTGTTGAATGCTATCGACAAGGGATTTCAAACTGATTCTGTATTTCTCAATATCCAGAAGGCTTTCCACCCCGTACCTCACAAGCGACTTGTAATCAAATTGCGTGCTTACGGAATATCGTCTCGGTTATGCGTTTGGATTTGTAATTTCCTGTCAGAGAGGTCACAATTCATATAACTGACGGAAATTCATCGAGTAAAAGCTATACCCTAAGTGACTTGTGGCTTTCCCCAAGGTAGTGTTACAGCCCTCTGCTGTTACTTATTTATAGAAACGATTTAGGAAGCAATCTGAGCAATAATGTTGGGTTGTTCGCTGATGACGATATCGTTTACTGCCTAGTAAAGTCATCAGACGATCAAAACAGATTGCAAAACGATTTTTAAAAGATATTTGTATGGTGCGAAAATTGGCAATTGATCCTAAATCACGGAAAGTATGGAGTCATCCACACGAGTTCTAAAAGAAATCCGTTAACCTTCATTACACGATAAATCAATCAAATTTAAATGCCATAAATACCTAGGAATTACAATTACGAATAACTTAAATTGGACAGAACACAGAAAATGTTGCGAGGAAGGCGAAACTCTGTGATTTATTGATAGGACACTTAAAAGATGGAAGAGATCAGTAGTGGGTCAAAGTATGATGTGGCCCATTTTGTTAGTGTGGGTTGCCTACAACAGGGGCAGGTATGCACTCAGGAGCAAACCTATTGTTCTCCTTTGATTGACAGATCCTTAACCTATTGTTCTGCTAAAATGATCCTTCCTTTTGAATGACAGGCACTTAACCTACTGTTCCCCTTCCCCCTTCCACTCCACTCCCCCCTCAGGAAACTTCCCCCGCCCCACACTGCTATAGTTACACTTTCAGGTCTGAATTGTTGGAATAGCTCCTCTCACTCTTATCAGTTTGATTGACTACTTAATTAAGGTGATCAATTAATTAACCTCTCACCCCCTGCTAAACCCCTCCCCTCCCCCTCCCCTCTCCTCCCCAGAAAATGGTGGGAAGTTCAAATTCCATCAGGATATTGCAACACACTGCAGCTACCTCCACTAACCTAAGAAAATGGCGGGAAAAAGGGGCACTTTGGCTACCTCCACTAACCTAAGTCATCTGACGACCACCTCTTCCTAGGAATTGGCTGGAAAAGGACTCAGCCTGTGCTGGATAGGATGCACAAAAGTCTTTATTTTCAGTCTTTGGAGTGGACATAATTAAGATAAAGGTGTTTCTCATTAGGGTAGGATCTTCTCACGAAATTTTAGTCACCAACAATCTCTGAATGAGAAATGTGTAATTTGCTGACTATGCATGTAGATATAGATGAATGAGACATGAATGTATAAAATTTGGTTGAAATATCTCGAAGCGTTCCTAAGCTATGCTTTTGTCTCATTCCTTTTATCTCCACCCACATCCATAGAGACGATAGGGATGCCTTACTGTCACTGTAATTTTTTTGCAGTGATGCATGTACCTAGTTTAGTGGAAACTGCGGCAGTGGTTATAGAGGTGGTATGCAGATACGTCTCTGTCTTTGCGCCGCTAACTCCACACACCCTCTGCTCCCAGGGGTGCAAATTTATGGGCACTGTCACCAGTGAGTGTAGCAACTCCGAAAACTATGGATTTGATACTAATAGCGATCGTTACCTAATATTTGTACATTGTAAATGCCATGGTTTCTCACCCGCTCCCCCCCCCCCCCCTACACACACACACACACACACACACCCATTCTTATGGATGGTGGGGGCATAGTACCCACACATTAGTTTTATACAAATATACAAATCAGTCATGCACGTAAGAAATTTGGTTGAAATTTCTGCATATGTTCCTGAGTTATACTGCTACACCAGCCCCTTTTCACCCGAATCCCCATTCCTGTAGAAAGTAGGTGATCCTTGCCCCCTTGGAAACCTTCGCAGGTGTGCGCGCTACAACTCACCAAAGTTTGCAGTCGGATGAATGGAACAGGAACGCATACGAGACGAACCATTAAATAGTTTTATATATTAGATTACCATAGGCAATGCATATTAGGCACAATATGTGCTCATGTTGCAAATAATACACGTTGTTATGAAACAAACACTATGCCTTTGTATGAGAAAAGGAAAGAAAAAAATTTTAAATATTCCAAGATATAACTATAGTTGGAGTCGCGAACGATGGCGGTCGACTCGAGGCTTGTTCTGGGCATCTACATCACGCATTCTCCGACAGTCAATGAGCGTTCAGTAATGTTTTCAGCGGTCTCTTGTAAATGTCGTAGCCAATGCGAGCTTTAAACGTGATCGCAGCGAGTTATTTAGTGAGTTTTTATTTCATTTGTTGTGACTTACCACGGCTGCTGGTGGTGATAAACGACAAATTCTGTACGAGGAAACGAGAGACATCATCTGCAGTACACGCGCTTTCTTCAAGCGCAGAGCACGTGTATGTGTTTACCATAAACGACGCTTGGAACAGGCAACAATGCAATCTCTGCGCGAGACGCCATCGTTCGTGGATCGAATTAGTCAGAAGCAACCTAGCAACTGAAGTTAATTTTACTGAATATGTTCCTGTGTCATTCAGAATCAACATCCCTCTAATGACGACGAAAACTCGCTGAAACTCTGTTGCTGTAAATTATCCGTCTTAACAGCTGCTGCGTAAGATGGCCACACAAACAAACGCACTCGCTGAAACTAGTTGAGTGAGAGAGATAAGCGATTTTTACCTATGAAATCTGCAAATATCGCAACCTATTCTTCAAAGAAGGACCAATAACTAAGGAGAAGAGCAAGTGTACCATGGTTATCACTGCAAAACCAATGACGCAAACACGACATGTTAATCTTGAGTTGGAGGGGGGGGGGGGGGGGAGATTTCGTTGGACGAATGTGTATCCTAGTATTAAAGAAATCAGTGCAGTTGCAGATATTCGCAGGTATCCGCAATAATATTCACTTTGACGATGGAAGCCTGGGACGCTGCGGATATCAGTAGGTGCTTCTGCGGTTATCTGCAGTAATAAATACTTTGCGGTTTAAAGTTAAAGGACAGTGGCAATATTACGTTTTACGTCTATTTTGCGTTACTACCTGTAGACAATAGTAATCATCATTGCATAACTGACTGTTTCATTTATTATTGGCAGGCACGACACTGATGTAATGTTTTAGACTATTACTCCAGTGTCATGTATTTCTCATTCATAATAATAATAATGGTTTGAGTCATTCCAGGCGCAATGACACTAAAGAACAGATTTCAGTTGCTTATTACAAACTATAACACACAGAAACACATCTGCACAAGCAGATTTATGACTGCCATACAAAATTCTTGGGAGCTGCTTGCATACGCAAAGGGGAGAGCACTGGTCGGCGAGGCCAGTAACTTCAAGTTCGTCAAAGAACGGTGTGGCGTGTTCTGAAACGACGCAGGCTTATGAAGCCTTACAAGCTGCAGTTACTGCACCAGTTGCATTGCGGCTACCGTAACAGAAGGTACGAGATTTGTTTTTCTCTTCTCCAGAAAATGGCAGAGCATTTTTTTTCTCTGAACGACTCATCTCTTCGGACGAATCGACGTTTCATCTATGGGGTAAAGTAAACCGCCATAGCGTAAGAAACTGGGGGTCACAAAATCCTAGCGTCGACATCGAACATGAAAGAGACTCGCCGAAAATGAATGTGTTTTGTGCGTTTTCTGTCCACAAAGTTTATGGACCTTTCTTTTTTGCGGAGGAAACTGTGACAGGAATGTGATTCCTGGACGTGCTGCAAAACTGGATGTTTCCTGACCTTCACGAATATTCCAGTGATGTCATTTTGGTGGATGACGTCGCCCCGCCTCTCTTTCACCTTGAGATGCAGCGTTATCTTAACAACACCGCCCCACAACGTTGGACTGGAGTGGGTGGACAACAAGATCTTGTTCATTATTTTTTGCCTCCCAGGTCACGAGACCTCACACCTTGCAACTTTTTTTCTGTGGATGCACACAAAAGTCAAAGCCTTCGTCCCACCTATGGCAGCTACTCTTCAAGAATGGAGAAATCGGAGTGTTTAAGCTGTCGATTCAGTGAAAAGGGAGCTGTTGATCCGTGTGTAGAATGAAATAGGCTACCGTTTCTCGAGCAACGCATGGTGCTCATGTTGAATATATGGTATAGTAATTGTGTGAACATAAAACTTCGAACGAGTCTATCAAGTGACATGGGCAATGTGTTTCTATCTTTCACAGTTTTTCTGAGTAAACAACTGAAATCTGTTCCTACTTTTTGAATTACCCTGCATTGGCTTGAACGCGCAGTGTCCTGGAGACGTTAGATGCATTGTTAACATATGCAAGAGGCAAAGATGGGTGAGTTGGCGATGTTTCTCGTTATTCTCACAAGTACAAGGATATCCTTTTTCCATCGTGCCAGCAGCTGCCTTGCGTATGATTCATTCCTGTACCGTTTACGTCAACAGAGCTCACTTACGTAATCACGGAAAGCTGATACAGAGACATAAAGGCTCTCTAGAAAATTCCATCCATTTGGAATCTTCGTTTCATAGTCTGCCCCCCGTTTGTATATCACTTACGACATAAATAATGTCCGGTACAAAATCAGCGAATCTATCAAAGTTTCTTTTAAATATATTTACAATTACACCACACAGTGCTTAATATATTGATAAGTGTAATAAGTTAAAATGATTTAACACCACGCTAAATTAACGTGGAATGTAGTCGTTTTAAATCAGGTTATGCTAAGGGAATTACATTAGGAAACGTAGTAGATGAGTTTCACTATTTGGGCAGTAAAATAACTGATGAAGCCCCAAGTACAGAGGATATAAAACGTAGACTGGCAATGGCAAGAAAATCTCTTCTGAAGAAGAGAAATTTGTTAACATTGAATACAGATTTAAGTGTTAGGAAATCTTATCTGAGGGTATTTGTCTGGAGTGTAGTCATGTATGGAAGTGAAACATGGACGATAAACTGCTTAGACAAAAAGAGAATACAAGTTTTCGAAACGTGGTGCTACAGAAGAATTTTAAAGAGTAGATGTCTCGATCGCGAAACTAATGAGGTGGTACTGTACAGAATTGGGGAGACAAGAAATTTGTAGCACAAGTCGACCAAAAGAAGGGATCGGTTGACAGGACACATTCTGAGACATCAAGGAATCATCAGTTTAGTACTGGACGGAAGTATGGGGATAGAAATCGTAGAGGGAGACCAAGAGATGAATATAGTAAGCAGATTCAGAAGGATGTTCAGTAGGATGCAGTAGTTATTCGAAGATAAACAGGCTCGCACAGCTGCATCAAAACCAGTCTTTGGACTGAATACCACAATAACGACAGCAAATTTACGTATATTTGATAAACGAACTACATGAGTAACATTTAACAATATGCAAGATGCTATATTAAGTTGTAAGAAGACTTCATTCGACTTCCAAATCTGAGGAAATATTATGCAGACATATTCACAAAATCCGTTCAATAATTACGACAGAAAATTGTAACCTAGAGAATGTACCAAGAATGTAACAAGCTACTATATATATTATTTCTCAACGTATACAAACCGTATATGGATGAAAGAAGTTTCTTTAGAAAGGTGTTCTAACCAATTTCTGACACTGTATACCGATTTGGCCCTGAAACGACCTATTTGTGCAAAATTTTGACATAAAAGAGACTTTTAACTATTACAGGCAAAAAAGTGTCATGGATGTCAGCTCCGTACCTATATTTTACGAAGCTCACTAATTACTCAGGAATACGAAACTCCCTTTTCCTATTATCTTATTACAAATACCATTTTGTTTGTTTTAATGTACTTATTAACTAGATAATTTGTGTACAGCAGTGTCATATATAATAACCATGACCACTGCTGTGGTCAATTATCTCCACCTGTCATACAAATTGATTTTTCTGAACGAATATACTTTGTGGAACAACAAACATACATTGAAGAGCTAAAGAAATTGGTACACCTGCCTAATATCGTGTAGGGCCCCACGAGCACACAGAAGTGCCGCAACTCGATGTGACATGGACTCGTCTAATGTCTGAAGTAGTGCTGGAGGGAACTGAGAGCATGAATTCTGCAGGTGTGCCCATAAATCCGTAAGAGTACGAAGGGATGGAGATGTCTTTAGAACAGCACATTGCAAGGCATCCCAGATATGCTCAATAACGTTCATGTCTGGGGAGTTTGGTAGACAGCAGAAGTGTTTGAACTCAGAAGAGTGTCTCTGTAGCCACTCTGTCGCAATTCTGGACGTGTGGGGCGTCGCATTGTCCTGCTGGAACTGCCCAAGTGCGTCGGATTTCACAATGGACATTGTAAGGTGGCAGAATAAATGAAGGTCAATTTCGCACCTTACATAAGAGTCTTATACATCGTAACGGGAAGGTGAATGTGACACCTAACTTACTTCGGCAGTCATGAGCAGATTTCCCTATAAGTATGTTATGCAAAAGGGATGACACGCAATCAACGGTATTAACACACAGCCCCTATATGATGCATGTCAATGAGCAGAAGGTGAAACAAGCAGCAAGAGGAAACGTTTTGTGAGGAAATGAGCACAGTCAGAAGCAGACGCCACACCGTCAGAGACACCATGAAAAACTCTTAGGGGGCATCCCACGGTGGGAGTCAGCAACTGGACAGGTGACGCATACTGGAGAGCAAGCAATGGGCCACCAGAAGTAAGACAGAAAGAAGCTTTAGAAAACTGTGTTTCGGAATTCCAAATGGATACAAACAAAACCAGTGATGCAGTTGATCATGGGAACAGTGAATGGAACACATGTGATGTATACATGTAACTTTTAGGCATCTGGAGCAGACACAAAACGTCGGATTGGCGGAAACGAACTATAAAGGAGTAAAGTGCTGAGATTTCGACACAATTCAATGGAAGGGCCCTTGCGATTGACAGAGAGAGTTTTCACAAAATAAGAGGAACACTCCCATTGGTCAAAAAAGCTGTGACATGTAGAACGAATGAACCCAAGTGGGGAGACAGTTCGGCTACGAGAAAGACAAGAGCGAAATTTTCGTGAGCTCTTCTCTGAAATGGCGTCAAGTGCAGAACGGAGCACATAACGCTCTGTACGACACAGAGGAGAAATTTGAGCGAACACTGTGTTCACTGCGGCTGACATTCTGCTAGATATTAGCTGTAGTGTTGTTGAGCTCCAACTGGGGAGAAATGAACTAGCCAGTTAGATAATTGTTCTCGCGAGGACTGAGAGGGCATTTTAATATCCATGCACGTGCATATCGCCATGTTCCAAGATTAGGGATGAGTACATGTTTTCTCGCATAATGGGGAAAATAGAGACAGTTTCTGCTGGAAAAATTAGCAAAGGTTTAATTAGTTTTTATAGGAATTTCAAAGGACGAGAACAGCCATGCAGACGACAGCTCATCGCAGCTAATGTAAGTAACGCGAGCAGAGTCGTAAACTTATTGGCTCACCAGCTTGCGTCCACTGTAAACTCGAGCGACCTTGGGTAATCGTTTGCTCAACTTGTCACAAAACTAACCATCCTCCATAGACTTGATTGTCATCCTAAATAGTACCGAACTTTGAGCCGGAATTGGATGATTTATCATAATAATGGCTAACATCATGACGTAGTCATAGGAATAATTTTGTAAAGAAACTTCTAGTTAAAATTTACCATTGTGGAGTTTAGGATTATATCACTTGCTGAGGATGAGATATGTTCATTTGACAACGGTCGTAACATTGTCACATTGTAACTGTGTAAATGCATGTATTTCTGTGTTAAGACTGCAACATTAAACAAAAAAATGACAGCTTACACAGTTGTTGTTCTGACCGCAACTTACAATATGAATTGATGCAGGTGATCAGACAGAATGCTTACATATGTGTTAAAACGTCCCCTTAGAAAAATTACTGACAAACAATATTTTTTTGCGCAACGCAATCTGACTTTCAAAAATCCCTACAAAAGAATGGCCCTGACTAACATTAACCTATACGTTTCACAAATCACTTACCTCACAAAAATCTTGGTTACTTGAACTACTGCAATACAGCGAGCGCCACTACTGCCAGCTAAATAAAAGATTCAAACTACAGAAGGCACTAACTACTGATAGGCATAGTTAGCAAATGAAAGATTTTAATACAGAACAAACAATGTATTTACCTTAATAGTCATCATAAGTCATAATATATATAGCATTTCATGACATCCAGTCTCACAAATTTCAAAATTCCGCCATTTCTCTCCCCACATCCACCACTGCTGGTGGCTCACCTCCAACTGCGCAACGCTACGCGCTGTTAACAGCCAACTGCCCAGCGCTACAATGGCGAGTATTACAACAATGCCGACCAGCCTCAGACTGCACACAGCACAGCCAGTGATTTTCATACAGAGCGCTACGTGGCGTTACCAATAAGAAAACCTAAACAGCCTACTTACATAGCCCCCATGCTCCCCACAAAAAATTTTAAAAATTGTTTTGGGCACTGACCAATACATATTTGTTAAAAAAAATTTCACAAGTACAATAACAAAGAAATCATATGCACACACTTATTGATACAATGTTGGTCAAAAGCTAAAATTTTCTCACAGTCCATAAAGACAGTCCTGATCATTCATCACAGTAAAATTGCTGCGACTGTGCAGGTGCACAATCACCATTGAAGAGTCTTGCGGACAATATAGCAAGACCATAAACCACCACTTGTGCACTCACAATTTTTTTTTAAATGTCCTTTGTTGTTGTTGTGGTCAGTTCTGAGACTGGTTTGATGCAGCTCTCCATGCTACTCTATCCTGTGCAAGCTTCTTCATCTCCCAGTACCTACTGCAACCTACATCCTTCTGAATCTGCTTAGTGTATTCGTCTCTTGGCCTCCCTCTACGATTTTTACCCTCCACACTGCCCTCCAATACTAAATTGGTGATCCCTTGATGCCTCAGAACATGTCCTACCAACCGATCCCTTCTTCTGGTCAAGTTGTGCCACAAACTTCTCTTCTCCCCAATCCTATTCAATACTTCCTCATTAGTTATGTGATCTACCCATCTAATCTTCAGCATTCTTCTGTAGCACCACATTTTGAAAGCTTCTATTCTCTTCTTGTCCAAACTATTTATCGTCCATGTTTCACTTCCATACATGGCTACACTCCATACAAATACTTTCAGAAAAGACTTCCTGACACTTAAATCTACACTCGATGTTAAGAAATTTCTCTTCTTTAGAAAGGCTTTCCTACCCATTGCCAGTCTACATTTTATATCCTTTCTACTTCGACCATCATCAGTTATTTTGCTCCCCAAATACCAAAACTCCTTTACTACTTTAAGTGTCTCATTTCCTAATCTAATTCCCTCAGCATCACCTGACTTAATTCTACTACATTCCATTATCCTCGTTTTGCTTTTGTTGATGTTCATCTTATATACTCCTCTCAAGACACTGTCCATTCCATTCAACTGCTCTTCCAAGTCCTTTGCTATCTCTGATAGAATTACAATGTCATCGGTGAACCTCAAAGTTTTTATTCCTTCTCCGTGGATTGTAATACCTACTCCGAATTTTTCTTTTGGTTCCTTTACTGCTTGCTCAATATACAGATTGAATAACATTGGGGAGAGGCTACAACCCTGTCTTACTCCCTTCCCAACCACTGCTTCCCTTTCATGCCCCTCGACTCTTATAACTGCTATCTGGTTCCTGTACAAATTGTAAATAGCCTCTCGCTCCCTGTGTTTTACCACTGCCACCTTTAGAATTTGAAAGAGAGTATTCCAGTCAACATTTTGCCTTTCCTTAATCTTTCGTCTAAGATAAGTCGTAAGGTCAGTATTGCCTCACGTGTTCCAATATTTCTACGAAATCCAAACTGATCTTCCCCGAGGTCGGCTTCTACTAGTTTTTCCATTCGTCTGTAAAGAATTCGTGTTAGTATTTTGCAGCTGTGGCTTGTTAAACTGGTTGTTCGGTAATTTTCACATCTGTCAACACCTGCTTTCTTTGGGATTGGAATTATTATATTCTTCTTGAAGTCTGAGGGTATTTCGCTTGTTTCATACATCTTGCTCATTGCTTAGAACCAGCAATGCTGTTATCCAGTCCCTTGCTGAATTATTAACACACGTGCAAACACTAACAGTCCCAACTGCTCACATACTGTGCATATATTATGACCAACAGAAACACGTGCAGTGAAATGATACTTAATTTGAAGAACTGGTGTCTATACAATTATAAGTTTACAACATAAGAATACAATTATAAAGGTACAAAATACATCATTAAATAAGGTAACAGTACAGATAACATTTGTAGTAACACAGGCTTTGCAAAAGAATATAAATATACATATACATCAGTGTTACAGGAATTATGACATAAGTACATACATAAAAGATCAGAATAACTTTTGAAACATCAACTTCACACATGAGCATTAAAACAAAACAGAATAAATAATGTCTAAACATCTTTACAAAGAAAATAACATATTATCAGAAAAATTCTACAATGCAACTCTCATCAGATAAACACATAAAGACAGGAAGAACACAAATACCCAAGGGTACACAAACACATAGTGGGATAACACAAGGAAAGGACAGGGTTTGCTTTACTGCAGTATTTTGCAAACAAAACTTTCTTTACTTTTCGGAGATCTCCCTTCGTTCTTCATTATTTCCAAAAAGTCCTATCTATACCTGCTCTCTGTACTTTTTTCGTATAACTTCTCAATGCATTTCTTCCAATGCATTGCAACTCATTCTCTTATATAGTCTACCCCCTCTTAAGCTAACTTAAATCTACTGAGCCCAGATGCTAAACTAAGGGACGAGGCAATGCAGCAGCACAAAACAATTAATACAAACAGCAACGAAAAAAATGCAAACTGGCAAAGCAAGCTACAGTAAATCTAAATTACCAAGCAAATGCAACATTACAACTAATATGAGCCAATGTGCAGCAACAAGAAAAATAAATCAGTAGTAAAACTGGCTTAACAGAGTAATACAAAGTGAAATTCAGTAGCACTATGCCTGGTACACAGCAGCAGCAAATGCAATAACTTATACCTAAACATGACAAAGCTCAAGCAGAAAAAATAGTACACTAAAGACAACAATGCAGATTAGGGAAATGTCTACTCACATCTTAATATTTACGTCATTAAAGTGGTGCACCACAAAAACTTATTCTATGAAATAAATTACCAAATACTTGAAAAGAAACTTATGTATGCAGTTCCTGCGAAGGGAAATGTCTTTTTGTGCTCCCTCATTTTTTTTGGAAGTATCACAAAATTATTATTTACTGGATCTATAGACAGAAAATATCTATATTAGTACATCTATAAAATTTTATTTTAACCAATGCTGCAGTGCAGCTAAAAACTAGATATTAAACAAAATGAGCAAATATGTACAAAGGAAGACATGAAACATCATTCATTAGCTATATGGCATTTCATAAGGTAGTAAAAAAAATCTCTCAACCAGAAAGACAGTAGTCATAATCAGGTGTATAGACATAAAATATTTCTCGTCATTTCATTAGGCATTTCAGCAAATATCATAAATTAAGAGCTCCACAGTGTAATCATATGTTTTCACGTTTGGGCGTGTCGTATTTGCGATGCTTTCTACACAGAAATGTCAATAGCGAGGATATGCCCTCTTTTTTTTTCTCCACCTGTGCCTCTGAAAGGTACACACTAATGGCTTTTTTCCAGGCGACTGTCATGCAGCTGGGTGCTTACAGTGACCTACCGAAATATTTACGACATCAGTTTCTGCTACAGTGACAGTTGGATACAAATAAAATTTCACAGGTCGAAATATTTGCGTACAAATCTGTAGAAACAAAATCCTTTAAATATAACAGTGTCCAAAAAATTTTCGTCGGCATTGTGGTACATTCACACATTTACACACATTTCATAACTCTTAAAGTACGATTCTTGGTTTCTAACATCCTTTTTCACAAACCAGAGTCCCTAACCACTACTCATTATTCCTTACCTTATTATACATATACAATTCGTTGACACTTCTTCAATATTTCATCATAATAAATACATAGCATAATCAAATTCCTCATATATCATCGGCTTATTGATCATAAGCATAACTCAACAGCATAATACACATAGTCATCGTAACAATAGCATCATAGCACCTCAGTCAAGTCTCAAAATCGTTGTAGCTTTCTGCAATAATTTCAAAACCTAAAAAGAATTCTCTGCTCATTTCAATAGTGTCATCTACCTCAAACGTACTTTAAAAATCATGATCTCATACCAAATGCGACATTCAAAGCTCTCATTTATCACAATGGTTCCAAAAAATATGAACAGTTCACAAAGTACAGACAAAATACAATTTCATAAGTGTGAAGTTATCCAACTGTGTAATTACGTAAACATCTGTCACTCATGTAGTAAAATAAATGTTTGTCTCTCTCAGCTAAATGATCAGATAGCTGTGTAATTTATGTGTTAGAGAAATATGGTACCAATGTGTAAAGTTGTATAAGCAAATACCACATTAGCTAGGGCTCCTTGTGCTTGCCAGACACATGGTACACAAAGTAGACATGTACCCCCTGAGGATTAATGTAATTATACCCTCAGGTGTTACAGATTACAGCAATGGAATGAAATGTATCAAGGAAAACTTTTGTATCATTGTACTTCAAATATCTTTAAAAATAAATGTTTTAAGTACAAAATTAATCACTCAAATACGTGTACTGTAGCGCTAAACTGTGCGTCTTATTGTAAGACAATCTCTGTGGAAGTGTCATAGTTATCGTCCTCCGAAAGCTAAGTTCTGCAGAAGTCAATGTACTTACCTCATGATAAACAAAAGTGAAATGCTTTGCGTATAGAAATCTTAGTTATTACGCTTATTGCAGTGATGAAGAAAGTACTGTGCTGTAACGTATTATTGTGCTACGGGAAAGGCTGTCTCATTGTAGCTATACCACAAAAGTTACTACTAAAACATGTTTTACTTTCCAGAATAATACAGAAAAACTGTGCAGATATAAAACAGAAACACTGCAAAAGCAACATTGTAAATTGTCACTCACTAGTAGTGTCATGATAAAATCGTGTAGCTGTCACATAAACTAACCACTGTGCCATGTGGTATCTCATTGAAAGTACTTTAAATCCAGAATGTATTTTCAAGTAAACCAAAATGTTGCATTAAAATCTCATTAGCAGTACCAGTATATGTTCTAAGTATGCAAGCCTTATAGTCGTTACGTAATCGTGCAACTAACAAGCAAGAACCGGCCGCGGTGGCCTAGCGGTTCTAGGTGCTCAGTCAGGAACTGCACGACTGCTACGGTCGCAGGTTCGAATCTTGCCTTGGGCATGCATGTGTTTGATGTCCTTAGGTTAGTTAGGTTTAAGTAGTTCTAAGTTCTAGGGGACTGATGACCACAGATGTGAAGTCCCATAGTGCTCAGAGCCATTTTTTTTAACAAGCAAGAATGTACACACACAATAACACTGTGACGTCTGTTCACTATAACAATGCGTTCGTAATTACTGTCTAAATATGTTCCCTAGGTTCTAGACTGGATAGTGAACTTCAAAACATTGTTGCATGTTAACAGTTTCTAAGTGTGACAAAGCATACTAGTAATGTGAAGTGAAAAATTTTATGGCAAAGACTAAGATATAAAGCAGATAATCTTTCAATAAACGGTTTTACATGTGAAATGTGGTCCAATCCTTTACTCTTCACAGTACTCAGAGTTTCAACTTGAACGTAATTATCATTCGGTATATGTCGGTAAAGTATACTGAAATTTTTCTCAAGGTTAACTATGTTATTTTTTTCCCAGCCAGCCGGCGCACGTGGCTGCCTGCGGTGCGAGTCATTGTCTGTCTCTTTGTTGGCGCGCGTCGTTATTGGGATAAGGAGGCCTAACTTCTACAAATTCACCTTGTCGAGAGTGCCCTGCTCTGTTTGAATCTCGCCAGTACTGATGCAATTCAAGTCTGTCGTTACAATTATATCGTCTGTCGTCATGTTGGTAGATTCCATAGTTTCTTTCTTGTCGGTCACATGGTGGAGAATTTCTCCCAGAATCGTAACTACGCGCTGGACCGTTGCGGCTAAAGTTATTCTGTCTCCCTTGATAATAATTATTTTGATTCCCATATTGTCTGTTTCTCTGATTGTCTCTGTGATAGTCAGTACCACGGAGAGGTGATCTTTCCCTGTAATTATTACTACTCTGCCAACGGTTGTCATACAGGTGGTGTCTGTTTTGGTCACGATTTGTGTTGTGAGAATAGCCTTGTCGTGTCCAGTTATTATTTCTTTTATCGCGGAATTGCGACGGATGTGACCTGTAATTGTTGTGTTCCTGTTTTCGCGTTCCGCGATTGTCAGTGTCAATTTCTAATTCTTGTAAGAGTCCCTGAAAAGCTTCAATGTCGTCTTTGCAACGTTCTGCCAAAATAATATGTCGCAAATGTTCAGGTAATTTGATTAAGCAAATGCGGATGAGTTCTGAGGGGCTGTATGGGTTTGACAGGTACTGATTCCTGTGCAACATGTCTTCAAAATATTTCACAAGACTAGAAAATTCAGATTGTTCGAAATGTTTCATCATTATGATGCTATGTTTTATCCGGTTTTGTGTAGCTTGAGACCAATATGCTGAGAGGAAGGCATGATAAAATTCTCCTTCACTGTGGCAATCGTGAGTGACCGATCGCATTCTTACAGCTGGTTCATTCTCTAAATAGCCATACATAAATTCTAATCTGTGTTCTAATGACCAGTTGGGAGGAAAACAATGAGAGAATTTATGGAGCCATGCTTGTGGATGAATGTCGTTGCCAGAATTCTTAAATGTTTTGAATTTACGTGTAGTAATGAACAGCTTATAGTCAAAATCATCATGTCGGCGAGTCGCATGTCCGTCATTGTTACGTCGTTTCGGCGGTTCCATCTCAAAATTCGGTGTACCTTGCCAATTTCTTTCATAATCTCCAAAGTGCACTGAGTTATTATTTTGTGGCTCTTCCGTATTTCTATGTCCCTCTTCCCGTATTGGAGTGCGAGTGGCCTCTAAAATATGTAATTCCTGTATTACCTGTGTCAACTGATCTTGTACTTCCCGGATTTCTCTTTGGTGTTGTGTATTAATTTGATTCTGATTTTGTTTGAATTTCCTAATTTGTTCGCACTCTTCTGTGTCATTAAAGACTACCGGTTTTGTGTCATTCAAATTATCATCTACCTTCGTAGATAAATTATTTAGCTGATCCGAAAGTTCAACTACTTTCTCTGATAATGAACTAATTTCCTCCATGTGTCTTTCTGAACCAATTTTCAGAGTATCTACTGTGTCCTTTAAGTTTTCCTGAGTTTTTGCAAGTTGCATAACTGAATCGGTAGATGCAACTGAGTCAATTTTAGCTTGCAAGGTGTCGTGATTTTCATGAACTATAGTTTACAGTTCCTTTATGGCTGCTTCGTGATTCTGTAATGCATTTTTATGACGCGAAAAAATAGGTTGGAAATGCTCACAAATTTGTGTTTTTACGTCATTATAGACTTTTTGACATTTCGATTCGATTTTATGTAACTCAGTAGTTAAATCTTCACGTGATTGTTCAAGTGTGGTGTCTAACTTTTGAAGATATTGTTCCATTGGGTCTAAATGTTGCTGTGTTTGTCTCTGGCGTTGTTCCATTGTGTCTAACTTTTGAAGATTTTGTTCCATTGTGTCAAACTTTTGAAGATTTTGTTCCATTTGTGTCTAACTTTTGTAGCCTTTGTCCCATTTGTTGGATTAACTGTAATAACAATGCACTGGTATCTGAAACATGTTCCTCAGTGCTTTTCGGCAGTGAAGTTGCACCGGCAACATTCACATTTTGACAAGCAGAAAATGTGTCTTGACTTATTTGAGAAAATGGTGAGGACCCAAAACCTGAATCTGCAGTATTTGCAAAATTGTGTCCTGTCATTCCCGATGCCTGAGGCGGGCTGTTGCCGACCGATCGATCGATAATGCTTCCCTGTTCACTAATTGTTTCACTGTCTACACCATTGTTTGCCGCCCTCTCCATTTCCCTATGCGCAGTTACCAAATTACTACTTTGAACATTAGTTAATTCATTACACGGTGGCGCTAACACACTGCTTTCGTCTTCACTGTCATTTCTCAGTTTACTTTAGAGCCTAGTATTACGTTTTTCACACGCCATTATTGTCACAATATTTCACACGAGAACACAGAAAAGCACAATTTGAAGAGCAAAATGAGAAAACACACTAGCATAGCATTGAAAATGATATCTCGTTAATTGCAAGCGCAGCTGCGAAATACTTGGTGCAAATCTACATGCATGCCACAACTGTTTTACTGTACAAGAATGAAAAACTACAACTACAAAGGAAATTCTCTCTACAATTACGCACCAGCAATAAACAAAAGCTACACTAATTACACAAACTACAAGAAAAAATCAGAAGATTCCAGTGAGGTTTCCTCGGCTAAGGGTCGACATATAAAACGTCCCCTTAGAAAAATTACTGACAAACAATATTTTTTTGCGCAACGCAATCTGACTTTCAAAAATCCCTACAAAAGAATGGCCCTGACTAACATTAACCTATACGTTTCACAAATCACTTACCTCACAAAAATCTTGGTTATTCGAAGTACTGCAATACAGCGAGCGCCACTACTGCCAGCTAAATAAAAGATTCAAACTACGGAAGGCACTAACTACTGATAGGCATAGTTAGCAAATGAAAGATTTTAATAGAGAACAAAAAATTTATTTACCTTAATAGTCATCATAAGTCATAATATATACAGCAGTTCATGACATCCAGTCTTACAAATTTCAAAATTCCGCCATTTCTCTCCCCACATCCACCACTGCTGGCGGCTCACCTCCAACTGTGCAACGCTACGCGCTGTTAACAGCCAACTGCCCAACGCTACAATGGCGAGTATTACAACAATGCCAACCAGCCACAGACTGCACACAGCACAGCAAGTGATTTTCATACAGAGCGCTACGTGGCGTTACCAGTAAGAAAACCTAAACAGCCTACTTACAGTGTCACTTGTAAAAGTCATATCTAGACGTATCAGGGGTCCCATATCACTCCGACTGCACACGCCCCATACCATTACTGAGCGTCCACCAGCTTGAACAGTCCCCTGCTGCTATGAAGGGTCCATGGATTCATGAGGTTATCTCCATACCCGTACACGTCCATCGGTTCGATACAATTTGAAACGAGACTCATCCAACAAGGCAACATGTTTCCAGTCATCGACAGTTCGATGTCAGTGTTGACAGGCCCAGATGAGGTGTAAAGCTTTGTGTCATGCAATCATCAAAGGTACACGACTTGGCATTCGGTTCCGAAAGCCCGTATCGATGATATTTCGTTGAATGGTTCGCACGCTGACACTTTTTGATGGCCCAGCTTTGAAATCTGCAGCAATTTGCGGAAGAGTTGCACTTATGCCGAACGATTCTCTTCAGTCGTCGTTGGTCCTGTTCTTGCAGGATCTTTTTCCGGCGGCAGCAATGCCGGAGATTAGATGTTTTACCGGATTACTCGTGAAATGGTCGTACGGGAAAATCCTCACTTCATCGCTACCTCGGAGATGCTGTCCCATCGCTCGTGTGCCGACTATAACACTACATTCAAACTCACTTAAATCTTGATAACCTTCCATTGTAGCAGCAGTGACCTTTCTAACAACTGCGCCAGACACTTGTCTTATAAAGGCGTTGTCGTCCGCAGCGCCATATTCTACGTGTTTACATATCGCTGTATTTGAATATGCATGCTTATACCAGTTCTTTGCGCTTCGGTGTATTTGTCATTGTCACCTTGAATTATGGTTTCCACTACGGTCTACGGCCTAACGTGCTTACCTAAAGTACGAAGCGCAATTAAAATCACAGAATGCAACTGTACGTTATTGCGGCGATAATGAAGCACCAGGTAAGAAGCAAACACTACGTTTTAACTCATATATATTTCGCATTTATTTACTTCGTTGTATTTTATACTCGTATTTCTCATTAAACTCCTCTTCAACAATGTTAAAGGGGTGTCCCAAAAAGAACTACCCAATTTTAATTTGTGATAATATTGAGACAAATGTCACTAGATAACTGAAACAGCGCTAGATATAATCGGCATGGTCTAGAGTTTCAGAAAAAAATCCTCTAGATGTCGCTACGAGCGCTGACCTGGAGCGTGGACATGGAAGATGACACTTTTATGTCACGGTTGATATTCAGAGATGAGGCAACTTTCCATATTAGCGCTAAGTTTCACCGTCATGATGTGCGTGTATGGGGGCTCCTGAAACAATTGAACACGACGTGATTCACAAAAGTGAATGTTTTTTGTGCTGTTTCGCAAAGCATGGTTTATGGGAAATGGCTCTGAGCACTATGCGACTTAACTTCTGAGGTCATCAGTTGCCTAGAACTTAGAACTAATTATACCTAACAACCTAAGGACATCACACACATCCATGCCAGAGGCAGGATTCGAACCTGCGACTGTAGCGGTCGCTCGGTTCCAGACTGTAGCGTCTAGAACCGCACGGTTACTCCCATGGCTTATGGACCCTACTTTTTTGAGGAAGAAACCGTAACAGGACAATCATATCTTGCAATGCTACGGAGCTGGTTATTCCAACAGCTTGACTCTGACAATGTCATCTGTCAGCAAGATGGAGCACCACCGCAGTGGCACAACAACGTGCGCAGTTTCCTCAGTGCCAACGTGCCTCAACGTTGGATATGGCGTATAGGACCGCGAGACCAGGCTTTACACTCTTGGCCTCCTAGGTCCCCTGACTTAACACCATGTGATTTCTTCCTGTGGGGATTTGTTAAACAATGTGTTTACGTTCCACCCTTACCTCGTGGCTCCGATGAACTAAAAACCAGAATATCAGCTGCTGTAGCTTCAATGACAGAAGACATCTTACGCTCAGTTTGGGATGAATTCGGCTATCGGCTAGATGTCGTCCGTGCAGCCAGTGGAGAACATATTAACGTTTATGATGGATTTTTATAAACTTGTCTTTTCTGAGTAATTTAGTATGCAATTTATTGGTGTTAAGCCCTTATTCCTCATAAATGGTTCTGTTTGACTGTAGAAGGATACAAGATGACTGGGACAGGGTTTGTGATTGGTGTAAAGAATGGCTGCTAACTCTAAATATAGATAAATGTAAATTAATGCAGACGAATAGGAAAAAGAATCCCGTAATCTTTGAATACTCCATTAGTAGTGTAGCGCTTAACACAGTCACATCGATTAAATATTTGGGCGTAACATTGCAGAGCGATATGAAGTGGGACAAGCATGTAATGGCAGTTGTGGGGAAGACGGATAGTCGTCTTCGGTTCATTGATAGAATTTTGGGAAGATGTGGTTCATCTAGGAGACCGCTTATAAAACACTAATACGACCTATTCTTGAGTACTGCTCGGGCGTTTGGGATCCCTATCAGGTCGGATTGAGGGAGGACATAGAAGCAATTCAGAGGCGGGCTGCTAGATTTGTTACTGGTAGGTTTGATCATCACGCGAGTGTTACGGAAATGCTTCAGGAACTCGGGTGGGAGTCTCCGGAGGAAAGGAAGCGTTCTTTTCGTGAAGCGCTACTGAGGAAATTTAGAGAACCAGCATTTGAGGCTGACTGCAGTACAATTTTACTGCCGCTAACTTATATTTCGCGGAAAGACCACAAAGATAAGAGAGCTTAGGGCTCGTACAGAGGCATATAGGCAGTCATTTTTCCCTCATTCTGTTTGGGAGTGGAACAGGGAGAGAAGACGCTAGTTGTGGTACGAGGTACCCTCCGCCGCGCACCGTATGGTGGATTGTGGAGTATGTATGTAGATGTAGATGTATTTAAAATCGGGTCATTCTTTTTGGGACAGCCTGTATTACGGTCGAAAGTTAGAAATTACAGCAATACTCGTAATGCATGGAAATGTATGTTCAGCGATGTCAGAAATTCGTGATTATTGTTTCACGTCGTTCGGTTCATTTCTAAAAATGTTTTCTTTTCATTCTCACACATACCCTCATCCCAGTGACAACACTTATTCCAAGTACTGTCATTATCTAAAACTGTAAAAGTGCGAAAGTTTCGCAAGGGTCGCCTGGTGTTGTATTAAAATGTGTTCGTGACGGACCTCTCAGTCTATCGAATAAAAACTACAAGATCGTACTTGAGCAGACGAAAACTAGGGCCAGGCGTAAGCGTAGCGTCAGAACTACACCGTACATAGCGGGTTAACGCGCTCAACTTTCAATATCTACGGCTGCGGTTGAAAGCTTCAGATAAGTGGACCAGGAGCGTGTGTATGCGGTGCAGGTGAGGAGAGTATTTTTCTCTTTCGCGCAGACCTACGCCAGGGTGGAAGAAATTCAGGGAGAGAGGAAGAAGAGAAAGCTGAGTGAGCGAGACCTGAGGGACGGGTCGCGGTACCTGGAACCGTGGAAGGGATGCGGCGGCGGCGGCGGCCGGCAGGCGCACGTGTATTCGGGGAATGCGCCGAGGGCGCCCGGCCGCTTTTGTTGTGCGTGGAGGCGGAAGGCCGCGTCCACGTAACGGTCCGCGGCTCGCAGCCGCCAGCTGGTGGATCCCGGCAGGTACCCGCTCTGCTGGAATGCAGACAACTGCGGGAGACTGCTGTCCAACGTGGAGGAGACACACAAGCGACGAGTCGATTTCAGCGAGCTAGTATAAACGGGGATGGAGATCTGCGCGGCTGAGAAAAATCCACAAATTGTCTGTAACGGTATCCGCACGTACTAAATCTTTGTAAACCACCTCAACCAGTTCGGTAGGCCAGTCCTCTATAAGTTGGCTACAGCCTGTCTTGAAATTTTGTCTGCTAAAATCGGACGTTGTAATTTACATTCTGCAGCTACGAACATAGAGGCTGTTCATAAGCACTTTGCAACATGTGCATCTACGTGACTATTCTGTAGTTCATACTTCAGCGTTCTGCAGAGCCTTCATTCACTCACTTTCGGACTTTTTCTCGACCGTTACAAGTCCTATTTCATGCGGGAAAAAGGAACACCTAAGTCCTTCTTCCTCACCGTAGTAAGATGGGCCCTGAACCCTGTTTTGGTTGGAGTCAACAAAATAATTTGGTATTTGGAGCAGAAAGTAGGCGACTGACAAAGGGACTGTCAGACCTTTTGCTCACGACTTTTGATGAATCTTAGGTAGGTTGCAGAAGGGCCTGTCCTGAGCACCTGACTAGCGCATTTTCATGGGACGGCCTCTAGTTTTCGAAAAAAGTTTTACGCGTACTTCCTATATCTGTAACTATACATATGTTTCGATTGAGCAACCGTAGTGCAGGGGCCAGTGTTCAGGCTAGCACGCTGGCGGTACGGGTTCAAATACTGTCTCTGTACCATCCTTTTATTTTTCAGTTTCATCTTACAGAATATTATTAAATAGTATACGACAACCAAAATTACGCAAATATAGCCAATTTCGCCGTAGTAATTTCTTAATAAGTCAAACATTACAGGAAACTTTCTTCAAATGTTTGTTCAATTTTTTATAGAACTGATTACAAATCTGTCTTACACGCTATCGCTTGCTATGCTAGAACAGAATTCTGAATTTTATTTGTCACAGAAGCAACCGAAACACAAATTCACATAGCACCACGCGCATTTAATGACAGCTACCGTCTTGCAAGCATTCAGATTTTTTGGAAGTGATACCAGAAAACACAATTCATTTACACAACAAGAGTGTTCTTTCTTCAATTAACTTCAGTGCGAACCACACACATTTGATAGTTCCTGTGAAAGCGGATGAACTAATTGATCCAGAATTAAGGAACGTATGTTTTATGGAATCTTACCTCTAAAGATTTCTCTACTAGTTGGGAAAATTTTTAATTTTTCCGTGAATATTTTAAGCTGCCTGTAAGAGTAAACATCACAGGGTTGGCAAAGTGGAGTACATTTGGGTGGGATAATTTGCAAAGTACAGGCGCACATATTTGTTTTTAATTCACAGAGATTTGATCGTCAAGTGTCTGATCAATCTTGCCAATTCAACGAATCATTAATGTAAAGAAATATTTCTTGTCCCATGTACGGAAGAAAGATGGATTTGAAAAACTTTTCGTGTAGCACTTCTTTGAATTTCGCTGATTTCGCGCAGGTTACAATTACGTTTTTTAATTTGCGAGCCAAGGTATCAACTCTTTTTGAACAACCCGACCAAATTTTCCGGACGGTCCTCGCATACATAAGAAAACAGAAGGGAATATCTTTCCTGAGGTAGTTATCTATACAGTGCTGTAAAGGAATGAGTAATCTTGTACAAATCGGTGTTCGTCGTTTTCCTGCAAGGGATCTGTTGTACATCGATTGGTACTACAACCGGTTTGATCGATATTAATTGCATAAACGAGATCAAAATTAGGAATAGGTGCTTTCGCCGGCCGCTGTGGCCGAGCGGTTCTAGGCGCTTCAGCCTGGAACCGCGCGACCGCTAAGGTCGCAGGTTCGAATCCTGCCTCGGGCATGTATGTGTGTGATGTCCTTAGGTTAGTTAGGTTTAAGTAGTTCTAAGTTCTAGGGGACTGATGACCTCAGATGTTAAGTCCCATAGTGCTCAGAGCCATTTTTTTGAATAGGTGCTTTCGTCTGTATTTGGAATACTTCCGCAGCCTGTTCTATTAGTTAAACACATTTTAATATTGTACTGTTTCATAAACAGTTATGTAATGTCTAAAACAATGCACCTTTATCGAAACTGCATTATAAAACTTAGCTTTTGTAGTGGACATTGTATTTTTAACTATTTTACTTAATGCTCAACTGACAATAATTATGTAGTTAACACCAATGAACTTTCCTTTAACCTGATGAAGTGGTATACGTGATTATTTGCTGTACACAAAAAGTTCAACGAAGTTATTTCGATGTGAACCATTTCTTATACCCGCCTTCGCAGTTGAGATCGCTAACGCACACTTGTGCGCTGGCGCTCGACTCGGAGATACGCCGATTCGAATCCTGGTGGTGGAAAATTTTCCCTCCCAGTAATTGGCCGGCAAGGGGAGGAGAGTTGGTGGCGTAAAGTTCATGATCATCAGTCTTTGCGCCAGTGTCCTGAATTAAATTTCAAGTGTTTAAATCCTACCACCACCGCATGCTGTGGCCAAAAAGTTTTACTTGTTCTCAGCCGTTTCTAAATACCGGCGAGTTTCTTGGTTAGTGTATCTACCAGTACAGTGCCTTAAAGGACTAAATTTCATTTGCGACTCGATTTTTTCTTCGCATCTTTGTATATGCCACTCATGAGGAATGCTCGGTCTTACACTTAGCCGGAACACTTGCCAAGGTCTGTATTCATTAAACTGATTTTCGAATCGTGATACAGACTGATCTCTGGCCTGAGTAAAGCAGGTAAATTATTTGCATATCTTCAAGCGACAATGATGTCCAAAACAATCTTTCACTGTTTTAACACAGCGTAACACTTTTCTTGACTGATGGATTTTACTAAATTTTGCACATGATGTCTTGTTTGCCATTGTCGCCATCTTTGGCGATGAAGTGATACTGCGCGCAATAGGCCTGGCACTATAGTCGCCATTGTTTAACGCTGTCTTTCAGCTATAAGCAATTTGTACCAATATAATTTGTAGACAACCTTTTCGCCATTGTATACCCCGTGATATTGCACGAGAATTAACAGGTGACCCTGAGAAGACTCTCGGAGCAGTGGCTGACGAGAGTAGCTATTTCAATAGAAGCAGAAAAACTGTGTATGTCTTCTGACTAATATTTGCTGTTACCGGTCGCTAACCGTCTCATGTGCAGTATTGTATTGTGTACAAACAGTAACCGTAGCCACAAATTTACACCGTTTTACATTCCATTACGAGTAACATTTTCGGTCTACGGGTACTTTTAAGCGCACTGAACACAGGTTCGTGTGCTAACTAAAGCTGACTAAATGATTCGCGTATCTTTATGTGAAAATGGTTTCCGAACCCAGTCTTGAGTATTTCAGTATAGGTAAGGACTTCACCTGACTGATCGATTTTACTAATTTTTCAGGTATTAGGTCTTCCTTGTTTCTTTTTTTCTTTCTTCTTTCAGGAACGAGCGGTCCCTCATCCTCGGGGCACCTGGGCAATGTCCCGGTTGGCCAAGCCTAGTTAGCCCCGGCCACCTTGCCCATAGGCAGCTGTTCACGTGGATGAGGGTGTATCCGGACACAATCTTCGACCTCGCTTAGCAAGAAACGTGATTCATCCGACCGGGCAACGCGTTTCCATTGACCCACGCCCCAATATCGATGATATTGTGTCCATCACTGTCGTAACTGACGATGTCTTTGGGTAAACATGGAAAAACATAGCAGTTGTCTGGTGCAGAACCCCATGTTGAGCAGTACGCGCTGAGCGATGTATTTGGAAACATTTGTATGTGCACTCGGTCGCCAGCCATCTGTCCTGCATTGAGCTCCTTTTACACGATCGACGTCCTTGTGTCGGTTGAGTGCTCGAGACAAGTGAGTCTACTGCAGCGCCCCTGGCGTTTTTTTCTGCACTGTGTCTCGTCTGCTTCGAGTGGTCATTTTCTTACAAGTCAGCGCCATAACTGCGTTTGTTGTGAGAGCTGTCTGCTGTGCAGTTGGTATCTGAACGATGAGAGTGAGGTATCTGAACGATGAGAGTGAGGTTATAAGGAACTATCCTTTTTACGACAAAATCGATATACAGTAACAAATTAGGAACAAGCAATGACAATAGAGTTTATTAATGACCAAAGCAGAATTCATAGTGGAAGTTCTTGTCAAAGGTCGTGTGATAAACTCTTTGCACTACTGTGAACTGAAAGAACAGGAACAGTGTCATCCAAATGTCTCACAACAACTTCATTTATTTGCTCGAGAAAATATAAATTCGCAAACACATCAAACAATATCTAGAACTTAGTAAATAGCGCCTGTTTGCTTTATTCTTCCTTTTGTCGTGTTTTCTTGCTAAGTGCCAAGTAACATAGAAAATTATTTTTGTCGTTAAATGATTCTGACCTTTTCACTGTTGAAATAATTTTCATTAGAACACGTCTATCAGCTTACGTTCTTATTTATGAATAGTGTAGGCTTTTTCTCTGTAAAATGTAAAAATCATTTTGCCTTCAGATATTTCGCCTTTCTTGTAGAAGGACACTCTCTCATCTCTTTAGTGCTCAGTCCTGAGGTAGGTTCGCAGCAGTACGCCATTCCCTTCTTCTGTCTGCCTTTCTCTTAATTTCTTCGTAGTTATTGCATTCTACGTCATTCATAATCTGCTGTATGTATGACATCCTATTTCGTCACCGGCGATTCTTTCCCACGATAGCTCCTTCTGCTATGGTTCTATGTATGTTATTGTTTCTCAGGATCTATCCTACGAGTTTGTCTCTTCTTATTTGGATGTGTCTCCACAGAGGTATGGTTTCTTTTACTCTTCTCAGCACCTCTTCATTTTTAACTCTGTCTTTCCAACTGATCTACATCATCCTTCTGTAGCACCAAATCTCCAGGGCTTCTAACCGTCTCATCTCTTGTTTTCCTGTAGTTCAAATTTCACACCCGTATAGGGCCACGCTCCAAGCAAGTGCTTTCATTACACGTTTCCTTATTTACAGACTGGTGTTCTTGCTTGTGAATAAGTTCTTCCTCAAATTAAATGCAATTTCAACCTGCTATATTCTGCTTACAATTTCTTTGTGGCTTGTGCCATCTCTTGTAACCCTGCCTCCCAAATAGGTCAATTCCTCCATCACTTCTATCTTCTTTCTTCCATTTCTTATTCTTAATGGCTCATTCCCTTCTTCAGTATTGCATATCGTTACTTTAGTCTTTCGCTTGTTTATTCTCATATCTTAATGACTGCAGAAAATCCTTTCCATTGTGATGAGAACTTTCTATAGGTCTTCTTTCGTCTCCGCGATCACAGCAATATCACATGTGTGACGTAGCATGTCAATTTTCTGCCCATTCATTTTGATCCTCACCTCAGCAGTTTCACGAACTTCTTCTGTAGCTTCCTGGGTGTAAGAACTGAATATAGGAGGAGAAAGAGCACAGCCTTCTCACACGCCTTTTCTAATTTTTGCTTCTTGTTCCTGATGAAAATTCCTAATCACAGCCACTTCGTTCCTGTAGAGACTGTGTATCACTCGCATCTGTCTGCATTTTAGACCTGCTTTCTTCAACACTCTGAACATTTCTTGCCACATTACATTATCAGATGCCTTTTCCAGGTCTACAAAGGCAGTGTAAGTTCGCTTATTTTTCTGTATCTGCTTTTCGATAAGAAGCCTCAGTACCAGCATCGCTTCTGACGTTCTTAATCGCCTCCTGAATTCAAACTGGTCTTCACTCAGTAAATCTTCCACCTTCTCTTCAAGTCTCCACAGAATTATCTTTACAAGAATTTTTGATGCATGCGATATTAAGCTTAAGGTTCGATGCTGTTCACATTTTGTCGCTGCCGCCTTCTTTGGAATATCTGGAAATTTTTTATACCTGCCGGCCGCTGTGGCGGAGCTGTTATGGGCGCTTCAGTCTGGAACCGCGCCCAGCCGCTGTGACGGAGCGGTTATAGCCGCTTCAGTCCGGAACCGCGCTGCTGCTACGGCCGCAGGTTCCAATCCTGCCGCCGGCCAGAGTGGCCGAGCGGTTCTAGGCGCTACAGTTTGGAACCGCGCGACCGCTACGGCCGCAGGTTCGAATCCTGCCTAGGGCATGGATGTGTGTGATGTCCTTAGGTTAGTTAGGTTTAAAATGTTCAAATGTGTGTGAAATCTTATGGGTCTAACTGCTAAGGTAATCAGTCCATAAGCTTACACACTACTTAACCTAAATTATCCTATGGACAAACACACACACCCATGCCCGAGGGAGGACTCGAACCTCCGCCGGGATCAGCCGCACAGTTAGTTAGGTTTAAGTAATTCTAAGTCTTGGGGACTGATGACATCAGATGTCCCATAGTGCTTAGAGCCTTTTTTTCTTTGATACCTCTGCTGTGTTGTAGTTGGACCTAATCAGTTTCAGCAGCATCATTTTCATGTTTCATGAGAACACTAACAGTAAAAACTATCAGGACCTGTGTAACTCTCAAATGTGTCACGAAAACAAAGAACACAACACAAAAAATATGAAGAATACAAAGACAGACACGTGTTCTGCGCATGCACAGTATGCAGCATATTCGGAAATTAAGAACTCCACACTCGGAAGTATTTATATATTACTGACGTCATAGACACACTCACGTCGTGGTTGGTTGCTGATTTACACACAGGCACGAAAGGTGCACGCACTTCGAGCAGTCGATTTCGTCTTTCAACCTCTGTCCATATATGCTAACGGCGTTAGCACGCCAACAGTCTAACCAACTTGGCCGTTTCCGAGATGCTCATTCCGAGATGCCGGGCCTTAAAAGTCTGCCCATTTCAAAGTCCTGGGACCTTCCAGGCGGTACTTAGCCTCGCGGTGTGTAGTAGTCATAATGTCTTGGCTCATCAGCATTCGTCCATGTCCTTAATATCGTCAAGCCATTTTCTGCAACATTAATTGTGATGCTCATTCTAACTGGACGCTCAAGTACTGCAAAGCGTTAACTGAGGGTATCAGAAACTTCACAACTCGTACATCGCAGGTAGCAAGCAGACAGGCGTGTCGGAAGTCAGGCGCTTCAAAGATTGCACGAAAAACAAAGGTATCTGCAACACACAGTCAATAGCTGCAGGTAAAGTGATACTAGTTAAAAGATAAGTGCGGAAGTGGACTTTCGGAGATCCTGAGTCTTCCACACGTTCCAAGAACGCCTTTAGACTGCCAGTTTTCAGCTACCCTTACAACTGACATGCGGTGCTGCTTCATACTATCGCTTTCATCGACTTTTGTAATGTGAATCGTAATATTGACGCTGTCTTCTAACTTTTAGCCGAAAAGTGGCTATTATTGTACATACCCGCAGATTAGGCGCGGACATTTACATCCGCGCAGTCATATAGTCGGGGACCATTCGAGAGTAAGTCCTGAGAAATGACTCAGATCATTACGCTCCCGTTTTCAGAAAAGATCGATATCCAAGGTTATGATACAGGAAGGTCATGATCCAGGCTCTGTTTAGGACCAGGTAGAATCGATAGGACAGTCGAAAAAAGGAAATATCATTCAGTGTATCAGGCACATCATCTAATAGTGTCCGAGAAGTCGGTGAGCTAGTAATTTCTATCCCTTTCAGATACACCTAAGTAGGGGTATATGGCAGAGGTATGAAGCTTTCGAAGACATTGTCACAGGTAGTAAATTGGTGCGAGTGGCAGCGAGTGCACGTGATCTGATTCCAGAGAAAGAATAGAAACTTCACTTACACCCCCATCCATAGCCACTTCTTGAAAACAGTATCGCTCAGGCCGAGAAACAGCTTCTGCGCAGGGGCCGTGAAGTTTCAGTCACACTCTAAGTGCACGTGCAGTCAAGGGCCCAAAGGACCATATGTGGCTCGCGAGTCACGTTTTGCCGACCACTGCTATAAGGAACCCTTGGTCGCCAGTGGCTCGTTACAGAATAATTACGTTCCACGGGGATGTCACCTTTCAAGAAACCCTGAGCTGGACAACTTCCGATCACGCGGAAACAAGAAAATGCTGATATTGTAGTTTACTATATCATGAGTTATATAACCGTATTATTCTACCTATAACTTCTAATCACATCAAAATTTAGTTTTAATATTTTGTTAACACAAAAATAAAAAAAAATTCTTAACTTTTTCATTCTTATTTTTAATGTATCGATTTGTCGCCTAAACATGAAATGAATTTTTAAATGAACATTTTCAGACAATGTAATAAGTTCAATTCAAAGTTCAGATAAAGAACAGAGATAAAAAATCTTGATGGAAATGTCCAACAGTAGCATGATCACTGTTTTGTATTTTTGAATGTATGTTTTGTGTTGCTCTTCGTTGCTAGCAGTAGTCTTTCACTCTCCCCCCTCTCTTTCAGAAAATTTAAGATATCTCCACAACTTTCAGATAAGTCCACTTTTATTTGAAATTCTTTTCCCAATAAGGCCACGGACATCCGATTTCTTTCTTCGGACTGCTTTACTTCATCACACTGGAGACTATTTCAGCAAACTATTTACTGTTACGAACCGGAAATTTGCATGATACAAGCCTAAGCAATACGGAATGGGAGATCTTAGTTCTAGTCTGCTGCTTGAAGAAATCTTCCCAGATCTGGTCTGCTATTTTACTTTTATCAACTCCAGCATATGCATCCGGGAATGACAGAATTCATTGTATAACTGCTCTTCATGCAGGTTCAGATCCTGTTTGATGGTAACATTTAAAACACTGCCACTTCAGACGAAAATCTTTACATTCTTTAAGCGAAAAACTTGTAAGCAGATTGAACACATTGTTCTAAAAAAAGTGATAGTTTTGGGACAAATAATCAATGCAACGTAACAAGAAAGGTTGTCCATCATTTTCAAAAATCAGTCTCTATAATTTTGCTATTTCTACCCTGATCTCATGAACTTTCTATCTTAGGGATTTATCTTGTTTCCTGATTCCTGACTTGCTCCTAAGGTCCCTTATTATTCTGTCCAACTCAGCAAAAGTAATCGAGCTATTTTCCAGTTTTCTAACATCAATTTCAAACTGGGGCAAAATATTCTGCAGAAAACGCAGGTAGCATCCCGGAAATGAATGTTCAGTTTCATCAGCATCATGCTCCTAATTTGATGTCACAAAATGCCGAATCAGTCTTGGAACAATGTTCCTCGGCCTTTGAAATAAAATATGACTTGATGCCAGGCCAGGAGCATAAAATTCCGTCAATTGCAGGAAGTAGCGACAGCCATCTTGTACGGACATCTCGTAATATTTCCTTACACTCTCTCTCGACAAGCTATGAAAAGTCTCTCAGTGAGTGACCATTTGATACAGAGAAACCAGATTCACTGCAGATTGTGAGAACTAATCTCTCTATATGATAATGACATGTTTCAAGACCATGTTTTACAGTATTATCTATAACATGGCAGTTGCAATTAGCTCTCAAAATGGATGGATTTTATTTTTTCAGCAACACAAAAAAAAAAATGAATTGTTTTTGCCCTAGTTTACTGGAGCATTGCTAGACCTGCGTGCACTTACTAAATTCATATGAAAGCTATTAGATTCTGTAATGTTTTTTTTTTTTGCATGGAAAATGATGGAACATGTCTTTGTGGGTTTCTTTGGAGTCTACATAAAAATAGAGCAATCTCTGACGTATCCCATGATTAAAATGAAAGTACTGAATTACATAAGGAAAATTTTTCATATTTCCTCGATTTGAGCCATCTGAGGACAGAAAAACAACAATACTTTATAAAGGTCGCCTATGATTACATCTTCACTGTATGGACCAAGAGCATTCTTTGAGACAGCCGTTCTTTAGTCCTTCCACACAAAATTTTAGACGCAATATTACTGTCTGAAAACAAATAATGATGAATTTTCATTTGGCAATGCAGCTTTACGCTGAGATAAGCAGATAAGACCGGTGTCCGAACCGCACAATAACCGTGGGATCGGTGTGGGACGGCGAAGGGGTGAAGTGGACTGTGGTAGTCGTCGTTGGGTTGTGGACTACTGCGGCTGCGGCGGGGACGGAGCCTCTCCGTCGTTTCTAGGTCCCGGTTAAACATACAACATAGATACATACAATACTTCATTACTCTGTAACGAGCTACAAGAGACCACAAGTCCCTTGTACCCAAATACTCAGAAAATGTCCCTGAACAACCTCCGAAATTTTGTCCGTGGAGACCACGAAGGCAAAATTAGAGATTTGGAGGCCACACGGTGGCTTGTCAACAATCATTCCTTTCGCAGGGACACTGTTACAGGAAGTACCCTCCGCCCTAAGGTGGCTTTCTGAGTACAGATATTGACATAGATTTGTTGCAAATACACTTCCCCCGTTTGCCGCCGAATAACGCTATGTAAATCTCATTAAAATCCTTTTGGGTTTACAGCCGCATCATCTTATAAAAAACTTAAAGAAGTTAAACACTGCGCCCTGACGAAGGCAGCGACAACACTCTCGAAATATCGGATATTTTAGCATGTATTTTATAAGATGAGGCGTCAGTATAGTCAGAATGATTTTAATGAGACAGAAGCCGTAACATTTCTTCTATGCGATTGTCCGACATCACTGGGTGGTTATGGTAGTTCCTACTTGCAAGACGCTGCCGTTGATTGCCTGTTTCGGCGTTCCCGATCTACAGCCGTCTAGAGCAGGAATCACCGATTTGATTCAAACTGATAGTGTGTTCAGAGCAGAACTGGGACTTCGACATACGTAAACAGGGAGTCGAAACCCTCAACCGTTACGAGAAAATCGAGTCAGACAGTTGTAGTCGTTCTTATAGGCCTTGGTTTCTAGCATTCACGGAGTCCGCACTCAAGCGAATAAGCGCTTAGCTTCCTAATCGCGAGGCTTCTGGATCGAATGTCACTACCGGTACTTTCTTTTTCTTGTCCCGTAGTTCTAACAACAAATACACGTGGTATGCGACAAAATTGTGTGATTGCGGAGAACTGTTTATGACTGCAAGCCAAGTTTGTGTTGCAATAGACACAGCGAGAAAACCATGCACATGCAAAAATTCCGCTTTCGTCATATGTGCTGTATGTCGCAATAATCATTGTTTTCCTTGTTGATTTGTACGCTGCTCCATAGGTTATATATCATACTTTTGACAAATGTAGATACAAATAAAATGGCTATATTGATGGAAATGAAATTTTTATGTAACCTATTTTTATATCCAATCTCCTTACGAAAAAAATTCTTCTCTCATTTTTCCCTGATATAGATTATGAAAAGAATAAATGTATCATTAAATATCGCTAATTTGCACAGTGATACTAAACCTGGCGTTAGAATGACGTGGCGATGAAAAGAAAAGAAAGTTGTACCAGCAATACGATTCGAAGCAAGAGATTTCGCGTTTATGAAGCTAAGCGCATAATCGCTCGACTGCTGACTCCTTGGTCGATAATGACCATACGAAGTATATAAGAACGCCTACAATTTTCAAACTCATTTTTCTCGAAAACGGTTGAGAGTAGCGTCAACCTGTTTGCATATCTTGAAGTCCTAGTAGTGCCCCGCACACATGTCGACGTGAATCAGATCGGTGAGGGGGTGTTTGTACTGTTCCTTGGTAAGCAGCGTGTTTCCTGCGAGCCGGCCGAAGTGGCCGCGCGGTTCTGGCGCTGCAGTCTGGAACCGCGAGACCGCTACGGTCGCAGGTTCGAATCCTGCCTCGGGCATGGGTGTGTGTGGTGTCCTTAGGTTAGTTAGGTTTAACTAGTTCTAAGTTCTAGGGGACTAATGACCTCAGCAGTTGAGTCCCATAGTGCTCAGAGCCATTTGAACCATTTTTGTTTCCTGCGGCGAGTCGAAGTCTTCGAGCGTGCGCCATGGGCAATGACAGTGCTGCCGGGGACTGCTGTTGTCGAGGCCACGATAAATATGGACGCCGCCGTGCCAGTATTGTCAGTTGTGTCTTGCAGCACTACCTACCGTAACCACAACCAAATGTCTAACAGTTGCTTCGAAGACATATTGTGGGACTTGCACAATATTACCCGGCGGCAATACCGTCGTATGCTGTCACATCGGAAGCTTAGATCAAAAACCCTATCACCAGAAACAATCCAGGCTATTGTTACTCTTCTAGAGCCAGAAAAAAGTGGGGTGGGGTGTGGGGCAGAAGGGAGAGGGGGAGAGAGAGAAAATTTGGAAATTTGTCGTAAGGTCTTATGGGACCAAACTGCTGAGGTCATCGGTCCCTAAGCTTACGCACTACTTAATCTAACTTAAACTAGCTTTCACTAAGGACAACACACACACCCATGCCCGAGGGAGGACTCGAACCTCCAACGGCGGGGGGGAGGGGGGGGGAGGAGAGAGAGGGAGTGAGAGAGAGAGAGATGGGGGGAGGGCGAGAGAGAGAGGAGAGAGAGAGAGAGGGGGGGGCGGGAGAGAGAAAGAGAGATCACATATTCGAAGAATTCGCTAGTGATTTCTTTTGTTCTGCGTGGGCCTATTGTGCTGGCTCAACTTTGGAAATTCCGGGTCCGGAGGATTACACAGCATTTCCATTAACGGCCGATGTCCCCCTCAGCAGTTAGCAGATGTTCCAACTGCTGGAACAGCAGAACTCTAGAAACTGCGTGTTCAGTATTATTACCAAGGGTCAAAAGCTTGAAAGGTGAGACTTGGTGTAAATTTTAGCTGGTTTTTTTAGCTTTTCCAATGAATAAC
The DNA here is from genome assembly GCF_023864345.2 of Schistocerca serialis cubense. Lineage (NCBI taxonomy): Eukaryota > Metazoa > Arthropoda > Insecta > Orthoptera > Acrididae > Schistocerca > Schistocerca serialis. Next base: position 499,788,939 of record NC_064641.1, read on the forward strand.
GATCGCATTCAGTTACTAAGTTACGTCGCATATCCAGTGAGCCAGAAATTTCTACCAAAACGAGAGAAAAAATGGTTCAAATGGCTCTGAGTACTATGGGACTTAACATCTTAGGTCATCAGTCCCCTAGAACTTAGAACTACTTAAACCTAACTAACCTAAGCACATCACACACATCCATGCCCGAGGCAGGATTCGAACCTGCGACCGTAGCAGTCACGCGGTTCCGGACTGAAGCGCCTAGAACCGCACGGCCACCAAGGCCGGCAAAACGAGAGAAATTAACGCATCTAGCAGTAACAAAAATTACGGGACAGCCTGTAGATCACTTCCTTGTGACAGGGACTACTTTGTTCATCATCAGAATAAACTAGAAACGAACACAAACGCAATGATTGGTTAGCAGCCGTAGCTCATGCACGCTACCGTTGTTATGCTCTTGGAAGTAGGTCCTACTTAAGTACATATTAGGTATACTGTTACTTTGTTAAATGAGACTTCAAGATATTCTATTGTATTAACAACCATCGAGGTTTTTCTTAATCTTACTTTAGCTATGCAGTGTTTATTCAAAAGATCGTGTACAGTCGCAGTCTATGTACTGTTGTGCTCTGATTGTGGCGCTTTTAATACGAGTTACATAGTGTGAAAATGTCTGACGCTGCTTCCTGCTCCGTAGTGGAACACGTACATGGAACTCGTTAAAAAGTGGCGAGAAACAGATTTTTCTCGAACTTTTTCACAAGTTCATAGGAAATAACAGTTTGTAGTTTTCGGAGGTCTTTATTTAGTAAATTCCAGGCTTCTTTGCGATCAGTAGCGCTGTAGAATCGTAAAGCTGGAATAGTCTATTGATCTCTGGTTCAAATCTCGCTTCGGTATTTTTTTAGTTCAGGTTGTAATACCTACATCTCTTAAATACAATATTCAGCTAATATAGTCTAATTAACACATACAGAATCTTCATTTTTTATGAAAAATGCACCTATCCCTGTTTCTAATTACATATTGCTAGCAGAATCTCAGTTTGAATTGCAAATGTAAACTTTTAGTTACCCATGAATGTTAAAAGTAAGAAAATAACAAATTAAATTTTTACAGCAAAACTGAAAATCAAATACTCTTACTTATTTGGACTATGTACATTGTTTTATACTACAGATGTGATCTCACAGGAGCGAGCGCCGTAGAAACATGGAAAACAACAATTTTCCCGGCAACAAGCACACCATGCATATGTTGTATTTTTATAGTTGTCCAAGAAATGTACGGTTTTGCTGGAATTTTGCTGAATGTTATTTCATTCTATTTAAAAATTAAACGGTATTCGAACCTATATGTTTCTCTGTCCATTTCCTTTTACGTCATAACTGCCACTGCTCTCATCACGGCAAGTTAGTTGGGCCGTTTAGTCGGTTTCTGCTGTCCAAGTTAAATGTGCCGGTGAAGCTGTTGTTCTGTATTATCGCTCAGTCGATGCGCGTCTAACGCAGAACATAAAACGTATCCCAGTTGTAGTACCTGACTGTACTCGAAACAGCTTGCCTTCCACTCCACGTGAAACGAAGTCCAATGAGATCCCAACAAACACGGAAGAATACATGGTGTTATGTTTATATCAGATTTGTTCTTACGATGAACACAGTTATATTATATTAAAACAGAGTCCATGCTGCAGTTGACGTGATTCGACCTCCGTAATGGAGCAAATGCCCATCAACACGATATTTGGAAGCACATTAGATATGAAGGCGTGCAGTTCCGGTAATGGCGGTAAGTTGCATACCATGCTGCAGGCCTATCTGTATTGTGGGCACAATAAATTATCAGCGGCGAATCTTCCGTCGGGTACGCAAGGTATAGGTGCATTTACACCTGCACAACAGTCTGTGAGCACAAGGTGTATGCGGCAGTTGCACGGAGAGGCGTGGAGGCGCAAGCAACGGTGTAGTCATGCATGCCACTGATCTGTCCGTGGGCCACTCTGTCCAGGAGCTGGGCTCTCCTCATCCCCATCGGAGAGACAGGTGTAACTTTCGGGTCCGCTTGTTCTTTTCCATTTCTGCTTCGCTTTACCGTCACTAACTGTTGAAAGGTTCCGTTTTTTGTAAGCTTTTCAAATAGCCCTTTGTGTTAGCACTACGACTGAGTGGTGTAATGAGAAATGCATGGAATCTGAAGAGGAGTGTCGTGCCTTTCTTTGTTTGCGGTTGCTTAATTCCGCAGAGTATAAATAAAGACGCCTTCAAACGGAAGGACTGTTTACAGTTCTCGCAAGTAAGTACGAGGAGTGTTCAATAAGTAATGCAAAACATTTTTTTCTTGGCCAATTTCGTTGAAAAAAATAGGGACTTCGTTGTGTGACGTCGTGGAATATTCCCCCTTCAGCCCCCACAATTTCATGAAGCTATACGCAGCCTTCAGCTTTTGCGGAAAACCAGAGCATCGCTGATATTCATAGGCGCTCGCAGAATGTCAGCGGAGACCTGGCACGGAACAAAAGCACGCTAAGTCGTTGGGCGAGGCGTTTATCATCATCGCTACAAGGACGCGCAAACCTGTCCGATCTCCCACGTGCCGACCGTTCGCACACACCTGTGACTCCTGCGATGTTGGAAGGTGCACACGCTCTGATTCGAGGTCATTGGCGGATCACAAATAGCTTGCTGCACAACTAGACATCTCTGTTGGTAGCGTTGACACACTCGTCTACCAGTTAGGTACTCAAAGATGTGTGCTGCCTAACAGAAAACCATAAAGAACAACGAGGGAGCCGGCCGCGGTGGTCGAGCGGTTCTAGGCGCTTCAGTCCGGAGCCACGAGACTGCTACGCTCGCAGGTTCGAATCCTGCCTCGGGCATGGATGTGTGTGATGTCCTTAGGTTAGCTAGGTTTAAGTAGTTCTAAGTCTAGGGGACTGATGACCTCAGATGTTAAGTCCCATAGTGCTCAGAGCCATTTTTTGAACAACGAGGAACCTTTGTGCACGACTGCTTGCGCGTTACGAGGCTGATCGTCTCAATTTTTTATCGAATATCGTCACAGGCGATGAAATCACTTCGAATCAGAAACAAAACGGCAATCCACGGAGTGGCGCCACACCACCTCTCCTCCGAAACAAAAGTTGTAAGTCGCACACTCAGTCGGAAAGTCATGGCGATAGTCATGGTGCAACTAGTATATTGAGCTTCCCTCGGGCTATTGAGGAAACGACTTCAGCGTGTTTCTTGCCACAAAAATGAAGACGATCTCTTCCATGACAACGCGAGGCCTCACACAAGTCCACCCACCCGGAAAAGCTCATAAAACTTCATTGTTCTTCTTCATCCGCTCTACAGCCTGGATCTCGCACCTTCCGACTTCCATGTGTTTGGCACACTAAAGGATGCACTCCGTGCGAAGTAGTACATGGGTGATGGCTCCGACGTCGATCAGTGGAGTGCGGGTATAAGGGTCATAAGGCAGCGCAAGGCCGTCACATTAAACGACGATTATGTTGAAAAACAGGGTCTTGTAGTCATTATAGTGCGGAATAATATGATGTATTGGAGTCCTGAATAAGAATGAACCTGCTTTCAGAAAAAAAAAATATGTTTTGCATTACTTATTGAACGCCTCTCGTTCAACTTGGAATAACAGAGCCAAGCCTTAATGAAGTAAAAGGACTTGTTGAAGGAGAGTGACTCAAGAACTATTGACGTGGTAAAAGCCGCGTTAATTCACAGCTACTTTACATCTCAGAGAGTAAATAAAAGAACACTGAAATCGTGCTCATAATTCTTCCACTGTTGAAAGAGCACTGCAGGAGCACACGTTTGCGGACCAAATTAGACAGTGCAGCAATTTCCACCTTAGTTCGAAATATGTAAGACGTCCAACCATTCCTCTCTACAGTTTGCAGACTGAAGGTAAACAAAAAAGAAACTAAAAAATCTAATGAAAAGCTCTTGACAAAATAAGAGCCGGCCGGGGTGGCCGAGCGGTTCTAGGCGCTACAGTCTGGAACCGCGCGACCGCTACGGTCGCAGGTTCGAATCCTGCCTCGGGCATGGATGTGTTTTAGGTTAGGTAGGTTTAAGTAGCTCTAACTTCTAGGGGTCTGATGACCTCAGAAGTTGAGTCCATAGTGCTCAGAGCCATTTTTTGAACAAAATAAGATCTTGCCCCAATGTCTCATCTGATTAGAATCCCACACTGCGCAGCAGTGTTCTAAAAGAGGACGGACAAGCGTAGTAGATCTTACATTTTTAGTAGATCTTACATTTTCTAAGTGTCCTACCAATAAAATGCAGTCTTTGGTTTGCCTTCCTCACAACATTTTCAATGTGTTCTTTCTGATTTAAGTTGTTCATAATTGTAATTCCTAGGTATTTAGTTGATTTTACGGCCTTTGGATTTGACTGATTTATTGTGGAACAGAAGTTTAACGAATTTGCTAGTACTATGTAAAGACGAGACATGGCTTAACGATGTTCTCAAAAATCTCGAAAAGTTCTTGACTAGTTTACAGCACACACACACACACACACACACACATATATATATATATATATATATATATATATATATATATATATATATATATATATTAACGACAAATATGCTCTCACAAAGGCTGTTTGTAAATGTTAAATGAATACCTAAGGGCGAGTTATCATATTACGTAAGTTTACCAACAAAAACTCCCTTGCAAAGACTTTACTTGTTAAAGTAAAATCACTGTGCTTCAAGACAAACAAACACCGCCCGAACTGGCCTTGAGGGCCCAACGGTACTGAGCGGCCGCCGTGCCATCTTCAGCCCTTAGGCATGACCGGATGCAGATATGGTCAGCACGCCGCACTCCCGGCCGTTGTCAGTTTTCGTGACCGGTGCCGCTACGTCTCAACAAGTAGCACCTCAATGGCCTCAGCAGGACTGAGTGCACCCCACTTCCCAATAATACTCGGCAGTCCTCGACAGTGACCCATCCAAGTGCTAGCAAAGCGCAACAGCGCTTTACTTCGGTGATGTGACGGGAACTGGTGTTACCACTGTGCCAAGACCGTTGGCATCACTGTGCTACACATAAACAAATAAACTTTTGCTTTCTCATCCTTACATTACTAGTGTGTGTGATTTTAGAGTGTATTTGTTAAAACGAGCATGTTCTCCTATTGGTATGAGAATGATGCCACAACATATTATGCAAATATTAGCAAAATTTACTTCATAGCAAAAATTCTGAGATTTGCTTATTTCCAAAATGCACGCAAATATGGTGTCGCCGCTGTCAGCCTCAGCAGCTGCTTCAAGTCAAATGCGGAAAGTAAACTGCTAAACTGACTGCAGAATATGCAGCATTTTGAGCATTGATGCACAGAGAGTTTACAATCTGGCTGCGACTGACTCAAGACTGGGAGCACTATGCTAGCTACCCACCAGCAATCTCAGAGAAATTTACAGTATTTTTACAATGTAAGGATAATCGCCCGAATGTAACTCATCTTGTTGCTGGCGGGAAAGATATTTGCACCCACGGAGGGCCATCCCACCTGCCTGACTTTCGGCAGAGTCACCACCCGCCGCGCGACAGTCGCCACGACAGAGCGTCCAACCTCCAACAATTCCCTCTGCCCTCCTGCTATCATCTGGTTCCTGACCATAGTCCTGCAGAATATCCACCCCTTCCAACGCCCCACATCCTCCAGCAGATCTCCCTTGCCGTCCACTTCTTCTTCCATTTGAATACCTAGGCCACCTACTCCCATAGAGTGGCCCACTTTACCTTCACTCACCTAGACACCCTCGTTTACGCCCCTCTCTCCTCCTCCCTCTGCTTCCTACCCCCCCTCCCACCTCCTGATGTGTCAACAGTGTTGTCTCTTATACCTAAATATTTGCTCCCTTCCCACCAACAAATACCTCTTCATCCATACCCTGTCCCAGAACCAGGTCGACCTTCCTCCAGTATTGTCTGCACCTCTCCCTATCTCCTTCACCACACCAACAACCCCCTTCCCCTCACACGAGGTGGGGTCACTAATGGCCAACTGAAGCACGTCCTGTCCAGCCACAACCCCTGCTCAATGATATGACTGAACACCTTCCCTCAGCGTCATTTTTCCCTCCCTCAACATCATCTGTGCCACTATCTATTTCCGTCCCACAGCTTCTCTCCCCTTTGACTTCATTTCCCATGTTGAAATGTGTCTTCTCCACCTATGTGATTGTCGCTGACCTTAACATCCACAGTAGTGATCCTGTCACCCTTCAGCAGAGGCATCAGTTTCTTGGCACCCTCCACGGTGACCTCATTCCTCTCCCACAGCACACCTGCCCTGAAAGTAACTCGTCCTTGCTTTCCTCAACCTCCTTAGTCATATCGCCATGAACATCCTTGACCCTATTTGTAGTGACCACCTCCCTGTCCTTCTCACCATCTCCTCCACCCATTGCTCCCCTCCTGACCCTGACCCTGCTGCCTCTCCGAAGTCCATCCATGACAACCGTTTCACTGGCTGGAATGCCTACTGGGAATCCATCGCCTCACAGGTCAAAACCCAACCCCTCAGCTTTCACTATCCTGCTGATATCACCCATGCCTCTTGTTTCCTCCAGCAGACCATCACTGATGCTATGGAGGCCTACGCTTCCTATGCAGGTCGCCATCCTTCTCCGTCAATCCTGCAGGCTCCGAAACATCCTCACAGCAAATAAACGCTGGGACTGGTGCCAGACATGTACATGCCTCAACTCTGCCCTCCCTGTCAACTCCTTCAAGTACTGATCTGCCTTCCACTGCCCTACTGGTAGCCATTTCACTCCACATTTCCCTCTTCTCCATGACAACCATCCCTTCCCTGACTACCTCAGTAAGGCTAATGATTTTACTTCCCACCTCTCCAAGGTCTTCTCCATTCCTGACGATCCCCATTTTGATTACTCCCTCTTCCCCACCATTCTTGAATGCATTGATACCTCTGTCTCGCCAATTGCCCCTAGTTTCTGGTACTTGGATCAGTTACCCCCCTCAGACATAAACACTCCCATCACTGCACACAACATCAAACTAGTCCTCCACTCCAAATGCAATGCTGCCCATAGTCGCGACAGTATCATCTACTGCCACCTTGTGGAATACCCCTCTCCTTCCTGGCTGCCCTTGCTACTGTGTATAACCTCCTGCTTTCCACTGGCTTTTACCCTGACCTACGGAAGACTTCCCATGTCCTGCTGTTCCCTAAACCCAACAAACTCCCTACTGACACCTCTTCCTATCCTCCCATCTGCCTCACCTCTGTGTCTGTCCTCTCCTGCCATATTCATCTCCACCTTCACCAGCACCGCCTCCTTCCAGCCGTCCTTCTCAGCTGACACCCAGGTCCTTAACCTTACCAATCTTCCTTCCCCCCACTTTCCCATCACTCCACTATCTTTGTTTCCCTATACATCCAGAATGCCTGCAACCATGTCTGGTATCCTGGGCTCCTCTTTAAACTCCAGACCTATACTCCACCTATCAATTTCGTCCATCTCGTTGGTTCCTTCTTCTCCCATCGTCCCTCCTATGTCACTGTCCACAATACCAAGTCCTGTGTTTTCTATCCCACCACCGGTGTGCCCCAATATTCTGTCCTTTCCCCTCTCCTCTATCTCATGTATACTACAGATATGCCCAAACCACCTTTGCCTGTCCACCTCCACCAATTTACTGATGACACCGCTTTCCTGGCCCTTTATCCTACCCTTCAATGGTCCCAATGTACCCTTCAAATCCACCTCGAGCAGTTCACTGCCTGGTACAACAAGTGGCTTCTTTGCATCAACCCTTCCAAGACCCAGACAATCATCATGGGTCATACTGAAAGGGTACAGTACCTCCCGACATTGAAAATAGGTACAACATACTTCATTATTTTTGTCAGAACAACACATTTTTTTTGTAAAATAACTCAATTTCAATTAATACAGCGAAGACAGATACCAGTGTGGGAAAGAATGACAATTTATTTATTTAATTGGTCACATGTGCACTCCCACAAAGTAAATCCCTACATCCAGTTTGGTGAGATCTGTGAAATGAATGAATGTATGGTCGTCTGCTAACCGCAGATAGTGAATGTGAATATATGATCATCTTTGAGTCGATCCTTTGGCCACCTTTGGTGAGACCAAAGAGATGAAACTTACCTGAGCGTTGAGCGCCTGAAATGTGGCTGACCAATACAGTAGCAAGGTGCTCCCCCACTTCAGCAGAGGTGTGAGAGGACCTAAAGAACGGCCATGTTTCGGCACTCTGCCAGTGGATCTTGTGCTGTTAAGACCTGTTTTAGTTGTGCTCTGTAAACACAAAAGAGTGGAGACATGATATGCATGTGTAATGTTTAAGAGTAGTTTGATATAATAATTTCTCTATTTCAGGAACTTTTGTGGGGAGAATTAAATGTCAGGCAGGTAATATTAATGGGATCGTAGTAATCTTCGGAAGTGACCAACGGTCACAATGAAACCACGTGTAGCAATAAGTTGAAATACTTCCGTTTGCTTAAGATAAGCTGAATTACTAGCGTGTGTACAATAAGTTGAAGTATTTAAGAAATAGCGTGCGTACCATAAGTTGAAATATTTAAGAAATGGCGTGTGCAGGACTTGAAATTAGAGACGAGTACTTCCATGTGGTGAGTACTGTGTGAGTCTCAATCTGTGTATGAGACAAAGGATAAAGAGAAGTACTCGTCCATGGTATCAGTTGAGGACTCGCGTGTGTGATGAATACGTTCTTAATATTACTTTGCGTGATATGATTCCGTGTGACGCTAGATTCAAACTCTGAGAGAGAAGCAAGGTGAGTCGGCCGTCTATCCAGCAACGCCACTTGGCTTGCATTGCACAGGAAGACGTGCAAATATCTCCAGAGTTCATGGTAGGAAAGTAGAATTACAAAGTGGGGCAGCGTCGTGTGAAACTGTGATAAATGTTAATTGAAGTGATAATGTTGTGACTATTCCCTGTGTGGTATTTCATATTGTAGTGTGGTATATGTCATGTAATTTGGGTATGTGTGGTTTGCATGGGAGAGTAGGGAGGTAGTTTCAAAAGATTAGTGCATTATGCGTGTTCCTTTTGTACTGCTCGGTCTGGAGGAAAGTTTCGTGATGATGATTGTGAGAGTCGAAGTGTGAGAAATAATAAAAGATCCATCATCCTATCCAGAAAGTGCACTGTAGCGTTAAATAATTACGAGACCATAATATAGAGATTCACCAATGTACAGCCATGCCCACTGGGAGGAGTTTCTCATGTGTTATTGTTGTAGGTTATAGAATTAGTGTGTTTAGGTTATAGAATTTATCGGAATAAATAAGATAGTGAAAAGAAAAAGATTGGTGGACTTTTCCTTCGAATTGTATGTTATCATGATGTCCCGAATTTATAATGTGTGCGCCATTCATATTCAGTGCGGTGGCCACGTGTTGATAAAAGCCGTTAAATAAAAGACAAAAAGAAAATGTGGTATTGCCAGTGCGTAGTGAACAGTCAGAGTTCTGTAAATCACTGATAGTCAGATGTGCGTTTCCGTTGCGTATTATTCATACAGGAGGATAATTTGTAACTTAATTGTGAGTACGAGAGTTCATGTTACTCGATAAATAAGAATGAATCCACTCGCTTGGCAGACCACTCATCTTGCAGGCCTGACTGCTTGATGCCACAGTATGAGCAAGGCATGTGGGTGCCTCTCATAATTTCGACCCTGCCAGGATAATTTTGCCAGGATATTTTGTCAGGATATTTTTGCCAGGATATTTTGCTGTTAGGGTTTGCTGTTAAGATTTTTTTAATGGAATATATTGTGATAGCGCTAAAAAGTAAAATTTTTTGTTTGTTTGCAATTTTCTTTCTGGATTGGTGAGGATCTTTTATTTTTTTATGTAATTAATTGCTATATCGCGCAAGGCTGGAAGATCGTTGTATAATTTTTTTTGCGTAATGTCCGTAGTAACTAGGTCGCAGTCGAAAAGTGTAGTCACCATGGAGAATAGTGATTCTGGGGTGAACGTAGCAGTGCAGTAGGAAGTAGGTGTCGACCATGGGCTAATGAGCGGGAACGGCAAACACTCGGAAGGGGCTGAATTGTTCAGTGGACCGCTGCTAGGTGATCCTTTGAGCGGCGGGCTTTGTTCACAATCGGGGGCTTTTCCCGACGACGCGCGCGAGCCGGGACTAGGTCAGGTATGCAGTGAAAGTGCAGCTACCCTTAGCGAAGCTACGGTTTCTCAGGTGAACGAGGTGAGTGCACCGAAAGTAGCAAATGACAGTGTGCTACTGCAGTTTTTACAGAGGATGGATAGAGATAATAAGGAAAGATTAGAAGCGATGAGTAGAGATAATAAGGAGAGAGATAGGGAGAATAAGGAAAGATTTTAAGCAAATAAGGAAAGATTGGAAGCAAATAATGAAAGACTGGAAGCGATGGATAGAGATAATAAGGAGAGAGATAGGGAGACTAAGGAAAGATTGGAAGCAAATAAGGAAAGACTGGAGGCAATGGATAAGGGAAATAAAGAGGCAGTGAGGAAGCTACACACAGTTATCGATGAGCGTCTGTCCGCAGTTAATAATCGGTTAGATGAGAGGGAGAAGAATCTGAGGGTATGTGATGCCGTGAAAGAAAAAGCCAATAATTTGGAGGTACGAATAAGTGCAATAGAGAGCGATATTACAGAACATAGGGACGTGTTGCCGGATGAGCGTATCAAAGAGATAGTGGAGGACTTACTTGCAGATAAACAAGAGACATTAGACAGCGTGGAAGCTCAAGTCACCCGGCAGGAAGTGGCGCTAAATAAACACAGGGATGAAGTTGCGGAGGTAGTGGTCAGAATGAATACAATTAGCGCAGATGTAGAAAAGATCAGTATGAGAGGGGAAACGGGCTCTGACAGTACGCAGCGAGAGGTTTATGCCGACCAGGAGGAGATACAAACACTATTACAGTTTAAAGAGGCACAATTAGAAACAAATAGGAAACATAGGGAAGAACTTGCACAGTTGTAATTAGCGTGCAGAAGTGAAGGTGAAACACCACCAGGTAGACTGCACAGAGAGAGTGAGATAAATTCAAAAAACGAAAACTGGCAGAAAGAGGAAGACGAACTCAGAGAGTTAGAAGAACGGTTGTGTCGGATAAAACAGGTGGCAAACCCAACTGTGTATAGTCCAAGGTCGGAAAACATAAATGCGGAAGAAGAATGTAGGAGGCACTTAGTGTTGGTACAAACGTACACTTGTTTTCCGGATCCTGATAATTACCAACATCCATGCCTGTGGCTGTCTCAATTTCAAGATTCATTACCTTCATCGTGGGGACCGCTCCTCAAAATGAAGTTTGTGTGTAACCATTTGAGGGACGAGGCTAGAGCGAAAATGCAGGAAGTTATTAAAGACTGTAGTAACTACAAGATATTTTGTGACAAGTTTTTAAATGAATTCTGGTCGAAAAGTAAGCAGGACCAGGTTAAGCAAAGCATATTGATGATGCCAAATTGTAACGAAGGTGGTATAAGAGATCCAGTGTCGTGCTATCAGGAAATGCTGAGACGAAATAGGTATTTGGATGTGCCATACGAAACTGGGGAGCTCATTAGGATGTGTATAACGAAGTTGCCAGTGAGATTGCGCAGAGATATAGTGATAGCAGGCAGAGGCTTAGACGATTCCGCGTCATTTCAGCACTTGTTACAGGAACTGGGTAATGAGAGCAACATTGTGAACGGCGACACAACTTATAGGTCAGATAGTGTCGAGGATAGAAACAGCAGGAACTATCAGAATGACAGGAGAGCATGGAATCCTGGCATTTCTTTCTTGTCGTAATAGATTGATGGATAGGAGAAACTAATCCAACATATCAGTCCTCAGCATCTTGCCTTAAAACACATGCCGCTGGCACTGAATATTGTCTATGTAGGAGACATACTCTACTGATATGTAGGAATGCAAATACCTTACTTCTGATCATAGAATAAAACACCAGTAATGGCATCTGTTAGGCTGGTCTCTCAGAGCAAAATTTGCAAATTTTTATTTCGAACAGTAAAGTAAAAGGACTGTTTCCTCAAAGAAACCAGTTGCTAAAATGTTATGAAATAATGCCAATGAGTCCAGTTTAATTAGTGCGACTTGACTATTGCAGGTACTTAACACGTCATGTAAAAAGTCAACATTGTGATCGATGTTTTTAAATTAGATGCCATCTGATCTATAGTATGTCATTGTCGTGGTGACAGTTATAATGAAGTGCTGTGTATGGTTGTTCGGAATCTGGTGTTAGTGAGAGAGGCCACTAGCACCAAAGTCACTAACACTTGGGTTGCCCATTTCTCCCACCTTGTATATTCTCTGCACACATTTAATTTTCATGTAAGCTTAGATTCCTAACTAGCAAATTCTTCACTGTGTATAGTGGACCATTCAGAGTGAGGCGGATTGTCCAGGAAAATGGTGTACTGATTGAGACAATCAAGGGAAAACAATCTCGTGGGCTTCATCACATTTCTAACATCAAATTATGGAAAAGTTAAGGATAGATCGAAAGTAGGCAATTTATGGTAGATAGTCAGTGTATTTATTTGTGGTGTGTAACGTTGTGCAGGATCAAATCGAACATAAGAATTTTCAGGCGGGATGTCAGGAAGTATGACGGAATAGACTGGTCGAATGAGTCATGAACAGGAGTCGACAGAGTGGTGTATGTACGAATTTTTTGGCCTATGAATAAGGATCAAGCAGAAACGACGTGATGAGTAATGAGAGGATAAAGATGGTAGATAGTGAGAGAAGCGACGTGATAAATGGTAGTTGATAAAGGTGATATTTAAGGAGAGAAGCGACGTGAAGCAGTGTGATTAATAAAGAGAGATTCGACGTGATGAAACAGTGGTAAATAAAGGTGAGTAGAACTAATAATGTGGAGATGTCTTAGAGGTATGTTACAGAGAGACCTGTGTATGCTGCAATCGAGATTGATGCGAATGGCGAAGGAAGACCAGGAAATGATGGAGTAATCGACGGACGGAGAGCCGAAATACGAATGAAGAGATGAGGACAACTGCACAACGTGAAAGGACATAAAGGGAGTATGAGAACCAGATGGTGAACGTTGTGGAATACTGACGTAAGATGTAATATAAGTGTAAATCTAATTCTTACCATAACATTTGCTATATAAAAAAAAATTCGTTGTTGTTGTTGTTGAAGCCTGGTACCAGTATAACTAATCAAAACGGTACTAAGAATGTGTACAGCTATTTTGTAGGATGAATAATTTGTGTATTTTTTGTTCTTAGATGAAATGTCGCAATTCTAAGTTGATATTTAGCAGGATGCATAATCGGTAAAGTGAATGCGGAGGTAAGCCGATGGAGAGAGGTGCCAGAGTGAAAGGACGAATTCGGAGACTGGAAAGCTATCTCCGAAACAGCTTCATGTGTTATGTGGTTGAGTATAAGGGAGCAAAGGTATGGTATGTTGTCGTGAGTGTGGTGGTGTTAAGGTTAGCTGACTTCTAGACCTATTCTGTTAGTGTATTAATGGATTGAATGAGAAGGAAAATGTCATGTCTGGTGAGTGAGAGTCGTAGAATTTAGTGTGATCAATGCGCACACTCCTGTAAAGGGGATGCTACCGATCCATAACTAAAACATTATTGTGTTTTATTGTTTGATTGGGATGAACCTCGATGGCAGGTCAGGATCTGACATGTGGATGGTACATACGTGTCCTAGAAATGTTGTTATATATAATAAAATGTAAAATATGTAAAGAGATACTAATTTCAGTCTGTCACAAGCACAAAGGTGCATTGTATGTTGTAGATTTAGAGTCACCAGTTTCTAAAATGTTTATTGTGTTAGGATGTTAAAGTAGTTTACTATTTAATAACATGTGGTAGGTAATTGTGAGCTGTGTAGATTATTTCTTGTTTTTTTGTTAGAACACTTTCAAGGGGTGTTAATTTCAGTCTGTCACAAGCACAAAGGTTCACTGTATATTGTAGTTTTAGAATCAACAGTTTCTAATATTTTCACTGTGACAGGATGTTAGAGTAGTCTACTATTTGATATTGTAATTATGAGCTGTATAGATTGTTTCTTATGCCTCTTGTTTTTTTTTTTTTTTTTTTTTTACACTTTCATGTTTTGTATGAGGGACGACAGGTACAATCAATAGCACAAGTGTGGGCTGTATATAGAAAAGGGATAAATGTTGATGTTGTATGTGTAGAAAACTAGGGTGTATGATTTTATGTTTTTTAGAACAAAGATTCTTTTATTACCAATGTATCTAATAGACCATACATGTAATCAATGAGTATTTAAATACTGTAAGAATATCCTTTTGTCTGTAATGTTGCGAGATGCACGGGTCTGACTGATTGGGTGTCGTAGCGCTGAGGGGCTACACCGAACACGCCCGTACCACATAAGCCAAGCAGACGTTGGCAACAGAGCCGGTGCGCTCCCCACTCTACTGCCGGTCGGGGTACACTCCACGCGCCCGCTACAGCAGGTCAACGGCCTGGGGCGACACGCACATACCACTGGCCATTCATAAGTTCCGCCACCCTTACGACTGGGGAAAGTATCCCGCGGAGGCGACAGCGGGTGGTTTCTTCTGCTCAACGGCGGAGCGACAGCAGAATGAACGACGCGCGGCAGAGTCCGGAGGGCATTTTTTACCAGCAACTATTAACTAGTACTGGACTGTGGAGCCGTGAAACAAGATGACTGCTCGTATGTCTCCATAAGGTGGAAAGTGAAGGACTGGTGTTCCCACGTTGTGAGTGGTGAAAAAGGTTTTGTTGTTTTGTTTTGTCTTGACCACTGAACGGTGGGATCCATAAACCTTTGGCAGTGACTGGTTAAGTGTGCTTTGTGAATTGCATGTGGGACGCTTGGTATCCTTAAAGAGGACAGTTGTCGTTTGGTGACTAATTATTGTATGAACGCGAGAAACTAGAGTAGGACATTGACATTTGCGTCTGTAGTAGGAGACATTTCTTGAATTGGTGTGGGAATAAGTGCTGTTTGTTGGAACTTACGACTTTTAATTACACCATGAACTGAAAGGACAGAACCGTGGGTAATAGTAGTTGTAGGGCCATTTCTGGACGACCAGATTCGTGTGGATGGTACGCTGAGAGTGACTATGACATTTGTGTTTAATGTGAGATACAGTTTACTGTTCAGTGCGTGTTCAAAATGTCGATTTGAGTGACTTAAAGACTTTCGTCCGGGAAACCATGGGAGAGCTTTGACACCGAGACAGTGTTTCTAGGGAACCTGTCAGCAACTTTTTAGACCCCAAGAAAATCACAGAATGAAATGATTTCGTGTGACTCGCAAGATAGGGAATAATGTATTTGTACTCGTAATTGTGTAAATTTTTTTTATATGTTTCATTCCTGAAGGGACAGCAAGTGTAATTGTATTTCATTAACATTTGTGTTTAGAATAGTTAGTGTTTTTGTTTTTGTTGGTTCTGGGTTGCCAGTTCACGTAGCATGTTTATTAGAATATTTGGTACAATGATGCTTTAATTATTAGCCAGTGGCGTAATAGTAACGTAGCGGCTCTTGTTGCATTGGTCAGTAAGGTTGTCACAGGGGACAAGAGTTTGCATTGCACAACAAATATCGGAATTAACTGATGCATTTTGATGTCGTGGACAGTAATGATCTTGTTGGTGTGTTGACTGAAGCCACTTATTTGCATTATCACAGTGGCGGTATTTCACATTAAAGTGTAACGAAGGCTAGTCGAAATGCAAGTTCTTGTTGTCTAAATGTGTGACAACAGAGAAATGAGCAGTAGAGTAAGATACGAGAGCTACTGGTGGATTCAAGTACTTATTGCTAACTATTTATTGCGTGTATTGATATGGAGTCTGACTTCTACGTGTAACTAGTGTATGCAATTTTTTTCTTTTGTTGATTTTGTTTTGTATTTAGACATTGCCGTGTAAAGATTATTACAACGCAATTTATGAATGTCAGATTACTTGTTCTGTGTTTGGACGGTGAGCTATTTAAAATTGCACGAGTACAAGTAGTATTTTCTTTTATTTGTCATAGAATTAGTGAAGTTTGGATTACTCCTAAAAATAATGGAGATCCTGGTAACTAAGCAAATTTTTATCTCACCATTATTTTTTATTTGTATGATGTAATGTTTTATTTGTCATGTGGATTGTTGTAAATTTGTATGTGTACGTTACTCCGGATTGTGGAGAGTACAATAATGCAACAACTGTGTTAATAATTTGGTAAAGTAACAACATTTGGTCGTCAATTTGAGGTCACCAGGGGCTAAGGTCTCCTCCTGGTTATTTTGATGACTTGCTATATTTGTTCTAATATAGTTTTCTTAAAAAAATGTTCGGAACTACCCTCGCATTGCAAGGATAGTACCGTGCCATTTTTTTCTGCATGGGTAGCCGGTGGTGAAAGGGTACAGCACCGCCCGACATTGAAAATAGGTACAACATACTTCATTATTTTTGTCAGAACAACACATTTTTTTTGTAAAATAACTCGATTTCAATTAATACAGCGAAGCTGGATACCAGTGTGGGAAAGAATGACAATTTATTTATTTAATTGATCACATGTGCACTCCCACAAAGTAAATCCCTACATCCAGTTTGGTGAGATCTGTGAAATGAATGAATGTATGGTCGTCTGCTAACCGCAGATAGTGAATGTGAATATATGTTCATCTTTGAGACGATCCTCTGGCCACCTTTGGTGAGACCAAAGAGATGAAACTTACCTGAGCTTTGAGCGCCTGAAATGTGGCTGACCAATACGGTAGCAAGGTGCTCCCCCACTTCAGCAGAGGTGTGAGAGGACCTAAAGAACGGCCATGTTTCGGCACTCTGCCGGTGGATCTTGTGCTGTTAAGACCTGTTTTAGTTGTGCTCTGTAAACACAAAAGAGTGGAGACATGATATGCATGTGGAATGTTTAAGAGTAGTTTGATATAATAATTTCTCTATTTCAGGAACTTTTGTGGGGAGAATTAAATGTCAGGCAGGTAATATTAATGGGATTGTAGTAATCTTCGGAAGTGACCAACGGTCACAATGAAACCACGTGTAGCAATAAGTTGAAATACTTCCGTTTGCTTAAGATAAGCTGAATTACTAGCGTGTGTACAATAAGTTGAAATATTTAAGAAATAGCGTGTGCACCATAAGTTGAAATATTTAAGAAATGGCGTGTGCAGGACTTGAAATTAGAGACGAGTACTTCCACGTGGTGAGTACTGTGTGAGTCTCAATCTGTGTATGAGACAAAGGATAAAGAGAAGTACTCGTCCATGGTATCAGTTGAGGACTCGCGTTTGTGATGAATACGTTCTTAATATTACTTTGCGTGATATGATTCCGTGTGACGCTAGATTCAAACTCTGAGAGAGAAGCAAGGTGAGTCGGCCGTCTATCCAGCAACGCCACTTGGCTTGCATTGCACAGGAAGACGTGCAAATATCTCCAGAGTTCATAGTAGGAAAGTAGAATTACAAAGTGGGGCAGTGTCGTGTGAAACTGGGATAAATGTTAATTGAAGTGATAATGTTGTGACTATTCCCTGTGCGGTATTTCATATTGTAGTGTGGCGTATGTCATGTAATTTGGGTATGTGTGGTTTGCATGGGAGAGTAGGGAGGTAGTTTCAAAAGATTAGTGCATTATGCGTGTTCCTTTTGTACTGCTCGGTCTGGAGGAAAGTTTCGTGATGATGATTGTAAGAGTCGAAGTGTGAGAAATAATAAAAGATCCACCATCCTATCCAGAAAGTGCACTGTAGCGTTAAATAATTACGAGACCATAATATAGAGATTCACCAATGTAAAGCCATGCCCACTGGGCGGAATTTCTCATGTGTTATTGTTGTAGGTTATAGAATTTGTGTGTTTAGGTAATAGAATTCATCGGAATAAATAAGATAGTGAAAAGAAAAAGATTGGTGGACTTTTCCTTCGAATTGTATGTTGTCATGATGTCCCGAATTTATAATGTGTGCGCCATTCATATTCAGTGCGGTGGCCACGTGTTGATAAAAGCCGTTAAATAAAAGACAAAAAGAAAATGTGGTATTGCCAGTGCGTAGTGAACAGTCAGAGTTCTGTAAATCACTGATAGTCAGATGTGCGTTTCCGTTGCGTATTATTCATACAGGAGGATAATTTGTAACTTAATTGTGAGTACGAGAGTTCATGTTACTCGATAAATAAGAATGAATCCACTCGCTTGGCAGACCACTCATCTTGCAGGCCTGACTGCTTGATGCCACAGTATGAGCAAGGCATGTGGGTGCCTCTCAATACCACCTGCTCCTTCCGGCTCCACGATTTTTACCTCACCATTTATGGCCATTCTATCCACCTCACTTCTACCCTGAAATACCTTGGCCTCACCATCGACCATCACCTCACCAGAACTCCCCATCTCATTATGATCCAACACAAATCCCACAATAGACTCCACCTCATGAAACACCTGTCCAGCCAGACATAGGGACTGCATCCTTCCCCCATTCTTCACATCTACAAACCCTTGATCTGCCCCATCCTTTGTTACGCCAGTGTTGCTTGAATTTTCACCCCTCCCAGGTTCTATAAAGCCCTCCAAATCCCAGAACGCCATGCACTCGTCTCGCCTTCCATATCCACCTTCTGTTCCCCACACAAATCCTCTACAACCTCTTCCCCTTTCCATATCTTCTTCTTTTCCTCAAAGACATCCGGATCCTGTACATCACCTGCTGACTACATCCCCCCCACCCCCTGGTGTCTTCTATCCTCTCTACCCCCAGCCCATTGCCACGCATTTACCACTGGGTTCTGCCCTCTCTCCATCTCCACACCCTCCACCTCCTTTCACAAAGCAACTTCCAGCACCTATCCCTCTGGGATGATTAGCTTCACCCTGATTCCTACCCCTCCTACCAACTCTAACCCCACTTTCCACCCTCCTACTCCTCAGGGCTCCCTCTCCCCTTCACTTCCCTGCCCCTGAGCGATTTTCCTCCCCCCTACATACATTCCCTCCCTTTTCAGTACTCCCTTCTGTGTCTCTGAGCTCCCTCTTGAATTGCCTTCCCTCTCCATCTCCCACCCCATCCATCTCTTGCCTCTTAGTGCGCCCCCCGACCCCCCCTTTTCCCTTTTCCTCCCACCCCTTCCAGCCCCCCTCCCCCACTGCACCTTCCTCTCCCCTCCTTTTCCCTCCTCTCAGGCCACTTCTCCCTTGGCAGGTCCCTCCTGGCAGGTTTTATTCTTCGTGTGTATTCCATTACTTACAGCGTTTTATTTAAGTGCCTCCCATTCTGTGTGTTTTTATACTGCTGCCAACTTTTCACTTACACATGTGTTCTTTTAATTTTATGTCGACTTCTTTTAACTGTCTCACAATGAACATCCCAACATCAGTGTATATTTTAACGCCCATTGTCTCCACTTATGTTGTTATGTCCCCATTTTTCCGCCTTTTGTATGCATAGTTTCCGCTTTTTATTTAAATGTACCGTCACTCGGGTGCAGAGTGGCGGATTGTGCCACTGTCAGCACTCCTGTGCTTATATGGGGCAGAGGAATGAAGTCACAATAAAGAAAAAAAAAACAGATGGACCAGCGACCTGTGGCAGCGCCCTTGCTGGTGGAACTGCAGAAATCAGCTGTCCTCATTGTTACTGCTTGCTGCGGCCATCAGCGTACCCTGTCGTCTTCGATTGGATCAAGTCAAGGAGATGATAAGGTCCATACGTTATCCATCTGGTAGCCGCTGTCACAGTTCATTAGCTTTTCCACAATGCGCATTTCCACGGATTATTTCATAATGGATTCTCAAAAACCTGTTGTTCTGGCCAAAGTTACTGTTTTACCACACTCTATTGAATGTCCGTTAGGGATACAATGTTTGGCGATAGCAGACTTGCTTGGGTGCAAAAGATGTGGTGCACATGATCTGGCTTATAAAAGTCTTACCTCACTGATATTGTGTTTTGTAAATTCCAGCCTTTTGTAACAAGGAATCTTCCCAGCACGCCGGCAGTCTTAGACAGTGGGCAGGAAACCACTTTAACCTGTAAATTAAGCAGTATTCTTCCTATTTGAAATGAAATATTGACAACAAATGTAAGAAAAGCTAGAGATTTTGCCTGCTATAAAAAGGAGAAAAATTGGTAAATGGAGATATAAACAAGGGGAAACATAATGGAAGAAAGTATACAAGAAAAGGGATGACTGTATAATGGAGTTAAAAAACAAAAGGTATTGTACAAAAAAAAACGTACACACACACCATGAGAATTAAAAGACAGAAGTCCAAGAATGGCAGAAGCATAACAAGTCGCAGAACGATTAAAACAGCCATGCAATGGGCGGTGCAGCACGGAAAAACTTTGGACAACAAAACTATATACAAGTCTAGCACATGATTAAAAATCACACCACTTGACGACACTGTAGAACTGCACCGAAACGAACACTGATGCAGCACAATCGATGATGAATAAAAGACTGGGACGATCTGCCAGTGGTGGGGATATGAGGGAGAAGGAAATGGGGAGGGGCGGTGCTAGAAGAGGGTAGAGAAGGTGGATGGGGTTTGGGGTGGGTACGCACTGAAGGGGGCTGGCGAGGGAAGGATGAGAGAGGAAAACAGCCGAAGAGAGAGTGCAGAGACTCAGGGGAAAGGAGGGGATAAGAAAGGGGGAGCCCTGGGGAGGGGGAGGAAAACAAGGCTGGACTGCAGTTGGTAAGAAGGCTGGTGGAAGGAAGCAATCCACATGTCCAGCCAGACAGGAGTTTCAGGAAGTAGAAGTGGGTAAGGGCTCTCTGCTGGATGGTCAGGAGATCAATGGTCAAGGTGAGATGATGGTCGAGAGTGAGGCCAAGGTAGGGGTGAGCTGGATGGGATGACCATAAATAGTGGTGCAGAAATCATGGAAGGAGCAGGTGGTGTGGACTATGATGATTGCCTGGGTCTTGGAGGGGTTAGTACAAAGAAACCACTGGTTTCACCAAGTCGTGAACTGATCAAAGTGGGTTTGGAGTGTTCATTGGGACCTTTGAAGGGTAGCATAGAGACCCATGAAGGTGGTGTCGTCAGTATATTGGAGGAGGCATACAGGCGGGGGTGGCCTGGGCATATCGGCGGTGTACAGGACATAGGGGAGAGGGGAGAGGATGGAGCCTTTGGGGATACCAGCGATGGGATGAAAGATACGGGAGTTGGTGTTGTTTAGGGTGACACAGGAAGGATGGTGTGAGAGGAAGGACAAAATTGATTGACATGGCATAGGTTCAGAGTTTAAAGAGGAGACTGGGATGCCATACATGGTCATAAGCATTTTGGAGGTCAAGGGAAAGAAAAATTGCGGAGTGACGGGAGTCACGTTGAAGAGAGAAGGTGGACGAGGTTAAGGAGATGGTCTTCAGCAGAGAAGGATGGTCGGAAGCCACACTTGGTAAGGGGGAGGAGGTAGTGCTGATTAAGGTGGTGATGGAAGCGATGGGAGAAGATGGATTCGAAGATCTTACTGAAGACGGAGGTGAGGCAGATGGTATGATAGGAAGAGACTGCGGAAGGTGGTTTGTTGGGTTTTAGGAACAGAGGGACGCGGGAAGTCTTCCACAGGTCAGGGTAAAAGCCTGTGGAGAGGATGACATTGTAGAAAGCGGCAAGGACACTCAGGAAGGAGAAGGGGCATTCTTTGATGTGGTGGTACGTGTCACAGCCTTGAGCAGGGGCCATGTTGCGTTTTGGCCAGAGAATAAGTTCAATGTCTTGTGCTGTGATGAGAGTGTTGATATTGGAGGGGGTAGCTGCCCCAAGTACCGGAGACTGGGAGCGAGTGGATCGACCGAGGTATCGGCGCGTTCCATGATGGTGGGGAAAAGGGAATAATCAAAGTGGGGATAATCAGGGATGGACTGCGCCAGACACTTGTCGTCTTACATAGACGTTGCCGACTGCAGCGCCGTATTCTGCCTGTTTACGTGTTTCTGTATTTGAATACGCGTGCCTATACCAGTTTCTTGGCGCTTCAGTGTAATATTATTGGTATCTTTTGCGTAAATGACATCAAACTATTGAACATCTTCAGTGTTTCATAGCAACTGTTAGCAACTGTCGAAAAGATGTATATGGCTGTGAACCCCAGCCAAGAAAATTTAATCAGTTTGTTTCTTGTTTCTAGAAATAGCCTATTCTCATAATTTCTATAGGTTGTTGTTGTTGTGGTCTTCAGTCCTGAGACTGGTTTGACGCAGCTCTCCATGCTACTCTATCCTGTGCAAGCTTCTTCATCTCCCAGTACCTACTGCAACCTACATCCTTCTGAATCTGCTTGGTGTATTCATCTCTTGGTCTCCCTCTACGATTTTTACCCTCCACGCTGCCCTCCAATACTAAATTGGTGATCCCTTGATGCCTCAGAACATGTCCTACCAACCGATCCCTTCTTCTAGTCAAGTTGTACCACAAACTTCTCTTCTCCCCAATCCTCTGCAACACCTCCTCATTAGTTATGTGATCTACCCTTCTAATCTTCAGCATTCTTCTGTAGCACCACATTTCGAAAGCTTCTATTCTTTTCTTGTCTAAACTATTTATCGTCCATGTTTCACTTCCATACATGGCTACACTCCATACAAATACTTTCAGAAACGACTTCCTGACACTTAAATCTATACTCGATGTTAACAAATTTCTCTTCTTCAGAAACGCTTTCCTTGCCATGGCCAGTCTACATTTTATATCCTCTCTACTTCGACCATCATCAGTTATTTTGCTCCTCAAATAGCAAAACTCCTTTACTACTTTAAGTGTCTCATTTCCTAATATAATACCCTCAGCACCACCCGACTTAATTCGACTACATTCCATTATCCTCTTTTTGCTTTTGTTGATGTTCATCTTATATCCTCCTTTCAAGACACTATCCATTCCGTTCAAATGCTCTTCCAAGTCGTTTGCTGTCTCTGAAAGAATTACAATGTCATCGGCGAACCTCAAAGTTTTTATTTCTTCTTCATGGATTTTAATACCTACTCCGAATTTTTCTTTTGTTTCCTTCACTGCTTGCTCAATATACAGATTGAATAAAATCAGGGAGAGGCTACAACCCTGTCTCACTCCCTTCCCAACCACTGCTTCCCTTTCATGCCCCTCAACTCCTATAACTGCCATTTGGTTTCTATACAAATTGTAAATAGCCTTTCGCTCCCTATATTTCAGCCCTGCCACCTTCAGAATTTGAAAGAGAGTATTCCAGTCAACATTGTCAAAAGCTTTCTCCAAGTCTACAAATGCTAGAAACGTAGGTTTGCCTTTCCTTAATCTAGCTTCTAAGATAAATCGCAGGGTCAGTATTGCCTCACGTGTTCCAATATTTCTACGGAATCCAAACTGATCTTCCCCAAGGTCGGCTTCTACTAGTTTTTCCATTCGTCTGTAAAGAATTCGCGTTAGTATTTTGCAGCCGTGACTTATTAAACTGATAGTTCGGTAATTTTCACATCTGTCAACACCTGCTTTCTTTGGGATTGGAATTATTATATTATTCTTGAAGTCTGAGGGTATTTCGCCTGTCTCATACATCTTCCTCACCAGATGGTAGAGTTTTGTCAGGACTGGCTCTCCCAAGCCCGTCAGTAGTTCTAATGGAATGTTGTCTACTCCTGGGGCCTTGTTTCGACTTAGGTCTTTCAGTGCTCTGTCAAACTCTTCACGTACTATCGTATCCCCCCTTTCATCTTCATCTACATCCTCTTCCATTTCCATAATATTGTCCTCAAGTACATCGCCCTTGTAAAGACCCTCTATACACTCCTTCCACCTTTCTGCTTTCCCTTCTTTGCTTAGAACTGGGTTTCCATCTGAGCTCTTGATATTCATACAAGTGGTTCTCTTTTCTCCAAAGGTCTCTTTAATTTTCCTGTAGGCAGTATCTATCTTACCCCTAGTGAGATAAGCCTCTACATCCTTACATTTGTCCTCTAGCCATCCCTGCTTAGCCATTTTGCACTTCCTGTCGACCTCATTTTTGAGACGTTTGTATTCCTTTTTGCCTGCTTCATTTACTGCATTTTTATATTTTCTCCTTTCATCAATTAAATTCAATATTTCTCCTGTTACCCAAGATTTCTACTAGCCCTCGTCTTTTTACCTACTTGATCCTCTGCTGCCTTCACTACTTCATCCCTCATAGCTACCCATTCTTCTTCTACTGTATTTCTTTCCCCCATTCCTGTCAATTGTTCCCTTACGCTCTCCCTGAAACTCTGTACAACCTCTGGTTCTTTCAGTTTATCCAGGTCCCATCTCCTTAAATTCTATAGGTACTACCAGCATTTACAGTTCCATGCCATGCAACCATCCTAGTGTAGAGTTAGCAATCCCACTACTGTACAATAGATTCATACTTGAGGTCCCATTGTATTAATATTAATGGCCTTTCCTGCAGGTTCAGATATGGGGATGCACATACAACTTCAAGGTTCTTTTCTGATGTGTTATTTCATCCCCTCACACGGATTTAGGGGTGGAAGCCGACAATAATACATCTGCTCGTTAGGCTGCGAGTTTTAGGTATTCAGTAGCGATTTTAAAATATAAATGCAGGTGTTAAATATGTGTGGTTTATAACTTAAAATGCAGATGAATATTTCTGAAATTTTATAAGATATAACTCGAGATTTTCACTAGGACATACACTCCTGGAAATTGAAATAAGAACACCGTGAATTCATTGTCCCAGGAAGGGGAAACTTTATTCACACATTCCTGGGGTCAGATACATCACATGATCACACTGACAGAACCACAGGCACATAGACACAGGCAACAGAGCATGCACAAAGTCGGCACTAGTACAGTGTATATCCACCTTTCGCAGCAATGCAGGCTGCTATTCTCCCATGGATACGATCGTAGAGATGCTGGATGTAGTCCTGTGGAACGGCTTGCCATGCCATTTCCACCTGGCGCCTCAGTTGGACCAGCATTCGTGCTGGACGTGCAGACCGCGTGAGACGACGCTTCATCCAGTCCCAAACATGCTCAATGGGGGACAGATCCGGAGATCTTGCTGGCCAGGGTAGTTGACTTACACCTTCTAGAGCACGTTGGGTGGCACGGGATACATGCGGACGTGCATTATCCTGTTGGAACAGCAAGTTCCCTTGCCGGTCTAGGAATGGTAGAACGATGGGTTCGATGACGGTTTGGATGTACTGTGCACTATTCAGTGTCCCCTCGACGATCACCAGTGGTGTACGGCCAGTGTAGGAGACCGCTCCCCACACCATGATGCCGGGTGTTGGCCCTGTGTGCCACGGTCGTATGCAGTCCTGATTGTGGCGCTCACCTGCACGGCGCCAAACACGCATACGACCATCATTGGCACCAAGGCAGAAGCGACTCTCATCGCTGAAGACGACACGTCTCCATTCGTCCCTCCATTCACGCCTGTCGCGACACCACTGGAGGCGGGCTGCACGATGTTGGGGCGTGAGCGGAAGACGGCCTAACGGTGTGCGGGACCGTAGCCCAGATTCATGGAGACGGTTGCGAATGGTCCTCGCCGATACCCCAGGAGCAACAGTGTCCCTAATTTGCTGGGAAGTGGCGGTGCGGCCCCCTACGGCACTGCGTAGGATCCTACGGTCTTGGCGTGCATCCGTGCGTCGCTGCGGTCCGGTCCCAGGTCGACGGGCACGTGCACCTTCCGCCGACCACTGGCGACAACATCGATGTACTGTGGAGACCTCACGGCCCACGTGTTGAGCAATTCGGCGGTACGTCCACCCGGCCTCCCGCATGCCCACTATACGCCCTCGCTCAAAGTCCGTCAACTGTACATACGGTTCACGTCCACGCTGTCGCGGCATGCTACCAGTGTTAAAGACTGCGGTGGAGCTCCGTATGCCACGGCAAACTGGCTGACACTGACGGCGGCGGTGCACAAATGCTGCGCAGCTAGCGCCATTTGACGGCCAACACCGCGGTTCCTGGTGTGTCCGCTGTGCCGTGCGTGTGATCATTGCTTGTACAGCCCTCTCGCAGTGTCCGGAGCAAGTATGGTGAGTCTGACACACCGGTGTCAATGTGTTCTTTTTTCCATTTCCAGGAGTGTAAATGTAACTTATAAAATGCCCTTTGACACTGTTTCTGATGTGGGT
The DNA here is from genome assembly GCF_023864345.2 of Schistocerca serialis cubense. Classification (NCBI taxonomy): domain Eukaryota; kingdom Metazoa; phylum Arthropoda; class Insecta; order Orthoptera; family Acrididae; genus Schistocerca; species Schistocerca serialis. Next base: position 499,815,170 of record NC_064641.1, read on the forward strand.
AGCTAAGCAATGGGGATAGACGGCAAATAGGACATAGTGATTTGAAAAATAAGCGATGAGAGTTATGCAAAGACTGTGAGGTGGAAGAGAGGGGGAAAGAACTCAGGACCAAGGTCTTGGAAAGAGAGAGTGAAGAACATGGAGAAGAGGAGTATTGTCTTGTGGAGGGAAAAATGAGGAGAGGTGCGGCCAGATTTCGTGGTCAGGTAGTGCGAGGTTGTTAAAGATTTTTGAGATAGAGGGTGGAAAGTATCTTATACAAAAATATGGTCTTTCATTTCGTGAACAGTTCCCGTGGTGGGAAGGTATATTATGGGGTGATGGATTTGTTGCATTATCCAGCTCGGAAAATATAGTTAAGTGCGATCACTGTCGTTGTGATGAAACGGAGCGATTTATCTTCTGTCCAAAATGGCATGATCATTGGCTTTCGGGCCAAGAGTTGACGCGTTTTCAAAACGTCTAAGTCTGTAAACTATTCTCTTTCCACTGTGGTTAAAGTATACCGTGCATGGCAAAATGGTGCTGTCCAAAACCGACGTCAAAGCAACTATGGTGCCCCACAGCTCTGAGATGACAGGGGTGAATGATGGCTGTTGAGAAACTGATCACCCACGTGAACCAAGCGCTACCAACAGTGTTTCCTCAACGACAGTTCAGCGAACGTTGCTGCATTTGGGCGTCCACACCAAGCAGCTGGTTCATGCACCCATGGCGATTGCTGTTCATCGGCGATGGAGGCTGGAATTTGCACGCCAGTACTGCAACTGGATGCCCACCAAGTGGTGACATATGGCCTTTTCAGAATAATCGCGTTTTATTGTCCATAAGATAGAAGGCAGTCAGCGTGTACAGCGTGAAACGTCTGAAAGCAAAGATCCTGCAACGATCGTCGGAAGGGCCCAGGCCAGAGGAGCGAGCGCTATGATCTGGGGAATGTTTTCGTAGCATCCCCTGGGCGTTCTCGTAATTTGGAGCGCACATTGGATCAACACAAGTATGCAACTATCCTCGGAGACCACGTCCACCCGCAGACGCAGTTGTCATCTCCTCGGCACGATGGCATCAACCAGCAGGACAACGCAATTGTCACACTCCCCTGACCACCAGACTCGCCGGATTTAAACCCAGCGAAACTCTGTGGGACCACCTCGATCGGGCTGTACGCGCCATGGATCCTCAACTGCAGCTGGTCACGGCATTGGAGTCGGCATGGCTCCACATCCCAGCAGTACCTTCCGGAACCTCTTTCACTCTCTTCCTGCACGTCTCATAGCAGTCCGCGATGCGAAAGGGGATTATTCAGGCTTGCGACACGTGGTCTATTAATGACAAATTCAGGATTCACAGTTGTGGATGCTATTTATTAATGATGTTGTGAGGACGTAAATTAACTGGCTTTCCATTTGGGTCGCTAGTGTTTTTCATTAACAGGTTGTATACGAGCAGTGTACTGTAATGTCATCGAACGACTCGTGGCTTTCAATCAACGCTTGTGAGAAGGCAGGCATCGGCTGCAGTCAGACAGGAATGCAGCTACGTTCACCAGCAATGACAAAGCGTTGAGCGATCCTCCAGCAAAAAGTGAAATGTCTGACAACACGTGTAGCGACAAGCTGCCCCACAATACAACTAACCCTCTTTAACTCTCCTGTGGTTCCGTGAAATTCGCCCTTGGTTTGTCTTTTCTTGCGACTGACCAGCTTGGGTTCTTCATCCCGCTGATAGTTTTCTTTGCTAACGACTGTTGTTGTTTTCGAGTAATATCCTCTTTTCCCATGCGAAAAATACGCATTGTCTGTAAATGTATTCTCCCACAATATTCCTGGGTAAAACTTAATTTGACAAAGTCTTTCTCAGAACTTTCAAAGTCTGTGTCTTGTTCTGTCGTAAAATCGTAAGTCTCCCCGGCCAGAGCTTTGATCCTCCATTCTGCATTTATTGTTGCTGACCTGCGGCTCAAATAAACGAGAGGCTCTATTTCGTTTTATTAATTCATTTTTTTATAATGTGCCGCGGGACCGTGTGAGCGGAAGCTTCTTGGTCATGTGGTCATGGAACGAGTTTCGAGGCGGTAATATTGAATACAGATAACAGAATGCATAAAGTCTACCCTCACCGTTCTGTACTTGCACGCCACCAGCTGGAGTCACCCCTCACAGACACTGACTGTGGTTCACACGTTGATGCTCGTGCAAGAACGATATCAGACGCCGATTGTCTGCCCAATGAGCCAAGTCAGCTACGCAGGGACCTCAGGTACAACGGCTACAGCTATAGCAAAATAAATGAAATGATCTCAAGTAGGAATCATAATAAGATCAACGACAAGCTGCAGGAAATCTGAAGAGATACAAAATCGAATCGATAATTAGGCTTCTGTCGAAAATACTGAGACTAGCTAGAGGTGTGCGGTCGGTCTTACGTCGAACAAACGGTGCACACTGTAGAACAATGAAGGAAGGAGGATGAGAAATTTTATCGCCTACGCTGCCCGAGAAACCTGCTGTGGCTGAGCATGCTGTAGAAATAAAATCTGACAACATCTCTATCGTGGCTCGCGCTAACGACTTCTGGACTGCGTAGTTAAAGAAGCTGTTGAAATAAATACCACTGACAACACCCTTAATAGAGACGGCAGCCCACAACTCAGCACGGTGTGGGCTCCACAGATCATGAAGTTGGGGCAGACGCATAGAACGCGTATTCAACGTATCCCCGTATATGGCGATGTGGCAGGGACTAGCAACGTCATAGCATACCAGCAGTCCATCAGTAGCCATTCACTTGCCCACGGCCAAGGAATACTTGGTCGACAGCTCGTGCTATTTTAACTGCTTGACGTGGCTGGAAGCCCGAAAAACGAGTCTGTACATAGTTCTACATCTACATCTACATTTACACTCCGCAAGCCACCCAACGGTGTGTGGCGGAGGGCACTTTACGTGCCACTGTCATTACCTCCCTTTCCTGTTCCAGTCCCGTATGGTTCGCGGGAAGAACGACTGTCTGAAAGCCTCCGTGCGCGCTCGAATCTCTCTAATGTTACATTCATGATCTCCTCGGGAGGTATAAGTAGGGGGAAGCAATATATTCGATACCTCATCCAGAAACGCACCCTCTCGAAACCTGGCGAGCAAGCTACACCGCGATGCCGAGCGCCTCTCTTGCAGAGTCTGCCACTTGAGTTTGTTAAACATCTCCGTAACGCTATCACGGTTACCAAATATCCCTGTGACGAAACGCGCCGCTCTTCTTTGGATCTTCTCTATCTCCTCCGTCAACCCGATCTGGTACGGATCCCACACTGATGAGCAACACTCAAGTATAGGTCGAACGAGTGTTTTGTAAGCCACCTCCTTTGTTGATGGACTACACTTTCTAAGGACTCTCCCAATGAATCTCAACCTGGTACCCGCCTTACCAACAATTAATTTTATATGACCATTCCACTTCAAATCGTTCCGCACGCATACTCCCAGATATTTTACAGAAGTAACTGCTACCAGTGTTTGTTCCGCTATCATATAATCATACAATAAAGGATCCTTCTTTCTATGTATTCGCAATACATTACATTTGTCTATGTTAAGGGTCAGTTGCCACTCCCTGCACCAAGTGCCTATCCGCTGCAGATCTTCCTGCATTTCGCTACAATTTTCTAATGCTGCAACTTCTCTGTATACTACAGCATCATCCGCGAAAAGCTGCATGGAACTTCCAACACTATCTACTAGGTCATTTATATATATTGTGAAAAGCAATGGTGCCATAACACTCCCCTGTGGCACGCCAGAGGTTACTTTAACGTCTGTAGACGTCTCTCCATTGAGAACAACATGCTGTGTTCTGTTTGCTAAAAACTCTTCAATCCAGCCACACAGCTGGTCCAGCTAATGTCCAAAATTACTAGATGAATTTTCGTAGGATTTTCACAGGTAACTTGGGCATAACTTGGGGCACTATAGATTTTATTTCATCAAAATAAAATCACGGAAGAAAAGATATCGTAATTCAAAATTTTGTTCATATTAATATTATCAATGCGAAAGTAACTCAGTCTGTTACATTTTCACAACTAACTCGCTGAACTGATTTCGATTAAATTTGTTATGGAGATAGCTTGAACCCTGAGTAAGAACACAGGCTGGTTTAGAAAGTGTGTAGTACAAATACTTATTGATGTAAAGAATATGATGCAAATTATTTATTCATTGAAACACATACTTATTGATGTAAATAATATTACGCAAATTATTTATTCATTGAAAAACTATTTACTCTTTGACTTTTGATCTTTATCCATCACATTTGTGAATATGCTTTTATCGGTGATATCTGCTACACGATTCTATACAAAGCGATGAATACAATGCTTATAAATCTTCACTGTGTTTAATTCATACTTCTACATTATTTGCTCATAATGTACATATTGTACAATGTAAGCCGCTTCAGTAGCATGCTGCATAGATGAGCGCCGGCCGGAGAGGCCGAGCGGTTCTAGGCGCTACAGTCTGGAGCCGCGCTACCGCTACGGTCGCAGTTTCGAATCCTGCCTCGGGCATGGATGTGTGTGATGTCCTTAGGTTAGTTAGGTTTAAGTAGTCCTAAGTCTATGGGACTGATGACCTCAGAAGTTAAGTCCCATAGTGCTCAGAGCCATTTGAACCATAGATGAGCGCTCCTGCCCGTGGCCTCTCTGTACGCAGTGTTCGGCAGTGAACCTGTGAGGGGATGATGGGGGGAGGAAGGGCAGGGAAGCGGGGTGCACATTACGAGCTGTGCTTACCTCAACAGGCAGACACGTAAGGGCAACTCATATTATTGCATGTACGATAGCTTACTCACTCATTATCACTCAGCTTAACAAAACTACCAACATCCAAGCGCAGCTGTGGGCAACAGGTAGTAGAATTCATAAAACTCAAAACTCATTGTGAAATACTATACGAATAAGTAACACACTACAAAAATTCTCATCTACTGTGACGAACTCCTGTACCAGATAGAAGAAATGTAAGAAAGGTAACCTTTCAAATCAAATCTGAAGACTTTCTCAATTCTGCTAGAAGCCTATTAAATATGAATAGTTCGCGCCTTCCTGTACAATACTTAACTAAGTGTTACAACAGTATGATTTGTTTTTCCTTTTAGTGTTCACTGAAAGGATGCTGCACTTACTTCTGAATGAGTCAATACTGCCAAACGCGTATCCTGTGATGGATTACAAGAACAGAGATGGCAGAGTCAGCATTATTAGACACCTGAACAACGGCCCGTAAGAAGTTCACCTGAGCACCATTTCCTGCAGCAAGAATGTTCTTGCTGCTCAAAGTATGATAGAATGAAAGTGGACGAGTCTTCGCATTTCTTTGCCAGAATCAGAGGAGATTATACGTATATTGGAGACAGCAGCCTTCGGTTTTGGCACAAGATTTTGAATGCGTTGCTTCCAGGAAAGCTTTCTATCCATCCTAAGACTTTAAAATTGTCGACTTCATTTGATGTTTTATAACCTGCAACTACAAATGCCCCTGGGAAGGTTCACATGAGGCGAAATTGTGTGATGGACGCTTTAAACCAGAATCAGACAAGCTATTAACTCGACGCTTACCTTAATATCGTTTTTAATGAGTTTTGCAGATAAAAAATTAAATAAGTGGCCCAATAATGATTACAGCTTTGATAGTTGAGTACAAAGATTAATATTTCCACTTTAAATGTATAGAAGATACGACAGGCTTAGTCACCATTTAATTCCACACATACTTGCAAATTATCTGTCGTATTGACTCGACCGAGTATGAAGACTCCGAATAGCGCGACTGTATTTAGAGTCGTTCACACTAACCTGATTTTGATGATTACTCATCAATACACAATCAGGAAACACATCCTGGACTCTTCCAGTTTCCGGTTTTTTTTGTATAATTAAATTTATGCATTTATTCCATTAAAATGACCGTTGCTTCTAGTATTATAATTAAATGTATGTACTTATTCCATTAAAAGAGCATTCACAGTGATTAAACTAACAGGATTTTCTTCTTTCTTCACGTACACGGGCCATAAAGTCCCGTCAGTGTCGAGATCATTAGAGAAGCAAAATTTCGAATTCTGAAAGGAATTCGTCCAGTCTTATGCTTTAACCGATTTAGGGAAGCTAGTGGAAAACTGAATTTGGGTTGCCGAAGGACAGGTTTGACCCACGGTCCTCCCATATGGGAGTACACTGTCTTGAGCTCTCTGCCGCCTCACCCGGGAACACGTTAGGTCCCCGTTATTACCTCAAGTCTTTTATCTAATCATGTGCTAGTAAACAGAATGCATACTTTATCTCTTTGCGCGCTAGATACCATATAACGTTTCTTATCAGTTGGCAGTGAGGTGGAGTTCCAAAATAGCAGAACTTGTGTGAAATTCAGAGTCTCAAATGATGAACAATGAATAGAAGAAGTGTCTTTTCATACGACGTAACTTTCGAAGGAAGAAGGAAGGGAGGAAGGAATGAAGGAAGATAAAGGTACAAAGCCCCACGGAATGCGGGGTCATTAGAAACGAAGCATTAGATGTAACTGACGCTATTAGTAATAAATGAAGTGTTAGATAGATATCAGAATTTTTCGTAATCCAAGTATTGCCTTTCGGGAGTGTGGGAAACAGGAAAGTACATACAACAGAAAACGAATGGATAGTTTTCGGAGATGAACAGTGAAGGCAATGGCGAATGAAAGGCAAAAAGAGAAACAGAATTTAATTGACTAAAGGATAAAATATAAAAATGCAGTAAACGGCGCAAGCGAAAGATAACACAAATGTTTAAAAAATTAAATTGACAGAATGTGCAAAATGGCTAAGTAGGAATGGTTGGAGGACATATGCAATGCTGTAGACACATAAATGACTAGAGGAAAGATAACTTCCTTCTATAGAAAATTGAACAGATCTTTGGAGAAAAAGGTTGCAGGTCTATGAATATGAAGAGCTCATATGACAATAAGGGAAAGCCGAAAGTTTTTCTCTTTCATCTCTGAAAGCTATTCATTCGTTTTCTATTGCCGGCCGAAGTGGCCGTGCGGTTAAAGGCGCTGCAGTCTGGTACCGCAAGACCGCTACGGTCGCAGGTTCGAATCCTGCCTCGGGCATGGATGTTTGTGATGTCCTTAGGTTAGTTAGGTTTAACTAGTTCTAAGTTCTAGGGGACTAATGACCTCAGCAGTTGAGTCCCATGGTGCTCAGAGCCATTTTTCGTTTTCTATTGTGTTTATTTCTCCCGTCTCCCACACTCTCGAAAGGTAATGCTTGGATAAAGAAAAATGCGGTTATCGTATCTAAGAGTTCATGTACACTGAAGAGCCAAAGGAACTGGTATACCTGCCAAATATCGTGTAGGGCCCCCGCGAGCACGCAGAAGTGTCGCAATACGACTGGCATGGACTCGACTAATATCTGAAGTAGTGCCGGAGGAAACTGACACCATGAACCCCGCAGCGCTGTCCATAAATCCGTAACAGCACGAGGGGTTGAGATCTCTTCTAAACAGCACGTTGCAACACATCCCAGGTATGTTCAATAATGTTCATGTCTGCGGAGTCTGGTGACCAGTGGCAGTGTTTAAACTCAGAAGAGTGTTCCTGGAGTCACTCTGTAGCCATTCTGGACGGGTGGGGCGTCGCACTGACCTGCTGTAACTGTCCAGGTCTGTCGGAATTCAGAATGGACATGAATGGATGCGCCGGCCAGAGTGGCCGAGCGGTTCTAGGCGCTACAGTCTGGAACCGCGCGACCACTACGGTCGCAGGTTCGATTCCTGCCTCGGGCATAGATGTGTGTGATGTCCTTAGGTTAGTTAGGTTTAAGTAGTTCTAAGCTCTAGAGGACTGATGACCTCAGAAGTTAAGTCCCGTAGTGCTCAGAGCCATTTGAACCATTTTTTTGAATGGATGCAGGTGATCAGACAGGATGCTTACGTGCGTGTCACCTATCAGAGTCGTACCTAGATGTATCAGGGGTCCCATATCACTCCAACTGCACACGCCCCATACCATTACAGAGCCTCCACCAGCTTGAACAGTCCCCTGCTGACATACAGGGTCCATGGATTCATGTGGTTTTCTCCACACTCGTCCACGTCAAACCACTCGATACAATTTAAAACGAGATTCGTCCGACAGGTAACAAGTATCCAGTCATCAACTGTCCAATGTCAGTGTTGACGGGCCCAGGTGAGGCGTAAAGCTTTGTGTCGTGCAGTCATCAAGGGTACATGAGTGGGCCTTCGACTCCGAAAGCCCATATCGATGATGTTCGTTGAATGGTTCGCACACTGACACTGTTTGATGGCCCAGCATTGAAATCTGCAGCAATTTGCGGAAGAGTTGCACTCTGTCACGTTAAATGATTCTCTTCAGTCGTCGTTGGTCCCGTTCATACAGTATCATTTTCCGGCCGCAGCGATGTCCTCGATTTGATGTTTTAACGGATTCTTAATATTCACGGTATACTCGTGAAATGGTCGTACGGGAAAATCCCGACTTCTCGCTACCGCGGAGAGGCTCTGTCCCATCGGTCGTTCGCCGACTATAACACCACGTTCAAACTCACTTAAATCTTGATAACCTGCTATTGTAGCAGCAGTAATCAATCTAACAACTGCGCCAGACACTTGTCTCATATAGGCGTTGCTGACCACAGCGCCGTATTCTGCCTGTTTACATATCTCTGTATTTGAAAACGCATGCCTACACCAGTTTCTTTGGTGCTTCAGTGTATAAACGTGAACAGCACTCTGAAGGTGGACCTGTCTGTTTGAAACCAGTTACGGTGCTATTTGCGTAAATAATTATCTTTATCAACAGTCGCTGTTTGCTGTTTTCTCCTTTGCAACAATCAACTTCTTGTTTAAAAAATGAGCAACCAGTTGCATAAAAGAAATTTTATTTCTCTATCAGTTTCAGGCATGTAGTACCTTCTACAGAAGGCTGTACAGAAAAATATACCTCACATAAGTACAAGTTAGGTAAAGATATTAAAATTTAAGAACGAAAAGTTTAAAAAAATAAAGATAAAAAGTGGTACACATTTATAATTATCGCATTATTTGTGAGTGTGAGAAATAAGTAGATGTAAGCAGCTTATTTCTGTGGTCCTAATAAATACAAGAACAATACGTAATACTACAATAAAACCACCAATGTGGAAAGAGCTCGTAAATGCTTACATGTGAATCGTAGTGGCTATACAGAAATGGTAATTTTACCCACACCCTGCGATCAGCCTCAAGATATGTGTGTCATTAGCTGATTAGCTCCAGTTCTGACATGATGTCTACACTTGATTATTTTCCTAATACCATTTTTTACGCTGTCAAATATTGCGATAATTATAAGTATGTACCATTTCCTATCTTTAAATTTTTATACTATTCGTTTTTAATTTTAATATCTTTATTTAACTTGTACTTATTTGTGGCATATCTTTCTGGGAGCCTGACAGCAGCAAATGAATAAAATTTCTTTTGTGCACCTGGTTGCTCATTATTTCCAGACAGAAGTCAATTGCTTAAGATGGATGAAATTCTAAAGAATCGACTTGTAAAAACTTTCTTATTGGCACATAGAACCAGTCAGTTTCCTGTTATAGCACTTAGAACACTGTTAATAAAATGTTTGTTTCCAATTTGTCTCATTATTTTCATGCAGTGATGCAATGAGCAGCATAATTTCACGGTATCTGGAAATATTCTCATTTTTTTCCACTCATCGTATGAATGAGGGTAATTATTCATTTTAACTTAGAACTGTGAGAATTTAACATCCGTTTTTCGTCAATGGGATGTGACGCTGTGTTATCGGCTTTAATCGATTTGGTTTGATGCGAGCATAATATTTATTTCTGATTATTTGATTGGTAAGGCAACGTTTAAAGCTCAAGTTCCATGGGAGGGAAATTGGCTGTGGCCTTTCAAAGCAACCATTCCAGAATTTGCTTTATAGTATTCAAGGAAATCACGGAAAACCTGAATCTGAATGATCCGAAGCGGGTTTGACCCGCCGTCCTCCCGAATACGAGTCCACTGCGCCACTTTTCTTTGTCGCAACTTATGTGGTTCTTTCTGGCAAGAGTATCTGCATTAAGTTTCGAACTTGCGTCTGACTACGTGAAAAAAGTCATATTTGAGACGAGCTAGAGCTTCTGATAAATAAATTGTTATTAACTACCGGTTTCAATCTTCTGGCCATTATCAGGTATCATAAATATTTTTACAGCAGCCTTCTTTCTGTGGCATCAAATAAACTACATAACCCTCCTGCGTCACTGCTATCAACACTAAATGCAACATACTCCCTCCCTTTCTTTCTGTGCCCTATACCCTGCCAACGGCGGATCGGGACTGATATAGTACTTCTCCAATTTCCACGGAAAACCAACCATACATTTACAAAGGCTATTATTACTACGATGAGGTCACTACTTCCAAATGCATTTTAAAGTTAATGCCAGCTCCCACGTGAGGAATCCCTCTAGGAATCATAAATTTGGTAATGGAGGAACTGTGACGGGGAAAAACTGTAGAGCCAGATTATGGCTTGTCTACAGCAAGCAGCTTCAAATGGATGTAGTGTGCAGCGGTTATGCAGAGGTGAAGAAGCTTAGACAAGATCTGTTGCATGAAACTAGTTCAAAATGGTTCAATGGCTCTGAGCACTATGCGACTTAACTTCTGAGGTCATCAGTCGCCTAGAACTTAGAACTAATTAAACCTAACTAACCTAAAGACATCACACACATCCATGCCCGAGCACGGGCCACTCCAGCCGGCATGAAACTAGTCTTCGGACAGAAGACCATAGCAACAAGAGCACCACCTGTTTATCTACACCTAATCTCACATTTATCAACGATCCGTTAAACTTCTTTGCAAATCTACCACCTCTAGTCAGTATTGTAACGCATTATCGTGCATGAATATTTATTTTGAGAACAGATTATTTACAAAATAGTGCAAATTACATAAATTGCAAAACGTTGGTGAAGCAGATTCAATTTGAAATGTTGCACACTATCTGCTATCCACTGAGAGCAAGTGACGGTTCCGTTTGTCTCGCATCGGCACGTGGACGGAACACCTAGTGATTCTGCGATCTCGCACAATGCTGGCAGATTACACTGTTCGTCGCGGAAACGCTTCAGTTTATTCTTGTCACACTTCGGTGAATCATTCGTAGCAGAACGGATTAAAGTTTTATTAGCAGCGGGAGACCAGCAACACTGAATGAAGAAGACCCGTATAGACAGGCCATGCCATTAACTCCATAAGCTCTAAAGGAAAACCGCGTTATCTCGGCGCCAGATAGCGATAGCGTAATCATCATTCCCGTTAGCCCGGCGTCAGACATAACGATGCTTGCGAGTCTTTGTATAGCGGCATAACAGTAAAATTTCAAGAAGGAAAAGCACAGGGATGGGCGAACAGTTATTCCAAGACGCTCAACAGAGTCAAAGAAAACATCAGGTTTAAAAGTTGTGATATGCTGTGGAGGAGGCATTTGTAGAAGATTTGCGTCACAGAGGTATCGTCCACAGTGTGTAATAAGAGTGCAACTCAAAAAATCAGTTCGTAGATAACAAGAGTAGAAAGTTCGTCACAGCAGAGCAAATAGAAACCATACTATCACTAGGCCAAATAAGTCCCTCAGGGATTCATTTATCGGATGATTAACCTTTCTGTTTTTCATTCTGTTCTTCATATTTCGTTCAACTCTGCAGCAAATTTGGTCCCTAATAATGAAATAGCGTCTCCTCTATTAGTCATACTTATAAAGGGACCGCACCCACTCGTCGCCACCCGATTTCGTCCAAATTTCTGGTACATATGGGGATTAGCCAGAAACGTAAGTTACAGAAATTGGAGTTCCACATGGCCAAGCGTTTAGAAAAAAATAGCGTTTTTGGCGCGGCTCGAGTGAGGCACGAATCGCGTAAGTTAAGGTAGCCTACAGACGGCGCTTGTGGATGTGGAAAGGCCACAGAACGGTAGTCCGAGGTTCGGTGGTTCGATTGCTTCTGTGGAAGCTTTCTTTATTTTCAATATTTACGTTATTTACACTGAAAATAAACCGAAATTATAATCAATATAGTGTTTTTCTTAATATTTTCATAAATACGCAAAGAAAAATTTGGTGGATGCGTAAGCGTCACTGTTCATTAACATCTTGGAAACGTACAGCTACTTTACACACAAAAAAGAAATACTGGTGTGATGAAGCCTTACATGTAGGACAACTAATCTTTTCTATTTATTGGCAGAGCGGTTCTAGGCGCTACAGTCTGGAACCGCGTGACCGCTACGGTCGCATGTTCGAATCCTGCCTCGGGCATGGATGTGTGTTATGTCCTTAGGTGAGTTAGGTTTAAGTAGTTCTAAGTTCTACGGGACTGATGACCTCAAAAGTTAAGTCCCATAGTGCTCACAGCCATTTGAACCATTTTTTTCTATTTATTGACTGATGGGGAGGGCAAAAATATCAACGAAGAGATTTTTCAAGATGAAGGATTGGCATCACACAGTATTAGTGAAGGCCCGCTTCCCCCACTGGATTCGTTAGTGCAACCTTGCAATGAAACTTCCTGGCAGATTAAAACTGTGTAACGGACTGAGACTAGAACTCGGGACTTTTGCCTTTCGCGGGCAAGTGCTCTACCAACTGAGCTACCCAAGCACGACTCACGCCCCGTGAGATGGTAGAGCTCAGATTTTAGAGCACTTGCCCGCGAAAGGCAAAGGTCCCGAGTTCGAGTCTCGGTCCGGCACACAGTTTTAATCTGCCAGGAAGTTTCATATCAGCGCACACTCCGCTGCAGAGTGAAAATCTCATTATGGAACCTTGCAATGTCTGTTTCCATAGTTAAGTTAATTATTTTATCAAAAAGCTCCAAAACTGCTCTTATCTCGAGGGAGAAAAAGAAATGACATTTGCATAATAATGTGTTGTGTCCGCTCTTTCGTATATGCCCCAAAAAACAGACACCACACATTCATATATAATTGACATGCCTAACTGGGCAATGGATCTCCATTCATCAGTACGGGTGCACGAATACGTCCGACCTGCTGTGGGAATCTCAGAGTAGGGAATATGAGTATAATGGACGGGTCTGCGGATAGGAGACACTCGGTGTGAGTGTGGATCGGCCTTCGGGCGTACCGTGATAATCCGCGCAGTTGCGATAACGATGTGTCCCGGATGGAGAGAGCTGGCTGGTCTCCGTAATAGAAAACTGAGTGAAGGGATCAACTACGAACTTCAAGAGACGTCATGTGACGTCCGCTACAACCAAATACAACGAACAATAAAGAACCAAATGCAAAAATAAAAAAGAGGCGCAGTAGTTAACGCACCTGCCTAGTAAGCTGGAGGTCCTGGGTTCGAATCGAGGTCCGGTACACATTTTCACACGTCGCCGCTGATTCCGCGTAATGTTCCGCTGCAGCTGACAGCACTGATTCTCTTAAATTAAAAAAAAATCCCAAGAATGATTAAAAAAACATTGTATTGTCAGTATTTAGTGAAATGATGTATTGAGTGTGGTTTGCTGGGACACTGTGCGATAAGAGAGAACCTTTTGCAAACGTAAACCAAGCTTGTATTGCTATAGAAACTCTGAAAACATCATGTAACTGTAAAAATGTGGCTTTTATAAGGTGTGCAAGATGCAAGAAAATTACTTCTTCCTCGGTTTTAAGATGAATATCACAGCGGCACGTGTAACTTATCAACTGTGAAATAATAAAAGTGTCTAATTTTATGTATGAAATTATCGTGTATGCCTTACTATTCCTTCCTGGAAATTGATTCGCAAGCCCAAATTTTCGTTGACCTTCCCTTTTCATGCATTTTATGAAAATAGTAATAAACACAGTATACTGAGCGTTATTTCCATTTGTTTGCAGAGTAAGTAACGAAACAATAAAAATTAAAGAATAAGTATCCTCAGAAAGAATCGAACCCACAACCCTGAGATTACCGTTATGTAGCCTTTTTAAAATTTCTCTTCTGTAAATGTAACTATAAACTTCTTCCCCTTGAAACAATAACATTCTCCTTCTTAGGGGTATGTTATTACTCATTTCGTGGTGGTATTTTACAAGAAGTAAAATTATGTTCTAACTGTATTTCAAACAAGCGAACTAAGCTACAATTCGACATAGACTCGAAACTTTGTCTGAAAGATAATTGTTGGGGTTTTCCTTTTTAAATATTCTTGTTCTCATAAAAAGTGTATATATAGTTCAATTTTTTCCTTTTTCCATATGTCTCAAACCAATTTGTCCCTTTCTTGGTGCAAGTACAGTTTGAATCAGTTACAGGTTCACCTCCATCGTTGATGACGTAGCTTATATAAGAATATACAGGGTGGTCCATTGACCGTGACCGGGCCAAATATCTCACGAAATAAGCGTCAAGCGAAAAAACTACAAAGAACGAAACTTGTCTAGCTTGAAGGGGGAAACCAGATGGCGCTATGGTTGGCCCGCTAGATGGCGCTGCCATAGGTCAAACAAATATCAACTGCGTTTCTTAAAATAGGAACCCCCATTTTTGTTACATATTCGTGTAGTACGTCAAGAAATATGAATGTTTTAGTTGGATCACTTTTTTCGCTTTGTGATAGATGGCGCTGTAATAGTCACAAACATATGCCTCAATTTTAGACGAACAGTTGGTAACAGGTAGTTTTTTTAAAATTAAAATACAGAACGTAGGTACGTTTGAATATTTTATTTCGGTTGTTCCAATGTGATACATGTACCTTTGTGAACTTATCATTTCTGAGAACGCATGCTGTTACAGCGTGATTACCTGTAAATACCACATTAATGCAATGAATGCTCAAAATGATGTCCGTCAACCTCAATGCATTTGGCAATACGTGTAACGACATTCATCTCAACAGCGAGTAGTTCGCCTTCCGTAATGTTCGCACATGCATTGGCAATGCGCTGACGCATGTTGTCAGGCGTTGTCGGTGGGTCACGATACCAGATATCCTTCAACTTTCCCCACAGAAAGAAATCCGGGGACGTCAGATCCGGTGAACGTGTGGGCCATAGTACTTCGACGACCAATCCACCTGTCATGAAATATGCTACTCAATACCGCTTCAACCGTACGCGAACTATGTGCCGGACATCCATCATGTTGCAAGTACATCGCCATTCTGTTATGCGGTGAAACATCTTGTAGTAACATCGGTAGAACATTAGGTAGGAAATCAGCATACATTGTACCATTTATATTGCCATCGATAAAATGGGGGCAGTTATCCTTCCTCCCATAATGCCGCACCATACAATAACCCGCAAAAACCGGCCGAAGTGGCCGTGCGGTTCTAGGCGCTGCAGTCTGGAACTGCGAGACCGCTACGGTCGCAGGTTCGAATCCTGGATCGGGCATGGATGTGTGTGACGTCCTTAGGTTAGTTAGGTTTAACTAGTTCTAAGTTCTAGGGGACAATTGACCTCAGAAGTTGAGACCCAGAGTGCTGAGAGCCATTTGAACCATTAACCCGCCATGGTCGCTGATGTTCCACTTGTCGCAGCCATCGTGGATTTTCCGTTGCCAAATAATGCATATTATGCCGGTTTACGTTACAGCTGTTGGCGAATGACGCTTCGTCGCTAAATAGAACGTGTGCAAAATATCTCTCATCGTCCCGAAATTTCTCTTGTGCCCAGTGGCAGAACTGTACACGACGTTCAAAGCCGTCGCCATACAATTTTTGGTGCATAGAAATATGGTACGGTGCAATCGATGTTGATGTAGCATTCTCAACACCGACGTTTTTGAGATTCCCGATTCTCGCGCAATTTGTCTGCTACTGATGTGCGGGTTAGCCGCGACAGCAGCTAAAACACCTACTTGGGCATCATCATTTGTTGCAGGTCGTGGTTGACGTTTCACATGTGACTGAACACTTCCCGATTCCTTAAATAACGTAACTACCCGGCGAACGGTCCGGACACTTGGATGATGTCGTCCAGGATACCGAGCAGCATACATAGCACACGCCCGTTGGGCATTTTGATCACAATAGCCATACATCAACACGATATCGACCTTTTCCGCAATGGGTAAATGGTCTATTTTAACACGGGTAATGTATCACGAAGCAAATACCGTCCGCACTGGCGGAATGTTACTTGATACCACGAACTTATACGTTTGTGACTATTACAGTGCCATTTATCACAAAGCGAAAAAAGTGGTTCAACTAAAACATTCATCATTCTTTACGTACTACACGAATATGTAATAAAAAATGTGGGTTCCTATTTTAAAAAACGCAGTTGATATCCGTTTGACCTATGGCAGCGCCATCTAGCGGGCCAACCATAGCGCCATCTGGTTTCCCCCTTCAAGCTAGACGAGTTCTTTGTAGTTTTTTCCGTTTGATGCTTACTTCGTGAGATACTTGGCCCGGTCACTATCAATGGAGCACCCTGTATTAGCCACGTGATTGTTCTCGTCTTTGAAACTGGGAACGTTCTGAAATCTGTGTACATCATCTTCTTTGTGTTAATTTCAGCCGTTGTTGTCGTTAATAGCATTACACATTTACATTTAATCCACTTCCACAAGCCTAGGGTTCGTGAACAGCCTACTGTTCGGTGCAGCGTTGTGTCAGTCAAGCCACAATGTTCACAGTAATGGTTTCCCGTGAGTGTCAGCTGCTGTCGCCGTGATGCTGTCGAAAACACATCGTTTAAGACCATATAAGCGGCCGAGCGCAGTGTTGCACTTAAAGTCGCATCCGAAAAGTTAGACCACACTGCTTTCCAGTTTAGATATTTCTGTTTTATTTGGATGACTTGTGTGTGGACTGTTTCCTTATCTGATTCTTCCACAATCGTTTTCGTAGCGAAATTCTTTTCATTTGGCAGTTTTTCTATCACTCCCGTATGATTTGAAGAGTTCGTGTAATCTACGTTGGCGCCCGTCGTTGAGTTCTACTTCTTTTGGTAGTCCCCGATGCGGCCTTCAATAAATTCGACTGACTTGCTAGTTGTTTCAAGGGTTTTATAAGATTTTTAACGATGAGGGCTGTACATTTTTTCTGACAATCTTTTAAGCCTAATCCGCCTTCATTTGAAGGTTTTGTTAACTGGTCTCTGGCTACACGGAGTAGCATCCCTTTCCATATGAGCCATCCTATACACTTCTTAATTTGAGCGACGTATTTTCGCTCGTTCTTTCCGCTGCGAAATCGTTGCTTCTTTTAGCGAACCACAACATGATTGCACCTTGGAGTGAGGGCGCTTGGGCGCTTCGGCCGCCTCGTGTGTTTACCTGTGCGCTTGAAACCGAATGTCCTCCACTGTTTTAACGACCAGACAACTTGCTCGTGAAGCCATTCGAACTTCCAAATTGTATGCGTCAGTAGAAGAAATGGATGTTGTTTTAGTTTACCGTAATGTCACCTCGTGTTTTAGATTGCGGGCACGGGAGGTCAACCGTAGGGATGGCGGTTGTACAATTTTATTTTTTTTTTTCAACGCCAGTCGAACCCGAGCGTTAAAACCACTCAAAGTAACCTTTTTCTGAAATTACCGATTTTCGATTTTTTATTCCTGTTATTTCCTGTACTAAACGTAGAAACCGGACAAAGACTGAAAAAATTTAATTCCTTCAGTTTTAGGGTACATAGGAGTCGAGGGGCATGAAAGGGAAGCAGTGGTTGGGAAGGGATTGAGACAGGGTTGTAGCTTGTCCCCGATGTTATTCAATCTGTATATTGAGCAAGCAGTAAAGGAAACAAAAGAAAAATTCGGAGTAGGTATTAAAGTCCATGGAGAAGAAATAAAAACGTTGAACTTCGCCGATGACATTGTAATTCTGTCAGAGACAGCAAAGGACTTGGAAGAGCAGTTGAACGGAATGGGCAGTGTCTTCAAAGGAGGATATAAGATGAACATCAACAAAAGCAAAACGAGGATAATGGAATGTAGTCGAGTTGGGTCGGGTGATGCTGAGGGAATTAGATTAGGAAATGAGACACTCAAAGTAGTAAAGGAGTTTTGCTATTTGGGGAGCAAAATAACTGATGATGGCCGAAGTAGCGAAGATATAAAATGTAGACTGGCAATGGCAAGGAAAGTGTTTCTGAAGAAGAGGAATTTGTTAACATGGAGTATAGATTTAAGTGTCAGGAAGTCGTTTCTGAAAGTATTTGCATGGAGTGTAGGCATGTATGGAAGTGAAACATGGACAATTAATAGTTTAGACAAGAAGAGAAAAGAAGCTTTCGAAATGTGGTGCTACAGAAGAATGCTGAAGATTAGATGGGTAGATCACATAACTAATGAGGAGGTATTGAGCAGAATTGGGGAGAAGAGGAGTTTGTGGCACAACTTGACAAGAAGAAGGGACCGGTTGGTAGGACATGTTCTGAGGCATCAAGGGATCACAAATTTAGCATTGGAGGGCAGCGTGGAGGGTAAAAATCGTAGAGGGAGACCAAGAGATGAATACACTAAGCAGATTCAGAAGGACGTAGGCTGCTGTAGGTACTGGGAGATGAAGAAGCTTGCACAGGATAGAGTAGCATGGAGAGCTGCATCAAACCAGTCTCAGAACTGAAGACAACAACAACAACAACAACAGAATCAAAATTGAATAAGTAAACAAGAAAACTTACTCCGTCCACCGTTCTCTTCTTTACTCAAAAAATGATAAGTGGTTGAGTAATACGATAACCAGCATTCTCTTATTGATTCAAATTTCTTGAAAGTGCGTTCAAAAACCATGTTGTAATCAAAGATCATGCCATGATTTGGGCATTACGAATAGTCAGAGCTAAAGGGTGAAAAGTGAAGTTCCAGAACTCAATTTTTCGTGTTGATTTGTCCGTAGCCAATGGTGGCGTCGTGTTTGTTGCAGTACACAATTCGATAAAATCTAGCGAGGTTATCACGGATTCCGTATTTCAATTAATCTAGGCGAAACTGTGTATCAAAGAACGGTCAAAAACTGTGATCGGATGCTGTTATATACCATCTGGGTCGGGATCTGTACTTGTAGAGCGCTTCAGACTGAACTTGCAAATCATTAGTAATTTTCCTGATCATGCCGTTGTAATAGGGGTTGACTTCAACTTAACAGGTATAGATTGGGATTGTTATGCCATCAAAACTGGTGCCAAAAACAGGGATTCGTGTGGCATTGTTCTGGATGTCTTTTCCGAAAATTACTTTGAGCAGATAGTTAGAGAACCAACAAACAGACCTGAACTTATCAAATCAGTTAACGTAGAGGAAGGTATCAGCGATCATAAGGCTGTGACAGCATGGATGACGATGGGCCAACAAGGGATGCTAAGAATTATAGGGAGATATATTTGCTCAGCAAGGGTAACAGGATACAAACTTCAGAATATCTGAGCAGTCAGCATCAAATATTCGGCGATGATATTTTTCTTGACTTCCGGAAGGCGTTCGATACAGTTCCGCACTGTTGCCTGATAAACAAAGTAAGAGCCTACGGAATATCAGACCAGCTGTGTGGCTGGATTGAAGAGTTTTTAGCAAACAGAACACAGCATGTTGTTCTCAATGGAGAGACGTCTACAGACGTTAAAGTAACCTCTGGCGTGCCACAGGGGAGTGTTATGGCACCATTGCTTTTCACAATATATACAAATGACCTAGTAGATAGTGTCGGAAGTTCCATGCGGCTTTTCGCGGATGATGCTGTAGTATACAGAGAAGTTGCAGCATTAGAAAATTGTAGCGAAACGCAGGAAGATCTGCAGCGGATAGGCACTTGGTGCAGGGAGTGGCAACTGACCCTTAACATAGACAAATGTAATGTATTGCGAATACATAGAAAGAAGGATCCTTTATTGTATGATTATATGATAGCAGAACAAACACTGGTAGCAGTTACTTCTGAAAAATATCTGGGAGTATGCGTGCGGAACGATTTGAAGTGGAATGATCATATAAAATTAATTGTTGGTAAGGCGGGTACCAGGTTGAGATTCATTGGGAGAGTGCTTAGAAAATGTAGTCTATCAACAAAGGAGGTGGCTTACAAAACACTCGTTCGACCTATACTTGAGTATTGCTCATCAGTGTGGGATACGTACCAGATCGGGTTGACGGAGGAGATAGAGAAGATCCAAAGAAGAGCGGCGCGTTTCGTCACTGGGTTATTTGGTAACCGTGATAGCGTTACGGAGATGTTTAACAAACTCAAGTGGCAGACTCTGCAAGAGAGGTGCTCTGCATCGCGGTGTAGCTTGCTCGCCAGGTTTCGAGAGGGTGCGTTTCTGGATGAGGTATCGAATATATTGCTTCCCCCTACTTATACCTCCCGAGGAGATCACGAATGTAAAATTAGAGAGATTAGAGCGCGCACGGAGGCTTTCAGACAGTCGTTCTTCCCGCGAACCATACGCGACTGGAACAGGAAAGGGAGGTAATGACAGTGGCACGTAAAGTGCCCTCCGCCACACACCGTTGGGTGGCTTGCGGAGTATCAATGTAGATGTAGATGTAGATGTGGAGAACAAATGGAAAAAATTATAAGGCATCGTTCAATATGCCCTAGACAAGTATGTTCCGAGTAAGATTTTAAGGGATGGGAAAGATCCCCCATGGTTTAATAACCGTGTTAGAAAAGCGCTTCGTAAACAAAGAGAAATAAAAATCTAGCTGACAAACAGAAGCTGAACGAAGCGAAAATGAGCGTAAGGAAGCGTTCAATGATTTTGAAAGTAAGCGTTGTCAACCGACCTGAATAAAAACCCTAGGAGATTTTGGTGGTAAGTAAAATCAGTATGTGGGTCAAAATCATCTATTCATTCTCTCAGCGACCACAGCAGTACCAAGACGGATGATAACAGAGGGAAGGCCGAAATACTGAATTGGGTCTTCCGAAGTTGTTTCACCGCGGAAGATCGTAACACTGTCCCTCCTTTCAATCGTCGTACAGACGTCGTAATGACAGATATTGAGATAACCGGTCACGGAACTGAAAACCAGCTACAATCGCTTAGTAGTGGAAAGGCGTCAGGACCAAATGAGATACCAATAAGATTCTATAAAGATTATGCGAAAGAGGTTGCTCCCCTTCCAGTAGTAATGTATCGTAGATCGCTTGAGCAACGAAATGTTTCTAACGACTAGAAAAAAAGGGCCTGTCATTCCCGTTTTTAAGAAAGGCCATAAGACAGATCCAC
Organism: Schistocerca serialis cubense; assembly: GCF_023864345.2. Classification (NCBI taxonomy): domain Eukaryota; kingdom Metazoa; phylum Arthropoda; class Insecta; order Orthoptera; family Acrididae; genus Schistocerca; species Schistocerca serialis. Next base: position 499,836,416 of record NC_064641.1, read on the forward strand.
ACAATTATAGACCTATATCGTTGACGTCAATCTGTTGTAGAATTATGGAACATGTTTTATGCTGAAGAATTATGACATTTTTGGAAAATGAACACCTTCTCTATAAAAATCAACATAGATTTCGCGAACAGAGATCCTGCGAAACTCAACTCGCTCTGTTCATCCATGAGATCCACAGCGCAGTGGACAACCACGCCCAGGTTGATGCCGTGTTCCTCGGCTTCAGTAAGGCATTTGACACCGTCCCGCATTGCCGTTTAATGAAAGAAATAGGAGGTTACGGAGTAACGGATCAGACTTGCGACTGGATTCAAGACTTTCTTGCAGAAAGAACTCAACACGTCGCTGTTAACGGAACAAAATCGACAGATGTAAAGGTGATATACGGAGTACCACAGAGAAGTGTGATAGGACCGTTGCTGTTTACAATATATATACATGAAATCGTCGGATGTTCTTTAAGCCTATTCGCAGATGATGCAGTTGTTTATAGAAAAGTAGCAACACCAGAAGATAGTAAGAATTTGCAGAACGACCTGCAGAGAATTGATGAATGGTGCAGGCTCTGGCAGTTGACCATGAACGTAAATAAATGTAACATATTGCGCATACGTACGAAAAGAAATCCACTGCTGTACAGCTACATTATTGATGACAAACTGTTGGAGACAGCGTCTGCCTTTAAATATCTAGGCGTAACTGTCCAGAGCGGCCTCAAGTGGATTGACCACATAAAACAGATAGTGGGAAAAGCACATACCAGACTCAGGTTTATCGGAAGAATCTTAAAAGAAAGTAATTCATCCACGAAAGAAGTGGCTTACGAGGCGCTTGTTTGTCCGATTCTTGGGTATTTTTCATCTATCTGGGATCACTATCACTTAGGACTAATAGAGAGAAAAGATCCAAGTAAAATACCGATATCGGTTTTAACCGGTAGGTTTTTACCATTCCCAAGAGCAAGTGCAATAATATCGTCGCAGGGTAGCAAGTTACGCTAGCATAAACAGCTCATGCCTCACTCGACCTGCGCCAAAAATGTTATTTTTTTCTAAACGCTTGGCCATCTGGAGCGCCAACTTACGTCACTTTCATTTCTGGCTAAGCCCTATATGTACCATAAATATGGACGTAATCAGTGGGGACGAATGGGCGTGGTTCTCTTGCTAGTAAGTGTCCCAAACTGATGAACAGTACTCTAAAATCGGCAAACAAGTGTTTTGTAAACCTCTTCTTTTGTGGATGAATCGCATTTTCTTACGATTCTTCCCATGAGTCTCAGTCTGGCATCAGTTTTTCCTGTTATCTGTTTTATGTGCTCGTTCCACTTCGAAGGACTTCGGATCGTTACTCCTAGGTGTTTTACGGCAATTACTGTTTCCAGTGACTGTCGCCAGTTGTGAAATCGAATAGGAGGGAATCTCTTCGCCTACGAGGTCTGTCTAAAAAGTATCTGACCTTTGATTCTCCTGCGTAAAATAGAGACGATACCGCGGCGCCACTGAACATAATAAAGGAAGAGACCTTTCTGCGCGTGCGTGAATTTTGTCCTCGCCTTCCAGCGCTGAGTGAGGTGCTACATAACGTGTTCGTCGGATTACCGATTCTGTCAAGATGAATGAACGTGTTGAGCAAAGATACTGCATCAAATTTTGTCAAAAGCTTGGTGATTCTCAGAGCGTAACAATTCGTAAGATTCAGCAGGTGTTTGGAGAAGATGCAATGGGTGAAACACAAATTAAGTAGTGGTTCAACCGATTCAAAAATGGCCACACATCAGCGGAGAATGACCAGCGTTCTGGCAGACCCAAACTGCTCGGAGTGCAGCTGTTGTTGAGAGGGTGCAAAATTTGGTGATGGCAGATTGTCGTTTGACCATGCGAGAGATTGCCCAAGATTTTGGAGTGAGTAACGATTCTACACATACAATTTTACGTGATGATTTGAACATGCACCGAGTGGCTGCGAAATTCATGCCCAAGTTGTCGCCGGAACAAAAAACCCTCCGTTTTGACATTGCACAGGACCTTCTGGGCACCATCAACACTGATCCTGCTTTTCTAAACACTGTGATAACTGGAGGTGAGTCATAGGTGTAGGGGTACGACCCAGAAACAAAAAATAAGGCGTCGCAATGGAAGCATCCCGAGTCTCCAAGGCCAAAGAAAGCGCGGCAGGTGCAAAGCAAAATCAAGGTAATGCTGACTGTCTTCTTTGATGTCCGTGGAATTGTGCAACACAAATACGCACCGGAAGGACAAACAGTGACAAAGGAGTACTATCAAGATGTTCTCCAGTGACTTCGTGACTCAGTTTGGCGCAAAAGATCAGACGTGTGGATGGGGAAAAACTTGCAACTGCATCACGACAACGCCCCCACACATTCATCCCACTTGATCCAAAATTTCTTGGCCAAACACGGAATTACAACAATTCGCCAACCTTCCTATTATCTACACATGGCTCCTTGCGACTTCTGATTGTTTCCAAAATTGAAGAAGCCACTGAAAGGCCCCGTTTTGAGAGTAGAGAAGAGATAATGTGGAACACGACGACGGAGCTGAACACCATTCCAAGAGAAGACTTCCAGAGGTGTTTCCGGCAGTGGAAGGGCCAGTGGGCTAAGTGTGTGCAGGCACAACGGGCCTACTTTGAAGCGGATTAGGTCCCAACCCTGTCAGGTATTCGGAATATTTTCACTGGATACTTTTTAGACAGGCCTTGTATTTATGGACAATATGTTTACCGGTACATTTATTTACTTTCATGGTCAACTGGCATACCCCGAACAAATCGTCGATTCTCTGAGACTTCTTGCAATTGTGCAAATTGTTACAGTCGTGTGGTGTTGCTACCTTTCTATAGCCAGCGGCCTGCCGCAGAGGTAACACCGGTTCCCGTCAGTTCACCGAAGTTCAGCGCTGTCGAGTTTGGCTGATACTTTCAAGGGTGACCGTCCAGGTCTGTCGAATGCTGTTGGCAAGTGGGATGCCTCAGCCCTTGTGAGGCAAATTGAGGAGCTACTTGACTGAGAAGTAGCGGCTCCCGTCGCGTGTACTGAAAACGGCCAGGACAGTGGTATGCTGACTACATGTTCCTCCGTGACTGCAGTCGATGAGCTTTTGGGTTTAGGATGACACGGTGGTCAGTCGGTACCGTTGGGCCTTCACTACCTGTTCGGACGGAGATAGTTATGATGAAAATAGCCTCATGGAAACTCAATGTTGGCCACTAGATCTGTGATTTCCAGCCTGGAGGTAACTCCCCCACTGAGGAGTAAAAAGTATTTTCCTGAGGGGTTAAAAGAAGAGTTCAATTGTATTTCGATAACGAAGCTAAATTATTTTTAAAAGGTCTTTGCTATTAACACTATTTCATAAGACTGTAATACTGATCACACAAGTTACAAATAATTGCATTTTATTTTTCAAACACTAGTATAAACACATTAAAGTGTTGTCGAAATTGCAGCTTGTGAAACGAATGTACGAACAGTCTCTTCCTCACATCGTCCACCCACTACACTCGTACTTTCTGTTTTACACTGCGGTGACAAAAGTCAGGGGATTGCGATATGCACGCATACAGATGGCTGTAGTATCGCGTATAAAAGGGCTGTCCGTTGGCGGAGCTGTCATTTGTACTCAGGTGATTCATGTGAAAAGGTTTTCGAAGTGAAAAAATTTGAAATTTGTGGTAAGTTCCTATGGGACCAAACTGCTGAGGTCATCGGTCCCTAGTCTTACACACCACTTAATCTAACTTAAACTAAATTACGCTAAGGACAACACACACACCCATGCTCGAGGGAGGACTCGAACCTCCGACAGGGGGAGCCGCGTGAGCCGAGCCAAGGCGCCTTAGACCGCGCGGCTTTTCGAAGTGATTATGGCCGCACGATTGAAAAGCGGAAATGGTAGATACATAGTACATTCCATTTCGGAAATAGTTAGGGAATTCAATATTCCGAGTTCCAAAGTGTCAAGATGTGCCGAAAATACCAAATTTCAGGTACTACCCCTCACAATAGACAAAGCAGTGGTCGACAGCCTTCACTTAACGACCGAGAGGAGCAGCGTTTGCACAGAGTTGTCAGTGGCAACAGACAAGCAACACTGTGTGAAAAAACCACAGAAATCAATGTCGAACGTACGACGATCGCATCCGTTAGGACAGCGCTGCGAAATGTCGCGTTAATGGGCTGTGGCAGCAGACGACCGACGCGAATGCCTGCAGCGCCTCTCCTGATCTCGTGACCGTATCGGTTGGACCCTAGACGACTGGAAAACCGTGGTCTGGCCAGAAGGTCCCGATTTCAGTTGATAAGAGCTGTGGTAGAGTTCGAGTGTGGCGCAGATTCCACGAAGCCATGGACCCAAGTTATCAACAAGGCACTGTGCAAACTGGTGGCAGCTCCGTAATGGTGTGACCTGTATTTATATGGAATGGACTTGGTCCTCTGGTACAATCAAACCGACCATTGACTCGAAATAGTTATGTTCGGCTAATTGGAGACCATTTACAGACATTCATAGATCTCATGTTCCCAAAAACGATTGAATTTTTATGGACCACAAAGCGCCATGTCACCAGGTCAGAATTGTTAGCGGTTGGTATGAAGAATATTCTGGACAATCCGAGCGAATGATTTCACCACCCAGACGGCCTGATACGAATCCCATCGAATATTTATGCTACGTAATAGAGAGATCATTTCGTGCACAAAATCCTGCACTGGCTACACTCCCGCAATTGTGGACTGCTATAGAGGCAGCATGGCTCAATATTTCTGCAGGGGACTTCCAACGACTTGTTAAGTCCATGACACGTCGAGTTGCTACACTGCGCCGGGCTAAAGGAGTTCCGGCACGATATTAGGAGGTATCCCATGACTTTCGTCGCCTCAGTGTCTTTCGTCGCCTCAGTGTATACATACATCTATGACAGTAACAATGGGACATGTAGATCTCATATGCTAAAAGACCTCACGAAAATGCCTTCTTCGAGTTGTAGGTAGTTCTCGCAATAGACCAACTGACAACCAGGACGGACGAGGATCGACACCAACCCAAGGGGAAGGTGTTCTTACCATTCATCAGTAAGGTCACTGATCGCATCGGAAAAATTTTAAGCAAGTGCGATGTGGAAACTTTTCAGACCCACCACGAAAATAAAATAATGTTTAAGATCCGCAAAAGATAAACATCCTCTAGCTACACCAGGTATCTATAAAATTCCGTGCAGTTGTGGAAAGGTCTAGATAGGCACAACAAAAAGAAGCGTCAACGCCCGTCTGGGTGAACACAAAAGGAACTGCTGCCTCGGACATATTGATAAATCGGCTGTAGCGGAACATGTGTTTCAGGAAGGTGATCATGAAATAAAATTTAGTGAGGCGACCGTCATAGCAAAGACGTCGCATTATTATGCACGAATGTACAGAGAGGCCATTGAGACTGCGAAACACTGCAATAATTTTAATAGAAAAGTTGAAGGCATTAAGCTGGATAAGATATGGATGTCAACATTGCAGCAACAGAGTGACATTCGATTAATTTCAAATGAGAAAGTTGGAAATATCAGAGATCATAGCACAGTCGACGTCACACTGTTGATAGCGGCTCCCTCTGGATGGCTTATACACTCCTGGAAATTGAAATAAGAACACCGTGAATTCATTGTCCCAGGAAGGGGAAACTTTATTGACACATTCCTGGGGTCAGATACATCACATGATCACACTGACAGAACCACAGGCAAGTAGACACAGGCAACAGAGCATGCACAATGTCGGCACTAGTACAGTGTATATCCACCTTTCGCAGCAATGCAGGCTGCTATTCTCCCATGGAGACGATCGTAGAGATGCTGGATGTAGTCCTGTGGAACGGCTTGCCATGCCATTTCCACCTGGCGCCTCAGCTGGACCAGCGTTCGTGCTGGACGTGCAGACCGCGTGAGACGACGCTTCATCCAGTCCCAAACATGCTCAATGGGGGACAGATCCGGAGATCTTGCTGGCCAGGGTAGTTGACTTACACCTTCTAGAGCACGTTGGGTGGCACGGGATACATGCGGACGTGCATTGTCCTGTTGGAACAGCAAGTTCCCTTGCCGGTCTAGGAATGGTAGAACGATGGGTTCGATGACGGTTTGGATGTACCGTGCACTATTCAGTGTCCCCTCGACGATCACCAGTGGTGTACGGCCAGTGTAGGAGATCGCTCCCCACACCATGATGCCGGGTGTTGGCCCTGTGTGCCTCGGTCGTATGCAGTCCTGATTGTGGCGCTCACCTGCACGGCGCCAAACACGCATACGACCATCATTGGCACCAAGGCAGAAGCGACTCTCATCGCTGAAGACGACACGTCTCCATTCGTCCCTCCATTCACGCCTGTCGCGACACCACTGGAGGCGGGCTGCACGATGTTGGGGCGTGAGCGGAAGACGGCCTAACGGTGTGCGGGACCGTAGCCCAGATTCATGGAGACGGTTGCGAATGGTCCTCGCCGATACCCCAGGAGCAACAGTGTCCCTAACGTGCTGGGAAGTGGCGGTGCGGTCCCCTACGGCACTGCGTAGGATCCTACGGTCTTGGCGTGCATCCGTGCGTCGCTGCGGTCCGGTCCCAGGTCGACGGGCACGTGCACCTTCCGCCGACCACTGGCGACAACATCGATGTACTGTGGAGACCTCACGCCCCACGTGTTGAGCAATTCGGCGGTACGTCCACCCGGCCTCCCGCATGCCCACTACACGCCCTCGCTCAAAGTCCGTCAACTGCACATACGGTTCACGTCCACGCTGTCGCGGCATGCTACCAGTGTTAAAGACTGCGATGGAGTTCCGTATGCCACGGCAAACTGGCTGACACTGACGGCGGCGGTGCACAAATGCTGCGCAGCTAGCGCCATTCGACGGCCAACACCGCGGTTCCTGGTGTGTCCGCTGTGCCGTGCGTGTGATCATTGCTTGTACAGCCCTCTCGCAGTGTCCGGAGCAAGTATGGTGGGTCTGACACACCGGTGTCAATGTGTTCTTTTTTCCATTTCCAGGAGTGTATATACAGTGCTCACTCGTGCTCTAGTCGCAGTTCGCCGATTGTCCTCGGATGATGCGTTCCGCAGTCGAAGGCGAAACGTCAGGGGAGAGTCCTATGTATGGACCACGGCATCTCAGCCCGGAAGTGATAAGTGATGAGACCAAAAATGCACCATTACCCACTTAACGCAATAAACTAATTAACAGCAAAATACAGTTGTAACTACGCAGTGGCTACTACACTGCTGCATGGCGTACAGTGTATTACTGTTATTATTATTAGTAGTAGTAGTAGTAGTAATAGCGGTGGTCAGACACAAAGCATTGGCAGTCAGAATTCTTCTAATTTCCGCTATTTCAGAAGTAAGGATTCCAGCAATCAAGTGATTTAGAAATAGTAGACCTAAGTATAGTGCACACATTTTAACGTTTTGATCTTAAACTTGGGTGCAGGTTGTGAGTGAAGCAAGTGTCGCCAGGGAGAGGAGTATGCAGAAGAAGCACGGTTTGTTACAAGTGTCTTCCCCCATTGTGGACAGTTAGCATCTGTTTCTGATAAACAGCTGCAGCTAGTACTTCTAATCCAGTGACAATTGCTTCATTATTCTATAGAAAAAGGTTGTTAGAAATAAGCAGTACCAATTATCTCGCTCACTCTTAAGTTCTTGGATTAATAAAACTAGAAAAACTGAATACCATTTATCTTTCATCATTTAAAAAATTAAAATGTTCGAAGAAAATTGCTTTTCATTCTAAAGTTTGGTTAGGCTCTAATATTTATGATGGAATCTCTCCACTGGATCATTAATATATACCGTATATCTTAACGGCCGTTGAGGTATTCTCAAAATCACTTTACATTTATCGATTGTGTTCCTTTAAGAACGACGCGCTGGGTACTGTTTGCGAGGAAATCCGGAATAAAATCACCAGTCTGGTTCGATGCTCGGTACGCTCGTGTTTTGTTCACTAAACGACGGTGTGGAAATGTATCGATTAACTTCCCGAGGTCAAGGAACACGGGATCGACCGGGGCTCTTCATCTCCGGCGCTACTACACTGAACTAGCTGAGTTTCACACATTCTCTTCCTGCGGAGTCCTTGTTGATTTCTATGGAGAAAATTTTCGTTCTCCAAGAAAAGTAATAATACAAGGGCATAAAACGTGATCCACAACTCTACAACAGATTATCAGTGATATATGTTTGTATTAATGCACATCTGTCCGACGACCATTCTTGAAGGTAAGAATGACATGCGCCCTTTTCCTGTCGCTTGGCATCCTTTCTTTTCCGCCGACTTACGACAAACTGCTGCTAGAAGGTGCGAAATCCTTCTTCAAGGAAAAATTACCTTAACCCAGAAAACTAACTGTTGCCAGGCCACTCCTACTTAAGACCTAGCCAGCTTCTAACGGATAACACAATTTTTAGGCCCTAGGCATAGATCCCAAAGTGGAGGGCTCACACAATAATTTAATGTGACAGGAAGATGTCTGACAAAGACTATCTTTCATTTAAACACACTAATTTATTCATTAAGATATACACAACTTACGGAAAGGAGATAATCAAACAGTTGACTAGTGGTATTTGTATGAAAATTCTGCCGCGCGGAGTGGCCGTGCGGTCTAGGGCGCCATGCAGCGGATTGCGCGGCCCCTCCCGCCGGATGTTCGAGTCCTCTCTCGGGCATGTGTGTGTGTGTGTGTGTGTGTGTGTTGTTCTTAGCATAAGTTACTTTAAGTAGAGTGTCAGTCTAGTGACCGATTATCTCAGCCGTTTGGTCCCTTAGGAATTCACACACATCTGAACATAAAAATTCTGATTAGTGATTTTAAGCATAGCAGTGATTCTCGACTGCATGACTAATTACACTGTGTTAGCTCAGAAGTCATTGTCTGAAACTCAATTTCACGAGTCGCTATTTGCTGACTGAAATATTGGTGATTGCAGTCTCTTTCGAGAAGATGAGAGTGCACTGCCACAATTGCAATCACCTTCCCTGGACGTCTCCTATCTCGTAAGTCGTCGTGGCCAGCACCATGTCTCAGCCGAAGTCGATGACGCCTCCGCCACTTCTCGGTCCAAAGTCGCTGCCATTTCTACCGTGTTTCACCCCTAAGTCCCCTACATTTTTGGCTCTCTCTAACCCTCTGCTGAACAAACCTGTGACCGTTCGTGCGGCCCTTCTCTGTAATATTCAATGCCCCCGTCAGTGGGTCCCACATACTTGTACAGTATTCTAGACTGGGTTGCCTCCTTTATAGACTGATTGCATTTCCCCAGTATTCTACCAATAAACCGAAGTCTGTTTCCTGCGCTACCCACGACTGGGCCTATATGATCATTCTACTACATCCCTACAAATGTTACAACCGATTGTTAGTACGAATTGGCCGCTTCTATCTGTGACTCGTTAGTATTATAGCATACTAATTTTTGTTTTGTTTTGTGAAGTGCACAGTTTTACGTTTCTGAACATTTAAATCAAGTTGCCAATCTTCTTTGCACCACTCTGAAATCTTATCAAGATCTATATATACATGCAGCTTGCTTCAGACAGTACTTCATTATCGATACCTGCATCATTTTCAAAACGTCTAAGGTTAGTATTCAAATTGTCACCAGGGTCATTAATATACTACATGAACTGTCCCCAAGGTCATTAATATATAAGATGACCTCCCCACACACTTCCCTGGGGCACACTTGAAGCTACTTCTACAACTGACGATGACTCTCCATCCAAAAAAATATGCAGGATTCTCCCTACCAAGAAGTCCTCAATCCAGTCATAAATTTCACTTGACACACCATATGATCGTACTTTTGACAATAAACATAGGTGTGGTACTGAGTCAAATGCTTCTGCCTGATGAAGCCATGCTGATTGATATGAAGGAGGCCATTCTGTTCAAGATATCTGATTATTTTTCAGCTCGGAATATGTTCTATGATCCTGTAACAAATCGATACAAGGACACTGAGAGGTAATTTTGTACATCGCATCTACTACCCTTCTTGTAGACGGGCATGACCTGCACTTTCTTCCAACTATTGGGCACGTTTTTTGCTCGAGGGATCTACGGTAGAGTAGGCTTATGGTCTGAAGATGTGCTAACTCAGCCGCAAATTCGGTATAGAACCTGATAGGGATTCCATCAGGCCCTGGAGCTCTGTTCAGTTTTAACGATTTCAGCTGTTCCTCAATATCACTGACAGCAATACTTATTTCATTCATCTTTTCAGTGGTACGAGGACTAAACTGAGGCAATTCTCCTGGATTTTCTTTTGTAAACGAACGTTTGAAAACAGTTAAGCATTTCAGCTTTTGTTTTTCTACCGTCAATTTCAGTTCCTATCTCGTTCGCTAGGGGGGTGGATATTAACTTTTGTGCCACTAATAGTCTTTATACACTACCAGAATTTTTTGGGGAGGGATCATTTGACGATATTCTCCAATGGTAGTCATTGAAGGCTTTACACATTGTTCTCCTGACAGCTAAACGCATTTTATTTAGCATCTCTCTATCTATTCCCTATACTTTGTTTTACACTTATAATGCAGTACTCTCTGTTTCTTTATAAATTTCTTTATAGTGACTGTGTACCATGGAGGATGCCTCCCATTGTGAACTGTTCTACTGGGTACATATCTGTCCAGTGCACAGTCAACTATTCTTTTAAACTTGAGCCATAGTTCCGTACATGCTGCTGCCCTGTGCTGAAAGTTTTCAGCTTCATCACTGAGTTATGACACGATTGATTTTTTATCTAGTTTACTAGCAGAAAGAGATATATATATATATATATATATATATATATATATATATATATATATATATATTGCTTGTCTTGTTTACTGTTTGCACTTTGCTCATCATTATTGCCACAACCGCATCATGGTCACTGGTACCAGTTTTGCTGTGGACATGCTCAGAGAGGTCAGGCCTATTTGTTCTGTTTTAGGTAGTTTCTAAAGAAGGAATTTAATAATATTTCACAAGAAGTGTTATCACACCCACCCAGAGGCGCCGACTTATAAAAAATATTAGGGGGGGGAGGGGCGCATACTGGGGGTTTTGCCCCGAGAAATTTTCAAAATTTTCGATGAAAAATAGTGAGCTTTAAAGTTTTTTTGAAGCATTTTAGAGTCATATGATCAACATTAGAACCCCGAAAACTGGAATCTCGATAATTCGACACTCCGGGAAACTCTACAAGCCTGACACATTTTTTAGCTTTGAAAAAAGAAACAAAACATAAACACGCACGGTATTTTCATAAAAGCTAATTTAATTTACAGTAATAATCATGATTACAGACTATTACAGAGTAGTGAACATACAGCTCCAAAAGTCTGAAATTATATTTAAATAAATCCTAAACTGTCATTAAGTGAATAAAATATAAAATATGGCTGTCGCACAGTAATAGCACTTTGATTAATAAGTGAAATAGCTGATTTAAGCTTACTTTGAATAAGGCTCAAAGTTAATGCTTTAATACAATTAATAAAGTCAATACAATATGCCTAATACTTTCAGTCAAAAAGTATGTAAATAGCTGGTCGTACGCCCTAAAAATATTTAAGTATTTGAAAAGAACTAATACAGTACTATAGTAATATAGTAATACAGTACTAAACAAGTACTAATATTTCGAAACTGAAATTTAACATTAAGTATGTATTTAATTCTCTATTTTATAAGGATTTTAATATTGCTCTAAGTGCCATTATTTGGGCTAGAGTATCTTTAGAAAGGTGCAAATGTCGACCAGCTGACTGGATTACTGAATATGAAGTCGTTGATGACTGGTCGGATATCCAATTCATCCAAAACATCTCAGTGGGCGTGAAGAACAGCCAAGCTGTTCAATCGCTTCTCTCCCATTGTTGATCGGAGGTATGACTTCAGACGTCTAAGAGCGCTAAATGGCCGTTCTGCTGTTGCTGTCGTGATTGGGACTATTTGAAGAAGCTTAATGCACTTCACTACTTCACATAACATTTCTCCAACTGCAGGCTCTTGTGTAATGTACTTTCTTACGTCACGCATGTTTTTTAAGACCAGTTGTTTTTTATTAGCGATCTTGGAAAACATATTCAAGTGTAAGCTCAGTCTCTCAATGTGTAGGTCATTTTTGAAAAACTCAGTTCATTTTTCCAAATTTGTTTCACCTCTGTTTACTAAAAGCAAGCACTCGTGTTCAACTGCAATAACTTGTGTGAGTCCAGTTGAAGCAAACTGCTCAGTAATGCAAGATTGCACCGTTTCACAAACTTCAATGTAAATAGCTTTGTAGTATTCCCTTGGGGTTTTGAAAGTGTGCGGTGAGCAGGCTTCGTTGTTTTCATACTTCTTTGGTATACTTCGATTCCGAGGAAGCGAAGGATCATCAACTTGTGAAGGTTTTTCTTTTAAACACAATTCCCAAAAGTGTTCAAAACTATCACGCCTTCCATCAATATACAAATCAAGTCCTCATATATTTTTTCCAGGTCAGCAACTCTTAGATGAGGGCACTTAATTTTTTCATTGACATTCTCTACTGGGTTCATTCCATGGCAATAAAGACGTCAAAAGAAATTCTTGAATTGTAACATTGACACAAGGTAGCCTGCACATTTGTAACCTGCCTCTGTTTTGTCCTCTGTAGAAAATGTTTCAAAAAAACTCTAGAAGTTCTTCAAAGTTTTTCAATATTCTCAAGATACTAGAAGCTCGCATAGTCGAGTCGGGCAAAGGGGTCGTAGACCAGCTTGGTCGTTGGCGCTCTCACAGCGTATGCTTCTGAAAAGTCCCATCCTTTTGTTGGATTCCCTTACGGTGTTTATTAAGTCCTTGACTAAAGCCATAATATCCATCATACACGCAAGATCGCGCAGACTGTACAACTGCGAAGTCTAAACTGTGAGCAGTGCAGTGCACATAATGTGCCTTTGGTTGTATATCCAAAACTAACTTTTGTAGTCCTTTTAATTCACCTCTCATATTCGAGCCACCATCATAGTACTGTCGTTTTAAGTTATCAAGACAAATCAAGACGAGCAAAAACGTCTTTTAAAATACTAAACAGAGTTTGTGATTCAGTGTTGGGGGTGTCGTATAAGCCAATAAAGTCTTCGTTGATGATTAACGAATCATCGACAGTATGAATACAAAATGACACTTGTGTTGCTTGAGGCTTTCCCGACGGACATTTTGTATATATGGTTCTCGGGCGAGACGTCGGATGTCATAGTGAAAATTCCACAATATTTCGTCAGCGCAACTGGCCGACATTTTCAGGTGCGACGGAACACACTGCTAAGGCAGGACCAGGGCTCCCCATTTATGCCAGTTTTAGGCAGGAAGTGCGCATGCGTGGAGGCGCCAAATTCGATGGCCAATAGCGACGATATCAACTGATAGCTGGAAGGACAGTAACGCCACCTACAGGATGGAGAACCAAATACTTCGGCGCACGCGCGGAGGCTGCCGCCGCTGCTCTGCGCTGCCATCGGCAGCCCCAGCGACCTCTGTCGGAAGCCGCAAGCAATACTGCGCGTCCACGTAGGCGCCTTGATTATCCTCTCGTTGTCAACAGAACATTTATGTTGCTGGCGAATCGTCGTCCGTCTTATGACCAATAGTATTCCTCTCTGCTCGAAGTGACTTCAATATGGCCAGTGCTGGATCCCATGCTGAACTAAGCTGAAAGTCTGTGTCTCTGTTTACAAGATTCGTCGAGCTACGTATTTCCACTGCTTCCTTAATAACACTGTCCCAGTACGAACTCGTCGATGCGAGAATTTTTGTATGTAGGTAATTCATAGAATGGCCTGTACTGAGACAATGCTCGGCCACTGCAGACTTTTCTGGTTGCTCCAGACGAGTGTAGCGTCGGTGTTCAGTGCATCTCTCTTCTACAGTGCGACAAGTTTGTCCGATGTACGACATGCCGCAGCTACAAGGAATCTCGTAAACACCGGGTCTTCTTAGGCCAAGGCTGTCCTTAGATGAGCCCAAGAGAGCTCTGAGTTTTGCCGGCGGACGAAAAACACATTTAACTTTATGCCTCTTCAATAGTCTCCCTATTTTTGAAGAGACACCGCCGATGTATGGATAAGGGAAATGCGACTGTTATCCTCTCCACGTCGATGTATCTGAGCAAGATGCACCAGCTTCTGGACGACTCTGCATATCGCACATTAAATAAGGACCCCACAGCAAAAATTCAGCGGAAAACTTTGGAGCTCCTCAAAAACAGCACGATCTTCGATGTGGTTGCTAAGAGACTATGTACACAGGCGCCCGTACCTCCCAGGCTATACGGATTGCCCAAAACTCACAAAGATAATGTGCCACTGCGGCCTATTGTGAGTAATATCGGGGCACCAACGTATAATCTCGCGAAACATCTGGCAGCGCAATTGAGCCCTTTAGTAGGAAAGTGTGAGCATCATATCCGTAACTCACAAGACTTTATTCGTCGGCTCAAGAACTTGCGACTCGCACCATCAGATATACTCGTGAGTTTTGACGTAGTCTCACTTTTTACGCGAGTACCATTGCAGGAATCGTTGTTGCTCATTAGCGAGAAGCTGGATGGGGAACTTTTAGAGTTATTCCAACATGTGCTCACCTCGACATACTTTTTATTTAATGGACAATACTTTGAACAGACTGACGGCGTCGCAATGGGTAGTCCCCTGTCACCATTGTGGCTAATCTTTTCATGGAACACTTCGAGGAGAGAGCGCTCCAGACGTCGGATTTGAAACCTACGTGTTTTTGGCGATATGTGGACGACACCTTTGTTATCTGGCCTCACGGCATTGCATCGCTGAATGTTTTTCTTGAGCATCTTAACTCGCTTCATCCCAACATCAAGTTCACGATGGAGATGGAGAAAAACGGCGAACTTCAATTCCTGGACGTGTTGGTACGGAGAAAAGAAGATGGCACGTTAGGTCACTCAGTGTACCATAAACCAACACACACGGACTTATACTTACAGGCCACCAGCTGTCACCATCCTTCGCAACGAAGTGGCGTACTGAGGACGTTGGTCCACAGAGCACGAGCCATATCAGACTCAGACAGCTTATCCAATGAGCTACTCCATCTGCGTACCATTTTCCAACAAAATGGATACTCCGAACGGGAGATTCGCCGTGCCTTACAACCAAAGCGGGTTACCCAACGTGAGGAAGTGGAAGAAGGCGAAGAACAAAGCGGAATGGTCATCTTGCCATACATCGGCGGTGTCTCTTCAAAAATAGGGAGACTATTGAAGAGGCATAAAGTTAAATGTGTTTTTCGTCCGCCGGCAAAACTCAGAGCTCTCTTGGGCTCATCTAAGGACAGCCTTGGCCTAAGAAGACCCGGTGTTTACGAGATTCCTTGTAGCTGCGGCATGTCGTACATCGGACAAACTTGTCGCACTGTAGAAGAGAGATGCACTGAACACCGACGCTACACTCGTCTGGAGCAACCAGAAAAGTCTGCAGTGGCCGAGCATTGTCTCAGTACAGGCCATTCTATGAATTACCTACATACAAAAATTCTCGCATCGACGAGTTCGTACTGGGACAGTGTTATTAAGGAAGCAGTGGAAATACGTAGCTCGACGAATCTTGTAAACAGAGACACAGACTTTCAGCTTAGTTCAGCATGGGATCCAGCACTGGCCATATTGAAGTCACTTCGAGCAGAGAGGAATACTATTGGTCATAAGACGGACGACGATTCGCCAGCAACATAAATGTTCTGTTGACAACGGGAGGATAATCAAGGCGCCTACGTGGACGCGCAGTATTGCTTGCGGCTTCCGACAGAGGTCGCTGGGGCTGCCGATGGCAGCGCAGAGCAGCGGCGGCAGCCTCCGCGCGTGCGCCGAAGTATTGGCTATCAGTTGATATCGTCGCTATTGGCCATCGAATTTGGCGCCTCCACGCATGCGCACTTCCTGCCTAAAACTGGCATAAATGGGGAGCCCTGGTCCTGCCTTAGTGACGCCCTTAGTAAGGCTAACCACTTTGCCTCCTACCTGTCCGATGTGTTTTCCATCCCCGATGATCCCCAGTTCGACTACTCCCTCTTCCCGGATATCCGCGATCGAACTGACACCTCTGTCCCTCCCCTCGCTCCTGGTTTCCAGTACTTGGACAACATTGCACACACGGACCTCAATACTCCTATCACTACACAGGATCTCATTGCTACACTCCGCACAAAACGCAACACCGCTCCTGGTCACGATCGTGTCACCTACCGTCACCTTCGTGAAGCTCCTGTCTCTTTTCTCTCCACCCTGGCCAGGCTCTACAATGTAGTCCTGTCCACCGGTTACTACCCCGACCTGTGGAAAACCTCTCGTATCCTCATGTTCCTTAAACCTGGCAAACCGCCGTCCGCCGTCTCCTCCTACCGTCCCATCAGCCTTACCTCGGTCTTCAGCAAGGTCCTGGAATCTATCCTCACCCAACGCATCCACCAGCATCTCCGCCAGCACCGCCTCCTTCCCGTTACCCAGTGTGGCTTTCGGCCGTCCTTCTCTTCCGACTTTCTTCTCCTTCACCTCACTCATCTCCTTTCCGAACAGCTCAACTCCCGTCGCTCCACAATCTTCCTCTCTCTTGACCTCGAACTTGCTTATGACCGCGTATGGCATTCCGGTCTCCTCTTCAAGCTCCAAACCTTCGCCCTTCCCATTAACTACGTCCGTCTGATCGGTTCCTTTCTCTCCCGCCGTCCTTCCTATGTCACCATCCATAACACCGATTCCTACACCTTTTTCCCCTCCGCCGGTGTGCCCCAAGGCTCCGTCCTCTCCCCCCTTCTGTACCTGTTGTACACAGCGGACATGCCACCGCCGTCACCCCCCATCCACCTTCTCCAGTTTGCCGATGACACCGCCTTCCTTGCCCTTGCCCCCACCCTGCAACGCTCTCAACGCCTTCTCCAATCCCATCTTGACCGGTTCACCGCTTGGTGCAACCAGTGGTTGCTCAAGGTCAATCCTTCCAAAACCCAGGCGATCATTGTAGGCAAAACCACCCCTTCCTTCCGCCTCCTTGATTTCTATCTCACCGTCTATGGCCGTCCCATTGCCCTCACTCCCACCCTTAAGTACCTTGGCGTCACCCTCGACCGTCGCCTCTCCTGGACTCCCCATCTCCAGACAATCCAAGCCAAGGCACGTTCCCGCCTCCGTCTCCTCAAGCTCCTTTCTGGCCGCACGTGGGGTCTGGACCCCTCCACCATCCTCCACACCTATAAATCCCTCATCCGCCCTATCCTTTGTTATGCCCATCCAGCATGGATCTCTGCTCCCCCTACCTTTTATAAATCCCTCCAAATCCTGGAACGCCATGCTCTCCGCCTCACCTATCGCATCCGTCTCCCCTCCCCCACACGGATCCTGTATTATCTCATCCCCTTCCCCCACCTCCTCCTTTTCCTTGAAAGGATACGGATCCTGTACACCTCCCGTAAACTTGATCCTCCTCACCCGCTCGTCTCCCCGCTCCTCTCCCACCCCCGCCCGCTGCCGCGCCTGTATTCCCACGTCCCGCCCGGTCTCCATCTCTCCACCCTCCTTACCCTCTCCCAAGGTGGCTTCCGCCAGCTCCCTCTCCCTGATGATGCCCTCCTCCCCTCCATCTACCCCTCCTACCAACTTTGATCCTCCCACCCTCCTCCTGTACTTACTCCTCTGGGCACCCTCCCTCCCTTCTCTCCCTTTTCCGTCCCTCCTCCTTTTCTCCCCCCTCGTCCCCCGGGCCTCCCCTCCCCTGTCCCTATCCTCCTGTCCCCGTCTCCTAAGCCGTGGCATCCTCTTTTCCTCCCCTCTCCCCCTCCTCACCCCTGTTCCACTCTTGGCAGGTCCCCGGACTCGCACACGCTCAGTGGACATTCGCGCGCCGGAGATCACCGCCATCAGTGTATCGTGTGTGCCGTCATGTTTAGTGTTCAGTTTCGCCATCACGCTCCATTGTTCACCAGTGCCACCGTCTTCTTCAGTGTTTGTGCGTCGGGTCTCCAGTTCGTAGTGTGGATTGTCATCAAGTGTGAACGGCTTCTTGTGCTTTATGTTCTTGTGTCTCCTGTTTTTTCCCGCCGTTCTTCTAAGTGATGTCTCTTCTTTGTTTATCTCCATGTACTCTCTTCGGCTGGAGAGCGGCGTATTGTGCTGCTGCCAGCCTACCTGGTTGTTCAGGTGTCAAAATAACAATAAAGTAAAAAAAAAAAAACCTGCCTTAGCAGTGTGTTCCGTCGCACCTGAAGATGTCGGCCAGTTACGCTGACGAAATATTGTGGAGTTTTCACTATGACATCCGACGTCTCGCCCGAGAACCATATATACAAAATGACACTTCCAGAATGAGATTTTCACTCTGCAGCGGAGTGTGCGCTGATATGAAACTTCCTGGCAGATTAAAACTGTGTGCCCGACCGAGACTCGAACTCGGGACCTTTGCCTTTCGCGGGCAAGTGCTCTACCAACTGAGCTACCGAAGCACGACTCACGCCCGGTACTCACAGCTTTACTTCTGCCAGTACCTTGTCTCCTACCTTCCAAACTTTACAGAAGCTCTCCTGCGAACCTTGCAGAACTAGCACTCCTGAAAGAAAGGATATTGCGGAGACATGGCTTAGCCACAGCCTGGGGGATGTTTCCAAAATGAGATTTTCACTCTGCAGCGGAGTGTGCGCTGATATGAAACTTCCTGGCAGATTAAAACTGTGTGCCCGACCGAGATCGAACTCGGGACCTTTGCCTTTCGCGGGCAAGTGCTCTACCAACTGAGCTACCGAAGCACGACTCACGCCCGGTACTCACAGCTTTACTTCTGCCAGTACCTCGTCTCCTACCTTCCAAACTTTACAGAAGCTCTCCTGCGAACCTTGCAGAACTAGCACTCCTGAAAGAAAGGATATTGGGGATTTTACAAAGCATAATGTAACTAATAATTTTCTTAAATTATTGTGGGGGCTCCGCCCCCCTTTTTAAAAGAATTTTTGAGGGGGTCTCAGGCCCCCTCAGACCCCATGGAGTCGGCGCCTGTGCACCCATCACTAGCAAAACTGTAATTTTCGCAATTGATTGTTGGATTATAAAGGTCTCCATCGATGATAAGAGTGTGATAGTGGAACTTACGCACAAGAGAACTGAGGTCTTTTCTAAAGTTTTCAGTTACATCTGGAGATGAGTCTGGTGGACAATAGAAGGACCCAATTATCATTTAATACTCACCCTTGCCCAAGAAATCTCACATGCAGCTTCAGTTTCTGTCACGGTGGACTTGAGTTTCTTGTCTATTGCGACAAATTCGCCATCTCCATTTCTCACTAGTCGATCTTTTCGATGTACTCTTAAATTTTCCCCAAAAATCTCAGTGCTATCAATTTTAGATTTCAAGCAGTTTTCTGTACCTACAATTTTTTTTTGTTTTTTTAATTTGTGGTAAGGTCTTATGGGACCAAACTGCTGAGGTCATCGGTCCCTAAGCTTACGCACTACTTAATCTAACTTAAGCTAACCTGCGCTAAGGACAACACACACACACACACACACACACACACACACACACACACACACATGCCCGAGGGAGCACTCGGGCCTCCGACGGGGGGAGCCGCGCGGACCGTGACAAGGCCCCCTTAGACCGCGCGGCTACCTTAGTATTATGTGAACACTTTGTCGCAAATGGTTCGGCTGTTAAACACCAGGATTTTATTACTCTCACCCATGGGAGGCATTTCTTTCAATGTTACACTGATACTTCTTGATTTCCTAGCTGTCTTTATTTGTTTTTCGGATGGAAAGTCGCCTTATCTAAAATATCCTTGTGTGCACCCCACAGACACTTTTCCTGGGTAGCAGTCTCTGATATGTAGTGCACACCTGACCCATTTAGTGGGATCCTACGGTTCTCAACCCTATGGCGCAAGTCCAGGAAGTAGCAGCCTAGTCTGTCAAAGAAGCTTTGAAGTCTCTCGTTTAGTCGCTCCACACGACTCAGAACCAAGGAGCCACGATCAGTTCTGGGCACAATGCTGCAAATGCTCGTATGTTGAAATTCCGTGCACAAGTTTGGCCTTCACAACCTCAGACTCCAGATGGCAGGCATAATTTGTTCCAGCGTGAGCCACAATCTGCAACTGGTTGCATCCTGGTTGTCTTTCGCTCAGCTATAAATATTTCGAGACTAGGAGATAAGATACATAGCACTTTCATCTGACATCATAATCTTGGGGCGAGCCGTTAGTACTGGAAAAGCTGAAGTAACTTTCCACATGAATTCGTCACGTACAGATAGCACTTAATTCATTGTTAGCTATTAGGCGATCTAATACTTTACCCTCACAAGTCAGTTCTCTAACTAGCTGTCTGGAATAATTTTCAGGTGACACATTCAGAATAATTTCACACAAATCTCTGTTCAAAAATGTTCAAATGTGTGTGAAATCTTATGGGACTTAACTGCTAAGGTCATCAGTCCCTAAGCTTACACACTACTTAACCTAAAGTATCCTAAGAACAAACACACACACCCATGCCCGAGGGAGGACTCGAACCTCCGCCGGGACCAGCCCCACAGTCCATGACTACAGCGCCTTAGACCGCTCGACTAATCCCGCGCGGCACAATCTCTGTCTGTGGCTCCAGTCTTAAGTGCACAAATCGCCCATTATAATACCTGGCAATTTAAAATCACTCCCCATTACAAAAGTACTATCAGGAAAGTTTTTCGTGACATTCTTCCCCTTGTCTGTGACGCGCAGTCACTACTGCTCCTCACGCAGATGGTCTGCAAGAGCATCCGATTACAATGTTTGACCCACTTTTGATACTTAACTTCACAGAAATTACTTCACATTCTGAATGTGTAGTAACCTTAGTCATTCTTAGCCGTTTCTAGTGACCCTCATTTCATCAAGACAATTGTAGAGTGAACAATGCTCATAATTTTCGCCAGACTTGTTGGAGAAGTGTGTGGTGGTGGGTAGTGTTTAACGTCCCGTCGACAACGAGGTCATTAGAGACGGAGCGCAAGCTCGGGTTAGGGAAGGATTGGGAAGGAAATCGGCCGTGCCCTTTCAAAGGAACCATCCCGGCATTTGCCTGAAACGATTTAGGGAAATCACGGAAAACCTAAATCAGGTTGGCCGGAGACGGGATTGAACCGTCGTCCTCCCGAATGCGAGTCCAGTGTGCTAACCACTGCGCCACCTCGCTCGGTGTTGGAGAAGAGAGCAGTAGTTTCACAAAGTTCAAAGAGAGGCTATCTTCCGTCCAGTGTTTTCGTACTCAGCGATTGATTTGGGTGACTCTTGGTGCCACCCGAGATTAGATATTATGATACAAACATATCCAGGAATATCAGTGAAGTGTCACGAGAAATATTTCTTTGTGAGTGAATGTCCTTCCTGAGAAATCAAATAAAATCCATTCCAACTAAAAACCTTAACTGAGACTAATTAAGTCGTTTAATTGTGTATCACGCCTTTTGGCTGGCCCACACATTGCCAAGGTTGTTTCGAGTGCGCTGCAGAAGTTTCGTTGGGAAGCCCTTACACATCCTACATACTCTCCCGATCTCTCCCCATGCTACTTCGGTGTTTTTGGAGCCCTGAAGAAAGACATTCGTGACCAACGATTTGCTTTGGACGAAGAGGTGCATACCTGGATACAATCATGCTTCTGTAGGCAACCGCAACTACACTGTTGTTGTTGTTGTGGTCTTCAGTCCTGAGACTGGTTTGATGCAGCTCTCCATGCTACTCTATCCTGTGCAAGTTTCTTCATCTCCCAGTACCTACTGCAACCTACATCCTTCTGAATCTGCTTGGTGTATTCATCTCTTGGTCTCTCTCTACGATTTTCACCCTCCACGCTACCCTCCAATACTAAATTGGTGGTCCCTTGATGCCTCAGAACGTGTCCTACCAACCGATCCCTTCTTCTAGTCAAGTTGTGCCACAAACTTCTCTTCTCCCCAATCCTATTCAACACCTCCTCGTTAATTATGTGATCTACCCATCTAATCTTCAGCATCCTTCTGTAGCACCACATTTCGAAAGCTTCTTTTCTCTTCTTGTCCAAACCAGTTATCGTCCATGTTTCACTTCCATACATGGCTACACTCCATACAAATACTTTCAGAAACGACTTCCTGACACTTAAATCTATACTCGATGTTAACAAATTTCTCTTCTTCAGAAACGCTTTCCTTGCCATTGCCAGTCTACATTTTATATCCTCTCTACTTCGACCATCATCAGTTATTTTGCTCCCCAAATAGCAAAACTCCTTTACTACTTTAAGTGTCTCATTTCCTAATCTAATACCCTCAGCACCACCCGACTTAATTCGACTACATTCCATTATCCTCTTTTTGCTTTTGTTGATGTTCATCTTATATCCTCCTTTCAAGACACTATCCATTCCGTTCAACTGCTCTTCCAAGTCCTTTGCTGTCTCTGACAGAATTACAATGTCATCGGCGAACCTCAAAGTTTTTATTTCTTCTCCATGGATTTTAATACCTGCTCCGAATCTTTATATTGTTTCCTTCACTGCTTGCTCAATATACAGATTGAAAAACATCGGGGAGAGGCAACAACCCTGTCTCACTCCCTTCCCAACCACTGCTTCCCTTTCATGCCCCTCAACTCTTATAACCGCCATTTGGTTTCTATACAAATTGTAAATAGCCTTTCTCTCCATATATTTTACCCTTGCCACCTTCAGAATTTGAAAGAGAGTATCCCAGTCTACATTGTCAAAAGCTTTCTCTAAGTCTACAAATGCTAGAAACGTAGGTTTGCCTTTCCTTAATCTAGCTTCTAAGATAAATCGCAGGGTCAGTATTGCCTCACGTGTTCCAATATTTCTACGGAATCCAAACTGATCTTCCCCAAGGTCGGCTTCTACTAGTTTTTCCATTCGTCTGTAAAGAATTCGCGTTAGTATTTTGCAGCCGTGACTTATTAAACTGATAGTTCGGTAATTTTCACATCTGTCAACACCTGCTTTCTTTGGGATTGGAATTATTATATTCTTCTTGAAGCCTGAGGGTATTTCGCCTGTCTCATACATCTTGCTCACCAGATGGTAGAGTTTTGTCAGGAGTGGCTCTCCCAAGGCCGTCAGTAGTTCTAATGGAATGTTGTCTACTCCCGGGCCCTTGTTTCGACTTAGGTCTTTCAGTGCTCTGTCAAACTCTTCACGTACTATCGTATCCCCCCTTTCATCTTCATCTACATCCTCTTCCATTTCCATAATATTGTCCTCAAGTACATCGCCCTTGTATAGACCCTCTATATACTCCTTCCATCTTTCTGCTTTCCCTTCTTTGCTTAGAACTGGGTTTCCATCTGAGCTCTTGATATTCATACAAGTGGTTCTCTTTTCTCCAAAGGTCTCTTTAATTTTCCTGTAGGCAGTATCTATCTTACCCCTAGTGAGATAAGCCTCTACATCCTTACATTTGTCCTCTAGCCATCCCTGCTTAGCCATTTTGCACTTCCTGTCGACCTCATTTTTGAGACGTTTGTATTCCTTTTTGCCTGCTTCATTTACTGCATTTTTATATTTTCTCCTTTCATCAATTAAATTCAATATTTCTCCTATTACCCAAGGATTTTTACTAGCCCTCGTCGTTTTACCTACTTGATCCTCTGCTGCCTTCACTACTTCATCCCTCAAAGCTAAACATTCTTCTTCTATTGTATTTCTTTCCCCCATTCCTGCCATTTGTTCCCTTATGCTCTCCCTGAAACTCTGTACAACCTCTGGTTTAGTCAGTTTATCCAGGTCCCATCTCCTTAAATTCCCACCTTTTTGCAGTTTCTTCAGTTTTAATCTACAGTTCATAACCAACAGATTGTGGTCAGAGTCCACATCTGCCCCTGGAAATGTCTTACATTTTAAAACCTGGTTCCTAAATCTCTGTCTTACCATTATATAATCTATCTGAAACCTGTCAGTATCTCCAGGCTTCTTCCATGTATACAACCTTCTTTTATGATTCTTGAACCAAGTGTTTTAGCTATGAGTAAGTTGTGCTCTGTGCAAAATTCTACCAGGCGGCTTCCTCTTTCATTTCTTACCCCCAATCCATACTCACCTACTACGTTTCCTTCTCTCCCTTTTCCTACTACCGAATTCCAGTCACCCATGACTATTACATTTTCGTCTCCCTTCACTATCTCAATAATTTCTTTTATTTCATCATACATTTCTTCAATTTCTTCGTCATCTGCAGAGCTAGTTGGCATATAAACTTGTACTACTGTAGTAGGCGTGGGCTTTGTGTCTATCTTGGCCACAATAATGCGATCACTATGCTGTTTGTAGTAACTTACCCTCATTCCTATTTTTTTATTCATTATTAAACGTACTCCTGCATTACCCCTATTTGATTTTGTATTCATAACCCTGTATTCACCTGACAAGAAGTCTTGTTCCTTCTGTCACCAAACTTCACTAATTCCCCACTATATCTAACTTTAACCTATCCATTTCCCTTTTTAAATTTTCTAACCTACCTTCGCGATTAAGGGATCTGACATTCCACGCTCCGATCCGTAGAACGCCTGTTTTCTTTCTCCGGATAGCGACGTCCTCTTGAGTAGTCCCCGCCCGGAGATCCGAATGGGGGACTATTTTACCTCCGGAATATTTTACCCAAGAGGACGCCATCATCATTAACCATGCAGTAAAGATGCATGCCCTCGGGAAAAATTACGGCTGTAGTTTCCCCTTGCTTTCAACCGTTCGCAGTACCAGCACAGCAAGGCCGTTTTGGTTAGTGTTACAAGGCCAGATCAGTCAATCATCCAGACTGTTGCCCCTGCAACTACTGTAAAGGCTGCTGCCCCTCTTCAGGAACCACACGTTTGTCTGGCCTCTCAACAGATGCCCTTCCGTTGTGGTTGCACCTACGGTACGTCTATCTGTATCGCTGAGGCACGCAAGCCTCCCCACCAACGGCGAGGTCCATGGTTCAAACTGGCCACTAAAATTGCTACACCAAGAAGAAATGCAGATGATAAACGGGTATTCATTGGACAAATATATTATACTACAACTGACATGTGATTACATTTTCACGCAGTTTGGGTGCATAGATCCTGAGAAATCAGTACCCAGAACAACCACCTCTACGCCTGGGCATTGAGTCAAACAGAGCTTGGATGGCGTGTACAGGTACAGTTACCCATACAGCTTTAACACGATACCACAGTTCATTAAGAGTAGTGACTGGCGTATTGTGACGAGCCAGTTGCTCGTCCACCATTGAACAGACGTTTTCAGTTGGTGAGAGATCTGGAGAATGTGCTGGCCAGGGCAGCAGTCGAACATTTTCTGTATCCAGAAAGACCCGTGCAGGACCTGTAACATGCGGTCGTGCATTATCCTGCTGAAATGTAGCGTTTCGCAGGGATCGAATGAAGGGTAGAGCCACGGCTCGTAACACATTTGAAATGTAACATCCATTGTTCAAAGTGCCGTCAATGCGAACAGGAGGTGACCGATACGTGTAACCAATGGCACCCCGTACCATCACGCCGGGTAATACGCCAGTATGGCGATGACGAATACACGCTTCCAATGTGTGTTCACCGCTATGTCGCCAAACATGTATGCGACCATCATGATGCTGTAAACAAAACTTGGATTCATCCGAAAAAAATGACGTTTTGACATTCGTGCACCCAGTTCGTTGTTGAGTACACCATCACAGGCGCTCCTGTCGTGTGATGCAGCGTCAAGGGTAACCGCAGCCACGGTCTCCGAGCTGATAGTCCATGCTGCTGCAAACGTCGTCGAACTGTTCGTGCAGATGGTTGTCGTCTTGCAAACGTCCCCATCTGTTGACTCAGTGATCGAGACGTGGCTGCACGATTCGTGACAGCCTTGCGGATAAGATGCCTGTCATCTCGACTGCTAGTGATACGAGGCCGTTTGGATCCAGCACGGCGTTCCGTATTACCCTCCTGAACCCACCGATTCCATATTCAGCTAATAGTCATTGGATCTCGACCAACGCGAGCAGCAATGTCGCGATACGATAAACCGCAATCGCGATAGGCTACAATCCGACCTTTATCAAAGTCGGAAACGTGATGGTACGCATTTCTCCTCCTTACACGAGGCATCACAACAACGTTTCACCAGGCAACGCCAGTCAACTGCTGTTTGTGTATGAGAAATCGGTTGGAAACTTTGCTCATGTCAGCACGTTGTAGGTGTCGCCACCGGCGTCAACCTTGTGTGAATGCCCTGAAAAGCTACTCATTTGCATATCACGGCATCTTCTTCCCGTCGGTTAAATTTCGCGTCTGTACCACGTTATCTTCGTGGTGTAGCAATTTTAATGGCCAGTACTGTATTTTTCCGTGAAGGCATTGACTGTCTTGTCTCACAGTGGGATAAATGCAGTAACGGTTATGGCGATTTTGGAATAATAAACAGTTTATTTACTTTTTACCCAATCGTCTAGTTTTCATTTGACTGTCCCTTGTACATCAATATTTCGTTAAATATGATTTATCTTGAAATGAAGTATTAGAATTTTATGCAATCAGATACGCATACAAGAGAAATTACTTTTGCTTCGCGTTTATTCGTAGCTGAACACAGGTTTTACAGCACCTGGTCTTACAATGTTTCCACAGGAATCGCTAGCATCAAGTACCAATTCAAATACTCTCATAAGAGAAATATGCAGACATTTCAGACGTCGGCTACGAAATCGATTCATGAACTGGTTATGAAGCGAACTTTTGTCAGTCGTCTTCCAGTACAAATTTTCTCCAGTGGTGTTAACAACCAGCAATAGCACACTGAACCCTAAAGTATTGCACGCAAATTCCAGCTCTGACTAGCAGGAAACTGACCAGAAAATGCAAAGTTTGAGCAAAGTGAGCGCTCTTAAAATGAAATACAACAGCTTTGTGCATCGCGGGGAGGCTTCCTGTTGAAATTTCGAGGTCGCACATTCCAAGAACAGTCGGGCGCCGCATTGTGTTTGTCACTCGATCAGCCGTAGGTGTTTGTCTCTGTACTTGGTTAGTAAAGACAAGAAAATAAACTGTTATTTTGTTTGAAAGTCAAAACCCAGTCCCCGCGTTCTCATTTAGCCCGAATTTACTAAATAATCGCTATTAGAGAGAAATCATTCCTTATGTCAGAAACAAGCGAGATCTTAAACTGTGGGATATTAACAAGTAGAAAACAGCTGACAAAGATATACTTGAGTTACAAATGAACGCAAGATTGGTAATCCAAAGTATTTACAAGTTACAGTATCTTCACTTCAAGATAATTTCATTAATAAAATCATGATGAAATAATTAGGGCTCTAGTTTGTGTTTAAACGGGTGTAATAGTGTTATCGATTTAAAAGTACAGAAAACACGAAGGATTGGGTTTTTATTCCAAAGTTGAATGCTTACGGAACATAGATTCGTAGCAAAGCCAGGGATATTGTTTATATTATTGAAGGGCGTTGCCGTAGCAACAAAACAGATCGCTTTCCGTGTCTGTCAAAAGTCATGCATTTGAATCATTTGGGATTGTTGATGAAGATAGTACTACACGTAAGTAAGAAGGTAGCAAAATTTACTGTGATTTTACTAAAAGCTCAAAAGAGAAATGAGTGCATTTAAGGTCTGTGACATATGTTATCGAGCGGTCTGACGTGTAATTTGCTAGTAGTGATTCTTGGTTACCCTTTAAAGTTGACCAGTAAGAAAATTAAATTATTTCTATTATAGTGGCCGTTCTAGAGCCCTACCTCTTACATAAGTCTTTGGACAAAATAATTTCAGATTAATTTTGATCAATTATGGTATTTCACCCGTGGTATTAGTCGACAGTGTATTATACGCAATTGCATTTTTCCGTTGGGGTGTTGATGTCAATATAGGAGGAACTACCCATTCAAAGTCGCTGCTATTGACCTTAACATAACAGTTACACATAACGGAAAGGTATTTATTAACTATGTAGATAACAATCTCCGCAAATCGCTGCAGTTTTCTTCTTCTCAGTTTCTTCTCTTTTAAGGGCTAGGTTGTGTCTGCCAGGAAGAGGGCTAGTTACGTGAAGTTACAGGCGGCAATTCCGGCACAGCGCTGCTATTCAAATTTTTCCGCCCCTTCCGACATCTACAATTCGATACTCTATTTCACAATCATATTAATAAAAAATTTTTTTCAATGAAATTGTAACTTTGTCGTAATTACACCCACTATTTCCCATCGTCCTATCTACACCACATTTTTCTCGTAAGTAGTATGGCTGTGAACTAGGGACAGTTCCCAGATTATTTTTACAGCCCAACGATTTTGTTAAGATTGCACAAAAAATAGTTTTTAGGTATATTTATGAGCTAATTACAGCTCAATCATGTACTACTAATGAGGCGGGGTAAGGTATGCCTTAATACTATAGGCACAAAAATGTATATTCGTAAGTTATGAAAGCTTTATGATTCCTTTTTGCGCAAGTTTCTATTCTCAAAATCATCAATTATGCCGTCGTATGAAGTCTTATTCACTAGTTCTGACTTCGTGCACAAAAGAACTGATGCCTTGGCTTAAGATAGGTCTTAAACATTTTTTCGCCAATTTTAAGCGAGAAAGCTTCTCTCGCCCGAACAGTTTGTCGCTTGTTCGTGCGAACTACTGTATCCAAGTTTGGATTAACGTCTTGCAAATTATGTTTTCACAGGAACGAGGATAGTCCATTCAATGATCCAGAATCTGGTTTTCCCTAAATTCTTTCAGCAGAAAGGTGTCACTAGAAATGTACACATTCGTGAACTAAGTCAATCTCTAAATCATTAGGATACATTTTT
Organism: Schistocerca serialis cubense; assembly: GCF_023864345.2. Taxonomy (NCBI): domain Eukaryota; kingdom Metazoa; phylum Arthropoda; class Insecta; order Orthoptera; family Acrididae; genus Schistocerca; species Schistocerca serialis. Next base: position 499,865,327 of record NC_064641.1, read on the forward strand.
CATAACAAAAGGTATTTTCCGTAAGGGCTGATGACAACAGTTCACTCATTTTGTTCAGATGTGAAAATTTTTATTGCACCTGTTGTAGGTCTCCTGCCGTTTTTTAATTCTAATCCGAGACTACCTAAGAGGACGAGAATGTGTTAACACTAAAAGTATCACTCGCAGTCATTCTCATTTCTTCATCGGGCGTTTCATCATAAATTCCTTTCCTTTTCGTTATCTGTCTTATGTACACATCTTCGAAGCGCGTAATTCCGTCGCTTTTTCTTCGAAATACTTAAAATTTTATCGTTCAGCTACGAAAAACGTGCAAAGCGGCAACGGTGAATAAATCTTCGGTAGAAGTCTGAATTTGGACATTCACTTTGTTTATTGTTTCCAAAAAAATATTCGACACAACAACCATTACCGCCGTTTCCAGTTTTCTAAATTCAAAAGTGTTGCCGTCGCTTCGTTTCGCGTGTCAGGCTTTTCGGTACAATCGTCCCGGATTGATTCCAAAGTTTTAAGGATTTCGTGCCAAGTATCTCTCAAACTTCTACATGTGGCCTCTGCAGCTGACCAACGTGTCAGATTTACTCTCTTTAGCGTTTTCCCTTTCTCGATTTCAGTCCGTAATTTTTGCCAGCGTTGTGTCAAACTACTACTACTTCTTCTTTTTTTTTAAAGCAACATGAAGACATGCTGAAGGAAGCTTCTGTGCAAGATTTAGGAGCCGTAGTTGCCACCAAATTTAAAGAGGGGGCAGATAAAGGAACGAAAAAAGGAAAAGGTGCTTGCCTCTGAGTTTTAGTCTGTAAGCCATTGTACACCACACATTTTCGCTGCATTATCATATGATTGTCCATGACAGTCTTCAGTATTTATGCTCTGTGCTTTGAGTTCCGAAATATGGCAGAAAACATTTCTCCAGCTTTATGTCCCACAGGGAGTAAAAAACTTTTCACACGATTCGCCTGTTTCCAAAACGTGTCTAATGGTCCACATGTACTATATACGGCCGTGAATTGATGATTAATGGAAAATATTTCGCCCTTTATATCGCATCTCCAATCTGTTTTAAGACCTTATGACCTATCAAGACAATAGATAAATGACTGGTATTTCCAGATCTTTGATTCCCAAATCGTTCAATATGACTGGCTAGGAAAGGGTCGAAGTCAGCAAACAGTTCCAAAATAATACAACAGTTTCCGTTATGTGGATCACCAAACTTTTCATTTTTCCTCTGAAAGTGAGGCCTCTTGAGCACAGTGGCTTCACTAGGGTAATAAACCTCTTCAGTACATTTCTCCTATAAGTAATTTCTTCATCAATCTGGAGGACATGCAATAAGCTGTCGAGTTGGCCATCAATCTCACTACTAACTTTCAAACTAAGGATACTAGATTTATGATGCGCAGAGTCTTAACTAGATGTTCTGCATTTTTTCAATCATTTAATCCTTTGTTGCTCAAACCGAGTCTTATTCTCTATTGGACCAAATGCCAGACAGGGCTCTCAATATACATATCTTTTACTTTGAGAATAAACCAGCCAATTTTGGTGATTGATTTCATTATTTTTCATTTTTCTTTGGAAGATACTCACTAGCAAGAGAAGACACTGATCAGCATACATTTTGTCACTTTTAGAGAATTGTAAGACTTGTTTTGATCGAAGCCTTATCTTGTGATCATCTCTCTTAAGGCATCGTTGATTTCCCATAAAGCTGGATCTTTCGTTAGATTTACTAATGTTTACACTTACTTAATGTCTGATTCTGAGATGCATCTTCAGTTTTTGTACTTATTCATGATTCTTCTACCACCTCTTCAGCAAAAACATAAATATCCGTTTCTTTTTTCCCCGAAAGTAGCTTGTTCAACAGATGACTGTTGTTGTTGGGCCGCAGAATTCAGACCCATTTCATCTTTTCCAGATTGTATTGTGTCAGTGCATGTTGTTGAAGTTCACTGTCTTCCAGCACTACTTCCATTTCCACTTTCAATTTTTATCATTTTACAGATGATCTCTTCTTGTTCTTCTTTTTTTTCATTTTGGCCTTCCTTTTATACTCAGCTCCACTGAGTCACCTCCTACCATCACAATTTTTTATCCAAGAACTGAAATAAAACACATTACATTAGGAGTTTTATTTTTCGTACATAATTAGCAGTATCCTTTCTTCAGACTTCAGACATTGAACAATTACCTAACATATGGACAAAAATTGAAATTTCTTTGCATAGCTTCCGAAACAGCTATTTATCAATTTATGCCTTACTAATTGGTTACATGTGACTTGTTGTAACATGTTATGATTACTTACTTACTATAAGTGTTTATGCACTGGTAATGTTATGTTATGAAATTATTCATACAATCCATGAAACACTCTAAAAAATTACAGTACACAACCAGAAAAATGTGCCAGAGAAATATTCATATGTATTACTTGGCCACGATAACTTAACGATTGTGCTTGTGCTGGCACAAGCAGAGAAAACTGGCACTAAAGTCCGCATCATGTTGGAAGGTGACCCAATTTTCATCTGTTCTGCACATCCCCTTCCACTAGCCACTGGCAGTCAGTAATATTCATTCTCTTTCCAAGCAACTAGCAGCGAGTTACAGCTAGACCGCGAAAATCTTGCTCCTACATGGTGCACTGTTGCCGTACTTCATGACAAGCGAATTATTCATTCAACCATCAGGTGTTTTTTTTTTTTTTTTTTTTTTTTAGCTGGATAGGTGTGAATTTATATTAAAAATTTATATTTAAAAAAATTATATTTAAAAAACAGCCTGTTTATGGTAATAAATATGAAGTGCTTCACAAGCAGGCAAGGGGGATTATTTACCGCATTTATAACTTTTTCAAGTGTGAATTTGAAAGCAACACTGCTGACAGTTGAAGTCACAAGAATGGACTCCTGAACCATGTGGTGTCGGCAAGAGAAATGTAAAGAGAATTGTAAACAAAAATGTCAGAGCTGTAGGAACCATAGAAAAAGTTGGTTTCTTGTCACCTGGGAAGCATCGAAATCGCAAGGAACCTGTAACACAAATGGTTTTAGCAACAATGTTTTAAAGTGCTCCATGTGAATGATGAATGCCCAACATCACAAATACGTGTTACAGTTATGCAGGAGAAAAATAGCTTCATTGGTAAACGCTTCATCAATGTAAAGAATTTTAAAAGACCTTGGGTCTTGATATGTTAAGAAGAGTGTTTTTAGTTCAAAGAAGTGACATAGGTGCAGCACGAGCTTCAACCCGTATAAAGGCTCACGATACAAGAGAAGGAGGTAGTTCAACAGTGTATTACCTTGATGAAACATGGGCCAATTAGAATCATTCCAGGAAGATCTGCTGGAAAACGAGTATGGTACTGGCGGTTTTAAAGTTTCTTGTCATACCTTGCATCGAAGTTGGTTATTGCCAGTTATAATTCAACTGTTACAGAGAAAACACCAAGTATAAACACCAGAAAAGCGGATATTTTTCCCTGGCTTAAAAATAAAAAATGAAGCACAGTATAAACCAGACTCATGCCAATCTCCTGCAGCTCGTTAATTTATAAAAGTCATGTGACAGAATGCACAAACTTGACTTCCTTTCATGTGAATGGGGTCACACAGTTTTGCGTTTACCCATGTGTCACTGTGTCGCCCTATGGATTTAATTTGGGCAAAGGATAAGGCTTTATGGGGCAACAAAAAAACATTCAAGTCAACATTCACTGAATTTCTTGCTTGTGCACGAGGCAGTTATCAACATCCCACCTATAGTGTGGGCACATCTGTGCGACATGCTGAAAAGCTACAGAAACAATAATTTGACAGGGAAGTGATGATGGATATAAGCCTTGAACCTATCATCGTAAATTTATAATCAGATTGTTCAGAGACAGACTCAAATAGAAGTGACGGTGGTATTATGATGTAGGCTTTGGAACAAAGTAATAATATTTGTTAGTTTCAAAGACCCGTGGTTTAAAAACTAATTTTTGTCATCATATCAGTTGCATACATAATAATGAGAACTTCCTAGCCTTTTTGATTGGGACTGTGTATCCTTTGAATTATACAGACTATAATGTTCAACATATTGCCCGAGGTGAAGTTACGCTTCTCCCAGCATGTTGTATGCTCTAATAACACATGAGAATGCAACTGGATGAATTTGTCAAAAGTCTGATATTTCCGCATGTAAACCCCTGTCATTTTCGAGGAACGAACTGGATAAGGCCCTAAAATGACAGTAACTGTTACTAATCAAGATATCAGTGGTTTTCAGTGTTATCGGTCATCATTCCCTGGAGTTATTCGCAGATGATGGTTAATTTTTTGCTTGTTCAATGGATTATAAATCCGGTCTCTTACTGTAATGTCAAACGAGTTAGTTTACAGTCATAATGCCCGTTAACAGTGAAAAATATGACAACTTACTGACAATTTTTACGATAGTCTTTTGATTAGTCTTTCCTACCACTAATTCTTTTTTTATGCATGGTGATTACACTTATCTACAATCAAACACATCAACACACACACCTTATACAAATTTTTAAAAATTCTATTGAATAGAAGCAGTTGTCAAGCAAATATAATGATTTTGTTTGTAATCAGATTAAGAGCAGCCGACCAATTGCAAAGGATAAAGTAATCTTTACCTAGGTTTCAATAGATATAAATCCATCTTCTTCAGAAGACGGCAGTATTACATTAATATGAAGCAATATGTCCTTATCGTTTTTACAAACCTCTGCCTAGTTTCATTAGTCAAAAACGATAAAGACATATCGCTTCATATTAATGTAATACTGCCATCTTCTGAAGAAGATAGATTTATATCTATTGAAACCTAGGTAAAGATTACTTTATCCTTTGCAACTGGTCGGCTGCTCTTAATCTGATTACGTGGAACCGTTGCTGTAGCGCAGCTATGTTTAAAGTACTGATTTTGTTTGTGCTTGAAGTTAATTTCGTTGTGTATTAAATTTTTACTTATAACACAGTTCAAATCACAATAAATCATAATTATTGCAAGCACTTTCAATAATCTTGTCGCTAGACAATTGTCATTTTGAGAAAAATTGTACTCCACGTCTTCACAAGGCTATGTCAGCTGTTCTCATCGCCCGATGTCATGCAGAGTAAATCTGTGGGGCAGTGGGCGCAATGTCGTCAAGATGTAAATTAATATTTCTCTCATGACAACTGAACAAAATTGGTTTTAATATTTACTATTCCCCTCATAGATTTGAATGTATAATACAATGTGCCGTAAGCTAATGAGCCTGACTGTTGTCTGCAGCATAGTAGTTTGGCAATGCGCATGTGCAGTTCTCATCCCTCCACTGCTCCGTCTCTATGCGCAGAAGTGTTGTCTTACATGGTGCAAGCTATAGTTGAAAGATATTCACTTGTCTCTGAGCGTTGCCAACATTAAAGCTGCCGTAGACGCAAAGTGATACTGTACACATTGTTAAGGGTAATGGTGCTGCTGCAAGCGGCAAATGCTGCCTTCCCCCTACCACTCCTTTCTCCTGGGCAGCTTTAATGTGGGGAGGCAAGGCTGTTCCAAACAGCCACTGAGCAAATCATCAAGTTACTGCAGCCAGATAGTGTTAGAAATTGCAGGATGCACTCAAACGAGGTTTTTGAAGTAAACATGAGACGGGACTTTCCCGTTTGCATCGCCTCTGAGTGTCTATCTCTCTTGAACTCCATGCCACCACACAGTGTACGCTTACAACAGCATGAGCTCGCTTTGGCTCCTGCAGCGGATGCACCACCCTTATGCAGTCAATTCGGTAAGATGCACTTAGTGAATGGTCATGTCACTCTATGCCGTGCCACAACCAAACCCGACTACGCAAATTGTACAAAAATTTATTGGAGTTGTGTACATATAACATGTTGAATTGTTTGCGCAGACCTAATAACATTTAGGTATATATCTTCCGCCTTGGGCTCCAGGCTACTGGGCCTGCTAGTAAATCAGCCATTGGACTGAAGCAGTTTTATAAAGTCAGTGTAGCTATATTAATTGACATTGTTGTAAAACTCAACACACATATCAAAAAACTCAAAGTTTTGTATTGTTGCAGCTGCATTTCAGATGTCTGCTATGACAGCACAACAGTGAATAGGTAGGCAAGATGTTGATAGGTGCCGAGAAAGCCTATGTTGTGCTTGAAACGCATTCACATCAGTCTGCCATAACAGTACAACGACACTTCAGAACAAAATGCAACAAAGATTCACCAACTGCCAAGTCCATTTGGCGACGGCATGCACAGTTTAAAGTTCCAGCATGCTTTTGCAAAGAGAAATAAACATGTTGGCATACAGTGAGTGAAGAAACAGTTGACTGCATGTGGGAAAGTTTCATACATAGCCCACAGAAGTTAACAAATAGAGCAAGCAGAGAGCTGAATATACCTCAATGGAACTTTTGGAAGATCTTAAGAAAACCACTGAAGCTGAAACCTTATCGTTTGCAGTTGCTACAATCCCTGACTCTAGATGACAGATAGATGCTTTGAATTTTTGGCAAAGTTGCAATAGCTTATAGAAGAGGATGGGTTATGTGAGAAACTCTTCTTTAGTGATGAAGCAACATTTTTTTTGTGAATGATACAGAACAGACATAATGTGTGAATCTACGAGACAGAGTATCCCCATCCTGTGATGTAGCACATTCGACGTTCACCAAAAGTTAATGTGTTCTGTGCAATCACATGCTTTAAAATTATTGGTCCCTTTTTCTTCTGCAAAAAGTCCATTGCTGGACATGTTGAGAAATTGGCTCATGCCATGATTGGAGACAGTGTGTTCACTTCATCCATCAAGAGGATGACCACACCACTTCCATCATGATGTTCATGAATTATTAAGCCGGAAATTGTGAAACTGGTGGGTGAGTTGTGATGGGGTTGGTGATCAGAAATTCATGTCATGGTTTCCATGCTCTGCCGACCAAACCCCAGTCAATTTTTTTTAAAGTGAAAGATTCAGTGTTTAATATCTCCTCTACCAACAAACCCACCCGAAATGTGAACTTGCATTGTCAGTGCTTTTGAACAGATTGACAGGAACATGGCGCACTGAATATAAGAAGAGTTTGGTTATTGACTTCATATCTGCAAACTCAGAATGGGGCACATATGAAGCTTTGTAATATGTCGAAAGAAGCTCTTTTATTTTTTCTATGTTTTTGCAAAGCCAAACGACAGTATGCCAAATAATGTAGCTACATCAAATATGTGAAATCACTTCCATCTTGCGAAACGACCGTGACAAGAAAATCAGAGAAATTATAGCTCATACAGAGGTTACCCACAGTTGTTCTTCCCATGTGCCATTTGAAAGTGGAACAAGGAAGGGGGGAAAAATTGTGTCACAGGTAAAATGTTTTTCCACACTCCATAAGGTTGCTTGTGGAATACAGATGTAGACGTAGGAATAAAAAAAAACCTTTAAATTTATTGTGGGACTATTAGATAATAACAGTTATTGTAAAGTAGTGTGTCTTATTTAGTTATGGTGAGTGTACCTCTTGCCACCTCTCTGTCTCTTGAATTGTGACATAGTAGCAGTAAAATACACATGGACCCATGAAAATGTTTACATCTTTTTTTCTAGTGTCATCATATACAACAGGCATGGTAGTTAAATTTGGTCACTTTCAACACCTAAAAAGTAAAATGGAGATGCCCTGACCTTGAACATAGCCTAGTACTAAGCACACCAAAAGTACAAAACAGGAGAATTAGAAACATTTAATTTATAATAAACATTCTCTTACCTGAGTACAAACTTTTCCAACACATCCAATCAACATATGCAAGTAAAATAAAGTCATGAGATAAGAAAAGCCAGAAAGCTACTTTGTTTCAAGTAAAAATGTGAGTACCACTTACAACAGATATGTTGAATCTATATATCTCTTAGCAGATTGAGGTGCAACAACAGTTGACGTACTGCTGTATGGAGTGCCAGGTGTTGCTACTAGACACCCAGTTTGCATAAAATATACCAGCACCCATTTATTGAATAAAACATATAACCAAGAAGGTTTCTCCACAAGCCTATTCAACTTCATGCACATTTTTACACCAAAATGCCTGCATATTATGTCATAAAATTACATAGAGCTGGAAGACTGTTTAACAGAAACTACACATATTACAAAACAAACAGATTGTAAAAGTATAACAATACATTTGTTATAACTATTTGCTAAAACTGACAATGAACAGAAATTTTAATACAGAGTGAAAGAAATTGCAGATAAAGATTTGTGTAGCACCCCTTCCCTCCCCCCCTCCCCCTTCCCCCCCAATTGTAAATCTCAAAAGTGAAACTGGTGCCATGCTATCAGCTTATGTATAAGCATAAAATTAATATCTTGTGAATATAAACCTATGGCACAATTATTTTTTGTATTCTTGGGAAATTCAGAGAGACACCAGTACAAAATATAATGGCTAATCGTGGGTCAAGATTTCAAATAGTATGAGCACAACATCAGAGCCCACCATTTCATGATAGATTACAGGCAGACAGTTTTATTAAATGCATGATAGGGAGGAGAGGATACTGGCAAACAGGACTTATATGTAGCACACCTGTATCAAATATCATGTTTGTTTATAGTAAATATAGATAAAACGACATATAAAAATAAATAAATACTATGATTGTCAAAAAGACTGGTGGTCCCAGAAGGGGAGAAGGAAAAAAATCAAACTTCATGGGCTCAGACTGTATGTGAAATTATGTCATTGATTGCAAAATCAAATCAAACTAACAAAGAACTTAATCAGCATCTCACTGAACCTCCTCTGGCCAGGATGCATGAACTGATTCAGTTGTGACAGGCATCATACAGATGTTGTATCCTCTCCTGAGGCAAGCTGGTTCACAACTGTTGTAACTCGTCCTTGATATGCCGGATACTGGCACTGGGATGGAGTTGATGTCCCAGCTAGTTCCACGCATGTTCTATTGGGGACAGCTATAGAGATCTCACTAGCCACAGGAGTACCTCAGTTTCATGCAGACAGTTCATAGATAAATGAGCCATGTAGCATTGGCCTATTGAAAAATGGCATCACGATATTGTTGCCTGAGAGGTAACTCAGGAGGCCACAGGATGTCTGTGACATGCCATTGTGCATCCGAATACCTTCAGTCACTACCAACGTGACCAGAAGTTGTAACTGATGGATCCCCACACCATGACACCAGGAGCAACATGCCTGTGCCTCTCCGGCATATTGGAAGAATGGGACATCTCTCCAAGTCACTGCCATACTTGCCGACATGGTCATCCACAGTAGTGCAAAACCACAATTCATTGGCGAACACAGTGTGATGCTATTCATCGGTCGTCCATGCTTCTCAGTCATCACACCACTTGAAATGCAGGTGTTTGTGTTGCACTGCTGTCTGTATTACAGTGATAATGGCAGCCTACACAAGAGACATAATTCACTAGACCAGATGCTGCAAGTCTCCAAAAAGATGCCATAGAATGTTGCAGGAAGCCCTTTGCAAGTTCTTGTATGATAAGTGCAGATGTGAAGAGGTTAAGATGTGCTTGGTGCACAAAATGGTGATCCTCCCTTATGCTGGACAGACATTGTCAACTGGAACCTTGATGATTGGTATGTCTCTCCGTTTACCATGCAGTCCAATATCAGGCCAGTGTCACATTCGAATGCCCCAAAAAAACTGGATATGGCATGATTGAACCAGTTGGCCAAATGGAGATCCCAAATGATGCCACTTTCAAACTCTGTTAGGTGCTGATAATGGTGTTTTACATGAGTATGTGGCATCTGGATGTCTTTCACGTGGATCACTCAATACATAATGCTGTTCACACATCTTATATACCCTACCAAATCTGCCAACAACACTAAACATTAACAACATTAATGTACTCTGATAGCCATTCTATCTGTCACAGAGAACTGCAACTTTAATTGTTTACATGCCCTCCAATGGTGTGTACATGAAGTTACTTTAACTTACAGTAACTACATCTTGTGGGTGCTTCACTTTCTTTGTCAGACAGTGTAACTGATTATTCCTTGATAAGAAGCATCAATCTGGCATCCAGATAGTACCAAATCTACTGTGCTCAAACATGCATGTTTAACTTAACCTATTCAGGAATCAATTTACATGAGTTCTGGTGTAGAGTCCCATGAAATCTACCAAATTCAGTTTTGCATCACGATCACAGTCTTCTTTCTTTCTAATAAAATTGTTTTACTACTATGTGATATCAATCTTTATCCCTTTCTCCGTAATGTGTGACATCAAACACTGAAGATGGCTGCTAGTAGAAAACAGTCATGTTGCTAAATATAAGTAACCACACATCACTTGAAGGGGTTGGCAAAAGGAATGGTAATGAACAAGAGTGTATTTTGAAATATTGTGTGTTATATGTTTGGTTAAATTCAAAGACAAGAACAAATACAATAAGACCAAATAATTTATATTGCTTTCTAGCAGTACCCGCATGTGTTAAATTCACAAACACAACAGATAAAGTGATCAATCAGATCCTTGCTAAATTGAAAGTTAGCACTTTCTTCCGCTTCTCACTTATAAGAGCAGGCTTGGTCAAAATCAAAATCTGATGCTGACTGCATATTTATGGGTTGTTGGTGAACTCCTGATTTCCATCAATCACAAAGAACCATATTTATATCATCTGTCATTGCAGGCCAATGTAAAGAATCTATACTAATCTGACTGAAAGCTTGTAATCTGAGTGGAAGCTGCCATATAGGTACAGAGTGAGTGAGTTCTGTATTAGACTCCATTGCATGAGATGCAGACTTGAAAAAAATTTCTTGCAGTTTTGTGTAGGTGTCAAGATTTTTTTGGTCACATAGTGTCCTTAACTTGTTGAAGAGTGGCCACAAGAAGTGATAGAAATCATGAGCATTATTACCCCAACTCTTTCATTGAAATGAGCATGTCTGTACTTCTTTTGGACAGAACCTGATGCAGTTATAAAGATGTATAATTAACTATGACAAGACAGGGAAATTAGAATATGAAGATCAACAGGAGACAGCTAAGGGAAAGCACCATAAGAGGACATGAAAATAAGGTGGAAGGAATGGTATCAGTCACTTACACTTTATCATAATTATTTGGTGAAGACTTTTAATAGCAGAAAAATGATTCAGTCAGTTCCATGTTCAGTGAATGGAGAAGGCCGAATATTGTGGAAGGCGTACAACTGGTAAAGAGTACCTCAGAAATAAATAGTCAACCGGGATTTTATGCATACATCTTGCTCCTCATGCAGTACATTAGCAAGTTGCTCAGGTACTGCAAAGATGAAAAGACAATGGGCTTATCTGACCTGTCTCTGCAAGTTAACAGGCATCGCTCTTGGCCACTCTAAAAAATCCATCAGGTGATTTACATTTGTGTGCTGACAAAAACCAGTAAACCCTCAAACCATCAAGGATTCTTTTCCAGTTCCATGACTGGACGACTTAATGAACAGACTGGGACAGGGAAGATTCTTTTCCAAGATTGATTTACATGAGGCATACTTACAGTTACTGCTGGACAAGGAGTCCAAGAAGTATTTTGTGATAAACACACTCTCCTAGGTTTGTTCCAGTTTCAAATATTACTTGTCAGAAGTGAGCTCCTGCTATTTTTAAGCAGTTCCTGGGACAATTAACAGCAGAAGTCCCTTCTTGTACAAACTATTTGGACAATATTGTGGTTGCGGTTCATATGCCTGCTGAACAGTTGGAAAATTTAGACTGCTTGTTTCAAGTTGTTTCTGTGGCTAGCTTAAAGTGCTCCTCCTTCCAAGAAAAACTTGACTGTGTAGGACACATAACAAATGCATCCTGATAATCTGCTCTTGTCTGCAATAAAAGATCTGCTGGTACCCTGTAATATTCAGGAGCTCCAGGATGTCATGGGGAAGTTTACCTTTTACAATGGTGATTCAATAAATTTGCAAAGAAAGCAAGAAAAAATGTTTGTTTTGTAAACAACTTATGACTTCTCTACATAGTCTCCTTTGAGAGATATACTCAGACTGAAGCAATCCTCCAACTTTTTCATTCCATTGGGAAGATAGGTTCTGCCAAAACTCTGCAGAAAAACTCATTGACTGCAGTTATCACTTCTTCATCTGATGAAAATTTCTTCCCAGCAAGCCAAATTTTTAAGTCAGGGAATAGGAGGAAGTCAGTTGGGGGTAAGTCTGGTGAATAGGGTGGATGAGGAATGAATTCAAAACCCAGTTCATGCACTTTCACCATTGTTGGCACTGAAGTGTGGGATGTCACATTATCCTGACAAAAGAGCACTTTTTTGCTTGCCAACCTCGATCTTTTTTCAGCCAACACAAGTTCCAAACAATCCAACAATATATCGTAATAGGGTCCAGTTATGGTTCTGCCTTTTTTCAAGTCAGCTATGAGAATTATTCCTTGGGAATCTCAAAAACATCAGTAGCCATCACCTTACTGGCTGAAAAAATTGTGTTTGTCTTCTTTGGTGCAGTTTTGCCAGTCTTTCTTGATTGTTTCAACTGCTTTTTGACTCTGGAGTGTAATGATAGATGTAGCTCCATCAACAGTCACACAATGCTGCAAAAATTCTCACAGATTGCAACTAAGCATTGCCAGACATTGTGTTGAAATGTTGTTCCAGATGTACTTTTGGTTGACTGTGAGCAATCACAGCACCGACTTCTTCATAGCCAATTCTCCATGCAGGACATTATGCACTCACTCAGCTGTGGTGCCTGCAATCTTACCAATTTCAGGGATGTTTATTCAGCAGTCTTGCAGTACCGTATCATGACTTTTGTCAATGGTTTCCTTTGTCGTGACCTCAATCGGACAGTCAAAGTGCACTTCATCTTCTGTGCTTGTCCGACCATGTTTAACTTCATTACTCCAAAAGTAAATAGTCTTCAGTGAAAGTGCTGGCACCATGTGAACTTCACCCAATTCCATTTTGATTGTGCAGCAGTCTAATCCTTCAAGTGGAAATGTTTAATAACAACACGTAACTCAGTTTTGTCTATTTTTGATGCCCAATTCATACAGCTGTCAACAGTGAACTATATGTTGTGCACTGTTGAAATTCGATATATGATCCTTGGAATAATCAAGCTTACCAATCATGAAGGTACAACCAAAATGTTTCATTCTTTCATGGAAATTTACCAGACTTATCAAAACACACTCATCCATCAAATTCATTGAGAATGCTGCGCAAATTGCTGCTCTGCTGAAGTGGCTGCAGCAGAAAAATGTTTGTTTTTTGTGGTCTCATTTCAGCAATTAAAGGCTGTGTTATTTAGTTGCTGTTTTTGATTCATTTGATTCAGCCAAACCTGTTGTGTTAGCTGTGAATGCATCTTCTTATGGGATTGGAGTTTTGCTCTCCCATAGAATTGGTTATTCTGATAGACGTATTGCTTTTGCCTCAAAAACTCTAACAAAGTTACATGTAATTACAGCCAGCTTGTGAAAGAGGCACTCACCATTATTTATAGCATTACCAAGTTCCACCAACATTTGTACCGTTGGAAGTTCTACTTCATTGCAGACAATCAGCCTTTGATGGCCTTGTTCAATCCTTCCAAGGTGTCATACCTTGGACAGTGCAAAACTCAAAATACTGAGCTCTGATGTTGTCTGATTATCAGTATGAATTATTGTACAGGTCCACTGCACAAAATTTGATCACTGACTTCTTGTCTCAGTTATTGGTTGGTACTGCCACAGTGTTTGATTCATCTGAGGAATCATGTTTTCAAATCGATACTCAGGATTTTGAAAGTTTCCCAGATTTTCCCTCTTCATTTTCAGTGTATTGCCACAGCAACTGCTTCTGACTCCACTCTGCAGTTTGTTTTACAATACATGCACCACAGAAATTCCCCTCCAAGTGGCACATCACAACTTTTCACATCATCATGTGCTGTCCGTGTGGTCAGATGTTTAGCTGTTGCATACATAGAATGACAGTGCACACACTGTGGTTTCTCACTCCCTGCTGCAGGATGTTTTGTCTTAATTGAATCAAGGTCATCGGGGCATAATTTGCACAAAGCAACTCACAAGACGTCATTGTACCTGGCAGGGCATAAATGCCCAGACTGAGCGCATGAACTGTTGTTGCAATGTTTGTGTGGAACAGCAATCAGCTCTGCTGCAAATGCTTTTTGAGTGGCCCCATCCATCCAGGCTGTGGCAATGCATCCATATTGATTTGATGAGTCTGCTTTGGAACACACTATTGTTGTTGGGTGTAGTTGCATATAATATATTTCCTTTTGTTGTCCCCATGACATCTACACACTAATTCAAGTACAGTGTGGTCTTCCTGAGGTCATTGTCTCAGAGAGTAGACCACAATTCATGTCAGCCAATTTTCAACAGTTTTGTGCCGCAAACAGCATTCACTATGTGACTACTGCACCTCTTCACTCTCAGTCTATCAGTGAAGCCATTCTGTTTATTCAAACATTCAAAAGTCACATAGAGACACTCCATTCCTCCCACACATGGGAGCCAGCCTTCATTTTGCTGTCCTCTCACACCTGCTTGCTATAAGACGGGAAGTCCCGAACAGAATTATTACACAGTCATAGACACCATACTCGTTGCATCTTTTGTGACTGCCATGGAAACATTTCATTCCTGCTGGTCAGACAACGTTTCAGCTACAAGATGAAGTCTTCTTTAAAGTGCATGGTAAGAAACAGCATTGGGCACATGGTGTCATTACAAAAGCCATTAATTTTTCTTCTTACATCGTACAAGGTTCTGTTGGTGAGCATCAGTAACACCAGAACCAGCTGCAGCATGCTTCTGAGTACGTCAGAGTTCCTGCTGCAGAATTTTTGTCCACAGACCTAGCATACCGCTGGAGTTTACACCAAGAATCACTTCTGCCTCTTCGCCAGTCAGAGCCAGTACCTTCCACAGTGGTGCCCCATGAGGCTGACACCATGCCGCTGCAGCTACTGTCACCACTGCCACCACCATTGCTGATGTCACCAAAGTTGGTGCCTATCCTGCAACTTGAACTGATGTCAGTGGGCACACCACCCCAAGATGGTCATTGCACTGCCCAGAAGATCCCCTTGCAGTTTGCCCAACCATTGACCACTACAGCTGCATCTATGGATGTGGACGTGCACCCTATGACTTGTTTTTCAGCTGCTATTCCCACTCACTCACAAAGTGGATACTAGGTTGTGGGCAGGGAGCTTCCATCGGCTACAGTTACACTCCCTGTCTCCTCATCTGCATCTTATTCAGTACTCCCCCAGCCATTGTCATATGCTATGACCTTACTTGATGATAATGTGGATGTTTGGGGGAGGGGGGGGGGGGGAGAGTACAGTACTGCTCAGTCCATGATCATTGACTAACGTGACATCATCATCTTCCATTAGGCCAGCTGCATGATCAGTGTATCAGGGGGACCACTAACTGAAAGTTGTCATTAAATGTACTTTTAAGTGAGAGACTTGCAATGGTTCTGTATCAAGTGATATGTTAATGTTCAGAGACAGTCATAAATACTCATAATAATGCTGAGGAAATGGGCTGTAGAAAGTTAAGTAATTCTTCCTATCTATGTTGTGATAAAGGGAACTAATATTTTATGCATTGCAGTATCCACTCCGTCTCTGCCCAGAGCAAACCAAAGAACCCCCTTTTGTATCTATGAATGTATTTCACTCCAGTACAACATCAACAGCTCAGGGTAATGAAAGATCTAGCAGAAGTGAAAGAGATTGTCAAGGATGATGTATCATGAGCAAGTTCTAAAAGAAACTTCTGTGCAGAACCAGTGCATGAAAAATTACCACGTACATAGTACATTTCATTAATCAACCTGTCACTGAACGTAATGTGTGGTGGTGGTGCCATATTTTGCTTAAGTGATGTTAGAAGAAAATCTAATTCGGCATTGCCAGTTCCAAGCTTTTATTCCGAATAGGAAAAATGTGCATTCAGTCAGATTCATAAGAGCATTCCAAAAAGCTATGCCACATTTGTGGTTGGACGCCATCCACGTTCCTCCAAAACCTCAACACCTTCTCTCGATTCACTTCAACTAGTCCTCTTCAACCCAAAAAGCCACCTTCCTCAATGCTGACCTCCACCTCACAGGTGGCTGCACCAGTACCTGCATCCATATCAGATCCACCACCCACCAGGAATACCTCCACTTTGACAGCTGCCACCCACTTCTTACCAAGAAGGACATAGCCATCCATGGTCATTGCATCTGTAGTGACGAGCAGTCCCTCTCCAAATGCACTACAGTTCTCACTGAGGCCTTCAAAGACTGAAATTACCTTTCCAACCTTGTACAGAAGTAGATTTCCTGCGTTTTCTCTCTCTCCAGTCACTTACCAACTCCCACATATCCATCAGCCAGCCACAAAGTAGCACTCTCCTCATGACTCAGCACCATTCAAGACTAGAGCAGCTGAATTACATTTGCCACCACAGTTTCAGCTACCTCCCACTGTGCCCTCAAAATGAGGAATATCCTACCCACTATCCTTCCTACCCTTCCCACTGTGGGATTCCACCACCCACCAAACCAACACCGTATCCTTGTCCATACTGACTCCACTCTTGCACCCAACCTCTCGCTTCATGGCTCTTATCCCTGGAATAGGCCTAGGAATATGAGCACTACCTAGTCCAGTCTGGTCACAGGCATCCCCTGTCACATTAAAGGCAGGGTTACCTGTGAAAGCAGGTCTGTGATATACAAACTAAACTATAACCACTGTGTTGGTTTTTAGGTGGGCACAACAACAAACAAGTTGTCTATCTGTGCGAATGGTCACTGACAGCTCGACCATCCAGCCAGCAGACTGCTGGACCATCCAATTGCTGTTCATTCTGTCAAACACAATGACTTCTTTACAGTCTACCAACACCAGGTTTTCTGAATTAGGCAGGTGGGAATTCTCCCTGCAATATATCCTACATTCCCATAACCCAGCTGGCCTCAACCCTCGCTAGTCCGTGTCCTCCATCTGCCAGTCCTCTTCCCTGCTCCCACTTCTGCACTTCACAGTCTTCTGTGCTGCCAATGCACCCTCTAGTCTTTTTCCCTTCTCTACTCTCATTTTCCATTCTGTTTCTCCTTTCCCTTCCCCAAACTGTCCCACTACACCTAGCAGCCCTACTCTGACCCCACCATGCACCCCTATGCTCCCACATGTACCATTACACGTATCCCCACACTGTTCCTACATGCTCCCACAGCCAGCACTACACCTACCTCCACCCCCTGCCGTCTCTCCCCCACCCTCCCCTCCCATGCCTCCTCCATCACACCCACCATCCACACCAGATTGCTTCTCCCATCAGGCAACAGTTTCAGTCCGCAGTCCGGCCACAGTGGCCAGAGACAGTGATCGTGTCTGTGAGTTGTGCTTGTGAGAATGTGTATATTTCTCTACATCAGAAGAAGGCCTTCTGGCCAAAAGCTTAAATGTATAGCAGTCTTTTCATTGCCCCTGTCTGTGACTCAACATCTCCTCTATATGGTGAGTAGCAATCAATACCTTTCATAATTTGTAATTTGCTTTGCTTAGCTGATTACAAAAATGCATTGTAGCACTTAATTTTTGCCTCTTGGATAAAGTTATCCGCTCATAGTTAATTGCCTAATATTGATAAAACTTCCATTGTAATATCATGCTTTGTAGTGTATTTAGTTCATGGTGAACAAGCATTCATTGTTGGACCACTCTGTTGCTGAACATGCTGCTAAACATGATATCCCTCATCTCAATGACTGCTTCACAGCCTGTGCCATGTGGATCCTTCTCACCAACACCAGCTTTTCTGAATTGCACAGGGGGGAACTTTCCCTGCAATACATCCTATGTTTCCATAACCTCCTGTGGCCTCAACCTTCGTTAGTCACTGTCCTCGCCCGTCCAGACCCCTCCCTGTTCCCATTCCAGCATTACATAGCCATCATTTCACTGCCACACTGAGTCTTTTAATTTCTTTATTTTCTCGCCTTTCTGTTACTTACCCCCCCCCCCCCCCCTTCCCCACCTTCTCTCCTACCCTCCGACTAAACTGCAGCACTTCACTGTCTGCCACCCCCACCATACTATCCCTCCCCCTCCCTGCCCCAGCCTCCTCACCTTCACCCAGTCGCCACTCCCATCATGCACTACTGCTGCTGCTGCTGCTGCTGCTCGCAGCGTGGTTTCAGTTGTCAGACTGCAGACATGTGTGCAAGTTGTGTTTGCGTGAGTGTGTGTGTGTGCACGCTTGTGTGTATGTGTGTCTATTGCTGACAAAGGCCTTAATGGATGAAAGCTATAATTGTGTGAATCTTTTTGTTGTGCCTATTGCAATGCAGCATCTCCACTGTATGGTGAGTAGCAACTTTCCTTCTCTAATAGTGATTTATTGTTGAAGGTATTTACATGTGTCAAAGAGACCAGCAGTTGTACAAACATGACTGTAGTACAATTGTCAGTTTCTGACCATCACCAAATGGCCTGAATGACTTATAGCCTTGTGCCATTCAAAGCATAATCTTCTGTTTATTGATTCCATATTCTTTTGAGAGAAATTTTTGCAGACACTATTGTTTCACAGCAGCAGCTACATTACTTTCCATCATATTTGTTTATTGCACTCTTTTTGTATAATTGACATCATGACAGATAAGATTTCTCTCAAAAATTTAATGCCTATCCCCATGCAGTATTACTGTCCCACACACGCCTGCATGCACCTGTAGTTATAGCCGAATTAGACACTTGATAAAGAGTACATCCTTTGACACTCTTGGATGCTCACTTCTTCCTCTTGGCTCACACTGTTGTTATGTGAAATGTACATTCTCTCAGTGTTTTCCAGCTCAGGGGGATCAGTGTGCAGGTGAGATCTTAATAAAATGAGTAACAGACCCTATCTTTTGTTAAACTGAAACCTCCATTAAAGTTTAGTATGTTGTGTCTAGACAAGACAGCCTAGACACAATGAGAGGAAAACGAAAGGCACGCGCTAAGTTAAAGTAGGATGGCGTGAGGTCTGAAACAAGATACGTAATGAATGCTATAAAGAAAAGTACGTAGCTTCTGGAATACTTAACTTTAATCAGTCCTTTTGGTACATCTGGAGATTGTGGCGATACAAGTGAGACTCCATAGATACATGCAATGTTACTAATGGCGCCTTGCTAGGTCATAGCCATTGACTTAGCTGAAGGCTATTCTAACTATCTGCTCGGCAAATGAGCAATGCTTGGTCCATGTAGTCGCTAGCAAAGTCGTCCGTACAACTGGGGCAAGTGCTAGTCCGTATCTCGAGACCTGCCTTGTGGTGGCGCTCGGTCTGCGATCACACAGTGGTGACACGCGGGTCTGACACGTACTAATGGACCGCGGCCGATTTAAAGCTACCACCTAGCAAGTGTGGTGTCTGGCGGTGACACCACATATTAGGTTTGCCAGTATCTATTTTGATAGACTCCTCAAATAGACTGTCCCAGAAATATTTTTGCACCATAATACTGGTCTCTCATTTCATTTGAAGATTATTTTTGAGCCAGTGGTCAGTAACAGATGATTTTCTTGGTTGTTTTACTCCGGTATGTAGCTGATGTTCCTTGTGTCTCACCTTAACTGTTGTGATATTCTGCCCCATGTAACACATGCCACATCCACATGAAATGCAATACATATCCAGCTATCCAAGACTTAGATCACCTTTAACATTACAAAGAATACTTTTTACCTTAGTTGAAGGAAGCAAAATGCATTAGATGCCACATTTCCATACTGCAGACTATTGATTCTTGGTTTTTCTTTTTCTCTCTCATTCTCATCTCTTCCTCAGGCATTTATGATTTTTGCTATAACACCTGTTCAGTTCATTGATCTGAGTACCATTTCCTTATGATCCTTAATTGTAGTTCTTAAGTCTTCAGTGAGACCCTCCTTGTCTGAAAACGATTGAACTCTATGGACGAGAATCTTTAGCATTGAATTTCTTTGTTGAGGATGGTTATCGCTCAATTGACATTTTTGTACATGTTGTTGGCAACCTTGTGAGGAGTGTTAGACCTTTTTCTTCTTCCAAAAGCCTCAGTTATGATGGCATATCAGATCTAAAGGTACTTTTGAAGAAGAGTGTTCTGTGATCCGATTTTACTTTCTGAGAGTGTACAACAATCATGAACATTCTCTCAGATGAACATACAGTATGTTATAGGTTGCATGAACTCGTTTTTCATGTGTGGGAGTAAAAGTTTAAAAGTGGCTGTGAACGTGTAACCGATGAGTACTGCTCTTGGCATCTGGTAGCATCAACCTCAGCAAGCTAGTTAATATTAATTCATTTATCCAAGAAGACTCACAATTGAACTAACTGCTGCAATTGTTGAGCAAGTGTTGACATAATGCATTCCATAATTCAAAACAAAGTGAACTGCTGTAAAATTTTGCAATGTGGGTTCCCAAAGAGCTCACTGTTCATCAAAAAGAACAAATTTTTCATTTGAAATGAGCTCAAAAATAGTTTCAGTAGTGGAGGTGGTGCACTTCTGTGCAGGATTTTAATCTGTGATAAAATGTGGATGCATCATCTTGGGCAGGAGCCAGATTATCAAAGCAAACATCGGAAAAAAATATTTCATCACCTATCCTTACAAAATTCAAATTGCAACCATACATTGCAGAGACTTTGTTGTTCAACAAAACCTCTGCAGCCTATGGCTGCTACCTTTTGGAGCACCCATAATTCATTTGTTTGTGATTTTTGCAACGAGCACCACACTATCAACAGTCTATACTATTCAGGATTGAGTTACAACCAAGTCAAGCCTGCAATGAAGAGGAAATGTCTCAGATGGCAGAGAACACAAGCTGCTTCCTACAAAACATCATTCTACTTCATATGGCTCAATTAAATGGAAACTATTAACAAAGTGAGTTGGAGCTCTGACCCCATCCTCCTCATACCCCTTACCCTGCCGCTGTGGATTTTTATTTGTTTCATTTGATGAAATAAGCCTAGTGTGGTATGACATTAGCAAGTTTAACGGCAATCCCGTAAGCAATTGGGACAAGTGCATAAAGTTGGTTGGGATTATGAAGAAAAGAGAGAAAACTTCATTTATTTAATACACCGTTTTTGCTGTATAACTATTTGCTTTGTTATTGAATAATCCTCAGATACACGTTGCGGCCCACTTTTCTGTATGTGGTTCTCTTAAGCAATGTATCAAAGAAAGGTAGCTGGTCTTTTTCCAATTCCATTGTAAATTTTGTATTAAGATGGATAGAGTTTAAGTTTTCAAGTAACCCTCCAAGTAATTATTCCATGTGGCCACACCACATACGTGTACTTGTATCAACACAAACATGTTGGACTGAACTTGGCAGATTCTACTTGGTTTGCTGTAAAGTGTTTCATGTATAGTTTTAGCATGACAGGCATTAACAGAATACCCATTGCCAGTCTATGAGTTTGTTCATTATATTTCAGTGAAAAAGGAAATATACAGGAAGACGACACTTCTCAGTAAGTCAGGCTTGCCATGTAACACCATTAAGAGTGTCAGAACACAAGCACTTGTACCATTGTCATTATATGGGCTTCCTTATGCACACAAGGAATGAATTCCTGTAATACATATGGTTAGTTCACCTGCATACCATCTGGCAAAGAATCTGAAGTGCATTTCCACAAGGAATACCTTGAGTGCAGTGTCACAAAAGGCCAATGATGTTTATGGCATTCACCACCCCACATATTGCCTAGCATGTAACTACAATTTTGATTGGTAATGGCAAGGGAGTGTGGGACTGGAGTTATCCAATGATGAGCATAGCACAAGGCTATGGAGTGTAGTTGGCGTGCTTAGTCAGCGAGTGAGAGTGCTAAAGGTGTTGGTACAAAGTAGAGCTGTGGCAACAATAAACAAAGCAAACGTTGTATTATATCTACAACAACAGTTGCAATAGCTGACATTTTCCCACAAAGGAATCCAAGGAATTCTGCAAAGTGAGAGAGATGTAGCAGATGAAATATTACTATTTCTGCAAGCCGAGTCAGTAGAATGTGTGGTGGTGTATGCACTCGACTGGGCGGCCACTGTAGTACGTGGTGAGTACAATGACAATAATACATGCTTAACAAGTGAAAGTGATACTGAATCAGGTGTCAAGCCAAGTAGTTTATCGTCCTTGTCAGACAAAGAGGCACAAATCATGTCTCCAGTGAAATGTAGTAAAGGACAACCGTCATCCAAGGAGTGGGTACTAAAAATAATTACATGCATGAGAGATCATCTGCAGCATAGTAAGAAAACAGTTACAAATAGAGTTTGAATAAGTCCACAGCATTATTACTGTGTGGTGCATAGGAAAAAAATATGGATTTTCAAGGGTGGACAAGGAGCATGGATTACAAAAACTGGTGTTTGCACGTTTCAAGGACGCTCAGTACAATTTGCAGGATATCAAATTGCACATGTCAGATTACAGTGATTTCAAGGGAAGTAGTGGATGGCTCCTTAACTTCAACCAGATCTACAGAATTGGAAGACAAGATAATGAAATTTAACAGCAAGCATCAACTTGACAATGCCAAGCAAACTGGAACTGGCCTAAAAATTTGTAGATGAGGTAAACAAGCTAATCCCATTGGGCAGTAAGGTATTTGTTTTCAACTCCAACAAATTGGGATTTGAAGAGGAAATGTAGATGAAAGGAACCCTTGAAATCAGAGGTACCAAGAAAGTTGCATCAGCATCAGTTAGCATCAATACCTTAACATACTCTTACACAATTATGCCAAATGTTACTCTGGATGGTAAAGTTATTGTGCTGCAAGAAGTTGGATGTTCTCTGCTCTTTATGATTCCTTCTCATGTGTGTCATCTTGTAAGGACAGTATGGAGTATTTACGACTCAGCAAGTAAGAGTGGGAAATAGGCATAAGCAAACTACGACTATGGTATGAGCACTGGTTTTGACTGATAGCTGGTCAAAATAACTTTTTCTTTTGCTTGACATCTGGTGTGCGTAAAAAAAGAAAAAAATATCATACTCTTTTAGAGTGAACTACCCCTCCTGAAAAGTTTATGACTTTGCAATTCATACCACCTGGAACATATGCAGCTACGTCTTAGAGGATAGTCAGTTTCGTGATAAGCTCCACAACAGACTGTTTCAAACTGGGTTGAATACCATCATATTCCATCAGTTCTCATCACTCCATTACACCAATGTGATTCTTTCTATATGTATTCTTGAAGAGTGGATACATAGCTGAAAGTCCCACACAGTTTGTCACTCCCAGGGAGTTTGTCTTTGATCTTGGTGGAGAAAACATTTGTGATCACTGTGGCACACTGTTTTCCACTCTGTGTTCATGGCGCAAATTTGTTTTGAACATTTCTTGGATGTTGGTGATGTCCATTTTGTGAAGTGTAATCATACGTCCAACAGGAGGTTGATCTCTGCACCTTCAGGACACACTTTTCTGTTGCTCTACTGATGCACATGGTGAGTCACTAGCAACTGATATTTTTCCTCTCATAATTATTGACACAATACTTTCAAATGTGCCTTACTAAAGACTGAACTTGTGACTACAAAGGGTTCCTTGTCAATAACATGAGAATACCATAACTGGGAATGTACGAACACCACATTAGCAGCTCCTCTCAGTTTGTTCTACTATTCAGTCAATTACGGCTGCAGGAGATTGATATTACAATCAGTTTTGATGTGTGCATCTTCATATTTTCACAGCATAAAGACTGATCCATAAAATTTCAGGAGTGCAGCTGCATAAATTCGACTTCTTCTAATATTTCGGCTGAATACCGTCTACCCATCTTCAGAGTGAGGCTCACTCTGAAAACGGCTGGACAGTATTCAGCCGAAATATTAGAAGAAGAAGTCGAATTTATATGGCTGCCCTGCAGAAATTTTATGGATCAGTTTTGATGTGGTCACCCTTTTTATGAGAAGCCCACTTTCTAAATCCTTTGAATTAATTGTGGAAGTACTCCATGATGTTTCACTTAACTCTTTACGAACATTCGCAAACCAACATGTTTCCTATTCGGTTGAAAAATAACATCAACAAACTGAAGGCACGGTTATGGATAGTCCATTACTCATGTTGCTGTGATGTGATATGTGGAACACACATTGGACGTTCATTAATCATAAAATGTTTTCTTTCAGAAGCTATTAAAGAAATCACTGGGTTCCAGACCTCATCCAGCTGAAAGCCACCATCACAATTAACAAGGTGGTGATCAACGCACTTACGACTAATGACATGTCCAGTGACAGTTAATTTTGTTAATTTGATGTCTGAATTTTAACTTCATTTGCCCACTTTCTGACAGAGTGTACAGGCACTATCACCATTACAACTGCACCTGCGTGCCATAGATGGAGCAATACTTGAAGAGGACTCCTAAGCTGACAGATCACATGTGTAGTGGTTGCCTTTACGCAAGCATCTCCGTGCCAATTTCGGTACAATGTTAGCAATGTTAACTAGCAATCTCCAGTATATTACATTCACCTAAAGATGTTTGAATGGTTTTCTGCCAAAATATCAAGGCAGGGAGTCAACATGATCTTACTGCAATCCCAAAACTTCATGGAATACTCTTTATGTTGGGAAAATTTCAAGAATTGTATCTATCCTAATATAAAATTCATCATTGTCCTTCCTTGAAATATTGGTTAAGGTAAGAACCAATGATTCTCTGGGTCACAGTGCTTATAGAAAACCCGCGCCCTAACCTCAATCTCCACACCTTGAACCATCACCACTGGTCACAGAAATTCATTGAGGAAGACTCGTCCACTGAGATTTAACACTGTCAGGCAAGGATAGTCTTAGTCACACTGTGGGTCTACAACACATACATATTGTGTTTTGAAGGTCTTTCAGTCAAAATCAGCAACATTGGAATAATAGATTAAGGATGATGAAGAAACATTCAACTATCTGCATTATGCTGGTCCAATCCCCTGAGAAAATCAGCAGATTCCTATGGAACCGTGCCGCACTGTGTACTTCACTCCCCTCAACAAAGGTAAAGTCTTCTTTATAATATTAAAGACAATTTGGGTTTCAAAGTCTGGAGCGTACCACATTCCATATGAATGTGGCATGTTTTTCATGTGAGCAGATTATTAGAACAGTCAGAAAGAGGTGGAAACTATAACAACTAAGCAAATCATCTATTGTCACACACTGTCTCAAATACAGATGACTCCAAAAAATATATCCACTGTTTAAAAGTCCATAACTGGTAAACTAATTGACGGAGTTGTCTCATGTTTGGTAGTGTAATACACTCCTGGCCATTAAAATTGCTACACCAAGAAGAAATGCAGACGATAAATGGGTATTCATTGGACAAATATATTATCCTAGAACTGACATGTGATTACATTTTCACGCAATTTGGGTGCATAGATCCTGAGAAATCGGTATCTAGAACAACCACCTCTGGTTGTAATAACGGCCTTGATACGCCTGGGCATTGAGTCAAACAGAGCTTGGATGGTGTGTACAGATACAGCTGCCCATGCAGCTTCAACACAATACTACAGTTCATCGAGAGTAGTGACTGGCGTATTGTGACAAGCCAGTTGCTTGGCCACCATTGACCAGACATTTTAATTTGGTGAGAGATCTGGAGAATGTGCTGGCCAAGGCAGCAGTCTATTTTCTGTATCCAGAAACGCCCGTACAGGACCTGCAACCTTCAGGTGTACATTATCCTGCTGAAATGTAGGGTTTCACTGGGATCGAATGAAGGGTAGAGCCGCAGGTTGTAACACATTTGAAATGTAACATCCACTGTTCAAAGTGCCATCAATGCAAACAAGAGGTGACTGCGACGTGTAACCAACGGCACCCCATGCCATCACGCCGGGTGATACACTAGTATGGCGATGACGAATACACGCTTCCAATGTGCATTCACCGCGATGTCGCCAAACACAGATGCGACCATCACGATGCTGTAAACAGAACCTGGATTCATCCGAAAAAATGACATTTTGCCATTCATGCACTCAGTTTCGTCGTTGAGTACACCATCGCAGGTGCTCCTGTCTTGGATGCAGCGTCAAGGGTAACCGCAGCCATGGTCTCCGAGCTGATAGTCCATGCTGCTGCAAACGTCATCCAACTGTCTGTGCAGATGGTTATTGTGTTGCAAACGTCCCCATGTGTTGACTCTTAGATCGAGACGTGGTTGCACGATCCGGTACAGCCATGCGGATAAGATGCTTGTCATCTCAACTGCTAGTGATACGAGGCCATTGGGATCCAGCATGGTGTTCCGTATTAACCTCCTGAATCCACCGATTCCATATTCTGCTAACAGTTGTTGGATCTTGACCAACGCAAGCAGCAATGTCGCGAGACGATAAACCACAATTGCGATCGGCTACAATCCGACCTTTATGAAAGCCGGAAACGTGATGATACACATTTCTCCTCCTCACACGAGGCATCACAACAACGTTTCACCAGGCGACACCAGTCAACTGCCGTATCTCGACGAAAATCTACCAGGAAGATGGATAGGCGGTAGAGGTGCTGTGGAGTATCCACCACGTTCCCCAGACCTAACTCCTCTGGACTTTTACCTGTGGGGAACACTAAAGGACGTCGTTTATCGACAAAAGCCACGCACATTGGATGAACTTCGAGACTCCATCATACATTCATTTGCAAATATCCAACTGTACACGTTGCAGTTAGTAGTTCGTGCTGCAGTTCGGCGGCATCGTTTGTGTGTGGATGTTAATGGTGACCATTTCGAACACCTATAGCGATATCTTTAAGTTGCACTTTAAGCTACACTTTCACCAAAAATGAGACAACTCCATCAATTAATTTGCAAGTTATGGACTTTTAAACAGTGGATACATATTTTGGACCCCTCTGTATAACCATGGATTCAAATATGATGAGACCAGAATCATGTTGTGAATAATTGATTTCTGGGACAGTGAAATTAAGGAGTATAAAAATAAAGATGTCAGAAAGCCTAATGAACTGGCATGGAGGTTTCAATTTAAACAAGGCTTTGTGTCTGGTACTCAATCTATTAGGCTCTCCTTGGCCCTCTCATCAACTACAGCCACTACACTGAGGCAATGTGTGTTTCATGCCTTAACAGTGTGGGTTCAGAGAAACAAATAAGCATAGAAGGGGCATAACAGGCACTGTGTCTATAAATAGCAGCATAACACCAACAGAAGTTCACAGTCTGGTTAGAATCCAGGCAGAAAACACTTAACAAGAAGACAGTTTGCAGCACCTTAAATCCATGAGTGGACTGGTCATCTAAATATTGTGCAGAAAACTGAATCAGCAGTTAGGCTGAATACTTGAAAATACAACTTTATTCAACTATACTGAGAAAACCTGAGAGATCATGACAACCAGGATGTTTCGTAAGTTTGACATATATCCAGTGAGATACCTTGGCTTACAGGTGTTCATGGCAGACATAACCAGAACAAGTAGCTTGGGTATTCTGGATACTGCAATATTAGTTATGCTTAGGCAGGAAACTGAGGTTACACAAGGAAATTTTGTAGGTGGTGCTGTCGGCAACACATTCCTCAGGACTGTATGTGCAGTTCGTAGAGTCCTGTCGGTTCCAAGGACACCATTTCTTGACAAATATTAAAATTTAAGTATTTTCCACAGCTGTGTAAAACAAATAGTGAGGAATAAGTCTGGATACAATAAATTGATATTAAGTACATTCTGCAGAATGTGCTAGACATTCACAGGCATTAACGTAGCTACTCTACTATGACTACATTTAGCACATCAACATCTTTAGTGCTGTTTCTTCAGAAGCAATGTTCTTGAAACTAGATCTTTGTAAAAGATGAAAAAATAAATATACAATATATGTGAGCAGATACATAGCTAACTGTATCATCAAAATAAGAAAAATGTCTTACAAAAGCACAAAAATTAAATAATGACAAAGGTCCAAGTGAAGGGATTACAAAAAAACCACAATATTACAAAGAGACATTTATTAAGTATCCGATCATGATTTTTAGTGGTATAAACAACCAATAACTATTTACATTTTAAATTTTACATGTATATTATCATGTATAATATTAAATTACTCTTTGTAATGTAAACTAAGAGGTGCTGAAAAGTCATACAAATGTTTGTAGTCTGTTGCTCTTTCTTTCAGTACACAAGCAGAAGATGTATGTGCTACTAATCACCTCTGTTAATATCTGTAAAACTGCTTTGTCTGAACATAATTGTTTCTCAAATGATTTATTTGTAAAAACTTAGGACAAGGGTTGGTGCAGTATGGAATAGTGCTCTCCCTTTCAAAACACTTCTGAATTTTTTCCCTAGTTCCTAAACATAGTACTGTGTTACCCTCTATACCTAAATTTGACCAACCCACTTGAGGTGACATGTTGGACCTAATACTTCTCATCAAAGTAATGAAGAAAAAGTAAATACAGGTAAGTGATTAAGAACTTCGAACTTAACCAGAGACAAACATTTGGTTTGCCCCATGTTGGTAAGTTAATGTAATATTACTGTTAATTTCAGGATAAAATCTGGAATCTGAAGCAAAAAAACAGAAAAATATTGTCTGTTTCTGAAAAACTGTAAGAAGGTTTTCTTGTGCTTCACTGTTTCTCCCACATTACAGGGAGAATGTGTGCTGATCATAATTTACACTAATTCAAATGCTTATAAAAATATACTAGTAAACTCCCACAGTTAATAAATAAGTGGGTGGCTGAAAATGATTTACTGTACCTAAAATTACCAACATGTCACATCATCCTAATCTAATTTTTTTATTGTACTTCATTAAACTAATGAAAGTAATTTTAAGCCTCACTATTCCACCGTTTTGGTTTTAGAGCATGGGAAGTAAAATGGGATTGTCATGAATCAATTCTAATGCTCTGAAAAATCACAGTTCAAATGCCACAGACTGCTGACTGCAGAAACACTGCTACTTAAAGAGTTATTTGGCACATCATGAATACATAGTCAACTAAAATATATTACATAGAATCTGACAGTTCAGTGCAGTGTATATCGTTCATTGACTTTTCTTTAAAATAGAGAAACTGCAAATCGAATTTTAAGAAAATAGCAACATTACCAACAACAGCACATACACTCTTCAAGGCCAAAAGCAAGTGAACCATACAAGAATATCGTAGGAATTGAAACACCCTGTTCATGAACATTAGAAGTATCCAGTTACCAAGCAAATCCATTTGTTTTGCTATATTTACTGACAATTTCAGTCAGTATCTCAACACAAATGTGCGCTTACAGTGTTATTTGAAAATACCACTAGACAGAATTTGATGGTTCAACAAATTTATCCAGTTCTTATTTTACTTACATATAACTGTTGGCCCCTTATCATATACAGTTGCTAAAAAATATATGTAAACAGAATGAAACAGGAACATTTCACATGCTGTCAATAGAGAAATCACATTTCAGATCTAGAACACACTGATCGGGTCTTCCCGAAACAGCTTATTCCCAGCAAACTATTCCTTTGCCATAATCCACATAAATTTTTATACAATGACTAAGAGCAGTACATGACACATTTGTGCATACATTACTTCAGACTATTGAACAAAGCACAGAAAGTATACACTGTAAGAAGCAGAGAGATGTCTTCACATTAACTTTTATTTACAAATCAATACATATCATCTTGCTAAACAGCCTGAATAAGTAGATCAACAATAATAATTGAGCACTCTGGAAGGAATGAACGTGCAGAGCCGTGCAAAATTTATGGCAACAAGTGAGAATGTTTTCTTCGATGAAAGCCATTAGAATAGATTTGCTAATGCACTGCTACTTTATCCTCTCCGCTTAAATTTCACCATTAAAAGTACTTTTTTTAATTTCATTCTACTAATTTTTCACTCATTGGGGAAATTTTCATCTTCACTATTAAAATTCGAGTTGTAAAGTACTGCAATCATAAAGGGCAGTTCTGAAACACAACATTGTACCTATTTAGAAAAAAATGTTCCGTCTGGTACATATTGCCTTGGCTATTACAAAACTGCATTAAAGACAGATCACACATGTGCTGAGAACACTTTTATTGTACTCTCAGTAGATGTAAGCAAATGTGATTTGAGCAAGCAATGTTCATAACGTCAAAATCTCAACAGTCATAACAATCGTCCCTGAGCTGTTCCATCCGAAATAAACAAAAATATTGATGGTGTCAACAAGTTACAGCCAATCAAGTCACTTTTTTTGTCTGTCTCTCTCACACACACCAAGGCAATTTTATGGCCATCAATAAGCTTCAGTACAACCATCAGCCACATTTTTCATGATGGTGGTGAATATATGGCAAATTCCCACGAACCTCAGGTCTTCACAGAACAAGACCGTCCTTCAGGAAACAGGTAGACTCCCTCTACACTAAAGATGGAGTTTTCTGAAAAAGAAGATTATGTACGTAAATACACATTTAGTTCCAGAAAACACTATCCATTTAAGAGTTTTTCAGTTTTGTGGCAGAGAAGAAAATCTCTTTAGCGCCCACCAGGAACACAACAAAGATATGCAAATTTAGAAATACAACAATGGCTAGTTTCCATAATTTCCAACATCTCTATGATCATCATCATACATGCTGCCAGATTAGTTTTCCTCTTTGAGTATCATCTTTAGCAATGTGAGAGAAAGTAAGCCAGACATTATAAGCACATAGATTGCCTGTGAAGCAGAAGAATGTGTGAACTTTTAGTGATATTGGAGCTAAATACAATATTTGAACTTAATAAATAAAGAACAATGGTATCATTATTATTAGCAACCCTAGCTTGACAAGAAGAGGATAATTGATTCATTTATTTAAATACTTGTATATATTTCATACCCAGAGGTGCAACCATGGGCATCCCAGAGCAAATTCACTGAACATTAAACCCACTACAAAACACAAATGTACCACCACCTAGCTCCTGATGACAATGTGTTCAAACGATGTGCAGCACATCAAAAAAGAAGTCAAAAGATGAACACTTAACTCTGTTGACACTTAACTCTGAGAGAATAAAGAGGAAAGAAATGTTTAGAAATAGGAAAGAGCAACAAACAAAGAGAAAGTAGTTAAAGCACAAAGAGGGTGATAGAGAAGAAGAGCAATGGCAAAAATGTTTCAGAACATACAGGGAACACAAGAGAAAGGGGGGGGGGGAGGGGGGGGGGGGGGTTTGAAGAGCAAAAATCTAAATGGTATCTTAACACCATTACAACATTCTGAGGTTCTGAGACTAAAAATGACTTTACAAATTTGAGTTCCCAACTGTTTTTTCTTATTATGCTAGCTGCTAAGCACACAAACCTCTTCTCCCAAAAATATTAATAACACTAATTTTTTTTGTTTAATTTTGACTAGTTATTAATTTGGTTCAGTGGCATGTGCTATATGCTAAACAAAGAAAGTAATCTAAAATTAACTTAAAGGAAATTTACAAAACAAAAAAAAATGGAAATAAACAGTTTGTACATTAAAAACGCAGCTTCTACTAGACATAATACCCCTTTAGCACCTAAAATTTAATACGACAAAACTTCTCAAACTTCATAATTTTTATTACAATTTTAGGTATGTGTGTACTAATGTCACAGTTCCTGTAAGTTCATGAGAAAGAAATCTGTGAATTCTACCTGCATCTACACCTATACTCTGGAAAACAGTCTTATGGTGTAATATGGAGGGTACTTTGTACACCAGGATCACGTCCCCCTTTTCCTGTTCCAGGCACAAACAGTTCATGGGAAGAATGATTACTGGTAAGTCTGTGCAAGCTCAAATCTGATTTTATGTTCATCTGTCTTTTCATGAGCATATGAGGAACCAATATTTGAACATGTGTTGGCTCTTACAGGAATACATACTCTCGAAACTTTAATAGCAAACCACACCATGATGTGGACCGTCTCTCTCTTGCAGTGACTGCCACTTGCATAGGCTGAGCATCTCCATGATGCTTTTGCACTTACTAGAAAAAACTGTACCAAAATGTGCTGCTTTTCTTTGTCTTTTCTATTTCCTCTATCAATCTTGTCTAGTACAGCTCCTAGACTGCTGAGAAATATTCAAGTACTGATAGAATGAGTATTTTGTAAACTAGTCCCTTTGCTGATGGACTACATTTCATGTGGATTCTTCCAAAGAATCTCAGTCTGACATCTGCCTTGAATGTGGTTAGTTTTATGTGGTCATTCCAGTTTCAATCACTTCATATACATACTACTACATGTTTTATGGACTGCTTCCAATGTTTGCAGAATAGTCATATAATAGTACAATAATTAGACTGTCTGTCTATTCATGCTTAGTACATTACATTTGCTTATGTTGAGGGTTAATTACCAGGACAAAGTGTCAATCTCTGCAGGTCTTTCTACATTTCCCTATAATTTTCCAGCATTGCATCTTTTCTCTATACAGCAGCATCATTTGCCAAAAGCCTCATGGAACTTTCAACACTGTCCACTATGTCATTTATATATAATATGAATACTAATGGTGCTTTAAGACTCCCATGGGATAAGCCCATAATTACTTTTACAACTGAAGATTTATCACCACTGGAAATTATATGCTAGTTGTGATGTGTGTGCCAGAAATTGTTCATTTCAATCACACAGCTGGTCTGGTATTGTAGATACTCATATTTTGTTCTTTAGAGGCAGTGCAGAACTGTATTGAATGCCTTCTTTAAATCAAAGAACACTGCATTAACCTGGGCACCAGTACCTATTGCTTTATGGGTCTCAAACTAACAGAGTAAGCTGGGTTTCACAGAATATTTTTCATAACTCGTGTTGATTCCTACTGCGGAGATTTCCAGTCTCCAGAAATGTCATAATATGTGTACATAAAACATTCCAAAAATCAACAACTGGTCCAAGTCAGAGATTTAGAACTATGGATTTGTGTGTGTGTTCAATGACCCACCTTGATAATAGGAATGACTTACATTTTTTTTTCTATTACCAGGAACACGTCACTCCTCCAGTGGCCTGATGTACACTGCAGCTGACTTAGTTCTGTAGCACACTATGTAGAATCATATTAGTATCCCATCAGGCACAGTGGCCTTTCATCTGTTGAGCAACTTCAGTTGCTTTTCTATCCCATGGTCACACCTTTCAGTATCTGTCATTTTGAAGTTCACGTGACAATTTGAGGAGGAACTAAAATGCTAACTTTCTCAGTGAAACAGTTTTGGAGAAATATGCAGTGCTTTGGTCTTTTTTGTGTCATCCTTAGTTTTGATACCATTATGATCTCTCAATGTTTAGACAAATGGCTTCAGTCCAATTCCTGATTTAATGTAAGACCAAAACTTCTTAGGATTTTCCATTAAGTCGGTATATAGAATTTTACTTTTGAATACATTGAATACTCCACAGACGTCTCTCCTTACACGAGTTTTGGTTTTGTTCAGTTTTTGTTTGTCTGTGACGCTTCAGCTATGTTTATATTTGCAATGAAGCCCCATCTGTTTTTGTAGAAGCTTTCTAATGAGGTTGTCTAACCACACCAGCTCTTTCCTGTCCCTCACTACCTTGCCTGGCAGATACTTTCTACGGCGTATTTTACATACTCTAACTTTGGCCATTGATGCTCAACATTGTCAGTGTTAGATATGAAATTTTCATCTTTACTGCTCACATAGTCTGAAACAAGCTACTGGAAATGACAGCAATGTTTATTAAGTCTCGCATCAGTAAACTTTGTCACAACAACTGGTAATTCTGCAGTCATCATTAAGATGGAAACATGACAATATAGAGTTTCCTGATAGCTCCCTGTAGGCATTCTGGTTCAAATTATCCACCACCTCAGCTGAAGGACTCAATTCTGTATAACTAAAATGTCCTCACATCATCTTTAGATATATCTCCCACTCTCACCATCCAATGCATGTAATCCATTAGATAATCTTTCTGTGGATTACAATGATCACAACACTGCACATCTTATGTTTACACATCTTATGTTTATAAGACAGATAAATATATGAGCACACAATCTGATTAGAGTCTTCTGTGGTCCACTGTGTGTGCCACTGTAGCTCTACTACTTACTGTAACTGTGTTTTACAGGCAAGAGTGACCAAGAACTTCATATGTGCAACTCTAGTTCAAATGTCCCAGTGATGCAGTGCACTCTGCATTGATTGTTCACAAAAGAGCTGGCAAGGACCAGCATTAATGTCCTACACTTTTTTTTTTGCCTGATGGCAAACAAATTTTAATCTTGAGCCAACACATATGCTGTTTATCTGCTTCTTTGTGGTCAACTTTTGGCTGTAGTTTGGTTAGAAATTTCTACTAGATCAACAACCACCAACAGGAAGGTGATGTAATATATGGCGACACACTTGTGACATACAACAACTGGAAGAATTACATTTGCTACATCTGTAATTTTCGTAACCTATGTTACATTTTATCCTCTAAGAACAAACAGGTAAAATTAACACTACGCTTGCTTGACTGTTTACAGCACCTATAACTTATCCATTACCATATACATGCAGATACTACGAGAGGCATTCAGTAAGTAATGTGACACACTTTCCTTTGGCCAACTTCAATTGAAAAAATGCAGAATTTGTTGTGGGACATCTTGGAATATTACCACCTCAGCCCCTATAATTTCATGAAGTTCTGATAGGTGGCAACACTATACATAGCCTTCAAAATGGTGTCTGTAATGGGGATGCGTTCCAAGCAAACATCTGTCACTGAATTTCTGGTGGAAAACCACAGATATTCATAGGTACTTAATGATGACAATAATGATGATTGGTTTGTTGGGCGCTCAACTGCGCGGTTATCAGCGTCCGTACAAACTCCCAAACTTTGCTCAGTTGAAGCTCACCATGTTCATGAATGATGATGAAATGACGACAACACAAACACACAGTCATCTGGAGGCAGGTGAAAATCCCTGACCCCGCTGGGAATCGAACCTGGGACACCATGCTCAGGAAGTGAGAATGCGACCGCGAGCTGCGGATGGTACTTAACAAATGTCTGCGAAGACCTGGCAATGAACAAATGCCTGGTGAGTCATTGGACAAGGCATCTATCACATTGCAATAAGGTCGAGCAAACCAGCCCGACCTCACGCGCATGCTGGCTGGCCGCATACAGTGGTGACTCCTGCAACATTGGAGTGTGCGGACACTTTCAGTCAAGATTACTGACAGACCACAATCAAACATCTTGCTGCACAACTGGATGTCTCCGTTGGTAGTGCTGGCATGCTCATCCACCTGTTGTAATACTCACAAGGTGTGTGCCCTCTGTATTCCTCACCACTTAACAGAAGACCATAAAGAGCAACAAAGGACCATCAGTGTGGCATTCCTTGTGCATTGCGAGCCCTTATTGTTACAATTTTTCATCGCTTATCACAGATACTGAAAATATGTGTTCATCAGTTTGAATTGGAAACAGATGGCAATCCATGGAAAGACACCACACCACCTCTCCTACAAAGTAGTAGTTCAAAGCCGTGCCCTCAACCAGTAAAGTCATGGTGACAGTCTTTTGGGACTGAAGGAGTTATTCTGTTTGATGTACTTCTTCACAGTGCAATGATCAACTCTTTAAGTGTACTGTGGTATTCTCAGGAAATTGAAGAAACGACTTCAGCTGGTTCGTCACCACAATAATGCAAATGAGCTTCTCCTTCTCCATGACAACACAAGGGCTCAATAGAGGAGCTCATGGAACTTCCATTGGACTGTGTTTCCTCACCCACACTTCACGGCAAGCAGTACCTGGATGAGGGGAAGTTTATTGCTACAGCAAGACATTGACTGATGTCAACTAGCAGAGTGGCACCATACAGGTCCTTCCAGTAAGGTGGCACACGGTTGTCACATTGAAAAGAGATTTTGTTGGAAATAGGATTTTGTAGCCTAAAGACTGGAGAACTATTTGGTGTATTGGAATTATGAACAAAACCAACCTGCTTTCAGAAAAAAAAGTTTTGCATTGCTTGCTGAGCACTCCTCGTACTACCTTTAACATGCCAGGTGATTAATTTTCTATTCAAGCATACTATTAAGCTGCTGGACACACACACACACACACACACACACACACACACACACACACACACACTGTATAGTCAAACAGCAGCAGAATTTAACAAAAATGTACAATAACCAAATGTGCAAGTAGTTTCTGTTGCAGATTAATGTGAACACACATTTTGCATACATACAGGTGTGACCAACACACTTTATAAATGATCTGTCCAACAGAGAGACATTTAAACTGATGTTCCCTGTTACATTACTGAATAAATGGAAAGTAAGACAGGTTTGAGTGTACAGTCTCACCAATGTGAATATCGCAAAAGGTGGAAATAGTAGTTAAGATGGCCAATTTATGGGAAGGAAATGAATGCAGCTGATTTAAGGTGACATCCTGGCACTCACCTGCAGTAATTTTGCAAAATGGCAGAAAAACTGAAAACCATATGCTTCTGAATACGAATTGGGTATCCTAACTAGCCTAACACCCTTGACACTGACAAAATTATAATGTTTCTGTATTAACTTAAGGAAAACAGGACAACAACAAGTTTGCAATATGTAAAGCTTTTTGTATTTGTGGTTTTCCTTCAAAAGACAGCCTCATATCTTATGGCAATTCAGTGTCT
This sequence comes from Schistocerca serialis cubense, assembly GCF_023864345.2. NCBI lineage: Eukaryota > Metazoa > Arthropoda > Insecta > Orthoptera > Acrididae > Schistocerca > Schistocerca serialis. The sequence goes on from NC_064641.1 coordinate 499,902,163, forward strand.
GTACCATAAAATTTATTCTTCTTCCTCCTCTTCTTTGTTTGTTCCCAATATTTTTTCTTTTCCATCAACACAAACTCTAGTAACAATAGCTCAAGATCCTGTGAACATTCCATGCTGTTTGACACATTTCATATGCAGAATTTTGTACTGGACCGAGATTTAAACTTGAAAAACTTAATGAAAAGCTGTTTAACTGGCTGAAGATGAAGTACGCGCCTCCAATACCAATGCATAACAGTTAACTGAGATGAACATGAAGGTAGCCAGTTAAAAATCAAGAGGTAGAAGTTTTCTTCTCCAGAATTTGATTAGTAGGCGGAGCAAAGGAGGAGGAGGCGGCGGCGATGGTGGTGGTGTAAAGTTTTTTTGCTATCAGACTGTGCTAGTACCATTTAATAATCATAAACTTCTCTACAATGTGTCACATAATGAAGACAAGAACACTTTATGGTGACTCATACACTGGATGGCTATGATAATGTAATACTCCTTTGGTAACATTTGACAAGAGTGGGTTATCTACTCAATGAACTTGCTCCCTAGTCTTTTCTTGCTTTTTGTGCTCATCCGTAACACGAACTTTGCAAAGTACTAATTTAATATTCAATAAATGTGTGGAAAACATGACACACATTAATACCAATGAGGTGATCTTTTTCTATTCTTTCTAGGAGTAGATCTTAAAGTGAAAACTGGTAGTAAGTTAAACTGTTTCAACAGCAGTCTTTATTTTCACTCTAAATAACAGAACAAGCAGATGTGTGCATCTCCTGGAGAGCAGAAGAAGTAATATACAGAGGTCCTAAAATACACTCTAGGAAAAAAAAAGCAATGCACATGAAGGATATATCAAAATGGGATAGAAATCAGTATATATGATGTACATGCACAGACAAACAAATTATTACAATTTCAGATAAAATGGATGATTTATTTAAAAGAAACCGCTTCTCAAATTGACTAAGTCAATAACACATCCTCTCTCAAATGCTGACGTATTGTTCACGTATCTGTCTGAGACATAGTTACTTTCAAACTCAGTATACAGAACGAAATTCTTGAGGACTTTATGCCCTGGTGTGGACATATCCTCTATTTACTATCATTGCAAGCTGAGCAGTGAAATTTTGCTGTAGCATCACACATTCATCCATCAGTCATCAAAGTTTACAGTTTTCCATTTTCTGATAATACCTGTATTAATACTGATTTGCGACCAATTTGCATAGCTTGTTAGTGGTGCTTTTTGTCTTAGAATGTACTTGCAATATGAGTAAAAGAAAAATAATTTTAAATGGTAACATACCATCTGGTAATTCATACAGCTTCCGAGGAAGTGAGGCAAAGTAACGATGCCTCAGTGCATCTTCTGCACCTATCCTGTTGTCTGGATTGAGCTGTAAAATGAGAAAATAGAAACTGACTGAAGACTCTACTCTCTTATTACGTTACAGAGCCAATAATTTCACTAAACACTTTTATGGTTAATACCTCAGTCAAATGGTTATCTCACAGTTTCTGTTCCTCTAGCCTCAATTGCAATACCTGTGACTTATTCCATACTCAAGTTATTCTCATTTATTTTATGAACAATCACTTCTCACTTACAAGGACATGTGTGTGTTTTATTATTAACTTTTACTAACAAAGAGATAGAGGGGCTGGCCAGTACTTACCTCAGCTCAGTACAGCCGATAGATACACATAAAACAGAACTGAAAATTTACATTCCTAGCTTTCGGAACTTTGTTCCTTCATCAGGGAGGAGAGAGGGGGGAAAAAAGGGAAGAAGGGAAAGTGGATTCAGTTACTCACAACCCAGGTTATGAAGCAACAGGGAAAGGTAAACAGGGAGGGTAGCAAGGATGGAGACATGGTTGTCAGAGGGAAGCCAAAGATATTCTACTGTAAGTACTGTGCCAGCTTCAAACCAAAGAGGATGCATACAGAAGTAAAGTATAAAGATAAACACAACTATGTAGGATGAAAAGATGCGTGAATGGCTAAAGAGGAAAGGGAAAGAGGAGAAGACTGAAGAGTGAATGGGAGTGAGGTTGTTTAACGTAGGTTCAGTCCAGGGGGATGGCGGGATGAAAGGATGTGTTGGAGTGCAAGTTCCCATCTCCGCAGTTCAGAGGGACTGGTGTTGGGTGGGAGAAGCCAAATGGCACATACGGTGTAGCAGGTTCCTAGGTCCCTAGAATTATGCTGGAGGGCATGCTCCGCTACTGGGTATTGGGCATCTCCTAGGCGGACAGTTCGTCTGTGTCCGTTCATTCGCTCAGCCAGTTTGGTTGTTGTCATGTCGATGTAAAAGGCTGTGCAGTGCAGGCACGTCAGTTGATAAATGACATGTGTAGTTTCACACGTAGCCCTGCCTTGAATTGTGTATGTTTTACCAGTAGCGGGGCTGGAGTAGGTGGTTGTGGGCGGATGCATGGGGCAGGTTTTGCAGCGGGGTCGGTTACAGGGGTAGGAACCGCTGGGTAGAGAAGGTAGTCTGGGAATATTGTAGGGTTTAACAAGGATGTTACGGAGGTTAGGGGGGCGACGAAAGGCAACTCTGGGTGGTGTGGGGAGAATTTTGTCAAGGGATGATCTCATTTCAGGGGTTGACTTGAGAAAGTCATATCCCTGGCGGAGTAATTTGTTGATGTTTTCGAGGCCAGGATAATATTGGGTGACAAGGGGGACGCTTCTGTGTGGTCTGGGGGTAGGAACATTGTTGTTGGACGGGGAGGAATGTATTGCTCGGGAAATCTGTTTGTGGACAAGATCTGCAGGATAGTTGCGGGAGAGGAAAGCACTGGTCAGGTTATTGGTGTAGTTGTTGAGGGATTCGTCACTGGAGCAGATACGTTTGCCACGAATACCTAGGCTGTAGGGAAGGGAGCGTTTGATGTGGAAAGGATGGCAGCTATCAAAGTGAAGGTACTGTTGTTTGTTTGTGGGTTTGATATGGACAGAGGTGTGGATGTGAGCTTCAACAAGATGAAGGTCAACATCCAGGAAGGTGGCTTGGGTTTTGGAGAAGGACCAGGTGAAATTCAGATTCGAAAAGGAGTTGAGGTTATGGAGGAAATTAAGGAGTGTTTCTTCACCATGAGTCCAGACCACAAAGATGTCATCTATAAACCTATACCAGGCCAGGGGAAGCAGCTGTTGGGTCTTTAGGAAAGCCTCCTCCATGCGGCCCATGAAGAGGTTGGCATAGGAGGGAGCCATCCTGGTTCCCATGGCCGTTCCCCTGATTTGTTTGTAGGTCTGGCCTTCAAAAGTGAAGTAATTATGGGTGAGGATGAAGTTGGTAAGTGTGATAAGGAACGAGGTTTTTGGAAGATCTTCGGGTGGGCGTTGGGAGAGGTAGTGCTCAAGGGCAGAGAGACCATGGGTATGTGGGATGTTTGTGTAAAGGGATGTAGCATCTATGGTGACAAGAAAGGTTTCAGGTGGGAGAGGAGTGGGAATGGATTTGAGGCATTCTAGGAAGTGGTTTGTGTCTTTGATGTAGGATGGGAGTCTGCGGGTGATAGGTTGTAGGTGCTGGTCTACCAGAGCTGAGATACGTTCGGTTGGGGATTTGAAGCCTGCTACAATGGGACGGCCAGGATGGTTCTCTTTGTGGATTTTGGGTAATAGGTAGAAGGTAGGGGTACGTGGCTCAGGTGGAGTGAGTAAGTCTATGGAAGCCGTTGTGAGGCCTTGTGAGGGACCTTGGATTTTTAGGATATTTTGCAGCTCAGTCTGGATGGAGGGAATGGGATCCTGGGTAACAGCTTTGTAGGTTGAGGTGTCAGAGAGTTGACGCAGTCCTTCTGCCACATACTCCACATGGTCAAGTACGACAGTTGTGGAGCCTTTATCCGCCAGGAGGATGACAATAGAGTGGTCTATTTTCAGCTCTTTAATGGCATGGGATTCAGCTGGGGTGATGTTGGGGGTTGTCAGGATGTTCTTCAAGAAAGACTGGGAGGCAACACTGGATGTGAGGAATTCCTGAAATGTCTGCAAGGGATGGTTTTGGGGGAGGGGAGGAGGATCCCTTTGAGAAGGCAGTCGAAACTGTTCTAGACAGGGTTCAACACTGGGTCTAGTACTTGGGGGCTGTGTTTGGGTAGTGAAGTGATATTTCCAGTTGAGGTTCCGGGTGAATGAGAGGAGATCTTTAACCAGGGCAGTGTGGTTGAATTTAGGTGTGGGGCTAAAGGTTAAGCCTTTTGATAGAACAGATGTCTCTGGAGGAGAGAGGGATCTGGATGAGAGGTTTAGGACTGAATTGGGAGTGGTGATATGTGGCATTTGACTGTGGTTATAGTTGAGATTTGGTCTGTGTGGGGTATGTGCTGGGATGGGGAGATTGAGTAGGGTGGCTAGGCTAGGTTTGCTGGCTATGAGGGGGGTTTGTTGAAGGTTCTGTTGTGGTTGGTGTTTGTGAGGGATAGGGAGAGGGACCCCACTTCTTAGGTGTTGCACTAGCACTGTGGATAGTTTTTTCAGGTGTTGTGTGGCATGGAACTCAAGTTTGCAGCTGGCTTCTAGGATGATGTTCCTCAGTGTGTTCTCCAAGCAAGGGTTTGAGAGGTGGAGGACTTTGAAGAGAGATAGGAGCTGTTGGGAGTGGTGGTTACATGAAGTAGTGTAGAGATTCAGGACAAGTTGGGTAAGGGCTAAGGATTGAAGGTTCTGGAAGTCCAGGAGAGACTGGTGGAAGGAGGAATTGCACCCAGAGATGGGAACTTTTAAGGTAAGCCCTTTAGGGGTAATTCCAAAGGTTAAGCAGGACTGGAGGAAAAGTATGTGGGATTGCAGTTTGGCTACAGTGAATGCATGTTTCCGGAATGAATGTAAATAATGTGGTATAGGATTAGGGTACATAGTGGGTAACTGGTGGATAGGGAAATTAAATAACTAAAGTTGAAATAGTAATCATAAGAAGGAGTAAAACACGGAGGGAAGGACGAGAAGGAAAGAAATTGTGTTGGTAATGTTCCATACCAAAGGAAGACCAGTAAATAAGAAAAATACGGAAAAAGTTGGCCAGACCAAGCAAGTACGTCCAGATCAGGGGAAAAAGAACACACGTAGCTCAAAAACAGAGATAGCGAGTGGCGAAAAAAGATCGCGCGTGCCGCAAAAGCGATCGCGCGTGCCGCAAAAGCGATCGCGCGTGCCGCAAAAGCGATCGCGCGTGCCGCAAAAGCGATCGCGCGTGCCGCAAAAGCGATCGCGCGTGCCGCAAAAGCGATCGCGCGTGCCGCAAAAGCGATCGCGCGTGCCGCAAAAGCGATCGCGCGTGCCGCAAAAAAGATCGCGCGTGCCGCAAAAAAGATCGCGCGTGCCGCAAAAAAGATCGCGCGTGCCGCAAAAAAGATCGCGCGTGCCGCAAAAAAGATCGCGCGTGCCGCAAAAAAGATCGCGCGTGCCGCAAAAAAGATCGCGCGTGCCGCAAAAAAGATCGCGCGTGCCGCAAAAAAGATCGCGAGTGCCGCAAAAAAGATCGCGAGTGCCGCAAAAAAGATCGCGAGTGCCGCAAAAAAGATCGCGAGTGCCGCAAAAAAGATCGCGAGTGCCGCAAAAAAGATCGCGAGTGGGGCAGAAATGTCCCAAAAAATTTTTCTTGTGGCAGAGAAAGATAGCCAATGGCACAAAAATATCGCCAGCAACAAGAAATCGACGGAAATGGATGATACTGGTAGGTGTGGAAGAGATTGTTGGCAGTGATTGTTGGCTGGGAAACAGCGAATAACGAACGTTAAAACTATGGAATGTTGAATAAATAAATCAATAAATAAAAAAGAGAAGAGGACTATAAACGGAACAAGATAATAGGAGGAAGATGAAACTAGCACAGTTGGTGACGAAAATATTTATTTATGTATATATAAAACACTGAAGAAGAGAAAGTGTTAAGATGACAGACGAAAGTGATAGCTAACAAAAGGGACAAAACAATGAAGGATGTGGACCATATAGGTGATCTAAATGATTAATTAATCATTATTAATTAATTAATTAATTAATTAATCATTATTATTAACTTTCAGCAATGTAAACAGTTTTCCTTGTCACAAAACATGTAACAGCAGATATTGTCTTTGAGAGATACAGGAACTGTTAATGAGCAATAAGTGGTACTTATTTGTCCCCACTGTAGAAAAATACGAAGTAGTTCACTTCACACAGCTGTGACAATTAAGACAGGTTACAACTGCAATACATGTTTATCACAGTTTTTTCTCCATTTCTGCATATGCTCCCTTATTAGTAAGTATGTGCATAGCGAAGAGCACTGTGCACAGTGTATAAATCTTCATGACACAAGATATGCAAGTAATTATTTGTGTTTACACATAAATTTGCTAATTTTAATTAGGTTTATTGCTGTATTAAGCTGGCTTGTCTAATATCACTATCCTATTATCTGTGGATGTATTAAAAACTAGTTGCTATGGTGTTCATTCCAAAGATGCTCAATACTAGTCTATCCCACAAAATCCTCTTAATCTCTCAATAATTACTGCAACTTACAGCTGTATTCACACCCTTGTCTCCCTCCACAACAGTTACTCCTCACACTTACTTCCAATACCAAATAGACAATTTCTTGATGTTTCATGTGAAATGAGTAGTAGGGATATCAACAATATGATGAAAAGGATAGATTGCTACTCATCATAAAGATGACACATTGAGTTGCAGACAAGCACAACAAAAAGACTTACTCTCTGAGTTTTCATCCAAAGCCTTCTTTAGAAAGGAAAACAAAACTGAATACCCTGCACTCCAGCACCTGAAAGAACACTCTAGTTATCAAGCCTACTGATATCCTACTGCCGCCTTAGGGCACCACTATCGAATTTCTGTACTACCCACAGTGCTGCTCCTCATCAACCCCTCTTAACACCCAGAGCCTGCCCTCCAGTTAGCCACATCCAGGAAACTCCCTGCCAACACTACACTAAATGCAAAGACGAAACAATCCCAGAATACTTTTGACAACATTTCCACCAAAATCCTCAGCCACAGACAAGTCTTAGCCCTATCCTAAGAGCTCACCTTCAGCATTACACCCTAATTTAATCAAGCTGGACCTGCCAAAGACCTGCCAAAGACCTGCCAAAGACCTGCCAAAGACCTGCCAAAGACCTGCCAAAGACCTGCCAAAGACCTGCCAAAGACCTGCCAAAGACCTGCCAAAGACCTGCCAAAGACCTGCCAAAGACCTGCCAAAGACCTGCCAAAGACCTGCCAAAGACCTGCCAAAGACCTGCCAAAGACCTGCCAAAGACCTGCCAAAGACCTGCCAAAGACCTGCCAAAGACCTGCCAAAGACCTGCCAAAGACCTGCCAAAGACCTGCCAAAGACCTGCCAAAGACCTGCCAAAGACCTGCCAAAGACCTGCCAAAGACCTGCCAAAGACCTGCCAAAGACCTGCCAAAGACCTGCCAAAGACCTGCCAAAGACCTGCCAAAGACCTGCCAAAGACCTGCCAAAGACTTGCTATCCTTCTCCCAGTCCCTGTCGTGAAACACTTCCTTGCCACCAATCACTCCAACCAAAGGCAACCTAATCACAACATTAAACCCTGTCTCTCCAGTTCTAGCATCATCCAACATGATTCTCCCTTCCCTCCCCCCTCCTAACCATCACCTTCCATGTTTTCCTTACCTCGAACTTGGCCTCATAATCCTCCTCCAGGTTCCTTCCTAAGAACAACCTTTTAATTTTATCCTAACACACAACCACTTCTTGTTTGATGGAAATGTATTCAAACAAATCTGCAGCACAGCCACAGGCATCAGCATGGCACCCTCCTATGCCAATCTGTTTATGGGCCATCTGGAGGAAACCTTCCTAGCCTCTCAAACCCCTGGTTCATGTCCACTGATGATGTCTTCATGATCTGGACTCAGGGCCAACACATCTTATCCTCATTACTTCACAACCTCAACACCTTCTCTCCCACTTGTTTCACCTGGCTCTCCTCAACCCAGTGTGCCGCCTTCCTGGACCTTGACCTGCTTATCTCTAATGGTTCCACCCAGATGTGTACCCATATTAAACAAACCAACCACCAATAGTTACCCACATTTCGAAAGCTGCCATCCCTTCCATACAAAAAAAATCCCTCCCATCCAACCTGGCCGTCCTGGGATAGCATATCTGAAGTGACAAGAACTCCCTTGCCCAGTATGCTGAATGTCTCACAAAAGCCTTTACAGACAGGCACTATTCTCCAGACAGAGTCAGCCATCAGGTTTTCCATGCCATAAATCCATACACCTCCGATCCTACCACCACCCCCAAGAACAAGTTACAAAGGAGCACCCACTTCGTCACCCAATACCACTCTAGACTGGAGCAACTGAACCACATCCTTTATCAGGGGCTTTGATTACCTATCATCATGCCTTGAAATGGACATCCTACCCAAGAACCTTCCACCTTTCCTAAAATGGCATTCTGACACTCACCCAACTTCCATAATATTACAGTCCATCCCTATGCCACTCTCAATCAGATTTTAACCCTTTAGAAGACCCATGTGCAAGACCTGCCCAATGCACCCACCCAGCACTTCCTATTCAGTCCTGTCACAGGACTATTTACCCCCTCAGAGGTCGGACCACCTATGAAAGAAGCCATGTCGCATATCAGCTCTGCAACAATCATTGCAGCTTTTTATATTGGTATGACTACTAAACAGCTGTCCACAAGGATGAATGGCCACCTCCGAACTGTCCAAGAGCAAAGTGGACTACCCTGTGGCATAACAGGTAGCTGAACATAATGTGCTAGACATAAATGGCTCCTTCACAACTCAGGCCATCTCGGTCCTCACTTCCGGCACCAGCTTTATTGAACCACGGTGATGGGAATTATCCTTACAACATATTCTCTCTCCCGAAATCATCCTCGCCTCAACCTACAGTAACCTATTGGCCCTCCTCACCCTACACTCAATAGTTTCTGCCCCATCCCATCATCATTTCCCAGTTCACATCCCTCCACCCTCATTGTGCACTGCTCTCTGCCAGCACACCCACCTTTCTTTTCCCCTTCTCTGCTTCTCTTCTGTTCCACACTCCCACTCCCTCCCCATAGCCTTCCAAAATTGCACATGACAGCCTTGTCCTGCCACCTAGTCCCTGCATGCTCCACCAGGCAGTGCTGACTATCTCCCCCCCCCCCCCCCCCTCCCAACTGTCTCCCACTCCCTCCCCCATCACTGCCCCACTCTGAAGTAAGCAACTCAACTGTCATCTTCACAGTGAGTCGCAAGCAACCTTTTTCATAATATTGTTAACTAGTATCAATATTTTGCAAGCATGACTTATTAAACTGACAGTTCAGTAATATTCAACAACTGTCAGCAACTGCTTTCTTTGTAATGCAAATTATTACATTCTTCGCTGAGTCGATGCAATTTTCACCTCTTTCATGTATCTTGCATTCCAGGTGGAACAGTTTTGTCATGCTGGCTCTCCCAAGGATTTCAATAATCCTAAGGGAACATTGCCTGCTTCAAACACCTTGTTTCCAGTTAAGTTTTTCAATGCTGTGACAAATTCTTCTCACAGTACTGTATGTCACCTATCATTCTCAACTACTTCCTTTTTCCTTTCTGTAATATTTTCTTCAAGTTCATTTCCCTTGTAGAACCCCATGTAAATTCCTCTCACCTTTTTCTTTTTCCCTTCTTAGCATAGTACTGGTTCATCATCATTTTTCTCAATATTCATATTGTCACTTCTCTTTTCCCAGAAGGTCTCTCTCTAAACTTCCTATAGGTGGTACGTATCTTTCCAATAGTTGTGTGCGCTTCTAAATCTTGGCATTTGCCCTCTAGCCATTCCTGCTCAGCTATTTTGTATTTTCTGCCAGACATTTTTACATGTCCACATTCCCTTTGACCTGTGTTGTGCTATTTTTCTTTTTATTTTCTCCTTTTGTCAATTAAATTAAATACCTCCTGCGTCATCAAAAGATTTTTACAAGTTCTTGTCTTTCTACCTATTTGATTCTTTGCTACATCAGTCAAACATTGCCTAATGCTTCCTACAAAACTGTCAACAATCTCTGGTTCTTTCAATGTATTTGTGTCCCATCTCCTTAATGTTTACCTTTTTGCAATTTACAATGTACAATTCATAACCAACAAGTTATGGTACATGTCCACATCTGCCTATGGAAATGTCTCAGTTTAAAATCTGGTTCCCATATCTCTCTTACCATTATGTGACCAACAGTAAACCTTCCAGGTCTCTTCCACAAATTATTACATCAAGAGTTAGCAATGATTAAAGTATGCTCTTTACTAAATTCTACCTGACAGACTACTCATTCATTCCTTTCCCCCAGTCCATGTTCTGCTGTTCTCTTCCTTTTTCCTAATATTGAATTCCAGTCCTGCATCACTCTTAAATTTTCATCTTCCTCAACTATGTGAATAATTTCTTTTGTCTTACAACTATTATAAAGGTAAACAGGATCTTTTTTCATAAGATCTTCTTGTCTGCTATTCACTAGCTATTTTCTGCTCCTAAAATGAAGCGTTAGTCATTAATATAGATGTACTATGCAAGTGAAGCTTGATGATTGTGACATGATGGTATATATCCCTCATGGTCGTTGTTGTTGTTGTTGTTGTGGTCTTCAGTCCTGAGACTGGTTTGATGCAGCTCTCCACGCTACTCTATCCTGTGCAAGCTTCATCTCCCAGTACTTACTGCAACCTACATCCTTCTGAATCTGCTTAGTGTATTGATCTCTTGGTCTCCCTCTACGATTTTTACCCTCCACGCTGCCCTCCAATGCTAAATTTGTGATCCCTTGATGCCTCAAAACATGTCCTACCAACCGATCCCTTCTTCTAGTCAAGTTGTGCCACAAACTTCTCTTCTCCCTAATCCTATTCAATACCTCCTCATTAGTTACGTGATCTACCCACCTTATCATGGTCCTTAGGAAACCTAAAAAAAGATGTGGTATCATCATCTTGTTGCTGCATTTATTGGACTATTCAATGTTCCCATTTGTAAAAACTATTATACACACAAAAATAAACTACTATTCGCTTTCACGATCACACCTAACTCAACAGTTTTACTTACTGACCACTTGGCATGCCACTGGCGCAGTAGGTGAAGTGTCACGACTGTTATGTTAGACTATGGGAAAGATCAATTTGGATTCAGGAGAAATGAAGGGACATGCAAGGCAATGCTGATCCTACGACTTATCTTAGAAAATTCGTTAATGAAAGGAAACCTACATTTATGGTATCGGTAGACTTAGAGAAAACTTTTGACAATGTTGACTGGAACATCCTCTTTCAAATTTTAGAGGTGACAGGGGTAAAATACAGGGAGCAAAAGCCTATTTATAATTTGTACAGAAACCAGATGGCAGTTATAAGAATCTCCCATCCCTGATGCTATTCAATCTGTACACTGAACAAGCATTAAGGAAACCAAATAAAAATTTGGAACAGGAATTAAAGAAATAAAACCTCTGTGGTTTGCTGATGACATAGTAATTCTGTCATAGACAGCAAAGGACTTGGAAAAGCAGCTGAATGGAATGGACAGTGTTTTGAAAAGAGGATATAAGATGAACATCAACAAAATCAAAACAAGGAAAATGGAATGTAGTCAAATTACATCAAGTGATGCTAAGGGAATCAGATTAGGAAACAAGACACAAAGTACTAGGCGAGTTTTGCTATTTGGGCAGCAAAATAACTGATGATGGCCGAAGTAGAGAGAATATAAAATATAGACTGGCAATGGTAAGGGAAGTGTTTCTGAAGAAAAGATATTTGTTAACTTCAAATACAGATGTAAGTCTTAGAAAGTCTTTTCTGAAGGTATTTGTCTGGAGTGTGGCCTTGTAGGGAAGTGAGACACGGGCAATAAACAGTTTAGATAGAGAGAGAATAGAAGCTTTCTAAATGTGAAACTACAGAAGAACGCTGAAGATTAGATGGGTCCAAGAGTGCTGAAGATTAGATAGGTCCATCATGTAACTAATGAGTAAATACTGAATATAACTGGGGTGATAAATTTGTGGCACAGCTTGACCAAAAGAAGGGACCAGTTGACAGGACATATTCTGAGACCTAAAGGGATCACAAATTTAGTACGTGAGAGAAGTATGGGACATAAAAATCATAGTGGGAATACAGATTTGAATACAGTCAGCAGATTCAGAAAGATATAGGTTGCAGTATTTATTTGGAGATGCAAGGCTCTCACAAAACAGAGTAGCATGGAGAGGGGTCATCAAACCAATCTTCAAACTGAAAACCACAACAACAGTAAGAGCCCCTCTCTAAGGTTACTGATAAAATCAAGTCTGTGATTTCAAAGGCAAAAGAGAATTTTCATTCATAATGCTGAAAACATTAGGAGGAATTAGCCAATTAAAACACTGGGGTGGGGGAGTGAGGTTTACGGACAATTCAAATTGAATAGCTGATCTTATCTAGGAATCTGTAGCTCCTTCTATTTTTAATTTCAGTGGAGAATGGAAAATCCCCTAAAATTGCTCCACCTTAGGTGACAATCCAAAGAGGAATTCGCCATTTCATCATGAAATGCATCTGAACCTAAGGTGCTAGAACAGTCCAGACATCTAAGGCAGAGTTTAAACGTGCTTGGAATCCCTCAAAACTTAAATTTAAAAAGAGACAGTTTATAGTTACCGGTACTTAAAACATCAACTCCTTACTGAAGACCAGTGAATAGAAAGCATATGAATGTATTGATACATTTTCAATTTGTCACAGTTTCTTGTTATATATCTACCTCATTTTGAATGTCCCAGAATGATTAGCATGGTTATCATTATTGTTCCTTTCTGAAGGAATGTGATTTGTTGTAGTGATAGAAGTATTTGGTGGAAGGTCAGACAAAAAAGAAAATGGTATGACTCTAAGGCAGCTCAGGTACACTTCTAGACTGCTGCCTTAACTGGTTGCAATAATGTGCCTGTTTGATGGTTGGTATTCTTGTATGGTATTCAAAAGGTTCATGAAACTGAACAATTTCTCAAAAACACTTGAGAATGTTTCTTACTAGAGCAGCATTTATTACATCGATCTATGTACTACTATCATACAATAGTTTGAAAGAATAGTTGACCATGCACAGGACATTTGTACCCAGGTAGAATAGTACATAATGAGAGGGAACCTCCATGGTATACAGTCACTGTGAACAAACTTCTAAAGAAACAGAAATCACTGCATAATAGTTGTAAAACAAAGCATAGGGTTATAGATAGAAAGATGCTGAATGAAACAAGTCTGGCTGTCGAGACAAGGATGCATGATGCCGTCATGACCACCATAGCAGAGTATATTCAATGATATTTTACAAAACACGAAGAAATTCTGGTTTTATTAAAGTTAGTGTCCAGTCCCTGCAGAATGATATAGGAACTGAAATTGAGAGTAGCAAAGCAAAAGCTGAAATGCTAACTCCTTTCTCAAATGTTCCTTCACAAACCAAATGCAACATAATTGCCCCAATTTAATCCTAGAACCTCTGAAAAGCTGCATAAAGTAAGTATTAGTGTCAGCAGTGTTGAAGTCCCTCTTCTAACTATCATAGATCCCTTGAACGAAAAACCGCACTCTGTTCTCGGGAGGAAAGAACAGGTGACACTCATCTACAAGAAGTGCAGTAGAAGTGGTCCACAGAACTATTACCTCTAAATAAAATAACCAAAGAATTCCCCACTGTCAAATCTAATCCTGAAACTGGAGTTGAACACCAGTGAAATACTTAATTCAGATTAGAACAGATATATAACAAGGATAGACTAGACACCAGGTTCTAAATTCATGAATAACTTTCACGAAATCTAGCCCTTTTCCTAGACTTCTTCAGATCTTTTCTTTCACCCCTCTTTCTTCCCCTTCAACCCTTCTGCCTGAAGGAGGAGCCACTGGCTCCAAAAGCTTGCTTAATTGCAACCTTCTTTTATGTGTGTGTTCTGCCGCTGCTTGGTGAGTAGATTTTTTTATCTATCCAATTTAATTTTCTGTCAAAAATTGATCGTTTGTGTTGTTGAATTAGCAAAATATGCAACACAGAAATATGATATGAATGACTTAAAATATTTTCAGAACAAGGTGCATATGAGATGTGTATAAACACCATTACATCACTTTAGTGAACCAGAAAACCTATGTACCAGTGAATCCTTAGTATTGAATCATAACTTGGATGAACTATAAATAAGAGAAAAGAATGAAAAAAAATTGGTTTCAATTAAAAGTACAAAAGCCTAGAAAGTAAAAGTGAGAAAACATTTTAAAACATAGACACTAAAATAAGAAAAGTCATACCATAATTTTACATTTATACAGAGTGGACAACAACAGTCTAAGAAAAAAGCAGTAAGAGAACAAATGTCCAATTGTCTATGGAAAGAAGAAAGTAAGAAAGTGAAGAATAACTGAAATCAGAAAGAACTGAAATATGATTCTGCTCTTTACCTGCCCATGAAATTTTAATGAATAAATTCGTAATTTGTGAAAGTAATGATTTGTAACCTGTAAGAGTGCAGATGCCATATTCTCGCCTTCCATTATATCATAGAGCCTTGGAAAGGTCAAGCCAAGTTTCTGACCACGATAGAACCCCAGCTTGTGTGGTTTATAGCCAGGCAAGCGAGTAACTCCTTCCCACGTCTCTTCTGTTGGTGTGCCAAGCACCTGCACAAAAAGAAGCATACAAATGTAATGGCTATGAAAAACAATTTCCGTAAGAAAATTTCATCTCCATAATCTACTCCATCAGTTCCAGGACTGATGAAGTATTGTCACACACTCTTAACAGTTGCTGGAACATAATTCAAAGCAATGATATGAAATGAAATGAAATGCCTGCAAGTGTTCCACAGAGATATTTAATACTATTTGTGTTCTGATTAGTAACAGTTTGCAGTCTTCATTACATGTCTGTTCAAATACAGCATGCAACTGTTAAACACTTTAGTGCCACTGAAAATGAATGTCAAAACATTCCTTCACCTGATTACTTGCAGGAGATTCTCACTGCCCATCTTGCATTACATTTCACTCACAGGACCATTCCCAATAATACAAACTTCTTTACAGTTAAGATCAGTGAACCACAGCCCTAAACAGACCCCGACTTGATCATCTTAGATTGATATAAAGGCTCCTCCATTATGGCCATGAATCATATCAGCTAGCAGATGGTCTCTCTCAATGGTCATGCCTCTTCCACCAGCATGCCTTGCCACAGCAATGAAATACCAAATGCTCAACAGAATCTCAAAAACCTCCACCCCCTCAACCCTCCCTGCAATTCCCTCTAGCTTCAATACGAAGCCCAAAATTCACAAACCTAGCCTACCTGTATGCTTCTATGTAACTGGTTACTGTGCTCCCACAGAAAAGATCTCTGTCCCAGTTTACCAACTTTCCCAACCGTTGCCTGTAGCATAAGGCCCTGTAGCAAGAAAACCATGAACTTTCTTCATTGACTCAACACAATCAGCATAGTTCCTAGCCCATTACCAACCACCTCCCTGACTGTCACCACTGACATCACCAAACTGAACTTCAGCATCTTCAACACTCAGAGCCATGTTGCATCAACCATTATCCTTACAAAATACTACCAATATGAAACCCACTACCTCATTCCATATTCAGATGATCAACTATGTCCTTCATGACAGCTACTTTCTTGGAAATACATTCTAATAAAACCATGGCATAGTCACGGCAGTCACATGGTGTCCTATTAAGCCAATTTTTTGATAGGCCATCTAGATGGATGATTCTTAACTGTCTAAGAATCTAGAGCATTATTATGAAAAAGAAAGTTGCCACTCACCATATAGCGGAGATGCTGAGTCGCAGATAGGCATAACAAAAAGACTGTCAGAAATAAGCTTTCAGGCAGCAGGGCTTTTGGCAGAAACACACACACACACACACACACACACACACACACACACACCGAAGTGTACATTTGTAAATGCAACTCGCACACGACTGCAGTCTCTGGGATCTGAAGCCACACTGCAAGCAGCAGCACCAGTGCATGATGGGAGTGGTGTCTGGGTGGGAGTAAGGAGGAGGCTGGGGCAGGGAGGAGGGAGGGTAGCAGGGTAGGGGTGGGGGACAGTGAGGTGCTGCTGGGGATGCGCAGGGATGAGGTGGTGAGAGAGCTGGTGAGAGGTGGGGGGGGGGGGGGGGGGGAGGTGGGTAGCGAAAAAGGAGAGAGATAAAAAGATTGGGTGTGATGATGGAATGAGGACTGTGTAGTGCTGGAATGGGAACAGGGAAGGGGCTGGATGGATTAAGCCGATGAAAAATGAAGGTTGGGGCCAGGAGGGTTTCCGGAATGTAGGATGTATTGCAGGAAATGATCCCACCTGCGCAATTCAGAAAAGCTGGTATTGGTGGGAAGGATCCACATGGCACAGGCTGTGAAGTTGTCTGTCGTGTATTTTTTTATGAAGGCATTGCTGGCCAAAAGCTTATTAGTGGCAGTCTTTTTGTTATGCCCATCTGAAACTCGGTGTCTGCACTATATGTTGAGTGGCAACTTTCCTTTTCATAATACTGTTATGTACCATCCTGTAATCTCCATCATTACCAGGGGTCATCATATATCTCTTGTGCTTGTTGAGGGCAATTCTCTGCTCAGTGGTATAGGGACGAGATTCTGCAACCAATAATGGGACTGTATTGGCAACATTTTGTGATAATTCTGTCTTGATGGATGATAATTCATGTAATTATCATGCTGTTCTCCAAAACATGTTCCTTCAGCATGCTAGGATCACTAGAATGGAGTTGCTTCCTTTGCCATGGACATCAAACTGTGTGAGAAGCTGAAATGAGTTGTTTTTGGATGTTGGCAACAACCATGTACTTTGTGTCTCTTATGCAGAATCACCATTTAAGAGTGAGACAATTTAGATCTCATTGATGGTGCACCACAACCAAATTAAGCCTGCATCTCAGCAAGGAGACATTCCATCACATACTGATACCATTCTGGAGTACTGTGAAAAAGACAATTTTACCACTAGACTATTTTTATTGTATTTCTTTATCTTGTGATTTGGACACAGTGAAAATGAATATTACACATGCCTCAGAGACAATTTTTGTTTTCTGTGCCATGAATTTTAAAATAAAGGGGTGATGCCAAACTTTTGCTGATGTGTGTACATTGTGATTTCCACTACCTTTAACAATGCTCTGAATTGAATAAGTTCCTTCCCATATTCATTTGCACCACTTCTGATGTGATACATCACAGGTCACCAAATCTATATAATGAACATGGTCCACAATAATTTTTTTCTCTGAAACTGAGAATGCGGAGACTTGAAACTTCTTGGTAGACTAAAACCATGTGCCACATCAGTACACAAACTCAGGAACCTTTGCCTTTTGCAGGCAATGCTCTTACTGCCTGAGCATCAAGACAATCCATGACCACCCTTGGGTTATTTGGGGGGGAAGAGACCCAACAGCTAGGTCATCAGTCTCATTGGATTAGGGAAGGATGGGGAAGGAAATCAGCCATGCCCTTTCAAAGGAACCATCCCGGCATTTGCCTGGAGCGATTTAGGGAAATCACGGAACACCTAAATCCGGATGGTCAGACGCGGGATCGAACCGTCATTCTCTCGAATGTGAGTCTAGTGTGGTAACCACTGCGCCACCTCACTCGGTGACCCACCCTCACAGCTTTATTTCCACCAGTATATCTTTCCTACTTCCCAGATTCCACAGTTCTCTGGAATAGTTTGTGGGAACAGTCCTCCTGAAAGAAAGAGTATAGCAGTTAAATGGCCTAGACACAGCCTAGGGGATTGTTTATAGAATGAATTTTCACTCTGTAGTAGTGTGTCCACTTTGAGAACATGTCATAGGTCATGCCTGGATACTCCGTCAGTATAGCATTTGACTGCAAAAGCGAAAGGTTCCAGTATTGTGTTTAGGTCTGGCACACAGTTTTAATCCGACAGGATGGTTCATCCTAGTACATCTTTATGTCATGCATACTCCCAGCCCCTTGCCATTCGGGTCATGCACTATCTGACCAAAAATTTTGAGATGGATTTTATTCCTGGCATATAAGTGATGGACATCAGAGCAGTAAATACAGTGGCAGTGTGAACTAACAACAGATGTTGTTGTTAGTTGTAAGTAGGCAGTGTTAAGTAGTGGATGTGGAACCATAGTGTGTCAATGTTGTTGTTGTTTCTGTTATTTTTTTGTATGGGGCACTGATCAGTGCCCTTAATTAAACTGCCTGGGCAAGCTATCCATTCAGAGCACACTGACCTCCACTTCCCATCACTTTAAGGTTGAAGCCACGTTACACTGGTGTCGATATCAGCGAGGCTGGTGGGGAGATCTCCAGCCAAAGTGTGTGTGTGTGTGTGTGTGTGTGTGTGTGTGTGTGTGTGTGTGTGTGTGTGTGTCTATATATATATATATATATATATATATATATATATACACACAACCAAAACATACTGAATTGAAAATGGCACACTACAAACTTCACAAAGTAGTGGATCCTCGTGTCGGAGGAGGAAACTGTGCATTAGTGGGTAATGTCCTATGCCCAGTTTGGTGTGGTTCACTTTAATTCCAGTACACCTGCATGGTCGATTTACGTGATGGCAGTTTGTTGTCCATCAGTTCCAACCATTTGGTTTTCAAATGATGCATGGCTCTTCTTTGAACAAGAAGACAATAGTGCCAGTGGACAGCACATCAATGCACAACAACATCTCTACATGCTGCTTTGTCAGCTGCACCATTTCCCTGTATCCCGATACACCAAGGTACCCAGCAAAAGACCATCTCCTTGCCTCTGTGTTGTATCAACTGTGAAGTGTCATTTATGATCTGAATCAACTGGTCTACTGGATACATTTGGTGGACAGTGTGGAACTAGTCAGAACAGACGAGAAACTTCATACTTAACTTCACACTTAACTTCATACTGCGATGCCTCTGAATCCACTCCAGTGCCATTCTAATGTCTGTATCAGAATTTGTAAAGTATTCCACAAGGCATAGTATGAAAACCGTACAACAGAAAACAGCTTCCCTTGCTGGATGCCATCCATATACAAAATGATAAAACTGCGGCACATACTTTAAGGAAACAGGTTTGTAAAAACATGATGCGGAACAAGAGTTTTCTTGTACTGTATGAATCAAACTCACTTTTGCCCTCTGAAGATGCTATGCAGGCAATTTGTTCTTTCCCTGGCTGCATATTTGGAGCAACGAGCCAGTCAGTAGCACAAATCCCAAATGGCTTGGTCACATGGGGTTAATTCCTGAACAGCCACTCAAAGTTGGGATGAACTGCCACTCTAAATGTCAATGAGACAATTCTAAGATTTTAAGGGCCTGTTGAGCTAGGAAAAGGCACTCCTCAATATGAAACAGCGGATCTGCAGGTTCTGCACACAGACTTTGAACTGTGCTGGTCTGATAGGCTCCAGTTGATATCCAAATCCTCTCATGGTGGAAAGTATCTAACACCTTGAGAGAAGTAGTGTGTGCTGAGCAATGAACTATCTGAGAAATGACCTAGGTGAGATTCTGTCAGCTCCCCAAGCCTTTCTGCTGAGGCATTTCAAAATATTCATTAAGTTTATGCTCTTTGTCCACAGGTCTTTCAGGTGCAGGAGCCAAGTTAATTTGGTGTCAAATAGTAAGACAGCAATTGCACATTGTTCTTAATATTTAAAATATTGTTCACCATTGTGAGCTTTAATTGGTTAAAACTTCAATGAGCACAGTTAAAACTGAAAAGGAGTCTTGTGTAGTGATAAACTAAAACCAGTTTTACTTGGCCAAGCTTCAAGCCTCCCGATGGTCAATCGTAGTTGGCTCATTGTATCTTAAGATTAGAGCAAGAGGAGAAGATTGCAAAGTCATCCACAAATGAAGATCATTTAAATGGGCTCTTGACTGCAGAAGAGATGCCACTGATAGCAGTTGTAAACAATGTGACACTGAGTACACTGCCTTGGAAGACACCCACTCTCCTCAATAAAGCAGCCACACAGTTCATCACCAACATGATAGATAACTCTCAAGGAAGGATTGGATAAGAAGAGGCAGGTATACAGGTAGTTCCCATTCATGAAGTTTGTGCTGGATGCTGTACCTACAAGTGGTATCTTTTGCTTTCTGAAGACCAAAAAACATATTGGCCAAATGGTTTCCGCATAATAAAGACTCCTGTATCACCTCTCCAGTAGAATTATTTTGTCAAGGGCATAATGATAGCACTTGAAACCACACTGGGAATGGTAGAGGTGACCTCAGGATTCGAGGAGCCAGACAAGGCGGCAGTTGACCATGCCCTTAAAAGTCCTACTCATGAAACTGGTAAGAGGTACACTCTAGTACGGCACGATCCTTGCTTGATTATTAATAATACCTCTTTCTGAAAGGCTGGGAGTACTGTCCATCAAACCACATCTGATTGAAACAAAACAGAAGCTTGCCTTTGGCTTCAGAGCACAGAAGACTGAGCATGGCATAATGAATCTGATCCAGCCCTGTATACGGTCTGGCTGCAGACAGAGCAGAATTCAGCTCTCACATGGGGAATGAAAGATTGCAGACCACATCACTACACGAGATGATGTGGAGCATCCTCCTCTCCAGTCCTGTAGAAAATCTGCACCTCAACTGTTTGAATGAGGCATTGACAGTACAAAAGAGTTCAATTAAAGCCCAAGTCATGTCATCTTGTGTCAACAAGGCCAGAAGAGGTGGTTTCTCATCTTTGACTGAACACCACCTTACTTATGTCCAAACTCTATCAGTTAAAGTGGACTGATTAACGAAAGTTGTGAATTCCTTCCAGGAGTTTCTCTTCTGTTCTTTTATCACTCACTTTGCTTGCACTCTCAAAGAGCCGAAGACATGAAGATTTTCTTAGTTGCAGGTGTCTAAATTTCCGCAAAGTGTGTGCCTGGCTCAGATTGTCAAGTGACATTCTTTGTCCCATCAGGAAACAGGCCATCATCTGAGGTGGTTGCTAGATGGGGAATTGGAATCAGCAGCAGCATGGTTGGCCACAGAGATAATATGGTCCACCATCTCCTGGGTTCATTCCATTCATTCAAAGATGGCCTGCTGACTGTACTGCAACAAATTTGCCTGAAGCATCCACTTTGCAGTCTCCTGTCGACTGCCGTCTGAATCAGCAGGTGGGTTCACACGAGACAGTGGTCACTGGAATGCAAATTTGTGGCCACTTCCCACTGAAATGAGTCACCAATAGTTGGGGAGAAAAAATGAAGGTAAGTGGTTGAAAAATATCCTGTAGCTGTAGAGAAGTGTGTCATCTGACTAGATTTCAAAAGGCAGATACACACTAAATGGACAAGGCTCTCAATAATTTGACTCCTGGGCATGTGGTAACTGAGCCCCACAGCATATTGTGAGCATTGAAGCCCTCAATAATGAGGTACGGGCAGGGGAGTTTCCAAAAGAGGTCTGTCGGTGCCTCAGATCCTAGAAGCTTAGCTACTTGGTGTGACTTGGCAGTTTCAACAAGAGTTATTCTGTTATGGAGTTATTAAATACTTTAAGGACCCACAAATATCCAAGAATGCTTAAGGACCCACCAATATCCAAGAATGCTTTAAAATATAGAAAGGGGAGACCTTCCCTAATGTTCCCTCTGTTCTCTCAATAACAATGAAAATGTTACAGCAGACTCGTGCCCTGTTTCTGTAATTCTGAGACTACTACTAGGGTGGACTGACCTTTCAAGCTCTCTTTGTTGGGTAGGTGTCAATACTACCTGATGGTACACACATCCTGTCAGGAGCAGATCTGAGTTGAGATATCTCCATTGGAATCCCAAAGCCGCTAGGCCCCAGACGTTGCCCGCTAGAGGCTGTGTTACTTTTCTGTTGAAAATCGTCATGGGAGACGAGACTTAGCATTGTCAATATGAACCTACCACAAAATTACGAAGTGCAGAAATTCACATGAAGGGTCAATGCTTTGTTGATGTAACCAACATTCAAACCAAAGTGATAAGCGAGTTCTATAACATCCCAATGGAGGACTTTTCTGAGTTTCTCATGGTTGTGCGAATTTTTTATTACTCCAGTTTCACAACTTTTTGAGCTTATGGGGTATCCCACAAGGGCATGCTAGATGTAAGACCTGCCTCCATACACTTACCTAGCACATCCTATTCTAGTTGTGTGACAGGTATGTAATATCCATCACAGGCAGTGCCTTGTGTGGAAGTGGGCATGTCATATAATCATTGTTGTACCCTTGCACAGCTCTTTACATAGGTATCATCACTCAGATGAATGGTGGCAATCAAACTGCAATGAAGAGTTTTACTGAATACCCAATGGCAGGAAATGGCACTGAGCATAACTTTTTTTACTTCAGTGGCTGCTTCACTACTCATTTGATCTGTATCTTTATCTTTACTGTGGTATACTTATAGGATACAGTTCTTGAAGAACATCATTTGTAGGAAAAAATATATTTACCATAAAAAGAAGATTAGACACTGACCTTGAAAATTTTATCCAGCTGGTCATACGTATCCCGAACTCCCGGGAACGTAGGTACACCTGTGATCATTTCAACAAATATACATCCAACACCCCACATATCTAATGAGGTGGAATACTCTGTACTGCCAAGCAACACATCTGGTGGGCGATACCACAGAGTGACTACTTCATGGGAGTAGGTGTGTGAGGGCACTGATTTTGCACGGGCAAGGCCTGTAACAGAAATGTTTATTATGCATATGAATATATTTGATAAAAACTAACACGGTAAAAAACTGGAAATTATACAATGGACCATAAGAGATTCTGGTATGGGAAGTGGAGGCTACTGGTAGTTATCACTGACTGACTTCTTCCTTTGTCTGAAGGTGTTTCTGTAGCTACTTTGGAACAACTAAAGATTGTTATTCACACCCACAGCCACGAAAAAAAGCAAGTGTAAAACATTAGTATTAGATCTCTAAACTTTATATTTCAAATTGCCACACATTTTTTTGCGAATTTCTGTCCTGATTTTGTACTGAAATTAAATTTTGTTACTATTGGTGACATTTAGTTTTGTACCTACAGTCGCACTCAAAGAGATCAAGCACTAAAATAACCACACTTGCCAATTGCTCGTGATGTGTGGTCACCCCGTATGGGGAATGGGAGAGTGGGTGCCACTGCCCGTAGGACAAGGACTATCCAGAAAATAACATGGATTTTCACGTAACATGAGAAATAGCGGAAGGAATGGGACAGCTGTTGCATCGACTCGTTCACTACGTCAGTGTTCTTAGAGTGCAATAGTGAGAAAGACACATTTCTTCTCATTTACCTACAATAACCATCAAAAATAAAAACTGTACCTGAAAAACTCTAACCCTGAAATTCACTCCATGTAATGCAATGCAACTTTAAGTGCAGGAAAAAAAAAAAATCTCAAATCTTTTGGCTTTCATCACAGAATTTGGGCTGTATGTGGGTCAAAGGTAACAAGTGAAGGGGCTGTGCATCAATGATTGCGTTTAAGAGTGAAAGGCAAATTTCATGATGAAAACAGATGCGGCCGTCTGTTAGTTGTCAGTGAGATGCGGCCGTCTGTTAGTTGTCAGTGAGATGCGGCCGTCTGTGTGTTGTCAGTGAGATGCGGCCGTCTGTGTGTTGTCAGTGAGATGCGGCCGTCTGTGTGTTGTCAGTGAGATGCGGCCGTCTGTGTGTTGTCAGTGAGATGCGGCCGTCTGTGTGTTGTCAGTGAGATGCGGCCGTCTGTGTGTTGTCAGTGAGATGCGGCCGTCTGTGTGTTGTCAGTGAGATGCGGCCGTCTGTGTGTTGTCAGTGAGATGCGGCCGTCTGTGTGTTGTCAGTGAGATGCGGCCGTCTGTGTGTTGTCAGTGAGATGCGGCCGTCTGTGTGTTGTCAGTGAGATGCGGCCGTCTGTGTGTTGTCAGTGAGATGCGGCCGTCTGTGTGTTGTCAGTGAGATGCGGCCGTCTGTGTGTTGTCAGTGAGATGCGGCCGTCTGTGTGTTGTCAGTGAGATGCGGCCGTCTGTGTGTTGTCAGTGAGATGCGGCCGTCTGTGTGTTGTCAGTGAGATGCGGCCGTCTGTGTGTTGTCAGTGAGATGCGGCCGTCTGTGTGTTGTCAGTGAGATGCGGCCGTCTGTGTGTTGTCAGTGAGATGCGGCCGTCTGTGTGTTGTCAGTGAGATGCGGCCGTCTGTGTGCTGTCAGTGAGATGCGGCCGTCTGTGTGCTGTCAGTGAGATGCGGCCGTCTGTGTGCTGTCAGTGAGATGCGGCCGTCTGTGTGCTGTCAGTGAGATGCGGCCGTCTGTGTGCTGTCAGTGAGATGCGGCCGTCTGTGTGCTGTCAGTGAGATGCGGCCGTCTGTGTGCTGTCAGTGAGATGCGGCCGTCTGTGTGCTGTCAGTGAGATGCGGCCGTCTGTGTGCTGTCAGTGAGATGCGGCCGTCTGTGTGCTGTCAGTGAGATGCGGCCGTCTGTGTGCTGTCAGTGAGATGCGGCCGTCTGTGTGCTGTCAGTGAGATGCGGCCGTCTGTGTGCTGTCAGTGAGATGCGGCCGTCTGTGTGCTGTCAGTGAGATGCGGCCGTCTGTGTGCTGTCAGTGAGATGCGGCCGTCTGTGTGCTGTCAGTGAGATGCGGCCGTCTGTGTGCTGTCAGTGAGATGCGGCCGTCTGTGTGCTGTCAGTGAGATGCGGCCGTCTGTGTGCTGTCAGTGAGATGCGGCCGTCTGTGTGTTGTCAGTGAGAAGCGGCCGTCTGTGTGTTGTCAGTGAGACGCGGCCGTCTGTGTGTTGTCAGTGAGATGCGGCCGTCTGTGTGTTGTCAGTGAGATGCGGCCGTCTGTGTGTTGTCAGTGAGATGCGGCCGTCTGTGTGTTGTCAGTGAGATGCGGCCGTCTGTGTGTTTTCAGTGAGATGCGGCCGTCTGTGTGTTGTCAGTGACAAACATGACGAAAAATTTTGTGAGAACCAGCATTTAATGAGATCTCAATGTGACAACTTTCTGCTGATTTCTGCGCTTATGTTCTCCAGATGATCACGACTAAACAGTTACGGTAACATAAGGTCTGTGCTCAGTGGGTCCCACAATTTCTGAGAAAAACTAAATCCATTCTTTATCTGATTCTCTCTTATTTATTTATTCAGTTATCTACAATACAGAAATAGGAGGTTCACCAAATAGAATCGTTACTGGCAAAGAATTTCTGATATTAAACAGTGCAGTCAGTGATGACAAAACACCCTGCCTCACCCAACAAGAAAGCATATGAAGTTGTCACCATGCAATGTAACAACTATAATTTTTTAAATATTTTTTATGGTACAGGAATACGATGCAGGGGACAGAATATAAAGATAATGTTTGCGTAATTCATTTCAAACTCTTGTACCCAATTATAATTTCAGTTTCAAAGCATTCTTACACACAACAAATTAGTATCGTCCTGCCATCCATATCATAATTACCAACTACATAAATACAGTTTCATAGGAATGATACCTTAAACTATTTTTCTTCGGATGTATTAAAAGCAGTGAAATAACTGAAATTATTAAACAATGGAAAGTCACAGGATGGGATAGACCCATGGCTGTTCTACTTGCGACTGTAACCCAGTCAATCACAAAACATTTTTGGTTACAACAACGTAGTCACTGACAAATAATTTTGGTCCTTGCTAGTTCTAATGTGTATCATCAGTTATTCCTGTACTGACATTTAGGTAACAACAATATTAGAAGGGCAAATTGCTACTTACTACATAGAAGTGCCACAGTTCCAGACAGGCACAATTAAAAGACTGCCGAGTCTTCATACTTAGTTACATTCATTTTACGAGCATGTTCTAAACATTAAAACTGATATTTCCTGTTTTATAATCATAAGATGCACATTGCTGACATGGTTTCTTGTAATTGAAAGTTGCCAGAAAGGGCAATATATCATGTTGCATTTTGAAGACAGGAGTGAACAGGGAATGAGGCAGGCATGGGGACACTAATTTTATACAACAAATTTAATTTAGTTACAGTTTCCCAACAGCTTATTACTACATCTGCAATTTCTGCAGAAAATGGAGAACTGGAAGAGTTTAATGCGGAATATAAATTTCAGAAGTTCACAAGTGTTGCTATCATCTTTTATGGTATTTCCACGTTTTGCTTCTGACTTTATTTCAGTGTTTTGATCAGTTAAGTTCAACTTCTTAGAACTTCTAATGCAGTTTTCTTGGATTCTTTACTAGTTTTATAATGATAGAATACTTAAATATTACATTAGAAATAAGACAGTAAACATTTTCATACCAAAGTCGGCTAATTTGAGCTCTCCTATCTCACTGATGAGTAGATTTTGAGGTTTGACATCACGGTGCAGGACACGACGGCGATGGCAGTAAGCCAGGCCACGAAGTAGTTGAAAAAGGAACAGTCGCACATTACGTGGTTCCAGCCCACCGCTATGCTTCTCCATATACTGAGAGAGGTCAGTGTGCTGTGACAGAAAACAGCCATTTAATTTGCAAATTTCAGGAATATTAGTAGAATGAACAACAACTAAAATGATTTTTGTGCATTTAGAAACTACACTGTTACTTTTGTTGCAAAAACTCAATTACATTATCGTACCAACACAAACACAATACAGTTAAATATGATTCTGAAGATGGTAGTTGAAGGTGTATAATCCAGGCGAAACCACAGCCATTCCATTACTGAATATAAATAGTACAATAACAATAACTCAAGGATGGAAACCATTAACAAACCACAGGAAAGGCAACCATTCGTGACTAAGTAGCCTGTGTATGAAAATATACACATCAATCGAATATAGGTAGTCACCTTTCCTCGCTTATTTATTATAAAGATAGAGGAATACTTGAGAACAACCAGAGTTCGTGTTTCCCTTCACCAGTATTTGTCTTAGCAAAGTGCCACTCTGAGGATGGAAAAATAAAAACAATTATGCCACTTACCACATATTCAAAAACAAATGTAAGTGTCTCCCGCGTGTGCACAATATCGTGCAATGTTACTATATTGCAGTGCTTCAACTCCTTAAGCAGAGATGCCTCTCGTATGGCTGTGAAAGGGGCACCTTCCTGCTCTTGTAATCTGATCTCCTTTAAGGCCACAACTTGGTTCGTCAGGCTGAAAAATGAAAAAACACAAAGAAATCTTTATGAACAACAGTAATGACCAAATTGATGTTGGGGTTTATACATAGTTACATAACAGCATCATAGTGACAAAATATGATTTTATTAGTACTTAGAATTAAGTGTTAATATACCGTGGAAAAAGAATAAAATTGTAAAGTAGTAAGAAATTATACAGTGACAAAGTATATCAAAAAGATATTCTCACAACTTACTTGCTGTAACCTTTGAAGACAGTCGCATATGATCCCTCTCCCAGCTGTTCCAGTTTAATATACGCCTCTGACTTGCCAAAAGGCGAATCACCCTGCAATGGACAATCACTGATTTGAGTATAGAGTGAAGATTACATCACATATTTGCTACATTAAATGTAAGAGCAGAATAAAACACAGTAAAAACCGATGCATTTAAACTCCTGCGTATGCATGGTAAATGTAAACTAAGTACTCTGAGGTCATGTTGTCAGCTACTGAATCTGCTTGCAATCACACTGAAAGGGGACCAATGCAAATGAACTACTGCTGCCAATACTCTGAGCAATATTGCAACCAAGTGTTCCCTGCTGGCATCTGAAACATTCAACGGCGCAAGGAGGCATATTGCAGAAATGTCGTGAACCTATTTTCACATTACATTTCGAGAGGATATGACCACATACGTCCCTGGAATTCAAAGACTGACTTTTTGCCAGTGCATGCTCAGAAAGCTCAAGGTGCCACAACGACCCATACTGAAGTCTCACCTTAGTCCTCAAAGCCAAAAAGCTAGGCAACAGCATTGGCTGTAATTGTGTGCTGCACATTGTATTACCAAACTACAAATACCAAATAGGACAAAGAGGGGATTGAGAATGTATATACGAGTGAAAATGGGAACACATTGTCACAGGCTGGTTGTACTCACAAGAATGCATCACAGAAATGCTGAGAAACTAACTGGCAGACACTTGAATATATACTGCATGTCTCTCACAAAAACCTACTTACAAACATTCACTCATCAGTATGACTTGAGGAAATTTAGGAATCACTCCAGTAAAGATGGCAAAGAAAAATTATACTAATTACAGCTCCATAAGAAAATGGAATGGAAATAAAACTATAATATGATGTACAATGGCAGATATCCTTCACCTACAGAAGTATATGCGGAACAGTCGAGCATGTGTGGAGGTAGCCTCAGGCTAGTTTGAACTAACCTTGTGTTTAGATATGAGTCTGCTGGAATGTGGCAGATCTGTAGCTTCTTCAGATACAAGATCTGGTTCACTCAACAAGCTATAATTGGGCCTTATGGTTAAAGTGTAGATCGAAACCGGTGCAACTTAACTTAAGTCTCATGTTCAGGTATTTAACTCACTCTCTTGGGGTGGCACACAACTTTCAGATACTCTATTCTAATTTTGGTGGTGGAACAGATTTCCATCACAGAGAGAGAGAGAGAGAGAGAGAAAACATACACTGACATTTTCCGTTAATGTTCTGGTTTAAATTCCGAACCTATCTGCAGTGTCTCATTGAGTGAGGGCATGTAACACTGTTAATGGTGATTCATCCGCTGAATAGGGACGTTAAGCTCGACGACCAGCACAGTGCTAATCCATAGCAGTACGCTGTGCTTTTATACATATGTGAATAAAAAAGCTGCACAGACCTCTGTAAGATTTAAAAGTGATGAAAAATATTAGAAATGTGTTTTGAAAGTTTGGAAAAGTAAAATTGTGTGCTTCACAAACACCAGGGAAGTAATGCCCTACGACTACAACACCCATGTATCATTACCGTAGGGATCGTGGAAACGAAATCAGACTCATTATAGCACGCACAGAGGCATTTAAACAGTCATTCGTCCCGTGCTACATATGCACTTGGAACGAGAAGAAATTCTAACATTTAGTAACATGCCAAGCACCCTCTGCCATGCATTTCACATTGGTTTGCAACATGTGGATGAAGATGTAGATAAACGCGATGCTATGCAATCGGAATGGCGACTGAAAATTTGTGGCAGAAGTCTTCTTCGGTAGCCTAATGGCGAAAAGCACAAGACCAGGTTCGAGTACGGGTCCTGATACACAGTTGTCTCCCATCATTAGGCTACGTGACGGAATCAGGTTTCATTTGGTCCCTCCACTGCAACCACGCCACAGTACGCGCGCTCATC
The DNA here is from genome assembly GCF_023864345.2 of Schistocerca serialis cubense. Taxonomy (NCBI): domain Eukaryota; kingdom Metazoa; phylum Arthropoda; class Insecta; order Orthoptera; family Acrididae; genus Schistocerca; species Schistocerca serialis. Next base: position 499,931,592 of record NC_064641.1, read on the forward strand.
ATCCACACAAAACTGAAGCTTCGTAGAAGTTCGCACTAAGATCACGGCAGTCAACTTCCAGTAAGACTTACCATCGGTTTGCAGCACAGTTCTTGAACATATTCTCACTTCGGATACAGTAAACTTCCTTGACACGAAAGAGCTTCTGTCCACAAATCAGCACGGTTTTATAAACATTTACATCTACATGGTTACTCTGCAATTCACATTTAAGTCCCTGGCAGAGGGACTACTTCTCTACCATTCCACTCTCGAATTGCGCGTGGGGAAAAAGGAACACCTAAATCTTTCCGTTCGAGCTGATTTATTATGATGATCATTTCTCCTTGCGTAGGTGGGTGTCAACAAAATGTTTAAGCATTCGGAAGAGAAAGTTGATGATCGAAATTTCGTAAATAGATTTCGCCGCAGAGAAAACCGTGCCTCCCCAACTCGCGTATCATATCAGTGACACTCTCATCCCTATTGCACGATAACACGAAACGAGCTGCCCTTCTTTGCACTTTTTCGATGTCCTCCGTCAATCCTACCTGGTAAGGATCCCATATCACGCAACAATATTCCAGCAGCGGATGGACAAGCGTAATGTAGGCTCTCTAGTGGGTTTGTCGCATCTTCCAAGTGTCCTGCCAACAAACCGCAGTCTCTGTTTCGTCTTCCCCACAATATTATCTATGTGGTCTTTCCAATTTAAGTTGCTCGTAATTATAATTCCTAGGCATTTAGTCGAATTGACAGCCCTCAGATTTGTGCGATTTATCGTATACCCCAAATTTATCGGCTTTCTTTTAGTACCCATGTAAATGACCTCGCACTTTTCTTTGTTTAATTGTCACATTTCGCACCATACAGAAATTCTCTCTAGATCATTTTGTAATTGGAATTGATCGTATGATGATTTTACTAGACAGTAAATTACAGCGTCATCTGCAAAAAATCTAAGGGGGCTGCTCAGATTATCACCTGTATCATTTATATAAATCAGGAACAGCAGAGGGCCTATGGCACTACCTTGCAGAACGCCAGATATCACTTCTGTTCTACTCGATGAATTACCGTCTATCACTACAAACTGTGACCTCTCTGAGAGGAAATCACGAATCCAGTCACAGAACTAAGACGATACGCCATATGCACACAATTTTATTAATAGTCGCTTGTGAGGAATGGTATCAAAAGCCTTCTAGAAATCTAGGAATATGGAATCGATCTGAGATCCCTTGTCGACAGCACTCATTACTATGGGAATAAAGAGCTAGCTGTGTTGCACAGGAACGGTATTTTCTGAATGCGTGTTGGTTATGCATCAATAAGTCATTTTCTTCAAGGTGATTCATAATGTTCGGGTACAGTATATGCTCCAAAATCCTACGGAAAATTGAAGTCAGTGATATAGGTCTGTAATTCAATGGGTTACTCCTATTTCCTTTCTTGAATATTGGTGTGACCCGTGTAACTTTCCAGTCTTTAGGTATAGACCTTTCGTCGAGTGAGTGGTTGTATATGATTGCTAAGAAAGGCGCTATTGTACCTGCATACTCTGAAAGGAACCTGATTGGTATACCATCTGGACCGGAAGACTGTCTTTCTTAAGTGATTTGAGTCGTTTCGCAACACCTAAGATATCTACTTTTATGTTACTCAAGCTAACAGCCGTTCTGGTTTCGAATTCTGGAATATGTACTTCTTCTTCTTCTTCTTTCTTGAAGGAATTACGGAAAACTGTATTTAGTAACTCCGCTTTAGTGACACCATCATCGGTAACATTTCTAGCGCTATCGCGCAGTGACGATATTGACTGTTTTTTGCCACTGGTGTAATTTACATACGACCAGAATCTCTCTGGGTTTTCTACCATATTTTGAGACAATATTTCATTGTGGAAACTATTAAAAGCATCTCGCATTGACGTCCGCACTAAATTTCGAGCTTCCGTGAAACTTAGCCAGTCTTGGGGATTTTGCGTTCTTCTGAATTTGGCATGCTTTTTTCGTTGCTTCTGCAACAGTGTTCTGACGTGTTTTGTGTACCATGGTGAATCAGTCCCGTCTCTCATTAAATTATGCGGTATGAATCTATCTATTGCTGTCGATACCGTATCTTTGAATTTGAGCCGCATCTGGTCTACACTTACATAATTGGCAATGAATGGAGACACTCTTTTAGGAATGTATCAAGCGAATTTTTATCTGCTGTTATTAATAGATATATTTTGCGTTTTGGTTGATATGGTTTTGAGCCCCGCTACAATGACCTTGTGTTCACTAATCCCTGTATCCGTCATGACACACTATTAGATCAGGATTATTTGTGGCTAAAAGGTCAAGTGTGTTTTCGCAACCATTTACAATTCGTGTGGGCTCATGAACTAATTATTCAAAGTGAGAAAACATTTAGTACAATTTCGGAAGTGGTTTTCTGTCTACCACCGGCTTTGAACATGTATTTTCGCCAACAAAAGTCTCCACCAATTATAACTGTATAAGTAGGATACTTGAATGAGATTTTCACTCTGCAGCGGAGTGTGCGCTGATATGAAACTTCCTGGCAGATTAAAACTGTGTGTCCGACCGAGACTCGAACTCGGGACCTTTGCCTTTCGCGGGCAAGTGCTCTACCATCTGAACTACCGAAGCACGACTCACGCCCGGTACTGACAGCTTTACTTCTGCCAGTATCTCGACTCCTACCTTCCAAACTTTACAGAAGCTCTCCTGCTCAGAAATTTCTTCCTCAAATTAAGGCCTATATTTTATACCAGCCTGATTTTTTATACCAGTAGACTTCTCCTGGCAAGGGATGTCCTCCTTGCTTGTGCTAGTATGCTGCTTAACATCGTCTACTTTGGGATCAATTTTGATGTTAAATTTCTCGGTATTCTAATTTCTGCTACTTTTCCTTGCTTTTGTCTTTTGAGATTTCCTCGCAATTCATATTCTGTACTCACTAGACTGTTCATTCCATTTAACAGACCCTGTAGTTCTTCAGTTTCACTCAGGACAGCAATGTCACAATCGAATCTTATCACTGATATCCTGTTACCCGGGATTTTAATCCCGCTCTTGAACCTTTCTTTTATTTCCGCCACTGCTTCTTCGATGAAAGACTGTATCATTGTCTTACTGTATCATTGTCTTACCCCTTTATAATCCGAGCACTTCGCTCTTTGTCTTCCAATCATTGCTCCCTCTTGTTTCTTGTACTTGCTGAATATCAGTTATCTTTCTCTATAGGTTAGTCCTATTTTTCTAAGATTTCGAACATCTTGCCCCCTTTTACAATATCGACCGCTTTTTTCAGGTCGGCAAATCTATCAACGTGTCTTGATATTTCTTCAATCTTGCTCCCATTATCAAGCGCAATGCCAGGACTGCCTCTCTGGTGCGCTTTTTTAAGTCAATTAAAACATGTAAAAGAGATTCATGTCAGTATGTCTACCCATTGTTCGGTTACAGTTATGAACTTTGATTCCGTTTGAGACTGCAGTAATCAGCTAAAACGCCCATTATGAACTACTTTTACTGAAGACAGGGCCTCGTCATTAATGGTACTTTTTATGCTTTTATTATTTATGATGTATCATTTAATGTGTTGTGCAAAAGTAGTAACAACTGTGCTGGTACGTAAGTGTGAGAAAGAGCGTTTTGTTTAGACTTTAGACATTCTCATCGATTATAGAGGTGTGATGTTCTGAGCTACGATGCTAAATCCTATGTTTATTTGACGGACGTTTCGCTGAAGTGGAGAAATGTAGAGTCCGATCATACAACTAATTATCTCGGCCGTACTAGTATCACTACCATCGTTAATTAGAACACAATTACGACGGGAGTAAATGACTTTGCACTCAACTGAAGTTAAAACTGACACGTTGTGACGAACTGTTACCTATTCGTCACGGATATTACGAAGCGCATACGAACATAAAGAATGCCCGAAACCAAATTTTAATAATTGGCAACGAATGCTGTACAATCGCAATGAAGTCATGAGATGTTCAATTGCCTCTTTCATTAGAACATGTTACGCGTTTCGGGATTACACTCATCTTCAGACATCACAAACTTCAACCCCTTCCTAACCAAGCAGGCGTACAGCTTTGACAACTCAAAGAATGTGTCGAATAACATATGGCTGCGACATAAGCAGTCTTGAAGCAGAGCGTATACTCTGTTTCAAGGCTGCTTGTGTCGCATTCATATCGACACATTCTTTGAGTTGTCAAGGCTGTACGCCTGGTTGGTAAGGAAGGAGTTGAAGTTTGTGATGTCTGAAGATAAGTGTAATCCCGAAACGCGTAAAATGTTCTAATGAAAGAGCCAATTGAACATCTCATGATTTTATTGCGATTGTACAGCATTGGTCGCCAATTACTAACATAAAAATGATCGCAGGCGCCTCAGACGGGATTTAATGTCCTGTATATCACCAAATTTTACCCAGTGTCGAGTTGGGCCGTTTGGTTGCATCACTCCCAAGTGGTGATCTTTCTAGCTCTGCTGCGTGATGCAAAAAAAAAAAAAGATCTTAACTGAAATTCACGATTATTCTTTGATTCATTAGTGTGTCAGCCGTATGTCGCTGGAAAATTGTACTGACACATGGGAAGTATGGAATTGAACGCAGCAGAAAGGATAAACAAAGATCACGAACTGTCTCCCAGACCGACAGTAGAACAAAAGCGAAACTTCCACAACGGGTGCCAGTCTGCACTGTGCTGAAAAATGCCTCGTGGATCAGTGTGATGTGACAAGTTTATTGCTTCTGTTCAGGCAAGAATGACATGCCAGCCTCCTCCCTTTCATGTCGTCGGTGCAGAGGACGACAGGGTCACCATTCGCGTGTGCTGGGATGCCGCTGTTAACAGCCCCGCGCCAGTAAAACTTTACTGCAGCCGTTTCTGTCTTCCTTATTTATACGCGGTCACCCTTGCCGGCTTATAGCCGGCTGCAGCGAAGGCGAGGACACCATTCTGCTGGCGTATCAATAGGAAACCGGAGTATATGTCTACGAAAGCTATCTCGCGGCCATCTCTGGACCCACTGTCCTCAGTACTTTTTTCGCTCAGGGCTATTCGCACCGAGCGCTCGCTGGCAGAAGCGGGTCGCGTGAATAATGCACCTAGCCGCTGACATGGCAGCGGAGCGACATAACACGCCGCCGTAGGTACTATATTTCTGATACAGCACCAAAAAACGGAACGTGACTTGGGTTATGATGAGACGAAAAAAGGGAGGCGGTACGTACAGACGACGAACGTACTTCAATGCTGCGGGAGCAAACGAGATCACAAGTGCTGTACAAATTCAAGCGAAAATGAAAACTGCTCTGATTCAGGCATGGGAACCTTTCCTAATTATGGAGATAAATTATTATTCTGTCTCCTAGTCCTGAGCTAACTAATTCACTGAACAGAATTAAAGTAAGTAGCTACTAAAAACTATTCTTTACAATGTTCTGGCGTAACCTTTACATAATTTCGTAATACAAATAATTGGAGTGAAAAATGCTGTTGTGCTTTAATTACGACATCGTAAATCTGACAATATTGCTTACATATATGCAGCGTAGAATATGTCGAGCTGGTTATACTTTCGCACATATGCGCTTTTGAGTGACAGGTGTTTTTCCCGAAAAGGTGCGCACACATGTGGGGTACGTCTCTCTCCCGGCATGCAAAATTTATAAAACTCCTACAAAACAATATTGTTATGTTTATATTTCAGTCATGTTCAGGAGAATTAAAAGACTAATTTACAACTAACTATTAATTAGTCAAGTGATGAACTACAACGTTTCAACATGTTTCAATATCCCGCTGGTCATTGGAAGTAAGGTACAGAATAAGATCTGGTATTCTCTGTATATTAGCTGAACATAAATTACGAGTAGCTATGAGACCGTATTTTATACCATCATGATTCCCTCACTCAGCTGAAAGGGGTTAGGATCAGATCGAATGAAATGGAAAGCCGAATCTGGCGCCCTGTGGCTCAGTGGGGTGGGATGGGATGTGCCTCAACAGCACTCATGCCTTAACTTCAATAGAACTTATGCTAAGTAACAGTCTTTCCAATAACTTACAATGTAGAGGGCACGCCGTCGAGTGTTTGTATGTGCAGGTAAATGAAAGACGCACTAGAGAAGCCAACTTCAAATCTTCCTGCAGCTATTCTAATTTACATTTCCCTCGATTTTCCCCAAAACAGTTAGGGCGAATACCTACGTGACACAGTAGTAATGATAGTGCTGCTCATTGCCACATGGTTTACGTTACATCACTGTTTTATTTCTAGACGTTGGCTCATCAGATCAGAGATTGTTTTACCGCTTTCCGCAATAGACATGTCCATTTTTCAGTGACCACCAAAAAATTAAAAACGCAGACAAGGGAGAGTAGGACTCGCACTGCGAGGGTTCAGTGAAAACTTAATTACATATTTAAGGTAGTTGATCTAAAGCTTTTGATGAGCTAGTTTGCGAGTATCCAAATACGTGGCGTGAATGGCCGCATCTTTTAATTGCAGTGACTTAGAAGATTAATTTTTTTACTTAGCCAAGGGATTTGACTCAGGTATAGGACCCTAAAAACGAAGTTCCAGCAAGTTTCACTATAGTTTACACTCTGGTGCAGAATCAAATATTCATTGTTTAAAGAACACTAACAATTCTCCATCAAGATTTTTTCTCAAAGGCTCATCAAATTATGTAAACCACAGACTTGTTCATCTACACCTACATGGATACTCAGCAAATCACGTTTAAGTGCGTGGCAGAGGGTTCATCGAACCACTTTCGCAATAATTCTCTATTATTCCTCTTTCGAACAGCGCGCGGAAAAAAACATGCACCTAAGTTTTTCCGTGCGAGCTCTGATTTTCCTTATTTTATTATGATGATCGTTTCTCCCTAAGTAGGTAGGCGTCAACAAAATATTTTCGCATTCCGAGGAGAAAATTAGTGTTAAATTTCGAGAGAAGATCCCGCCGCAACGAGAAACGTCTTTGTTTTAGTGATGTTCATCCCAAATCCTGTAACATGTATGTGACATTCTCTCCCCTATTTCTCGATAGTACAAAACTTGCTGCCCTTCTTTTAACTTTCTGGATGAACTCCGTCAACCCTATCTGGTATGGATCCCAGATCCGCAACGATATTCTAAACGAGGACGGACAGGCGTAGCGTACGCAGTGTCTTAGATTTGTTGCATCCGCTAAGTATTGTGCCAATAAAACGCAGTCTTTGGTTCACCTTCCCCACAACAATTTCTGTGTTTTTTCCAGTTTAAGTTGTTTGTAATTGTAATTCCTTGATATTTAGTTGAATTTACGGCCTTCAGATTTGGTTGATTAATCGTGTAACCGAAGTTTAACGGATTCCTTTTAGAGCTCATGCGGATAACTTCATTATTCAGGCTCAATTACCAAATTTCACACCATACAGATATCATTTATAATCGTTTTGCAATTTGTTTTGATCTTCTGAGGACTTTACCAGGCGATAAACGACAGCACCATCCGCAAATAACCTAAGACGGCTGCCCAGATTGTCTCCTGAATCGTTTATACAGACATGGAACAGCAGAAGACCTATAACACTACCTTGCAGAACGCCAGAAATGACGTCTGTTTTATTCGGTGACTTTCCGTCAGTCACTACGAACTGTGGCCTCTGACAGGAAATCACGAATCCAGTTGCATAACACGATATTGCCAAGCACGCAATTTTTTTGCAAGGCGCTTGTGAGCTACTGTGTGTAAAGTCTTCCGTAAATCTACAAATACGGAATCAATATGAAAGCCCTTGTCGATAGCACTCAACACTTCGTGCGAGTAAAGAAAAATGGCTCTGAGCACTATGGGACTTAACATCTGAGGTCATCAGTGCCGTAGACTTAGAACTACTTAAACCTAACCAACCTAAGGACATCAAAAACAGCCATGCCAGAGGCAGGAGTCGAACCTGCGACCGTAATAACAGCGCGGTTCCGGAATGAAGCGCCTAGAACCGCTCGGTCACAGAGGCCGACACGAGTAAACAGCTAGTTGCTGTTTCACAAGAACTATGTTTTCTAAATTCGTGTTGACTGCGTGTCAGTGGACCGTTCTCTTCGAGGTAATTCATAATGTTGGAACACAATATAAGAGGGTTGCCCAGAAAGTAATGCACCGCATTTTTTTTCTCAGCTGAAAACAATGCTACGAATGCAAAACGTTACAAAAGTATTATTTGAAGTCCCCTGTGCGAGCATGCGAAGTTTCCGTCACTTCCGACAGATGGCGTAGCTGCAGGACAGTTTCAAAATGGCGTCTGTAGATGATGTACAGGAGATAGGTAAAATAATGTGAACAGTCGTAGTAATGGGATAGTTGTGTTTGACTGTCAACAACGCAGGTAAGGTACGTGTCACGTTGAACTGTGCATTTTCAGTACGGATTGTAGGTTGTTTACGAGCACTGCACACTTCGTATTCACATTGAGGCCTAAGTCGTCGTATAATGTAAGGCCTAACAGTTCCAAAGAGGGCACATTGTGGGGTCCCGATAAGCTGGAGCATTAGTAACCAAGACAGCCAACTTACTGAATGTTTCAAGAGCTACTGTTTCAACACTCATAATAGACCACACAAAACATGTAAAGACATCATCGTGTAAACGCAATAGTGGGCGCAAATCAGAGGTCGTTGTACGCTAACACGAATTTTGTCAAAACAACACAAAACTACGGCGGCTAAAGTGACTGCAGAACTCAGTATGCAACTTCGAGACCTTGTACCTATTGACACTGTCTGCTGAGAACTCCATAAAGCGAATATTCATGGACGAGCTGCTATACCGAAACCATCAGCGACGACAATGAACGCAAAGAAACGTAAAACATTTTGTCAGGAGCATAAATCCTGGACAGCTGATCAGCGGAAACACGTCATATGGTCTGACGAGTCAGCGTTTTCGTTATTTCCAACATAGGACAGGGTTTATGTCTGGAGGACGCCAAAAGAAGTCTACAATCCTGATAGCTTGTTCCCAACTGTTAAGCATGGAGGTGGAAGTGTGAAGGTGCAGGCAGCTATATCATGGCATTCTGCTGGTGCCATCATTACTCTCGAAGGCCGTGTTACAGCCAACGATTAGGTAAACATTTTAGGTGATCAGGTGCACCCTATGATTCAAGTGTTGTACCCAACAATGCCGCCATATTTCAGGACGATAATGCACCCTTTTACACAGCCAGGACAGCACAATCGGGGTATAAGGAGTATGCAACTGAAGTGGAGCTTCTTCCATGGCCAGCACAGTCCCCGGACTAGAACATTATCGAACGCCTGTGGATGGTATTGGAGTGCAGACTCCAGAGTTAGAAGAGATTCTGATCGAAGAGTGACATAACATTCCACTGGGGACTATACAATAATTATATGCCAGTATTCCAAAAAGAATCGCAGCTGTATTACGGACAAATGGGGATCCAGTTCCTTATTAATAAACCATTCCCAAGTAAGTACAGGTATTCACATTGTTTTGTCTATCCCTTGTACGTCACAAGCAATGTGCCGTCATTCAGTTTCTCACTGCAGAGAAAGAAACCGTGGGGAATGTCCATAAACGCTTGTGCAAAGTCTACGGAACACCTGCTGTCGACAGAAGTACAGTTAGTCCTGGGCACGGAGGGTGAGGTCACCAGAAAGCGGTTTTCGGCGGAGCTTCACGATTTGCAACGGTCGGGGAGACCGTCCACGGCTGTAACAACTGACATGTTGCAGCGGGCTGCTGACGTCATTTGCGAGGACAGAAGCATTACGACGCGGCAGTTGGCGCTGCATCTGTCGATCAGCAAAGGAAGTTCAGACAGTGAAGCACTGGCTCCGCCACCAGTACAAGGATTGGTACCGACAGGGCATACACACCCTTGTTTCGCGTTGGAGGAAGGCCATAGAACGGGATGTAGATTATGTGGAAAAAAAGTGAGTGTACATAAAACAACATTCTTTCGTGTGTGTAATTCTCATTAAATTCAATAAGGAATTGTTGAAGAAAAAAATGCGGTGCATTACTTCCTGGGCAACATTCGTATGCTCCAAAATACTGCTGCATATCGACACATTACTTTGATCTGTTTAATCCTGCTCCAGAACTCCAGTTTACCTTTACCGATGCTAGGTGATTTTCGTAGTAGTAGCCCTATCCAGACCACCCCCATCAGAATGCTATAGTGCATGGGCAGACAACTGGCGCATCCCCGGCCCACGATTGGTTAGAGTACGGCCCTGCAGAATTTTGCAATGGAAGATTGTAAAAAGCCGCAAATAAAGAATTTTCATGACATGTAAGTAAATGTAAATATCTGAATATGGGGTGAACATAAAATGAATGTAGTCGCAAAAACACGTGTTTTGCGGCATAATTCGTTGGCATGGCGAGTAGGGAACGGGGTGCCATTCACATCGGTAAGTTATCCTATAAACATTAACGTCACTGACGTCATAGTTTTGACTTGATGCGCTACAAGCGCTGCTTCTGCTTCAAGCGACGAGATGGTCCGCGAGCTTAAGTAAGTATACGTATCAGGCGCATAGATCACCAAAGATTGACATGCCTGCTACAGCAGGACCAAAAGAGAGATGCTCCCCGGACGAGTGTATAGCGATATGGCGCAGAGATCAACAGCATGGACTGTGATGGATTTAATTTAGCAGTGATTATCCATCCTGATTTAGGTGTTTCGCATTTTCGCCGAAACTGCTTTAGGTGAACGTTGCAATTGTTTCTTCAAGACTACGGTCGACGTCCTATCTCTGAATAGGAGTAACTTAAATGAACGTATCAAATTCTGACAAAATTTTGAGCTATGGATAATTACTTTTACTTTCTTATCCAACTGGGCCTGTCACTTTTTTTAACTGCTTCGGCGACGCTAATTTCTTTCTGTGTTTCCTCTGTTCGCTAGAGGCTGTTAAAGAATTGACGATAAATCTGAACTTACAGGTATCAAGATATCGCACAACGCATCCATATAAAGAAAAGATTTGAGAGAAGGCACATTTAATAACGTTCAAAAAAAAATTTAAGCGTGTGACAACCTTTTCTGAAAGCATATGTCTCTAGTGTAGCTTTATGCGGAATTGGCAGGTGTACGATAAACTGTTCAGACGAAGAGAATAAAAGATTTTCAAATGTAACGCTACGGAGCATTGCTGAAGATTATGTAGGTAAATCGAGTAATTAATGAGGGACTAAACTGAACTGAAGGAAAAGGACGAATTTATGGTGCAACTGACCAAAAATGGATAGTTTCGTAAGACGCATCCCGAACATCAAGGGAGGGTTCACTTGGTTATACATTGAAATGGGGATCGGGATAAAATTAGGGAGAGATACTGTAGGTTGACTACTGTAAGTCTGGAGTGAAAGAAGCCTGCAATAGTCACGCAGACATGGAAGTTGCGTAGGAGAGGTGCATCAACCGAGCCTCCTGCTTGGAGGGCGCAACAACAACAAATTTTTCCACAATGAAATTTTCATTCTGCAGCGGCGTGTACGCTGATATGGACTTCCTGGCAGATTAAAACTGTGTGCCGGATCGAGACTCGAACTCGGGAACTTTGCCTCTCGCGGGCAAGTGCTCTACTATCTGAGGTACCCAAGCACGGCTCACAACCCGTCCCCACAGCTCCAATTCTGCCAGTACCTCGTCTCCTACCTTCCTACCTACCAGCGCACACTCCGCTGCAGAGTGAAAATCTCATTCTGGAAACATTCCCCAGACTGTGGCAAAGCCATGTCTCCGCAATATCTTTTCTTCCAGGAGGACTAGTTCTGCAGGGTTTGCAGGAGAGCTTCTGTGAAGTTTGGAAGGTGGGAGACGAGGTGGTTCTTGAAGAGGGGCAGCAGTTGCAAGGGCAACAGTCTGAATGATTGACTGATCTGGCCTTGTAACATTAACCAGAGCCCAAGTACGGTAAAATTTATGGTGATCCTCGTGTACGACTGTGATGGTGTTATCCTAGCGCATTACGTTCCTCCACGGCAGACCGTCAATGCACAGTATGACTTTTTTTTTTTGGAGCATCACCTGCGACCAGCTTTCCGAAAGAAGCGGCGACACTTTCTGCACAACCCACCCACCATTTTGCATAATAATGTGCGGGCGCGACTGAGACGTACTGTACCATCCGCTACACTACCGGGACTTAAGTCCTTGTGACTTTGATTTGATTCCGAAGATGAAAGAACCACTTCGTTGCATTCACTTCACAACTGTTCCAGAGATTCGACAGGCAGTAGACCGCTCTATTCGCACCATCAACAGGACAGGCTCTGCTAGCTAACGGTATAATACGCCTTCCACATAGCTGCCAACGGGTTCTACACAACGCTGGTGACTACCTTGAAGGACAGTAACAGGTGCAAACATGTAACTCTCTTGTATTGGTTGTGAATAAATAGTTGCCACTATTTAAGTTCCAACTCTCGTAGTAGTAGTAGTAGTAGTAGTAGTAGTAGTAGAGGTAGCAGCAGCAGCAGCAGCATTAACGAGTGCCTGGGCATGGTGGCAGTACCGTTTTGTCTGCGTTGGAGGAACGGGGAGTATACTACAGTATACTCTCAAATGCTCCTAGTCCTACGCCCACGCTCTGCATAGCACAACGAACTTAACACCGGCTCGTTCGAGAACATTTCTCGGACACTATCACTATTAACGTAACTGAAGCACTCGTTATTTTGATTCTTAAGCCTCATCTTTCCGCGAAAATCGTTTTGAAGCCCTTCTCATTCGCACAGAATAAATCAAAGAATAAATCAACCCCGGAAAGCGTACGAGATAAACTTACATATCATCGATTAAAACAGCAACAGTTTTCGAAGTAGTGAGATAGTCATGCGTGTACGGTGTTAGACTGACATTTTTGGTGGGATCTATGGTTCGGAACAAACTGTGTAGTCCACTTCCGCCGGAGGTTCGAGTCTTCCCTCGGATATGGGTGTCTTTGTTGTTCTTAGCATAAGTTAGTTTAAGTAGTGTGTAAGTCTAGGGACCTATGCAGTTTGGTCCCTTAGCAATTCACACACATTTGAACATCTGAAACTGTGTAGTAATTTTTGTGGGTATTAAAATGTGTTGGTGTATACGACAAAGTACGGGAGAAAACCGCTGAATGTAGGTTGTAGAACATTGGTTTACGGCTGAAAAATTACCGGAACTACAGGGTCTGCAGAACGTTAGTGACAAAGTTTCCCCTTAAATTATTGAAAATTAAATGCCTCTGTGGCAAGGCGTCCATAAAATGTTCACAGCGCAAAATGCCACCTACGTCTCAATGACGGCTATCACACTAAAATTATAAATCTCGTCATAAAATTTGTTTGAAATCTTATATGAAATTAATTTTAAGTTTTCTCTTTATCATTATTTTGTAACCGAAGTAATGAATTCGCTTATCAGCTGTTAACAAAAGTGAGATTAGAGCAATAATAAAAAAAGAAAACGAGAACAAAATTCGCTTTGGATTGGGATCATAACCAACGCATCTCAGCGTACTATGCTGGCGTCTTGTACTAGCCTATTGAGCTCTCTGGAAAATCGAGGCCATTGTTAATGGGTGGTAAGTACATCTCGCCTGCTTTCTATGGACTAAATGTCCTGAAAGAAAGCTCACCAGGTAGGACGGCTTTAGGGCGAGATAAATGACATCTTAAACCACACCATCGTTCAATCCGTTACACGATACCTATCCGCGACCCCACGCCATTATTCTTGTCGAGTTCATTTGCTATTCGGATAAGTCCAGCTCTGTGCAACAAAAGCCCAAAGTTCTCGTAGAATTTGCATTTTCTTGTATTGTTCACTATATCGCAAAGACTGCTGCATAACGACCCATGTGTCCATATTATCAATGATACAGTGTGCACTCTGCTTTTTTCTTTGGGAGGAATATTTGTTGTTTGTTATACTAACCCCAACATTGTCTTCCTGCTGTAATTTTCGCACCATCGACTTACCCGGTTTTAATACTTTTCTCGCACGTTCCATATGCACTTTCCCTGCCTTCGCCTCCTCACCACTAGAAAATATAATTTTGTTACTCGCAATCCGCCGCGGCTGCCCGCAATGGCATTTTCCGCGATCTCGTTCGTTCTTTTACATTCAGTGACATCACACACTACTTTAAACTGGAGCGTGTCTGATCTATCTTCAGTTAGCTTTGCCTCACAGTAGGTACAGGGTATACATAAAGTCTTACTCTCATTTAAAAAATCATGACTTGGAAACCATTACAGGTAGAGAAATGGTTTTTTTGAAAAGTATAGCAGCTCAATTTTTTTTCTTTCCTCCTCTGTTGCAGTTTTGACTGAGTGCATCAAAATTGGGACACACCAAGAGAAAACGCAATGTGTCATCTGGTATGTAGAATCCAAATCTGTGACAACTATAATGGAGAATTATAGGTGTCAGTATAGGAGTGGACAACTGGTGTAAATAAGCATAATGAGGCAGTTCAAAATCTTCAAAGAGGCACGCAGTGTCAAAAATCTTTCCTGGAAGTCTACGTCTCAAAGCACATGTTAGAGTGCAAGCTACATTTCTACGCTGCCCCCAGTAGTCAAATCGCCGTGCATCACACGAATAGCAGGAACGAAGGTGTACCGTTCATAAACTGTCACATACGCCTAAGATGTGCAAATAGTCCAAACTCTGCACCGAACGATCGTTCTCTGTGCTGTACATTCTCATATTCCATGCTGGCCTCCATAGATACTGATAACAGCTACCCGAAAAAGTGCATGCTTTCAAATGACGTTACATTAGGATTGGGGGCTCCGTGAAACCAAACAACTCGCCTTAACACATATGTGATATCCCAGAAGACGATACGGCCATAGGTCTATTGTTCGCAGAGAAAACTACAACGCCGAAATGTTTACCTGTGCTTGCTGGAATAGTTTCTGCTATCACACATCGAAGAGCTACAGCCGTTCATCTTTTTCGAGAATTGGAACTTGAACGTGCGGGTTCTGCTGAATGACATTTGCTGAGGGGTGGCTGAGTTGTGACGGTACCATCGCATGGCCCCGTGCTCTCCCCGACGTAACGCCATTAGACTTCTTTTTGTGAGGTTCCTGTGGCGTTGTCGATAGGCGTAGCGCTAGCTATCGACACCACAAAGACACACCTCGCTATCGGATCATCGCGGGCCACACCAATGAGACGAAAGTAGCAAGACACACCCACTGAAGTTTTCCGTGCTACCGTAGGCGGCCTGTCTTGAAACAGACCCACAAACAGACACGAAGTCCTAGCCCGACTACGCTCCAGTCGACGCCTAGTCCACAGCAAGCAGCGGAAAGAGTACAGTGTTCGACAGAACAGAGTTAGCCTCTTTAAGTTAATCTGCTAGCCCTTGCACATGGTTGTGAACTCTGAACAGTACTTCGAGTTTTATTACCAACGACAGCGCATTTAAGCACAAGTGTTGGATTAGTTCTGTCTTTGTACGTATATGTATCTACACTCTGACCCATTGTCATATCAAAGAAGAAGTTGTGTAACAGAAGATAGTTGGTGATTTTGATTAAGTATATTTCAATTCTTACACTTTACGAGTGTTTGCGTGCAATAATCATGTCATTTATCACCTATTTAGAACCCAATTTGTTTCTTACTATCCGTCTCAACAGTTACGTCAAGGATCATATACACAGGACACCAGTGAATGACACTGCTACCCTTTGTGTACAGATCGAGGAAGCAATCAGGTCTGTTAATACCGCAATGCTTACTCGTACACGGACAGAACACTAATATCGCCTTGATATTGTACGAGTGACGAGTAGTGAAAACACCGAAATTATGGCATAACAGAAAAATATTTTCAGAGCTTCTAAAAGTTTCCGAACAAACCACGAAGCTATGTGTCTAATATTTCCCAAGTTATGATTTTTACAAATGATAGGGGTACAGCCAAGGACCTGGAAGAGCAGCTGAGCGGAATGGACAGTGTCTTGAAAGGAGGATATAAGATGAACATCAACAAAAGCAAAACGAGGATAATGAAATGTAGTCGAATTAAGTCGGGTGATGCTGAGGGAATTAGATTAGGAAATGAGACACTGAAAGTAGTAAAGGAGTTTTGCTATTTGGGGAGCAAAGTAACTCATGATGGTCGGAGTAGAGACGATATAAAATTTTGACTGGCAATGGCAAGGAAAGGAAAGGAAAGGAAAGCGTTTCTGAAGAGAAATTTGTTAACATCGAGTATAGATTTAAGTGTCAGGAAGTCGATTCTGCAAGTATTTGTATGGAGTGTAGCCACGTATGGACGTGAAACGTGGACGTGGACGTGAAACGTGGACGATAAATAGTTTGGACAAGAAGGCAATGAAGCTTTCGAAATGTGGTGCTGCAGAAGAATGCTGAAGATTAGATGGGTAGATCACATAACTAATAATGAAGAGGTATTGAATAGAATTGGGGAGAAGAGTTTGTGGCATAACTTGACTAGAAGAAGGGATCTGTTGGTAGGACACGTTCTGAGGCATCAAGGGATCACCAACTTAGTATTGCAGGGCAGCGTGGAGGGTAAAAAATAGTAGAGGGAGACTACGAGATGAACACACTAAACAGATTCAGAAGGCTCTAGGCTGCAGTAGGTCCTGGGAGATGAAGCTTGCACAGGATAGGGTAGCATGGAGAGCTGCATCAAACCGGTCTCTGGACTGAAGACCACAGCAGCAGCACCAGCATGGCTACTTTAAGGATATCATGTATTTCCTCATTACGAGATTTCTGTGAAGTTCAAACTAGAGAAGAGTGTGGCCGAGCAAGCAGCGTGGCAGCTCACCCCGAAGGCGGAGTAGCGTTTGGTGCGGCGCTGGCCCTCCTTGTTGAGGAAGACCTCGGACTTGGGCCGCGGCGGCTTCTTGGGCCGCAGGATGACTCTCGCCTCCTCGCGGATGTCCTCGTCCAGGAGCTTGGAGTCGCTCGACACGGACAGCTGCCGTGTCACTCGGTCGCGGTCGCCCAGGCCATCCCAGTCTGCAAAACAACAACGCCGCCATTATGGGTCCGCACACACTGCGAGGTCAGAGCTCAAAAAATTACAACGGGCAGCGCGCAGAGTAAACTGGCAGGGGGACCATCAAACCTGTCACTCAGTTTGATGAGTCTTTGGTATTATGTAGATGGTTCTGTCCCGACTACCTGACTAAGTGGCTTTTCGTGCGACGGCACCTGGTTTCAGAAAAGATTTTATACGTACCTCCTACATGTGTAACGTTAATCACGATTCAACCGAGGAAGTGCAGCGCAGCACAGCACAGCACTTAAGGTTCACGGCTGTCAAGCAGGCGATACGGCTTCAAATCCTGCCCTGTGTACATTTTTTTTTCATTGTCATAGCACGGTATATTAAACAGAATGACACGCAAAATTATTAAAAATATTCATTTTTGTCACAGTAATTTCATTAATAAATGGTCATTACAGCACACTTTCTTCAAATTTGTATTCCGTTGGTAGTGCATAGCTAAAATCTAAATACGTGGACAACATTCGCTTCCTGAGTTTCCTGGACGTGATCTCACGTCTTTATGTCCCCTCTCCGTCACAGGCCGGTACGGAGAATTGCCAGGTCCCATAAACCGCCAGCTGGCATTTATCGCCAGCGTCAGGTGTTCCCAAACGCATCGTCAGAACAGTGTCAGTGGAAAGAATACAGCGAAATGGAATAAGCAAGCGTTACAAGGACAGCCCGAAGAAGATCCACCTGAAGTAGGGGAATGTGATGAAAAATCGAAGGGCGAATTCACTAACTCCAACAGATACATTTAAAGATTGCTTCAGGATTTGAATGACTATACTATTTAATGATAATCTGTACGATGAATTGAAAAATACAATTACTTCGACTGTTCAGCAGAATTTAAACCTATACCGCCAGCGTGGTAGCTACGTACCTTAACTGCAGCGCAACAATGGCTTGGTAGATACATATTTAACGTTACAGATACAGCAGATTCGGATAAACCTTCAACATCGATACCGTCGGAAACGAAACGTCGCATGAAAAGCCGCTAGCCAAGTACCCACGACATGTCCCTCTACAACACACCCACGGTTCACTTGAATCCGTGACTAACAAGTCTAGTTGTCTCCCTGTAAGCCCAATTCCTTCACTGTTTTCCTCGAGCCTCGACTCAATCCAATGGCATCATAGCTGATTTCGATTTAATAGAAAGTCGTAAGCGGTTATGATATCAATTCTGGCCCACAGTTGGAGAAACAATAGAATTTTCTTTACTAGACGTCAAATGTGTTTCCCTTAGGCTGTGAGACTAATGTAAACTTAGTGTCTGTCATAGCTTCATGAACGTTAGGCTTAAGCCATCTTCACATGCGATGTAAAATTTTATATGGACGCGGAAGCTGTACGAGTTTTGTGACCTCAGTTCGTATTTTACATTGAGGAAGCATTGCTACGTGTGAAACACGAGATAAGTTCTGCTAATTTTGGCAATGTGCAACTGAAAGTTTAACCAATAAAAGGCAAGAATGCTCTACGGCACAATCAGAACCTGGTAGGCGCAACATTGGATTTCAATGTTTAAGTTGAAACCCATATCTGATTGGTTTTAAAAGCAACAGCACATTGATGATCTCCCGAAAATGCGTTGTTATTGGTATGATTTGTTGTAATAAAATCACTGGAAAAATCTTATTAGTGGTTAAAGAATTTACGTTTTTATTATTTTCGTATTATAACTTGCGTGTTAGGAAAGAATGCCTCTTCAAGGCAACGGCACAGTGAAAAGTCATCATTTGTTCTTAGTAAGGCTTGCTATAATTAAATTTCAGTTTATACCATTTCGGACATTAAAAGCCTTCAGGAGATCGTAAGGTGAAAGAAATGGTTGTACGCTACCCACGTTCAGCATAGTGTAGTGGTTAGCGGTGCGGAGTTAACAAGTAATGGGTATCTTTCCACGTCCTACAACATCCGAAATTCTTTTTTGTTCACCTTCGCGGTTCCTTAAAGATTCTGGTACTTTCTTATTAAATTAGTGGAAATATATTTTGTAATACTGTATGTAAAATAAACTTTTAAAAATATAGTTGCAAGTGTGCGAATAAATGATTAACTCGTTCCACATCAATTCGATAAAAGAATCATTCAGATGATTCATGGAACATGTAAGTAACTAACAACTACCTATCTAGCTAAACTAATGTAAGAAATCACACACACACACACACACACACACACACACACACACACACACACACACACAAAAGAGAAAGAGAGAGAGAAACGCGTTGGCGTACGTTGTCACCGCACCATACGCCAACGACTGGGCACGCGTTGGCGTACGTTGTCACCGCACCATACGCCAACGACTGGGCACGCGTTGGCGTACGTTGTCACCGCACCATACGCCAACGACTGGGCACGCGTTGGCGTACGTTGTCACCGCACCATACGCCAACGACTGGGCACAGATTCCAAACTTTTCTCAGCGTCAGAAGAAGACAGGATGCGTAATGTTCTGGCGTAACCACAAGCGCTGGAACGAAGACGAAGAACGCAGAACCAGAGAAGAGCACTTGCCCGCGAAAGGCAAAGGTCCCGAGTTCGAATCTCGGTCCGGCACACAGTTTTAATCTGCCAGGAAGTTTCATATCAGCGCACACTCCGCTGCAGAGTGAAAATCTCATTCAAGAATATAACTGTTTGCATGTCGCCCATCGTTTGCGACTATTCGTTGTAAATCTCCAAGCAAAGTATTGTTAATCTACTTTATAGAAATAAAACTACTAATGTTATTTGCTTGAATTATTGTATAGCATTCCGAGAACGCAGCATCCCTTAGGCATCCTGTAAGAGACGAGTGAGCAAGACCCAACATGTAAGACATTTTTAACATAATCAGGGAGCTGCAGATCGATAGTGTACTGGACCGGGACTCGAATGCGGAACCTCGCTTTTCTCGGTGATGCTCACGCCGGCTTAACTACCCACAGACGCGAATCACACCTGTCTCCTCTTCTACCAGTACCTCTTATCTATTTTATGATCTCTAAAGGTCTCTATACCTCGATGGAATTGCACTCCTGGGAGAAACAGCTTCGTAACGATCTAGGGTTGTTTCCAAAATGGTTATTTCACACTGCAGAATGAAAGTCATTCTGGACGGTTTCTTCTTTAACTGCCTATTTCTTTCGAAATTTTATTTAAGTCTTCATTCAAGTTAAAAGTAATTACCTATACCACGAAATATAGCCCCAAATAGAAGACAATTTTAAAGGATAATGCCACCTGATTAGACTAATGATAGGGCGAGCAAGCTTAAGCAAAAAGCGCAAAAATTAGGGGAGTGGGGGGGCGGCGGGGGAATGATTTAGTGCTAACACATTTCTGAACACTGAATACGTATGGTAGACGTTGAGCTCCTAGTTTCACTGCCTGAAAGCGTAGCGAATAACACCGAAACTGATGCTGTTAATTTAGAAAACGTGCCCTAATATCCATCGCCCATTAGTGCTTAACAACCTGCAAATCTCTGCTGTTTGACCAGTATTAGGAAGTGCAAGTAGTTCGCCTCTCCCGCTGAAGGTAACGGGAGAAACTGCATCAGTGTCAAAATTTCCCTTACAGTCTGGAAAGCACTTGCAGAAGAAAAGTTCAAAGAGAACACGCTAGTGAAATGTGTCCCTTACATACTAGGTTCTATGATTATGTGAGCTGGTTTCAGGTGATTCAGGGAAAAGGGCGACGCAAATAAACGGATGTGTGTATGCTGACTGTATTGACAGAGTCTGTAAACTGCGTAAGGAATCAAATACACGATTAAGCCCTGGCGGCTGTGCTCAAACGCTGACGCAAACATTTTAGATGGTTTCTGTATAGTATTTATAAACACTTTAATAAAATCGACGGGAATAAACGTTACGTAATTTGACAAACTGCGTGCAACTCACCTGAAACTTAGGATGCCTGTCACTGGAATATATTTCGGATCACACGGGCTATAGGAGTGCTAAAGGAGCTTTTACACCTGTGCGACTTACGCGTAGCCGCCGTGCGACAATGGCTAGCCCCACACGCAAGAAGAAGCAGAAGTGTAGGTTGCATGCCTCTTACTCGACATGTGCGTGTGAGTGATTCCATTCACACCTGTGTCCATACTGGGCGCCTCTTCCGTGTGGGGCAAGGTGGAGCCGCACGGCGACTAGCCGCGAAGCGCACCACAAGTCCAACAAAGCCCTGTATTTGCCACCCCAAGCTACCAGATATAAAGCAGCGCCAACCATTTTATCAAAACCCGATAATCCTGTAAAGTTCATTTAAAACGGAACTAAATGCAATGTGAGTGGCAATATGCGTCTCCCCATATTTCATACACGTGTACTGCTAAAAGGCTTCCGTCTTGTGCACTAGGCAAAGGTCTAAAAAAAACTGCCTGGTATGTTGTCCTGTGACGGCAACGAGCATTGTCAGCACGCCTGCCCCTCCGAAAGTCTACCAGTCAAGAAGCAAGCTGCGGGCCGGAACTAACTGCAGTACCGCCTAGCATTCGTATTGGCTGACTTTGGTTCGAATACCTTAGCGTCTTAGAAGGGGTCACTGCATTCTCGCATTAGCAAAAATGCATTGCTCCCACGTTTCGCAGTGGAGATGTTGATCGACGGCCTGACCTAGTAAGTTGCGAACACAATGCGTATTGCTTTATCAGGAAGAATACAAAGGCACTCATTAATTATGTGGCCATCTTTCATCTTGTTCTTCCTCATTTGGACTGGGCCGTGAAGCTGGGCGAGCTCTTTAATTTCATTCCTGAAGAATAGGCTTTAACAGCACCTCGATATCGTAGAAGACAATATTTACTTACTTTGTTATAAACTGACAATCGGTGGTTTCAGACAACAATCAGTTAACGATAGTAAAACATTTTAAAACTACGAGTAATCGATTTTTAGCAAACATTATGATGGTAACTATTACTCTCTTTGCTGTTAATCATATTTTAACATTTGGTTCACTTTATTCCTAGTCTCACACGTTGCATGAAAAGCTTCCTAACTGGTCGTGTCTGCCGAGGTGCAAGACATGGCGTTACTCGCCCCAAGACTTGCCGACGTCACAGACAGTTCTTACAATGAAGTCATGTCAGCATGCCGATGCACCACTGCTAAGAACATCGATGCACTAAACAGTTCTACGTACGGGGGAATTACTGCACGCCGCAGACCTACCACACCACACGCTCGAAACCAGAATTTCAAGACGCAACATATTCGTAAAGGAGCACCACTGGGACCTCTGGCTGAACGAATTATGGCCTTTGAGTCGACTCGCGGAAAATTGCATCCGTAGAGGGAGCGGCTAGTCGCCTTGAAATATTGGCTCCTGAGTTATGGCTGCAAGAAAACGCGGGCGCAGTGGGATCGCGAGCTTTTTAATCGCTGCTCACGACGGGCAAGTGAACTGAAAAACGAGCTGTCCGATTACACCCTCAAGGTGGTCCCAGGAAGCAACGTGTTGGCTTCAGCTATGCCGAGAAAGTGCTGCAAAATTTATGGCGCTATCGAGTTACGTGCAAGGTGGCTGCCCAGTGAATGTGGATGCAAGAAAGAAAATATAAATCGTGTGCCGCGCTGCCATGATATATTTATGTAACACTCGACATGAACTATGCTAGTTTAAATACCACCGAATTAGTTATCAAGGGTTTCCATTTGTTCCGTGCAATGTGACGGGCCAAGCTTCACCAAGGTGTCAGATACCGTTCGCGATAATGTCTATTACGTAAAATTTTAAGAGGAAATTCAAAATATAGCGCGGTTTTCAATTAAATGCAGTATATTTGTAATGTCATCCATTTTAAGGACCTGTGTAGCGATTGCTAAGGTAATCGTTGTAAATATTTTAACAAACAACTAGCAACATTATCGACTGCAGCACATTTCGGAAGACAAGCCCCATCTGTCAGACCCGTAAAAGCGTTTACTAAGTACTGGTGCACGAAGAGGTAGCTGTTACGAGCGGTGTTTACCGCCTTACGGCAGCAACACTGGAGGATGTGCGGTAACACATAAGTGGAGCAGAGAATCCAGTGTTATTTTTAAAGAGGAGGACTTCACGCCCGAATAATTTAATTTATTTTTGTATATTGATCTTGAGTGGTTTTGAAGAGTATTTTATGTAGGATTAACTTAGACAACCAGATGATAGGAGCTTCACTCCCGAAACGCGTTGCTGTAGGTTATCTTCCTAATATTTGTGGTTGTTGGGTAAAATATTTATAACGAATAAATGCATTCGACCTATGCCATTATGCATGATCTAGAAACTTTTCGGTACTGATGTCGAGAGGCCCCTAGTTACGTCCTGCGAGAGCAATTGCCGCAACTGTTACAGTAATGTAAGTTGAAAGCAGATAATTACTGCTCTTGAAAAATGGTTCAAATGGCTCTGAGCGCTATGGGACTTAACTTCTGAGGTCATCAGTCCCCTAGAACTGGAACTACTTAAACCTAACTAACCTAAGGATATCACACACATCCATGCCCGAGGCAGGATTCGAACCTGCGACCGTAGCGGTCGCGCGGTTCCAGACTGAAGCGCCTAGAACCGCTCGGCCAACCCGGCCGGCTCGCTCTTGAAACTGTGGTACATGTTAATTACGGCTGTACCCTCGCTGTATGGGCTCTTGATGTTAAGCTTCCTTGTGCAACAGTGCAAATACGAGGTTCATTTTGAAACTAACGCCTATCATTTATTTTCAAGGAAATTACAATAGAAAGCACAAAAACAATAGAGTAAAATTTCAGCTGCATACCATCATTTCTCTACATAGTCACCATTATTCACTATGCACTTTTTCCGAAGATGAACAAGACCCTACTTTCCGTGTTTGTAAAAGTGTCAAATAGCGGAGCTATCGACTGTCTTACGGCTTTGACGACATAATCTGAGTATCGAAAATGTTGGCCAGGTAGTCCATCTTTCATAGGCTCTGAAGGTACTAAACCAGGACAATAAGACGTATGTGGCAGGGCAGTCCAAACAATTTTGGCAATGCGTTCATGGACACACAATTTATGAGGATGGATGTCATTTTGTCGCAAACAGAATATTGTCTTCTCTGACCTGACAGTTGCTGTAGGGCTCCAAGACATGCGTAAGAACCACATCATACCTTTCGCAGAAGACTAAGCACACCATTTGGCTGTCTCTCGTCTCTTCAGCCAGGCATGGACCAGCAAGTCCCGAAAAATTTCCATTCGATGATATTTTTGGTCTTGTGTAAGCATCTGCGGAAAACATCTCTCAGAATTTATTATAACCATAATTTCGTAGCATTTTGTCTATGGCATTACAAGCAACATTCAGCTGCGCATACAATTTTTTGGCCGTGATCTTCCGATCATCATGGATAAGTTGATCATAACGCTGTTATGATGGCTGGCACCAGTACCCATCGCCTCATACTCCTCACGTCTGCTGTATCGTCAGCAGATAATTTTAGCAACAGTCAATAGCTTTCAAGTGAAAAATTCAGTGACATTCCCCGTTTTATACTGATCTATACGAGATGCCATTTAGGAGCGCTCCACCACTGCTTTTATTTGCCGTAGGAAAACGAAACAGGACGTTAACCGTTCTCCGAAATTCCTTTGCCGAGGAAGACGAAATACAAGGGGCGTGCAAAAAGAAACGAGCCAGAGGCATAATTACAGAAACCAGTACCTTTATGTTGGATGTATTGACCCTGGCTGTTGAGACACTTGTTCCACAATGACACAAGGCGGTGAATGGCTGTCTCACAAAATTCACCAGTTCCGCACGTACAGCTGGACGAGGTCTTCCGAGGTGAATCGTTTACCCCTCAGAGCCTTTTTAAAGGGACCAAAAATGGCGTAATCGCATTTGAATTTCCGCAGGAGTGCCGCGATTGTATTGCCCGTATGAAGCTTTGCATTGTCGTGAAGCAGAATGACCCCACGGGCGATATTGCTCGGTCGTTTTGATTTGATCGCTTGACGAAGGGTTGTCAAGGTTTGCGAGTAACGCTGGGCATTCACTGTTGTCCTGTACTGCAGGAAGTGAATCAGAAGGGGGCCATCTTGGTCAAAGAAGAACGTCAGCATAACCTTTCAGATTCACCTCGGACGAGGTTGTCAAGCCATACGTGCTGAACTGTTTCACGTCGCAGTCCCGGGAATTTTATGAGACAACCATTCACCGCCTTGTGTCACAGTGGGACAAGTGTCTCAACGGCTAGGCTCAATACTTCCAACATACAGGTACTGGTTTCTGTAATTATGCCTCCGGCTCGTTTCTTTTTGAACGTCCGTTATAAATGTTACAGAACTGAATCTAGACTATCTGTCAACATTATTAATTTCGAAGTAGATATACTTGGCATAGTGAAGCAGCTTAATTCACTTAATAAAGGCACTCCCCCGGTCGAGATTGTATCTCATGTAGGTGCCTTTCAGAGTTTGCTGATACAATAGCTCCGTACTTAGCAATCGTACACAACATCTCGCTAGTCGAAAGATCCGTACCTAAGGACTGGAAAGTTGCACAGGTCACACCAATACCCAAAAAGGAGAGTAATCCGCTGAATTACTGACCCACATCACTAACGTCGGAACATATAGTGCGTTTGAACATTATGAATTACCTCGAAGAAAGCGAATTATTCACAAATAGCCAACACGGATTCAGAAAATATTGTTCTTATTAAATACAACTATCTCTTTATTTTCACTAAGTGATGAGTGCTATCGACAGGGGCTGTCAAACTGATTCCATATTTTCAGATTTCCAGAAGGCTTTTGAATCAGTCCCCCACAAGCAACTACTATCAAACTGTATGCATGCGTCTAGTACGACAGAAGTGATGTATGACGTTTTCCAAAAAAGTGTTGTCGGCCTTCTGCTATTCCTGATCCATTTGAACGATTTAGGAGACAATTAACAGCCCTATTACATTGTTTGCAGATGACGCTGTCATTGACTGTCTCGTAAAGTTATTAGAAGATCAAAACTAATTAAGAATGATATAGACAAGGTATCTGTACGGTGCCAAAAGTGGTAATTGACTTTAAATAATGGAAAGTATGAAGTCATCTACATGAGTACTGAAACAGCAAAGACCACTTAGATAATGCCGTAGGGAAAGCGAACCGAAGACTGCGTTTTCTTGGTGAAACGCTTGGAAGACGCAACACGTCTACTAAAGAGACTGCCTACAATACGCCTGTCCATCATTATCATCATCATCTGGAGTACTGCTGCACGGTGTACGATACGTATCAGATCGGATTGACGGAGGACATCGAGAAAGTTGCAGCGCTTATTAAAGGACATTGTGAAAGAAATCCAGTAGAAATCTGCCAAACACCACTTACAAATTAAATATCCCACTTACTGACCGTGGCATGTTACGACTACGACGTATCGAACGTTGAGACGAGTAGTAGCGGCTGACGTTAAGTAGCGCTGTCAGTAACTCACATGGGACCGTGATAACGAGTGACATTCATAAGGAATTTCATTCAGAGTGCACGCCTGTGAGCCTTATAAGACGCATCTGGTGAAGACGCGGCTGCGAGCTGCTGAACGGTAGCAGCCGCGCCCAGGTCCAGAGGAAAGAGAAAACCCACACAGGCACAGCAGAAGAGAGGACAGGAGATCCCGGCGGAGTGGCAAGTTTCAATAACGGCGGGCTGCGGGAGACTTAACAAAACGGCGCCACGCACACCTGCTCCTGGTCCCCGTTCTCTCCAGCTACACCTGCAATACCGATGGCAAACACGCCTCAGTCCGCGATTACACAGCCACTAGGCGGCTTTGCAGGCTAAAATCGAGGCTCGGCTCAGAAAGCCGAACGCGGAAAAATATTTGCCACATTTTTCGCTGCAGCTCCTTACCGACAACGTTCCCCACTCTGCGGGGAGCATATCGACAAACAGTTATCTTTACTTCTCTCTCTCTCTCTCTCTCTCTCTCTCTCTCTCTCTCTCTCTCTCTCTCTCTCCCTCCCTCCCTCTCCCTCCCTCTCCTCTCCATTGAGTACCAAAGGATCTTTCAAAAGTGTCGTCAAATGACATAGAAAAACACCTTTTTGAATGTAGATCTGGGTGGTGCTAGATGCTTAATCAGTACGACTGTATTTATCCACAGAGCAATTCACTCAACATTCATTGTTTACACAGTGCATATGGAGTACGTGAAAAGATTACATTTCAAGCGATTCCGAGGTTCCAGGTATCGACCCATGCTGAAACACTCATAAGTACGCGGTATAGCCTCCCCTGGCAGCAATGCAGCTGCTAACTCTGCCATCCAGTCGATTGTATAGATAGCGACACGATATACCACGCCTGCTCGACACGTTTACGTCGTTCTATGAGAGTTGCCCATCACATCCCATGTGCTCGACTGGAAGACAAGGCTCGACATCGTGCTGGCCAGGGATGTCGCTGCATATCTTGCAGAGCACGTAGAGTTTAATGGACAGTGTGCAGGCGATCATTATCCTGTTGGAACAACACATCACCTTCCAGTTGTAAGAACTGCAAAAGAACTGGTCTAACACTATTCTGCACGCACCGCACGCTGGTTAGCGTCCACTTGAGAAATACTACAGCTGAACCGGAGTTGTAGCTTATCACACACCAGACCGTAAGGTCACGGGTGGGGCCAATGCGTGTGACGAATGCACTCTACAAGACAGCTGTCACCAGCTCGAAGTCAAACGCGCATGTGACTATCACTTGCGTGGCAGAATCTTTCATTGCTCAAGACCACTGCATATTACTCCATGTCCCAAGTAGTACTCTGATCGCACCAGTCGAACCATACATGTCGATGTTGTGGCCTGAGTGGAAGAGGGACAAAAGTTGTGCGTGCCCGAAGACCCATTGCTAATAACCTTTTCGTGTTGACATGTCTGGGCTCACAAGCCCTCTTTCTGCTTCGTGGTAACTGTACGATCTGCAACTGATGCCCTTACAGTACGTGCTTAGGACGGTCCCTGAGGGCGTCTGTGCTACGTGAAAGTCCAGAAACTCGTATACGGGTGTGAGAATGTTCACGTGACCACTGATTCCAGCAGCGTTGCACAACTGACACAGTACGTCCAACTAATGAGGCAGTTCTCCGAAAGGACCATCCCGCCACTTGGAAGGCCACAATTTCACCCCTTTAAAACTCGTTCGATTAGCTGTACGACGCCCAAGTGCACCTCCTTGGCATGGTTGCCTGCTTGCTTCACACGTTTGGAACACGATGCGCCTTCTGGTTGTGAGCATTCCCTATTAAAGGGTAGACACAGATGACGCACTGATAGCTATGCCACTACGCTTTCTGTTGGCGAACGACGGTGAAAGCATTATCAGCACATCTACAATCCCCCAGGAGGCATATGTCATCATCGAACCAATATCGACGTCGTCTGCCCAGGTGTACTAATTTTTTCTGGCAGTATTTAAGATTTGAAGTGATCACTTGCTTTCTCCCGTTTAACTCGTCACGAGATCCACTACATAGTTATTTCCTATACGAGGTAAAAAATTAATCGGAAACTGTTTTTACGAAATACGAGCTTGATCTGAAGGTGCGTGGTTTGCTCCTTACTCCTAGAGGTTGGTGGAATTTTCGATAGGATCTGTGTGACATTCCGTTTAGTAGCTTGTTGTATGCAGTTACCTGAACAAGGTTGTGTGCGTGAATTCTAGGAAATCCCAATACTGGATAGAGGCAAGTTCACGTAAAATAAGGTCTGACGCTACCGTAACTAAAGTCATTTAGTACTCACATACGTCGATAGTGATTTCTCCTCCATATGAAACTTCCTGGCAGATTAAAACTGTGTGCCGGACCGAGACTCGAACTCGGGACCTTTGCCCTACCAACTGAGCTACCCAAGCACGACTCACGCCCCGTCCTCACAGCTTTACTTCTGCCAGTACCTCGTCTCATACCTTCCAAACTTTACAGAAGCTCTCCGGCCCGCGAAAGGCAAAGCTCCCGAGTTCGAGTCTCGGTCCGGCACACAGTTTTAATCTGCCAGGAACTTTCATATCAGCGCACACTCCGCTGCAGAGTGGAAATATCATTCTGGATTTCCCCTCCAGTTTACACTGTACAGAAATGGACTGTAGAATATAAACGATGCCGTTAAAGAGTCCAAGATGATTTACATGAAAGGCATACGGAAATGCAAGCACACCAGAACTCTCCGAAAAAGCATACTATCTGACTTCGCGATATCGGCATGCGAAAGTACCTGAATGGCTAAAATTTGTGGATTTCCGAAGAGCCTGTCTGCTACACTGCATGATTAATCGCACAGAGAAAGCTTCGTGCAAGATTGGTGGCGCACGTGCTCACGGCAGACAGTAAACGAATTCGTACAGTTTTAGAACAGTGTTTGGCGCATTTTCGAAAAAAAAACAAGTTATTTTATAAGTTAGTATCCGATAACAGATAAAACATGACTCCATCAGGACGCACGAAATTCAAAACAACCTAAATAGTGGACAGAAGCCGATTCTTCAGTTTGAAAGAAGGCGAAGACCTTACCAGCGGAAAGACTCGCGGCGTAGGTGTTTTGTGATGCGAAAGGAATTCTGTTGTTTGACTATCTTCAAGAACGTAAAAACAGCTGACTATTACCACACTAACTTACAGATCAAAATGCAGAAACTTTAGCGGAGATACTTGGTTAAAATATAAAAACCTTTTCCTCACTACCATACGCCTTCCAACCAAAGTGTCTTGGTAATGGGGAAACTGAGGTATATGCGCTATCCAGCGTTGGAACACCCGCCCTATTTCCCAGACTTTGCTCCCTGAAACTGCCATTACTTTCCAAAACTCAGTTTCCTTGCAGCTTAACGTTTTTCATAAAAAAATCCAGCTGTAGATGAGTATTTTGCAGCCGCTGCAGGACAACAGTTAAGAGGCTGACACTGGAACATTGCTACATGAGGTATTAATATCAAAGGTAATTATGTTGAAAAATAAAAGTTTTTCAGATCATACTCGTATAATGTATGCGAACGCATTTCAAACAGAAAATCTGTCAAAACAGAGTGAAACAAACAGAATATGGGATTGATTAAATTAATCTGAGACCTTCGCAGCTACTTCTTGGCGTATTGATTCCAGGCTTTGTTTAAGGTTCTTCAGCTAACGACTGGAGCCATCCGAGGGATTAGGGAGAGGGGTGCATCCTTCGCATCACAATAAAGCAATACAGGAGGGTTTTATCAGAATAGTACTGGATAAAGCCAGGCAGTCATCGAAGTATAATTTACTATCCTAAGGGGGGCGTAAGTAAATTTGAGAGTGACAACAGAAAATATACCTGTTGTAAAGCGTCACTCAGCTTCTGAGTAGAATATGCTAGCCAACAATTTTTCAACAGCCCGCACCGGAGCTGTGCGCAGTACCTTCGCAAGCTGTTAACACGACAAATCATTATCGGCTTAAATATCCAAGAGAGGAAAGAATCTATTCCGGCTATTTGTGCCTCGTTGCGACAGCCTTAAAAAGAAGTTAACGAGGAAAAATCAACAGGAGATGCACGCACTGATTCGAAAGTGGCATTCGACCTTAGTTTGCCTGGAATGTTTTACCAACACTTAAAGCCATTTTAACTCTGTAAAAATTACATGCACTTTCAAGAATGCCAAGTGTGACAGCAAATGGACTGCAGTTTCAAATTATGCTCCTCTTAAACCAACTGTGTGAAATTGCTGAAGTCCGAGGAATGCACGTATGTACAACCCCAAAAGGATAATGTCCAGTAAAGCACTGGAATACTCTAACAAATCTTCAGTTTCATGACTCATTTCCGAAAAGATTAAACTGGAAAATGTCCTGACTTACTGTAACACTGTTCGTTCATAGCGTCCACGTTTTCTGCAGTCAAACTTAAGCTTAGTGCAGGCTTCTATATTCATGAGACAGCTACTAAACCGCTAACTTGTAGGTGAAACGTAGCGTCATTAATACATACGACGCAGTTTGTATTTTTACATTCTTAACACCGAAATTTATAGCCAGTAAATAATTAGTTCTGGTGGTATTCATAACAGCAGATATGAAGGAGTTATTTGTTGATATTTTACGTCTGTACGGGTTT
Organism: Schistocerca serialis cubense; assembly: GCF_023864345.2. Taxonomy (NCBI): domain Eukaryota; kingdom Metazoa; phylum Arthropoda; class Insecta; order Orthoptera; family Acrididae; genus Schistocerca; species Schistocerca serialis. Next base: position 499,962,752 of record NC_064641.1, read on the forward strand.
TCGTTCAGTTGCCCGTGGCACTTTGAACTATCAGCACTAATAGCTTACAGACTTCAGCTGTCGAATAAAAATTTCATTTGACAATCCTCAAATTTTGCTGCGTTAAACTTCAATAGCTTCATTTGCAGTTACATTTTTATGTCTTACCAGCCCTACTTGAAAAACAAATTCATTATGTCTTACAGATCGCAGTTCTGTCGTGCAACATAATGGGGTGTAACTGGAAAAAAGGCAAATCGTTTCCTGGGTCAAGCTGTATTCAGATGCAACCATATCGCATTCCGTTGAATGGCTGTATCAGTTTTAGTATTTGTTCGCGTAATCATGGAAAATGTTACTAGTAATTTTCTGAAGATTAACGTTTTAACTACAGCATAACAAGACAGTTCATTTCGTACATCCATCTATTAGTGGATAACAGCTGTTGATTTGTGTGTACTATTGTCGCTACACAAACAGTTATTTTTGTATTTCATATGTCCGTTATTTCTAATGTACTCCAAAACAACGGTGTCGTTTGATCATTGAAGACTTCATCTCGCCAAACTTCTCGGCGTTTGCTCAAGAGATGGATAGAAGTTGGTTTACAACTTAATCATATCGAAAAGTGGTCTGAGGGAAGTAATCAAAAATTTTATACCGTGTAAGAAAAATTTGAGATTTTGTCGTCAGTAGTCACGACACAAGTGCTTGCTCACACGCAGATACTCCATGAAGTTTGAAGTCGATCCCGGATGAATTCTAGAGGATCCTTAAAAAATATAGGCTACAAACTATGCACATGTTATGCGTTACGCGTAATGGACAATGTATATTATGTTTTGATTAGTGACAGACATGGGCATATAAAAACTCTCTCTTTCCGCTACACTGAACCTGATACGTACTCGATAATAAAACTTTGTGCCGTGAAACCGTTATAGGCAAAAACGAGACGAAGCAAGCCATTTACAAAAATACTTTCCATCATACAGACAAGTTTATATAACTGCAAACTGACAACTGTATCAATATGGTAAAGAAAAAAAAAGAAAAAAGATGAATTACTCACAGCCAGAGAGAGGATTACTAATTATCTGTACTACTCGTGCGCTTGTACTTGAGCTAAGAGTGAATCACGGAAGAAACGTATGTGCAATGTGAAACACACAACAGAATTTGATTGATTTGATTGTTTGGGGGAAGAGACCAAACAGCGAGGTCAGCGGTCTCATCGGATTAGGGAAGGACGGTGAAGGAAGTCGGCCGTGCCCTTTCAAAGGAACCATCCCGGCATTTGCCTGGAGCGATTTACGGAAATCACGGAAAACCTAAATCAGGATGGCCGGACGCGGGATTGAACCGTCGTCCTCCCGAATGCGAGTCCAGTGTGCTAACAGAATCAGCAAGTCATGTATCTAAGTAGACAATGCACATTTGTCGTTAGTCTTAGGCATCGAATTGCTAGCGTTCGGTAACTGTTCGCAGTTTGGTTGAACTCTGTCACGTACTTTTATGTTTAATTTCACACTGGGAGTTTTACGATTTGCGCTTGTCTTCAGCTCACCAGTATAATACTGGCTGAGAACGTATAACATAGAATAACATATGTTACTGTTATGTGTTTATATCCCGTTCCTACTGTTACTACTGTGGCCTATGTTCGTGTTTCTAATAAATGAAACAAAATTTAGTAGACGTGTCGTGTCAACTCATATTTTAAAAAGTTCCACTCATCGATTCACCAAACGCTTCAACTCCATTATGAATTTATCATCAGCATTTCCGTAATTGCACTGAACAACACTGACAAGTATTTGTAAATATAATGCAATTTGAGGTAAATGTACGAAAGTTAATGTGTGTCTTCTAGAAGGAAAATACATCTCATGTAACGGACAGAAACCTGTTATTTGACACTGTCAAATCAGAAGATATGCGAGCTATTGTTTTAAAATACGTGGATAAAAAATCTTACGTGAAGATCGCTAGAACACCTTTGATAACTAGTTTCAGCTCATTGACGAGCCATCTTCAGATCATTAATTTTTATTATTTGATACCGTGTACACCAATCACCAGGCATTACACATCGTCAATCTACTCAGATGAATCGCTCTTATCGTAATGTGCAAAACTAATTAGGTCGCCATGGTTACGTACAGTATCAGTAGCAGAGTGTGTCGCACAGCCTACAAACGGGCCTCCTTTTTCTCCCAAAACAAGAATCGTTTCTTCTGGGAACAGCCGGTTAGGGTTACCAAAGAAACCACGAACCTGGATGGCCGGAGTCCAGAGACATGACTGCTGCGCCACTATGTTCTGTACAAGGAGTAGCGGCTGAAGAATGCTCGTCGCAACTATGAAACTTGAGACTGAGTTGTTGATATTCGGCTATGAGCTGCAGGTACACTTAGTTCTAGAGCTGTCAAGTCACTCGGCTGGGTATCAAGAAAAATTATGAGTTTAATTGACATTGTTCTCATACAGCCTACGAATGTTACATTCTACTGTGACTAAGTTAATTAACAGATCTGGAGTTGAGAGCTAACTTGTTGTAAGCGGAAATAATTAACTTTTTGGGTCGACAGAAGCGTCCGATCCCACGCGTCGGCTTTGACCCGTGACGTAAGGGTGTGTGACGTCATGACGGCGCGGAGTCTGGTTTGAGTGTCTCCAGTTCTGTTTTATCTTATTTTATTTACTTTTCTGATCTGTTCGTTCTATCCCGTGAGATTTTTTTTTAAAAGACAAAAGACACTAATCAGCTACTGAAGCATCTTTATCTTCTATGGGTTGCAGGGGTTACGACCCCTGGGGAGGTGGGTGGGTATTCATGCATGGCTGTCTTCACTTACACGTTGTAGCTACGCAAAGCGTCTAAATTTGTTTATATTTAGTTTGCCCCCACCCGAAACACCCCATTTCCCGCGCTTGTCCCGTTAGTGTCATTAGGCTTCTTGTGGAAAGTGTGTGTGTGTGTGTGTGTGTGTGTGTGTGTGTGTGTGTGTGTGTGTGTTTTTTTGTTTCCGCCATATTTGTGACGTCATGGGTCAAAGCAGACGGGTGGGATCGGACGCTTCCGTATTTCCATAATTAACTTTTTGCATTAAACATCTGAAGCGCTAACTTGTAAGCCTAATTTTTGCGTCTAGCAAATAAAATTTCTTGCAGTGTAAAGTGTGTTCAGTGATTTAATTCTATTTTGGGGCGTGTAATCTATTTTTAAGCGTGGTAAGTGAGATGTTGCTGTAGAATAGTCAAAGACTGAGTGTTATATCTAGCCTGTGGGTTAGAATCACTTGGGGGACTGCAGTGGGGAAATGAATGGGGTGCTAAACGAGGCCCTTCCATGGAACTGTAGGCTCTGCAAAACAGATAAGAGAATCGCTGAACAGGAAGCAAAGATTTCTGCCCTTCCGGCTGAATTAAAAACGCGAAGTCTGAAATAGGCAGGTTGAAGTGGGAAACAAACGGTGGGAACTGGGTAAAGGTGGGCGAAACGGGAACAGCTCCTCAGCTTCATCTACATTTGAGCTTACAGTATCGAATAAATATCCGGAAGTAGGAGGGGTGAGCCTCGTCCAGCTGTAGGTCATATTAGGGTGCACCAGACTTTTAGCGAAGGAACTAAGTTTAAGTCGATACCAAAAGAATAGGTAGCGGCCATAGGAGGGGGTGTGGGTCAGATGGTACATGGAGAATTAAGAAGAGGGTACCAGGTCGCTAGTATTGCGAAGCTTTAGCCACGTGACAACATAGGGGAGTTTTGTGGAGGTTCTAATGCCTGGGTTAACACTACCGTGTGCCGTGTTAGCACTGATCTAAGCAGGCTACTGTTCACTAAAACGAACTCCCAGTGCAGTGCCTGTTTCTACTATAGGGGGATGGAGGTATACTAGATATGATAAATGACAGAGGGGCTTACAGTATGGATACTCCTCAGTGGAAATCAGAATAATTATTGACTCCTCGACAAATATTCGTAAGAATAGTTTACAAGAGACGACGTGGAAGTTTATAATGAATCAAATGCTAACAAAGTTTAATCAATTCCTTTTTTTGGATTATGATTTTAGGGCGCAAAACAGCTACGGTCTCAAGCGTCCACTCTGTGGCTTAGTGAAGGGTAAAAACAGGAATTTAATCAGCAACAATGGGAGCGAAACTCAAGGAGGAGGCAAACTAAAAACGGAAGGAAATCTTAGAAAAGTGTTATTGAAGGGAGTTGTTTTTTCCGAAGAGAGCTTCAAGTGACCGGCATCATCTCACTAACACTTATAAACTCAAGGACAGGATCGGCTGAGCGCGCTTCATCTGCTAAAAGGGAAAATTTATTCCATGATAAACTAATATCTGAAAATAGCTTTCTGCATAAGCTGATCAGAATAGCCATTAAACAGCCATGTAAATAAACCATGGACCTTTAGAGGGATTAAACAATCTTCTAACCTTGTGAAAGGGAATTAATTGTTAGCAAGAACAAGTAGAGATCCTGCAGTAGTTGCACACTAGACAGACTACTGAAAAATACTAATAAACCAACATCCAATAAACATGCACAAAATGCCAGGAATCGGTGATTCGGACCACTGACGTAAGGCTGTATGGAATGTAGTGAAACTAGAGAGTGCAACAAGCCGCGGACCAAGATAGCAGCACTAAGTAACTGAACTGAATGGCACGGCTATAAATGAATCGTCACAGGTAGCAAATATATTTAATAAAATCACTTCTTAGAGTAGAAAGTATAGGAACGAACAGTTCAAGAGAAAAATCACGGTAGTATGTTGAAAAAGCAACTCTCGTAAAATTCAATCATATGAATTTATCATGAATTCAAGAAAATTATACATCTTCAAAAATAAAAGCCCATCTGATTTTGATGACGTTTCAAATACATTACTAAACATTTGTTCAAGCCTGGTCTTATACGAAATATTTAAGGCATCACTAACTCAAAGAATTTTTCCAAAGCCTTTAGATACAGCATTGTTAAATCCCTCTTCAAAAAAGGTAATAAGAGATATGTCAGTAACTACCTACCTGTATCACTGCTGACATTTTCCAAAATATTTGGTGTGGTGATGTATTCTAGAATAGTATCTCACCATAGGAACAAAAAATATCCTCGGCAAATCATTGTTTGGGTTTCAGAAGAAATGCTCTACTCAGAATGCCACTTACATGCTCACTCACCAGATTCTACAAGCGCCAGTTGGTATTTTCTGGGACCTATCTGTTGACCGGGGACATTATTTTGACTGGGGAGAAATCGTGTATGATGGGGTTCCCCAAGACTCAGTCATATGTAAATGGTATTCCGTCTAATATACACCACGCAGAATTACATCTTTTTGCAGATGACTAGTATTATAATCAATCCAAGCTTGCATACAGAAACAGAAGAAATGGTAAACAATGTTCTTAAAAATATCATTGACTTGTACTCTGCGAATGGTCTCACTGTCAAGTTTAAAAAGATAGCTTTCAGTTCTGCACATTTATTTGAACCCACAATAAATTAATTCAAATCAAACAAAATTATACAAACTTCAAAATTATTGTGTCAATACTGATAAGAATTTAAACTGGAGAAGCACATTTTGGAACCCCGAAAACAACTTTTTTCAGGCACATCTGAACTTAGAATCATCGCAAATTTTAGAGAGACAAATAAGTAAGTTAACATATTTTGCACATTTTCAATGTTACGCACATTTCTGGGGTAACTCATCTCTAAGAAAGAAAGTTTTCATTGCTCAAAAACGCGCTGTAAGCATAATGTGTGGTGCTCAACTACGATCATCTTGCAGGCATCCGTTTCAGGAGTTGAGCATTCCGACTACTGCTTGAAAGTACATTTATTCCCCCATGAATTTTGTTGTAAATAATCCACTGCAGTTCAGAAGGAACAATGATGAACATAAATACCAGAAGGAAAACTGACGTTCATTATTGCACATGAAGGTGTGTTTCGCACAAAAAGGGGTGTACAATGATGCAACTAGAATTTTTGTTGACTTACCCAATGCTATAAAATGTCTGACAGACAGCAAAGTAAAATTTAAAAGCAAACTGAAAAAGTTCCTCGCAGACGACTCCTATTCTGTAGAACAATTTCTGTTATGGATAAAATGTGGTGGCTATGAATTACTAACTCGCATCTGCATTTTAAAAAGAAAGGAAAAAGAATCATATAAATGTGCTTAATGTAGCTATATTTACGAGTTAATTTGCGATGTGAATGTAAAATTACTCTTTGCCCATCGTTACGTTACATCGTGCAAAATGATCTATGGAACATGAAAGTAACTGCCTAGAAAAGAAATTAAGTGCTGTACGTACAATTTTAAGCCAGTAACAACGAGACCATTAAACCAAGAATGCACTATGAGACATACGCTATCCTCAATAGGGATACTTGACGTATACAAAGGGCGGCACAAACAGTCACACGTTCGACTCAAGGGACAGCTACACGGAAACGCTGAAAAACCTAACTGGCAGACTCTTTAAGATAGTCATCTATTATTCCGCGAAAGCCCACTTATAGTGTTTCGAGATCTAACGTTAAGCGAAGAATCTTGAGTGTCTCCGATAAGAACCGCAAAGACAAGATTAATTGCAGGTGCAGAAAGGCGTTTAACGTCATTCTTCTCGCGATCCTAACGCGACTGTAACAGGAAGAAACCCTAATATGATGTACCATGTTAAGTATTCTGTTTCACAGTGCGGTGGTTTGTAAAGTATGTAAGTCAACAAGATCTGCTTCCTCGATATCAAATTTCTTACGCTACTTTAGGCATCTGGGACAGTCAATTGCAGGGTAAGTCCATTAACCAAGCACCTGTCAAATCAGTGTTCACTTCTATATTCTTCGCAAATGGCATCTAACACTAATTAACATCACAAAACGTCCAAATCAAACGATGATGTGCGGTTTGTGGGATACTTCACTGCGCGCGGTCATCAGCGCCCGCACAAAGTCACAATTTTTACACAGTCCAATCTAGCCAATACCACAAATGGTGGTGATGAAATGATGACACAAACACCTAGGAAAAAAAAAAATCACCAACCCGGCCGGCAATCGAACCCGGGACCTCGTGATCCAGAGGCAGCAGCGCTAGCCACTACACCAAGAGCTGCGGACTCCAAATCACATGTTCTGGGATCGCAGTTGCAACTTCAGCCGTATTCGGTAGCACGCGTTATACAATCCAGGGGCCATAACGATCGAGCACACGTCGTTGACTCGCTGTGTATTCGGCGTGTAAAACGGCCAGACTCTTCCGGACTATTGTCTTACTGACCAGTTCACACACCAGATTCAGTACGCACGAAGGTGCTCTGGTCGACACATTCCTTCTGGTCAAGTGAAACGGACTTACGTTAGCAGCAAGCCGGTGGTGTTGGTCGAGGAGAGACAGACAGTACCTGATGACGAATCGTCCGTGGCTGGTGCGCAGCAGCACATGTTGCGTCTGTGGCAAGGCGGACTTTCCCCGCGTCGACCTTGTCCCCGGCACGCGAGTTCCGTTGATAAGCACGGACACGACTGCCGCCGCATATACGCCACCGTACGGTGACTGACCACTGAGCGCGCAACGTGTATAACAACACTGGTCCTGACCGATACGACAGCAGCGAGACATCACTGGCCCAGGAAACGGTCAACAGGGCAACAGAGAACACAGGTTTCGAGGCGCCGATGCGGAGCGTACTGGAATGCAATCATAGTGGCACATGCGTCACACTCTTATTTTCGGCCTGGAAGAAATTACACATATTCCTTTTACATAAGCTGAACGTACTTTCTCGACTGAGTGAATGTATCTGTCGGTGAGAATGAGTAATCGAGCGGCAGCAATTTTCTTGTTTCCTACAATAGCCAAAGCGGGCACGCAAGACGCGCGCATTCATTCATAGAGGTAACTGGACAACTGACGTGTTGCCAAGCGAAAAACAAAGAGTCAATGTGAAACTTCTAGTTACTTTAAGAGATACAGCAACTAGCCTAGTCACTTCTTACACAGCTTCATTTCCGCCAAGAAGCGTTTTTCGCTACGACAAATGTTTTCTTTATTATTATTATTTTTTTTTTTTTACACCATTCAGTTTCCCTGTTCACAGACGTGTAGCTATTACGTTCCCGACCTGCATACTAACTTTTAACTAATAGTTAAGTGCAATCATTTTTATTCTGTAACTTGTAGCTCCTTTTCTCGCTCTTGGTGAGCATGAAAGAGCTGCAAGTTGTAGAATAAAAGTGTATCGTACTACTATGGTTACTGATGTTTTTGCTGTGTTGTTTTTCACTCCGAGGCCTGATTGATGCAGCTGTCCACGTTACTCAATCCTGTACGTATCTCATCATGGCTACTGCAGTCTGCTTTCATGTGAACCTGTTTACTGTATTCGAGTCTTCGTCTCCTCCTACAATTTTTAGCCCCCACACTTCCCGCCCGTCATGTTAATTTAAATGTAAATGTGCAACACAGGAAACATGGTGGCTAAACGAATGTTTATTTTGCACACGGTGACTTCGGTGTTCAAAATGCAGTCGATAAAAACGTTGGAATTGACGAAGATATAAATGTATTAAGCCAAATGGAGAAAGGCCAAACCCCGAAACGTCTCTTGGCGAAATGTATTACACGTTGTCTGATTTTCACTTCATTTAACGCGTAGCCACGGACCTCAGCCACCATCAGCGTGGATAAATTAACGAAATATATGGACCAGTAAAGCTATTTGCGTCACGAAGTTTGCAGTTGAAAGTATGATTTATAAACTTTGAAGCCACCGAATGGAACTACAAGGGCGTGCTGAAAAGTAATGCTCCGATTTTTTATGTGAAAGTTCAAAATGGCTCTGAGCATTATGGGACGTAACTTCTGAGGTCATCAGTCCCCTAGAACTTAGAACTAGTTAAACCTAACTAACCTAAGGACATCACACACGCCCATGCCCGAGGCAGGATTCAAACCTGCGACCGTAGCGGTCGCGCGGTTCCAGACTGGAGCGCCTACAACCGCTCGGCCACCCCGGCCGGCTATGTAAAAGTTCTTTAAGCTTTTTAAATAAAACAAACATTATTAACAGTCTACATCTTTAGTCTTCATGTCTACAAATTTGCAACCCTCTACCGTTAGAGGGCGGTGCGTGTAAGATGGCGTTGTGTAACGTAACTGTCGGTGCGTGAGAAACAGTGTGCTGCCATCGTGTTTCGAATACGAACAGTTCACTCGCACATGGACCACTCTCTCCTTCAGCATTTAATGCCAGACCACACACGAGCGCTGCGACATCCGCAACAATACACCTTGTGTTCACTGTCATCTATCACCCACAACAAAGTCCCGACTTGCTCCCATCCGATTTTCATCTGTTTCCAAAACTTAAAGGACACCTTCGAGGACTTCAGGAAACTTGTGGCGCTACTTTTTAATAATAGCTCACTTCTCATCTGAAAAATAATTAGTTGACAGAATGACGTCGTATGAAGAACTACTTCTCTTCATTCTTCTATTAAAAAAATAGCCGAAAGAGTAGGAAAATGAGAAAAAAATCCAATGTATATTATTCGATAGAACTCAACTCGGCTGTTTTCTCAGAGTATGCTTTTGTCATAAAATCAAAGGTTGCAGGTTTCGTTTCAATCTCTTAAATTCGGTGTATCGTATGTGCACGCTGGTCCATCGGGGAGAAGTGGCGCCACTAGTGTCCACAGATAATATGCTCAATGTATCACTATGTCCCGTGACGGTCTTGGGCAACTACAAGTGGACACTGCTGTTACCAGGCGCGCCAGCTAGTGAATCAGTGGCGCCACCAGTTGCCGTTGGCTAATAGGTTCTCGCCACTGCCTGTGAGACACAAGGCACCGAAATCTCTGAAAGCTAGCAGCAGCACTCGTGATGTCCTCGTGCCCCTCGGCTAATAGAGGCCTATGGGAGACTTCTTCGACGTGCTACGCAAAGAATGGTGTCCACATTTAGTTTGATTCAAGGAAAGCAGAGAGCTGGAAGCTGAGTCATCTACTGCGCTGCTGAAAGAACCGACTATACCGAAATGAAACAAACTTGCTGAAGTACTTTTTCGGAAAACGTTTTACTTGATGCGTACAAAATAAATACCACACATTTTGGATTAGCATGTTTTTTAGCTATGTAGTTATTCTCAAACGACTGATTCTCAAAAGATTTAATTATTTCATATTTTAAGTCTCATATCACAGTCTGATGATGTTTTGGTTGTCTTTTCATCGTTGATCATATTTATTGCGTATTCAAAGTTGAAAACTCACTGCAGTAAAATAAGGGTGTGAACTGCGAATGGTAATCTGAGGGAAACAGAAATTGGTACTCTGAAATTGTCGTCATATTTCGAAATGCGTCCCACAACTGTATGTAGAAGTATTTCGACTTCAGGGAACACGTCGGAGATGTGGGCTATGCTTTAGTTGGATGTGAGCGGTTGCTCCATCTTGTTGGAATAGTACATACAGTTTCTCCGTATCTGTTAACTGTGCATGGAAAGAGTGAAAGACCTATGATATCTGGCATTGTTTCACGTTTAACTGAAAAATACGGGGCGAATAATGCGCACGACAGATAATGCACACTAAACACCTGTCTGCTCCGAGTGGAGAGGTTCTTCATGCAGGATACATGGATTTTCTGTGACCATTATCTGCAAGTGTGGGAGTTTACATAACCTGACAAATGAAACCAGGCCTCATCTCACATGTCGTAAACCAAGGACTCAGGTAACCGATAGCAATTGATGTTAACAGCTAGTTACAATAATGGACTCTTTTTTTTCTTGATACTCAAATTTCAACTCTTGCACCACACTGACACGACAGGCTTTTAATTTCATATCTTTTAGTACACTATGTACGAGGTACACCAACATGCTGCGATAGCTTCCTTGCTGATTTGTGGAGACTTTTCGTAATGTCCACGCGAATTGTATCTATAGTTTCAAGGGTCCTCACTGTCGGTGGTCAATTCCTCTGCACATTTTAAACGGATCCTATAGCCCGCACATGGCATGCACAAATCATGAATAGTGCTGTTCGTGGGCAGTTTCCTATCAGGATACTTCGCTCGAAACATTTTTTTACATTCCTCTATGAACCCTGTCTTTATGTAACACTCCACAATATCAAATCCATGTTCTAATGCAAACTGCCCCATTTCTGTAGCAACAGTACGAACTTCTCAGAACAACTGACGCACAAACACACGACTGCACTCAACATTCCGATAAAATGCAGTCTATCCAACTTTCGTGACACTGCTGCCACTTCATAAGCAGTTCGACTCGAGATGATTAACCGGTACGTGAGGCGTACCAGTTTTATGTGGAGCACCCTGAATTGCGTATTCATTCGCAAGAAATTTTGAGTCCCATTCACGAAAATCGTGTCAATGTCTTTATGATGTTTAAAAGACCTAAATCTCTTTCTCGACAGTGGATATTAGTTTACCAGTCTTCTGAATAATTTGAAAGTGTCCAAACAAATAATATCTTTCACCGTACCATGCAGAGAATCGTGTTCACATCTATGTTTGACTCGAGGAAAGCATAAAGTTGAAAGCTGAGTCCTCTGCTGCTCTGCTCCTAAACTTACTTTATACAAACGAAGAAAACCTTCATCCCATGCTGCTTTTCACTTAATGCATAAATAAATGAAAAACACAGTTTTTTCGCTATGCAGCCGTTCTGAAACGACTACAATCAATTGAGTGTCACTTAGGCGACTTCCATGTCCCTAACCAGTTATCCAAAAGGGTGACATGGAACCCGAGCCACGTTTCGTTTCTGGCGAATCTCCACATCACATCACTGAGAGTTTAATGCTACGTTAAAAGGAAAGGAAGCGTGAAAAAAGTGACTCAACGGCGATTCGATTACACAACTTTTCGACTGACAGCCACATATTCTACCACCGGCCCACTACAACATGCATGTCCAAAGGAACTCCGCTCCGCCTCGTATTCGGTTTAACACAGGCATTGCAATATTATATTTATCCGCCGATACTGGACGAGCTACTTTCACGTAAAATTTCTCGCCAGTGAGGAAATATACATAATGGATGTACGACTACAGGTTGTCGCACATGGCTGACGACATACGGAAGTTTGGCTATTCGTGCACGTTTCAGGGCTAGACCCAAATGGTAAGGCGACGCTCCCCGTTAAGCGGTAAATCTGGGTTCGCGTCACGATTCGGCACAAAGTCTATCGTCGTCATTCCATTCTACAGCTGACTGTTGTCCGTATTTGCAATTGCGAATACATTTAATCAACTGTATACTGTTTGCTGCGTTCTCGAGGCACTGCTGCTCTCTCGAGTTGTACCAGCTGATCGCTATGTGGTAATGGCATCGTTTTCAAAACTGAACTTCAATTCGTAATAATTCAGAAAATTTGTACGTAATATTTACAAATTACATACAAAAACCTTCCTCGTGAATCAGATACACATCTGTATTAGTGAAGACCGGATCTAGATCCTTACAACAGTTCTGAGGTTCGCCTACACATACAGATGGACTGGTTGGTTTGGAGAGAAAGAGACAAAAGCGACAAATGCAGTGGCAGATTCCTAACTGGAAATGGAGGAAAAAAGGTCCTATGAACGTGTGTCCGGAAATGCATCATTGCCACGGTAGATGGCGTTGACGAATGAAAGTTCCTCTACCCACGTGGCGGGTGTCCCTTGTGTTTTGCAGGCTGTGAGACAGACGCAGCGTACTTTACGCAGCAGAATGGTCCGGTATTCATGTCGGGAACAGATTGGTGGGTCTGTGTACGGCCAAGCAGATGGAAGCGGTCGAGAGGCAGCATGGTTATAGCAAAACAAGCATTCTCACACACACGAACCACACCACAGAACATTTCAAGCCCTTTTTGGGCGTTTCTGTGATCGTGGGTCCTTTCAGGCAGACGACCGTGCAGGGAGGCGGTGGATCATGTGTACACCAGCTTTGGAGGACCAGGTTCTACAGGATATTCAGACGAATCCAAGTGCACACTCCAGGCAAGCGGTCAGCCAACATGATGTAAGCGAAATTACGATTATATGTATCCTGCATGACAACCGCTACTATCCCTAACGCCTGCAAAGGGTACAAGGATTATCAGCAGCAGATCTCCCTCTAAGGGCAGGATTTTGTTGATAGTTTTACACAAGACCATCACAATGATGAGATTTCTGCAGTCAATCCTCTTTACCGACGAAGGAACTTTTACCAGAACTGGCGTCATCAATCTGCCTAATCGTCACCCGTCGGGTACAGACAATTCTCGGGGAATGGTTGAGGCATCGCATCAGCATCGGTTCAGCATGAACGTGTGGGCAAGAATCCTTGGCGACCATGTAATTGGACTAGTTATTATCCCACAGTGCCTTGACTGAGGAATGTACTAACTTCCTGCGGAATACTCTGCCTTTGGCGTTACGACGGGTTATGTGGTTTCTGTACGATGGAGCACCACCCCACTTCCAATTTACAGTTCACCGACACCTCAATAACATCTTCGCCAGATGTTGGATAGGAAGCGGAGGCCGTGTAACATGGCCTGCCAGATCCCCGGACTTAAAACCATGAGTTTTTACCTCTTGGGGCGTCTGAAATCGTTGTGTATGCTGAACCAATTCCTGAAGTGCAGACCCTTCAACAGCATGTTTACGACACCTGTGACGCAATTTAGAGGGAGGCGAAAAAATGCGAAAGAGAGCGGCAATCCATGATCGAAGTATGAACACGTGCATCCCATGGAGGCCACTTTGAACATTATATATATGTATGAGAGTGAGAGAGTGAGAGAGAGAGAGAGAGAGAGAGAGAGAGAGAGAGAGAGAGAGAGAGAGGGGGGGGGGGAGGACTGCATTCACGAATGCTACTATTGTGTCCTGTAAGGTTCGCTGCGGAACTTCTGTGAACTTTGGAAAGAAGGAGACGACGTACTGGCGGAAGTGAAGCTGTGAGGAGGGATCGTGGATCGTGCTTCGCTAGCTCAGTTGGTAGAGCCCTTGCCCGTAAAAGGCAAAGGTTGGTTGGTTGGTTTGTGAGATTGAAGGGACCAGACTGCGATGGTCACACTCTGGCACATAGTTTTAATCTGCCGGGAAATTTCATATTCGCGCACACTCCGTTGGAGAGTGAAAATTTCCTCAGTTGTCCTCGCCAGGCTAAACTGGGAAGCATACAACCACCGGGTGGCAAGTCTGTAGTAGATGGCTGGATGTTACGAATGCTGCTGTAGTATGATGTGTTTTCATGAAATCGGGTTTCAAATTTTACGAGCCTGATGAACATCACACGAGAGCGCAAGCCGCCCGACAGCCGTGTTACAGCAACCAGTTAAGGCATACAATAACAACAACAACAATAATAATAATAATAATTACTGTAAGTGCTGGGTAGGTATAATCGACTCAGAATAATGAATCCTTATGTGCACGTATCGATACATAATGTTTATTATATCACTATTCCTTATTATACCAGGATTATACGTATCCACGAATGTCCCATAAGTATCATTGATATTGTCATAGTCCATTTCCGATTCACTGCAGCGGTACTAGTGTTCGGTGAAGATTAGAAAATTAAAAAAAAATTGCATCCCTCGAATGCTGTACGAGCAAATTGCACTATTCTACCTCCTCCGCCGGTTGCACTTGGCGCCATTGCTCGACTGCTGGCGTTCTCGTGTTGTATTCAACACGTTATTTAGACTTTGAACCTCGATTTCACGAAAATGTGTGAGAAGTGCATCACACTACAGCAGCATCTGTTACATCTAAGCATCTACACTGGCGTGCAAAACTTAATGACGAAAGTAACTTCTACATGATGCGTCACTGCCAAGTAACATAGTTCGATGAAACTAGGACCAAAAATAGAAAGAACTGCTACACTGCAGTACAGAAGGTAACAAAGTAATGAGGTGAATAGATATACCATATTTATTCAAAGACACAATTGCTGAATGGTGGCGGATGTGGATATGCTGTAATATGCATCCCACACGTGCTCGATGGAATTTAAATCGGGCGAACGGGCAAACCAGTCCATTCGCCCCATATCCTCATGTTCCACGAGTCACATCCATTGTTCGATGGCATTTTCATCCATAAAAATGAAGCCAGGGCCGAATGCACCCCTGAAAAGACGCATATGCTTATGGAAGACAGAGTCACAATAATGTGTACCAGTATGTGTGCCATGTTCAAAGATTTAGAGGTCAGTATGTCCTCCCAACATTATACATTCCCACAACATAGCACATGGACCACCAAAACGATCAAGTTCGGCGATCCTTGACGTACGAACCTATGATGTCAAGTGGAAACATGTAATACACCCAGGAACATTGTCGAATATATTCGCTTTGTCGGGCCAAGTTTTGTGGTGTGGGGAGGCATTATGTCGTATGGGTGTGCTGAGAGAATCTTTCAAGATGGTACACTCACAGGTCAACGTTATTGTGACACTGTACTCCTTTCCCACATGCGTCTTTTCACGCCATTTTCATGGATGAAAATGCGCGACCGGATCCAACAGCAGAGGTGGAGCAGCTCTTGGAACGAGAGGATACTCGGCGAATGCACTGACCTGCCCCTTCCCCCGCCGTAAATCCTATCGAGCACCAACGACCCTCTCCAGTAGACGTGAACCGCACTGCCGGAGGAAGGGAACGCCTTATCACAAGAACTCCTTGCAAATATCACGGCCAGCATGAGAGCACGTTGCAGAGCGTGCACAGTCGTCCTTTGTGATCACACACTCTATTAAGAACCATGCTCCGCCTTTCGTAATGTCCAGGGGACCGTCCTGAATCGGCGTGCATTTGTCTTTGAATAAAAGATTCATTTCTGTTAGTCTCATTGTGTGCTTCTTTCCAGTTCCATTCTGTACTATATTGTAGCAGTTATTTCTGTGTATTGTCCTAGTTTAATTGAGCTACATGTTACTTGGCAGTAACATACCATGCGAAAGTTACGTTGGTACTTATGCTATGCAAAACTAAACGTCTAATCCGGTTCATGAGTCGTGGTTTCTGGTGCACGGTCCCAGTTGCAGTTTGCCTGTCTAATGCATAAAATATTCTCGGACTTCTTGCGGCGTGAATTCACAGTAAAACCTCGAGGTTTCGACGGTGTACTCCATCGTCTGCATCAGAAGCAACTGACTGTCAAAACCAAAACTGCTGCTGTGGCGGGCTTCCATAGCCCATACATGGCTTCTGATTGGTCGGTGATTACGTACTGCTGTCGCAGATGGTGTCAGCGTCTGCGCTGGTGGCGCCACCGCCCCCGTCGCAGCGTAAACTTTGCGATGAATATATCTCACTGGCTCTTGCTTGCATCGAGAGCTCGCTTCCATGCACCGCTAATATTATATCCGCTGTCACGGTTGAAGCTCTTCTCGCACATTCTTATTTCTACAGCCTCTTTAATTACATAATCCCATTATGTAAGAGCCTAGGACAAAACTTTTGTTTCGTCAAAACAATATTTTCTGTCTGTTTGTGAGGCTGTGTTCAGCAACTGCAGATTTCACCAGTTCTCGATTTTTAATATGGCGTTGATGTTCTGCACAGCGGTCGGAAACGGTGCGGATGGACTGACCGATGTAATTGCTTCCGCACTCACAAGGGATGTTGTAAATTCCAGGAGTCCTAAGGCCGAGACTCTCCTGAACAGCGCATAGCATCTCCTAATCTCTTAGGAAGTCGGAAAATAAATCTTACTACGTCTTCCCACGACTCTGCCTATTTTGCTGGATGTAGCGCCGCAGAAGGGAGGGAATGCAGTCGGTGGCTCGACATGCGAATGTTCTACATTTTCACGTTCTTTTTCTTCGAGAGCTCTGACTTCATATCACATGATCCGTTGCTGTTATTTCGGAACACATACTTCAGATGATTAATTTCGGAATTCAAACGATCCTCGTCAGCAACATTTTTTTCTCTATGTATCAGTGTATTTCAAGGTATTCTCTTCTGGACTGGATGGTGAAAACTCTGGGCGCTAATTCATAAATGAGTGTGCGTAGGCTTGCGGTACACCGAGTGGCTAAGATGTCCATAACCTCTAAAAATGGCAGTCTTCCCTCTTACTCTATGTCGACAGTGAACTGAATGTTTGGGTGCATACCGTTCATACGTTTCTGGAAGTGCTCAAGAGCTCTTATGCCAAGTAGCCAGACCACAAACCACAGCAGAAGCTTGACAGTCAATCGTCGAAAGCTCGAGGTTTTACCCTGAGGTCCGAGAATGTTTTATACAACAGGGCCATCGTGAAACAGTTCGTTGCCTATCAAATGCCTTCCATGAACAACAATTTTTTTTTAATATTTCATGTAAATCTTGAGCGAACTTAAAAATTTTACATGTCGTCTTAATCTGTTCATTCAGAGGTATAATCATACGTTAAAGCTTTAATACAATAGAACAAGTATTAAAGTTAAAAACCGTGCATATTCCTTGAGGCAGTGTTATCTGACGGTGCGTCTTTTATTCAGATTAAATTCATCCAGTATTTGACAATGAGCGCACTTAGCGACATCCAACAAACTTTACCCATGCCTTTACGAAACATTTTTGCTGTTCATGCAGGAAAACTGCCGCATAAGACATGTCTTCATTTATTACTTCTTTACTACTATCTCTATTCACAATATATTTTGCAGGCAGAAACTACATATACCTCTGAATGTACCTGCTGGATTATATGACAACACATACATAGTTCACGAGATATGACGTCATAAATATTGAGATGTGCGGGAAACTAGCTTTTGTTTAAAACGGAGCGCAAATTGCCTGAAGTACACTCATCGAGTGTTAGATAATGAGCGTACTTAGCGACTTCCGACAAACTTTAAATATAAATTCAAAGTTTTTCTCAATTTTTTCTCGCTTACAAGCTAAACGTTAATTATTTAACACGTAACTCATTTGTAAAGTAATCAGACGTTTGAAACTGTTGTATACACGGAAGTTAAATTCTTTAAAGAATCGGGGTGAAAGGAGGGGATTATTGGTGCACTGAAACCGTGCGAAAGATGAGCAAATTCGGTGGCTCGTTGGGAGCATGCTTCGCTTATGAATAGACTCCAAGGTAAATCATTACAGTGTCGGGAAGCCTTGTGTCAGCTCAGATGTGGGAGCGGACAAACTTCGTTACGGTGTAAACGTATTTTGAAACTGTCGCTAGTTTGCCTAGGATCTTAATTAGAAGAGCAAGTGGAAAAGTCTCGCCCTGGTAAAAGACTGCGTTGATATCGAAGTATTTCTAACTTTGTTTTTTATGTATGAAGATGGTCAATAACGCAAGTGAAATGACAAATTGATTTATGAAGATTTTTAAATACGTCATGGTGCGTGTGTTTCATTAAAATGGATAAACTTAAACACTGTATGTCATTATTTTTTCCTTTACTCTGGACGGCCTACTCTTCAAACACAAATTAATTTAAAACTGATAGGCTCCGTCAGGAGTCGGTTCCTTCATTATAACCATATAGAAAATGGTACCTCTACGTGGCCGTAATTTTTTTTTTTTTTTTTAACGATGCACATGAAGGCTGCCCAGATACTGCAACTACATGTGAAAACTCTGGTGCCGGACGATCGACAATTAAAGGCGTATGTAATAGCTGATGAATTAACTATTAGGATGCTAAATCCACTATGGTGAAATAGCTGTCGAATGCTGACCAACAGAAAATGCGCGGAAGAAATTTCTCGGTAACATTTGGACCGTCTTCATAACATTCCAACAAAATTATGCGCCGATATGTTAATTTGAATGAGATCTGAGACCACTATTACAGGCAAGAAACGAGACAGCAAAATCAGTGGTCCTGCGCTAAAAAGTCGAGTTCATCTGCCGGCATTGATATAGCACGTTTTCGTGGATGCAAAAGGAATCGCTAGTTTTTATTATTTCGCAAGGGTAAAGCGTGTACTAGACATTAGGTAAGTCCTATGAACCAGGGGGAAAGTCAGAAGAAGTGCGGTGTGTAAAATTAGAGAGAAAAGCGTTATGAAAACGCATATATCCACGAAACTGCTTTTGTGATGGGAAAATCGGGAAATGTGAACTGTTTAAACTTCCACCTCACACAGTCCAGAGTCCAACCCGCGCGAGGTAGCCCTGCGATCTTGGGCGCCTTGCCACGGTTCGCGCGGCTCCCCCCACCGGAGGTTCGCGCCCTCCCTCGGGCTTGGGTGTGTGTTGTCCTCTGCGTAAGTTAGTTTAAGTGGTGTGTAAACCTAGGGACCGATGACCTCAGCAGTTTGGTACCAAAGGAACTCACCACAAATTTACAATTTTCCCCAAGTCCAAGGAATATTGTTGTTGTAAAATGGAGGCGTTACCGCAACCACAGAATGCTTATTTGGCAGGCCTCGCAGAATCACATTTCAGTACTGAATCTATTTACGGGAAAGACATTCGGTTGAGTGTACTAACTTGAGGGCTACTAGCACTCATAATCGTCAACATAGTTCTAAGAGTGTTCCATGTACATACTGCTCTTACTGTGCACGTAGTGGAACACAATTATTTTGTTATTTTTTATTGTATTCAGTAACTGTTGCTGTCCATCACGGCAACAGCCGAGTTGAATACAATACAATAATGAATGTGTTACAAGTGATACGTGTTCCACACTTAAATGGCTGGCTGGAGGGTTCCTCAGTCAAGACAGACAAGAACAGAACCAGCGCTAGGCGTCAATGGGAAAACGAGTGCACCTGTAAACAAAGATCCTCAGAGACGTTGTATTTCTAGTAATTTTCGTTTACACGGCAGCTCCCGCAGGAGTGTGTTTCATTGATCATTAGTGAATCCAGTTTAAGTCTAGTGGCGATCTGAACGAGCAGGTTTCTTCATGTGGTATAAGCAGGACAGTGCACAAATGGAATAATTCATGTTTAACTGGAAAAATGCAGAAGGTTGAAATTAACAGTACAGATAGTCTGCAAAAATCAGCAGAGTCCTCTAACTGGGGGGGGGGGGGGGGGGGTGGGGGGTGGTGGTGGTGGTACCAAGAATGGTGACCCACAGGGTTCAGTCTTGGGTCCCTTATTATTCTTAATATATATTAATGACTTGCCACTCTATATTCATGAAGATGAAAAGCTAGTTCTTTTTGCTGATGATACAAGTATAGTAATCACACCCAAGAAGCAAGAATAAGCTGAGAAAATTGTAAATAATGTCTTTCAGAAAATTATTAAGTGGTTCTCTGCACATGGATCCTCACTAAATTTTGAGAAAACATAGCTTATACAATTCTGTACAGTAAATGGCGTAACACCATTGATAAATGTAGACTACGGACAGAAGTCAGTTGCTAAGGCAGAATATTCAAAATTTCTGGGTGTGTGCATTGATGAGAAATTGAACTGAAAGAAACACATCGATGTTCTGCTGAAACGGTTAGGTTCAGCTACTTATGCTATTAGGGTTATTGCAAGCTTTGGTGATAAACGTATCAGTAAATTAGCCTACTATGCCTATTTTCATTCACTGCTTTCATATGGCATCATATATTGGGGTAATTCGTAATGAAGAGAGAAAGTATTCATTGCACAAAAGCGTGTAATCAGAATAATAGCTGGAGCCCATCCAATATCACCTTGCAGACACTTATTTAAGGAACTCGGGATATTCACAGAACTTTCGCAATACATATATTCACTTATGAAATTTGTTATTAATAACCCATTCCATTTCAAAAATTACAGTGAAGTGCATAGCTACAATACTAGAAGAGAAGATGATCTTCACTATTCTGGATTAAATCTCACTTTGGCACAGAATGGGGAGAATTGCACTGTCACAAAAATCTTTGGTCATTTGCCAAATAGCATTAAAAGTCCGACATATAGCCCACCAACATTTATCAGTAAATTAAACGAATTTCTGAATGACAACTCCTTCTACTCAATAGATGAATTTTTGAATACGAAGTAGTAACTGTAAAAAAAAAAAAAAAAAAAAAATTAATTATTCTGTGTGAAGAAAACTTATGTTAAAGTGACACGTTCCATATCATTACGAAATGTATTCATGATCTATGGAACAAGGATTAATGTATGTATGTATGTATGTATGTGTGTATGACAGCCGCCTCCAGCAGGCAGGCAACTGGTACTCACTGGCAGCAGTGGGTTCAGGCGCAGCAGTGCACACCATGCTGACAGCCGGGATGTGACTGCGTGCTACTCACGCGAGCGTTAGGCACACTGCTGTTCTCTCTCTTCCCCTCCATTCCGTCACCACACGAAGCTGGATGCGGTGCACGCAAAGGAAAATTACTAACCACAGAGGCAGGTGCCGAAGCAATCTGCAGCGTTACCAACCATTATGATCCGTGGTTCCGTGGCCTGGTACCGCGTACACCGCCTTTCCAAAAAGTTACGAGACTGATTTTATTGTGGGCCTATAAGCGACATCTGCGCAGTAACAACGGAACGGATGCAATTTGAACTAATAACTACTAACAACAGATGTGCTATCGACCACTCAGACGTGAGCAGGCAGTGTTAAATAGTGGCCGTAGTTCGACAACACTGACGCGCCTCAAATTGCAATGGAGCACCATCCCTAAATCAAGTGTTCAAGACATTGTCTGTAAAGTTTTGAAGACATCGTCCAGAATGTTTTGAAGAACAGAAAAGTGTGTGTAAAGCCTGTGCCGCACACATTGTCTCCTGAACAAATACAAGGACGCGTTGAAACATGGGGCGACCTGAATGAAATGCAAAACGAGGACAGTCCTTTTCTGAAGGAAAAAAAAAAAAAAAAAAAAAAAAGGAAAAAAAAAAAAATCACCGTGATGGGACATAGTGTTATCAGTACGAAGTGCAGAAACTCACACAAAGGACCAATGCTTTGACGATATAACAGACATTCAAGCCAACGCCATGTTCGAGTTGAAGAACATCCCAAGGAAAGACTTTTCTAACAGTTTCACATTGTTGTATGAATGATCTGTGCGTTGTATTCAAGAGGGGAAAAGACTACGTAGAACACCTGAAGCACTAAAAGCACCACTTTAACGTCTCTCTCTCTCCCTCTCTCTCTCTCTCTCTTTTTATTTTTTTTTTATTCCAGTTTTGAAACATTTTGGAGTGGCGGAGTGTATGTCGCCAGCACAACAAATTTGGTCTGCAAAGAGACGCTAGATAGAGAGAGTGAGACACACACTCACGGGGAGAGGGAGAGGGAGAGAGAGAGAGAGAGAGAGAGAGAGAGAGAGAGAGATACGGCGTAACTTACAAGACGAACAGAGGATGTATATACAAATGCCATCAGTCCATTACTGTGAAGCAGCCGTTTCATTACAATATAGGGTGAGCCCAAACTGCAACCATAACAATCTGGTGTTGAGGGGTATTTTCTTAGTATTCTGGTATATGGTACCCGTGGTCTGGCTCGTTACAGAGCAATAAAGTAATTTTTATTAATTCGGTTTGTTACCGCAATTGCCTTAACAATGAAAAAGCCTGTAATATGGAATCATCAATGCGAATAATACAAAACATGCACTACCCTCAGACGAAGTAAACACACTTGTACCACTGTGTATGATCTGTTCTCTTGCTGTACAGTACAGCTTGTGACAAACGCAAAATTGTTCAACCATAAGTACTGTTCGAAATGTCAACCATCACGACCACGGTAGAGTGTACAGCGACGCACCATTGACTGTCTTACACTCTCAAGAATCTCAAGAGGTCACTACTTACGCGGCTGCGACAATCCTAGCAACTAGCTTCAAGCTAATATCGACTGGAGTCTCATAAACTAGGCTCTTCGCATACCCCCCGAAAGAGTCAGTCAGTCTCGCCTCTGTTATGTAACAGGACCTCCGCGACTACCTACTGTTGTCCAAACGAAATGCAAATACTCTGTAACGAACCACGGAGACGACAGGTCAAACACTTAGAAAATATCACTGAACAGTCCTAAAAATTTCTGGTTCAAGTTCGGGTTCACTCTGTATACTCGTACATGATGTCACATGGTACATGATGTGTCAGATGACATAACATGGACATCCATAATTTTTCGGCAGACGTTCAAGAAATAAGCTTTTCGGCATTTAAGATTACGCGAAAGAGTGTGGACTTTGTTGTAAGATTAATGATATTATCATCACGCTACAGACTTTTTTTATGCCTTTCCAGCCCGTTTTCTAATATCATACATCCATCGTCCGTTAGCTCATCGGCACTGTCTCATCTCTTCGAATTCAGCAAAGAAATTCTTTGCTCCCATTACCACCCATTCCCCCACCTCCATACCATTTTCATTACAGTCATAATTATTTCTTCCACTCCAGTCTGTTCTCGTATTCATTTACTTGTTTTCCAGTCTCCACTAGTAACTGTAAGCATGCATCTCTGTTCAGTTTACTAGCCGAACATTTCGTAAATGGCTCCAGCTATCGGAAGAAAGTATCTTCTTTGTCTACCGAAGTACTGAAGCAACTACGGTTTTTAAATAGAGCTATATACTATTAAGAGCATTCGAGTCCTCTCGGAAAGAGTAGTTCACTGACATGTCTATTTCCTAAGGTTTGTAGCGAAATTTTCGCAAAAATAACTAATTACTTTTCTAAAAAGAAATGCCAAGACAAACGACAAGACTTTATCTATGCTTCAAATCGCTATGTTTCCGGAATCTGCCGGAGTCCTGTTCGGCTACGTTACGCCATCAGCGAATAAGGGCCTGCGTCTGCGAAATTTCCCACTCTCCCTTAAACAAACGGACATATAAAATGATAGGACAGGGAACTGAATAAAGCAAGCATTATGCATTACTACGACATCACGTTCTCTGTGCGATAGGGCTTGCAAGAAACCGCTTTCAGTTCAGCGCGGCAGCGGACCTTCGGCACGTGCGCTCTACAAACGGCCCAGCTGCAATCCATTGTCGCGCCTGTCTGCTCTGGGCCACATTCACATGCTGGTTTATTAAACAAGCGAGACATTCGAAACTCATTAGCAGCACTGCACACAGACACAGAAAAAAATGTAAATCCTGAGCACGACATCCCGTCTGTAGCTTTCTGCACACTTATGCTCATAATATTAACTCCTTCTTGGTGAAATGACATTAAGTCCTAATGATTCTGAATTGATGATGAGTATTAATACTATTCTTTTTGAAAGGTTGCTGTGCTAATTAAAAAGTGAATTTTCCTGTTTCATTGCACGCAAAGCAATGAGCGGAGAGCGCAGAAGTTCTCGCAGTCGGAGAAAAAGTTACATCAACCGTCTTTTGGGATGCGCATGGTGTGATTTCGTGGTATGTAGAAAATTACATCGTTGTTTTGGAACTTGACGTCCATGAAGGGCGGCAAATGGTCTCCAAGTAGCCGAACATCCGGAGGACCCAGTCCAGACCAAGTACACACAACCCACACCATTATGAGGCCACTATCAGCTTGCAGAGTGCCCTGTTCACACTTTGTTCCATGGTTTCGTGGTCTCTGCGCCACACTCGAACCCTACCATCAGCCCTTACCAACTCAAATAGGGACTCATCTGACCAGCCACAATTTTACGGCATCTAGGGTCCAACCGATGTAGTCAAGAGCCCAGGAGAGACGTTGCGGGCAATGTTACGCTGTTAGCAAAGGCACTCGCGTCGTTAGTCTGCTTCCATTGCCCATAGCGCCAAATTTCGCCGCACTGTCCTAATGGATACATTCGTCGTACATCCAACATTGATTTCAGTGGTTATTTCAAGCAGTGTGCTTGTCTCTTAGCACGGACACCTCTTCGAAAACGCCGGTGCTCTTGGTCATTAAGTGAAGGCCGTCGTGAGAGAGTGCCTGAAATGTGGTATTCTGGGCACACACTTGACACTGTGGATCTCGTAATACTGAATTCTCTAACGATTTCCGAAATGGAATGACAATGACCCTTGCGTCCAGCCCGGACTACCGTTCTGCATTCTGTTAATGCTCGTCGTGCGACCATGATCACGTCGGAAACATTTTCACATGAATCACCCGGATACAAATGACAGCTCCACCACTGCACTGCCTTTTATGCCTTGTGTACACGATTCTACCGTCATTTGTATACGCGCATTTAGCTATTCCATGACTATTTTCACCTCAGTATATATATATATATACACACACACACACACACACACACACACACACACACACACACACACACACACACACATATATATATATATATATATACACATTCTGAAGCGCCAAAGAAACTCATATAGCCACACGTATTCAAATACAGAGACATGTAAACAGTCAGAATACGACGCTGGGGTCAGAAACGCCTATATAAGACAACAAGCGTCTGGCACAGTTTTTAGGTCGCTTACTGCTGCTACAATGGCAGGTTATCAAAATTTAAGCGTGTTTGAACGTGATGTTACAGTCGGCGCACGAGCGATGGGATTCACCATCTCCGAGGTAGCGATGAAGTGGAGATTTTCCCCTACACCGCTTCAAGAGTGTTCCGTGAATATCAGGAATCCAGTAAAACATCAAATCTCCGACATCGCTGCGGCCAGCAATAGATCTTGCAAGAACGGGACCAGCGACGACTTAAGAGAATAGTTCAACGTGACAGAAGTGCAACCCTTCCAAAAATTGCTGCAGATTTCAATGCCGGGCCATTAACAAGTGTCAGCGAGCGAGCCATTCAACGCAACATCATCGATATGTGCTTTCAAAATCGAAGGCCCACTCGTATAACCTTGATGACTGCACGACACAAAGCTTTACGCCTCGTCTGGGCCGTCAACACTGACGACGTTGGACTGTTGATGACTGGAAACATGTTGCCTGGTCGAACGAGTCTCGTTTCATATTGTATCGAGTGGATGGACGTGCACAGGTATGGAGACAGCCTCATGAATCCGTGGACCGTGCATGTCAGCAGGGGACTGTTCAAGCTAGTGGAGGCTCTGTAATGATGTGGGGCGTGTGCAGCTGGTGTGATATGGGGTCCCTGATACATCTAGATAGGACTCTGACAGGTGAAACGTACGTAAGCATCCTGTCTGATCAACTGCATCCATTCATGTTCATCGTGGATTCCAAAGGATTTTGACAATTCCAGCAGGACAATGCGACACCCTACACGTCCAGAATTGCTACGGGAACACTCTTCTGAGTTTAAACACTTCCGCTGGCCACCAAACGCCCCAGACATGAACGTTATTGAGCATATCTGGGATGCCTTGCAACGTGCTGTCCACAAGAGGTCTCCACCCTCTCGTACTCCTACGGATTTATGGACGGCCCGCAGGATTCATGATTTCAGTTCCCTCAGACATTAGTCGAGTCCATGCCACGTCATCTTGCGGCACTTCTTCGTGCTCGCAGCGACCCTACACAATATTAGGCAGGTGTACCAGTTTCTTTGGTTCTTCAGTGTATATGTGCGTGCGTGGGCATGTTTCAAATAATTTCTGTAGCTGACTTAGCCGAAACAATTGGAAACTGATTATTTAAAAATATAAACGGTTTTAGTAACATTTTATTTGGGATCGGAGAAATAGATGTCATGATCATCCCCGCCTTCTTGAATTCATGCCTGGTGCGCGCTAATCGACTGACTACAGAATGCCTTCAAGGGACTGCGTTGACTTGTCTAGTTTTGATATGCCGAATTGTCTTGTTAAAGTCTTTGTTTGCATGCGTATTCTTATGACTGAATGATTATCTAGCTCTAGAGCAGTTGCTTTCGGACTCTGGGACACTTTGTCTCGTTTTTTCTCGTTGCATACGACAGCTTAGCTAGGAGTGATACCTATCGTTCGCCGAGCAGGTATCTGTGCTGACTATGTACCTGCAATAGTGTGTGTTTGTACCGCAGATATGAAAGATTTCCGCTCATTAATCCAAACTTATCATTCCCTAGGTTAATGTTATAGCCAACAATGAACCGCGCAGTTGCATTCGTGGACGGTGTCCAAATTCCGGCTAATGTTACATTGTTTCCTATTAGAAGGGCGTCACGGAAGGACAGCTCGTAACAGAAGCGGCGCGTGCAACATTGCACGCCGACGGCCGGAAACAGCGGCAAACACAGCCGTTTGTGGCGCTGTGCAGCAGAGGTGAAAATCCGCGAACCGCGGGGGACACGGCGCGAGCCGCTGTCAAAGCACGAATGTCACTCTGTTTGCTTAACTCGTCCACATATTCGCTTAATGATGGTCAACATTGATACGTTTACGCACTGTTAGCAACCCACCGCTATGCATGTCGCGCCGATAAAGTAACTCATTTGCTATTCGAGTTTTAGAAGAAGTGGCATGAAGGTAAACAACTGGGATTCTAGTTATCACATCAAGCACGGCATTATGCTGCACGGTCTGACCAACCAATGGGCGCTAAAATAAGGAAAACTTTTAACTACGGCAGGGATACAGCCTGTAAGATGTAGTCTGCGAGCAAGCATCGTTTACATGGGATAAGTGACTTTTTTTTTTAATTCTCGAAACTTCTTCTGAATCAAATGCTACATTTTCACGACGTGTGGAGAAGACTTAATTCATATCTTTTTTACACAGTTGTAACAGCAGTGTAACGTCGCCTTTGAATAGGCCCTTACAACGATAAGTAGAAGCTACAATACAGCTTCCCAGAACAGATTCTCACCTCATGAAGATAACACAGTAATACCTGGCGACCATCACAGAACTGCTGAAAAGCAATCTCTGTATTTTAAATCTCTGTATTACATTTTTACGTTGATAAACACTGATAGTTACTTGATAGTGGCCGGCCTCCTTGGCAGTATACAAAAGGTTACCTGTCGCGTAATACACGAAAAAATCTATAAAGGTTATATGGAAAAATTTAAGACGTTATTATATACATAACGATAGGCTGGAGCACCAGAAATTCGAAATAAATCGCTTAAATTACCCAGTATATTCGTTGTGATAATGAAATGTACTGATTCGGCAGAGTGCGAGATACGTTGTAGTATAGGTAGTGGGTATCTTTTACAGGGATATTGGACGTATTATGGCATTACAGTTGAAGAATAAAGCAACATAATTCGTTATACATACAGACATTTATCTACTTACGGGTCCAGTTTGACAAAGACAGAATACGTAGCAGGCCGTGGCTTTATAGTGGGAACCATCCAGGCGTTTTCCTGAATAATTTACGGAAACCACGGAAACCAGGATGGCCGGACTTAGATTAGACTATCCATCCTCCGATTACACAGCTACTGCATAACATTGTTTTGCAAATAAGTCATTAAATAACAAAAAAAACCCTAGTGCTACACTGTTCATTTCTCATCACCGGTTACCGAACGTAATACACAGGCTATTCGCAAATTATTTCATAACACAGAACTACACACACTATGACGTAACCACAGCAAGGATGCTTGATTTCCATTTGGCGTACTGCAAATCCTCATTTGCTTGCATGGAAAATTGAGTCAGTATCATTCCTCAATGAGTAAGACGTCGCGTATAGGTTACGCAGAGGGCGTACTTTGTATGTATGCATTTGGCATTCACATTCGTTGGCTGCACCAGTTCACAAATAAATCATGACCTTGTTACCAAACCTAGACGTCGGGTGCTACAGATCAGGGTGTCACCATGACCAAGAATACAGAGCAGGGGGATGGGCAGTCGACTTAAGAGAGAGAGAGAGAGAGAGAGAGAGAGAGAGAGAGAGAGAGAGAGAGAGAGAGAGGAGAAGAAGAAAAACAGAAGGGACACTGCATCTTCTTCTTTTTGGTCGCTCATCTCTGCGTAGGACGTTCGTCACTGCTACCTTACGGAAGAGGTATCATTGTCACAGCCGTTGCGGGTATGATCTGTAGCAGATGTGGGTCGTCTTTCGTATTTGTCAACCAGGGTATTGTGGCTTTGGGATTTGAATAAAAAAAGTGTAAGATATTCTTTGTCATCCTGAAGCCATCCATTCGTTTGAAGTGACTTTAAAATCGCACATGTCTTTTGCGGATTTTATCTGTAATTTTTTTTCTATTTTATCAGAGATTTCCTCGTAATTGGTTCCCATGAATTCCCTAATGAGCCTGCGCTCTCGAGGAGCCCTTTATTTGCAACTAGGGATAAGGTTTCGGCTGCATACATAACTACTGGCTTCAGAACCGTTTCACAGTGATGTATTCTATTGTTTTGTAAAAGGCATTCTTTGTTGTTATAAACCGTGCACGACGTTTGCCAGACTATTTCAGGTTTCCGTATAGTTCCTTTCGTGCTTCCTTGTCTACCTTTCTTCATAATGATCTCATTAATGTTTTTTCTATTCTGTTGATGTCTCCATGTTTCGTCCCAACTTCTGCAGGGGCATCTTTGATGTTAGTTATTACTTCTGCTTTATTAATTATTATTATTATTATTATTATTATTATTATTATTTACTTCTGTTACATTTTTTACAAGAACCCTACTCCCTGTTATCTACGTAACCTTTCACTGTACAGAATGTACAGCTTATTGGTACTTTTTAACGCCCTGTTTAAATGAATTCGTTTTATTAACCTATTTAATGTCCTTGAGCAATTTACTGCATAATTTTATCCATAGGTAGAAAATGCTGTTAAGAGTTTACACTTTCGTGTTGAACTTTAGTTCAGACTAGCCCTTGTTTCATGGTCATGGACAGAGCGATTTGAAGAGTAATTATAAAGGTTATTTCTGATGTGCATAACCGATTGGTATATGCACTCCAATAGTGCAGTTAAAATGCCAAATGTATGACATAGCTCTTTACACCGAGCTCGATTACTATTTTTGGTTATTACTCTTTGAAAGTGTGTTCGTATTTTTGGGGCCTCATCAATCTGTAAAAATGGAACCGTTACAGGACCGTTTTGTTGTCTGTCTGTCAGAGTATCAAGAAATCTTTTTCTTAGAACAGGTCGACGATCAAATTCACATTTAAGTCATATATGGTTCCTTGGCGGCGTAAAAATTGTAAGCTTCTATGTCACTGTAATCAAAAGATACAGTCATTTATGTCACATATTTTGATACTGAAAACTCACTCATAAAAACCTATACGGTGCTTCCCGTTGACCTAGAATCATGAAGAACGGCAAGAAAGAAAGTTTCACAGTACAAGTAGAGTAAACACTCTGAAACTTGTTGAACTGTAATTATATAAAAAATGTTTTATTATAGATTCTCTCCCCAAATACATAGACTGAAGTTCCCTGTTCGCTTCTTTTTGTATATCTGGGTAGGAATCACAGTAGAATTTTGATACGCTTTTAGAATTCCCGGGACCAATATCTAGCCAGTATCGATACAGATAACAGGCAAAAATCGTTGAGATTCTCGATTCGCAGGATGTATGAACAACATATATACATAATTATGTTTTTACGGAGCACTCAGTGCGACAGGCCTACTCCCATTTGGCTAATTTTTTGCATATGTGCCCTACAAAAGACTGCGTGGCTAAGAGTTGAGCGTGCATATAAATAGAGTGACTTTTACTGTGCATGTGTGTTCGCTGAACACCAATACTTCGCAACCAAAAGACCGCGGCTGTTACATACTGAAAACAGCACATCCCAAGGAGTCACAAATAGCGATGCAACCTTCTGAAAGAAGAAGAAAGTCTATTCTCCGAGGCGGTACTGCAATAAACGCTTGCTGGAAGTTCTTGCTGCCGCCGGCGCCTCTCCCTCTTTACTCTGGTGAAGAACAGTGGTATTCTTCTCGAGCGGGCGCCTGTCTCCAGCCTCCCTTCTGTCTTTGCTACCACGCAAAACCTGCAGGTCGGTCTATCAGGGTATAAAGGGGATCACCGTAAATCCGAAACAACACCGGTGTCTGGGGAGCATGCAGATTGGCCGGAAAGGAAAAAGGCGGCGGGAAACGGAGAAGCAGTCGCAGGAAAGGGGATGCGATCCCGCTTAAAGGCGTCCGCCGCGTGGAAAGCGACGAATAAACATCCACCCGGCCGAAGGAGCTACTACCGTAGATATGCAGTAGCCAGGTGCGTGTGGCTTGCATAAAATTGAGATGGCTCTTCTTAAATAAGATCCTTCATGCACTGGACTGAACCATAACGCCAGGGCAACAGCACAGAGATAAGGAGAAAAACGAGAACCAGTGAATTCATGGGAGGAAAAGGGTGGTAAGAGAACGTATATCATTGTATCTTGACCTCCAGGTAAGAAAGTTTAGCTGCGTTGAAGAATATACCACCCCAACACATCTGTCGTGAGCAGAATGGCAGAGTATATAGTTAGGTATAATTTGAAAATTGTCTTGGAGTGAATTCGAATTTTACAGAACTCTAGAACGCTATCATTTTGTTTTGGTGTCACATTGCAATTTTTCTATTTCACTATGTTCCCGGAAGTTCGGCGCGTTATAAATAAAATCGAAAGCAAGTGAATCCAATAGGACGACCAGGCGACAAGAATGACCGGTAGTAGTACGCCCACAGCGGTAATGGAGGGACTGAGAATAGGTTGTCTGGACGAGTTCGAAAAAGACTTGCACGAGTCATGCTTTACTAGAGTGGACAAAAGAAAGGAAGATTAGGATTTACCGACCGTCGACGATGAGATCATTAGAGCTGGAGCATAAGCAAAGATTGGGGGAGGATGAGAAAGAAAAGCGGTCGTGCTTCTCCATCCCGGCATTCACGTTAACCAATTATGGAAATGACGAAAAACCTAAATCTGGTGGCTGAACAGGGATATGAACCGCTGTCCTCTCGACTGTGAGTCCGATGTCTCACCCACTGTGACATCTTGCCCGGCGTGAGAAGAGATGGCTAGTTAGATCAACAACGGCATTGGCAACTTGTTGAGGCAAAGTGTAATCCTCAGCCCCCGATGAGAGATGAACGATGATGACAATAATAATCATGACGACATTGGTTAGTTGGTTGATTTTTGTGGGAAGGGACCCAACAGCGAGGTCATCGGTCCCATCGGATTAGGGAAGGATGGGGAAGGAACCATCCCGGCAATTGCCTCAAGTGATTTAGGGAAATCACAGAAAACCTAAATGAGGATATAATTTTGTTCATAATGCGGGGCCACAGTCATAATATATTTCTTTAGAGTCAGTACTGCCATTACACTTGTTTATTTGCAGTGTTACATTTACACTTACACAATCATGATTTTGGCTTCAAAGTGCCATTATCAAATGTTTTAAGTGTAATAAATTGCATAAGATGGCATACTGTCGTATTAAACTACGCTATTAGACACATTGTCTAAGAACCGATATTTCTGGCAGAGCCTACTGCTTTGTTTTATTACTTAGTACACCATCTTAACTGTTATTATTTATTATTCACTTAGTTGGTATAGTCTGGGACCGCGATGCTGCTACGGTCGCAGATCCGAATCCTGCCTCGGGCAGCCGGCCGAAGTGGCCGTGCGGTTAAAGTCGCTGCAGTCTGGAACCGCAAGACCGCTACGGTCGCAGGATCGAATCCTGCCTCGGGCATGGATGTTTGTGATGTCCTTAGGTTAGTTAGGTTTAACTAGTTCTAAGTTCTAGGGGACTAATTACCTCAGCAGTTGAGTCCCATAGTGCTCAGAGCCATTTGAACCATTTTTTGCCTCGGGCATGGATGTGTGTGATGTCCTTAGGTTAGTTAGGTTTAAGTAGTTCTAAGTCTAATGGCGGTACTGACTTTAAAGCTAAATCAGGATGGCCGGACGCGGGTATGACGACAATGTATGGGAATATGTGGTGACGCACATTAAGTGGAATTAAACTTGCTGTATTTGCCGGCGTAACAGTGCTGGCAAATGAGGTATGAAAACCGTCAATGGGGAAAATAAACGATACTAAACTTCTGGATCTGACGATAATGCACGCCACACTTGGTAGTTAAGCGAGACCGTATCATAAAGGTATTGAAATTTGCGAACTATTTTTGTGTTTGCTAAAGGGAAAATATTGCTTACTGCGGTTATATTCACTTAGTTGGAGCCGGCCGTTGCAACCGAGCGGTTCTAGGCGCTTCAGTCTGGAACCGCGCTGCTGCTACGGTCACAGATTCGAATCCTGCCTCGGTCATGGATGTGTGTGATGTCCTTAGGTTAGTTAGGTTTAAGTAGTTCTAAGTCTAGGGGGTCTGCTTATCTCAGATGTTTAAGTTCCACAGTGCTTAGAGCCATAGTTGAACTTAGTTGGTCATGTCTGGTTAGTACATTAATTACACCACACCGTTATGAGTAAGGATGGTAATCTGTTAAACCATCTTCTTGTGATAAAAGGTAGCCCCAGTCCTCCGCTGAGAGAACGAATTCCAATGAAAGTAAATTATCAGACTGTATGGTGGTTCTACTTTGATGCCGTAATTTGAAACAGCAACAAAAAATTACGGTACATAGTTTCTATTAGAAGCACCAGAAAACTATTGCAAGGCCAACATCGTCAGTAAAAGGTAAGTTGCATAACAGTTTGCTATGTGGTCCTATCTGTTCTGCCTAGGACAAAAACAGTTTGTTCGACGGATTAGAGTCGAACTGTGAGAAAGCACAGCGACTCATTAGGGGATTTTGCAGCACTCATCAACATCCACCTGTCGGTGAGTAAAAACTTCATTTCGAGAAGACATTATTTCTGAATAAAAGTAAGACTGCAGAAAGAAACTGTTCACATTGTTGAACAAAAACATTTTAACACACGGTGAAATTCAACAGAGCAAGTCACATATTGTGCCACCTGCGATCCAAATAAAAGACTAAATTAAGTGTGAGTCCTTTGTTCAGTCTGTAGCAAAGCTTATATGGTACTGACCACAACACGATGCGTTTGAAATAAATGCGTAACTGACAAGAAATTCCATAACGTTCTTTTCCAGTAATGATAATTATACGTCACACAATAGTAAACATGTCTATGTTTCACGGAGTCCGTGGAAACAATTTGAAAAATATCTACTGGATGGAAGCAGCTGCTAGAGCAGTGTCGATCATTCTGTTAACTGTAGCAGTGTATAGGATCAAAAAAGAACTGCACGGTTCGTGACGCATTATATATTTCGATCGTTTTGATTTCTGGTTAATCACCAGTTCATTAATTCCGATATTACATGCACATGTTTTCCGTCTCGTTTCTGATTAATGTCTTTTCGAATTACTGTTATTCTTTCTATTCGTCTCCTTTTCAACTCAATCAAAATCACTGTAATGAAATGACTGGAAGGAAGGAAGATTAGAGTTTAACGTCGCATCGACGTTGCGTTCTTTGCATTGGGGGCAGACAGTCGGATTACGAAAATACGGAGAACGAAATTGGCCATGCCCTTTTCAAAGGAACAATGCTGGCACTTGCCTGGAGGAAAATCACGGGAAAACTAAATCTGGGTGGCCGCACAGAGATTTGAACCATCGTCTGTGTTAACCTATGCGTCACATCGCTCGATTGAAATGATTGGAGTCAGCGTGGATGAAATGAATGAAGATGCCGCCGCATAATACGATATAAACGAAAACTGCTGAGAAATGCTGACCTGGAAATATAACCGTGGAAGCAATTCAGAGGCGGGCTGCTAGATTTGGTACCGCTAGGATCAAACAAAAATGGGAATCCCTGGAGGGAAGGCGACGTTCTTTTAGAGAAACAGTATTAAGAAAATTTAGAGAATCGGCATTTGAAGATGACAGCCGAAAGATTCTACTGCTACCGACATACATTGCGCATAAGTGCCACGAAGATAAGATACGAGAAATTAGGGCTCATACGGCGGCATATAGATAGTCGGTTTTCCCTCGCTCTAATTGCAAGTGGAACAGGAAAGGAAACAAGTAGTGGAACAGGGTACCCTCCGCTACGCATCGTACGCTGGCTTGCGTAGTAGCTATGTAGATGTTGATGTAGATGCAGGTATAGATAATGAATATGCCGTGAGAAATAAAAACTTGTGCCACACCTGGATTTGAAACAGAATTTCTTCTTTTCGCGAGCAGTCGTTATCCACATTTCCAAGGCAAATTCAGATTCCAATCGTCACTATGTTTCTGCTATTACTTTCAAACATTCATCCGCAGATACTTTCGCAGGCACTATGGGAATAACACTACTGAGGGAACGGAATTTATAGTACTGAAATACAACTGACATTGGGACTTTTTCGGTGGTCGGGTAGTCGTGTTTGGAGGCCATAAATCATTAAGGTAAGTTTTCACGAAATGCTGGAGATCCATATTCGAGTCTAATTTGCCATAAACTTTCATTTGTCACGATTTATTCATTACCTTGCAGGTTCAGTACTTCTGAACGGTTTTCACTGCTACAACTGCACGTCACTTTGTCTTCATGGATTTCATACCTACTGTGATTATTCTTTCCATTTCACAAAATTTAATTCAGTATGCAGTGCGTCGCTCCTAAGAGTCGTCGGGAGCATTTTTTCTGGTGTTTCGGTAGATATTTGCAACTCCTTTTTGGTAGCATGCAGCTGCAGTCAGCGCAGCGTCAATGGGAAGTGTAGGTTTCCCGTTACAAACAAAATAATTTTTAAATCGGAATTTTACGTGCACATTCGATAGAGCGTTACCAGGTAAGTGTAGTGCGATATTCGTTTTGCCGGCATCTACTGAGAGGAACAGCAAAACAAGAGGAATAACGAGTACTCCAGCAGCGACAACATTGGCCCTGGCCCCGCGCTGACTGCTACTGCCATGCAGAAGGTCGCTGTGGAGTACTGATTATTCTTCGTTTTTTACTGTTCCTCTTAATAGATGCCGCCAAGACGAATATCGCACTACACTTACCTGGTAACGCTCTATCGAATGGGCATGTAAAATTCCGATTTAAAAATCATTTTAATTGAAACGTAAAAAAACCGACGCATTCCGTCGACGCTGGGCGTCGCATGAAACGTTTTATGAGCAGTATCTGTTTGCGCTGACACCGTCTACACGTTGCAAAAACGAAATTGCAAATATCTGTCGAAACACAGTATATGTAGGCTAATACATCTCCTTGTGGTAAGATACATCTACTGTCTTCGAAAAAAAATCATTCCCCAAATTACGATACTCCCACGTACAACCTGCGAGAAACTACACAAAGCAAACCAGAATTATACATATTTTTCATGGAGACCACTTCCGTTTTATATCAATAAAACGAACGGAGATTGGTGAGTAAAATGTGTATTTTCTAGTAGTTACACAGATGTAAGAAAGGACTGTCGATGATGACACTGCTGTTGCAGAGGGATAAACTGCCACATAAGAAAGGAAACGAAGTAGTTATGGCGAAAACTGCTTTATTCGGAGGACGGTATCTCTTTTAGATATGCATGATACGCTTCTGGGAGCTCGTCGACATTTAATATGGTATATTGACTCTA
The DNA here is from genome assembly GCF_023864345.2 of Schistocerca serialis cubense. NCBI lineage: Eukaryota > Metazoa > Arthropoda > Insecta > Orthoptera > Acrididae > Schistocerca > Schistocerca serialis. Next base: position 499,999,122 of record NC_064641.1, read on the forward strand.
GGTTCCGCTAATTAGCGGCAATGCAGCCACTCAATGGCTCGTCCCCTCATTCGATCAATGACGGTTATTAGCACCCCTGTCGGGATTCAAACCCGGGCACTGCTGGAAGAGAATCGAGAACGCTACCAGTGAGTTGCTGTGTATTAAGTACTAACAGTTTAACGCAATAGTAAGCATTTTTCAAACAGTTTACAGAAAAATTAATTTTAACAACATATAAATGCAGCAATGAGACATTTCTGAGACTCCCCGAATAGCAATGCTCCATGGGGGTTTCAAGTTTCCATCTGAATAAATGTCAAGATAGCCGACAAGGTCACAGTTTACTCCGTCACATAACCCTTTCTTCTTAAGCTTGTGTTGGATAATCAGGATGGGTACCACCACTATAAGGAAATAAAAATGCAGCCGTCTGTGGAACTTTTTCAAATACGGATGGTGTACAGTATTCATTCAGGTTGTTAAAGTACGCGTCAATTATGACGGCGGCCGAGTTTAGGTTCGTTCTGCGCATCTGGCGTCACAAAACACAGTCAGCCAATGAACAGAGAACGACGTTGCCAAAGCTGGATTGCAGTGCAGAGCACGGACGAGTGCCTTCAGTTTTAGAAACCTTCAGTCATAAATAAAGTAACTGAGCAAAAGCAGTGTCTTGATAGCAGACTTTCTTTTATACAAAGTTTGGAAAAAGCATTCTTTATACCAATTGCTTCATATTCTATTAATGAATTAAACCAAACAAGCAATAAGCCTCCTAATTCAGGCGATAGCAAGGAAAGGAGTTTGTATCATTCTCACAAGCCGCTTTTTCGCAATAAAGAACAACGGTGATTGTTTATTTCCTATTGTACTTCGCCCAATGTGGCGTCGATTGAAATAAGACTTGCACTTGGCAGCCGAACTTCCCCGGACGGGGCCTCCCGGCCAACGATGCCATGCGCTCATTTCATTTCACAGTTGCTATGGTATCGTCGCTAGTATTATTCGTTCATTTTTGCCTATCATACACCATGTCTTAAATCCATTTTCTTTTTAACTTTATGCTCTTTTAATATTGCACTTGCGTGTGATGATCCGCAGGGTTCTCAGCAGAATATAGGCTCACATTTAATTGCGTTACCAAACTGTAGAGCTTTACACACCTGGGACAAATGTAGCTCTGAAGTAGAGATGTAATGAAGTTCCCATTCCGACTAAGAAGTGTAAGGTCATCTGATTGAAATTACGTCGCAACTCCGTCTCCGATAATTTGGAGTCAAAGGTTTTACCGAAAGTGAAGGTTCAAAAATGGGAGTTCAAACTTCATGAATCATAACATGAAACAGCAGCAAAACTTGCAGACCCCCAGTTTGCAAGCCGACGCTTCTGTCTTTTGAAGTATCTCGGCCTTTTACAAAGGAGTGTTGCTGATTACCAATCACCACAATTATGTGCAGTCTGTGAAAGTTTAGTCGAATTTCACCGTCTTAGACACGTGATGGAAAACGAAGTTTTTCAGTGAAGCCGCTTAATAAAAGTTTCAATACGAGCTAACGAATTTGACCTCAGTACAAACTGAAGTTTCTGACGATCCTGCCCAGACGCTAGGGATCATCGACATTTAATACGCCACAAACTATTGAACCTAGCACTGGACGTGAAACTGTCACGAAGATACGTAAATGCAATGTCCAGTTTCTATTATTAACCATTTTAATCCGTTAAGCCCTCTTGTAAGTGCACTCAAATGTCACTCGTGGTCATACCTTAAGGGTATACGGAACGCCCTATGCTTACAATGTTAAATTGAGCTAAAGGAACATTTTCTAATTTGTTATTTGGACGATACTCTTATTTCACAGAACGCAGAGATATGTTCTGCTTTTATGCTGAATTATTAATTTTGAAAAAATAATGTATAGTTTTTCAGATATTTTATTTTTTGTAAATGTTAAAAAAGTTATACATTTTAACAAGTATTTTAAAATTTACATCCATTAATACAAAATAATTCCACATATCTTTTAATTCAGATATATTAGAAGGTCTTAAGGAACAACTACAGAAATTTCATCTTTCTACTATAAATAGGCCCTGAGAAAATGTACCTCATACACAAAAAACTAAAGTTACGGGAAATTAGCTTCAAAGTTTTTACTTCAGTGCAATCCTGCTCCATAGCTTGTATCATCAGAATCGTCCAACAGCTTCCTCTTGATGGCTCTGCTATGCTGTCTAGCCATCTTTGAATATACTTTTATGGCATTATCTGAAGACCTGAGCCGTTCCTTGTCCAAACAAAGCATAGCTGCGGCAGTTCGTAGTCCTACACAGAGCCCCAACTTCTGCAGAAGTTTGCACTTTGTTATATTGCCCTGATTGAATGATGAAACAGCATCATAAACGCCAAAGTGAAGTGTGTTTATACCCACAAAAACAGTTTTAGGTAGTCTATTCCATATCACATGGTTCACACACTCATTTGGATTTTGAGTCCGGCCATGAAGGCATTTCTTTAGTAGACTAATATCTGCGAGGTCTCGGAATATTGGTTTTATTTCATCCATTATGGCAGGTGGCAGGTGATGAGGGTGATTGTATTGTTTCTTAGTTACCTTGCCTCTGTTGTACTTGTACCAACTATCGTCTCCGTTTGGACATAGCCCATGTTGGGGATTCTCATTGTTTGAAGCTGTATGAAAAAACAGATCCCAGACTGCTCTTCTCATTAATTCTGCATCTGCTGTATTCTGTCTTATTGCTAGACCATAGCACTTCTGAATACGATCTATTGTAGCATCTGTCAGTCTATTTTTCCCATCTAAAGTTTTTCCATCGCTCAATTTCTTGCCTTTCATGCTAGCCTTGAGCCGTCGAAGTCTTGATCCCATCCTTTTCTGAACATGGCCATCACACTCCAGTTTGGAAATTTTCACGTCGTTACCATGGGGTCTCAGTTTCTCAATTTCTCTGAAAGCTTTTGAGTTACCAAGGTAATTTATGTATCTAACGTTGTACCATTTTACTGAGCGTTGATAAATACTTCTTACACCAGCAACTTCCATACCACCACTTGACCCATAGTAATTTGCCATGCACTCCTCTTCATGTTTAGTTTTCATTTTCTCCTTGCATCTGCAATGCTTGGAAAGTATTGCCACATCAACTACCTTACCAGTGTCCACATTTGTAGTTGTTACTATACCATTCAGAGATGTGTGGCCTCTCTTCTGCCAGCTTCCATCAAAAGCTATGGACAAGTCTCTGCTATTATTATTTTCAACAACTGCTTCCTCAACAGCATCTTTCATGTTTTCCTGTGCCACATCTTCTACAGCAGAGCCTATTGCAATTATGTGTTTGTTAAATTTTGAAGGTGGAGGAGGGAGGTTCATCACACCTGCAGCCCTGCCCTTTCCTATACACCGTAATCCATAAACCAGTCTAATGTTTATATCGTATAGTTTTTCCTGTATCTGTAGTAACATGCGAGGAATTGAAGAAAGTAACACTGTGTTTGCAATAACTGCACATCAACTCTAATTCACAAGCAAGTCCTACATGTAAGTTTGTTTTCAATGAAACACATTTTCCACATTGTTTCAAGCACACATTGTTCTCCAAAACGTCTGATAATAAAGAGACGTTAATTACTTCATATTTTGTAGACCCGGCATTTAGTTTCTTGTATTCTTCTTCAATACCAGCTAGCTTTCTTCTTGAAGCACTTTCCGGTGTAGTGGCAGCAGCAACACTCAATGTATCACTACCAGTGTTGAGGTTAGTCGCTACTGGGACATCAGATACTGATGAAGATGAATCAGACGAATTTTTAGTACACTTTACTTTCTTGCGCCGATGTACACGCTTTCTAAATACCTTCAGACTAGGTCTTGGCATGTTGAAGGAAAGAAAACTCAATGACTTCTCCACATACGACTTTCACAACAATGACATGGATGTACTCACAAAGGAAACAATACAAATGGTGCAGAATCTATTGTCAACTGTCTAGCAGTGTAGCCAACAGAAAAGCTAACTCTCTTGTACTCAATTATATCTCTGGCAAGGCTGTCTATATCAGGTATATTTCGCGTCTCATATACAAGGTGCGGAACATCGTGTGTCGAAATTATTTTAAAAAATTATTTAAAATAGTTCTATTCACGTCATCCAAATATTTTATACATGGTGTTAAACGGGAGAGCCTAAATTTTTCGAAACTGCATTTACCCAAAAATCGATTTTTTCATCGAAAAACTCATTCCGTATACCCCTAAAAGCCAGCACACTACTTCAGCTTGTCACAAGTTACGATTTACTGTACACCCGCACTGACTGAATGAGGTCTGTAACTTTCCGTCCTCGCTTTCGGTTGCAATACTGCACACGTCTCTGCAGTGAGTTACGAATTTAATTCCGAATCATTCCGTATATCCTGACAATACTACAAAATTCGCTGTTCCATTTCTTCAGTCATACAATCAGGAGTGGTGCACTCTTCATTTCTGAGATGATCAGGCACAGAGAATTCTAGACGAGTGCAGTCACATAATTTCAGGCACCAGATGCAGGCCCTGGTACATTTATCCATCTTCGAGCATACTGTCGGGGGCCGATATTTACTCGAACATTTCTGCTTCCTTTAGCGTATACTTTCACCCGTGTCAGTTTTCGGGATTTTTTATGACACACTTTGCGTAACTTACTAATTTTGTAATCTCTTCGTCTGATTGTCTTACTGTACATTTTATCTTGCAATCGTTAGTCCTTCTCATCATCTTGTCTTTCCACCCCCGTAAGTAATTTACTATGAAGCTAATTTTGTTGTAAAAATAAGATAACGTTGAGTTTTACAGAGTGCTGCTGTTGTTGTTAAACGGTAATAACCTAAATATGCCCAGATCATCCGACATGGGCTTCGACGAAACAACTGCACAACCTCCGATTTCGCTACCGATGAAACCATGTCCTAGTCAACACAGAGGTGACAAAAGTCATGGGACAACGATAATCACATACACAGATGGTATGAAAGGCCAGTGCATTGGCGGAGCTGTCATTTGTACTCTGGTGATTTAAGTGAAAAAGTTTCCGACGTGATTATAATGCACGAGCGGAATTGCTAGACTTAAAATGCGGAACGATAACATTCCAAGTCTCCTACAATCGGCGCTGCGAAACCTGCAAAGCAAACAGCACGTACTGTGACAGGGCACCCCGCAGTCTCTGTGGCGAGAGACAGGCCGTCTACTTTCTCCTCGTCCTAGCTCAGCTCTTTAGGAAGGAGTAGTGTGCAGAGTGCAGGTGTTCGCTGCAGGCGGCTCCTCTGGAGAGACGGCGCCCGCAGGTAGTATAGCGGTAGCGGGCCTGACGCACACAGTCAATATTTGTGGCTAGCCGTATTTACTCGGTACGGCCGCCCACGCACAGCAGCCCCCGGGCGGTCCGGGCCGCTGCAGCCGCGCCCCGGCTCGGCTCGCCTGCAGCCGCCACGTCAAACAATACGTGCTCCCACCCACTCCTTACCCTGGTATTAAACCCAGCCCCGTGTATCAAAGCTCAGCACCTCAAACGCGTTCCAGGCCTAACACAGAGTTGGCCTCAAAGTGGTGAAAATACGCTACCATAAAGAAAACTGATCAATCCGATGAGACATCACACCAATACCGTGTGCTACATCTACACTGACGTAACAAAAGTCACGGGATACAAAAGTCATGTGATACCTCCTAATATCGTGTCAGTCCCCCCTTTGCCTGGCGTAGTGAAGGAACTCGACAGTGCACAGACTCAACAAGTCGTTGGAAGTCCCCTGTACAAATATTGAGCCATGTTGTCTCTATAGCTGTCCATTATTGTGGAACTGTTGCTAGTGCAGGATTTTGAGCATGAACTGACCTCTATATTTCCACCATAAATGTTCGATGGGATTCATGTCGGGTAACCTGGGTGGCCAAATCATTCGTATGAAGTGCCCTGAATCTTCTTCAAACCAATCGCCAACAACTGTCGCCTGGTGACATAGCGTTTTGTCATCCATAAAAAATCCATCGTTCTTTCAGAACATGAAGTCTGTGAAAAGCAGCAAATATTCTCCATGTAGCCGAGCATCCGGAGGACCCAGTCCATATCGTGTACACAAAGCCTACGCTATTATCGAGCACCACATTCGAACCTTACCATCAGTTCTTACCAATTGAAATCGGGACTCATCTGACAAGGTCACGGTTTCACAGTCATCTATGGTCCAATCGATATGATCACGAGCCCCAGGAGAGCCGCTGCATGCGATGTCGTGCTGTTGGCAAAGGCACTCTCGCCGGTCGTTTGCTGCCATAGCCCATTAACGCCAGATTTCGCCGCACTGTCGTAGCGGATACGCCTTGTCGTACGTCATACATTGATTTCTGCAGCTACACTACTGGGCATTAAAAGTGCTACACCAAGAAGAAATGCAGATGAGAAACGGGTATTCATTGGACAAATATATTACACTAGAACTGCCATGTGATTACATTTTCACGCAACTTGGGTGCATACATCCTGAGAAATCAGTACCCAGAACAATCACCTCTGGCCGTAATAACGGCCTTGATACGCCTCGGCATTGAGTCAAACAGAGCTTGGATGGCGTGTACAGGTACAGCTGCCCATGTAGCTTCAACACCATACCACAATTCATCAAGAATAGTGACTGGCGTATTGTGACAAGCCAGTTGCTCGGCCACCATTGACCAGACGTTTTCAGTTGGTGAGAGATCTGGAGAATAAGCTGGCCAGGGCAGCAGTCGAACATTTTCTGTATCCAGAAAGAAGGCCCGTACAGGACCTGCAACTTGCGGTCGTGCATTATCCTGCTGAAATGTAGGGTTTCGCAGGGATCGCACGAAAGGTAGAGCCACGGGTCGTAACACATCTGAAATGTAACGTCCACTGTTCAAAGTGCCGTCAATGCGAACAAGAGGTGACCGAGACGTGTAACCAATGGCACCCCATACCATCACGCCGGGTGATACGCCAGTATGGCGATGACGAATACACGCTTCCAATCAAATACGGATGCTAACATCATAATCTGTAAACAGAACCTGGATCCATCCGAAAAAATGACGTATTGTCATTCGTGCACCCAGGTTCGTCGTTGAGTACACCATCGCAGGCGCCCCTGTCTGTCATGCGGCGTCAACGATAACCGCAGCCACGGTCTCCCAGCTGACAGTCCATGCTGCTGCAAGCGTCGTCTAACTGTTCGTGCAGATGGTTGTTGTCTTGCAAACGTCCCCATCTGTTGACTCAGGGATCGAGACGTGGCTGCACGATCCGTTACAGCCATGCGGATAAGATGCCTGTCATCTCGACTGCTAGTGGTACGAGGTCGTTGGCATCCAGCACGGCGTTCCGTATTACCCTCCTGAACCCACCGATTCCATATTCTGCTAACAGTCATTGGATCTCGACCAACTCTAGCGGCAATGGCGATACGATAAACCGCAATCGCGATAGGCTACAATCCGACCTTTATCAAAGTCGGAAAAGTGACGGTACGCAATTTTCCTCCTTACACGAGGCATCACAACAACGTTTCACCAGGCAACGCCGGTCAACTGCTGTTTGTGTATGAGAAATCGGTTGGAACTTTCCTCATGTCAGCACGTTGTAGGTGTTGCCACCTGCGCCAACCTTGTGTGAATGCTCTGAAAAGTTAATCATTTGCATATCACAGCATCTTCTTCCTGTCGGTTAAATTTCGCGTCTTTAGCACGTCATCTTTGTGGTGTAGCAATTTTAATGGCCAGTAGTGTATTTCACGCACTGTTACTATATTAGCATTGACAACTCTAACCAAACACCGCTATTCTCGGTCATTCAGTGATGGTCGTCGAGCAATGCGTTCTCAGTGCTGTGAAATTTGGTATTCTCGGCACGGTATTGAGACTGAATGTTGTAACGATTTCCGACATGGAATGTCCCTTGCGTCTACTTCCAACTACCATTCAGCTTTTAAAGTCTCGTAATTCCTGTCGTCCAACTATCATCACGTCGGAAACCTTTTCACATGAATCACCTGAGCACAAATGGCAGCTCCGCCAAGCACTGCCCTTTTATACCATGTGTACGCGATACTACCGCCTTCTGTACATGTGCATATCGCTATCTCATGACTTTTCTGACCTCAGTCTGTTCTCTACAAACACCTCGCGCTGTGTAGCGGAGGGTACTCTGTGTACCACTGTCACCCTCCCCCTCGCGTTTACTGTTCCAATCGCGAATGGTCCGCGGGAAGAATGAGTGTGGTGAAGCTTCCGTGTGGGCTCGAATATCTCTAATTTTATCTTCATGGTCTTTTTCCGAGATATAGGTAGGAGGAGGCAATACGTTTTTTGACTTTTCTAGGAACGTACGCCCTAGAAACTTGAACAATAAACCACATCGTGATGCAGAACGTTTTTCTTGCGGCGTCCACCACTTGAGTTGGTTGATCATTTCCGTGACGCTTTCGCGCTTACTAAATGAATCTGTAACGAAACGCGCTGCTCTTGTTTTTATCTTCTATATTTCCTCTATGAATCCTACCTGGTGCGAAACCCATACTGACGAGAAATATTTAAGGATTGGTAGAACGAGTGTTTTGTAAGCTACTTCCTTTGTTGATTGATATTTTCTGAGGATTCTTAAAACGAATCTTAGTCTGGCATCTGCTTACTCGCGTCTAATTTTTTGTGGTCGTTCCATTTCAAATGGCTCCGTAGGTAAACCCCTAGGTCTTTTATGGAAGTAAGTGCTTCCAGTAATTACTCTGCATATGTGTGATCATACAATAAATGGTCTTTCTGTATATGTATTCGCAACATTTTACATTTGCTGATGCTGCACCTCTACGGACAACCTTCTCTCCACACTGCATGGCTCAGCGGTTTCAACACACTGACATAAAAGCAACCGAGGCGAAGAGAACAATAGTCGGTAAGCGACTGGCTGCCATTCTCACGAGGGTGATTCGCGAAATAACTTCCATAAGTCGTTAAGAAAACTCCAATTAATATACAAAATGAGCATAAAATCTTTTCCTCATTACAAAAATTTATTTCCAGGGAACTACATTGTCCATCCAAAAATTCCAAAAACTGCTTTATTCCTGACGTGTAAGCGACGTCAGCGGAGTAACTACGGTGGCAGCTTCAAATGACAAATGTAAGCAATAGATGTGCGTTTGACCAGTGTGTTACGGACAGGCAGTGTTAATTTGTGGTAGTGTGACAACGCTGTTGAATTCACAGACAGTAGTGAAGCAACGTCTCCAAATCAAGTTTCCAACACATTCTCCAGAATATTTTGGAGAAAAAAGTGTGCAAAGTTTTCCCCGCACACCTTGACTCCCACACATAAAACAAAGTATCGTGGATGTCGGGCGAGACTTGAATCAAATGCATAACACGGACGATTCTTTTCTGGTAGAAATTATTGCGGGTGACGTGACTTGGTGTTATCAGCACGGACATACCGCAAAACGACAAGGCGCAGAAATTCACATGAAGGTTCAGCGACTTCACGACACAGCCGGCATTCAATCGAGTTCAACGCTACCCCAAACAAGATTTTGCAGACTCTTTCGTATGGTTGTGGTAACGTTCTGTGCCCGCCGGTGTAGCCGAGCGGTTCTAGCCGCTTCAGTCTGGAAACGCGTGACCGCTACAGTCACAGGTTCGAATCTTGCCTCGGGCATGGATGTGTGTGATGTCCTTAGGTTAGTTAGGTTTAAGTAGTTCTAAGTTCTAGGGGACTGATGACCTCTGATGTCAAGTCCCATAGTGCTCAGAGCCATTTTGAAGCTACGTTCTGTGCATTGTATTATTGTAGTCAAGTGGGGGAGGGGGGACGAAGGACTATGTAGAACAGCCGAAGCATTAAAAACACCAGTTTTACGTTTCTCTCCCCTTCTTTTTTTTTTACTCCAGTCTCAAAATTTTTTTGGATTGCTACAGCCATGCGGTTTGTCGCAAATGCTACCTCAAATCACAAAGTTGTTACCGACGTACTTCTCAATGGACTCTGGCATCAGGATTACATGGATTTCAACCAAGGTTAGTATTTCTACAGGAAGCTGTACCCACTTTGGGGATTACTTATACGTCAGTTGTTGGATGAAACTTTTCTGGACAGGCGGATCTATAGATACAGTGCAACATCATGGCTACCACGTTCACTAGTCACAGGCAATGACTTTTTTGGGGGTTTACATTGAGGATAAACTGATAAACTGTTCAGTAAGCAACCAAGAATAGTAAAAAATTTCTTGTGCATTATAGGTCACAGTGGCATTTTTCATAATGAAATAGCACACAACTTAGCGAAGCGAGCAATGAACTTCGGTGAAATTCTAAATGGTGGACGTATTATCAATAAATGCTAAGCTTAATCAACTAAAACGAGAGAAACGACTAGCATACGCAATGGAGTTCTATCATGATATCGAAAGCAGTAAAATATGGCTAGCTGCAGCCTAAAATAGCACTATGCTCTTGGTTTACTGATTGGTATCGGAGCAGACGATTCATAACAGCGATTATGCGCATGCACTTAAATGATAGAAAATTCCCAACCCACCGGTTCTGAATAGGATTTAAGGAATCTTCGTAATGCGATTAATGCAATGGAGAAGGATACGTGACTCATCTAGTGTTCTCCTACACCAGATACAAAGCAACAAAAATCCTTTATCAGCGCATTGGTTAAAGCTTATCTTCCTCTTCCAACGTCGGATGCAGTGTTTTCTGTCAAACCAAAAAGTGCACTAGTTTTAAATGTGATGTCCAACCACTTAAATGTGTGTGAACAAACTATCTACACAGAATGTGTATATGATTCTTGGATTTTTTATGTTGTTTTTTCTTTTTTTATTATTGTGGTATAATCACTTTATGAGTAGCTAATAGTGGTCACATGTCTCAATCTTTTGTTCATACCCTAAATATTTTTTTAAAGTAGAAGTTCACGAAGTGTGCAGTAGGATAACCACTAAGAAAGATACTCTGCAAGTGTAATGGATGGTAGTACGGGAATGGCCAAATGTCAATAAAAAAAAAACATCTGTTCAGTTTACCAATCCCTGATGTGAAAACTCGTGTGGCGTAAATACGAGATGATGTAGAGACGGTGACGGAAGAGATGGCGGCAAAAACAGGGAGACAAATTGAATTTCTACAAGATGTTCTACGGGCAACAAACGGAAGGCATGTGGAAGTGTACCCATAAAAAAAACCTTATGGGTTAAGCTACCGCTTGCAACGAACCACCTGGCTGTATTTATCATATTAGAAACACCGCCTCTAGCATTGATAATGGCCCCACCGCCAGTTATACCATATTTAGTCGAAACCACTCATTGGATAATTAAAAACAGTCCTGATTGCAAATTTCTTTTAATTGGAGTGACCGGTTTCAATCCTTAAGGATCATCTTCAGACTCCAGAACGGCAGGTGGACTTCCATAGAGCAATCTGCGTCGACCCACGACGCTGATATGACTGGGTCGACGCAGCTTGCCCTATGGAAGTCCACCTGCCGTTCTGGAGTCTGAAGATGATCCTTAAGGATTGAAACCGGTCACTCCGATTAAAAGAAATTTGCGATCAAGACTCTTTTAATTATCATATTAATATATTATTTGCTGATAATGTTTTCTAAAATTTTACACTCATTGGAAATTGGAAATTCGTGTTAAGTTCCTATGGGACCATACTGCTGAGGTTATCGGTCCCTAGACCTACACGCTACTTTATCTAAATGGTTCAAATGGCTCTGAGCACTATGGGACTTAACTTTTGAGGTCATCAGTCCCCTAGAACTTAGAACTACTTAAACCTAACTAACCTAAGGACATCACACACATCCATGCCCGAGGCAGGATTCGAACCTGCGACCGTAGCGGTCGCGCGGTTCCAGACTGTAGCGCCTAGAACCGCTCGGCCACCTCGGCCAGCTACTTTATCTGACTTCCGCTAAGGACAACAAACACAGCCATGCCCGAGGGAAGACTCGGACGTCCGACAGGGGGAGCTGCGCGAGCTGTGACAAGGCGCCCTAGACACCACGGGTGCCCCGCGCGGCAAACCACTCATTCACGTTTAGATCCATATATTTAACAAATTCTGGCGATGTCGGTTGCTACGTTTCACTCGCTGTTCCAAATAGCCATAGTCCCAGAAACTTTCTATGGGATTACGATCCGGTGATACAGTGCGCCAGTCGAGGTGTGGTAGGATTCCTGAGTGTTCGTCACACCAAGGACGTATGTACTGTCTCGGGAAGCGAGTTTGTCTACAATATACCCACCATGAGGTTGTAGATAAAAGCGCAGCACTTGGTTCGTACTCACAGTAGTATGAATCACCTATGCTACGCGAAACAGCTTCCGAAACACCTCACTAACATCTACAGCCTGATCTACACCCGTCACACAATGCGGTTAAAAGCCTTCGGAGCACTTGACACCTTGCTTCATCTGAAAATAAGTTAAATCGCAACTCGTAGAATCACACTTCACGCCTCCAGTCAGCTACTGTCCAATTTCTGTGTCGTTTGGTCCACTGAATAGCAATGGTCTTTTGCGTTGTACCCGACTGGAAATGTCCACAGCATGCAGTTCCCTTCGAAATGTTCACTTGGATACTGATTGAGAAGGACTTGCATTCACTGACTGCAGCATTTTCCATCGTGTTTAAAATCGTTTGTCACTGACAAGCAGTGAGAGTCGTCTCCGGTCCCTGTCGGTTGGAATCTTCTTACGACCACAGTTCTTATGTCCTATTACACGACTGCGTAAATACACCAACAAAACGGACAACTTCATTCACGGTGTATTCACGGACGCGTCCACACACGAGAGCTCCTTTCTGCAGGTCTATCACGTCGTAAACACATACCAGTTGATTTCAGTGGCTTATGCCGGCGGCGGGTGGGCTGCAAAGTTCGCCTGTGTAGATGACGTACTGTGACGTTTAAGAAATTTGGAAATTTGTGGTAAGATCCTATGGGACCAAACTACTTAGGTCATGGGTCCCTTAGCTTACACACTACTTAATCTAACTTAAACTAACTTACGCTAAGGATAACACACACACCCATGCCCTAGGGAGGACTCTAACCTCCGACGGGGGGAGCCAACCGTGACAAGACGCCCAAGACCGCTCGGCTACCCCGTGAGCTGTTGTCCAGGGGGTATCGGAACTGACTGCATGTTGTGTACGTTCGAAACACATTATTCGAGTGATAATGAATCACTATGGCACACTGAATACTTCGGGAAGACATATCGCTGATCAATGGCCAGTCACAGGTGACGCACGATGGTCCTCGAGTTGAATGAAGTGCCGTTATCGTCTGTGAATGACAAGAGGGTACAAACTTACCACGGAGACACTACTCTTTCTGCTTCAACCCACGACTTCAAGAAAATGATGGACGTAAACGGTTTTCTTACTGTCGCCAGTTGTTTTGCTGTCCATATACAACAACTCGCCTACTGCGTTTAATGCCACATTTCCTAATATAGTTCCATCGGCAATGCCTGATAATTCAATTTACTTCATAATCTGAAGTTTTTCAACTCTTGTGGTGTTTCCGTAGCCTTGGAGAGCGAGTTGAATTCATGGGGTAACCAAATGTTCAGGAGTTTGCTCTAAAAAATCTAACAGCTCATTAACAATATAAATAGAAAAGACCAGGTGATACTACAGCATATTTCAAAGCTATGCGTTGGCGGGTGATGTCGCAGCTCCAGAGAGACGAGGGCCTGTGCGGGTAATTGGAGGGGGTCACAGTAAAGGACGTCCGGCCAGTCGCAGCGACGCGGGGCGCAGCCCTCTCGCCAAGTTGCTCCATCTCGTCGAACGAAGCTAAGCGGAGCCTCTGTAGGAGGAACACGCTCCCACTGCGCCCTGTAATTGGCCTCAAGAAAATGGCGCACCACCGCGGCGACAGGGGACCGGCCCCTGTCGGTATGGGTAATCGACACGATCTTCTAATTAGGTCCTCTTTGAAACACTTGGCTGAGCAAAGGAGATTAATTAAACGTTCCGTCCTGCTGACGGGTGGGCAGCCGCCGGCACAAACCTTTCATCTCGACTTCGGTAGCACGCCGCATCAAACGCCTTCAGAACTAAATGTATGCAACCCGTCACACAGGGGAGCATACTCGGCCGGGCAAACGGACGTAAGCGGGCAGCTTCCGGTGCCTGGAACGCGAAGGATTCCTACAGCGGTACGACGCGAATTTCGTTCTGTATGGAATATGACACCACGTATTGGACAGCACTCGTAATACTGCCCGCTGTAAATACTGATGCAATCATCTGGGTCAGATTTAAGTTCTACAACAAGACCTCCTTTTTCACATCAATGTTTTTTTTCCATTTTTTAATATCTGAAAAGGGTGAAACGACTCGAGTATGAAGTTGCTGCGTGTGACCCGCTCATGCTTGTTAAACAAAATATTGCTACCTGCTCCAATGTTGGAAAAGCGCTTGTGTAGAACTTGGTTAGTGAAACAACCTTATTGGAATCGGCCTTTTTTATCCGGTGTAGGACTGCACAATACAACCCTCGTATAATATCTTACAAAACTGTACTTTTGTAGAAAGATATGTTTTTGGATTCAAAACCGTATGCTAAGTCTCTATGGAAAGTTGTTTAACGAGGAGGGCGGTGAAACTACTTTGCGAGAAACAAACGTTCCGGTTTCGAGTCCCGGTAGGGCACACAGATTTAATCTGTCAGTGAGGCCCATATGTATATATGCAGTTTCTGAACACCAGCAAATTGAATAGCTCTTTAAAACCCGTCATCAATTGTACGATTCGTTGTAATAAAATGACGAGAAACGTCATATTCGTGGTTACAGAATTATTGTACCTTGCGTATTATGAGACTATTCCGTTTGAAGGCAACTGCACATTGAGGATCCATCAAAAACGCATTGCTCTTGGCCCAATTTGTCATGAATAAATTGCAATTTGAAAACTACCAACGATTAAAGCTTTCAGGAGATGTAACATGCTAGGTACAGTCATCAAATACTTGTGGTTGGTTTAGCGCAGTGAGTAGCCCCATATTCAGAAAGGAAGATATGATATATTGGTGGTTCACGTCCCCGTACATCCAAATTTTTTTGTACTAACCTTCGCGTTAGTAATAGATTCTGACAGTTCCTTATTAGTTTAATGTAAGTATATACTATAATATTGACAACGGCCTTACTGCAGTGGATATACCGGTTCCCGTCGGGTCACCAAAGTTAAGCGATGTCGGGCGTGGGGCGGCACTTGTGTGGGTGACCATCCGGGCTGCCATTTTTCTGGGTGCACTCAGCCCCGTGATGCCAACTGAGGAGCTATTCGACCGAATAGTAGCGGCTCCGGTCAAAGAAAACCACCAGAACGACCGGGAGAGCGGTTTGCTGACCACACGCCACTCCTATCCGCATACTCAGTTGAGGATGGCACGGCGGTCGGATGGTCCCGATAGGCCACTTGTGGCATGAAGACGGAGTGCTTTAATGCTATAGTACTCGATGTTCTGTAAATGTAAGTCCGCTCTTTTTGAAGAGCGAGTTTGTTCGATTGGCTTAATCTACACGACAGCTTGCACTACTTGCAGAAAATTATTTTGCTCACTCTTCTTTTAAGTTTTGTACTTCACATGTTGTAAGGATTCTGCTACTGAATAGGAACAGTGATCAAGTCAGAATGACCGGGGTTTACTAAAAAGCGAGAATGTTGAAATAATTTTTACCTCATGTGGAGAACTATTGTAAAGCTGTAGCGCACTATTAGAAATGGAACTTTTATAAGCTGATGTCCTTCCTGACTCGACATGGTACTCTCTTTTTTGCGTTATAATATGTTCACAAATATTGAAGTTTTTATTTATACTTCAGACAGAACAACATGACTAGCATACGAACAAGCGAGCAAACGTGCGTTTTAATAGAGTTAATACAATAAACGGTGTGATTTAGGAGCCAGATAGAGCAGACAACTGCCGCTGGAGCGCGTTGCAATTGCATATATCACGTTGGGGCGCACGTACCGTATGCACAAACCGCATCGTTCTCAGCGTTCAGCAGCACGTTGAACTCGACACGCTCAACGCTGACATTGGACAGCTCGGTCCGTCTATACAAACCTTAGACATGTGGACGTTGGTGCCCCCTGTTTGCACTCTTGGATGCAAGAATAATCAAAGGCATGAAACAGATACTCACTGGCGATACAGACTGATTTATTAATTCCAAATCCTTAAGTACTATGCAAAACGTGACAACTGCGAATACGTCCGCCCACACACGTACAACAACAACCTCCATAGCTCCTCCAACTCAGCGTTTATTCTCCCCCCCTCTCTGTTTATCGATACACACACACACACACACACACACACAAAAAAAAGTTTTGCATCACCTTGGTTCCGAGAGTTCCGGAATCTGTACATAAAACTGGAATAGAGGTCAACATAAACATCATTTCCTCCCTTTTTATTGCTCATGAAAACCACACATTGCCATGTTGTACCACCATGAGATCTCCAGAGGTGGTGATTCAGAATGCTGTACACATCGGTACATCTAACACCCAATAGCACGTCCTCCTGCATTGATGCATGCCTGTATTCGTCGGGGCGTACATCCACAAGTTCATCAAGGCACTGTTAGTCCAGATTGTCCCACTCCTCAACGGCGATTCGGCGTAGATCCCTCAGATTGGTTGGTGGGTCACGTCGTCCATAACAGCGCTTTTCAATCTATCCCAGGCATGTTCGATAGGGTTCATGTCTGGAGAACATGCTGGCCATTCTAGTCGAGCGATGTCGTTATCCTGAAGGAAGTCATTCACAAGATGTAAGATGTGCACGATGTGGGCGCGAATTGTCGTCCATGAAGACTAATACCTCGGCAATATGCTGCCGATATGTTTGCACTATCGGTCGAAGGATGGCATTCACGTATCGTACAGCCGTTACGGCGCCTTCCATGACCACCAGCGGCATACGTCGGCCCCACATAATGCTATCCCAAAACAGCAGGGAACCTCCACCTTGTTGCAGTCGCTGGACAGTGCGTCTAAGGCGTTCAGCCTAACCGGGTTGCCTCAAACACATCTCCGACGATTGTCTGCTTGAAGGTATATGCGACACTCATCGGTGAAGAGAACGTGATGCGAATCCTGAGCAGTCCATTCGGCATGTTGTTGGACCCATCTGTACCGCATTGCATGGAGTCGTGGTTGCAAAGATCGACCTCGCCATAGACGTCGGGAGTGAAGTTGCGCATCATGCAGCGTATTGCGAACAGTTTGAGTCGTAACACGACGTCAAATGGCTGCACGAAAAGCATTATTCAACATGGTGGCATTGCTGACAGGGTTCCTCCGAGCCATAATCCGCAGGTAGCGGTCATCTACTTCAGTAGTAGCCCTTGGGCGGGCTGAGCGAAGGATGTCATTGACAGTTCCTGTCTGTCTGTATCTCCTCCGTGTCCGAACAATATCGCTTGGGTTCACTCCGAGACGCCTAGACACCTCCCTTGTTGATAGCCCTTCCTGGCACAAATTAACAATGCAATCGAACCGCGGCATGGACCGGCTAGGTATGGTTGAACTACAGACAACACGAACCTTGTACCTGGTGGAATGACAAACTGATCGGCTGTCGGACGCCCTCCGTCTGACAGCCGCTGCTCATGCATGGTAGTTTACATCTTTGGGCGGGTTCAGTGACATCTCTGAGCAGTCAAAGCGACTGTGTGATACAGTATTCACAGTCAACGTCTATCTTCAGGAGTTCTGGGAATCGGGGTGATGCAAAACGTTTTTTGATGTGTGTGTGTGTTTTCTCAATCTGTCTTCCTAGCAGTCCGGCTTATCATGTGGAAGGAGAAATACGGAATATTTGGATTTGGTGTGCTGTCAACAACGAGGTTGTTACTGAAAGATAGCGATGGAAATCGGTCATGTTATCTCACAGGAACCATCCTTGAATTTGCCTTAAACGATTCACGCAGACTACATCAAAATTGAATACTGATACAGGATGCAGAATTGAATCGCCTTTCTCCCGAGTGCGGTTCCTCAATCACTGCGCCACCTAACGCGATTATTCCCGTTGAAGCTACTGCAGCGATTTCGTCTACTGCTTTACCATCACTTTCGTTGTCTTCCGTTCCTCAATCCTGATTGAATATCCTTAAAGAATTTCCATTTGAAACGCGTCAACATTTGCACACCATTCAGGAAAATCTTTCACAGATCAGTTACGAACTGATATTTTTACAACCACTTAAACTCAATATTACGTTAGCTTCCACCAAATAATCGTCTCCGTTATCCACCAACATCTACTATTCTAGTAGCCAACAGTGCAAGGAAAAAAAAATAGGTTCTTCAGATATTATCGTGGATACAAAACTCATTTTCCTTATGACTATGCGGACTAGTATTAACAAACTACAGCAATGTGTAAAATGTTCCATGCGGAAATGTTCTGTGTGGGTAAGCTACATGCTAAGATCTATGATATAATAGCTCAGGTAACACTAGAACATACAATGCATGCTTCTAGCTGCTGCTTTGTTCAGATGTCATATTCCTACCACAGCAACAGAATGAAAACTACGAACAAAGTAACAATTGTTCTTCATTCCGGTATTCATGAAAAACAATAAATATGTATTGTTGGACAAGGGTGAGAGAGAGGCGAATTTTGTAAATAGGATGCAGCTGCTGTAGTCCAGGACATCACGGTTTAAACAACAGTGCTACACTGATTTGAAAAGAGAAGCAAACTTTCTCACTTACCTGACATAGCTCCGCCTGACGTCGACCTCAGACCTGTATAGAAGAAGAACTTATAAGTATAGATTCATCTCTAGCAACACAAGTAAGTATGATACAGTGCTTACGCAACAAGCTGTGACTGCAGAGCCGCCCAATAGCAGTGTAAAATATGACTGGCTGAGCCGGCGTTTGACTTACAAAATATGGAGCCCAGAAATGAGACGGGCGAATGGCGGCCTGTGGAATTTGTCGCGAGAGCGGGGTAAGTGGGTCGGACACGCGACGCCACGCCCAGCTAATACGTGGAGTAGCCGGCAGCACGCACGCGACGTAGGCGAGCGCCGACGCGTCCAACGCGAGTTATGCTGTTCCCACGTACACCGAGGAATCCGCAGGCGTCCCATCTAAGATCCGATTTAGAGTGATTGGCATACTTCTACAGTCCGATTTACAGTAGTCTGCATATCTCTACGACAGCTACCAGGCTCGACCGCTCCCGTCACCAACACATCACTGGCAGTTGTATAAGCACTGTCGGTTCCCAATGTCAACCACCCCCGCTGCGCAAACCATTAAGCCTAAATGTTCTGAGCAGCCGCTGTAGTAGGAAATCCGCGTAAAGTGACTGGGTGTTACAGTAATCTTTTTAGCAAAACTTGTTAACCCCTGCATAATCTCTGCCAGTCTCTGCGCCCTAAACAGTGTGATAATGATGATGGTACACTGGGGGTATGAATTAAAAAACGCCTTCAGTCACAAGTTTTCGTGTTTTATTAAGTACACGATGCATTTCGGACCCTCTGGGTCCATCATCAGGTATAATTTGTTTTAATACATGCTTTATTTTTTCCCTTGAATGAGGTGAAATGCATACTCCTGTCACTAAAAGGTTTGATGTTAGGTTATGAATTACGAAAGTCAAATGGGAAAATTTGTGCGAAACAGTGGAAAAAATGAACAGTGTAAACTTACCACATAATCCAAGAAAAGCGTTTTTAACGTTTTAGCACCAGTATACACATATGTGGAAAGTTTACACTGCTCATTTTTCCACTATTTTGCACACATTTTTCGCATTTGACTTAAATTCATAACCTAAAATCAAACCTTTTCGTGACAGGAATATGCATTTCACTTCATTCAAGGGAAAAAATAAAGCATGTATTAAGACAAATTACACCTGATGATGGACCCACAGGGTCCGAAATGCATTGTGTACTTAATAAAACACGAGAAGTTGTGACTGAAGGAGTTTTTTAATTCGTACCTCCAGCATATTGAATACAGACATGTTTGAAGCTGCGAAATATGGATAAAATTAAGATGATGGTGATGTGATTATTATTATTATTGTGGTGGTGGTTCAAATGGCTCTGAGCACTATGGGACTTAACTTCTGAGGTCATCAGTCCCTTAGAACTTAGAACTACTTAAACCTAACTAACCTAAGGACATCACACACATCCATGCCCGAGGCAGGGTTCGAACCTGCGACCGTAGCGGTCGCGCGGTTCCAGTCTGTAGCGCCTAGAACCGCTCGGCCACACCAGCCGGCGGTGGTGGTGGTGGACGATTGCGGTAAGGCCGCTATACTCAAGAAATTACCACCAGATCTACGATAAATAAAACTCAGCAGTGATAACTGTAAGATATCTATTCCCTTATTCGTATCTTTCACGGCCAAGTGTCTCTATAAAACCAGCTGTGTTGATGTAACCACGGCGATCGAACCAATCTTTATGCTGCGCAGGTTAGAGTGGACATCTTACTCCCAAGGAACATGCACCTGAAGACTAAAACTGGAACTGTGTGCCTACCTGAACATGCCCTGTGAAAATCACCAACCTTTCCATTAAAACCTTTACACTCAGTTAGTGTCAACAGATATGAAAAGGATTCGAAAGCATACACTGATTACACTGAACTGATAGGTTTATTGTCTCTAGTACAACGCACGGCACAGGTAATCATTGCTTCTACCGATCTTTGCCAACGTCTGGCTTCTAATACTGATAAGTTATCAATCCCGTCCACGATCAATGCTACATTTAATGGACCTATCGAACTTGTCACAGCACGCGGCCCTGTATCATCCAACCACATCTGACGTCCAGTCACGACTTCCCATTACTCACTGCCTTCCGTGCCACCCCTGCAACAGTTGGCGCCAAACCGAGCATCTCGATCACTGGGGTTCCCCAGGTGACAATGCTGCTGCGCTAGGCCGCTATATGTAAGTTTCTCTTTGAAACTACACTCCTGGAAATTGAAATAAGAACACCGTGAATTCATTGTCCCAGGAAGGGGAAACTTTATTGACACATTCCTGGGGTCAGATACATCACATGATCACACTGACAGAACCACAGGCACATAGACACAGGCAACAGAGCATGCACAATGTCGGCACTAGTACAGTGTATATCCACCTTTCGCAGCAATGCAGGCTGCTATTCTCCCATGGAGACGATCGTAGAGATGCTGGATGTAGTCCTGTGGAACGGCTTGCCATGCCATTTCCACCTGGTGTCTCAGTTGGACCAGCGTTCGTGCTGGACGTGCAGACCGCGTGAGACGACGCTTCATCCAGTCCCAAACATGCTCAATGGGGGACAGATCCGGAGATCTTGCTGGCCAGGGTAGTTGACTTACATCTTCTAGAGCACGTTGGGTGGCACGGGATACATGCGGACGTGCATTGTCCTGTTGGAACAGCAAGTTCCCTTGCCGGTCTAGGAATGGTAGAACGATGGGTTCGATGACGGTTTGGATGTACCGTGCACTATTCAGTGTCCCCTCGACGATCACCAGTGGTGTACGGCCAGTGTAGGATCATGATGCCGGGTGTTGGCCCTGTGTGCCTCGGTCGTATGCAGTCCTGATTGTGGCGCTCACCTGCACGGCGCCAAACACGCATACGACCATCATTGGCACCAAGGCAGAAGCGACTCTCATCGATGAAGACGACACGTCTCCATTCGTCCCTCCATTCACGCCTGTCGCGACACCACTGGAGGCGGGCTGCACGATGTTGGGGCGTGAGCGGAAGACGGCCTAACGGTGTGCGGGACCGTAGCCCAGCTTCATGGAGACGGTTGCGAATGGTCCTCGCCGATACCCCAGGAGCAACAGTGTCCCTAATTTGCTGGGAAGTGGTGGTGCGGTCCCCTACGGCACTGCGTAGGATCCTACGGTCTTGGCGTGCATCCGTGCGTCGCTGCGGTCCGGTCCCAGGTCGACGGGCACGTGCACCTTCCGCCGACCACTGGCGACAACATCGATGTACTGTGGAGACCTCACGCCCCACGTGTTGAGCAATTCGGCGGTACGTCCACCCGGCCTCCCGCATGCCCACTATACGCCCTCGCTCAAAGTCCGTCAACTGCACATACGGTTCACGTCCACGCTGTCGCGGCATGCTACCAGTGTTAAAGACTGCGATGGAGCTCCGTAAGCCACGGCAAGCTGGCTGACACTGACGGCGGCGGTGCACAAATGCTGCGCAGCTAGCGCCATTCGACGGCCAACACCGCGGTTCCTGGTGTGTCCGCTGTGCCGTGCGTGTGATCATTGCTTGTACAGCCCTCTCGCAGTGTCCGGAGCAAGTATGGTGGGTCTGACACACCGGTGTCAATGTGTTCTTTTTTCCATTTCCAGGAGTGTATATATCTAACCTTACACAGTGAAACAAACCGTCACGTACGGAAATCCGTCGAGAAAGTGGCGGACAGCAGCACCCACACAAAAGAGAAAATCCGCTGCGTGAAGGAGAAAGCTTATTTGAAATGTATGAAGACACCGACAAGCAAATATTTGCAAGACACCTTGAGGAAATTGCCTACAAACTTAAGGTAGATGAAAAAAGCTAATCCTCATTTACTTGCAGGAACCGGAGACCACACTGTGTTACTGTACAGCATTACTCGCGCAGTCAGAAATAGATCACGCGGAGTACGTTTCAAGGAAACAACAATTCCGAAATCCTAAGCTGCCTGGAAATTACTAGCAGAAGTTTATTGATCGCGAGCAACGCGGAAGCGGTCGTAGGCGGGAGCGGAATTAATTAGGAAACGCCAAAAATCGTCAAATCTGCCTTCCCCAGGAGCCACCCGGGGCGCTGCGAAAATAACTGACATTTGACAGCGTCCGCTGGGTAATAGCTGACGGTGGCGGTGCCGGAGGCAGGCGCTCTGCTGATGAAATAATCTAATCAGATACCAGCGCCGGTAATCACGTTCGAAGAACCAATTAAGTCGGTAACCGCCGCTGCCGATGAATCATTACTTCCACAACCCTGCCGGGAGTCTAAACATCGAGACACTATCGACTGCACGGCTATGAGGTGGTTGTGCGACTCTCTTCCTAATTTGTAAACTGCATAGGGATGCTGAGGGACAAACATTCTCCACGCATTCGCCAAACACAAACCCTTTCATCGGATTGTCACAGGGTATAGCGTGATTCATCATTCCCGATGACTCGTTTCCAGTCATCCACTGTCCAGTGGCGTCGCTTTTTTTCGCCACCTCAAGAGTCACTGCAGGAGACGACGAGCTCCTAGACCATTGCACCTCTTTGTTTTTAACTCCCTTCGCACAGTCACTATGCTAGCTCGACTGCTTGTAGCACTTTCATTCCGCTAACTTCCTGTGATCTTTTTACAACCACCCTCCGCCAATATCAACGGTCCCTGCCCGTCAATACGTGAGGGTCACCTGGTCTTTGTTTAGCTGTGGTTGTTCCTTCGCGTTTCCACTTCACAGTCACATCACCGACAATCTACTTGGGCAGCATTACAAGTGTGTAACTAGGCTGTTTAGGTTTTTATGTTGGTAACGCCACGTAGTGCTCTGTATGAAAATCACTGACTGTGCTGTGTGCAATCTGTGGCATTGTTGGAACATTCGCTATTGTAGTGTTGGGCAGATGGATGTGAACAGCGCGTAGCGTTGCGCAGTTGGAGGTGAGCCGCCAGCAGTGGTGGACGTGCGGCGAGAGATGGCAGAGTTTCGAGATCGGACGATCTTGGACGTGTGTCCATCAGAAAAAGGAAATTTGTAAGACTGGATGTCATGAACTGATATATGAGTTTTGACACTATTAAGGTAAATACATTCTTTGTTCTCCATCAAACTCTTTCATTTGCTAACTATGCCTATCAGTAGTTAGTGCCTTCAGTAGTTAGAATCTTTTATTTAGCTGGCAGTATTGGCGTTCGCTGTGTTGCAGTAGTTTGAGTAACGAAGATTTTTGTGAGGTAAGTGATTTCATGAAAGGTATAAGTTATTGTTAGTCAGGGCCATTCTTTTGTAGGGATTATTGATAGATTGCGTTGCGCCTAAAAATATTGTGTGTCAGTTTAGTGTTGATCAGAATAAGTAAAGAGAGAAATGTCTGAGTACGTTCAGTTTTGCTCAGCTGTTTGAATATCAAATGACGTAAGAGGTTTACCAGCATTGTCAGTATCAATTTTTCTAAGGGGATGTTTCAAGTGTTGAATGTCTACTGTCGATTTGTTACTCATGTGACCTCCAGTGACCAGTTAACGTTCCAAGTCACTGAGATCTCCTGACCAGGTCATTCTTCTGTTCCTATTTCTCTGCTGACAACACAATACTCGCCGTTTCCTTTTATACTGGCGGGTCCACCTCTCGTGAAATTTTGCGGTCAGTTCCGCATTTCCAAGGGGTGTCCAGATACCTTTGATCAGACAGAGCATGTATATAAGGTTGTATACAAAAATTCCCACTGCTGTGGACGTCTCTCCTCATTTCCTCTCTCAAGCGCCTAAGAACATCACGACAGAACTCCTTTTTGACAGTCTGACTACAAAGGACGAACTCGTTATGAATACTCCCGTCAATTTTAAAAAAAAAAAAAAATTGGTTTTATGCTCAGTTTGGCCGAAGGGAATGTGGACTCTTACACTCCGACGATTGCTGTTTAGTTTCAGGATCATTGGCGTAAAAGCAATTCTCGTCACTAGCAACAGCCTTTGAAAGGAAGTCTGCATCGTTTTGGATCAATCGTAGCACAGACTTCGTCGCAATCCCTCTCACGTTCAATTCTTCTGACAGAACACAATCGTACGTACCATAACATACTCCTTATGTCTTGCACAGATCTTGGATGGTCTGTCTATGATCTTGCATTAACTTAAAGTGCTTACTCCGAAAGGTTGCTTCACATATGGTGCGTTTCTGCATTTCGTGGTTAAATAATACCTTGTACAGATCTTTCAGGTAAACCATCGTGAACTCAGGGAAACACGACAATCGAAACATACTCATACTCACCAACAACTGACTGGAGCACTCAGTGTGCAGCCCCAGTTGCCATACTGATTCAAGAAAGATGTATGGGAAGACATCTGGCGATATTTCGGTGTAGCTAAAAACATCTGCGCACAAAACTTGAATTTCGGGAATTTTTGGACACAACCCCGCAATATTAACTTTATGACCGGTTTAGACTTTACGTAGTGATCATATTATATTGTGGTTTATACGTCAGCAGTCTGAGGATCACCTTAAAGGTTTCAAACCAGCCATAAAGCTAAGTGTTTTACGCCATCAGAACTGTTAAAAATATATTACGATAATTAGCTTCTGCCATTGAAAGTATTTCCGCAAAAGAAGTTAAAAAGCCCAAGGCACTCTCGTACTGAGGTGGTGAATTACTTCTGACTCGGTATGAAACTGTATTTAACATCTGTATCGTGTGACGATCAAAAAATATAAACCGAAAAAAAAGCGTCATAAGCTACGTCTGATGCACAGTTCTGCGCGAATGATTTGAAGCCTATCAAATGTTATGCTGCAGGAGACTGCTGAACATTAGGGATTGTTAGAGTAAGGAATGCACACATCCTGCGACGAGAAAAACTGTCTAATAAATAACGTAATGAATGGAAGAGAGAAAATGGATTGGAGAATATTACGATATGAGTGATTGCTAATATCTTTACTTGAGAAGACAGTGCAAAGAAATTAGGAGGGGCAGGTGTAGATAGGAGCATATAAGGGAGATCGTTGACGGTGTAGGATGCAGACATTATGAGGACATATTGAGGATAGCTGGCGAGTGACAGGACTGGATAGCCACATTATCAGTTCAACCTTAAGGACAATAATCGTGGCCCCAGAACGGTTTGGAGCCCCGTTTGTGTTGTTAAAGGCAAGCCTGATATGAATGGACGTGAGAGGGTGAAACCTAATGTCAGCATAAAACCTACTCTTTTCGAATAGCATCAAGGAGGCGGGTCAGCTTAACATCGCCTTCTGAAGGACGGACAACAATCAACAGCGTTACACGAAAGGTTTCGCCAACTTAGCTGACGCCGGGTCTGGTGACAACATCTCCTTTCTGGCATTCTGTCGCGTCTCCACGTCGACCCACCTTACTGTGTTGATTCCATCTAACTGATTGCCACATACACACCACTTCACTGCTATCACGTCAGAAGTGAAGGGTCACGTGACCGCCTGGTAAGAGATCTACACGATCTAAAGAGCTACAAAGCGACCAGTGCGCTCTTTTGATGAACTGATTAATATCGGACTTTTCAGGAGGAATAGTAATTATTTACAGAGGTGGCAGTATAGACTTATTCGAATAAACATTCCATATAACGCGTATTCAGGTTGATTGTTTGACTGATTTGGGGCAGGGGACGAAACAGCGAAGTGATCGATCCCATCGGATTAGGGAAGGATGGGGGAAGGAAGTCGGCCGTGCCCTTCCAAAGGAACCATCCCGCCATTTGCCTGAAGTGATTTAGGGAAATCACGGAGACGCGGGATTGAACCGTCGTCCTCACGAATGCGAGTCCAATGGGCTAACCACTGCGCTACCTCGCTCGGCACACGTATTCACCCTTCAATAGTTACAAAGAACAGCTGGTTAGAGAGGTAAGTCTTCTTTTCGGATTTTGGTGTTCCAGTTGCATTGGTTTCATTTATTATCATTTTTGTTTTGAAGTTCAAGTTGTGAAGTTGTGCTAGAGTTTAGGTAACTGAACTTGTCACTGCAACTGTGATTTATTGACCATTGTAACATGTAGTTTAAGGATGTGGCGTATATTTGTACAGGTTGGCCAGAAACAGTCTGAAAAGCTTCTAACGGTGTTGCAAGTGAGGGTATACTAAGAAATAAAGAGGTTGTGCTGAGAAATGATGCTTAAGAAAAAAAGTTGATACGTTGCGCCGTTCCAGAGTTATTTATCATTGCAGGTAGCCAATCAAGTCGTCGTGCCCGTAAATTCAAGCAGCCTGCCAGAGGCGGTGTCGCTAAATTTCTTCTTCGGTTGGTTTCCTCAAAGCAAACTTAGCTATTGTTCACCTAGCTCAAATTTATCACTTCCGGAAGCGCGTGCAAGTGTTAGAATTTTCGCGCGCAACGATTTCATTGGTTAACTGCAATGCTGCATAACTCGGAAAAGGCGCTACGCTTTGATTCTTTTATTAACAATTATTTATCAGCACAAGCTACCTTGCAACATCCTTATAAGCTTTTCAGATGTTTCTGACGACCATGTAAATGCCGAGTGATAATAGTGTACTTTTTTTTTTTTTTTTTTAATGGAAACGCTGCTGATCCTTGTACAGAATACGATAGATTATGGAGTGTACCAGACTCAAGAATGTTTACTCGTTTTTTCACTACAGTATGCGAGACTGATGCAGTGACAAGCAATCATATTTCATCTAAACGTGCAAATGAACAGTGTGTGGAGGACGTAAGAGCTATTACTCAGTTGGTACAACACCGTCTTTCAAGAAGCACACGCAGGAGTTTAGCGCGTAGCGGTGTTCCACTTACAAAAATACGCGGAAATTACATACGCACGGTCTCTATAGGGTGTCCCAGAAATGTTGCGACAAGCTTTGGGGATTGCAGTCGAGGATAGGAACCCCTATCCGGAAACGTCTTCCAACGGTGCTACAGACCGTCGAAGTTGTAGGCGCCGGCGCTGGCGCTTGCTACTTGACCACCCTATCGGCAGCAAACGTGATTCTCTGCGCTGACAGACTGCAGGCGTTAAGTCCCGCAATGCTGTTTGTTATCAAGTGATCGTTACTGATTGCCACGATCGCCAGCGCAGAAGACGGAGCTAGCTGCTGCGTAGAAAGGTTTTGTCTCATATGAATGCGATGATTTGTTACATCGGTGAATGATGGTTCCGGACACGGGTTTCCATCCACACAGTTTATTGTTCTCCTGGAACTCTCTAACTTCCATGTTTTTCGGTATACAGTAGCAAAAATGCAGATGGAATACCATGTCCGAAACCACCATCCACCAAGGCAACAGTACATCTCTTATTCATACGAGACACGGCTTGTCTACGCAGCAGCTTCCCTGCTGGCGATCGTGGCAATTAGTCGCGATTACTGAATAACAAACAAAGCTGCGATATGTTTCGCCTACAGTCCCTCAGAGTACAAAGTTACTTTTGCTGCTGAAGGAGTGGCCTGATGGAGACGCTCCGTACACGGGTTCGCGTGCTCGATTTATTCCTCAAAATATCTTCTACAACCCCTCGACGTTTATTGCAACATTTCTGGGAGACCCTGCATACAATCATTTACCCACGAGAAAGAGATGAAGGTGGACGATTGGAAATTTGTCTAGTATGAGATTTTCACTCTGCAGCGGAATGTGCGCTGTTATGAAACTTTCCTGGCAGATTAAAACTGTGTGCCGGACCGAGACTCGAACTCGGGGCCTTTGCCTTTCGCAGGCAAGTGCTCTACCATCTGAGCTACCCAAGCACGACTCACGCTCCGTCCTCACAGCTTTATTGCCGCCAGTACCTCGTCTCCTACTTTCCAAACTTCACAGAAGCTCTTCTGTAAACCTAGCAGAACTAGCACTCCTGGAAGAAAGGACATTGCGGAGACATGGCTTAGCCACAGCCTGAGGGAAGTAAATCTGTGAGGACGGGGCGTCAGTCGTGCTTGGGTAGCTCAGATGGTAGAGCTCTTGCCCGCGAAAGGCAAAGGTCCCGAGTTCGAGTCTCGCTCCGACACACAGTTTTAATCTGCCAGGAAAGTTTCGTTGGAATTTTGTCGTTGACCAACAGCAAATAGCCGATTAATCCCGTTAATACCGTTATTGATGAAGTAACAAACTCGTAACGGTATAACTAAGTCTCGTGACTTACATCTGTGGTCCGTTTCAGGAACACTTCTTGTACATCTGGTGTAGTGTGGTAAGAGAGATAATAAGTTGATTCGGCCTGTTTGTTATCACATCATCTTACAGGACCGTTTTATCTTGATTTTCTTGAAAACGAGCTTTCAGCGTTGCTGAAAGAATTTATTCTGGCTACAAGGACGGTCATATTTTTCCAGCAAGTTGGGGGGCCTCCACATTGTGGTCATCAGGTGACTATCATCGAAACCTAATATTCCGCGTAAAATGCATCTTCATAAACAGTCACGTTTCTTGGCCACCAAGATCCCCAGTCTTTATCGTTTTATATTTCTGCCTGTAGGGATGGCTGGAAGGCGAATTCTACAAAGAAAAAGTAAATACGAGAGACGAATTGATCATTCGGATAATGAATAGCGCCGCCCTCGTAAAAGAATGCGAAGACGACCTCAGGAAAGCTAAGCGTTGTGTTGTCAAGAGAATTCGTAAGTGCACTGAAGTCGGAGGTGGAATTTATTGCAATAAACTTTCAACTTAATCATTTCCATTTGCTTAACACCATCTGTGAGCATTTGTTTGGCTTATATTCTAACAGCTGTATCTCTGTAACCAATAAAAAATGGACGCACATTATATGGAATTTTTTACAGTAATTAGTCTATACTACCAGCTCTTAAAGTATTTACCATTCCTCCTGAAAAAACTGTGTATTTTGCTCGGTAACATTACCTCGGCAGTAACAGAGATTAGTATTTGGAAACACTAATCACAATGGTTGGTGAGGGATGTGACGTAATATCTGAATGTCTGAAGTAACATCATAAAGTTTCAAAAACTAAACTCTACGAAGTGCCACAATGTCTTATGATAGTACGCTCCATGCGCTCTGTGCGACATCAAACTACGCGTCCGAAAATATATTAAGAATAGCACAATGCGAAAACAGCATAGAAATGTTTGTCTTGAGACAATTAGTAAAACTGACCAGAACAGGGTTGTAGAGGCTCACTAGCTGGGATGTTCACTAGGAGAGATTTCACAGTGCTTACAGGTCTCCATGTGGAAAGGTAGCAATAATCCTACGAAGTGGAAAGTTTGGGAAGCACCAAACCGGACCGTTGCTGTGCTAGGCGTAAGAAAATGACCACCGAATTCTAATAAATTGATTGATTAATTGAAGGGGCTTATTGGACTAAAGGGCGAGGTCATCAGTCCCGCGATTCCAAAGTTACACACGGAAGAGAGGGGGTCCGCTAAAAATGTACGGATCCAGCCAGAGGAGTCAAACTATTAAAACGAGGAAGTTAAAAAACAAATGCAGGAGAATGTATAAAAGGGTAGCCCAAATCTAAAAACTGAGAAAACAGAGGGATGAAAGAACAGTCTTTGCAAGGGAAAGTGGTCACGGGTCCCGGATCGAGAAAACATGAGGAGAGGCCCCAACTACAACCACTGTGCCCCTGCGCCAGCAGTAAAGCAAAACCTTACATCTGAAAATGAAAACCACTTTCACGAAGGAAACTGAAGACCAGTTTAACCATCCGTGAATCGTCTGCTAATATTAAATTTAAGGAATTTGGAAGAATATACTTAGTACGATGGGCCAAAAGGAGGGGACATTCCACCAATATATGGGATACCGTCAGCCCGGCTCCACAATCACATTGCAGGGGTGGTTCGTTACGCAAGAGGAAACAATGAATGAGCCTGGTATGATCAATGCGTAGACTCCTTCCGAGAGGAGAGGAAGGAAGAGCGACAAACTGCAGTAGCCTCTCGGATTTTGCGGAGTTTATTACTGAGAGCAGTAACGCACCAGATGTCATTCCACTTTTGGGCAAGAAGACATTTGATGTAGATCGGCATAACTACAGCTGGAATCATGAAAGGGAATGGGGGATAAGTACCTCCTTCTCTAGCCAAACGATCAGCCAGTTCATTCTCTGGGATGCCTAATTGACTTGGGACCCAGAGAAAGGAAACTGAGCAGGCGGCACGACCAAGGGCAGAGAGAAGGTCATGGATAGCAGAGACCAAAGGGTTGCATCAGTATACAGCCTTAAAGATGCTCATTTAGTCAGTACATATTAAAACACTGTGGAAGGAGGCCTGAGAAACAAAACGGAGGGCCCTGTTGATGGCTAGTAGCTATGCTTGAATACACTACATGATCCCAGCAACAAATGGTGTTCTAAGCCAGTAGGAGACGTGAAAGGGTATCCCGCCTTATCTACCGTCTTAGAACAATCAGTGTAGGTAAAAGATGCCGGAAAACCATCGGGGCGACAGAGATCTTAGGACCCTGGAACAGGTCGGTCCTAATCTGTGGTCAGGTACCTTTCAGGGGAGTTGCAGGGTGGGAGAGAATACATGGAAAACATTCCAGTGAGTGTAGATGGAGATCCGAACAGAGGGAAGTCAGACGCATCCCAATCGGCAATCCCACCCGTGGAGGGTTATCAGGAGGGAGACAGTCCTCGTTTCCAAAGAGGACTGGGTACACGGGATGGTCAGGGAATCGGCGAATGGTGATTGCGTAAGAAACCAGAAGTTGGTTTCATCGTGTCTGTAGAGGGGTAATCCCCGCTTCGGGAGGAAACTGACAACTGGACTAGTGGGGAAAAGCACCAATAGCCAGACGCACCCCACAATGGTGAACATGATCAAGTATTTTCACAGTGGAAGGAGCCGCTGAGCCATAAACCTGACTATCATAATCTAGTCTGGACAAGACCAGAGCACTGTAAAGATGGATAGCACGATCTGCACCCCAAGATGTGTGGGCCAGAAGGCGAAGAGCATTAAGCTTCTGCATGCATGTAGTCTTCAGGTGGCTATCATGGGGCAACCATGTCACCGTTTTATCAAAAATCAGGCCCAAGAAACGGGACTATGCTACAACACTGAAGAGCTGGTCGCCTGAATGAAGTTCTGGATTGTGGTGTACTGTGAGTCGACGACAAAAATGTCCTCCGCGTTTTGGAGGGAGAAAACTGGAAGGCATGGGAGACGGCCCACACAGAGGCCCGTTGGATGGCACCTTGGACCCGGCGCTCAGTAGATACTACCGAGTGGGAGCTGCACCAGATGCAAAAATCATCGACATACAACGCCGGGGTAACCATAGGCCCAACACAGGTTGCGAGCCCAGTAATGGTTCACACTAAAAAACAGAAAATTTAGAAGTGGAGGTCAAACCTCAAGCGGGAACCTAAACGTCAAAAAGGATGAAAAAGAACAGGCAGAAGGAGCAAAACTGCAAGCAATACGGGGAACCAGGTGGATAGCAAGATCGACATAAATCAGAACACCGAGGGATGGGAGGAGGGGAGAGCGGGGAAGAAGCGAGGAAGGAGCGAGGATTGGGAGGGAGGGTCGGGGTGAAGGAAATGCAGACAGGGAAGGAAGAATGGGCTGCAACAGTTCGGGGCCCTGTGCGCGCCACACACGAACTCACGAAAGAACCGTGAGCCCCTGGGGGGGACTGAACTCTACAGTATGCTTTACTAACAAATCGTGATACCTGAGCTGCTGTAGTGTCCAGGCCAGTTTAACTACAGAGATCAGTGAGGAAACGAACTGTCGAGCCGCGATCGGACTACGACTCAGGAGCATGCACAGCCTGACGCAAGCCACCGATCATAAGAATGAATGAGAGTTATGGGTGGGAGTGGGTCAAACAACGCCGTCACTGTTCGGTACAGGAGTGCAAGACGGTTAAATTAAGTGCTGTCTCGCATCCCATGGCGTGGTCTTCAGTCGTGTAGATCTAGCCAATGTCCGCAAATAATTTTGGCAGAATGTGTTGTGACGACAGTGATTTTCGGCGGAGGTGGAGGTTGTTTTTCTTGTTTACGCTCCAGCAAAGGCAAAATTATAAAATGAATTCAGCTGTTTGCAAAGCAGTTACGAGTGAGATCAACTGGCCGAAAACCATGGCAATAACTGTTTACAGTGCATCAGTAAGTATGGAAACAATTCTGCTTTCAGTGAATCAGCAGCTAAAGAAAATCCTTCCTTGAAGATTACAAACTGCAATAATAAGCTCCTCTACTTGCACGGCTGGAACCCTTGAAAACGATGTACAAGTAAGTGGCCGCTGACAACTGGCTGGTAAAAATTGTGCTGGCTGTATAAAAATCTCGACACTGCTCTTCAGGATATTCAGTACAGTAATACGGAAAATTGAAAAGAAAATCTACGGCGTCCAATAGTGATAACTATCCTCAAAAGTTGAGGAACGCCGAATAGCACCCAGAATGGCCATTTCATGTGGTGTAATTAACTTTACTACATTACTTTAGTTACTAGCCTGGATTACCCTTGCACTCTGACATGCATACGAACTCTCTTTTTCCTGTCGACAAGAAATGGAAAATGTAACGCGAACTGCCGAAAATCCATCTGTATGTAAATTTTTTCCGAGGGATTCCCGAAAAAGGAACAAAATTGACTGGCAATTCTACTTCAGGGTGCACAGGAAAAAGAGGAGACTAGTAGCTGACGATTCAAATCTCGCCTCACACTGGCACCGTGCCGCGCGCTGCGATCCAACAAAATTGGCTGCAAAATGAAAAAGAGCCAGTTTCGTGGAGTGTTCCGTAGCGGCCGTGTGTCACCAACACTCACCGCGTCACCAGGCTACCTCGGTGATCCCTGCTGCAGCTCCAAGCTAATAAACCATTTGCAGCGTCCAATTGAGCGATATTAATATAAACCGCTGCATTTGAAGTGTCTTCAGTATTTACGCAGCTACGCGGCGTACTATTTAGCAAAAGCTCAAGCACTTGTAGACAGCTGTCTCGCAGTAGGATACAACCGCCATTTTCATTTCGAAACTAAGTCTGTAGCTACTTTAGCTTCCATGTATCGGGTAGAAATTCTAAAAGCCGATAATTCAGCAAACTTGAAATATCTTATCCGAAACTGAGTTTCGTTATAAAAGAAAGTCTGCGACAACGTACTATATCAAAATCAGCTCTGAAGTAAATTTTAATCATAGGTTGACAGTCGCGAAGACTGAGCCAAGGACAGCGAACGATTCCAAAGCTCACGAGAAACTTGGAATTGGGCTTTCTAAACAATTCAAAACTCTGAAACTGAGCACACTTTTGTAAGTCTCTGAATTACCTATTTTTATATATCAGCAATTCTTTTTTATACTTTGACGTCGTGGTGACAATTTTTTTCGCAGTTTTATTAATTAAAACAAAATGTAAAAATAGCTTATCAGTATTTGAAGAACTCTCTGTCCAAAAGACGTTAGGTTTTATAGGTACAAATACAAAATGTTTTATTACTGCACTGCTTTATCAAGTCATTCCTTTTTGAATAAGGATATTTGAGTAATTTTGGACAGGAAATGTATTTCATAAATGATCTTTTAAAAATATGTCAGTTCCTTGCGCAGTATTAACGTTGTAATTATCTGTGCACTAAATTACGTCTCCGTTACTTCGCATGTCGCGAGATGGCACTATTATTGTTTTCACAACATCTAGTACTTATTTCTAAAATCACTTAACTTAACGTGAGAAAAGATTTGCTAGTATAGTGCCACGTCAGTAATATAACACCACAGGTTAATTTTTATAGTACTTAGTTTCAGCAAATACTACTTTTACTAGCAGGTCGCGTTTAGATTATATCAGAATTTAATTTTTTATCTTCATGGACCTGAAGCAGACCGAAACCGGTAATACAGCGTAATAGTTGTGTGACTTTGTTGAATAAATAATTTTAAAAAGGTGTTTTTTGTTATCCACTGGCGTGTCGTCTACGAATTGCAGGCATCGGTGGGGTGAGAGCAGACCGAAAGAAACATATTTCTATGAATGTAATAACACAAGATTACTAATTTATTTAATGAACGGTATACAACATGTTTTACGAAACTGATGCTCACACTGTGACGAAAAACAATGAACAGCTCACTACACACATTTTTCAAACTCCCTTTCTCTTTTAGGCGAATCCTGACGTGGCGTCATCTATTTGCCACAAGAAAACTGTACGCAAATAATCAAAAATCGGAAGTACGAGTATCCCGAATAGAATTAAAGCAAATCGGAGGCAAATTACAATCACGAAGGTATAAATTGAATTCAAAAAGGAAAGCTCGTGAATTCTGTTTCATCACAACTGAGGATTACAAATATTCGCTAAAGCATGTGCACACCCTACGTAAGTTTTTCTGCATAATGTTGAGATCATATGACAACTGTATTTGAAAAAGTGAAAGTCTGTTCCAACTATCACAGCGACCTTAGAGGAGCTGGTGTGCCACTAATTTCCACCGACTCGTCATGGAATGTACCTTCACCAATGGATCACCATCGACAATGTCCTATGTTCTCATTTCCAATTTAACTGTCCGAATTTTGAAGGATAATGCACCCAAGTGGTAGAACTTTGTGTTCAACATTCACTCATTATCACTTTCCCGAAAAAGCAGACATCATCCATTCATATGATTGATTAGCCTCGATGGGCAATGAATCCACAGCCTTAAGTGCGGATGCACAGTTACGTTCAAACTCCAGCGGGAATCTAAAATTAGCGAGCATGGACGACGTGGACGGGGAATGCGGATAGGTGACGCTGGGTGGACACGTGGATCGCCCGAGGGGAATGCGGAGATGGTGCGCGCATTTGCGATATATACTGTGTCTAGATTAAACAGTGGTCACTGCAACTTCCTAGTAAGCAGGAGATCGCGGGTTCGAGTCCCAGTCCGACATGCATTTTCACTCGTCGCATGAAGTACTGATGCAGCTGATATCATCAGTTCCTTTCCTCTCCTTTTCTTTCTCCCCCCCTCCACCTTCAATTTACAGAATCAAGTTTTTATTGAAAATAGAGCGCAGTGCTACCTCGTTCCGCGAGGTAGGAAATTAACAGCGGGAAACGTCTTCGCACATAGTTGTGACGGCTTGCTGTCATTAAGCTTAATGTCCATTACAAAGGTATGAGAGCAGAAGGCGACGCGTCATCCTCGTAAGATGTTACAGTTTACTAAGTCATTGGCCAGCGTGAGGGAGATGAAGGTGAGGACAGTGGGATTTGGACAATGTACATCGAAGAAGGAGACACTACAAATGGATCACAATATCGGTAAACTAAACGGAGCATTCAAAACCAAGCTTCCGAAGCGAAGTGTTACAATCAGCGGGTATTAACAGTTTTCACTTATGGCAGTGAGACAGGGAATCTTAGCTTGAAAACGATTCAACAACTGAGGAATCTCAGTGAGCAAGGAAGAGATGCATGATAGGACTTACTATGAGGGAAAGGAAAACAAGCAAATCGACCAGAGATCACAGTAGAACACGTAGTACCAGCTTCAATGAAAATGAAATAAAGCGGGTGAAAAAAACAATAAATCTTCGAATCAAGCAATTCCATTATTGCCTAAAAACAGAGTTCTAATGAAGACACTCGAATCATCGATAAGGCGTTTTATAGACTAACGCATCGCATTAAAAAAATTACTTAATGTCTTCCAGGAAAATCATATACTACGTTTCTTAAATCTAAGTGTGCGCCCCAATGGATGCTTTTCGACGATATGTAAATCCGACACGGAAGTCACACAGCCATAAAGATATCGTTCCATATGAGAAATAACCGGGCACTCTCTTGTTGAAATTCGGGTTCAGGGCAGCGCTTACGGCAAGGTATGGATTTGCACTCTTCTACTCCCAAACATTCCAACAGCTACATTCCGTGTGTCTGTCCAGGATATCATTAAGTCTTGTTCCGATACTTCGATTGACAACCTTTCAGCCGTTTTCAAGGTGAGTCGCTTGCCAGATTTTTATATCACTTTTCCCAATACTGTGATGCAGTCGCGCATGCGTCCAGGATACCAATGTTGGAAAGAAGAGCGTCAGTCATACGAGACAGAGAAAATTTCTCGCGTATAAGACCAAAACAAAGCAAGCGCAGAACCAGTGAATCCACAGTGCTTACCAAGTATTTGGTTGATTGTTATGGATGGGATATGTTGGAATGCCAAACAGTGGACACTTACAACGATATTTCCTTTAAGAGCGCAGGCGTGAAATAAGAGTTTCCATTATTCGTCGTGCTAGAAACACTCGTCCCGGTTGCGTAGGTTGTCTGCTAACAGTATTTCCACAACTTTCTTGACCACTGAATCCCAGAAGGATGACGCTGTAGCCAGTACCTTAACTTTCCCGATATCCATAAAATAGCTAGCGAAAATACATTTTCAGCTACTGCAGATCTATTAGGCTGCAGAAGGCGGGTGTATCAGTGGCGTTCTACAGTGCGTATTATTTATCCTTCACAGATTCCATAGCGTACCTCGTCGGGGAAGAGATGACGTTATCCGTCCGAATGTTGGACAAGCAGCCGGCCGAAGTGGCCGTGCGGTTCTGGGCGCTGCAGTCTGGAACCGCGAGACCGCTGCGGTCGCAGGTTCGAATCCTGCTTCGGGCATGGATGTGTGTGATGTCCTTAGGTTAGTTAGGTTTAACTAGTTCTAAGTTCTAGGGGACTAATGACCTCAGAAGTTGAGTCTCATAGTGCTCAGAGCCATTTGAACCATTTTTTGTTGGACAAGCCATCGAAGCTGCAAGGAAGGTATTTAAGTCCATTGAGCTTATTACTAAGATACGGCAGCCGTGGTGTTATACATTCGTGGTACATTTCATTCAAACTGTAGCTGCTAATACAGATTACTTGTAAAGCAAGCTTAAAGACAGAATGCGGTAAACATTTCAGCGTTTGGGCTTGACCTCGGAAGGGCTGTATCACTTCCACCTTACAATAGCAGCCAGTCTCCCTCCTATTACCTGACAATGAGTTGATGGCATAACTCGGACAAAATCAGATTGGCCTATCAAAACTGGCTACTTTTTCTCAGCATGAAACGTCATTAAAAAGGTCTATTTTTAATCTAATAAGGATCTGGACAAGTCGACGGTCTCTGTTTTAGGAAAGGGCTTGAATTTTGCTCCTACGCCGAAGCCCTTGCCATTAATATCTGTTATCAGAGGAATTAAGGAAACCATCAGAAAACTACCCGATGACGCCGCTGAAGGAATAAGGCGTTAAGTATGCCGAGCGCTAACAAGATCCTGTCCACGAAAGATCATATCCGAAATTAAGCACATTTTATTAGTTTGTTACAAATTTTTGGAACTTAACACCTTAGTCAACCATGACTAAAGTACCTACTATTGACTACAAATGACCAACAGGAAGTTTGAAGAAGGCGTAGAGGCATTATTAAATAGTGCTTAGATTTTAAGCTTGCGCTAACCTACACTTACTTTTTACTTGATAACCAATATTTTGAACAGACTGATGGTGCTGCAATAAGCAGTCAACTCTCACAAATAGCAGTTCATTTATTTATTGAGGATTTTTAAGAGAAAACACTGCTCTGCAGTTTGAAAACCTGCAGTGTTCTGGGGATATGTCGATGACATATACATAGACTGGCCCCACGAATTTTTTGAACATCGAGACTTCCTTCACGAAAATAATAAATTTGCAATGGACGAGAATTGAATGACTGTCTACCGTTTTTAGATGCATTAGTTCGCCGTAGGAAAGATCAGTTTTTAGGACACAATATTCAGCGTATGCACACACATACTGATTTATACTTGCAGGCTTCCAGCTACCATCACCTTCGCAAACTGTAAGTGTACTTACAGCTTTAGTACATAGGGTTCAAGTGCTGTCTGATGCTGACTTCGGCGAAATATTCCATAAGAATATATGAACGAAACAGCATATTAAGAAAGCTCTGGAAGCGAAAATGCCAGACCAATAAAAAGGAGAGCAAGAAGAGACAGGTGTAAAGTCTACGTCATTTTTGCCGTACATGGGAAATATTCATTCAAACACTGTATTAATAATGAAGAAGCATAAAGTGGATGTGATCTTCCTTCCCCCAGCCAAGATAACAGCCCTTCTGTGAAGGCAAATATATTCGAAACTCCTTATGAGTGTGGTACAGGGCACATAGGACAAATAATAAGCACTGTAAAATACGTTGCATCCAACACCCGCCTTTTACAGCTCAATAAATCTGCAAT
Source organism: Schistocerca serialis cubense (assembly GCF_023864345.2). Classification (NCBI taxonomy): domain Eukaryota; kingdom Metazoa; phylum Arthropoda; class Insecta; order Orthoptera; family Acrididae; genus Schistocerca; species Schistocerca serialis. The sequence continues at coordinate 500,038,159 of NC_064641.1, forward strand.
GGATGAACACAGTATTTCGACTGGGCCGTTCCATGGATCATGAGAACATTGAGGTACTAGCTACAGCCTCATCTTACTGGGATTCAGTGGTCAAGGAAGTTATGGAAATACAATGACCAGAAAATCCGCTCAACCGAGACGAGTGTTTCAAGCTCCCTCATTTAAAGCCTGCGCTCTCAAAGAAAATACTTTTCTAAGTCTTCAATGCCTGACATTCCAACACGTGCCATTCATAATAATCACCCAAATACTTCGTAAGCACTGTGGATTCGCAGACTCTGCGCTTGCTTTGTTTTACTCTTAGAGGCGTGAAGTTTTATCTCTTTGACTGCAGCGCCAGAACCGCGAGGCCACTTCGGCCGGCTCTTGTTCCAATATTTCGACTGATAACCTTTCAGTAATTCTCAAAGTGAGTCGTTCAGAAGCTTTTTAAACCACTTTACACAATACTGTGGAGTAATCGCGCTTGCGTCCGAGAGATAACACTTTGGTATCAAGAGCATCAGTCAAAGAGATAAAACTTCACGCTTCTAAGAGTAAAACAAAGCAAGCGCAGAGTCTGCGAATCCACAGTGCTTACGAAGTATTTGGGTGATTATTATGAATGGCAGTCCGGAGCCGCGCGACTGCTACGGTCGCAGGTTCGAATCCTGCCTCGGGCATGGATGTGTGTGATGTCCTTAGGTTAGTTAGGTTTAACTAGTTCTAAGTTCTAGGGGACTAATGACCTCAGCAGTTGAGTCCCATAGTGCTCAGAGCCATTTGAACCATTTTTTATTGGAACAAGAATTAATAATGTCCAGATGCACACTCGAAAGGTAATGGAATATCTGGGCGTAAAGAATGCAAATCGCTAAGAAATCTTCAAGAAACACATTCCAACAGCTGTTTGGCCAAGTTGAGATCTGGAGCAGCTGAGACTGCTAATGATATTCATGGTTCCGGTATTACTCTTTAGAGTGCAAACAGATAAACCATACAGTGCACACCTGATTGCCGTCCCAACGCAAGGAAAGACAGACGGCCCAAAAAATTGGCTCGTACGCCACACTCACCAATAATTCTAGTGTAGGATATCAGAGTTTCAGTGCCATTTTCTAGCGTGCGTTTGGAGCCTTACACTAGATGGAGCCACAATTCATATTTGGCCGTCAGAATTACTACTGATAACTATGAAGTCTCAACAGCAAACGTAGCCACACGGAAGATGTAGAAATTAAAATCAATAACCTTCTTGAATCGACACATATAACGCCGAAACACGATTTTCAGAATCTTCTCGGTATCTCCAGAACAGCCTCATAGATCTCCAGTCACGTCGTCGGATGGGAATGTACAGTAGATAGTTTCTCACAAACTGACTTATGCCTATGCCACTATTACATCTCTATATATCATTGAAATGCAATGATACTCTTGGAAGTCTTCAAGCACGTCTTTAATTTTATATCGTTTAGAGGCTCTTGGTTCAATTTCTGATAGGTGCATAACATTCTGGTACGTGACAATCGTTTGGTCGTATCAGTCGGATATTTCAATTGAATATTGATTATTGGAAATGTATGCGTTAACATGATTTTCCCCGACTGTTTCTTCCTAGAGCTGCGTTTTTGCTTATTTTTTATTGATTTGAGTTTCGACGCGCAAAATCGAAGGTCCGCGATAGTGACATGAATGCTCAGGTAGGTCATCTGGAGAAATACAGCACAACATAAAATGTTACCTGTGGAAGTTCTTTTGCATCCAGTAGCTGTGTAAACGTCCACTAACAAATTTACGTGCGACAAACTACGACTAATATATTTACTGATACATTATGGCCCGTTACACAGATACTAAAACGGGCTGTGCTACTTCTATACACTCTTCTTATCCTATTACCAATACTGCGTTATAAGTTCGAAAGCATAATAGGTCGATATTCATTACTGCTAACTACACGTATGGTCAGTTAGCCCCACATAAGGCGGGTTTACCTCCTAGCCAAGGGGAGGCGTAATCCTACTGTGTGATACTACTTTATTCTGCCCAACCTAAACCAACAAAAAGTAACGATATCAATTAACAACTCTATAAGACAGAATCTACGGAACTAGTGCTTTTGAACAACTTTAAGTTTCAGACTCTGAGCAAAAAGTCTACAGACGTACTCCACTACTGGAGCAGGCATACTACTACAATAAGAGTTTATAATTCCTGGAGAGAGACGGGAGAGCCTCTGCCAGATACTTACATGCTTGTTTAATATCAGTGCTGCCATCCGTTGCTCAAAATACGACGCAAAGCTACATTTTTTGACTGTATACCTGAATAATTCATTTTAGTTTGACGATAAACAAAGTCTTCAGAAATTCCCGTTACAGACTTCCAGGACTTGTATTGGGGAGTGAGTATATAATATTTTTAGTAGAAACCGATGTCCGGAAACGTAACGTTCCCGTTAGACGACGACTTGAATTCAGATGTGTAATGCATCCACATCTGATGAGGGAAAGAGAAAAGTCTCAGTGTTGCTTGTTCTGGTATGCAAAAGGGTAGACAGGATGTACTACGTCAGACGGTCACCTAACGTCACTTAATGTCTGTGTTGCTGCGAGAGTCATGTAGGGACAGATGGGGATCTGGTGCAAGAGTTGTGGCCGCTGCACTTGAAACTAAAGACAATGGGCGGGATGGAGGGAGAGTGTACCAGAACATATCATAACTTTGGTGGACGCCACATCGAGCAGCTGTTGTAATGCATTATTACTGTTTTGCACGTATACTATGCCGGGTTCTTTTTCGTTTTGGAATAATGTAAACACGTAACTTTTAAGTGTTAAAACAAACAAATGTGTTTAAGTAATAAATGAATGTTTAGTTATGTTTCTTTTTGAACTGTTACCTACTGCGTCATGCCTAATATAATTCCTCAAGCAGAATTGGATGAGTTAAACATCTGAACTGAAGCCGTCGTAGAACGGAAGCATGTCCGGCGTTTCCGGACATGGGTTCCTATTCGAAACATTATGAACCCATTCGCCTCTAAGTCCTAGGAGTTCGTGGCGGGAATTTCCGAATACCATTCAATTTGATGTCTGTTTCCAGATCACTTCATTGAATTTTATGTGACATTTGAATAATAATGACTTTGATTTCTTCGTTAAAATTTCAGTGCTGAGAGGTCGTGGTCGATATATGAAACTGTTTCCTAACGTTCATCTTCGACTGTGGAGACGTCTCCGGAGATGAAACGACAACTGTATCAAGGATTCTAGAGGGAACCATGATTCGTCAGGTGACGCACATTGCGTGCTTATCTCTGACGTTATAGTTCATGATTAAAAGTGATCGATCGTCATTATGTTACCGCTAAGTCGACATCCTTAATTTATCTAACATAATATCTTCTTCTTTTTCGCTATATTATTATAGTGTTTGTAAATATCTATGCCTTTATACTCACAAGCGCTCCTCAGTGGGCTTAAATCTACAATAACAACAATAATATGCCTTTATAATTGCCCCCATCAGAATGCGTTCTCTTTGCTAAAACTCTCGTCTCAATGAAATTTATTTTGTGATTTTCCTCTCGGAAAAGGTGCTCTGCTTTAGCCGCTTTGTCAACATATTCCTGGCGGGAATTACTTTTGTGCTCGGCTAAGCGCGTGTTAACACTTCTTTCCGTGGTTGCCTAGAAGTGGTCATAATGTGCCGCTGTGACTATCCCATTATTTGCTATTCAAAAAAGGCTTGGCGTCATGTTGATTATTTTAATGTCTAGTAATGTTTTGGTAATGTACTAAAATATTTTATCATCGATTGTTATTCACTATCGTTTGCAAACTGTTTCTTAATTCCACTTGTATTTTATTGCATATCAGACCATTCAAGATTTTAACAACGTACTGACTGTAATCCAAAAATATCTTTTATTTTTTCGTATTTTACACCACACAACCACATGAGCTTTCCACGTTTTGTGATACGTCGTGAAAATATAAAATCAAAGAACATAATCGATCAATCAAACTGCGTGGACAGTATGCCATCTTTTCAGAGTTCTTCCATGTAAATTCTCTAATATGGTATTTAACTTTAATTTTTATTCCGTCGTCCAAATAACTAATAATTGTTTTATAATTGTACTCGTATTTTAACGATGGTACATCTTGTACGTATTTCGGAGACTTGGAAGTGTAGTGATAAGAAACTCCGTATGTAGACTTTTCAGATGGATGCTGACCTACTTAAAACTCTCCATACCGACAGACGTACATTGTCGGTTATAACGCAGTTTCGGACAGGAAAGAGTTCTGTAAGAAAACGAGAAATTACATCCTATAGGACAGCGTGATATTACAATCTTTGCCATCGATGGACGAAGACGCATCGATGGGACAGACCAGAGACGTTCGGAGATAAGAACAGTAAACATACCACAGGACAGGCGGAAGTAAGTTTCACTTCGGCGAGCCAACTCAAGAACATCATCGACAGCTTTGCTAAAGCCGTCCTCTCATGAGACGTGATAACGCACGTGGACGAGGGGCTGGTGACGTTACAGCGCGTAATCCCCTGTTTCACTACACTGGACAGCGTGAAATAAAAAATCTGGCATGTCTGATTTTTGCCTCGTGGAGAGGAGACATCGTATTTGGAGGGTTTTCTCTATCTCAGAGTGCGTGGTATGAATATAAGCTGCTCCAAAGCATCAGCAAATTAAGGATCTCTCGAAAATGCCTCGTTTTAGCTGCAATTCGTTATAGTAAAACGACCGGAAGCTACTTATCGGCAGGCAAAGGCTTACTATAGTTGATGTTTTTAGTGTTATAACTTTTGTTCAACGAACGTATGCCTTTCAATGCTACGGCACAATGATGATCTCTCAAAAGATCATCTTTCTAACGGAGTTTGGATATTAAATATCAAATAACGATATACGTAGATACTTTTTAGACATTGTACGCCTTACGGAAGCATCGCTGTCACGTTGAAGTCGTGACGAAGATGATAGCGTCGTGAGCTGTGAAGCAAAAGGTAACATGTTCGTGTCCACTTCATGCCAAAATTTTCTTAATCATCTTTTCTTTTCTAAACGACTCTGGGTCTTTCTTATTAAAGTAATACAAGTATTACCTGCATTACAAATAGTGTATTTGCTGCAGTTCTTATTGGAAACGCCAACGACTGGTATGTCTCCCCAGTGCCCAGAAATCTTAACGTAACTATCAGTGCACATAAGAAAGTAAACACAAGTTACAGAATGAAAGTTTTTGCTATTATGAAGCTCTTTGTAAAATATTCATGAAGTCGAATACTTTGAGAGGTGGTTGTACTCATCGAAACAAGAAAAGTTCAATACACATGGGTCTTGAAATGCGTACTTTCAGTAATAAACACGCGTTTACAGGAGGTGTTCAACGTGGCGTCCATGCATGACAATGCACCCTTCCGCTCTCCGGCGTAAGGAATGACGCACCATTTGAAATACATCCGGTGGTTGTACCCGCCAGGACGCACTCAAGACGCGATCCTGTAGTGCCCGCACATGCTTGACAATGGTGGCGTAGACCAATTCCTTCCAGTGTTCCCGTAACCAAAAGTCTAGGGCACTGAGGTCTGGGGAACGAGTATGCCAAGATGTCCCCCCCCCCCCATCCCCCTCCCCCATCCTCTCACTAATCCAGCGGTCCTGAAATGTCTGCGTCAGATGTCCGCGCACATTCTGACGAAAGTATGCTGATGTGCCATCATGCATGAAGCATATTTGTGTTTGTTGCTGCAATGGCACACACTACAGCAAGGTAGGCAATACATCAATGATAAAGTCCAGATAATGCGCCCCAGTTAGGCTTTGTGGTAGCACATATGGCCTTGATACCCTATTAATCTATCGCGTGCCCATACTTTGACTGACAGTCAGTGTTGATGCCCTCTTCCCCGAATTTCTTCGGGATTTACATCTCCCCATACATGCTGGTTACGGAAATTCACACCACCTTCTTTTGTGAACCGTGCCTCATCGGTAAACAAAATCTTGGACGTGAACAGTGGATCTGCGGCACACTGCTGCAGCAACATTGACAGAACTGCCATGTACCATGATGATACTGTGGCCTTAGGGGCTGAACACGCTATAGACGATATGGGTACAGCAATTGTTCATTAAGTCCCCCCAGATAAGAGAGCGAGACACGCCTTCTGCTGCTGCTGATCGTCCCACACTGGTCCCGGGGGTTTCTTCCACCTAACGTACTTCCATGTCAGGTGTAGGACTATGCTGGGCCTTCCACTGTCAATCTTCCGAGGTGCAAGGGCACCTGTGTGTCTCACACGCTGGAAAAGTCTGCCGAACAGCTATCAGAGAGAACTCTGCGCTGTGGATATTTTTCAGCGTAGAGGCCATGGGCTCGCAGGCTACGTTCATTTGCGTTTGGAAGAAAGTAAAACAACATGATATGTACCCAGAATTGACAGTATTGTACAATAAGGCACATAAAAACTAACACAGCCTAAAGCACGTCTCAAGCCACACAACTGACTGCACACCGCCTAATGGTAAGTAGATTACTGTCAGTAACATATTACAATAACCTGGCGACAGATATGACGGAGCGCGAATGCGACGACTGTGCTATTATCCACAACCAAGTGACACGCAGCCTTTCTGTAAACATGTGTATATCAAAAAATTGTGTGTTTCCGGGCCCATGTTTACTGGACTTACTTTTCTTGTTTCATTGAATACTACCACCTCTCAAAATATTTGAAAATAAAAAAATGGTTCAAATGGCTCTGAGCACTATGGTCTATGGGACTAAACATCAGAGGTCATCAGTACCCTAGAACTTAGAACTACTTAAACCTAACAAACCTAAGGACATCACACACATCCATGCCCGAGGCAGGATTCGAACCTGCGACCGGAGCGGTCGCGCGATTCCAGACTGAAGCGCCTAGAACAGGTCAGCCACACTGGCCGGCTCAAAATATTCGACACTCTTTTTGAACGCCCTGTATACACCTAGCTCTTGGTTTATGGGCTCATGTTTGTATCTTGCCGGTAATTATCTTCTTTTACAGTGATGGTGAGCAGCTTCGAAAAAATCTTCTCTTCCATTCGAACGAAATTACGAAACCAATCGCGATCTAGAAATGTAGGTAATGAATTACTGATTTCCGATTGTTGGTATCTTTCGCGCGTGCACTTTCATAAAGAAACTGTGTAGTTTGGGAACCAAACAGAGCCGACAACGGTCGCTGAGACAGCGCCGATCACGGTAAACAGCTCGTCCCTTGTACAGACGGCACTGTCTCTCGTGAGGTAGGATTTCCGATCCGCGTTCACGTTAACGTCGTGTGGGACTCTCTGAGCATGCTCATGTTACTACCAAGTGATAGTCGGCCGCGGTGGCCGAGCGGTTCTAGGCGCTTCAGTCCGGAAGCGCGCGACTGCTACGGCGCAGGTTCGAATCCTGCCTCGGCCATGGATGTGTGCGATGTCCTTAGGTTAGTTAGGTCCAAGTAATTCTAAGTTCTAGGGGACTGATGACCTCAGATGTTAAGTTCCATAGTGTTCAGAGCCGTTTGAACCAAGCGATAGACTATGTCCTTCTGGAACTTTCACGGGTCTGCTCCTGCTGCCTCATTTATTTCTTGTGGACTTTAATTTATCCCAGACCGAAGGATCTGGCGATTTAAGTTTTATTAGTGTCTGATGCCCAGTACATACTGTAACGGCGTATGTACTGTTTGCTGTAAGTTACAGCGGCTGATTTGACGAATCTGGCGTTAATGCACAGCGCCTGTAGCCACGACGAGGCAGCCGCGCAGCCGCTGACGGGATAATTAAAACACGGACGCGGGCCAGGGCTCTAAACAGGCATTAGTCGGTGGCGGGGCGCGATGTGATTTTAATAGGAGGCGCGCACCTAAGGCCGGCCATCCATCTGCGGGGGAGGCCGGATTACCGGCGCGGCCGCCAGATAGCGCTGCCTCCAAATTACGCCTCGTCCGCCGACGTGTCGGCAGCTAATTAAAACAAAACAGGGGCTCCTCCCGCGCCTTCCTGCGCCGGCAATATGCGCCACGCTAAATCCTCGCACCTGCCAGCCAGAGGGCGCGCCCAATTTACTGGCGGGATCGTTTGTCGCGTCTGCGGCTTGCGGTCTACCTGGCCGGCTCTGCGTCTCGTTAGCGTTCCTGAGGCGTTAACGCGCCGCATGCCGCGACACTGGCCACTGGCTTCCTATCTACACTACTGGCCAGTAAAATTGCTACACTAAGAAGAAATGCAGATGATAAACGGGTATTCATTGGACAAATATATTATACTAGAATTGAAATGTGATTACATTTTCACGCAGTTTGGGTACATAGATCCTGAGAAATCAGTACCCAGAACAACCACCTCTGGCCGTAATAACGGCCTTGATACGCCTCGGCATTGAGTCAAACAGAGCTTGGATGGCGTGTACAGGTAGAGCTGCCCACGCAGCTGCAACACGATACCACAGTTCATCAACAGTAGTGACTGACGTATTGTGACGAGCCAGTTGCTCGGCCACCATTGACCAGACGTTTCAATTGGTAAGAGATATGGAAAATGTGCTGGCCAGTGCAGCAGTCGAACGTTTTCTCTATCCAGAAAGGCCCGTACAGGACCTGCAACGTGCGGTCGTGCATTATCCAGCTGAGATGTGGGGTTTCGCAGGGATCGAATGAAGGGTAGAGCGACGGGTCGTAACACATCTGAAATGTAACGTCCACTGTTCAAAGTGCCGTCAATGAGAACAAGAGGTGACCGAGACATGTAACCAATGGCACCCCATACCATCACGCAGGGTGATACGCTAGTATGGCGATGACGAATACACGCTTCCAATGTGCGTTCACCGCGATGTCGCCAAACACGGATGCGACCATCATGATGCTGTAAACAGAACCTGGATTCATCCGAAAAAATGACGTATTGCTATTCGTGCACCCGGGTTCGTCGTTGAGTACACCATCGCAGGCGCTCCTGTATGTGATGCAGCGTCAAGGGTTACAGCAGCCATGGTCTCCAGGCTGATAGTCCATGCTGCTGCAAACGTCGTCGAACTGTTCGTACAGATGGTTTTTGTCTTGCAAACATCCCCATCTGTTGACTCAAGGATCGAGACGTGGCTGCACGATCCGTTACAGCCATGCGGATAATATGTCTGTCATCTCGACTGCTAGTGATACGAGGCCGTTGGGATCCAGCACGGCGTTCCGTATTACCCTCCGGAACCCACCGATTCCATATTCTGGTAACAGTCATTGGATCTCGACCAACGCGAGCAACAGTGTCTCGATACGATAAACAGCAATCGCGATAGGCTACAATCCGACCTTTATCAAAGTCAGAAACGTGATGGTACGCAATTTTCCTCCTTACACGAGGCATCACAACAACGTTTCACCAGGCAACGCCGGTCAACTGCTGTTTGTGTATGAGAAAATGGCTCTGAGCACTATGGGACTTAACATCTGTGGTCATCAGTCCCCTAGAACTTAGAACTACTTAAACCTAACTAACCTAGTGACATCACACACATCCATGCCCGAGGCAGGATTCGAACCTGCGACCGTAGCAGTCGCGCGGTTCCGGACTGCGCGCCTAGAACCGCTAGACCACCGCGGCCGGCTGTGTATGAGAAATCGGTTGGAAACTTTCCTCATGTCAGTACGTTGTAGGTGTCATCACCGTCGCCAACTTTCTGTGAATGCTCTGAAAAACTAAACATTTGCATATTACGGCATCTTCTTCCTGTCGGTTAAATTTCGCGTCTGTAGCACATTATCTTCGTGGTGTAGCAATTTGAACGGCCAGTAGTGTATTTATCGAGGACGCGCCGTTTTGTATATCTGCAGTTTCCACGCTCCGTGGGATGAGAATACACTGACAAGTGAGGTGACAAAACGTCATGAGACAGCACACTTACACACGGCGGTAGCATCGCGTATACAACGTATAACACGGCAGTGCATTGGCGGAACTGTCATTTGTACTCAGGGGATTCTTGTGAAAGTGTTTCCGACGTGATTACGGCCGCATCACGGGAATTAACAGACTTTGAACGCCGAATGGTAGTTGGAGCTAGACGCATGTGACATTCCATGTCTGAAATCGTTACGGAATTCAATAGTCCGAGATGCACAGTGTCAAGAGTGTGCCGAGAATATCACTTTCCAGACAGTATCTCTCACCTCTGACAACGCAGTGGCCGACAGCCTTCATTGATCGACCGAGAACAGCGGCGTTTGCGTAGAGTTGTCAGTGCTAACAGACAAGAAACACTGCGTGAAATAAGCTTTGAAATCAATGTAGGAAGTACGACGAACGTATCCTTTAGGACACTGCGGCAAAATATGGCGGTAGTGGGCTATGGCTGCAGACGACCGATACGAGTGTTTTGCTAACAGCACGATATCGCCTGCAGCACCTCTCTTGGGTTCGTGACAACATCGTTTGGACCCTAGATGACTGGAAAACCGTAGGCTTGAGAGATGAGTGCCGCTCTGAGCTGGTAAAAGCTAATGGTAGGGCTCGAGAGTGGCACAGACCCCACGACACCATGGAACCAATTGTTTATGAGGCACTGTGCAAGCTAGCGGCTCCATAATAGTATCGGCTATGTTTACATGGAGTGCACTGTGTAATCTCATCGAACTAAACCGATCATTGACTGGAAATTGTTATTTTCGGATACCTGGAGACCATGTGCAGTCATTCATGGACTTCATGTTCCGAAACAACGATGGATTTTTTATGGATGACCGTGCGCTATTGGTTTGAAGAACTGTCTGGACAATTCGAGCGCATGATTTGGCCACCCACATCGCCCGACATGAATCCCATCGAACATTTATGGGGCGCATTGGAGAGGTCAGTTCGTGCACAAAATCCTGCACCGACAACACATTCGCAATTACGGACGGCTATAAACGTAGCATTGCTCAATATTTCTGCAGGGTATTGCCAACGACTTTTTAGTCCATGCCACGTCGGCTTGCTGCACTATGCCGGACAAAAGAAGGTAGGACACGGTATTAGGAGGTATCCCATGACGTTTGTCACCTCAGTGTAATCTGTGAATGACTAAAATGCGAGATTCAGTAGAAGAGAAACATAATGCGCGAGGTGATGTAATTGGAAATGTGGACCGTTTTGGGGTGCTTCTACTTGTCATCTATACTCTGAAAGCCTCTATATAGCGTGTGGCAGAGGGCTTTGTGTATCACTGTCACTGCCACCCTTTTCTGTTCCAGTTGCGCATGGTGCACGGGAAGAAAGGTAGTTGGCAATGTCCTATTCGAGCTCAAATATATCTAATTTTGCCTTCATCTGCCGCTCCGGAGTCAGCCGAGTATAGTACGAGGGTAAGTCAATTATTATCCGGAAAGTAGTTATAAAATTTTATTGCAATTACAAGAACATCATTTTTCGATACAGTCTCCTTGACTTCGGACATGTCCGAAAGAGCAGATACCATCTTAGTACATATATAGTTAAGGCTCACCGGCCACTTAACCATCTTCTTCTTCGGTGCGGGTGCACAAACAGTGCCCGAACTCTTACGGGAATCGGCAACGCGCCGCGAGTAATGAGTATAATGGGCGGGAGCACTACTAATGTAGTGCGGGACAATACGTTGAGAATGTGGGTTTCGCAGGAGGCGTGCCAGAGATAAATCCCTGCAGTCACACTATCTTCTGTGTCCTCGGTGGCTCAGATGAATAGAGCGTCTGCCATGTAAGCAGGAAATCCCGGGTTCGAGTCCCGATGGGCACACATTTTCATCTGCCGCCCGTTGACGTATGTCAACGCCTGTAAGCAGCTAAGAGTTCTCATTTCATTGTGACTTCAATCAACACATACGTAACATTTCTCATTCGTAGCATTCTTTTCGGCTGAGAAAAGAAAATGCCGTGCATTACTTTCTGGGCAACCCATACAGTTTCAATGTCGATCGTACTATCTGACCACGATAATATTGCACTTGGCCCGCCATCTCGTCATCGGAAACATACGGTGACAAATATTGTGGTGATTAAGGAAAACGTGTCGCATTGTGAATGGTTTCAAGACACTTGTACACAGACTATCAAATGGTTCAGCGTGTCCTCGTGAAATCACACATTAAAAACTCACGAGAAGCCTGTAACGTCCCCACAGCAAATACCCTCTACTACGCACCAATTAATCATTTTCAATCAAACCATCCACATTCATTCACTTTGAGAAAGTTATCTGATCTGATTCTCTCGTAATATATGCGGCGACAGCTCGTCGACGCCAAAGTATTTTCTAGTGCGTTTATTCTTTGAAATAACAGAGATGCATATATGCATTCTCCATGGTTGTGAGAGTGGTAACTTGGACAGCTTCTGGAGTATCTGTTGAGGGATTGACGTGTTTCTGAGAGATACATATTCTGATTTTCTTCTCGCTAAAGCGAGCCAACTAACATTTGTGCCGCTAGCGGTTTGTTTTGAAGAGAAAGAGATTGTAAAAGGAAAACAATTAAGGCGTGGAATCACCGGAGATCTGGACATGTAATGGAGATGGATTTAATACACGATTTCCTTCATAAATAAGGTTTGTGACTTTTTTGTTCTGTAGTGAATAACGAATGAGTTTTTTCTGAATCATTTGTTGATCACGTTGGCCCTGTAATTAGTGGGGAAGTTTCAGCTGTGTCGAAGAGAGCCTGCAATCACTGAGTCTGTGTTAAATCGTCCAAAAAGGCTTCGTACACATCTGGAATTCGCAATCTTTCGTAAAAGGAACAAATTGTCAAAACTATTGATTCTCCCAACTGACTGCAGTGTTTAACAGTAATAATAAATGTAAAGATCTCTGACAGCAAGCCAGCCGCTGATTACCAAGACGAAGGACTCCACCAACGATTCTATTTGGCTGATTCTTTTATCACTATATCACATAATGAAATCTTATATTAAAAATTATACATAGATAAAGGAGAGAAATAGAGAGAGCGAATGAAAATAGAGATAATACTAACAATCCTCCATTAGTCTAATTTTTCGCCTGTCTTATCACGTATCAGCCAAGAACTGGGAGGGCCTTACTTTACTGTATAGACTTGTGTGTGGAGGTGAAGGGATCTTAAAGACAACAGATACACGTCTATACAGACAAGACATTACACAGAGATAGCGGCTAGCTGCATTGATCATCTACTCTTAGATTAAAGAGACGGCAACTTATTATCCGAACATTAAAATGTTAAAAGCCGACCGAAGCCCTTCACGTCCAGGTGCAATAATATTTTGATGACTAACATATATGTAAAAATATATATATAATAATATCTACGCCGGTTTCTCTTTGTGTCCATTCCAGAAGAGACCACAAATTAAGTATAAAGCTGGTTTCAGTGACTGCTCAATCGTTTACTGCTATACAAGTTTTCATGTGGCCATTCTTTATCAACAGTTCATAAATAGTTCTTGGTCGACGACAACACCAGAGCATATTAGGAGTCAACGTGTTCGCGATGCTCCTACTCCAGAACTCTAGTAGGATCGACATGGAAATGCTGACTCCTAGCACGCTCTCACTCATGCACCGGCAAACGCTGTTGATAATCACTAGGCAGGTGAAACTGGTATAGGCATAAACAGTTGATATGAGCATAGAGTGAAGTAAACTTTACCGTCAAAATATGTACTCATTGATGCTATCTGCCAAATAACATGGCAAATATGAACTAGTCCATATATTATTCAGATCACAGTCCGAGAGCCTGTGAAACGACAATAATGTATAAACCATTCTCCGCCACAGAGATCACCACCACCTGTCACCTGCGGAGAGTAAAAAGAAGTGAGGGTAACAGAAAGGTGGGCTCCCGCTTCCGCGTGACGCTGGAGCACGCTACCCTCACTCCCGAGTGGCGTCCGGCAAACGCTATTAGAGGTAAATGATTGAGACAGATGCCGGGAGGGAGTGGAGCTCCTGTGTTTAATCTATTAGAGGAGTGCAGGGCGTGGTGTGGGCCGCACAATGGGCTATCAATCACGGGCCGGCGCGACCCTCGCACGTGCGGCGGGTGCCGGTGCCATCCGTCAAGCAGGACGCGCCGCGCCGGCTCGCGCTCGTTTTTAACTTGACCCCGAGGAGTGCCGCTTTCCGCGCGTTAATTACGGAGGGCCTTCTCGCCGAGATTTGCCGGCCCAGTCATCCTAGGCGCCCCCTCGGCCGCCGCCGGCGCTCCGCTCCTCGCTTTCTGCTGCGGGCCTCGCGCGTAAATGCGCCTGCCTCCCGCCTCCAGCCTCCTACTGCTGCCGCTGTTAGTGCCGGAGCCGACCGTCCCCAGCGCTCCCCGCAGTTCCCGCCCGTATCTTCGCTTTTTGCCCCGCCTCCAGCTCTGAGTACCCGCGGTTTTGCCTGTCGACACTTCAAAGATGGTCTACGGGGCGACGTCCTTTGTGCCGGCAGGCGGAGCGTGAAATGCAGAGTAACGCGTAACGTGTGTTACGTGAAGGGACTCCGAAAGAGAGAGAGAGAGAGAGAGAGAGAGAGAGAGAGAGAGAGAGAGAGAGAGGGAGAGGGAGAGGGAGGGAGGAGGGGGTACAAATCTGCTGACTCAGATAAGAAGCAGATGCGACTGTCGCACGTCTACTCAGTTACGTCTGTTTCGAAAGTAATATTCAGTACAAATACAGACAACTGCAAATTCATTATATCCACTTGGGATGACGACCTGCAACTGATATTTAAATTGGCAGCTTATCGGTTTAATATGCAAGCAGTCGCGTTTTAAACTAGATATGATTACTTATAAATTAACTAGTTTTGGAGCTACTGCTGCAGGCTCATCGTCCGATAGATGTGTTACAGGAACACTATTTTCTGGACAATGTGTCGTGGTGATTGCACCCAGTTCAGTTCAGTTCAGTTCAGTGTGTGTGTGTGTGTGTGTGTGTGTGTGTGTGTGTGTGAGAGAGAGAGAGAGAGAGAGAGAGAGAGAGAGAGAGAGAGAGAGAGAGTACGACAGGCGGGGAGAGGGGGAGGAGCGAAAGAGAGGGGGGGGGGGTTTATAATGGTCTTACCTAACTTCTCTGTCTGTTCTTACTTAATCATAATTTATGTAACTGTAATTAATCTAGGACTGCAATTTCAAAAGCAACGTGCTGTAAAAGAATGGAAAAGTTAAAAAACTTTACTTGTACTATTCGTTTATGCATAGGGCATGTAGGGTTTGTAATCATGTAAAACATGGAGGGAAGTCCCTCTGCAACGAAATTGGCTCGGCGAGAATAGAGAAGGTGGATTTGGCTGTCGAACTGCAAAGCTCTTTTGTGGCATGAGTCAATCGGTGGCAAGAAGGCAAAGTGTGTGCATCTTGTGAACTGAAACTTTTGTCGCTTTTTTTAAATAGCACACGAGATCGACACTGCCACCACTTTCATCTCAAATTAGCTGTTGAATACTCTATAACTGCATGGGCCAGTTTTGTGGTTTCTTTTTGAGTAATAATTTTGTGTTCGGTAAACTTTGGGTTGAGCCACCGTATTTTATCCTTAGTCTTTTATCTAGACTGGTTCGTATCTCAAGTGCTGCGGTAATTCCGAGAATCCTATTTTAATGTACTGAAAAGCAATTACCTTGGTTCAAATGGCTCAGAGCACTATGGGACCTAACATCTATGGTCATCAGTCCCCTAGAACTTAGAACTACTTAAACCTAACTAACCTAAGGACATCACACATCACCCAGTCATCACGAGGCAGAGAAAATCCCTGATCCCGCCGGGAATCGAACCCGGGAACCCGGGCGCTGGAAGCGAGAACGCTACCGCACGACCACGAGCTGCGGACGCAATTACCTTCCTCAACAAAAGTTAATAAACTTTGTCGAGCCGTGAAGTACATGATAACTTAGTGAGCATAAATTTTGAAATACTCCATGTAATTTTCTTAAAAGGGTAGTTAACGTTTCATCAAAGTACAATTACGAAGAGAAGGTTTGAAGTATACAGTTTAAAGATTCTTCTTATTCAGATAACCCTGTTTATTATTCCATGTTATGTAGTTAACGGTGTTTCTAACCTTGTATTGTGAATAAATGTTCAGCCTGGATCAGTGTCTAATGATAGACAAGTTTCCGCGTCCCCATGCTAACAGCTGAACCAGATTTAAATTTCGTATTACAATCACAGTACTCAAGAGGTAAAACTATCATTCTTACAACGTGTGTGAACTATAGTAAGCAAATAGCTACAACTATTCAAGCATTACTAGATTCACGTACTACATGTCCCATCTGCGCTAAACAGTAAAAGAAAGTGAATGTTTCTGGAGAACACAAATAATAACCAGTAGAAAGATACAATTATTTGATAATTATTTCAAGGGTAGTAATTTTCAATAATTAATCTGACAAAAGAACTCATTGTCCAAGTTAGTAGCGCTCCATCATTAGTAATTATTTACCTATAATGATCATTAGCTTCCGTCTGCAACACACAGATTGTGTTATTTAGAGCCAGTTGCTGCCTAAACGTATTAATACTACTACTGTGTAGTTCATTTCAAATCACTCGTAGATTGATTGTTGAAATGCACCACTGTCTTGCATCTTATCAGTAAAACAGAATTTCAGCATCAAGTAAAGTCAATCCCAATAGCTAACTTCCTTTATGAACCATGCTACTGCTTAGTACGACTTTGCCTAATTAGGCTGCCGACCATGTTCTTTCCATAATTACAGATTACTTGATTATTAATAGAACATTGGTTCGATTCGCGTTTGTTCTGCTGCTGTTTCCTTTCTATAGAAATCTTTAGAAAAACAATAATTGTCTGATACCTTTCCATTATGCACCATCACGGTCAAGTAAGTATCCTTTCACAAGAGTAACATTATGGGTGTACTGCTAATTCAGCAGTAGCCGGTAGCGTTATAAGCCTGCACTGGCTTAAAAACTAGTTAATGGCACAATAAATTATACGAAATTCAAAAGGCGACTGCTTGCATACTTACATAAACCGCCAAGCCGGCGGAGGTGGCCGAGCGGTTCTAGGCGCTACAGTCTGGAACCGCGCGACCGCTACGGTCACAGGTTCGAATCCTGCCTCGGGCATGGATGTGTGTGATGTCCTTAGGTTAGCTGGGTTTAAGTAGTACTAAGTTCTAGGGGACTGATGACTTCAGATGTTAAGGCCCATAGTGCTCAGTGCCATTTTTTAAACAGCCAACAGGTAAATGCGACCACTAACTTAAGAATTTTTTATTTTCAGTAATTAGTTTTCGAGCTTATCTTTCGAGGAGGCATACTAACTTACTTATTCGCGTTTGTAGCATGATGCTACGTACCGGAAGTTCCATTTCTGTGACCAGAAGATAGGAAGCTGTTTAATGTATCGTCTTTATGTTGGTTATAGGATATATTTATTGTACAAAGCATTTCGGCACAGCTTTTCAGGTACCAAACATACAAGTCTCTATATCAGAGTGTTTCTTATCTTTCTAAACTATATTTATTCAAAACAAATGCCAAGTGAAATAAAAATCATCTTCGAAAGACGACTCGTAATGTCTCCAGCAACGCTGCTGTAGGTTTCCAGTGTTACCCCCCCCCCCCCCAAATACCTCGAGGTTGTTCCCTGAAAGAAGCCAACATCTGCTTTCCCTACCAATCGATGCGAAGTATTAGTGATCCATGTCTGACCACTTCCACGCCAATGGGACGTTCGACTTTAATTTTCCTTCATTTGTCTTTCGACGATGAGACACCAATAAATTATTATGTAAACGACTGATAGCAACATTACCTTGAAACAAAATTAAACCTCCTTCTACACCCGTCAACTCTGGAAATATTGTTAACCGAGTTTGTTAGTGCACACATTTCGTACCTCTCTCAAAATAAGTTCCCAGGAAGGCTGTCGCCGATAGGGACTTTCCTTCCCACCCTGTGTCGCTATTTGCGTAGTACTGAATGAAGTAATTATTAATTTAACGCCTACAAATGTTTCAGCTTTCTTGATAGCCCAGAACGATGTCCTTCCTAACTATTATTATTGTCGTTGTTATTTTTATGATAGAATGGCAAGATGCTTAGCGAAAAAGCACAACAAATTTTCGAAGAGGACGTAAGAAGCGATTCGGCGTAATCTTGTATCCTTTGAAAAACGCAGTCCCATACAATCCGACAAAGTCTTTATCAGAATGGTTGTTTCATAGCCTTAATCCAATTGTAGCCTATTCATAACTCGTTCTATACCATTTTAGTTTGAAGAAAACAAAGTTTTACCAGATTTCGATCTGAGGAAGAAGAAAGCTGAACAACTAGAGCTTGTACATCTACATCGATACTCTGCAAATCACACTTAAGTGCCTGGTAGAAGATTCATCGAACAATTCTCTATTGTTACAGTCTCGAACAGCACGCGGAAAAACAAACACTTCTTTCCGTGCAATCTCTGATTTCCCTTTTTTTATTATGATGATCATTTTTCCCTATGTACGTCGGCGTCAACAAAATATTTTCACATTCAGGTGGGAAAGTTTCTGATGGAAATATCGTGAGAAGGTCCGCCGCGACGAAAAACAACTACGTTTTAATGATGACCACCGCAAATCTCTCCCAACTAAAATTTCATTGCTAGGTATCACGGTGTGAAGCGGCCCATTGCTAACGGGAACAAGTACTGCGAGTAATGCAGAAAGCGCGTATACATCTGTTCCAGCAAACAATACACAAAGTGAACCAAAATTGGCGCATTCGGACACCACTAGCGCGAGTCGTAGTAGTAGTAGTAGTAGTAGTAGTAGTAGAGGGGTTTTGTGAGCGCACGACAGCAAGGTCTTCAGCGCCCGTTCAGTAACATAGTGAGACGGGTGTCAAGAAAAAAAGTCCTTGCGTACTAACGGTACAAGTATGTCTACAACAAACTATCGTCCCGTGCATATTTCGGTTGAGAATAGACGTCAAAGAAGGCCACTTTGGCGGAAGTAATAATTTGTACGCCAAGTTCTCTGTTCAATTCCTTATACCTGAGCTGAGCCGTTAGTGCAGCGCGTGGAGTTTCGCGACGGAATATTCGAGTTCGATTCCAGACTTAGGTGTATTATTTTTATTTTCTAATTCTGGGCTGTATGTCTGGCTTCTTAATCGTTGCACCCAATCAGACTACACCATTTCCTTACACAAAACACGTGAAATTATTTAATACTACCACAGAAATGAGAGTACGATCGTCTTTATTGTTCCACTTTAGAGATGTATTATACCTTTACATGTTTACTCTGTTCTCTTCCATGCAATAACAGTCCATTACTACCACTGCTTCCCTTTTCTTCAGTTGTACTTCTTCCCCCACAGTAAAAAGAAACGGACTCAACCCGTATTCCTCTGGTCTCTCCCTTCTTGCTTTATCCTCGGTAATTATGCAATAATGTGGCCATATTGTCTGAGTGTATTGCATCGCACTACTTTATCAACTACATTCATACCCTGTTTCCAGTTTACCCTCCTGCAGTTCGTTCTATCGGTTTCTAGCCAATACTATATTCACCACAATGACAGAGAATTTATTTTTTTGACTGATTACTTCTCTTCACGTCCATGTTCTACCGAAAATATACACGGGACAAAATTTTGGTACACACGGTTTTGAGCTGTTAGTGATCAAGGAATAACGTGATAGCGTCCGAGAGCGCCATTCCCTGCAGCAAGCACAGACACAGATTTACTTGTTTTGTAAATAAAACTGTCCCTTCTTCCCGCAACCCAATCCATCCTTCCCAGACGCGTTTCTCCCTTTTCTTGCTCTAAGGCATCATCAGTGGGATCTATAACGGTGCAGTTTTGTTATTTTTAGATTATCAAAAAGTTCATGTCGCGAGCCGGCCGAGCGGTTCTAGGCGCTACAGTCTGGAACCGCGCGACCGCTACGGTCGCAGGTTCGAATCCTGCCTCGGGTGTGGATGTGTGTGATGTCCTTAGGTTAGTTAGGTTTAAGTAGTGTAAGTAGTGTAAGTAGGCTGTTTAGGTTTTTTTATTGGTAACGCCACCTCTGTATGAAAATCACTGGCTGTGCTGTGTGCAGTCTGTGGCTGCTTTGGATTGTTGTAATACTCGCCATTGTAGTGTTAGGCTGCTGGCTGTGAACAGCGCGTAGCGTTGCGCAGTTGGAGGTGAGCCGCCAGCAGTGGTGGATGTGGGGAGAGAGATGGCGGAGTTTTGAAATTTGTCATGAACTGCTATATTTATATATGATGATATCAAGGTAAATACATTGTTTGTTCTCTATTAATATCTTTCATTTGCTAACTATCCCTATCAGTAATTAGTGCCTTCAGTAGTTTGAATCTTTTATTTAGCTGGCAGTAGTGGCGCTCGCTGTATTGCAGTAGCTTGAGTAGCGAAGATTTTTGTGAGGTAAGTGATTTGTGAAAGGTATAGTTTAATGTTAGTCAGGGCCATTCTTTTGTAGGGATTTTTGACAGTCAGATTGCGTTGCGCTAAAAAATATTGTATGTCAGTTTAAGCACAGTCGTGTATAAATCTTCAAAGGGGACGTTTCAGTAGTTCTAAATTCTAGGGGACTGATGACCTCAGAAGTTAAGTCCCATAGTTCTCAGAGCCATGTGAACCTTTTTTTTTTTTCACGTCGCGATATTTTATGTAAGTAAGTAATAACTTACGGTTTTCTGTGAACCAGATGAGAGGAAACGCAGTGCACAGCAAACCGTAAGTAGTTACTTACTTACATAAAAATCGCGACGTGAACTATTCGATAAACTGTAACGTTGTAGATCTCACTGATGATGCCTTAGAGAGAAAAAAAAGAAGGCGAAACGCGCCTGAGAAAAATAAACCAAGTTGCAGCAAGAAAGGGCAGCTTTATATACACAACAAGTATTTCTAACACTGCATAGTGTTTCACAGTTCCCATTACAGGGTTGTTGGCGTTGCAGATGGGTTCCTTATCAAAATTTTAAGTTGTAAGCCCCATCTCCGGAAATGTGCTGTTTGGATGTCAAACAAGCTTGAAGATCGGGTAAGATTCAAATCTACCGTCTCCGCACACAGCGGAGACTCCGAGCTCCGACCTGTGCGCTCTACAGGGGCCCATGGCGTGGCCAGTGTTCCGAGTACTCGTCGTCTGGTTCTCTTCTACCGGACGTCACGACAGTCTTAAGAGTGTGGCTCGTCCGTGGAACCCCACCATCAGCTCTCCTAGTTGCAAACGTAGCAGATTCTCCCAGCCGTTGTCGTAGTCGGACGAAAATGGTATGTGGTGTCATCGGATATTCGAAAGTGATACGATATTCAAAAGTATTTTATACCCAAACGGTGCATTCCCGGACGTGCTTTCCTTATAAAGACTTTGTCTACAAGGAGCAGTCAAACGAAAAAGAGAGATATGGAGAAAGGTAAAGTGTTTATTATTCCAAAAGTAGTCTTACGATAAATTTACCCCATTGAGAGGCGAGACACTCACTGTCTTCATGGAAAAATGTTTGCAGTTGCCTACGGAACCACGATTATACCCAGGCGTGCACCACATCGCCCGAAGCAAATCAACGGCTGCGAATGTGTCTTCAGGACATCAAAAATATGATGATGATGATTGGTTTGTGAGGCGCTCAACTGTGCGGTTATCAGCGCCCGTACAAATTCCCAACCTTTGCTCAGTCCAAACTCGCCACTTTCAGGAATGATGATGAAATGATGAGGACAACACAAACACCCAGTCATCTCGAGGCATGTGGAAATCCCTGACCCCGCCGGGAATCGTACCCGGGACCCCACGCTCGGGAAGCGAGAACGCGACCGCGAGACCAGAGCTGTGGACATCAAAAATATGATAATCTCATGTAGAGAGATCGTCAACATGTTGCCAAGGTTGTTTCGAGTACGCTGTGTAAGTTTCGCTGGGAAGCCGTTGCATGTCCTCCATACAGCCCCGATCTTTCCCCATGCGATTTCCATATTTTTGGAGCCTTACAGAAAGACATTCGTGGCAGTTGATTTGCTTCGGACGAAGAGATGCACTCCTGGGAACAATCTTGGTTCCGTTGGCAACCGTAAGCTTTTTTCCATTATGGCATTGACCGCCTTGTCTTTCAATGGGATAAATACGTTCATACGGCAATTATTTATGAAATAATAAATGGTTTATTTACTTCTTTTGATGTGTCTCGTTTTGATTTGACTGCTTCTTATACTACGGCCCCTTTGCAACCCTTAGAAACCTATAATATCAAATGTGTAACATGCCAGAATTACACGGATGTGGTTATGTATCTGGGCTTTGTTCATGGCTCTACAATCATGGGGTGAGAGTAAATTTCATCCTCGACTACTGATTATTGTTTCAGAATCATTACCAAGTGTGATATGCAGTGTCGGCAGATGTAATTTTGTTGAAAACAAAGATATGTCAATAACGTGCTGAATTTCGTTCGATCCGAATAATAAAGTTTCTGGGTATAACACTTTTCACAACATCGCCGTTCTTAAGTTGTAAACTTGTGTATCTTAATGCATGAGGCTGTAATGAAATTTCCACAGACGTTCAATATTTATTCTTAATTTGGCACCATGCTTATGGGAATTCTGTGCAGTATATACCAGCACATCGTAATCAAACTAGTTCTCTTCTACTTTTGTCGTAACACAAAACGTAAGTTCGAAAAGAATACATACAAAACTAAGACGGTGACGTTAACGGAGTTCAAACCAGGGCAGATGGGCTGCGTGAGTGGCCTCATTACATTCAAATGCCTTGCAGCTGCTTCATTACAAAAAAATGGTTCAAATGGCTCTGAGCACTATGGGACTCAACTGCTGAGGTCATTAGTCCCCTAGGACTTAGAACTAGTTAAACCTAACTAACCTAAGGACATCACAAACATCCATGCCCGAGGCAGGATTCGAACCTGCGACCGTAGCGGTCTTGCGGTTCCAGACTGCAGCGCCTTTAACCGCACGGCCACTTCGGCCGGCTGCTTCATTACAGACATATCCGCTATGGCCACCGATGAAGGTACACTGAAAAATAGCTCTGAGCACTATGGGACTCAACTGCTGAGGTCATTAGTCCCCTAGAACTTGGAACTAGTTAAACCTAACTAACCTAAGGACATCACAAACGTCCATGCCCGAGGCAGGATTCGAAGGTTCACTGAAGTTCAACATCTCGTTGACAGGTCATTACAAACGTAGTACACGATCAACTGTAGAATTACGGATGGAACCATATCGACATTCGCCTACCTGCGGTTTAGGAAAACAAGGGTTCAGGCAGACCGTGTCTAAGACTTCGCTCGTTATTGTTTACAAAAACTGGAGTATGTTTCTCATGCTTTGTACTACCTAGTGCGACGTTTCATCATCGCATTCGCCATAACATTTATCGAAAGTCCAATGAAGACAATACCACGTTGTGAAAACAGATGAACAGCGAGTGTGCCCATCTTCTCCAGACCGGTTACACGCAAGATTCTGTGTCATCCTGCACCACTGGTAGGAGACTAGCAGCATCCAGACTACTGACGTACCGTCGCACGTGTAGGCTGCCGTTAACACCGCAACACAAACAGTTGCATTGGGAGTGGTGCCTTAAACGGGAAGGATGGGTTGCTGAGCGAATGGGGTCGATGAATCGCGGTTCTGCACTGCTCCGGATGATTGTTGTCAGCAAGTACAGCTATGTTACTCGTTGCGTCATGATGTGGGGATCCGGCGGGTGTGAGAGCAGATCATGACTGGAGGGAATTCTGATAAGCAATGGTACGTCATGGACATCCTGCTTCCTCTCAAGCAACATTGTCGTGATGTCACTGCTCATCCACTTCGACAAAGTCATATGGGTTGGATAAAATGTAGTGGCAACCCTGTTCTAATTATTCATACAAGACTTTATTGACAAACGTTCACCATATTAATGCCGCATCTCGATAACCTTACCTCACACAGATTGAGGGCGTCGTTAATCGTCAGCGCGTCCATCTCTGTCGATGTCTCGTAAGGTCCACCCGATGGCACAGATGATGCCTTCTCTTGTGTTGTAGCGCGTGCCACGAAGAGCTTCCTTCATTTTGGCAAACACTTCGTCATCGCATGAGTGTTCCAGTATCTTCCACCCCCCCCCCCCCCCCTCCCCACGTATAAAGGAGCTCCTGCACAGAGTTCGCCGTGTAGCATTGTGCTCTGTCACGAAGTCCATCGGCTATCAACATCCCGCGGGGAGCCAAGGAGGTCAATTACCATGATCATGTTGTCCGTGGTGGGGTCGTCCCGAACGAGGCCGGTATTGAGTGACATCCCTGCCCTCTCACAACAAATGCACCCGTCTCGCCACCGTACGATACGGCAATGCTGCATCGCATCACGCCTCACGCAGTCCCTGAAAACATTGTTGTTCGCTCCGACCATGTGCTACTTCAGTTTTGATCCACGCACGTTGTTCATGTTTCCTAAACATATTGTTATGGCGCTTGAAGTGGCCTTCCGCACTTTCGGACAGTACACATTGCAACTGATTCAAACACAGCTGTCGCCGCTCACTGCACTACTTTAGCTGACCTGCTATCAGCTATAGACAGCGCGCATGCCATCTGCCGCAGATCCTTCGTTTTACGGCAGTGCTGTCATTAATTTTTATCCAGCCCTCGCAAAATTCGCAGTACAAAATAAATGTGCTGAACAGAGGCACGCCGTGGTCGATGTGAGTCGCCGCACAGTGGTAGAAGCGAGCCGCCCGTGAGTAGTTATAGACGGTGACAGCGTGCGGCTGCGGCGGCCGGCGAGTACTTAGCGGCCGAGCTGTCACAATGGACGGAGGGTCCGCAGGTCGGCGCCGGACGGGGGCGCTCTCCAATTACATTAGGCGCGCACCGCCTGCCGCCTTTCAAGTCTAATCACGCGTCCCCTCTGTACCGTGGCGAAAACAGTGATCAAAGCCTACACGCTACACGCGGGGGCACTACCGGCCCGCTAATGGATTGAGACACCAGGGGTGGCGAGCGACCCGCTGTTCAGTCCCTGGCCCGCCGCTGCACGCTACAATTAAAACTACTGGCGTTCCGAAACTCATCACGCCGCTTCCGAGACATTCCTCAACCGTGTACACACCGCACCAACCGTCACCAACGCACAAGACGCAGAAGAAAACTGGTAATAAGGTCAGATCAGAGTGGTGAACGTAGAATCGAACAATATTTCCCGGACTATTACTTGTCGGAAATGTTCCGTTCTAGAGATACGACTGCCACACGCAACCAATCAACGAGTGAGACGAAGCCGACACTCGCGAAGAACTGGTGGCAAGAATTTTTGCGGCGACGATCATCTGTAATAGGTCAGGACTTCCCGAAAGGCTGAGCTAGTATTCCTCGAGGATGTTAAATTCAGTCAAAAAGTAATTCCTATTAAGGGAATGAGCGTAGGGGAGCAGATGCCTTGCTAGCCAAGGTCCTAGCGAGGGTGATTTGCCGCTGCCTTTCTCCAACCTGTTATGAATGGTCAAATGTGCATCCGTGTCGTGTGGATGACTGTAATGAGTGCTCGTACAATATAGTGGCTGGTTTGTGTTGTCAAGAATGAAGGAATGGAGAGGGTGTAAGCCGGTGCACGTAAAAAGCTACCTATTCTCGTATAGCACCACAAAGGGGCCGCCGTGCTCCACGTCCCCCCCCCCCCCCCCCCGGGCCGACTGGTTACCACATTCCCTCACTTAAAGAGATACTACGGAGAGATGGGCGCAAAGACTGGCGACCAGAAACTTCACGTCACCACCTCTGCCCTCCCCCTGCCCGCTAAATACTGGCAGTGAAGATTTTCCGCCAGCGAGTCGAGCGCCACCGCACAGATGAGCTCGGATGCGAAGGCGGGTGCTAATTTTGGTGAGAAGCAGTTATATCCAGCATTAGTGGTAACAAAGATATTTGAGAAAACAAGAAGAGCGTTTAAAAGTTAATTTCAGTTTTCTTTCTCATCAGTGTCATAGTAATTTAAAGTCACCGATCCAGTCGTTAGAAGGAAAGTTTATTCACGGTCTCCGTAAATTGGCAAAAATTAAAATATGTGGTCTGTAGATTTCATTGTCCTTGCAGTACCACTTGTCATTCACATCACTACTCTGCTGTTTCTGTATTCTAGCTTAGTGTGTTAAAAAATTAATGTAATTACATTACTTCTAGCGTAATTGATTTAGCGGTCTAGTTTCAGCCAGTAAAAATAACAGAAAAATCGCGTAGAACGAAAAACGCTGTGAATAGGGACTCAAAGTGTCTAATTTGGAGTGTTCAGGTTAAAGCATTACCTCGAGCCAGTTTAACCGGTAACTGCGCTTTTAGATATAATACGTACTTCTGTAGCAAATGAAGATTCACTGCTGTTTTGTGGCTGTGGTTTTACACAGGTGCATTCACAACCTGTGGTTTGCAAATTTTGCTAGATTTGAAGTCCGAAACTCTGCTCTGAAACCGAGCGAGGTGGCGCAGTGGTTAGCACACTGGACTCGCATTCGGAAGGACGACGGTTCAATCCCGCGTCCGGCCATCCTGATTTAGGTTTTCCGCGATTTCCCTATATCACTTCAGGCAAATGCCGGGATGGTTCCTTTGAAAGGGCACGGCCGATTTCCTTCCCCATCCTTCCCTAACCCGAGCTTGTGCTCCGTCTCTAATGACCTCGTTGTCGATGGGACGTTAAACACTAATCTCCTCCTCCTCCACTCTGCTCTGACGTTTCCAGACTTTTTCCTTTTTTACCATCATTTACATCACGAACAATAACAACACTGAGGCACTTTCTTGAGGTCCGCTGTTTGCTACTATTTCTGGCTCCCCATAATAACGACTTGGAGAGTTCTGTTTTGAGGAGGAGGAGGAGATTAGTGTATAACGACGCGTCGACAACGAAGGTCATTACAGACGGAGCACAAGCTCGGATTAGGGAAGGACGGGAAAGGAAATCGGCCTTGTCCTTTCAAAGGAAGCATCCCGGTATAGCGATTTATGGAAATCACGGAAAATCTAAATCATGGTGACGAGACGCGGGTTTGAACCGTCGTCCTCACGAATGCGAGTCCAGTGTGCTAACCAGTGCGCCGTTTCGCTCAGTCTGTTTCTACAAAGTATTTAATCCAGTGGTATATCTTTTCCGACATTGCTTAGACCTGTAATTTGTTTACTAGCTGACGGCGTGGAACTTTAGAGAACGATACAGACACAAGATGATTAACACTTACTTGAATTACTTCGTCAGATTAGGAGACCAAATTTTTTTCGGCCCAAAATTGGGCTATGTCCGATTCTTCCCCGCCATAATTCATCGAGCGTACATTAGTGGAACAGTTACGACAGATCATGAGATGTTCAATGTCCCCATATTCGCCACTGTCGCATCTGTCGTCAGATTTATCTACCGGGTGTATCATAATTAGAAGCGTCAACGCATACAGTTGAAAGTACACGATACAAGAATCAAAAAATTCTCACTTAACATGGGCTCTAAATCGCATATTCAAGATATATGAGCACGTGTTCCGCTTCGCTACTATGAAATACAACTGTTCCACTGAACAAGTGCTCATAGCTCGTAAGGTATGCACTTTTAGAGCCCATGTTTACTGGACGTTTCTTCCTTGTTTAGGTCCATACTCCCTTCTCCTAAAACATGGACACCAAAGAGCTTGCAGTAGAAGAGATGTGTTTCACAGTACCCAAGATGAACAAGTGCCCATAGCTCTTAAGGCATGCGTTTTAGAGCCAATGTTTACTGAGACTTCTTTGCTTCTAGTATCGTGTACTTTGAACTCTATTCTCCAGTTCTCGCCGCTGGGCGTGTCCTGCAGTGGAGAGTAGTAGCTTGGAGGCGCTGTAAGTTTTTTGTACACTAATCTGTTGCGGGATTTAAGTCTTTCAAGTCCGCACGACGCTCGAACTGAGAAGTGGCATTCATCGAAGGTATGCTTTAAGCCTCTCAGTATGTTCGTAACCGGCTCTTCGGGAGTTGGGATCCGTAAATCGGTTCGCTTTGTTATAGTTTATAGAGTGGCGTGTGTTGCATGTAACCTATTATTAGTCAGCGGGTATTGCTTTTACTCTTAAGTTGCCTTCTAGGCAGGCATATATCTGAAACATACCAGGAAATCATGTCCTGTTGTGAAGAAGCACAGTGTCTGGATTGCGATCCTCAGCACCCTTGGTCTAGCTCCCCGTTTGCTGTTAGGTGCTTTCTTCAGTACTTTATTCCTTGTTGCAACATTATGGCGCGTCTTCTCGCTGTCTTGCTTGTATGTCCAGTACGACACCAAAGTGCGTCGAGTTATCTGTGTGTTCCAGGCTGACGCCATTCCAGATTAAAATCTTGCTCGTTTTGGGAGACGATGGAAGGCGTTGACGACGCTTGTCTTTGAGCAATTTCGTTTAGGGAACTTCACGTACGCGGACTTAGAGCGCGTTCTAAGTTTTGTTCTGCATCCTCAAAACTCCTTCCTTAAACTGTGATAGCTACATCGGCATACAAGTTAAACAGGAGCAGTGGCCATGACACTACCCGGGGCGAAGGCATTTTTTTGCCGTTGCTGCCGGCTCTTTTGGCCCTGCAGCCCGACACAGAACATCCTGCTTTGCACCAGAAGTCCACTAATTTTTACGAGCTGGAAATCTTTAAAAGTGTCAAACTGCATTTTTCTGGATCAACTTACAATGAGGTGACAAAAGTCACGGGATACCTCCTGATGTCGTGCCGGACCTCCTTTTGCCTGGCGTACTGCAGCAACTCGACGTGGCATGGAGTCAACAAGTTATTGGAAGTCCCCTGTGGAAATACTTAGCCATGCTGCGTCTATAGCCGTCCACAATTGCAAAACTGATGGCAGTGCAGAATTCTGTGCACAAACTGACTTCTCTATTATGTCCCATAAATGTTCGGTGCGATCCATGTCGGATGATCTGGGTAGCCGAATCATTCGCTAGAATTGTCCAGAATGTTCTTCAAACCAATGGCGAACAATTGAGGCCCGGTCACTTAGCGCATTGTCATCTATAAAAACTCCATCGTTGTTTGGGAACGTGAAGTCCACGAATGGCTGGAAATGATCTCCAAATACCCGAGCATAACCATTTGTCGGTCGATGATCGGTTCAATTGGACCAGAGGGGCCAGTACATTCCATGTAAACACAGCCCACACCATTGTGAAGCCACCACCAGCTTGCACACTGCATTGTTACCGACTTGGTTACATGATTTCGTGGGGTCTGCGCGACAGTCGAACCCTATCATCAGCTCTTACCACCTGAAATGTATACTCATCTCACCAGGCCACGTTTTCTAGTCGTTTAGGGTCCAACCGATACGGTCACGAGCCCAGGGGAGGGACTGCAGGAGATGTCGTGCTGTCAGCAAAGGCACTCGCTGTCGGTCGTCTGCTCGCATAGCCCATTAACGCAAAGTTTCGCCGCAGTGTCCCAACAGATAGTTCGTCGTACGTGCCACACGTGTTTCTGCGTTTATTTCACGTAGTGTTGCTTGTCTGTTAGCTCTGACAACTCTACGCAAACGCCGCTGCTCTCAGTCGTTAAGCGAACGCCGTCGGTCACTGCCTTGTCTGTGGCGGCAGGTAATGCTTGAAATGTGGTAATCTCGGCACTCTCTTTGAATATAGCATGTGTCTTGTTCTAACTACCGTTCCGCGTTCAAAGTCAGTTAAATCCGTCGTGCGGCCATAATCACGTCGGAAAGATTTTCACGTGAGTACATATGACAACTTTTTCAGAATCATGCCCTTTTATACCGCCATCTGTAGATGTGCATATCGCTATCCCACGATTTTTGTCGCCTCAGTGTGTAGTACACTGTGTCCTACGCAGCGCTTTTGTCAACGCATCTGTGGGAATACAACAATAACGAAGCTTAACGGCAGTATCACTGGGCATTACCGAACATAAATATACAAATAAAAGCAGCAAGCTACTGACTAGAGAAATTGTAATTAGGCATTAATTGTGGATGTGAAACACGCGTTCCGCACCCGTGATGTTTTGCAGCGGCTGGGAACAAGCCGCAAACAGCGCGGGGCTGCGCGCACAGCAGCAGCACGGCAGTCGCAGTGCGCGGCGCCGGCACCACCAAGTGCGAGTCTCGCCGCCAGATGGGCTGCCCGACCCCAGGGGTTAGCACCGCGGTACCACGTGCGGCTCGCGCACAGCACTGCGTGCACGCGGTTTACCCACACACCACGTGTGTGGCACATGCTGAGGTCTCCGCTCTGTCAGGGGTCATGCAGCCCAACTGAACAGCTTTTCAGGGGAGGGGGTATTAGCCGACTGCTGCTCTGAACTGAAAATGACACCACTTTTTAGGATTGTGTGTGCACGATTTATAACACATCATATTACGAACTGTCCCACGAAAGCCACGTACAGTGACGTCCGCATGAGTCGAGAAGGCATTAATAAATATGAGGCAGGTGACAGATATGGGATCTTTTCATGAGGAACAAGTAGCTGCTCTATACATAATTTGCAGAGCAATTTTATTTCGATGTATCCAGAGATTCAACCGCGAATTGAAGCACCTAAATAATTACAAAAACGAGAGAAACCTTGTAATAATAAATCACTACCTCTGTAAACAGATTTCGGTTGCCGTCATTGTGTGAGGAACTGATAAATCAATTAAATGCTTTAATTAATTAATAATGTTCCATATGGCAGCGGCCTTTAAAAGTATTCAAGTCTAAACCGAGCATCCTCTTCGTCTTCAGACGCGCACGAACACACTAAGGCCGGCGTCCCAATTGCCGAGTCTGGGTAAGGTTGCGAAATCTCTGTTGCAGAAACGAAGCGGCGAGTTCTACGGCACAGCAGGTGACAGCCCGCCGCTTCAGCACCCAGCAATTTGGCACCAGAACTACTCACTTCAGCCGTAGGAACGTGAGTATGAGGTGCCGACCAGCTAACAAAACCCCTGAGCATCGCCGCTCTGGCCCGATTCTGAAACGTCATCTTGGATGGTTCACCAGCTGCCGTCTCGCCCGCGGTCGCATCTTGTCGATAGGTTTGCTCCACCATTCTGCGGTAAAGTTTAACGGTTCGTTACTTCAGGCACAGTCTAGTACTGATGCTCCGTTTCGGTCGTTTGGCGATCGCGAGTGCTTCACGAGACCACGGGAGAGCAGCAGCTGATGTTCAGCAGAGTCTACCGCCCAAATTTTGTTCGCGAAACCTAGTACTCATGGTTCAGTATTCCCTCTCCAAAGCGTTCTCAGTTAAACGTATATAGCTATACGTGATCGTTATTTATACGTGTCGTTCTGTGAATGTGTCTATATCAATGGAGTATGCCCTCAGTTAAGAGTACGCTGTTTCGTAATGATTTCAGAATATACCTTCTTGCGTTAGTTTCTAAATTTTTTTATTTCTGTTGCGTTGTCTACCCCTATTTTCCCCGTATCCACTCAAATCAGTGTCTTCCTGCAAGTAAGATCGTAGTCCACGCCTTCCCACTCTCTGATAATAGGTAGAATAATAATATGAGGTACTGTTCGCCTATCGATATGTACCCCGCCCGCTAAATGGGGCGAGCTCTATTCATTTACGCCGCCTGAGATACAAAAACCGTGGCAGTCCGTTTAGGCGAAGGAGCGCAGATCGTGCAGTATTTTTAAAGCAGTGATAGAAACAGATACACTTCATGCAAACAGAGGAGGACACTCGTATGCGCAAGAGGGGGAAATGTAAGGCAAGAGAAGAGGTACTGCGCTGTAGCGGACGAGCAAATGGGTACGAAAAAAAAATGGCTCTGAGCACTATGGGACTTAACATCTGTGGTCATCAGTCCCCTAGAACTTAGAACTACTTAAAACTAACTAACCTAAGGACATCACACACATCCATGCCGAGGCAGGATTCGAACCTGCGATCGTAGCAGTCGCGCGGCCAAAGGGGTAGGATTCAATCATGGGGTGGCATAGATGAAGTCGGAAGACCATGTTCGGTAAAAATACTGTCTATTTTATAAGTCATGTGGCCTTGTTTGTTCATTTTGATCAGCGTGTACAACTGAGGTCTCAGCGTATCCTTGTAGAAAGGAACTCTCTCTTCAACGTTAGGAGGAAGGACAGCATCGGCGTAATTTTTTAGTTTGTTTATTCCAGATCGGTTTCAGCTACTAGCTATCTTCAGTGCATTATATCCAAGTCGTAATGATTTGTCGCGAATATAATAGCACAGGGTACCACTTGACATTACAGATAACAACCAACCTTTAACTGATGTTTATTCCCTGTAATGTCAAGGTGTTCCTTAGGCTACCGTATTTACGGTAAGTCATCACGACTTGGACATAATGTACTGAAGATAGCTGAACAGTAGCTGAAACCGACCTGCAATAAACATATTAAAAATTTAAGACTGATGCTGCACTTCCTTCTATCGTGAATCTCGTCGATACAGTCGTGGAGCACGGTGTTCCTGATGGAAACAAACCTGATTTCCTTTTCTGTAAACGAAGACATCATATCGCTCCTCGTGGACTTAATGGTTGAGCACCCAGTTATGCGCTTATTGTGACTTACTGTGACAAGGTGCGCTACCTATAACGAGGACAGTATGAGGTAGTACGAGGGTTATTCCAAAAGTAAGGTCCGATCGGTCGCGAAATGGAAACGACTATGAAAATCCGATAAAGCTTTGCACAGATGTGTTGGGTAGTGTCTCTAGTATAACCCCAGTTAGCATCACGTCGCTCTTCTCATTTCTGAGCTCGCAGTGAGTGCGTAAAGATGTCTAGAAAATAGTGTCTGCCGCCAAGTACGAGGGCCTGGTGAGAAATTTCGCCTGAAGCTATGCAGCCAACATTACATACCTGTCGTGATGTTTCGTCTTCACGATAATTCTCAGCCGCATCTCTGGTCACATGAACCGCTGTCTTTGAAGACAACATTTTGACACAGACAACGAGGTGTAGGCCAGCGTGGAGAATTGGCGGAAAGCACTGGCGGCTGCCTTCTATGATGAGGCTATTGAAAAGTTGGTACAACGCTATGACAAAAGTCTAAGTCAGAACGGCGACTACGTAGAGAAGTAGCTGAAAGGTGTAGCTAATTGTTACAAGTAAAACATTTCTGATGCTCACTGTGGTTTCAATTTGGCAATCAATCGGACCTTACTTTTGGAATAACCCTCGTAGATTAGGTATTAATCTCTCCTAGAGCCACTTTTTATACTTTGACGTGTCTTTGTGACAATCCCCTGTTTTCTTCCCAGATTTAAATCTTATATAGGCATTCGGTACAAAACCGGCCTCCTCGCCAGCAAAGCTGATGACAATTCTGCTTTGTTTCGAAACAGGTTTCAAGAGACCCTATAGTGAACTGTCACTCCATCCGTACGACGCTCTGTGGCAACTGTGAATGTATGTCTCGTCCACATAGACGACGACATGCACGTCTGTACTCCCGGATACTTCCTGCAGTACGCAATTCGTTTTGTCTTGATGCTACTTTGTTCCTGGAGAACTTTTCAGTTATTCGTCGTCTTCTTCTATTTAAATCCTAGAATGCTAAGTTTTGTATGAAATGCGTTTACACATCCTTCAGATTTCATTAAACTCTGTAAAATTTTATGAATTTCCTTTAAAGTGGGTCTTCTTTTATCATTAATGTAGAAATTATTCACCACGTGGCGTACGATTTGCTCATTAAAAGTGTCTGAACTGGCCTAAGATATTCTGGGCATTTCCTTATGATATGTTGAAAATGTTGAAAATTCACCTGCATGGGTCCTTTCCGGTTCTCTCTCGATTCGCCGAACGGAAGTGAACGATACGCAAGTTGCTTCGGCCACTCGTTTGAATGGACCATCTAGCACAGCTTCTTTTTCACGAACTGGTAGACATTTGCAACCACTTCGCATGTTTGGATATGAAGAAATATGCCGTTATTTGCTTTTTACTGGTGGCGCGTTCAACTTCGAATGCGTTCTACCAGAGTATTTACTAGTGGAGCGCTTCGCTGACTCCATGGAGACACGTGCGACGCTGACAATTGACAGAGGGGGGGGGGGGGGGGGGGTTGTCTACTGCGCGTCTTGTTTAAGGTACTCACATCTGTATGCATGAACTGTAATCGACATAAAAATTTAATTACAACAAGCTTTCCATCGTCCTGCTTTTGGTTATATACATGCACACTTTGCCGATTTAAAAACAAAAAAAGAGTCTTAAAGTACTCAGTTACATGAAATCATGACATTATTTCAAAGACAGGTATGTATCAGCGACTACTATTCTTTTAATATTTTTATTGCAGTCTATATCGTATTTGTTTGCAATGATTACCGGTCTCTTTCCATTTTGAAACATCTACACATCTACTGCAGTTGC
This sequence comes from Schistocerca serialis cubense, assembly GCF_023864345.2. Classification (NCBI taxonomy): domain Eukaryota; kingdom Metazoa; phylum Arthropoda; class Insecta; order Orthoptera; family Acrididae; genus Schistocerca; species Schistocerca serialis. Next base: position 500,072,548 of record NC_064641.1, read on the forward strand.
ATAGCAGCTATTGAGTTAAATGCGCTGTGTTCAGGCTCCATAAATCACTGTCTTACATCCATTACAATGTTAGGAATTATAAAGAAGTGTGGGGGCACTACGTTACGAGGTGTCGCCCTCTGTATGTGGTACATCAAGACGACGGACGGAAGCAGAATATCGATCACCTAGCAACAATGTCCCTCCAAATGCCACCTTCATGGCTGAACATGAAGAAAATGAAATCACAAACTTTTTAGACATTACCATATATAAAAATAGTGGACAATACATGTTCAAAATATAGAGAAATCCGACGTGTTCGGGTAACATATACTGTCAGCAACGTCGAACACGGTTATGTAAATGATTAGAGTTGCAATTCTCTGTAACATAGAACGTCCAACAGAGTGCATTAGTATCGTTCGTGTTTAGTGTTGTTACCAGGCCTTGTAGGATACATAAGGGGCATGAACACCGCTAGGTGTCAAATGATTCATGTGAGATGCCACATACTCTTGTGAGGCAGCGTTATCAGCGCCTGCCAGAGGTTTCAAGTAATCTCTTTGTGAGTCCCATTTGACCGGCTGGTCGAATCGTGAGACGTCCATATTTGTGGGGCATTCAGCTATGGCAGTGGCCCGATGTCGGACTGCACGGTGACGTGCTGGCTGGCGTACTGACCGTCACGTTCCACTCTACCACGTCGGACTATCACAAGTGACCAAGCCCTTTGTAACACTTTCATAACCGCGTCTGCCATCCGAGAACAAGTACGGGACCACCTGCAATATTCTCTTTCATCCCGCACCATTGGTCGGAAGCTAGCAGGAGCCAGACAACGAATAACACGAACGGCTGCGTTTGGAGAGGTGCCGTAAGCAAGAAGCAAGGGCTGCTGATAAATGGCGTCGCACTGCGTTCGGTGATGAATCGCGGTTCTGCGCTACACCGGACAACTTTCGTCGGCGGCTATGATGGCGACCTGGGGAGACGTCCCATTCTTCATGTTTTAGAGAGCACGGCGATGTTGCTCCTGGCGTCCTGTTGTCGAGAGCCATCGGGTATGACCTCAGGCCAGGACTGGTAGTGATTTAAGGGATTATGGAAGCACAACGGTACGTCACGGACATCCCGCAACGCTCTGCCTTTCCCCTCGTGCGACAGTATCGTGGTGTAATATTCCAACAGGATCATTCTCGTCCACACAAGGCACTTGCCTGTATGAACTGTCTGCGTGATGTTGACGTACTCCGGAGGCCAGCAAGATCTGTCCCCTATATATCACGTGTGGCGCCATCTCGGACGTCAACTCTGTCCTATATACTGCCAGTAACCAAGATATCAAGTACCATTACAATAGTTGTGGGCCAGCCTGTCAGGACAGGATACAATAACGGCTTAATGACACACTTACCAGCCGTATAAGTACATGCATCCAGGCCAGAGGGTGCAACGTCAACTTCCAAGTTGAATTCGAAAAGCAATTCTACGTAGACATCCTCAAGCAAGTGGCAACGCCTTTAAAATGAGGGACGTAACCAAAATGCGTAAAAGCATTTTGAGCTGTGGCGGCTGGCTCTAGGGTGTTCGACTTGCATCGCTGATATCGATATTCGGCTGTCCTGCTATCTTTGATTGCTCCCCCGGCGGGTTTTCCAAGTGAATGTCTGACGACTGGGTCTCCGGTCGGCGTTCAGCAAATCAACTTGTGTTGAAAACAAGCCCGCGTCCCTAACCGTGGTGCATGGGCCTCGCCGTGCTCGCCGCCCTTGTCTTCGGCGCGCGTCGGATGTACGGTGCCGATCACTGGGCGCCTTGACGTGAAAAATTGTGGTGAGTTCGTCGTCTCACGCTGAACAGCTTCCCAGCTCGTAATTTGCAAGCTCCAAGTTACGTATGACTTCCATTTTGTGTTTAACTAAGAAGATTGTTGAAACTTATTGTGGCATGGGTAGCTGCCGGAGATGATTCTGAACTTGGTCCCACAGTGGCTATTTTAAGGAGGCTGATGTTCCTCATTCTGTTTTTGATCATCCGTGGAGTGTGTGTTTTAAGTCGTTTTCATGCAAATTTTAACTTGTTTTAGGACATACTGTCCGCTTTGGGACTGGCTGCGGTTGTGTACGTGCCCGGCAGCCGTAGAGTTAATGGTTTCATCATATGTCACGGCAGCATTTGGTATGTTTATTTAATGGTGAAAGTGCAACTGTAAGTGATCTCTAAATTTTTGTTGGATTTTTGTTGTTTTGGTGAAAAGAGTAGACTACTGATTACATTTGGCAATTTGTTTAGCGCTACGACGCTTTTCCAATGCCTTTCGGAATGCTATGTTTTCTGTACAGTTGCTTCCGAGTCGGTGTCGCTCAAAGAGCAACTAACTGAGAAAGAATTAATTCAGCAAAAATTTCAGTCTTCTGTAGAGAAAGCATCACGTGCCAAAATATTCCGATCTGTGTTTTAGTCGAATTCGTGAATTACCACTTGAAATGCAATACCATCTCATTATCATCTGTTAGACGGACTAATAGAAAACATTTTGCTACTAACAGCATTACACATTGCTTTCTTTTACGTTAGATTTGATTCTAAGGTCTTGGAGACCATACACTGTTCTTTGAACTTTGTTTTATTGTTTTGGAGTCGCGCAATTTACACTAGTAACGAAGATTTGCAACTCAGTGAAATGATGAGAGAGAGAGAGAGAGAGAGAGAGGCTTACGCGAAAGAAGATTAAAACGTAATAGCTTTGTGACGTCAGTATTAGACAAAAGCAGAATGTGACGGAAAGACGGTCCACAAAATACGATTAATTAGTATGTTACCAGCATGAGGACATATCTAGTTAACAATTGTTGACTTGCTGTCTCCGTCTTGACACAGTCATCCTTTGCCAGTATCTGCTCTATACCACTAACAAGTGCAGCGAATGGGCGGCCCTTCGTGAAGTTTAGCCAGAAATGCATCTGACGGAACTGATCGATATTATCCTCGTACTATACCATGCAGATAACTTGTGTTGCAAGATGCAGAAATGTGCTAGATAGCAGCGTAATTACTCACCATATCCTCGCAGGTCCTTGTCGGCGGGGATATTGCCGTTGGGCTCGAGACGGTCGAGGAACTCGTCCGAGTAGCCATTGTACGGCAGTTTGCCGCCGCGGGAGTTGGCCTCCTCGGATTCCTCCTTCGAGATGGCTGCAACAAGAAGCAGGTGCACACGTGTAAGTTGCCGCGCTTCTCTATTACGGAGGTCATATGTCAAAACATTGCTGACAAGACATCTTCTGTAAGTGATAGAAAACATCGTACCGTAACAACTTCTCTCCCGTATTAGAGGGAGTCCTTTATTAGACGGAGTCCTTCCAGAGCGACTTGACATTCTACGACGCATGAACACGCTTAACCTGCCAGTCATGGCGGGTTGTTAAGTTTGAACACAAGGTATGACGTACTATTTATACGCACGCGAAATTTCGCGAGCAACTGATTGATATAAAATATGACTCTTAGGATGCCATCATAGTTCTACACATGTAGCGTACACTCTCTGACCATTTTGAAGACTGTGAAAACTAGATGGTTGTATGATTCTGGAGTACCGAAATGTGCCTCTTGTGTTTCACTATCTTTCTCTGCACATTTTGCCACGTCTGTGGTAAGGATTTGCACGTCTTCATTTTTTTAAAAACCAAATAGCAGTTATCATGGTTATTGTCTCTTCATACCTTATGAAACACGAAACTAGTACATCTGTTTGTGACTGAATAAATGTGTTTAATTGTGTTGATGGGACATGGGACAGAGCAAGCAGTTCATGAAGGCTCTGGTGTTCTTCAGATGAGTGACACCGACGATAATTCGAGTCTTCACGATGAAGAAGAATTTAACTCGGAAGGTGAGCTCGAAGCGAATGACGTTACTTTGAAAGTGGCAACAAAAGGAAAGGAAATACCCTCTCGGTATTGCGTAGTCCATACCAATTCTGTTAATAAAAATGAAAGCACTGCAATTGTAACTTAAGCCCAGAAGTCATGTAACTTTGACAGAGATTTTCTACTTGTTGCAGATGCAGAAGCACGTGAAATTAGCTTCACAGATGTCATCTGAAGGCTACCAAAACCTTCCACTGTCGGCGGCACAAAACGATCTGTATCAATATGTATTTCTCCCTGACATGGATACTTACATTGTCCAGTGCGTTTGTTATGTACAAATACAGTGTAGTTATAAAATAACGTTTACTAAGAAAAATAAATATTTCCAGTCTGTCGGTGGATTTGTTTACTGTCGCTCAGTGAGCCACGCACCAATGCTTGCTCATGTCGCCCCAAGATTATGGGGGCAGAGTAGGCGTATCACATCACTTTGCTGTCAGTTCTTCTGTTCGTAATGTTTTTATCAAAACAAAACATATACATTAATACTAGATAGTACAGGCTTCCTATATGACATGTAATAATCCAAAAATATCACATTTCATCACAAAATATTCTAAAACAAAAAATATGCCCACTGTGCCCCCGTCTCTGCTATGTCAGATTTTAGAACTGCCATAATCGAAACACATGTTCAGTTATTCACTGTCACCAAGGAATTTTTCGCCACTAATGTGCATTACCAATTGGTGTGCCTTTTTACTCATACAATATTATTCTGTACTGAACATTAGTAGTACTATCATTTTTAAATTTTTATATTCTTCACAGAAACTTTTATTAACAACACTGTTATTCTCGCATTTACGGCTACACAACGATGGAACTTTACAAATACTTTGTTTTGCTATGGAGAATGGTTCAAATGGCTCTGAGCACTATGGGACTCAACTGCTGAGGTCATTAGTCCCCTAGAACTTAGAACTAGTTAAACCTAACTAACCTAAGGACAGCACACACATCCATGCCCGAGGCAGGATTCGAACCTGCGACCGTAGCGGTCTCGCGGTTCCAGACTGCAGCGCCAGAACCGCGCGGCCACTTCGGCCGGCTGCTATGGAGAGTAACGAGCCGCGCGGTCTCAGGCGTCTTGCCACGGTTCGGCTGGCTGCCCCCGTCGGAAGTCGGATTTGAAGTGGAATGATCATATAAAATTAATTGTTGGTAAGGCGGATACCAGGTTGAGATTCATTGGGAGAGTCCTTCGAAAATGTAGTCCATCAACAAAGGAGGTGGCTTACAAAACACTCGTTCGACCTATACTTGAGTATTGCTCATCAGTGTGGGATCCGTACCAGATCGGGTTGACGGAGGAGATAGAGAAGATCCAAAGAAGAGCGGCGCGGTTCGTCACAGGGTTATTTGGTAACCGTGATAGCGTGACGGAGATGTTTAGCAAACTCAAGTGGCAGACTCTGCAAGAGAGGCGCTCTGCATCGCGGTGTAGCTTGCTCGCCAGGTTTCGAGAGGGTGCGTTTCTGGATGAGGTATCGAATATATTGCTTCCCCCTACTTATAACTCCCGAGGAGATCACGAATGTAAAATTAGAGAGATTCGAGCGCGCACGGAGGCTTTCCGACAGTAGTTCTTCCCACGAACCATACGCGACTGGAACAGAAAAGGGAGGTAATGACAGTGGCACGTTAAGTGCCCTCCGCCACACACCGTTGGGTGGCTTGCGGAGTATAAATGTAGATGTAGAAGTTAGAGTCCTCCCTCGGGCATGAGTGTGCGTGTAGTCCTTAGCGTAAGTTAGTTTACGTTAGGTTGAGTAGTGTGTAGGCTTGGGGACAGATGACCTCAGCAGTTTGGCCCCTTAAGAATTCACACATATTTGAACATTTTTGAGAATAAAGACTACTACCTTATTTCTTTCCAGCCATTCACCTGTAGTTATTCTTTTAATTTAGATGAAAACTATTTCGAAGAAACTGCGACTTCAGCATTAGGCACTTTGGCACTGCTATATGTATTAAGCGTTAGTTATACTTCCACAACCTTCACTAACTCATATCAAATATTAGATCAGATAGAAGTTGAACATTATGGTATCTACGGAGATGGAAATTAAAACTCACTGTAAGAATTAGAAAAAAAAAATCGGAACGCGACAAGTAGGTTTCCTAATGTATTATATGTTGGCCACTGCAAAGCAATGGTACAAGTTGAAACTCTATAACTCGTTACAACTGTGTGCTATATATTAATTCGAAACAGGAATATTAGTCTTCGCAGGTAACGCTCTACCACTGCGCCATGGCTTAAGGCCCTACAATCAATACGACAGTACTTCTCTTTAAATTATCGTCTTTCCTCTGTCTGGGGTTAGTAACAGTTACTCAAGACTTACGTTTCCTCTTTCACAACATTAGTAAAGAAGGAGGTGATTAGGGGGCCATTGATAACTGTTTCACTTCTTTCTGCAGTTTGAGAAAGTTTCAATAAACGCCTGATATTGCTTGTACCAAAACCGCCACAGGGTCATTCTCAGGTTAAGGATGTAACATTCGTACAATATATATTGAAATATTAAAATAATAAAAAAACATGGCTAGATGCGAGTAGGATTCGCGCTGTTATCGACACTGATACTCGCAAGATATCGGTCCCGGGAATTCCAAGACGGTCGAAAATGTTTTACTCTTAATTATGAAGTCGAATAACAAATGATAAAAGAATCACAAATTAACAATTTTCTAATTTTTTCCTTTACTTGCTTTATGAAATCTTGCTTCTTCCAAATTTCATGATTCTATACCCTATGGGTTTTGAAGAGTGAGTTTGCGAGTATCAAGATATGTGTATCTGTCGTATCTTTTGGCTGCAAAACTTTCATTTTTCATGGAAATCTCCCACACACTACATTACTCGACAGCAAGCAATAGCAGCACAGTGCAAACAACAAAATTTCACTAAAATAAAGAGATGTTACAAATGTGATGCTTCTGCTATGAAAGGACGAAACAGTAGGTACAGAGTTTTGTTCGCAGCTCTCAGAGGAAGAAGACAGGACGAGTGAGTGAGTTGGGGGCGGAGACTTGGAAATGCCAGCTGCGATCCCCTTCGTACCTCGTGAACTCTGTCGACAAAGGGAGCAGAGGCACAAAAAGCGTTTCCTTGTAAGAGGATTCCTGGCGATACTTTCCCTGAGGTTCGAATGACCCGTCAACCTAGAGTTTCGAAATGAGGGGCAGCGTGAAAGAAACTTTTACAGGGAGGACCCTGTTCTTCAGAACGATCTGCCCGTACGGCACACCTCGCCGTGACTATGGTCTCGGCAACGGCTTCTGCTGTGACGAATGTTCTCCGAGCCGTTTCCTGGACTTTAACAGCGCATTATTCCTGGTAGCAACAATGGGAACACCGTGTCGCGGTTCGGCACAGTCTTCCTCTCGCATTCAAGCAGTTGCCTCGCCCGCAATACGGTGGCCGTTTGAGAGGTAGCACTACCTCACAGCCGAATAAGGCGGTGAATGGGGGGGGGGGGGGGGGCAGGGAAGGAAGCAAGAGAGAACGGGGGCGTGAGGGAGGGAGGGAACGAACTGGTGAGGGAGGAGGGAGGGAGGGGTGACGGCAGCGTCGGCGGGTATGAATCGCTCGCTGGCTGCATTCGAGAAAGTTGCAGGACATTCGGCAGCCAGAAATTTATATGCGAATTTTCGCGATAAAAATTCAAGTCCACAGTATCGTATGCCTTCATGGTCAGAGCGGTAATTCAAGTACGCTGTTTCTACTAAAACCTGGGAGCGATCACAGATATGGTACAATGAATTAATTTGCCAGGAAATTAATATTTGTCTTAATTTTAATATTTGCCTTAATGGCTGTCTATGAATCTAGTTCTTTTCCAAATCATGGGAGTAGAGTAACAAACACCACTGGATAAGTGAACAGTTTACTGTTTTCTTTTTTCATTGCTATTTTTGTGTAAGGCGAGACAGCGAAATGAAGAGAAAACTTAATAGTGAAGTCCATCTAATGTCTTTCAATAGCGTTTTCACTAGGTGAAAGTAAATTTCAAAGCACAGCTTCATTATCGGTTGTTATCGAAGGCACTGCGATGTCGACAGGCTTAATTTGGTAGTAAAAGTTATTATTAAATTTCCCATGAGTAAACTCTAATACAATTAAATAGTCTTCTGTAGATAGTTAAACACAGGGTGCCAGGTGAAATTTGCGTACGACCCAAATGTTTGGTGATAGTTACCAACCATCTTTTGCAAAGCGGCGACTCGTTGACAGTAAGCATCGCCGAATAAATAGAGTGAAAATTCATTACAGTCTGTCATCACGTTGAGACAACCGTACTACATATCCAAACTTTAACAAACGGGGAGAAAGTGACTGACGAAGTTGAAACTCAAATGCTACACCGAAAGTTCTGAACTGCGACATCAAACTCTGGTTCTCTGCTGGAAAGGAGAAAGTAAAACACCTAAAAACATTGCTGACTAAATGTCGACACTTTTCACAGTCAATTAATATACTGAAAAGAGGAATTCGCAGATAGAGAGGAGTGTGACACCAAACAACCAGAAAGTATCACACTTCCACATTTCAGTACGAGTGAACACTGTAATATCAATTACCGATTTAACCTGTGAATTATTGAGGGGTGAAAATAAGTGAAGAAACGCAGAAAGCATATATTAGCAAATTCTCATTAAATCCGCTGTAAACAATTAAAATTATCGCGGAGTTAGATAAGTAACTACATCAATGAAGAAATCTTGAGATCATTAGAAAAATGTTAGTACCATAAAAGTAAAATAGTATTTCTTTCCTTCTAGCGATCACCATCAAATTAAAGGAACTTTGCCCGACATTTGAAGATACAAAGTGGTTTACTAATTCTTGGGAGAATATTAGCTCAAGCGGAAGCTGTGTTCGCTTCACATTCGTCACAGCAAACTGAGGAATGAGTCTTGTCAAGACTGCGCGACTGATTTTGAGGAGAGCTTTTCAGACACAACTGTTACTCATGAAGCGACTTTGTACTTTGTCTACAATCCTACAACGAAATTTCAAGAGTTCTATTTGTTGGTGAAATATCCCCACGAAGTAAAAAATTGGTCTACCAAAAATGACGACGATATGAATCGTGCTTTCTCGATAGCAGTTCACAAAGAATCTGTGCTTCTAGGTGGAACAATAGGGAAGACCGGGGATAGTTACTACATTTTTTCAATAATTTTTCAACAAGAATGCTGTCAGATAATTTAACGCCATGTATTTCAAAAATTACGAATGGACGGAGAAACTTTTCCTCTCGCAGTCTCTCGCTAATACTGACGGCCCGCCCTCCAGCGAGCGACAGCAGGATTCTACCATCAGCTGCCACTGTCTATCGGAAGGAAACTGCGCCGCTGTCATCCTTTAATTCCAAGTTCGCATGTAACGAATTGCCCCATGTAACAACCAGCCTCAGTCTCCCCTAAATATGGCATTCCATCACAAAATGATAAAATGCTTGTTGCACCTAATTCAACGAGTTGGCTCTGAGCGTTTCTCATCTAGTGATATCTTTATTGATTTTTTCTTGTTACTGCATTCGACTCATTCGACAGCAGTTAATGACCTCGTTAAAAGGCAAGTCTCATCGTTTCACAATCCATCTTTTTCATCAGTTATCACCTTTGCAGTACTTTTCGTTCCCAAAACTGAAAATGCACCAGAACGTTATCGATTGAGGATCTGAAGAAGGCCGAGAGAGACAAACTCAAGGCAATTCCGAAATAATATTTTTATGAGACCTTATCAAGCTGTATGCGTTGCACTTGACAAAACTTACCCGACTCTGAGTGTGGATTTTCTTATTGCCATAGTGCATGAACACAAGGACCGCAGTGTGTACTTACACCGCAAAGAGAAATAGTAGTTTATCTGTTACCCTGTTATTTTGTAAATGAAAGTTGCAAGATAGGATTAGACGTTAATCAACACGCTAAATAAAAACTATAAGTAAGGAAAATCGTAGTGAATTTTGTGTCAATTCATACCTCATAAGAAATCCAAAATTTTTAACCAAGAATAGATACAGCAATGGTCCCAATAGGAAAAAAACAGTGTGTCAGGGAATGTAGTAAGAACAGACTCATTAATCTCATTCCTTGTGCTGCCTAGATAGTGTAATGGATCGTACACAAAAAAGTGTGGAAATAAAAACTGAAGAAAAACTAGCTGAGAAGCAATTTGGATTTAAAAGATATACTGGGTGAAGGTACTGAACAGCACCCTTACGCATTCTAGGTGATATTTATTGAGAAGCGTTAGATGGTTCAAATGGCTCTAAGTACTATGGGACTTAACATCTGAGGTCATCAGTCCCCTAGACCTAGAACTACTTAAACCTAAGTAACCTAAGGACATCACGCACATCCATGCCCGAGGCAGGATTCGAACCTGCGACCGTAGCAGCAGCGCGGTTCCGGACTGAAGTGCCTAGAACCCCTCGACCACACCGGCCGGCTAGAAGCGTTAGAGCTTATGTAAGTCTTCTCGTAAGTCTTCTGAGCTGAGAGGCCGTGGTAGTCGTAGAAAACTATTCACCTGAAGTTTTGTCCACAACTGTGGCAAACACCTTCAGAGATGAAAATAATAGCGTCAGCATAGAAATCAAGGATGTCCCAATTTATAGGGGCATTATGAGATGATAGAGGACACTACAATTTGACACGTGCGGCCAAGTGCATATGATTATCTCGGACAGGTGACATCATCTTCGACTTTACGTAAGCTGCCGTTAGTATTATTTTCTTTCTGCAAAGTCGGCACCTATCAAGTTCATACCCACTTGCTTACTTTACTTTTTCGTGTCCGGAAACCAGGTCACAATATTTCAGCCCAATATAGGGCCACGTTCAAGGCTTCTTTCTTGTTCAGCCGTAAATCGTCGGGGTTGCACCTATAAGGGCAGTCTGGTCATGCGAGCAGATGCTCAATACCTTGCACAACGCCACAGTCACACTTTATCATCCGTAGTTCCAAGCTCACACTTAATCATATTTGTCTTCACTTGGGCCTACCCTGTCCTTATTCGGTTCAGTGTCCTCCAGGTCTTCCAGTTGTGTTGAATCCGCTGGGCACTTCCTGTGAAGGTCGGTAACCAGCTGGTAGTTCTCTTATCGTGGCTAAGAACCTTTTATAGGATTTCAATCGCCCGCGTTTACACTCACTGCCAAAAAGGGGATGTTGTTGTTGTGGTCTTCAGTCCTGAGACTGGTTTGATGCAGCTCTCCATGCTACTCTATCCTGCGCAAGCTTTTTCATCTCCCAGTACCTACTGCAACCTACATCCTTCTGAATCTGCTTAGTGTATTCATCTCTTGGTCTCCCCCTACGATTTTTACCCTCCACGCTGCCCTCCAATACTAAATTGGTGATCCCTTGATGCCTCAGAACATGTCCTACCAACCGATCCCTTCTTCTGGTCAAGTTGTGCCACAAACTTCTCTTCTCCCCAATCCTATTCAATACTTCCTCATTAGTTATGTGATCTACCCATCTAATCTTCAGCATTCTTCTGTAGCACCACATTTCAAAAGCTTCTATTCTCTTCTTGTCCAAACTATTTATCATCCATGTTTCACTTCCATACATGGCTACACTCCATACGAATACTTTCAGAAATGACTTCCTGACACTTAAATCAATACTGGATGTTAACAAATTTCTCTTCTTCAGAAACGCTTTCCTTGCCATTGCCAGCCTACATTTTATATCCTCTCTACTTCGACCATCATCAGTTATTTTGCTCCCCAAATAGCAAAACTCCTTTACTACTTTAAGTGCCTCATTTCCTAATCCAATTCCCTCAGCATCACCCGACTTAATTAGACTACATTCCATTATCCTTGTTTTGCTTTTGTTGATGTTCATCTTATATCCTCCTTTCAAGACACTGTCCATTCCATTCAACTGCTCTTCCAAGTCCTTTGCTGTCTCTGACAGAATTACAATGTCATCGGCGAACCTCAAAGTTTTTATTTCTTCTCCATGAATTTTAATACCTACTCCGAATTTTTCTTTTGTTTCCTTTACTGCTTGCTCAATATACAGATTGAACAACATCGGGGAGAGGCTACAACCCTGTCTTACTCCCTTCCCAACCACTGCTTCCCTTTCATGTCCCTCGACTCTTATAACTGCCATCTGGTTTCTGTACAAATTGTAAATAGCCTTTCGCTCCCTGTATTTTACCCCTGCCACCTTTAGAATTTGAAAGAGAGTATTCCAGTCAACATTGTCAAAAGCTTTCTCTAAGTCTACAAATGCTAGAAACGTAGGTTTGCCTTTCCTTAATCTTTCTCCTAAGATAAGTCGTAAGGTCAGTATTGCCTCACGTGTTCCAGTGTTTCTACGGAATCCAAACTGATCTTCCCCGAGGTTGGCTTCTACTAGTTTTTCCATTCGTCTGTAAAGAATTCGTGTTAGTATTTTGCAGCTGTGACTTATTAAGCTGATAGTTCGGTAATTTTCACATCTGTCAACACCTGCTTTCTTTGGGATTGGAATTATTATATTCTTCTTGAAGTCTGAGGGTATTTCGCCTGTTTCATACATCTTGCTCACCAGATGGTAGAGTTTTGTCAGGACTGGCTCTCCCACGGCCGTCAGTAGTTCCAATGGAATATTGTCTACTCCGGGGGCCTTGTTTCGACTCAGGTCTTTCAGTGCTCTGTCAAACTCTTCACGCAGTATCGTATCTCCCATTTCATCTTCATCTACATCCTCTTCCCTTTCCATAATATTGTCCTCAAGTACATCGCCCTTGTATAGACCCTCTATATACTCCTTCCACCTTTCTGCTTTCCCTTCTTTGCTTAGAACTGGGTTTCCATCTGAGCTCTTGATATTCATACAAGTCGTTCTCTTATCTCCAAAGGTCTCTTTAATTTTCCTGTAGGCGGTATCTATCTTACCCCTAGTGAGATAGGCCTCTACATCCTTACATTTGTCCTCTAGCCATCCCTGCTTAGCCATTTTGCACTTCCTGTCGATCTCATTTTTGAGACGTTCGTATTCCTTTTTGCCTGTTTCAGTTACTGCATTTTTATATTTTCTCCTTTCATCAATTAAATTCAATATTTCTTCTGTTACCCAAGGATTTCTACTAGCCCTCGTCTTTTTACCTACTTGATCCTCTGCTGCCTTCACTACTTCATCCCTCAAAGCTACCCATTCTTCTTCTACTGTATTTATTTCCCCCATTCCTGTCAATTGCTCCCTTATGCTCTCCCTGAATCTCTGTACAACCTCTGGTTCTTTTAGTTTATCCAGGTCCCATCTCCTTAAATTCCCACCTTTTTGCAGTTTCTTCAGTTTTAATCTACAGGTCATAACCAATAGATTGTGGTCAGAGTCCACATCTGCCCCTGGAAATGTCTTACAATTTAAAACCTGGTTCCTAAATCTCTGTCTTACCATTATATAATCTATCTGATACCTTTTAGTATCTCCAGGGTTCTTCCATGTATACAACAAAAAGGGGATGCCGATCGTCAATAGTTTGTCTGATCCTCTCTGTGAATTCATGTGATGTTCTCAGAGAGTTGGGATTCGCAAACCCTGCAGTTCTATATAGTTTTGATAGGGAAGTAGGTTTCATGCATCCCGTTGTCAATCGACATGTTTTATTAAGACTTATGTGGACCTTCTTTGCATGGGTTGATCTGGACCATACTAGGCAGGCATATTCGGCTGTAGAGAAGCATAATGCTTGTGCCGTGGTTCTTAATATGGAAGGTTCAGCACCCCACTTGCTGTTTGTTAGTTTCCGCAGAATAATATTTCTGTCAGTTACCTTTTGTCGCGTCTTTTCGCAATGGTACCTGTATGTCAGAGATCTATCAAGCACCACGCCCAGGTAAGTTGGTTTCTCAGTATGCTCCAGTGTGATACTATTCCAAGAGACGTTAAGTTTACAGTTAGCTTGCCAGGATCGAAGGAAGGCGCTGACTTGTGTTTTGGCCGGGTTTGGTTCAAAATGGCTCTGAGCACTATGGGGCTTAGCATCTGAGGTCATCTGTCCCCTAGAGCTTAGAACTACTTAAACCTAACCAACCTAATGACATCACACACATTCATGCCCGAGGCAGGATTCGAACCTGCGACCGTAGCAGTCCCGTGGTTCCGGACTGAAGCGCCTAGAACCGCACGGCCAATGCGGCCTGCGCCGGGTTTGGCTTACAACAGTTGTTTTTATAATACTCATTTCTCTAAGAGCTTTCTCCAGCTTCTGTTCAACATCCTCAAAACTCCTCCCCTGTGCTGTAATTGCCAGGTCATCCGCATACAGAAAATGTTCTGTATGCTTAGGCATCGTTTGGTCGTTGGTGTACAGATTAAATACGGATGGCGCCAAAACGCTTCCTTGGGTAAGACAATTTTTCTGGTTTCTCCATCTGCTCTTTTTCCCACTGAGAACAACATAAAATTCTCTATTTTGTAATAGGGAATCGATAATCTTAACACAAACTGATAGTCTCTTAGCTCATTATAGAGCTTCTGGAGCAGCAGCCTGTGGTTAACTGCATCATATGCAGAACTAAGATAGACCAAGGCTAGCCCTGTCATCTTTTTACTTTCGTATCCTTTCTCTATGCGTTCTGTTAAGCACGGAATTTGGCTAGTACATGATTTTCCAGATCAAAAACCAGCTTGTTGAAGAATAAGTTTCATCTCAATAGTCTTTCGTACGATTTAAAATACGTCTCTCATACAGTTCGTAAAGCTGACACAGGAGAGATATTGGGCTGATAGTTCTTTGGTGAACCAGGTGCCTTCCCGGGTTTCAAGAGTGCCACTATCCTTACGTTCCTCCATATCTTCTAGATCTTACATGTTTCACGAGACTGTTTGAAAAGTCGCAGGACCCAGTTCTTTCTGCCCGGTCCAAAGCGTTTGATCTGCTCTGTTCACATGTCATCCACCCCAGCTGCTTTGCCGCTTTTCATATTGGTGAGATCCTTGTTGAATTCCTTCATTGTAAAGACTGTCCCAAACCTATTAGTTTCTGATTCTAACGTCCTGTTAAGTTCATAAAACTTAGGTGCCTTTGAGATTTATTGTTAGTGCTACAGAATCTCCCAGCCAATCATCTAGTCTCGTTACTGAAGCCCTACGTTGCCAGTCGTTCATCTCTATTGATGTTTCCCAAAGGCGTGTAGTAGTTTTATAAGTAGACCATGGCTTATCAGTCCTGAACGTCAGACAGAACCAACTTCACTGATTTTGTGTGTGTTTCTCATAGAATTAGATAAAGCTTTTGAGAGCATGAACTGGGAAAAGCTTTCGAATATACTTAAGGAAAAATCAGTGAACAGGAAAGATGTAAGTCGTCGCTAAGACTGAAAGGACGGACTACCACCTGAACCGAATTAGAAAAAGTACCCGACCAGATACAGGCGCATGTTGAAGCGCCGCTTCCGCGGTAGGGAGAGGCGTCGGCCCCGGATCGAATCCGTCCGGCTGATTACGACGAGGGTTAGTGTGCCGACCAGCCTAAATGTGGGGTTTAGGCGGTTTCCCTCATCCCACTGGTGAATAATCGGCTGGTACCCACGTCCCGCCGCAGTTACACGATTCGCGAACATCTTGTAACTTTCGCAAACTAACTTGTCAAATGAAGTTCTTCACACAGAAATGCGAAGTGCGCCATGAGTGCCGTGTTATTTGACTCGAAACCAAAAACTCTCGAGGCGTAACGTATCAAAACCGGGTTAGAGAAAGTTGAAACAACCGAAGGACTTACGGCTTCATTAAGTGACCTGTACGACACCATGAAACGCTGTAAACAAAACTTCTGTCAAAACAATGACTTAATGAAGGTGAAATAGAGCAGAGAAAATCGAAAAACATTTAGCGTACAGAAACTACTATAGTAAGGCTATTCAAAGGAGTAGTTCTTTCGGAATTTTTATATATCTGATTTACCTTTGCCGAACAAGCGAACTGGCCGGTAAGCAGCATTAAACTGATGGACGTGGTTTCTAACAACTTGTTCCTCCGGTTTATACTAGGGGGTAAGTTGTTACAGTTCTTTTGGAACACGTAATGTAAGGATTTTGTCATTGACTTTTTCAATACTGTTGAATTTTAATACAAGTATTTCTATGCACAATGCACAGAAATTTTGCTTTAAGTGGAAATTAACAAGACAACAAAGATCACCTGTATCAAATATTTTAATAATTAAACTCTTACATTTCATTGTACGAGTTTCAGTTCCAGCAAATATAATACGCAGCAGCAGCAGCAACATCGTAAGTAACACCTTCAGCTCCTGAATTAAACAGCTTTATTCGCTACAGGTTCCAGTCTACATGACCACTTTCAGTTGCAAAAGTTGAAACTCATATCTGTGTGTTCATTCGCAATGATATACTACTGGAACTGTGGATGAGTTATTATCGAATATATTGCGTTCCCCTACTTATACCTCCCGAGGAGATCACAAATGTAAAATTAGAGAGATTCGAGCGCGTACGGAGGCTTTCCGGCAGTCGTTCTTCCCGCGAACCATACGCGAGTGGAACAGGAAAGGGAGGTAATGACAGTGGCACGTAAAGTGCCCTCCGCCACACACCGTTGGGTGGCTTGCGGAGTATAAATGTAGATGTAGATGAACCTGGGCAAACAACCGCTGCAAATATGCACCGCACTGCGGACGCAGACAAGTGCGGGCAGTCTCTTCACCTGGGCTTCCATAACACGTATGATATTAATTGAATACACCATGATAGTTGTGGACTATGCGAGAATTACAGGGGACAACCGGCATCCCTTCATGACTGATGTCTTGTCGACGGTGATGGTATCTTTCAGAACCATGAATGTCCGTGTCGCGAGTTGAGAACCGCGTTAAAGTCGTTAAAGGGGCACGACACTGAAATCGCGTTAATGTTTCGGCCGCCAGCTCCACTTGATCTAAACACAATGGACGCATCTGGAACGCTATCGGGCGCCAGCTACGCGGCCCGCTATTTAGGGGAATTCTTTAACCTCTGCTTAAAGATGTGATGCTTCATGCTTCCGGGAACCTACCAAGGACTCATATACGCATACTCGCTGCTATATTGCGTTTCAAAGGTGCATCAGAACGCTGTTAAGCAGTTGGTCATACTGTTTCCCCTCATCAGTGTACATCATCACATTTATCACAAACCTTCCACAGATACAGGGCTATTACAAATGATTGAAGCGATTTCATAAATTCACCGTAGATCCATTCATTGACATATGGTCACGACACACTACAGATACGTAGAAAAACTCATAAAGTTTTGTTCGGCTGAAGCCGCACTTCAGGTTTCTGCCGCCAGAGCGCTCGAGAGCGCAGTGAGACAAAATGGCGACAGGAGCCGAGAAAGTTTATGTCGTGCTTGAAATGCACTCACATCAGTCACTCATAACAGTGCAACGACACTTCAGGACGAAGTTCAACAAAGATCCACCAACTGCTATCTCCATTCGGCGATGGTATGCGCAGTTTAAAGCTTCTGGATGACTCTGTAAGTGGAAATCAACGGGTCGGCCTGCAGTGAGCGAAGAAACGGTTGAACGCGTGCGGCCAAGTTTCACGCGTCGCCCGCTGAAATCGACGAATAAAGCAACCAGGGAGCTAAACGTACCACAGCCGACGGTTTGGAAAATCTTACGGAAAAGGCTAAAGCAGAAGCCTTACTTTTTACAATTGCTACAAGCCCTGACACCCGATGACAAAGTCAAACGCTTTGAATTTTCGGCGCGGTTGCAACAGCTCATGGAAGAGGATGCGTTCAGTGCGAAACTGTTTTCAATGATGAAGCAACATTTTTTTCTTAATGGTGAAGTGAACAGACACGATTTGCGAATCTGGGCGGTAGAGAATCCTCACGCATTCGTGCAGCAAATTCGCAATTCACCAAAAGTTAACGTGTTTTGTGCAATCTCACGGTTTAAAGTTTACGGCCCCTTTTTCTTCTGTGAAAAAACGTTACAGGACACGTGTATCTGGACATGCTGGAAAATTGGCTCATGCCACAACTGGAGACCGACAGCGCCGACTTCATCTTTCAACAGGATGGTGCTGCACCGCACTTCCATCATAATGTTCGGCATTTCTTAAACAGGAGATTGGAAAACCGATGGATCAGTCGTGGTGGAGATCATGATCAGCAATTCATGTCTTGGCCTCCACGCTGTCCCGACTTAACCCCATGCGATTTCTTTCTGTGGGGTTATGTGAAAGATTCAGTGTTTAAACCTCCTCTACCAAGAAACGTGCCAGAACTGCGAGCTCGCATCAACGATGCTTTCGAACTCATTGATGTGGACATGCTGCGTCGAGTGTGGGAGGAACTTGATTATCGGCTTGATGTCTGCCGAATCACTAAACGGGCACATATCGAACATTTGTGAATGCCTAAAAAAACTTTTTGAGTTTTTGTATGTGTGTGCAAAGCACTGTGAAAATATCTCAAATAATAAAGTTATTGTAGAGCTGTGAAATCGCTTCAACCATTTGTAATAACCCTGTAATACGAACCGTTCACGACACTGCGCCGAGCGAGGTGGCGCAGTGGTTAGCACACTGGACTCGTATTTGGAAGGACGACGGTTCAAACCGCGTCCAGCCATCCTGATTTAGGTTTCCTGTGATTTCCCTTCATCGCTTCAGATAAATGCCGGGTTGCTCCTGTGAAAGCGCACGGCCGACTTCCTTCCCAATTCTTCCCTCATCCGATGGGGCCGATGACCTCGCTATTTGGCCCCCTCTTCCCGAATCAACCAACTAACCATGCCGCAGAACCTACTGTTGATCGTGGCTAAGGTTTCAAATATTTAACGCACACACTCTTACTCTTACACTAGAATTGGAGGGTGAAGTGTCCCGTTGTGCAAGTTCTGTACAAAAAAATAGGCCCCATGAATGCCGGTTCGGCTTAAGTGCCTTAGCTTTATGTTTTTTTCCCTGTTTTTTTTATTTTAATGTCTGATTTTGATTGTTCTGCTTCTATCACTACCTTCAGTAGAGAGCTAGACAAATCTCCCGTTGACTGCTTTTTGCCGTTCTCTAGCCAACAAGTATGGGTTCAGATCTTACGGACTGTGCGACAGACTAACAACGTGCCACCGTACTCCTGTAACAGCAAATCTCACTGCGTTAGCATGATGGCAAAGAGCCTACTGAAGACCAATGCTTACAAAGCAACATTGTCAATGCTACAGAAATATACCGAGTGCACATGTTGTTTCAAAGTCTTTGCATCAAACGTCTAGAGATGATACATCACGTCATCGGTAATAGCTTTTGTCAGAGACAAAATGCTCGTTGACGCTTCCCGGTGAAGATAGGAAGGAAGACTTAAGGTTCATCCTCCCGTGGGCATCGAGGTCATTAGAGATTGGGCACAAGTTTCGACTGTGTCCTTTCAAAGGAACCATCCTGGCATTTGGCTGAAGCTACAGGGTGCGTCGAAGAAATGTATACACACTTTGAACTGTCATAGACAATTTATTTCCCGTTCTACTAGGTTAAATAGTGTGAGAAAGTAATGTTATGTTTCTTCAACAGGTGGCAGCAGTGGCAAGGCAACATGGCGGACGTGCGTTTGAGCTTTGACGTCCGGAAGCAGATAATTAAGTGGTACTGGAAGTCTGAGAATGTAGCTGCGGTTCGAACACAGTGGAGAAGTGAGTATGGTACAGAACCACCTTCAAGGTTAACAATTACACGTCTACGAGACAATTTGAAATTCATGGAACAGTGTGTGATGTGCATAAAGGTCGATCAGGGCGATCTCGTACAGCTACAAGTGATGATTCCACAACTGCGGTCTTGGAACTGCTTCAGCGTTCGCCTCAAAAATCTTCAAGGCAAGCGGCTCGTGAGAGTAATGTAAGTGCTAGTAGTGTGCTACGCATTCTGAAGAAAGGCAAGTTTCGTGTGTACATTCTAAGGCGGGTGCAACAGCTAAGTGACGACGATTCAGATCGAAGGTTAGAATTTTGTGAATGGGTTCAGGAGACGGTGAGACGTGAACCGAGATTTATGGGTAGCATAATTTGGTCGGATGAAGCCCAGTTCAAACTCAATCGAACTGCCAATGGGCACAACTGTGTGTACTGGGCTGAAGATAATCCTCACATTACAGTTGAAAAGGCTGTGAATTTGTCTGGTGTAAATGCGTGATGTGGTTTGTCTGCAAGGGGACTTACTGGGCCTTTCCGCTTTGAAGGTACTGTTACTGGAGAAATGTACCTAATAATGCGTGCTGACTCCATATTCCCTGCCATTCGCGTATTATACGGTAATGATGGATTTTATTTTCCAACAAGATGGCGCGCCGCCGCACTATCATAGGGACGTACGAGCATACCTGGATCACAATGTGCCAGACCAGTGGATAGGACGCAGGGGAGCAATCGAGTTTCCTGCACGCTCTCCAGACCTCACGCCGCTGGATTTCTTCTTATGGGGCACAGTAGAAGATGAGGTGTACAAACGTAAACCACGTAACTTGGACACACTTTGGAATGAGATTCAGGCGGTGTGCGGAGAAATCTCATTGGACACTTTGGTACGATGTACGGAATCAGTGGTGATTCGTACTCAGAAATGTATTGATGCTGAAGGCCACAAGTTTGAACATTAATCACATTTGCAAAGTACATTTATTTTTCCAATTGGACTTTCAGCTTTCCATTTCCAGAAATTTAACATTGTAGAACGGGAAATGAATTTTCTATGACGCTTCAAAGTGTGTATACATTTTTTGACGCACCCTTTATTTAGTGAAATTACCTAAATGTGGATGGCCAGACACGGATCTGAATCGTCGTCCTCCCGAATGCGAGCTCAGTGTGCTAACTACTGCGCCACCTCATCACAGTGCGTCGTTTAGTATTCGCTGCCCCTGGGTCGACAAGTTTGCACCGAATTAGCAGAGTCTACTAGCTATGTATGGTTCGCACTACCTACCCCTGTATATGATTACAGCAATTTTCTACAAGAAAACCTTAAGAATCAGTCTCCCTAATCGGGTGAAAACATACCTTAGAAGCGAAATTTTAATTTTTCTGGGCCTATCACTATTCATAAGGTGCAGATGACTGAAAGGTAGGCAACATACAAGGTATACACAGTACGCAGAGTACGTAAGCCCTGCCGCTTCTGTGGGGCGCAAACAATACAAAATCACGCCTACCGTCACTGGGAAGAGTCAGCCAAGATTTTGTCTCTAACAAAAGTTGTTCCCCATGACGTCAGATATGATCCCTAGACGTGTGATGAAAAGACTCTGAAAGACCATGTATTTTTTTTTTTGAGTCATCAATCTTCTATCTGGTATGATGTGGCCCGCTACAAATTCCTCTCATGCGCCAACTTTTTCATTTCAGAGTAGCACTTGCAACCAAGGTCCTCAATTATTTGCTTTATGTATTCCAATATCTGAGTCCTCGTATAGTTTTTATCCTCTACAGCTCCCTCTAGTACCACAGATGTTAGTCCCTGATGTGTTAAAAAATGTCCTATTATTCGAGCCTTCCTTCTTGTCAGTGTTTTCGATATATTTCTTTCCTCGCCGATTCTGCGGAGAACATATTCATTCCTTGCCTTATTTAGTCCACCTAATTTTCAACATTCTTCGGTAGCACCACATCTCAGATGGTTTGATTCTCTTCTGTCCCGCTTTTCCCACAGTCCATGTTTCATTACCATACAATGCTTTGCTCCAAACGTACATCCTCAGAAACGTCTTCCAGAAATTAAGGCCTATATCTGATACTAGAAGACTTCTCTTGGCCAGGAATGCTCTTTTCGCCAGTGCTAACCTGCTTTTGACGTCCTCTTTGCTCCGTCCGTCATTGGTAATTTTGTTGCCCACGAAGCAGAATCCGTCAACTTCATCTACTTCGTGATTCCCAATTCTTGTGTTAAGCTTCTCGCTGTTCTCATTTCCGCTACTTCTTATTAGTTTCGTCTTTCTTCAATTTACTCTCATCCCATCTTCTGTACTCATTAGGCTGCTGATTCCATTTTAACAGATCCTGTAATCCTCCTTTACTATATCTGAGGATTGCAATGTCATCAGCTAATCTTATCACTGATATCCTTTCACCCTGAATTTTAATCCCACTCTTAAACATTTCTTTTATTTCCGTCATTAATTCTTCGGCATACAGATTGATCAATAGGGGCGAAAGACTCCTTGTCTTACTCTTTTTAATCCGAGCACTTCGCTCTGAAATATGCACTGCTTGCTTATATTGGTTTTGGACTCACTCTAACACAAAATACAGGGTTATTCTAAATGATGGACCCATTTTAAAAATTCGTATGTATTCAAGTGCAAATTCAAAATGAACAACCTTTATACTAATGAAAAGAGGAAGTTTCAAAGTTTTTGGCGGGCGGACGGTGATGGTTAAAGAAGCGGCCTGTAGAGTTCGCGCCGCAATAAGGCCGTCATTCCGTTTCACTGTCAGTTGTGAGTGAGATGGCGACAGTGGAGCACAAGATTTTCTGCGTTCTTGAGTTCGCGAAACTTGAGACGCAAATTGTAGCGTAGTGGGCATTTCCTACCAAATTCGGTATTCAACCACCAACTCGTAAAATCATTAGACGTTGGTTTAAGCAATTTAAACAGTCTTCAAGTGTGTGCAAAGGAAAAAGCACAGGCTGAAAGCGTGCGTCAGACGATGATGTCCGACTGATTCTAGAAAGTTTTGTGCGCAGTCCCAGAAAGTCTACAAATAGAGCGTGTCGAGAACTTGGAGTATCCCAATCAACTGTATGGAAAGTTCTGAGACTGCGTTTGCTGTACAAGCCCTACCGATTACAACTTGTGTAGGCTGTCAACCCCAATGACAAAGAGAAGCGTCTCGCATTTTGTGGTTATGTGCTAGCAAAGATGTAGGATGGCATTTCTACAGCCTGTAACCTTTAGCGATGAAGCGACGTTCCACCTTAGTGGAAAAGCCAACAGACACAATGTTCGCATATGGGGTTTGGAAAATCCACATTCACCACTGCAACACCAAAGAGACTCACCGAAGATCAACGTGTTCTGGGCCGTATGCCGTACAAAGGTTTATGGATCTTTTCCTTTGCGGAAAGAACAGTAAAGGGAATCACGTATGTGGACATGTTGGAACAATGGCTGTTCCGTTAAGTTGTGGAAGAGTCCAGGACTTCACTTTCCAATAGGATGGAGCTCCGCCCCATAGGCACCGTGATGTACGAGACTTTTTGAATGACTCCCATCCTCAGCGCTGGATCGGTCGCAGGGGACTTGAGGACCTGGCTCTGCACTTCTGGCCACCAAGATCTCCTGATCTCACAACCTGCAACTATTTCTTATGGGGTTCTGTGAAGGAAGTCGTTTACGTCCCGCCTCTACCAACCACCTGAACGATACGCGGAGCCGGATCACTGCTGACGTGCACTCAGTAACAGCAAGTACGCTTTCGCGTGTGTGCGACGAGTTTAGCTACCGCGTCGATGTTGTCGTACAGACAATGGTGGCCACTTGAATATTTATAACGTTTATCACATTTCTAATTATTAAAAGCTAATTAATTCAAATTATTAAACTTAATAAACTGATATCAAACATCATGTAAAAACTTTGAAATTTCCTCTTTTCATTGGTATAAAGCTTTTTCATTTTGGATTTGTACTTGAATAAATACGAAATTTTAAAAATGGGTCCATCATTTACAATAATCCCGTATTTAAAAAATTAAAACAGTCTTGAGCGCATAAAATATTTTAAAATTCCAACGATTATGATATCTTCAGACCGATCTCTTGACATGGTCAGCAGAGGCGGCGGACGGAGCACGAATCATACGCGCAAAGACGCAAACGTCGACAGTGCAGCCGTGGCAGGAAATGGGGAGGTTGGCGAGAAGGACAGCCCCGTGATGCTGTGGTGCCAAGGGCGTTCTGCTTGTAGCACCGCTGACGTGGAACACATTATAAATACTTACCCTTTTCACTTCTGACCCCACTTTCCGTTTAGTGCGCGTCCCGTAATTCAGCAACAGGTGAAGTTCTGCATGCCTCAGCTAAGAGCTGGACAGAACACCGTTCGCTTTACGTAGCTTCTTACTCCTCGAATTTGGCGAGTCTCTGTGGGGACGTCTCCGAGCGTACACATTCATAGCTGGCTGCTCGCTGAAGACGACAGACACACGAGACGAGACGGGAGGCCGGCCGTCATTTCGCTGTGGCCGTGTGCGGTAATAACGCGGCCGAGGGGAGCACCGTGCCGTGCCCATGTGAGCAGGGGCTGCCGCCGCTGGGTCACTCTGCGGAATTGGAGGCGGCGGGCCGTTACGGCTGAAGAACGACCGGCCGCGTGCATAAAGATGGCGAGGCTCGCGTGTGCGCCGGCTATCCCGCCTCGCCGGCGTCGGCCGACGCTGCTACCCACGCCCACACCGAGGTGGGAAACTGCACCCAACACCATCCTAGTGGCCGCAACGAAGAAAATTTCTTGTGCGCTATTCGGATCCGTGCCGTGGATTTTTCGTGAGAACGTCGGAATACAATTACTTCTATTAATGTCTAATTTAAGTAACTATCTCTTTAATACAATGCTTACATAGAGTCAGATTAATGTGATTACCGCCAATGTGGAATAACCGCTCACAGACAGGTGGCAGCACTAGCAGTGGAGGGTATATAACGGGACGACGCGGTAAATAGCGCAATCGTTGTCGTAATGCAGAAACGGAGCGATTTCTTTGACGTCCAAAACGGCATGATCATTGGCTTTCGGGCCAAGGGTAAATGTGTTTCTGAAACGGCTAAGTTTGCAAACTGTTCGCTTGCCGCCATGGTTTATGTAGACTATATCGTGTATGAGAAAATGCCGCTATCTAAAACCGGCGCTGAGACAACTGTGGTGCATCACACAGGCTACAGATGAACGATGGCTGCGGAGAAGTGTACGGACGAATAGACGTGCAGCTGTTCAGCAACTCCCCTCCCAGACGAACCAAGGGGATACCAACAGTGTCTCCTCAACGACTACTCAGCGAACGTTGCTGCGCATGGGCCTCCGCAGCAGGCGCCTGCTTCACGCACCCCTGCTGACTGCTATTCATCGGCGACGAAGGCTGAAATTTGCACACCAGTACCGTAACAGGACGTCCACTGAGCGGCGACAGGTAGCCTTTTCAGATGAATCACGTTTTATGCGGCATCGGAAACTCGGCCTTTGGCGTGTAAGGCATGAAATGTCAGAATGCATCTATCTTTGGGGACCATGTTCATCCCTACATGCAGTTTGTTTTTCAAAGCTGCTGTTACTCTCTCATTCGTTCGGCACTGGACTCATTAGGCTTTCTGGGTTCCTTTTGATGCGAACTTTTCTCTGCCTTGCGTTTCCTATTATTCCGAGCACATTTAAAAGTGCTATCTGCGAACACCTTTTCATATTTTGTGATTTTCAATTTCATACCGATTTTCGCTTAATATTTTCACTGCCTCATTTAGGTCCTCCGCAACCTCTCATAATGACACCCTAACCAATTTCGAACGCGTTTCTAAGCTACACCAGTTCATAATATTACACACAGCTAATTCATAACAATCACCGCATCCGCCTACACTGATACGATGACGTCATAGGGAAACAAACACAGCGCGACAAATATGTATAGTCATGATCTACCACTGCTTACCCATAATTGGTCTTGTAGTTATTAGTATATGAAGATGGTATTTGTTCTTTCGGACATGAACGAGAGAACAGAGACCATCTTCATATAGTTAAGGCTAACCGGCCATTGACCTCCTCCTCCTCCTGCGCTGGATGCACACGCATTGCCCGAACTCTTACGAGACTCGGTAAGATTTTCTGCTGCGAGTAATGAGTGTAATGGGCAGGGACACTACGAATGTAGTGTGTGGACATTAAGTTGGGAATGTGGGTCTCACGGGGAGTGTGCAAGGGATAAATCCCTGCAGTCGCACTATCCTCTATGGCCTCCGTGGCTCAGATGGATAGAGCGTCTGCCGTGTAAGCAGGAGATTCCGGGTTAGAGTCCCGGTCGGGGCACACATTTTCAACTGTCCCCGTTTATGTGTATCAACACCTGTGACAGCTATGGGTCTTGAGTTAATTATCATTTCATTGTAGTTATTGGCGTTTCAAATCTGGTGGTATTTTGACACCCAAGAAAGTTCGACCGACGAGAGAACAAATGTTTTGACGTCGAAATATTGCCATTACATTGAGCTCTATCTATGTTTTCTTTTCAGCATTTAATTTCAGTCTCTGTTCATAGTTTCTCAATTTCCTCACTCCTTTGCTTTGCCCAAGGTTGCGGCATCAGACTTCGTATGTTGTCTGGGGTGATCTTAGAGGTTCAAATAACAAATAAAAACATTGCGCAATGGTCGTTCATTAAAGCACGGTGCCACGCGGAAAGTAGTAAATTTTCATTTGGTAACTAAGCGATATAGCGTATAGTTACACCAAAATAACTTACACAGAACTGCTGTAGACACATTGCCGTTACTGACATACCAAACGCAGGTTTACTCCTTAAACAGTACTCCACACAAATTGCTTCCATCATTGGCACTGTATTGCTGAAGACGTTCGCGGCAGAAGCTCACTATATTCTCAATTATTTCTTGAGGAATGGTCTCCCTTTCTCACAGGAGTGCGACTGAACAATTCATCAGCATTGTGGAGTCACCTTGAAAAATTTCTGTTCTTGAGACGACCGCACAGAAAAGAAATCAGGTGATGAAAGATCAGATGATCCCGCAGGCCATCGTATATCACCGAATGGCAAGACTAATCGACGTGGAAAGTGCCGCCTCAGTGTATCGTTGAATTACGTGCCGTATAGGATGTAGCCCCATACTAATGAAAACATATCGCGTTTACACGGCTCTGAAGCTGTTGAATAAAGAAATTATTAATCACGGCCATACAACAGTAGGAACTGACGTTCACTAGCTGGCCGTTCTCTTAAAAAAATAACGACTGCAACAGACTGTCCAATAGGACACCGGACGACATTTAGACTACTCTGGGTCTTCTCATGAATTAGCTGCGGATATGTTTCCGAGTAATATCGGAAATTTTGATTACTGACAAACCCATTCAGATCTAAGTGTTCGCCATCATACATTAAAACTGTCAGAAATGCGTCATCCTGGTCAATTCTGTCCAGTAATGTTGTGCAGAAACTGCGGCTACTCATTTTATCTCCTGGCCGCAACTGTTGAGTCACTTGCAGCTTATAAGAAAGATACTTTAAATCTTGTTTCACAATCCTCAGCAAAGAGGTGAGAGACACTGGTTATGTTCTGGAATGGCGACGAACTGATGGCTGTGGGGTTCCCTGCATAGTCGCACGAACTAGGCGGGTATTTTCCGGCATTCGAATTGTGATTCCAGGTCTCTTATGCTTCACTTTGGTTACAGAACCTATCTCAAGTCAGTCTTTTATCCACATGGATATTGTCCTTCTGTCTGGAATACGGAAACAGATGTCTCTTGCACGGGGTGTTTGCGCGCCGGACAATGGCACCGCTCTGTACACGACAGAACTGCTCCACTGCCTCAATACCAACCTGTACTGGCCAATGTCCATACCCAACTGAGAAATATATTATGTGGATCCGATTAAATGCTGTAGATGGCGCAGGTACATCTACATTTTAGGAGGGTGATCAAATGAAAATGTACAGTTTCCCTTGGGCCACCCAGTATTGACCTCCAGCAGAAGTAAAAATGTGGATAGTGAAGACACTTCAACGCGGCAGTCTGCTACGTGATTTAAAAAAGCGGCACTTTAACCCTCGCGGGGACGGGAGCGGTGCATGGTAACAAGCTCCACCTCCCTATCGCATGCCGACAACCTACAATCGCGTTTCGTGCTTCTGCAAAAGCTGAAACGACTCACGGTGATACCGAACGTCGATCCTATTTCGGTTAGACGGAATCTTACTTGAACACTACGATGGACTGTCGTAGCCTCGTCACTCGATTCGACATAAGAGAAGGAAACAACGGACAACGCACAGCACAAAGCAAAGCAGAGAACACATAGCAATCGGTAAGGGCTACAGCAATTCTTTGCTGGGGTTGGCAGTACCATAACGAGGTAGTACAGGCCTGTTACTGGTGTCTTACGTAACCCTAGAGCCCCCCCCCCCCACCTCCGCCTGAAACTGCCACGTTAAAATATACAATTAAATGTGGCCGCCATAAGTGTTGTCACAAAGCAACTTCTCAGAAACGAAAATACTGTGTTATTGGAAGCCGTCAAACTAAATTACCACCTATCGCTTCCGTCACTCTGTTACTAACTGCTGTAATTGCCTGCCAGTGGCGAGGAAGCTATTTTTATAATGGTGGCTTGTGACGCCAGGGTGTTAACCAACTCATACGCCAGAATTACACAATGGTTTCTGAGAGAATATAATTTCAAATGCCGCTGAAGACCAAAGAAATTTGGGGAACCTCACAGATTGTCGGTTCTTCTGACGACTGTTACGTAATCAAAAGCGAATTTTTCTATCGAACACGATATGTCGAAGTCACAAGTAGTCACCCAAGATTCATTGC
Organism: Schistocerca serialis cubense; assembly: GCF_023864345.2. NCBI lineage: Eukaryota > Metazoa > Arthropoda > Insecta > Orthoptera > Acrididae > Schistocerca > Schistocerca serialis. The sequence continues at coordinate 500,101,050 of NC_064641.1, forward strand.
CCAATAAGTGACACTGGAGCCGGAGGAAAAAAAAATAAAATAAACACGGAGCACTAGAACTATCCAAGCCAAGTGAACTTTACTTTCAATCAAACGCATCTTAATCAAAGCCGGAATTGGCTGCCTACAAATGGGGAATTGCTGCAACGTTGGTGGCGAGACGATTGTCACACAGCACACAGTACCACAATCGACACTAACGTAATCACTTGACGGAACTTCCACCATAAACAATGGGCTAATCTTAGAAATGAGAAGCACATGATAGTCAAAAATAGTGCAAGTACAAGCTAAATACTGCACGGGAATCACTCTATAAATGAAACTATTCGCACGCAAGACAATTTCCAGCGGCTGAAGGAGAGTCGGTCTCTACCAACGGAGGAAGGCAACAAAAAATCGAGCATATACTGAATTCGTGGATGTGGTAATTGAGGCTAGAAACAGACGCTAAAGTACAAAAGTTGCAAATACGTAATTTACAACTTGAATGCCTTTGAATAGCACGAGGATAATTCAGAAAGTAGTCAAAAATGTTCAAATGTGTGTGAAATCTTATGGGACTTAACTGCTAAGGTCATCAGTCCCTAAGCTTACACACTGCTTAACCTAAATCATCCTAAGGACAAACACACACACCCATGCCCGAGGGAGGACTCGAACCTCCGCCGCGACCATCCGCACAGTCTATGACTGCAGCGCCTTAGACCGAGAAAGTAGTCCACCGCCCAATACGGTTGCTCGCTGCTTAGCTGTGCGATTTTAAAATGTGTGACAAGATCGACGATCCCGACAAGTATAAGGTGTGCAGTGTTATCCGCTTTTTAAACGTGCAAAAAGTCTGACCCATCGAAATTATAGACAGATAACTTTGTTTTACGGTAATGTGATGAACGAAGAGTTAGTTCGGAAGTGGTGCATCATTTTTAATGGAGGATGAAGGAACGCACACGGCGAAGATCGCTCAGGCCGACTCAAAGCAAATCCAAGAAGATAAGGCGTTTCACAATTATTGGACTGTATTCTTTTTTCTAGACTTTTCAAGAACTGTTTTGTACGAGATTGTTAGTGCAGATCTACGCTATAAAAAATGTGTGCCAGGTGCCGGGCGGGTTCCTTGAATTTTGTCATACGAACACAAAACCAAACGAATGGCAGCTGCACTGACATTTCTCAGCCGCTATAAAAAGGATAGTGATGAATTTTTGAAGCACATTGTCGCTGGTGATGAGATCTGGTTATCACATTTCACACTAGAAACAAAGCGCCAGAAAAATGGAATGGCATCATTCGCAATCCCCAACGAAACCGAAAAAAGAAAAACAAATTTTGAGAACCAAGAAGATTATGGCTACGTTGTTTTGGGATTGTGAGGAAGTCCTCATCAACTACATGCCTCGAGATGAGACCATAAATGCAGCGGCCCACTGTCCAAGACCTCAACGACTTTGTCGTGCCATTACAAGCAGGCGGCGTGGAATGCTAACCACTGGAATCATCCTCCTCCAAAAAAATCCACGTCTGCATGCAGCGGGAGTGACAAAGGACTTGCTTCAGCGGTTTCAGTGGGAAATGTTTGAAAATCTGCCATACAGTTCGGACTTAGTCCCAAGTGATTATCACTTGTTCCCCAAATTGAAAGATTTTTGCCTAGACAACGCTACGGAAGTTATGTTGAACTTAAAGGAGGCGTTAGTAAGTGGTTCAACAACTTGGCGGCAACAGAGTATGCAAGGAATAGAAAAACTGGCAAGATGTTACTACAGTTGCATAAGTTTGATCGGTTACTACGTGAAAAAAGTAGGTTTGGTATCAAACTGTATGTAAAATACAGTTTCTTTTAATTATATCACATACAAATTTCTGTAGAAGAAAAGTTCTTTATTTTCCAAATGACGCTCGTAATTGGCACTCTGTAGAAAGTCGAAGTTGATGACCTTAAGATTTGATCAGTCATAATTTTGTTTTGTATTCAGAATGAGTTGGCAACCAGACATTGTTTCTGAAAAGATATCCTTGTTACAGCTTGATTTAAGATAGAACAGAAGTAATTCTTCCATCTGTCTCCACAAAATATTCTTCAGTAATAGAGGGTGGTCGCTCTGAGAAATCTAGGAAATTATTTAGGGAAAAGACATAAACGCCTGCTCTGTATAATTAATACATGTATACCAGCAGAATGTGAAGGCGAAAGAGCCATACGTCCGCGTAATTGCTTCCTTTAATAAAACCAAGGTCTGTAGGCGCTATTTCGTCCTTGAACTTCCTATTAATTCACCTAACACAACCAAATATTTCAGTGAAGACCAGAATTTATATTTCCAAAGTCTTTATTGAAATATCATTCTTCAGAATTCTGTTACCCAACTCTAACTCTCCGTTAAGGCGCTGGTAATGTAGCGATTCACAAAGGCTAAAACAGCGGCTCATTACATTGTGTTCACATGCAAATCATGTTAATCATATATTGATTGAACTGGACTGACATAGGGATAGAAGGGCTAAAAAAATACAAAAGCAAAAATCAGTACAAAAACGTCAGATTAAAAGATTAACCAGACGCACACGTACATAAAAATATTGTATTTGATTAGGGAAAAACAAATCTGGGATAGGATTTTGGCAAGGCGAATTGCCTTGAAAGTAGTCGATGTATTTATAGCGACGGTTTAATTAATTAAAACTAACTAAAACATAGTCTTTCTGTAGAAACAAGTAACCTGTATCGAGGTATTTTGACCTCATACTTCGGCCGGGATACCTCACCTGCTTCAAAATGTTTTGTAAGTTGAGCAGTGCTCTCGATGCAGCCGGGGTGGCTGTCGTGGAGGCTACCCCAAACGCAGCCTATTATGTCACTGTGAATAAGACGAGATTACGACAGCCAATAAAAATGTCAGTAGTGTTGGGATGATTGTAGAAATGAAGCCCAATGCGAAATGTTTAATCGCAAGATGAGATATGGTGCAGTAAATACCAAGTAAAAACACTGATATGAAATGAGACCGATAGTTTCTAGTCATTTTATGTTATAATCAAAAGCGTCTGCAATGTTACATCACCAGAATCAATTTATTACATGAAATTTACAATATGATCAACAAAGAGATTTTCGCGTAAATCAGTCACCTTAGATAAACGAAAGAAACAGAGAATTCAGCACAATTGTATCACAGCTTGCCGGCAAAGTAACTGGAATATTTAATAGTAAAATATACGGATCTGTCAAGTTTCTGAATCTCAGTTTTTCACTAAACAATACGCATTTGAGAGGGCAAGCTCCATCTTCGGGAAATAGAACATATGACCGCCTAGAAGCTGTAACATTACATAATTTACGTATAACTCCGATAATACCTTCTACAGACCGCTTAAAATTACTTGCTAGCTGACGTCTGTCACTTGCGGCTACAGTGTTGCTCCGAGAAAACAGCGGTCAGCTATCAGCGGCAGAACTAAAATCACGATCGCTTTGTTCACGACGATTAAAACCAACTTTACGAGCAAACTCAAGACAGAAAAAATTCAGATTCAGCGTTAAAAAACAAACTGTAATTCCTCGCTATCATTCATTGGTTACCTGAAACTATGCTCACACTGGCTACACGAGCTCCCGCTTTACCAACCGAAGAGCAGTCCTTGTTGGCACTTTGTTGTGAATTATAGAAGATGTGGCAGACAGCAAATGAGAATGATAGGAAGAATAATAATAGCAAACAAAAAAGTCAAAACGTTAATGAAAATGACGCATCAAAGTATTAGAAATTAAAAAAAGTTACTTTTAAATCAATTAATTGAATAAAAACAATATTGAAAATCTTTTTATTGGATGTAGAAATTCAAAACAAAATTGGCTGCATTACGGGAATTCCGAGCCCTACACGAGAGATTGAAGCGCTACGACGCTGTGTTACAAGTCTTTATATTTATTACTGTGGTAGTCCAATAGTAAAGATGAATTGCTGCCTTGAAAAATTTGGATTTACGTAATGTGCGAAACTTTCCTAATGTAAGTCCATCTCTGTGATTATAATAACTGTACACATAGTGCTGAATAGCGTCTAGTGCGAAAGGATCCAGCAGTATTTGATGAGTGCTGTGTATCAAACGCGTATATCTCGTTAGCATCGGTGTGTGTGTGTGGGGGTGGGGGGGGGGGGGAGGGGAGAGGGAGAGGGAGAGGGGGAGAGAGAGAGAGAGAGAGAGAGAGAGAGAGAGAGAGAGGACAGGGTGAACTAGTTTTCTATGGAGAGTTATTATATAGAGTGAAGAATCTTTTGTAACAGTACCTACACAGCTACACTTACGAAAATTTTGTACAATGCTTAATGATTCACGGTAACGCCTAGCTCGCGAGACAACCCCTCCCCCAGCGTGTGCATCCCTCTCCAACACGACCCACACGATGGTGTCACGGGCTCGACACGGCCACGCAAGGGGAGCGCGCATCCTTGCGGAAACTGTAGACGGATAAATGGCGCTTATACTGCTGCCATGTTTATGCACTGTGACGCAGTGTGTGTGCGTCAGTGTGTTAACCAACCCGTACAAGATCAAACTTTTTTTGTCAAATTCGCTCTTTTCTGTCGGTTTGTAATGCAACATCTTCGACGTACCAACAAAGCTTGTAAGTTTAACCTCACTTTTAAAGCAGACGCTTCGCAGTATTTTGACGTTATTGAGAATGGCTACTACTGCAGACAAAACAATTCTTTGATCTTAGCACTATGTTAAAGAGGAAAAATAAAATGTTCGTCCAGGGAATTTCTGAAACTGAGAGAGAAATACGTCCATGAAAGCTTGCTAAAGGAAATATTACCCCAGAAACTGATGATTACATCAACTTTGTCGGCATGGTGAGTCAAACTTTTAATAACCGAGCTACTTCGCCCTCACAATTAAAGACGTGACAAGTATGTGAAACTTAATTCTCTTCTTCTTGGTCCTCTGAAAGTTCATTAAAATATCACAAAGTGGGAACAAATACATAGTCAATGGAAGAACCAGAGAGCTTCGATTTCTTATTTTACTGCATTAGCGCTTATATGTTGTGCATAAGATATTGATTTCCTTTCTGACCTCTTCCTGACTCGGAAGGACGCAACACCACTACCATTTTGGTAATAGCTACTGCTAATTTACTTTTATCCTTGATAGCAGTTTCCTTACTTGTTGAAACTCACGACGCAGTGAGATAAACAGTAATAAAACTCGTTTTCGCTAAACATGTATGCCGAAACATCGACACTAACAATGTCTGCCATCTAGGCACATACGCTGTCAATCATAGTATCTCTCCAACATGCAAAATACTCTCTATATTTGACAAACACGTCAAACTGTGCCATGGAGGTCAAATACTTGGCTAACCTATCGAAGTTTGACAAACTGTTTGATTGTGTACGGGGTGCCTTAGACCGGCTCCTATCTGCAGCTGGGTACGGACTGAATGAGGAATAGGTAGAAAATGAACGAAGGCGTCACTTCAACAAGGTACTGTAAAAGTTCGTATCCATCTAGACTACAAATCAACGTCGAAACCGCAGCCTCACCAAGAAATGGCATAATTTCCTGGAATAGAGAGACTTATAGGGATTGCTAAGGCTGCAGAATGTCTCGTCAGGGTCGGCAACGCTAAATTAGCTGTTCAGTGAAGTCCCAGACAATGACTGCCAGAACTGCGAGAGAATTCTGTAGTGAATAAAAAGTCTGTCCTGGGATTTCTGAGAAAATCCGACTCCTTTCGAATAGCATCAGCGCGTCCCAAGTTTCTTTTCAACTGAAGTATCACCATCAACAGTGTCACTTGCTCTCACTCCTTGAGAGAATGCGGACAATATCCCATGGCACCACATCTCTTCTCCCTGTTAGGCAAATAATGATGTCGAATATTCCTTCTACTAAATTAAGCCACCTCTAGGAGCAGCGCCAACATAGTAACGTGAGTCAGCGATCTCGTACACGGAGGGACGTGTCGATCATAAACTTCACGTCGGTCTTTCGCCAGTAATGATGTAAGCGGATACACAAAGACAGTGGAAAATTCTGGACGAAGATCAGTGATTCCCGACGTTTTTGACATCACTGACCCTTAACAAGATCGCATATCAGCAAATAATGCCGAGTAAAGAAGAGAGCCTCTGTGGAGACTGGAAGGTAGAAGACAAGGTACTGGCGGAAGTAAAGCTGTGAGTACGAGTCTTGAGTCGTGCTTGGGTTCTCAGTTGGTAGAGCACTTGCTCGCGACAGGCAATGGTCCCAAGTTCGAGTCTCGGTCCGGCACAAAGTTTTAATCTGCCAGGAAGTTTCATATCAGCGCACACTCCGCTGCAGAGTGAAAATCTCATTCTGGGATTCCACCTACGTTTAGCACACCAGTAAACTTACGTTTGGAAAAAAAGCCAGCACTCCTATGAATATTTTAAAAATGACAGTAGATAAATAATGTATAGTTGGCATTCGAACACATTTAACATAAAATATTTTTAATTAAACAAGGAGGTCATGAGATGGTTGGTTCTACATTTTTTCTAACAATGTTCGTATGCGGTTTGGTGTTCCCCAATGTACATCGTCATGACGCTCAAAGACCAAGCAATACCTCGGTTTTGTTTGCATTGCTACCACAGTCGAAAGCATACTTTCACACCTGCAAAGTGTGGTGAATGGCGTCAGTAGCTTTCCGATGATAAGCGATACTTGCCACATACCTTTCACCAAAATATGTTTTTACTGTTTTCTTCGCGGAGTCTATGATATTGTACTTTGGCTCTGATTTTAGAATCTGAAAATATTCCTTCGTTCACTGAAAGTGTTCTTGGACCTCAGGAATTTATGTGTCGTTTATGAAATTAGGGAAATAATTGCTCGGTCGGTCCCGGCGGAGGTTCGAGTCCTCCCTCGGGCATGGGCGTGTGTATTTGTCCTTACGATAATTTAGGTTAAGTAGTGTGTAAGCTTAGGGACTGATGGTTCAAATGGCTCTGAGCACTATGGGACTCAACTGCTGAGGTCATAAGTCCCCTAAAACTTAAACCTAACTAACCTAAGGACAACACACACATCCATGCCCGAGGCAGGATTCGAACCTGCGACCGTAGCGGTCGCGCGGTTCCAGACTGTAGCGCCAGAACCGCTCGGCCACCTAAGGACTGATAACCTTATCAGTTAAGTCCCATAAGATTTCACACACATTTGAAAATTTTTTTTTAAATAATTGCTACGAGATTTTTTGTTTACTGATGGCAAGTGAGGACTGCTGCGACTGGACGGACAGCGAAAAAACAAACAAAAGGTCGACAAACACCAGTAAAACTAATAAGTTTTCAAAAGGGATCTTGCGCTATGTCTGAAACCCAAAGTTTCCATTTACAGTATAATACCAGCCTTGACATAAGGCAAAAATACAGACTTTCAATAAAAAAAGAAAAACACAAAGTAAGGGTTGTTCACAACTAGCAACGATGAGGTGCATTTAACCCTACAACAGTCGCGTCCCTTTTCCTCCAATCCAAAGTCGCGTTGCACATGTGAGATGTTTTATTAACAGCTACCAACCGTCAGGGAGCTTAGTAAACCCAAAGATAAAGTAATTTTATGTAAATACTAAATCTTAACTGATCTGAAAGTGAACAAATAAGTCATTGACTGAGAATAGCTCTGTTACGCCTCGGACCACAGCCGTGGGAGTACTCCCTCTGCTGCAGTGGAGTTTAGAAGTTTCGATAAGAGGGCGAGACGCCAAAGCAATGCGCATGTAAGGTGCGACAAATACAAAAAGTTCATGCACTTGTGAGGTGCGCGCACGAACAGATAACTTTTCTGGGTAGGGTGCTGTGTCGTGTTAGACTTGCGCCATCCTGGCTGCCAGCCGTTAAAGCCAACAGGCCGTGCAAACAACTCGAGACGCGAGCGTTACCGGCGGATCCACACGCCATTCGCGCTGCAAGCGCTCACGCCAGTCGACTGCTGCCATAGTCCATTAACACCATATTTCACCGCAGTGCCCTAACAGATATGTTCGTTGTACGTTCCACATAGATTTAATTCACGCAGTATTGCTTGTCTATTAGTACTGACAACGCTACGCTAACGCCGCTGCTCTCGGTCATTAAGTGAAGACCGTCGGCCACTGTGTTGTCTGTGATGACACGTAATGCCGGAAATTTGATATTCTCGGAACAATCTTGCTACTGTGTATCTCGGAATATTGAATTCATTAACGATTTCCGTTGTGTAATGTACCAAGTGTCTAGCTCCAACTACCACTCCGCGTTCGAAAACTTGAGTCCCGTCGTGTGGCCATAAGCATACCGGAAACGTTTTCACATGAGTCACCTGAGCACAAATGACAGCTCCGCCAACACACTGCCCTTTTATACCATGTGTACGCGATACTACCACTATCTGTACATGTGCATGTCGCTATCCCATGACTTTTGTCACATCAGTGTACAACAAAGTACACCAATAGACGTAGAAGGACGTCACTGTAACCGTAGCCAGAAAGGTTGTTTTTTTCCAATGATAGTTATCTTAAAATATCACGCGGTACCAAACCCGGGAAACCTCACGTTAACTGACTCTCGCCGCAGAAGCTTACGCAACTACGACGTGAGATGCTTGCTGGGAATTACGACGGAAGACAGCAAAACAAAACGGAAAGAGACTGGGATAGAAGACATAATTATGACTCTAATGACAATTAAATGCGGGGAAGCACGTGAGCCAGGTGAATAGTAACTGAACCACGAAAGTTCTTTGCTGGGTTCTAAGAGGTAAGAAAAGACCTACATGACGACCAAATGGAGGGTGGGAACATCACATTAGTAAACACGAGGGAGCAGCATGAGCGCGCGTCCTTAAATACCGCACGCCATGGAAAATTCTTAAGAGTGCACTTACCCAGCAGCGGGTGTCGAATGGTTGTTGTTGATGATGATGATGGTGGTGGTTATGACTATGAACAAATACTAGTGCGTAACGAAGTAATGATAGCAGGCATTACTAATTCAACTATAATCGAACTTTTGTTTTGTTTTCTCCCATAGAAAATTTCATATTACCTTCCAGAATGTAAATACTGCCAGGCTGGGAAACAGTGAGGGAGACAGAATGATTGTCGAACGAACATCATTGTACCGACATTGGTACCTGCAGCCTCGTGGGAAACGCTGGGCAGTCTCGGGAGGAAGGCTCAGCCGTGACAGTATCTCTCGTGCCGAATGGCCGCTAGGCTGAGCTCTGGCCGAACGGCCTATCGTGGAAGCGGGGGCGGCGAAAACAATGGCCATCGGGCGCATCGCGTCCTGGGGCTGCGCTATCGACGAGCTTGACCTGGCACTTCGCCAGCTCCGTCCCCCGTTGCAAACTCCGATGGCACTTCTCGAACATCGCACGCGAATTTCTCTAACTGCGGCTAACAGAAAGCTTTCGAAAGCTATAAATTTGGAGCGAACATGTAACGCACGTCTGAGAATACCCATCAAAGTTATTTCCAAGATACAGAAACGAGATATAACAATTCAGAAAAATATTTGATTCGCCTGGGGAAACAGTTATGTCAAAACTACAACAACTACGGCTGGTGACGAAATAACAAGCACACTGGAGTTTCTATGTGACAAGTATGATTGTTCCATTCTTTGATAAAGGTGGAGAGTGGATTGCTTCACCAATCAGAAAAGAACGAACTGTTTATTTATTTGTTGCTTGCATAGACTTGCGGAAAATACGCAGTATTCACGTCACCTCTAGTCGAATACGTAGATAAATAAAACATCAGATTGAAAGCAAATTTATTTTGGAATTCCGTTATAAACGAAACAAACCGCCTGGAAAATAGAGCGCGCTAATGCACCGCTTCTGGGATCCAGAAAGGCGCTGGACCTGGGCCATATCCGCCCGACAGATTAACAATAAGGTCTGATGTACCGATCGACCTGGGTGTGCTTTACAGGCGGTCTCCAACATCAAATTAGATGAGCAGTGATCTCGTACCCACGTCTCACGATTTCACAAGACGAAACAAATTCCAACTTTAGCCGCAATCGGACATTGACATAAAGTCAATGGCGAACGTCAAAATATATGCCGGACCGGGACTCGAACGAGGACTTCCCGCTTTACGTGAGCGGTTGCCTTAACCGCTTCAGCTATACGAGCCTGCTTCACGCCCAACCCAAATTCCCATCTTGTCGCATATTATACTGACGTAGTGTCTCCTGTCAATTATCCCCACTGCTCGCACCATCACACTGATTACCACAAGAATCGGACAAAGAGTGCATCTGCAATGAATGATCATTAATTGCTGTCAAGGTCCATACATGTCCGAGAGAACAGATTCCACACGTATAAAACGACCTCACACTTGAACATGTACTTTGCTTTAAACGCAGACAAAGCGACACACGAATTCTGTCCCGTGCGGAGGGGTGCGGTCAGGAAGGGCATCCGGTCACCCACTGTTACTAAAATTTTTTCAACCCATGTAGCAGTGTCGACCCCGTAGTCGATCGGGACAACCAAGCAGAAAGAAGATATAAACTAGGCAATACATAGGGGATTTGTTTTAACTTGAGGCAATTAAATATCTCGAATATGGCATTCAGTATGAAAAAAATGTTCTAGGTGAAAAGTTAACATTATTGACAGGGACATCCAACTGTCCTAACCACCCCTCCTACGTGGGCGGGGTCGACTTTGTATTTTCAAATGGGAACCCTCCAGTTTTACTCCATAATCGGATTCTACGTCAACAAATACTTGCGGTTTTCCATTCGTGGTAGATGGTGCTGTAATCGACAAATATCAAGAGTGCCTGTATCCAAGGTTCTCGGGTGTCCAGCCGGGTCCTATCGTTGAAGTTCCACGATATTTCGGCGAATAACCGTTTCGCCATCATCAGGTGATGATGGCGTAACGGTTATTCGCCAAAATATCGTGGAACTTCGACGATCGGATCCGGCCGGACACCCGAGAACCTTGGATACAGCACATTCGCCGGGAAAGCCTCAGATCACATCAGGAGTGCCTATTTCTGCAATTAAGAATCAACGCATCTGAGTCTACACTTCATTTACGACGTAAATATAAATCTTTGTCGTCTAACGGTTAATATTTATGTTCGAAATTTACTTTAATGTCGCGATTTGATTGCACAGTACGATATGGCTAACAATTTCAATATATGGTTAGAAATTACGTTTAACTTGATCCAGGAACAACAACGAGGATGCAATGGTTTTCTGTTCGAATCACATGTTTACATGTGTGTGAATTCTTAAGGGACCAAACTGCTGAGGTAATCGGTCCCTAGACTTACACACTACTTAAACTAAGTTGCGCTAAAGACAACACACACCCATGCCCGAGGAAGGACTCGAACCTCCGGCGGGAGAGGCCGCCCGATTCGTGACATGGCGCCTTTAACCACGCGGCCACTCCGCGCGGCTCTGTACGAATCGGGATGCTTCTTATCGGTGAGTCCCCTTGCCTCTCACCATAATTGTAGCTTACAATATTTACCCAAATCGATGACACTTTTATTAATTCGTGCTTGGAATACATATACACAACTTAAAAGCATGTCTGTGAAATTTGAGTAAGCATTTCCGATACGGTCTATCGTGTTGTGTCGAGTATTTCGTACTCCTGCATACACTTTGTCCTCTAGATAATCCCACAAGACAAAAATCCGGTAACGTGAGGTCGGATGATCTGGCAGGCCACCTTACGGAACCATCTCTTTCGATCCAGCGACCATTGAAACCGCGAGTCAATTGTTCTTTAGCTCTTGAGTAGTAATATTCTGTCGCATTACAAGGGGTACATCTTCCAGCAGAATGTGTAGCTCCTATTACAGTAACTTACGACATCTTTCCCCGTTGAATGTGTGTTCCTTAACAATGGAGCCGATTAGTTTGTCACCAAAGACGCCGGACGAAACGTTAGCAGACCAGGGATGCTGACGAGCAACCTCACATATCCAGTAATGCTTGTTATGTTGGTTAACTTCGCTGTGATTCGTAAATGTTGACTTGTCAGAGAATATTACCTGTATTTGCATGAGCGCCCAATTGCAAAACCGCATCCGATTCTGAAAATGAATCCATAAAGTTCTTGACGCAAGGAGATGTGGTGGGGATGGTATTTGTGACGGTGTAGGATCGTCCAAACATTTGTGTGACCAATTCCAGACTGCCGCGACATGTCTCGGGTACTTGCATGTGGATTATGAGCCACCGCAACTGGTAGCGCAATTTCATTAATGGTGTTCCCGGAGTGCAAATTCATTATTGATGTTGCCGATTACAGTTGCTCAGTTTTTTAGTCGTCGCACTTCCTTCGGTAGTGAACTACTGCATAACACGATGAACATTTAGTTGCACGGAATCTTGTCCGATCACCAAAGTTCGGCACAAATAGCAAAGGCAGCGTCCAACTTTCTTGCAGCCTTCCCATAAAATAAAATTATTTCGCTCTTCTTTTCAACAGATATAGCATCCATTACGCCAGCTGTGTGTTAACAGCCTACAGAGTGGAATGGTGCTGACACGTTCGGTGATCGTGCTTATAAAAGCCCCGGCAATGCACTGGGGCGAGCAGCGTGGTGGCACGTTAAGCGACGGGGCGATCTTGTGTTCGTTTACACGATATATATGTACCCACTGTAGGTCTGTCACTATCACTTTATGGACATTTTACCTTGGGTTGTGGTTTGTATTCCGCCGGTAGCCATGTAGTGGCCAACGTGAGAGTTGCGGTGGTTTGGTGGGAACACACACCGAAATCAGTCACCCTGAGGGAGGAGTTCGAAGGCGGCCACCGAAATCAAGCATTCCGATGTTTTCTGGGCTCAACAAAATTGACCCCAAAGGGAATAGAAAACTAAGCTACTATACATGTAGCTTGTTTCCCAGAAATGTTAATGTCTAGTCAATCATCCAGACTGTTGCCCCTGCAACTTCTGAGAAGACTGTTCGCCACACCAGGAACTATATGTTAGGCTGGCCTCTAGGCGAAATGCAAGACACCCCGCCAAGACAAGATTGATGTCTCGTAGTGGTGGAGGAGAGGTATCGTGACTGTAAAATTCTTGTCCGCTAATACAACAATTATGTTCCCAACACGTGTACTATGACCCACAGTTTCTTTACATTGTGAGATATGCTACACTGGATCCCATTTTTCAAGGCAAAACATTCCATAAAGCAAGTTAAGGTACATTTTTGGTAATTCGCACTGAAACTCAGAACATAAGGTGTGAAATGAGTGACGAGTAACTCTTGTGTAGTGGCAACCTTCCTGAAAGAAGCGTCTTTCTTTAAAAGTTACGCTATGGTGACTGACATCTTAAGTGGTACAAAACTACTTCTGATACCTTCTGTGACCAATAGAATAGCGGGAGAAAAAAATCGTGGGTGTATGAAGAACAATCCATTACTCTTCGCTGTTATTTTCAGAGAGATGGTGCGGCTGAGAGGGGGGGGGGGGAAGGGGGGGGTATATACCACAATAAGATTACCACGGGGAGCGGTGTGGAGCAGAAAGGCTAGCTCATGCGTTTTTGCCAACAAGACAAAGGGGACTTGCTTTTTAAACTTCGCAAGGATCGTTGATACAGCTGAAACGGCGTTTTATCATCTGTTGAATATTAATAGATTTCTAACAAAGGTAATTACATTACGAAAATATAACAATTATAAACCTGAAGATGCATACATACTGACGTGAAAATGGTAGCTGCCAATAAAGCACCATCATATAGCTATGCGACTTTTGGAAACACCTAATCATTCTTGACTTTTTTAATTATTGTAATTTTTATGATAATCTGAGTAGTTATTGAGTGTTGAATGTCTTTTATTGCTATCCACAATGTCTCTGAACTGTGGTTGCCGTTCCCAGAAAGTTGTTTGAAATACATTTGCCCTAATCATGTGGACAATTTAGTGCCTGCTACAGCTATAACGCCAGTTCCTTCTATAAAGCAATAGTTTTACTTATTTACTTTCAAAGCTGTCATCTACATTTAGATTTCCCGTGGCTTCCCCAATTCTCTGACGGAGAGCCCAGAGGTCCTATCTCTGGTTTGCTAAATTTCGGATGGTCATGACCCGTACACCATAGGCAATATTGCAGATCGGGGTTTGAAATTTTTACCACATATTAACATCAGTATCGATGTTAATGTACAATGAAGGGTTTCACATTAATGTGCAAGGCTTTATATTTGGATTTATTGATGACTGAAAAAAAAAAACTCTGTAAACCTTTCAGGCCTATGGTGAATTTGTGGCGAAAAGTGTACGAACTAAGAAAGAAGGATTTAAAATTTTCGTATGAAATTTCCTATCTGTATTGTTATATGAGTAAAGACGATAATTAATGAAGACGTACTGAATCGTACTGGGGAGAAAAGTAATGTATGGCTTAATTTGACTAAATGAAGAGTTCAGTTAGTAGAACATATCCTGAGGAAGGAAGGACGAGCTTAACGTCCCATCGACAACGAAGTCTTTAGGAGGACAGGTTCGGTTTAGGAAAGAAGGGGAAGAAAATAGGACGTTCTCTTTCAAAGGAACCATTTCGGCATTCGCGTTAAGCGATTTAAGAAAATCACGGAAAACCGAAATCTTAATTGTAAAGACGATAATTAATGAAGACGTACTGAATCGTACTGGGGAGAAAAGTAATGTATGGCTTAATTTGACTAAATGAAGAGTTCAGTTAGTAGAACATATCCTGAGGAAGGAAGGACGAGCTTAACGTCCCATCGACAACGAAGTCTTTAGGAGGACAGGTTCGGTTTAGGAAAGAAGGGGAAGAAAATAGGACGTTCTCTTTCAAAGGAACCATTTCGGCATTCGCGTTAAGCGATTTAAGAAAAATCACGGAAAACCGAAATCTTAATTGTCGGATGGGGATTTGATACTTCGTCCTCTCGAATGCGAGTCCAGAGTGCCCACAAACTCCCTCCGTCATATTCTGACGCATCAAGGAGTCGTCGATTTGGTAATGGAGATAAATGTTGAAGGTAAAAATTGTAAAGAGAGGCTAAGACTTAAATACCGTAAGCATGTTTACTTCGATGTAGGTTGTAGTAGTTATTCAGAGATGAGTAGGCTTGCACGGGATAGAGTAGAATGGAAAGTAGCATGAAACCAGTATTCAGACTGAAAACTAAAAGAACAGTGATACACTGAAAGCGAATTTTTTCAGGGGCAGGGACATGATGACGGAACTGAGTTTGGTCTTATCAAAGACCCCGCCTCCGTAGCCGATATATCACTAACGTATGCTTGTGCGATGGCGCTCGACAATTCCAAAGCCCTCCGCAGTGTCTCGCGAAGTGGGGGGAAGGGGATGTGACACTTAATTATGATCCGTCCTTGGGATGGAGATGTTAAGCTCGATGGTCCCTTGTTGCTATTCTAGAGTAGTAGGCTATGTTCCGGCAATGACTTTCAGCCCTTCCTCCCTTCATCCATACCAACAGAACCCCACCAATAAACTGAATAACCACCCATCACAGCCATCCATTCGACACAAATACACACTTGACACTTCACAACAGGTCGGAGGAAGCCAACGGAAACCCACCTCCACTACAACCTTGCCTAGAACGGCTATGCAGGATTCATGCGTCTACTCTCCCACGCTCATTTCCTGAGAATGGGGCTACCATGAATTCAACTGTCAAAGAAACAATATCGACATCCTTCTTAAGTAATGTAAGATAATAACGGAAAACTTAAAACTGGATAGCCACACTGCATAACATTTGTTTTTGACATGAATTACACATTCAAGGTAAAACTCATGACTTCCGTTGATTTTGTTCTTCTTTTAAACCAGCACCAAAATGTCTGCTTGCTGCCCTATCTTGAACACTAAAACGATATGCTTTACCGAACACGCCGCACCAGTTAAACAATGAACATCGAGAACAAAACACTGCAAGAGCAGGCAATCTGCTACAAACAACGGAACACACGACATTCTAAACCAAATATCTTCTGAAAGACGCCTGGTTAATTAAGTCGGTGTAAGTTGTGGGAGCCAAGTTGACAAAGTAGGTGCATAAAAAAGGAATAAAACCAGTAAGAAACTGTTCACTACGGATATAAAATACAATGGGTGATCAAAAAGTAACGTGAATTTTTGTTTTTCTTAAAGAACCTTCATCAACATCAACTTTGTCCCCTTCAAAGAAATCCCCTTCACATATAATACACTTGGGCCAGCGCTTTTTTCAATTCTGCAAGCACTTCTGGAAATCGCTTTTTATTATGGTATTCAGATCCTTTATCGATTCTACTTTTTTCTCATCACTGGTGACAAAACAACGTCCTTTCACGGCTTCTTCAGCTTCGGGAATAGAAAGGAGTCGCTGAGGGTCATGTCAGGCGAATACGGTGGCCGAGGTAAATTATTATTTTTGTTTTTTGCCAAAGAATTCACGAACAAGCATTGAGTTGTGAGCGGGAACATTATCGAGATGGAATTTGCACGAGTGGTTTTGCAACAATTCTCGGATTGCTTCACGCAAAAGGCGCCTAACTTCCAGGTAGTATACCTTATTGACCGTACGACCATCAGGCAGGAACTGATGATACGCTATCCCACTGTAACCGAAGGAAACAATGAGAAGAAGCTTCACACGTGATCGAAATTGTCGAACTTTTTTCGGTCTTTGCTTTTCGGAACGACTGGGCTCGGTTTCGACGTCATACCCGTATACCCATTTTTCTTCGCCTTTTATAACCTTCTTCAGAAGTTCTGGATCGCTGCCGACTTCATTCAGTAATTCCTGAGTGAGTACGCGGCGTCGATTTTGGTCGAAATTCAACAGTTTCAGAGCAAACTTTGTTGCTACATATTTCACGCCCAAAACATTGGGATAAAACTTGCTTGGCATGAGCTAAAGGATACACCGACATCATCAGCAACCTTTCCGATGGTGATTCGGTCATTTTCCAGAACCATTTTCTTTACTGCTTCCACATTGTCTTCAGTACAGTTACTGAAGGCTAGGGCAGTAGTCGTCTTGAACGTCTTCTTGACTCTGTTTGAAACGTTTATACCAATCGTAAGATCCTGCGTTACTCGTGGTAGATTCGCCAATAGTCACAGTCAACAGTTCCATTTTTCAAGTAAAATTTGGTGGAGATTCTTTGAATCATCTTTTCGAAAGTAAAAATTCGAGGAGCATTCGAAAACACGTATAATCTTGTCGACTGTCAGCAATAAACTAAATATTCAAAACAACTGAAAATGCAAAGACATCAGGAACATACGCACCAAAACGATAAACAATCGAAAATTGGATATATAAAGCCTGGTAAATTAA
Organism: Schistocerca serialis cubense; assembly: GCF_023864345.2. Taxonomy (NCBI): domain Eukaryota; kingdom Metazoa; phylum Arthropoda; class Insecta; order Orthoptera; family Acrididae; genus Schistocerca; species Schistocerca serialis. The sequence continues at coordinate 500,118,406 of NC_064641.1, forward strand.
AAAATTTCCGTTACTTTTTGATCACCCCTCGTAAAGTGCCTACGAAAATGTTCACTAAATATTTTACTGGAACGAAAGAATTTTTTTCCTCTATTTACTTTACACAAAAAATGTTCAAATGGCTCTGAGCACTATGGGACTTAACTTCTGAGGTCATCAGTCCCCTAGAACGTAGAACTACTTAAACCTAACGAACCTAAGGACATCACACACATCCATGCCCGAGGCAGGATTCGAACCTGCGACCGCAGCGGTCGCGCGGTTCCAGACTGTAGCGCCTAGAACCGCTCGGCCACCCCGGCCGGGTTACTTTACACAGTTTCCAGTTAAGGCAAATACCGGGAAGATTCCTTTGGAAAAGAAACAGCGAATTTCCTTCCCCGCCTTTGCAGTCCCTTTCTAACTGACCTCGCCGTCGACGGGCCGTGAAACCCTAATAGTTCTTTCCTTTATTAGTGTGATGCCGGTCCTACGACCTGTGTTTTCAAGAAGGGAGCGAAAGAAAAAAATAAGAGAATGCTGTACATATTTGTATACTACCTCGTATGCGGCAGGATGATTCACATGCGGCGAGCATCATCTCCGTGGCAGGAAGAAAACTGAGCGCGAGCCTGTTAGGCGGCTGTCAGACGGGAAAAGGAGACGAGGAGACAGGTTGGCAGGAAACCGCATTTCCTCTCCGGAGGCGGGCGCAGTAGCTCCAAGTATGGCGACAGCGGATATCTTTACTGCTGCCGCGGGGCCGAAGAAACCATATTTTATGCTCCCGGAGCGCACGACGGAGAAGTTGCCGGCCCGCCTCCCGGGGGCTGGCCATCTCCGCGTAACGCGGGTCGCTCAGTTTACAAAAGCGCCGGCCAGACAGCGCAGCGCAGAGCCGCGCCCTCGCGCGCCAACGGCCGACCGCGGTAACAGAATATCGGCGGGGGCCGGCCAGGCTGAATGCATAATACAGCGTCAAAACAAGGTGGGGAGTTGTCGCGCCGCGGCGCGCTCGCACCCTCGCAGCCAGACAATACGCACATATGCCGCGCAGATTGGCACGCCAGCAACGCAGGCCGCAGCGTGCCGGGGATCCCGTCCCAGCTAAGCATACTCAAGGTCGATCCGCCCGAGATGGAAGTCTCGTTCATTAACAGAAAACCAGCCTCAACAAAGTCTTTTTCTGGGACAAAGGACTCCTATTCTGTAAAAACTGTTGCCGACGCACTTCTCGCGTTAATTCACTACGAAAATCCGAGCTTTTGATAATAAGTACCGCGTATTCATCAGCGAAGAAGTAACGGTATCACACATATGTAACAGTTGTACTTGTGTCCACAGCGACCAGCTGTGGCACTGTGCCAACGATGAAATATCACTCGCAGCGTCTTTGTTTCCACCACGATATACAGGGTGATTACAATTAAACTTTCGCTGTTTGAGACGGCCCCGATAACAAACGAGTGATTGTAGGACAATGAAACTTCGTGAAAACACTTGTAAGGATACGCGGACGAGAAATGACGCATAAACGACAGAAATGAAACACATTTTAATTTACACACGATAGAGTAATATTCATTAACAACGTAGAATGCTTATGTAACAGGTTATAAACGTTGCTCTGTAACGTACACCCGCTTCCACGACAAAATGGATCCGCACTAGGTATACCATTTCACAATTGTTCACAGCATTTTTCAAACGGTGGACCGTGGAATGTTCAGCTGTCGTGACACAGCTCTTCCAAGCGCAATTTCCACAACTTTATTTGGCACAATTGACCACACTCCCAGAAGCAATTCCCAAATTGCCAGTTGGTTCAAACTTCTGAATCATATTCTTCAACCCCTGTGCGGAAGCCGAGTTCCCTGCAGCTAGCACCTTAACCGGCATAACTGCACCGGTCGCGGAGAGGCTGACCCGAGACGGCCGGTTCAGCAGTGATGCTTCCAACGCGGTACGCGTGGGTGCATTTTACAGTCCATCTAGCTAGCCTAGAGAACTAACAATCTGACAACGGATAACAAGAAGACAAACAAAATAGGAGCCAACACCAAGTACACAGAAGAAGCTTGAGGTAAAGCACTAAGTGCTAGCACTCTATCTAACCAACGACTGAAGCACCCCTATGTAGACCGTAGAGCGCACTATGTAGTCGCCGGCCTGTGATCGATAGCGACAAAGGGTCACTGCACGTATCAAGCAAGTCATTGTCTTTCCAAAGTACACTCAGGAACAAACTGAATTTTCAAACAACCTCGTCTCCCAAATTTTTATCAGGGACACACACGGTCGGGTCACAATAACGACACCACCGCCTGTGTTCGATGTCAACGCCCAATAACCACTTACAGACGGCATGTGGCAGCACTAGCAGTGGAGGGTATAAAAAACGCGTCGGGCGGGGGGGGGGGGGGGGGATGCGGGAAGCAGTGCAATCATTGGCCCATTGTGGAAATGGAGCGATTTATCTGACGTCCAAAACGGCATGACAACTGGCTTTCAGGCCAAGGGTTGAATTATTTCGGAACGGCTAAGTTTGTAAACGGTTCTTGAGCCGCCGTCATTAAAATATACCGCGCATGGCAAAACGGAACTATCAAAAACGGCGCCGAGGCAATTGTGGTGCACCATAGGCATAGAATACAGGGGCGAACGACGGTTGCGAAGATGTGTACGGATAAACAGACGTGTAACTGTTCAGCAACTGCCCACCCACATGAACCGAGTGGCTACCAGTGTCTCCCCAACGAACGTTCAGCGAACAACTGTTCAGCGAACATTGCTGTCTTTGGGCCTCTGCAGTAGGTGCCTGGTTCATGCAACCATGCTGAAGGCCATTTATCAGCGACGAAGACTGGAATTTGTACGCCAGTGCAGGAACTGAACGACCGCTGAGTGCAGACAGGTGGCCTTTTCAGATGAATCACGTTTTAAGCTCAAAAGGACAGATGGCCATAAGCAAACACACTGAACAAAACTTGGAAGGGTCCAGACTGGAGGAGGGAGCTTTATGGTCTGAGGATTGTGTATGTGGCATTCCCCAGGTGATCTGGAAGGCACAATGGATCAACACAACTATGCATCTATGCTTGGGGACAAAGTCCTCCCCCACAAGTAGTTCGTTTTTCCTCGGCAAGATGGCACCAACCAGCAGGACAGTGCGACATGTCACGCAACTCGCTGTGTACGTGCGTGGTTGAAGGAGCACCATGGTTAGTTTACCGTACTCGTCTGGCCACCAAACTACCCAGATTAAAACCCAATCGAAAATCTGCGGGACCACCTTGATCGGACTGTTCACACCATGGATCCTCAACCGACAAACTTAGCGCAGCTGGCCGCGGAATTGGAGTCGACATGGATCCACGTCCTGTCGGTAATTTCCAGACCCACATCAACACTCATCTTACATGTCTCACAGCGGTCCCCGCTGCAAAAGACAGTTGGGTTGGTGGGTTGTTTTGGGGGAAGAGACCAAACAGCGAGGACATCGGTCTCATTGGATTAGGTAAGGATGGGGAAGGATGTCGGCCGTGCCCTTTCAAAGGAACCATCCCGGCAGTTGCCTGCAGCGATTTAGGGAAATCACGGAAAACCTAAATCAGGATGGCCGGGCGCGGGATTTAACCGTCGTCCTCCCGAACGCGAGTCCAGTATGCTAACCACTGCGCCACCTCGCTCGGTCCACAAAAGGAAGTTATTCTGGCTTTTGGCAGGTGGTCACATTAATGTGACAGGGCAGTATATTATGACGGGATGAAGTTAAAACCGTTACCATACCCCAGTTTTGACCAAGGTTTTAACGAGGTTTCCCCCTTGGTTGTAAGGCCAATACTGGAAGTGGAAATCCTTTGATAAGTTTTCCCAATCGCGACTCTCTTTGATCCACCATTATCTTACCGGGCACTTCGCTCAAAAGTCCTTGACCCCAGAATGGGTGATTACTCGTACTGCCTGCTCTACCTTCAACGGTAGGGAATTGAAAGGATACAATAATGTAGCCCGACCAAAGTTTTTGGGAGGCTTCCATTGGCCATCAAATGTATTCCCAAACAATCCCGGTATCTCCATTACAGCTGTTGACACATATTTTAATTTCCACGGTCCCTTTGATTACTGAGTGCCAGCAGCTTAAAGCATGGGCTAGAATTCATGTCCCCTCAAGAAAGAATTTGTATTTATACATCAGGCTACGGCAGATTCATCTAGATTCTTGTACTTGACGTGCCGCTCATGTTCGGTACATCTGGGAAACAGCTCAAACACACTGCATCACAGAGACACTGCCACATTCACAGGCAATATTATAAATGCTTGGGACTTCTTTTTAGGTCATGGCTACATCTCACAGGGCGAAACGTGTCCTTGGATTTTCTAGGCATATGGAAGCACCTGTTAATCATAGGTCTGTTGAAGATTCGTCCAATTTTACTTTATATTGCTTCCTAGAACGAAAGTAGCAACGTAGGCAAAACTCGTTATGTTAATCGGCTAGACGACAGAGCTGACTGTATGTCAAGTGCCTGAACGCATATGTTAGATGGCTTACTTCGGCACCGATATGGTTTTCGTCCGATATGCTTTTAGTTCTATCTAATAGAGTGTTGATTACTTTTTGGGTAGGATGATGAAACGTAGGTTGGTTTACGGTACAAGTCTCCACATCAACTGTCTAACTCTCGCTCAACTAGAACGTCTAACAAAGGTAGCTTTTCTTCCATCTCCATTTCCGCAGTGAATTTTATGCAGGGATGTGTGGTCTTGATGTGATAAATGAATTGCTGCAATGTTTTCATTGCAAGGAGGTGAAAACCTGATTTTCTCTGATGTTTTACGCTTACTGCACTTGCATTTATACAGTGGCGACAGTACTGTCAACTTCCGAAATCTCGCTTGTCTATTGTGTGTGTGGTGTAATCATGTATCATTTCTGTGTTTTCGTTTGTTCTTCTATTTGTGTGCCTCTATCTTGTTACATAAACAAAGAAATTGGTAGAATGATACGTTTGCTACATCTGTGCACGAGGCAACCACTCTTCTCTTTGTTCAATGTTTAGATACGTCGTCGATAAACGCGCTGTTGCCGACAACATGAGCTGTTTTACCCTATCTGCAAAAGCAATGCTCTTCGGCTAACATCACACACATCTACGATCACCAGGTGGTTCCGGTAGCTCTGCATGGAGATACCAGCAGATCCGACAGCTCGCCGATCGCGCGCCGCAGCGCATTCTGGTATCGGCGTTTGCCGGCATTGTTTCGTGTCGTTATACATTCTGTCGATGGGCAGTGGTATAGTATTATTTTCTGTTGTGGTCAGTGAATACTGCATGATGATGCAAACACATTGCAATAAAAAAAAGATCGCGTGGCACATCTAAAAAATTATTCATACAGGTTATGTAAGTCTGTTCATTACACGAATTTCGTAGCAAAGTTAAAAGAAAAATAACTGGAATGTTTAAAGATGAAAGTCTGCCTGTCACATCCCAAGACTATCGGTCAGTCTAAATAACCTTCTTTGTTGGCATGCAGGTAGCAATGTAACGCATAGTATTTGTGACTCTAAGGCTGCAATTGCAACAGCGCTTGACCAGGTGCAAATGCGCTTAAAACCGCCCAGAATCAATACCCACATGCCGTTCGTTCAGCCGTAATAACGGGTTCGTTTAGTGTGCGCGAGAGCCTCACTGAGATTCAGACATAATCCAGTAACAGACACTACACGACAGACTTTGTGCATTATGGACAAGTTTGCTGTTAAAATTCCGAGAGTGTATGTTCCAGGAACAGGCGGGCGACCTAATACTGCCTCTCATATACATCTATTAAAATGACTACGATGGGACTGAGTTCACGTGGAGGCTTACGGACAGCTGTTCTTTGCACCATTCCCGATTAGAACAGGAAAGGTGGACACACTCAAATGATACCAGAGACACCATTCGCCACACTCTAACGGTAGCTAGCTGAATATAATTGTAGATGTAGAGGCACTGATACCGATGTTATTGTGAATTGGAAACGTCGCGGAATCGTTAATTCGAACTATCTATCCAACAGACCCAAGAAGATGCCAACGGCCTGGCCGCAGTGGTAACATCGGTTCCCGTCAGATCACCGAAGTTAGGCGCTGTCGGGCTTGACTAGCAGTTGAATGGGTCACCGTCCGTTTCTGCCGAGCGCTGGTGGCAATCTGGGTGCACGTAGCCCTTGTGAGGCTTATTGATGAGCTACTTGACTGAGAAGTAGCAGCTCTGGCCAAGAAAACTGACAACGGTTGGGAGAGCGGTGTGCTGACAATATGCCCTTTCATTTCTGCATCCAGTGACTCCGGACTGAGGATGACACGGCGGTCGGTCTGTATCACTGGGTCTTACGAGGCATGCACGGAGGGAGAAAAAAAAACTAACGGACATCACTAAGCTCTTAAGCACACTGTAGGAACCAATATCCCAAATATTCTTTTCGAGTACTGCGACGGACGTCTTTTGCAGCTGAAGTACAGAGGTCTCAAACAGAACGGTTAGTCGAGAGGCGTTAGGATTCAGCTATAACGTTCGTGCTGCTGCTTAGTAGCCAATAATCACAGGCACGAACTCGCATGTAACTCAGTGGAACAAACAATGTCCTTACTGACCTACGGAACAGTCATCGAGTGACAAGCCACTACATACAATGTCGCACCCAGAAGGGCGGTGTGGAGTTTGCAAACGACCTTTACTGCTAACGTATTTACAAAGTTGAATGTAACCGCTTGGGCACTCGTTGCAATGCAAGAAAGTCCGCGTTACTGTCGAGAATAAAGCCCATGTAGAGGTGCTTTGCTTTAGTGTTCGACTAATATGTTGCGAAACGTCAATTGTGTATTAGCAACATGTGAAAGAAAGAGGAAGGTCGATTAGTGTGTAACGTCCCGCCGACGATGAATTATTTACAAGAAGTAAGAGCACATACGCAGGCTGAGAAAGGGTGGAGAAGGCACTAGTTGTGCCTTTCCACATGAACAACTTCGGCAACAACGGATGACCTATAACCGTATGGCTGGAAAAGGATTTGAACCATCATCCTCCCAAATACGAGTCCAGTGTCTTATCACTTTGTCAACTCGCTCGGTTTGTATTCTGTCGATAGCTATATGAGTGGTTGGGCAGTGCAGTGAAGAATTGTGTTCGTTTTATTGTGGGTGTGTAAGGCACGCGAGGAAAGCGGAAATGTGCCAACAGATAACCTAATTTCACAAACAGCATCAAAGCAACCGTGAAGTTTAACGTCCTTATACCAGTGTGACAGACGGCTCGCTTTTGGCAGTGTCACGTGTTCTCCGCTGAGATACGGCTGAGCTTTTGTAATTTAACCTAGGATATTGACGCAAGAATCTTGACGGCCAAATGCTGGTGACGTAACATTTTTAACTTACAGGATTCGAACATTTAACTGTAGTGTCGAGCGCTACCGCTTTATCGTGTTTATTGTTTGTAGAGATGGTTGCATATGGTGTGACGACTGCGATGTTCAATTTACGGATTACACGGTAGACACTAATTTTCTTTATCTTCATAGCAACAAATACATAATTAAGTCGACATTTCTTAATAGTGCACTTCACGAAACGGAAAAAAACATAGTATCCTATGAAATATACACTGGTGTCCAAATTAAAGCAACAAACGGAAATTTCGCAAGGTTGTGTGTATTTTGCCACAAAAAATTACAAACACGCCGTAATAACGTAGAAACAATGTAAAAATAACAGAACGTTATCAACTGAAACATGAATAACGGTAGACAAAATTGCTCTTAGTTTTTTTTTCAACTTAACTGATTGGTGCACACATTCTGACAACTGGTTAATGCGCTCAGTATGGGGTGTGACCACCTCTGGTACCAATACAGACTTGACAACGACAGGACATGCTATAAATGATGTCATCGATCTCATGTTGCAATAACGCCCATTCTTCCTGCCAGAGCTGCTCACAAGTCTTGGGGAGTGGTTGGTGGATGCATACGTGACGCAACACGTCTCCCTAGCGCATCCCAGACATGCTCTATGGGATTCAGGCCACGTCATGCGTGTCATATCATGTCCCCCCCCCCCCCCCAAAAAAAAGCCATCAACCACCCGTGCTCGAGCATTATCGTCCATAAATACGAAGTCTCGGCCCACAGCACATCGCAACCACCCCGCATGAGATCCCAAGATCTCCTCACGGTACCTGACAGCAGTTAAATCTTGCCGATTCACCTGTACGATTTCATGAAGAGGTGTTCGTGTGGTCAACTTAATCCCTGCCCATACCATTAGGGATCATCTTCTATATCGGTCTGTCCACAATGTTTGGGTCTCAAAATCGTCTTCCACGTGCCCTCCAGATGAGAATCCGTCGAGAGTCACTCTACAAATCAAATCGGGACTCATTTGTGAAAAGAACATTGGCCCACTGTTCAACCTTCTAGGTTGCATGTTGGCGACTCCACTTTAGAGGTTCCCTTTTGTGAAGACGTGTCAGATGTACACAAACAGCAGCTCTCCGCCAATAAAGGTCACTTTGCCAATGCCTTCTGTACACCGCTTGCTTCGATACAACACGTCCAGTGGATGCTGCAATGTCAGATGCCAGTTGCCTTGCAGTACTAGGCGGAACTGCGGCGCCCTTCCGGTCAAATAACAATCCTCCCTTTCTGATGTCTATACTGGTCTTTGGGGCACATTTTCGGTCTCTATGAACTGTCACGATATCCGAGAAACAACAGAATGATTAACTTTAAGCCATCGGGTCGTATAAGTTTGCGACTGTCTTGCTTCCAGTCTTCCTACGGCCCTCCACCGCAGAGTGTCTGGAAGGTGTCTTCTCTGTGCCATACTGCACCGTCTCTGACTGTGTACACAGCGATTGTGGACGTGGGACTACCCTGTAGCCGGCCGGAGTGGCCGAGCGGTTCTACGCGCTACAGTCTGGAACCGCGCGACCGCTACGGTCGCAGGTTCAAATCCTGCCTCGGGCATGGATGTGTGTGATGTCCTTAGGTTAGTTAGGTTTAAGTAGTTCTAAGTTATAGGGGACTGATGACCTCAGAAGTTAAGTCCCATAGTGCTCGGAGCCATTTGAACTACCTGTAAACATTACCTCCCTTGACAGATTCCCTGACTTCATTGTCGGCGTGGTTGTCCGTTGATGGGAATAACATCTTCCGTGCAGAACACGATCGTGACCAATTTGTTGATAGTTTGTATGATTATATTGTGAATTTGACAAAGAATGGGGAAACAGCAGATTATTGCTTTAATTTTGGACACCAGTGTAACATCATTCGAGTCACAGCTGGAATCTGTAAACTCACACAAATACCTTGGTGCAACACTTAGGAGGGGCATGAGAAGGAACGACCACATAGGCCCAGTCGTGATTAATTGAGGTAGCAAATTTCGGTTTATTGATAGAATACTAGGGAAATGCAATCGGTCTACACAGGGGACAGTTTACAGATAACTCGTGCAACCCATCCCAGAATATTGCTCAAGTGCGTTGGACCCGTACCAAACATGACGAGCAGGGAATGTTGAACGTATACAGGAAGGGCATCACGAATGGTCACAGGTTTGCCTGGCACGCGGGAGAGCGTTAGAGAGATGCTGAAAGAACTGAACTCGCAGACTCTTGAAGAGAGATTGAAACTATCCCGAGAAAGTCTACTACCAAAGTTTCAAGAACCGGCTTTAAGTGATGACTCTACGAATATACGAAAACCCCTACATTTGTCTTCCATAGGGATCTTGACCACAAGAGTAGATTAATTAGAGCACGCACAGAGGCATTTAAACAATGATTCTTCCCTCGCTCCATACGTGAATGGAACGGGAAAAAGAGTTAATCACTGGTACAGTGGGACGTACCTTCTGCTACGTACTGCTCAGTGATTCAAAGGGTACAGATGCGCAGCGTATAGATGCAGATGTAGATAGTTCCGCTGTGATTCTGTACTGCCACTTCTCAGTAACAGACATCAAAGACTATTTATTCTAAACGTATAGCACGTTTTCGAGTTTCTTTAATGTTGCACTTGTTTCCCCCTGTGAGAGAAACATTCAATCCAGTCACTTGCTGCAGATAAGACAGCATCATAAACGGAACAGTATCCTGTGCCCCTTAAAGACGTGTGATAGGACCGTTACTAATTACTATATATATATATATATATATATATATATATATATATATATATATATATTATCTCAAACTCTCTATGAGCGAGGTGGCGCAGTGGTTAGACACTGGACTCGCATTCGGGAGGACGACGGTTCAATCCCGCGTCCGGCCATCCTGATTTAGGTTTTCCGTGATTTCCCTAAATCGCTCCAGGCAAATGCCGGGATGGTTCCTTTCAAAGGGCACGGCCGACTTCCTTCCCTGTCCTTCCCTAATCCGATGAGACCGATGACCTCGCTGTCTGGTCTCCTTCCCCAACACAACCAACCAATCAAACTCTCTATGGCTCTCAATAGTTGTGTACAGGAAGTGACGTCGTTAAGAAATTGTTGTGAACTGCGAAATAGAAAAGAAGATTGATGATGAGCTTTAACGTCCGCCTACGATGAGTCATTAGAGACTCAGCGCATGCCCGGACTGAACAAGGGCACAGACCCATTTCTGCATTCGTCTTATGAAATTTAGGGAAATCCTAATGTTACGTAGGGACTTGAACCCAGCTTCTTCTGAGCGCGAGTCGAGTCTCTTTATCAGTGAGCCACCTCCTTCGGTGCTGTTGTTGTTGTTGTTGTTGTTGTTGTTGTTGTGGTCTTCAGTCCTGAGACTGGTTTGATGCAGCTCTCCATGCTACTCTATCCTGTGCAAGCTTTTTCATCTCCCAGTACCTACTGCAACCTACATCCTTCTGAATCTGCTTAGTGTATTCATCTCTTGGTCTCCCTCTACGATTTTTACCCTCCACGCTGCCCTCCAATATTAAATTGGTGATCCCTTGATGCCTCAGAACATGTCCTACCAACCGATCCCTTCTTCTGGTCAAGTTGTGCCACAAACTTCTCTTCTCCCCAATCCTATTCAATACTTCCTCATTAGTTATGTGATCTACCCATCTAATCTTCAGCATTCTTCTGTAGCACCACATTTCGAAAGCTTCATACATCTTGCTCACCAGATGGTAGAGTTTTGTCAGGACTGGCTCTCCCACGGCCGTCAGTAGTTCCAATGGAATATTGTCTACTACGGGGGCCTTGTTTCGACTCAGGTCTTTCAGTGCTCTGTCAAACTCTTCACGCAGTATCATATCTCCCATTTCATCTTCATCTACATCTACATCCTCTTCCATTTCCATAATATTGTCCTCAGGTACATCGCCCTTGTATAGACCCTCTATATACTCCTTCCACCTTTCTGCTTTCCCTTCTTTGCTTAGAACTGGGTTTCCATCTGAGCTCTTGATATTCATACAAGTCGTTCTCTTATCTCCAAAGGTCTCTTTAATTTTCCTATAGGCGGTATCTATCTTACCCCTAGTGAGATAGGCCTCTACATCCTTACATTTGTCCTCTAGCCATCCCTGCTTAGCCATTTTGCACTTCCTGTCGATCTCATTTTTGAGACGTTTGTATTCCTTTTTGCCTGTTTCACTTACTGCATTTTTATATTTTCTCCTTCTTTCGGTGCTATGAAATGCAATAAGACTAGCTAATGATTAGCGGTTGGTGAAACGTACGTCTCCCAAGATGAATTAATGTATGCGGTTGGTGAAACGTACGTCTCCCAAGATGAATTAATGTATTTAAATATACGTAATTGGAGGGAGACCCAACTACAGCCTTGACTACACGATCAGCAAGTACTCAATCAATCACAAGTGTCTGCTATGTAGTAGTAGCCCTACACAGTGATTCGTGGTGAAAAGGATAAATATAAATACCGCTATGGCGAATTATCAGGAGAAACTAAACGAAATGTGTATCATCAACGAAGGACGCAGTACGTAAAACTCTCGTTCGACAAATGCTTGAGTACTGTTTGTCGATCTAGGATACTAATGAAGTTGAATTAACAAACCAGACAAAAGAAAATTGAAATATTTGCGAAATTCATGAACTCCACAAAAAAGATGATGTGCATCGATAGCCTCACTCACAAACGTATCAAGAGACATATTTTGCAATATATATCTCGTGTGGCGTAAATGAAGGCAAAATTTTCGGAAGTCGTGCTTATACAAAGAGGTACTAATAATCGTTCGATCTGTGTGTCATCCACAAATAGAACAGGCAGGAGGGATGCGATTCTGGCTCTATTTATCCGCAGTACCGCGCTGTGACAAGCAGAAATTTGGAAAGGGAATTGAAGATCAGGGAAAAAGATATTGAAAATCTGAGATTTGGCGGTGACTGTAATTCTGTCATGGACCTGGAAGGGTAGTCAAACGAAATGTATAGTGTCCTGAAAAAGGGTTGCAAGATGGACATCAACAAAAGTAAAACAACGATACTGTAGGGAATCACATTTAGGAAGTAAGATACTGAATGAGCTAGATGGGTTTTGCTATTTCTGAAGCAAAATAACTGATGTTGGTGAAAGTAGTGAGGATGTAAAATATAGACTGGCAATAGCAACAAAGGCATTTCTGAAAAAAAGAGAAATTTGTTAAAATCTAAAATAAATTGGAAATGTTAGGAATCTGTTCTAAATCTATTTGTGTGGAGCGTAGGCTTATACGAAAGAGAAACGTCGGTAGAATCGAGTAGGGGAGAAAAGAAATTTACGGTACAACATGACTAAAAAAGGGATAGGTTAATACGACACACCCTGAGATAGTAAGGAATCGTCAATAGTGTAATGGAGGGAAGCGCAGTGGGAAGGCGATAAAAATTGTAGAGTGGGATCAAGGTTTCAGTAGAGCAAGCAGTTTCACATGGATGCATGTTGCAATAGTTGCCGTTTGAGACATACTCCATACGACCCCCAACTCCCCCCTCCCGCCCGCAATACCACTGGCTACCGAGATGTAAATTAAAGCGGTGTGGCAAACAGTGCAAGTGTCTGGCGGCTCTTAGGATGCACTTTGCTGGGAGAGAGAATCCATAATGAAGGGCGGTGCGCGGCGCAGGCGGGATCCGGGCCGCGGCTGGGCCCGCCGGCTGTGACGTCAGCGGCCGGTGACGCAAGCGGCGCGCCGCTGCAAGACCCACATGCTAGGCCGCCGAGCGCGCTACTGCCAGTGCTGGGGGTGGCCCCCCGCAAGCGGAAGAAATCTCATTGGCATTTGCTAGTACTACTGGCATTGCGGGGTGCGGTTAGGTCCATACCAAATATAGGCAATTAGGCTGCAACCAGCTATGAACACAGTACGTGAGTTGTGCACATGAAAGGGGCAGCAAATGAAAACGAGACAGATGGAAAAAAAAGTCAGTAAATTGTTTATTATTTCAAAGCAATAGCCGTAACTGCGAATACATTTATCGCACCGTGAGACAAGACGGTCAATATCTTCATGCAAAAATGTTTGCGGTTGCCTACGGAACGACGACTGTACCCAGACGTGACCTCTTCGTCCGACGCAAACCGATGGCCAACAATGTCTTTTTCGAGCTCCAAAAATATGGAAATCGCATAGGGAGAGATCAGGACTTAATGCAGGATGTGTAAGATCTTTCCAGAGAAACTTCTGCAGCGCAGTAAAAACAACTTGGCAACATGTGGGCGTTTTGACTTTTAGAAAGTGTCCACTTACCGCTGTGCGCCGTTTTCTAGAAAGCCAATAAGCAGCGAATCTTTGCAGTCAACGAAGGAGATCATCATCACATTCCTGGAGCTGGTGCGCACGGCTTTGGATTCTTTTCGGTTGCGGTGAATCCAAGTGCTTCCATTGTTGGCTCTAACGCTTGCTTTCCGGCTCAAGACGGTGACGCCATGTTTCTCCTCCCAGGCCAGCACTGGACATGAAACATTATTCTTTACCGTGAGACCGTCCCAGAAAATGCAGTGATGTCGACATTCTGTTAACTTCTATTCCTTCGTCAGACTGTGGGGAATCCACTGCGCATAGATTTGCCGTAACTTCGCACAATGTGAGTGGTACCGTGACTGTGCTCAACGTGAGCCAATTGTCATTCGCCGTTCGCTGTCGGTCATTTCTGACGGCAGCATTCACCGCTGCAATGGTGGAAGGGGTAACGACCAGAGGTATAGAAATTCCCCTTCCAGCCCACCCCCGCTACCTCTGCCGCAACCATTTAGCAGCTCATCCTGCCGCAACGGAGACAAGAGACGACGTGTACTGAAGCAACCTGGGTTTCCACAAGCCTGCCGAGTTTCAGGGGACCCGTTCAGCCTGCTAACCTGAAAGCAGGTTGCGCTGTCAGTCCAGCTCGACTAGCCAGATGTGTGTTTTCGTACGAAGTTTCACTGCAGCACATTTATCGTAACGGTGGGAGGAACAGTAAAACGAACTAAACTTAAAAGAGAAATGTTCAAATGTGTGTGAAATCTTATGGGACTTAACTGCTAAGATCATCAGTCCCTAAGCTTACACATTACTTAACCTAATTATCCTAAGGACAAACACACACATCCATGCCCGAAGGAGGACTCGAACCTCCGCCGGGACCAGCCGTACAGTCCATGACTGCAGCGCCTGAGACCGCTCGGCTAATCCCGCGGGGCACTTAAAAGAGATTGAGGAGAAATTAAGAATTGGAGAATATATACCAGTCAAGAAGCAGACCCCAAGTTCAGCAGGAGAAAAGTTATCGTGTGTTTCTGAGGCAACTTCAAGTAAATCGGTAGGTGCCTCGCAATGCAAACCGTGTAAAAAGTTACTAAACAATCATTCGGGAACCTCGAGCATTTTACATTTTTGTAAATCTGACCATCAGTTTCCTCACTCCATAAATCTTTTTAAAGAGGACAAAGACTTAGTGGTTGACAAGTGTGTGGAAATGTGAACTCATGACGTGAGGCTATTTAGCAGTATATGGAATTTCTAAATTTAGGGCGAACATTGATTGAAACAGGAATAAACATGGCTCAGTGTATGGTAAAAACCACATTCGGGTGGCATGCAGCGTAGTGCGAAGAAAGCTTAGTATGAAAGAAATCTTTTTCATTTCGACATGTACTTTTTAGATTAACATAACAAGAACAACAAACTTCGTGTCTGCTAAAATGTGTTTGGGACATTTAAAATGCACTATTTTGCCCGCTTAGAATGTGTTCAGCGAATCCGCAGTCATCATCATCATCATCATCATCATGTCCTCCTCGCCGTGTCCGGCGACAGCGACTCCATCAGTCGTTTAGTCCGTATTGTGACGGGCTCGGATGTGGCTTGCAAAGCCGAGCTTTGCTTTGAAGATCCGGTCGCACGAAGTGCAATACAGTTGCCCAGTGGAGTTATACGTTTAGATGTAATTAGGCTTGGGCTTAGATTTGCGGAGCTTTCGTTTACCGTCCAGGTTCTTTATGCGGATATGCTCGAATTGTTCCACACTCTTGTGTACAGTTGAGCGCCATTCTGATCGGTGCAATACAAGCTCCTCCCAACGTTTGCTCGGAATGCCACAGGCTGTGAGGTGGCGTTTGATGGTGTCTTTATATCGCAGGTGTTGGCCACCTTGCCGCCGCTTTCCACACGAGAGCTCTTAGTAGAACACCGCTTTGGGAAGTCTACTGTCGTCCATGCGTATCATATGGCCACACCATTTCTGTTGGTGTTTCATTAAGTGAGCTTCAATGCCAGGCAGTTTCACGCGACGCAAAATCTCCGTGTTTGTAACACGGTCTTCCCATTTCATGCGAAGAACTGATCTCAGACAACGAAGATGAAACGTGTCTAGCCTCGTAATGTCAGCTTTATAACATCACCAAGTTTCCGAGGCGTAGATTAAAGTTGGTAATATTACTGCTTTGTAAGCCACAATTTTAGTTTGTAGTCTGAGATCATGTGATTTCCATACTTGGTGATTCAGTTTGCCGAAAACTGAGGCTGCATTGGCAATACACATGTTGGAAAAGTAATTAAAATTGGTGTAACTCGAGCCACAATCGGCTGGAACACGCTAAGGTTACAAAAACTAGACTTCCAAAACCTTACTTTAGTTGGTGTTTCATCTTCAAGTTCTTAGGTGCAAAGGATCTCGATTTCAGAGATGGTTCTGATTACTACAGAAAACATATATTAGAGGTGAGCTGACGAGGTTCGAATTGATGATGTTTTGGTTTGTGGGGCGCTCAACTGCTCTGTCATCAGCGCCCGTCCAAAGTCCCAATTTTTACACAGTCCAAGTTTTTCACAACGCAATCTAGCCACTGACGCGGATGATGATGACAACACAGATACCCAGTCCCCGGGCAGAGAAAATCCCCAACTGGCATCTACCTGCTGTAAGCTACATCGTATGGCATAATATTGGTACCTACATGGACTTTCGAGTTGTATGTTGAGACTATGAGTTCCAGGTTAATCTGATGGTTCAAATGGCTCTAAGCACTATGGGACTTAACATCTGAGGTCATCAGTCCCCTAGAACTTAGAACTCTTAATCCTAACTAACCTAAGGACATCACACACATCCATGCCCGAGGCAGGATTCGAACCTGCGACCGTAGCAGCAGCGCGGTTCCGGACTGAAGCGCCTAGAACCGCTCGGTCACAACGGCCGGCCCCAGATTAATCTGAAGATGCCACACAAGGGTGAAACGCGGCATTGGCAATAAATATATAAAATAATTTGCAAACAAAAGTGTCTTATTTCAAGAAAGTATTTCGTTGGGCCTCGTCTTGAGATACTCGGGTTTGTAAGACTTTTCATCAACTTCCGAACCTTACTTATAACCTACAGTGAAAGCTAACAGAATAAACGTAGCGTAGCTTAGCGGGAAGACAAGATTCCTTTAGCCTGCTTGGGTTGGGCATAGCTTGGCTTGGATGGGAGTAAAGCTTGCACGTTCTGTTGATACCGTGTGGCTGCTTGCCCGCATAGCTAAGAGGCAAGCATGGGCAGCTTAATGGCGGAATTTGTACGCCACTCTCCTGTCCAACTGCTACCTTTCAGTGACACCGGACCTTCTCGAAATCGTTTATTTCACGCAAACACATGTGCACGTGACATACTGCGTTCCTTCCGCAGTCTCATACCGCATTACAACTCAATGTTCCTCTTTCTCAGTCTCCATATAGTGACTCGTTGACCTCACGTCGAGCACATGTACCACACAAATGGCATAGCGGCGAACCTCCGCGCCGTCCCCTCTTGATTCTCAATAGAGGGCATACACCTACCTGCGTTACCAGTGTTGGCGCTGTGCTTGTTATTTATTCTGCCTCGTCTTCATTTGACAACAGTTTTCACAGAATGCAGTACATACTGATACCGACTCATTTCTGCAAAACAACATCAAAACAGAAACTTAGACTAAGCAAAAGCAAACCTGGAGAAAAATCTCTGCAAAGTCACCCAAAGCGCCTAGATAACTTACTTTGTGACAGAGACCAATGCTTCTGCAGCTTAGAAGAGGCAGAAAGAGGGCAGTCACAAACTCTAGTAACTGCTGGCCTAGATCATGTCTTGAGGACGAAGAAATATGATGAAGTTATAAATGAAAACTATTTAAGATAGATAGATATCGATTATGTGAGCACATTTTATATTCACGGACCACATAACAGGAAACTGACCTATACTGCCAAAGAATGAATACGTCGGGAGAAACAACAAGGTGTGTCACACCTTGCCTAGTAAACAAGCATGGCTCTAGGAGCGTCCCAACAAAAAGCACGACCATAAACCTAAAGCGGTCGCGACAGCAGGATGCCATCCTGTCCTGTTCCAACAACAAATCCATACCGACCAAAGGGTTGCAGCAAACAAGCCTGAATTGTAGTATGTCAGGTAGATAAAAGTTCGTGCTTCTTGATCGATGTATCAGTTTCGCGGGTTGGAAACTGTAATTTCAGTGCGGCTCAGAACAAAACGGAAACACACAGATCTGAGCATCGATGTCAGTCGAATATGGAACTAAAAACCTGGTATCATCCCCGTCACCATGGGTGACTGGGATCAATACCACATAATCTGAAGAGCGCTCTGCCAAGAATTCAAGTATTTAGTAAACACAGTGAAATGTAAAATACAATACTGTTCTGAACTGCCCGTGAAGTACTGTGAAACCACGTGTTATCAAGAACCAGAGAGAGCTGGAAGTAACCTGGAGGATATTTGGTTGTATCTAACCACGTAGCCTCTGTTCTGAAAAACACAGGTGATATTGGTATAGATCACAGTAATGTGATGATAATTAACATTTTCTTAAGTATATTTTCATTGAACACCTTTCCTGTCCAATGGCTGTAATGAAATACCAACAGAAATGAATGAAAGCAGTACAAACGGAATCACAGCGGAGAAGAAGTTAATTGGGAGAAGTACGAGAAAAAGGGCAAAACTACACTGAGGAGCCAAAGAAACTTGTACACCTGCCTAATATCGTGTAGGATCCCCGCGAGCACGCATAAATGCAGCAACACGACGTGGCATGGACTCGACCAATGTCTGGAGTAGTGCTGGAGGGAACTGACCCCATGAATACTGCAGGGCTGTCGATAAATCCGTAAAAGTACGAAGGGGGTGCAGATTTCTTCTGACCAGTACGTTGCAAGGCATCCCAGATGTGCTCAATAATGTTCATGTCTGGGGAGTTTGGTGGCCAGCGGAAGTGTTTAAACTCAGAAGAGTTATCCTGGAGCCATTCTATAGCAATTCTGAACGAGTGGGGTGTCGCATTGTATTGCTGGAATTGCCCACGTCCGCCGGAGTGCACAATGGAGATGAATGGATGCAGGTTATCAGACAAGATACTTACGTACGTTCACCTGTCAGAGCCGTATATAGACGTATCAGGGGTCCCGTATCACCCCAGCTGCACACGTCCCGCACCATTACAGAGCCTCCACCAGCCTGAACAGTCCCCCGCTGTCATGCAGGTTCCATGGATTCATGAGGCCTCCATACCCGTACACGCCCATCCGCTGGATACAATTTGAAACGAGACTCGTCCGACCAGGCAACATGTTTCCAGTCATCAACTGTCCAATGTCAGTGTTGGTGCGCCAAAGCGAGGCGTAATGCTTCGCGTCGTGTAGTCATCAAAGGTATATGAGCCGGCATTCGGCTCCAAAAGACCATAGCAATGCTGTTTCGTTGATTGGTTCGTACGCTGATACTAGTTGGTGGCCCATCATTGAAATCTGAGGCAATTTGCGAAAAGGTTATATTTCTGTCACGTTCAACAATTCTCTACACTCATCGTTGGTCCCGTTCCAGCAGAATCTTTTTCCGGCCGCAGTGATGTCGGAGATTTGATGTTTTACCGGATTCCTGATATTCACGGTACACTCGTGAAATGGTGAACTCCCACTTCATCGCTACTTCGGAGATGCTGTGTCCCATCGCTCGTGCGCAGACTATAACACCACATTCAAACTCACTTAAATCTTGGTAACCTGCCATTGTAGCAACAGTAGCCGATATGCGCCAGACACTTGTCTCATACAGCCGTTGCCGACCGCAGCGCCGTTTCTGCCTGTTTACATCTCTCTGTATTTGAGTACGCATGCCTACACCAGTTTCTTTGGCGCTTCAGTGTACAAAACAACGACAGAAAAAAAATAGAAATAAATAAGGATGAGCAAAAGTAGGAGATTGTTGACAGTGTGAGAGTAATACCGATTCGCTATTGAAAAGGACGAAGACAGCCGGGATATTACGGGAAGGAAGCTACGCCGACAATAACAGAAAACACTATAATTTTCTCTTAGAATCAGCATGCGCGTGATATATCGAAGAATGCCACATGCAAAACCTCAGTCATGTTACGAACAGTGTAATGGTATCTGGAATAACAACCAATTTTGGTTAACGTTCAAGAAATTCATCGCTTATGGAAGAACTACCACGAAGAAATTCTGCAAAACAGTCGTGAAGTTCCTTTTTTTCTGAAGGTGATTTCTTACCAAAAGTTGAACAAAGCGGTCCGAGGCGTTAATGTTGAGTTAGATATTAACGAAATTTTATAAAATCATGACCTTCGCGTGAAGTTTCCGCTTTTTTTTCACGACACCCTTTCATTAGAGGCTCACTACGAATACTACTCATCCAGTTTCTGAACTGCCACTGTTTTAACGATAATCCATCAATTTTTAAAACAATAAGCAACAACAGATCTCATTAGCGCTGTCTCCTGGTATTTTGAAGAAACTTAAAATGTGGTTTATTGAAATTGAGGAGGAGATGGAAAATGATTCACAGGTCTGGACGTATAAGATATCGTATTGAAGACGTCACTACATAAGAAAACGAGGAAGAGAACAGATCGTGTGAAAAACACGTTTCTTATTCGACCAAGCATGAGGACGACTGATGTGATTAGACATTCGATTGTTAGACGAACAGCTTACGTAACCATTCATGACTAGTTTGAACCGCGGGGGTTCGGCGGAATCTAACGACTGTACCAGCTTTTGTGGAAAAAGATTTTCTTAATTTTTGACATGCATATAGGCAAAAAGACAGATTTTCCGTGCTGTGACAATTTGTTCTTCCCACGTCAGAGGGTCATCGAATATAATGCAGAGATCTTTCATTGTTCGTTCTTTCTTTATATCAGGCATGAATGATGACTTAGGTTCATTTTCACAATGGTCACAAAATCTGGATTTTAAACTGCATATTAGATACATTTTCCTGCTCTTCCATATGGCTCTCATTCTATCCCCGTGGGCATTTTTCTCTCTCGAGTCCACTTCGTTCCTGTTTTTTATTTTATCTTATTTTTTAAAATTCCTTTTGGTGCCTCATTCTCTGACTATTATCCAACATCTTACCTTTCGGCTGAGAGGATTACTGTCAACTATATTCACTGCTTCAGTATGGGCTTCCTCAAGGTCTTTTCTAACTTGTTCGACTCATGGTATATTCTTTAATCTTCCTACATATGTCTTAATCTTGTGCGTAAGTCTCGCTGTTGGGAGTATTTCAACATGCCCTTAAATGTTGATGTTCGTTCTCCAGTGTCTGCTGCCAGGTTTGATAAATTCTTTGTTGCTTTACAGGATTTCAGCAATTATCAGTCTTTCGTTTTTTCTGGGCCAAAAATTTTCCGTATAATCCCTTATTCTTCCTACAGGACGTTTAACAGATCGGCTTTTTTTTTAATTGAGAATTACATTATTACTCGCGCACAGAGCTCCTGGTTTGATGTTCTTGTTGTAATGTCTACCATTTGTATGTGTGGACATGTACTTTTTGTTGAAGATTTCATGCCTTCTCCCGTACGCTGTGTAATCGAACTCTCTGTGCTTACTTCAGTGCTGATCAGACACCCCTGCGCAATTGAATTCCTTGAACAAATCTATGTTTGTCAACTGAGAAGTTAAAATAATGAGGGAAACGGGAACTTCAGGATGCCAAGCTACTTCCGCTTTTGACAACAGCATACAAATCCGCACGATGGTTCTACAGGACTGATGTCGAACTGTATACAGAGCGGTTAGAAACAGTCTGAAAAGCTTCCAAGGGTGTTGCAGGGCACAATGTACTGAGAAATAATTGCTAGGAAAAAAAAATATTCCATGCGTTGAGCCGTTTCCGAATTAATTAGCACAGAAGTTTGCTAATCCAGCCATTGCGCGCGCAAGTTCAAGCGGCCAGCCAGAAACGGTGTTGCCAAACTTTTCCTTCGTTTGGTTTTCTAAAACCGAACAACAGAGCGAAACATAAATTGGACATGGGACGGTAGTGGGGCTCGAACCCGAGCCAAAGGCTGAGCAGTCCCGTGCGCTATCATCTACCCTTTGAGAGCAACTCACTTTAATGGTATCTGACGGGCCGCTTGAATTTGCGTGCGGAAACGCCTGAATGGCTAACTTCACTGCTAATTAACTCGGACGATGATGCTGGCACATTCAGCGACAGTTACAAAGACACGCTTCCCCTTGCCCGAGAAGTTTTTAGCAGTCAATGGAAAGACGGCGAGAACAGGAACGTAGCTACTGATGGATTTACGTTCGAAATTAGTTAAGAGACATTTTCGCGCAACTGTGATTCCATACGTTGCTGCAACGGCTAAAAACAGCAGCATCATGTACCAAGCATCTGAGAAAGCTATGGATACGTTTTTGTTAACAAGTACCTGGATGCGTGTAGCAGTAATAATGGCCATTCTCTTCTGTAGTTGCTGTGACATTCCGAGAAACACTCAATCTGTATCGGAGTTGTTATCCACAAAATGACCAAGTTTGAATGTACCAAAGAGTTTAAAGTACTAAAGGCATATATAAATTGTGTGGACGCAAGTGCGGCTTAGCTTATAAAACCGGTCGTCGCTCAGATTACGGCAATTAGAGGGAGCAATTGCTCCAGATGCAGCTACAATTTCGTCGGCAGTAGCACTGTACATCCATTCCCCTACCCTTTACAAACTGAGTTACTGGTCTTTCTATGAAAACCTCCATGACGACGAGTTGTCAGTCTCTATAACGAAACAGATTGGGACTAAATTCGATAAACAGCGAGCAGTCAGATTTGTCTAAGAAGCCGCGTATGGCAGTACAATTCACAACAAAGGAGTTCAAAATTTGCTTCACAAAGCAAACAAATTGCCAACGAATCTTCCCACCAGAGTTATCATCCATATTCAATGTGATCTCTTTCAAGCAATTTGAAAGCTTCGACGAAATACAGGGCGACAATTATTGAATTATATGAAATAAAATCGTCATAACTTCTGAATGGTTTGCGTTAGGACGTTGCAACTGCTCGGTTGACCAAGGTCATGACGGGAATTAGCAAGCGCGTGGTTTGGTTTGGTTTGGTTTAGCGACGAAGCCCACTTTCATTTGGATGGGTTCGTCAATAAGCGAAATTGGTGCATTTGGGGGACTGAGAATCCGCATTTCGCGATCGAGAAGTCTCTTCATCCCCACCTGGTGACTGTGTGGTGTGCAATGTCCAGTCACGGAGTAATCGGTGGGAAATTCTTCGATGGCACGATGACTACCGAACAGTACGTGAAGTTTCTGGAAGATGATTTCATCCCCATTGTCCAAAGTGACTCTGATTTCGAAAAAGTGTGGTTCATGCAAGACGGAGCTCGACCCAATCAAAGCAGGAGAGTGTTTGATGTCCTGGAGGAGTACTCTGGGGACCAGATTCTGGCTCTGGAGTACCCAGGGGCCACTGGCATGGTCCTCGATTGGCCGCCATATTCTCCGAATCTGAACACATGCCACTCCTTTTTGTGGGGCCATATTAAAGGCAAGGTGTACAGCAATGATCCCAAAACCATTGCTGAGCTGAGAAAAGCCACTCAGGAGGTCGATAGCATCGATATTCCGACACTTCCCATTTCGCTATTCGTCTGCGCCACATCGTCACCAATGATGGCAGGCATATCGAAAATGTTCAAAATGTTCAAATGTGTGTGAAATCTTATGGGACTTACTTAACCGCTAATGTCATCAGTCCCTAAGCTTACACACTACTCAACCTAAATTATCCTAAGGACAAACACACACCCATGCCCGAGGGAGGACTCGAACCTTCGCCGAGACCAGCCGCAAAAGTCCATGACTGCAGCGCGTTAGATATTGAACATGTCGTACCCTAAATTCAAATATCTGTAGTGATGTTTACATGCTGAATTAAGTGTGTGCATGCCGTAGTTTGTAACTAATTTACGTTTTTTTTTCATATAATTCAATAATTGTCACCCTTAAAATATACACGCGTGAAGATGGAAGAGGTGGGGAATTGCGTACAGATTTCGATAGAGGTTGAATACTACTCTGTGAACGGAAAACTTGCCTATGTCTTCGACTGACACGACGAGGATAATTGCATAGGTTCCAAAATCACGCAGGAAACTTCGAGGAAACCAATTCTAACTTGGGAAAAATGACGGCTGCAGAAATACTCAGTCAAGCTTCTTGAAAAATCTTGAGCACATTTAAATCTTACTAACCACTACAGAGCACTCACAAAGCCAAGTGCTGATATCGCGACTATATGAAAACAATCATTTTGTCACCGGAATGTGCCATCGTTTCGAATGTACCGTATAACTGTGTCGACATGATCTCCTGTCAGCATTTCTTGACGAATATCCTTGTGAGCTACAGTACAATGAACGAAATTTGCGTCCTTAAATCTACAGAGGCACAGAGGTTTCGGTTAATCTGCAACTACAATTGAGCAAAATTAGCAAACAAATATGCAATATTACAGTAACGTTTTGAATTGCTCGTGTAGCCTTCCGCACATGCTACACGGGTTCGCCATACAGAGTCGAGGTACGTCGCATGTTGGTGGCTGAAACAGCACCCTTGTCCTCTGAGACACATTAATGGATTACCATTACGAACACGGCATGCAGTGGCAGTGCAGTGTGTCACAGCGGTATGTTATGACAGACGCTAATGAACCTGCACATGGTCAGCAAAACTAGATTCCAAACCCAGCAAAACGGTGACAAGATAGTCCTGTGTGGGGCTATTCAAAGCACAGTGAAACGAATTAGTGTGTGAAAATTAAGTCTTCGGCAGTGACCCACGTGCAGTTACTCATTGTTGTATCGTAACACGCTCGTTATGACGAACTGTTGGCGAACTAGAGACAGATGAGTGAGGGAAGCCATAACGCCCTGTTGAAGGAACCGTCCAGGATTCCTTTGAATGCCAGAAACAAAATGATACCAGGGCGTCTCTGGAAGGACCTAACAATAAATTTGCATTCCTAAAATTTTACACCTGCTGTCAAACGAAAGGTGGCAACGTAATACCTAGGTTCCCATGGTTTCCCTCAGGAGTCGTAGAGCCGGCTGCAACTAAAAGCAGAGTGGAGGGTATAACTTAGACAGAACATGGGAGTATTTAAAAAGCATTATTTCGAAAATGAACTTAAATTTCTCTATGTTGTACCGACAAAGAATTTGTTATTGTCTGCGACTGTATTACAAAATTTTACTATTATTATTTTATTACAAAGGGAAGATCTCAGACACAGCCAACCGATTCAGCTCATATTTGACAATTCGTTTGAGTAGAACCTAAAGTGAAAGACTAAACTATTTTGGCTCAACATCCCCCTGTTTTTGAGAAAACCGCCCCTGGTGTTCATGACGCGAAATCGACTCAAACTTTTCGGGATAGACAGATGATTGAAAATTGAGCATTTTTCATTGTCATGTGTAAGGCCTGTAAATGCCTTGCAAAGGAACTGTTACGACTGCCGCGTATGTCCTCATAAGATAAACGCTACTCAACGCAAGCGCGGGATTGAGATTTTTTTTTTTACTACCAGATATGTTCTGGATGTATTTTATTTGTATTTTCTTACCTACCGAAATTCATAGGAATGGGGAAATTGATAAGGTGAGTACATCAACAAGGTAGATAAATAAATTTCTCAAATGACTTTGATTAGTAAAGAATTAAAATTTCAAGCCTCGTTGTATGAAAACAATTCCGAATAAAACCGCTGCGAATTAGTCACGAAAACACACACACACACACACACACACACACACACACACACACACAGGCAGCCAAATACGCGACGCTGTTTCGAGCTGGGAGCAGGGCAAAATTTTATTTCGAGGCCTCTAGATCGCAATTTTCTTCTTAAACCCAGCGGGAAATGACCAACCGCATGGATTCAACGACGAATCGCATAATAGTTCATTAGCAGAATGCGTTTGGGAATCAAATACAGGTTCCCCGTTCCCGGTTCAGATGCCTTGATCGCTACGCTAGCGCCGCTTTCGATGGCCAATGCTTGTCTTAAATATACATGTAAAATGCAATGTGTTGACTGGATGATTGACTGATTCGTCGTTGCTCAGCTCAAACCCTAAGGGTAGAATCTTGAAACTGGGAGAGCGTGTTTATCTTATACTGTACGAATCATTTAAGAAAGGGGGTAAAATAGTGCATCAAATGTTTTTTTGAAAACATGTCGCTATTACGGCAGTTTTGAAACTAGAATTGCGAAAATTGGTATCTGGTTACTCGCTCGGAAAGAGAGATATTCGTGTTCAGCTTTGTTGCAAATTTAACACCTGTGGGTGTGAAATAGTGGGTAAAAGCTTTTTTTGAAAATAAATTATTAAAGAATTACTAAAGCTTTTTTAAAGCTACGTCTATGGAAATCGATATCTAACTTCGCGGCTAGAAAAGGGGATGAAACTTTATATGAAAATTTTTCATCTAAGAAAATTTGTATTCGGCTTCTCGATTAAAAATAAAAAATACGTGTTTCAGTGTTTTTGGAAATTCAGTCCCTAAATGTGTTTGGAAACTCAATCTCTAAGACGGTAAAATATGGGACGAAAGATTTTATGTAAAAGTCTCATTATGAAACTATTATTGAAAGGAAATCTCTGTAAATTTGTATTTGGCTTCTCTGTTAGAAATTTAAAAAAGAAATGTGTTTCGGCGTTTTTCCGAAGCTCAGCCTCTAAGGAGTGAAATATGGGAGGACAATTTTTATGAAAATATTTCTTTATATTAAAACATTTTTAAATCTAAATCTCTGGAAAATGGTATTTTACCTGTAAATAAATGTACGTTGCGGGATGAAAGTTTCGAAGGAAATGTCACCACAAGAACTTAAAAGGCAGGATTAGCAAAGACCTAAGACTACAGCTACCAGAATCGATTTTTGGTCAGAAGTACATTCTGTAAAGACGATGCTTTTACGGCCTTCATTAGCGTGAAAAGTTTAGAAAATGTTGAAATTTGCGAACAACATAAAAATTCGACTAAAAAAAAAAATCGTGTATACCATGCAGTCTATGCGAGCGAAGCAGGCAGCGGCCGCAAGGTAGTGTAAAGCTCATTTCCTCTATTTCTAGAAAAAGGGAGTTTGCGAACCCTATATATGACGATGAAAATATATATATATATTTTTTCGAATTATCTGTCGATTTTGAGTCAATTGCACGTCATGAACTTTAAGGGCCATTTCCTCAAAAACGCGGGGCTGTTGAGCCAAAATACCGTACAATCTTTCGTTTTAAGTTATACGCAAGCTACACCTCAAATATAAGCCGAATTGGTTGGCTGTGTCTGAGGCCTTACCCATTGTTACCGTTAATCCCGTCTAGTGCGGGATCCGTTGTAACCGAGATTTGTCAAATTTTCTTTATTTTATCCTTAGCGGCTGGATTCTCGTCCTGTCACCGTAATCGCCAGTCACCTAAGGCAGGGAAATAGTGTGCGCCACCTGTCTGTGAATAGTGTAACTTCGGTTTGTGTGTGATCGCATTTGAACTGTTTGTGTATCGAATTTTCCGAGGCGGAAATTGCGACCAGCACAGTACCTGTGTAAACGAGCGTCGGAGACCGCCTAAAAACCACAGACAGACTCGCCGGGACACCAGCACGATCGTTAATCCGTGCGGATTCGAGCCGGTTCTGGCTAGCTCTCTCTCCCCAGCAAACGCGCTGCGCATTACGCTAAAGGAACGGGTCATTGCAAAATTATTTTATAATGTTGCAAATTGTAATTACGAGCCAGTTTCATATTTAGCAAGACAGTGGTCCTAAATATACGATTGCAACGAGAGGAAATACATTGGTGTACAAAACTAAAGTAACAAACCGCTATATCCCCGTCCTGTGTCTAATTCACGATATAATCATACAAACTGTCAAAAGATATCTGTGCGATCGTGTTCGCCACGGAAGATAACATCCCAGTTGACGGATAACCATGCCAACGATGACGTCAGGGTTCCTATCAAATGGGGTAGTGTTTGCCGGGTAGTCCCACATCCATAATCGCTGTGTACACAGACACAGACGGTGCAATATGGCGCAAAGAAGACGCTTACCAGATTCTCTGCGGTGGAGAACCGTAGGAAGACTGGAAGCAAGACAGTCGCAAACTTATCTGACCCGATGGCTTAAACTGAATTGTTCTGTAATTTCTCGGATGTGGTGACAGTTTACAGAGACCGAAACTGTACCAAAAGACCAGTATAGGGCCGACCACGTGTGACATCAGAAAGAGAGGACCGTTATTTGGCTGTAAGAGCGCGACAGTACCGCCTAATGCTGCACGGCAGATGGCATCTGAAGATGCAGCACCCACTGCACGTGTTGTATCGAAGCAAATGGTGTACAGAAGGCTTCCGCAGAGTGGCCTTTATTGTCGGAGGCCTGCTGTACGTGTACATCGGACATGTCTTAACAATTGGAACGTCTAGAGTGGAGTCGTCAACATGCCACCTGGAAGTCGAACAGTGGGCCAATTTTCTTTTTACAAATGACAGATGAGTCCTGATTTGGTCTGGAGACTGGTTCTCCCGGACTCGCATCTGGAGGGCACGTGGAACACGATGAAATTGTAAGGGTGAATCGGCAAAGTTTAACTGCTGTCAGGTATCGTGACGAGATCTTGGGCGAGATCTTGTGCGGTTGTCGTGCGGTGCCGTGGGCACAGACTTTGTACTTATGGGTGATAATGCTCCACCTCCTAGAGCACATGTGGTTGATGTTTTCTTGGAACAGAGAAGATATTACTTGCATTTCGCGGTCTGCTCGCTCTCTCGATTTGAATCCCAGAGAGCATGTCTCGGATGCACAGGGGAGACAGGTTGCATCACGTCAGCATCCATCAACCACTCTCCAGTTCCGCAGGGGGAATGGGAGTTATTGCCTCAGCATGAGATGGATGACATCATTCACAGCACGCTACCTCGTCAGGCCTGTATTGCTGCCAGAGTTGGTCACATCCTATACTGAGCACATTAAGAAGTTGTCGGAACGTCTTTGCAAATCCGTTAGCGTGGGGAAAAAACGAAGAACATTTTTGCCTACCGTTATGCATGTTGGAGTTCTTAACATTCTGTGTTCTTTACATTTTTTTCTACTTCACCATTGCCGGTTTATACTGTTTTGTGCCAAAATAAACGCAATCTTGCAAAATTTCCGTTTGTTGCTTTAATTTTGGACACTACTGTAATTTCTTTCGCACCCCCAGGAATCTTGAAAAAATCCCATAATCGCTACTCTTTAACCCGAACAAGCAATTGTATTTAATAGTGTTTAAGAACTCACTAGAGGGAAGTTCACCTGAACAGATGAATTATACAACCATAGCCGCGTGGAATGAATGTTCAAACGAAATGAAAATAAAAGCACCTACAGCTGTCTCTTTTTCTATTTAATTTATTTACGCGACCAGTTTCGGTGTTCCATTGCATCATCCTCACGCCCCTCGGCCAATGTAAATCGGGTGGAATCCAATCCCGTGTGCCGTCTCAACCGGAGGCAATATTAAATAAACGGCATCCGTAGATCTCTCGTTTAAACGACTCGTTCAAGAGTTGTCGGTTGATGAACGAAGTGACAGTGTCTTGTAAACCGGAGATCTACAGACACCTGTTATTTAATAATGGCACCTGTTATAACTGTACACGAGACTGGACTACTCCTTATTTACGTCGGTCAAGGGGCCTGAAGATGGTCGAACAGAGCACCGAAACTGGTTGTGTAAATAAATTAAATGCAAAAGAGACGGCTCCAGGTGTCTATAATCATCTAATATAAGGATGGACATATATTGAAGAGCCAAAGAAACTGTTACGCCTGTCGAATATCGTGTAGGACCCCCGCGAACACGCAGAAGTGCCTCAACACGACGTGGCATGGACTCGACTAATGTTTGAAGTAGCGCTGAAGGGAAATGACACCATGAATCCCGCAGCGCTGTCCATAAATCCGCAAGAGTTGAAAGGTGGCTACACTGTGCCACTGCGCCAGAGATTGCGCCAAAGAGTACTATTAAGCCGCCTCCACAGTGTGTGTTAAGAACTCATAGAGACAGTGCGTGTTTAGAGTTCGTAGCAGACAGTGCGTGTTAGGAGTTCGTGGTGGTCAGTGGTTGTCAAGAGATCGTAGAAGCCAGTGCTAGTAGAGAGCTCGTAGAGGACAGTGTGTGTGTTTAGAGGTCGTAGCAGTCAGTGATTGTCGAGAATTCATAGCGGTCAGTGCTTGTCAAGAGATCGTAGAGGACAGTGTGTGTTTAGAGTTCATGGCAGTCAGTGCTTATGAAGAGATCGTAGAAGTCAGTGCTAGTAGAGAGCTGGTAGAGGACAGTGTGTGTTAAGATCTCATAGCAGTCAGTGCTTGTCGTGTCGTGAAGTTGGATCGAGATGTTGTAGTAAAGAGTGTTGTTCAATGTTTTATGCAGTTATTTGATGGGAGAGATAGCAGATGTTATTGTGTGCATTTCGTCAATATATATGAAGGTAAAAAACTACAATGTTCTTTTATTAATTGTGTATCTGAAATAATGCGTCACTACAGGTTCAGTCAACAAAGCATCTGGCTTGTGTTCTTATATTAGAGTGAATTCTGGTTTTCTTGCGTAATTATAGTTTCTAATTTTCTTTTGTCACGTCAGTACAGTTGGTACTTAAAAATTCTTGTCTTGTTGGAAAGGAACCGTGCCAGATGTGGGCGTTGAGTCATTGAGTCACACTCCCACATACAGAACAGTTACATTTGTGCTTGGATTTTGTAGGTTTTATAGTTGCTGGGGACTTAATTAATTAATTGTGTTTACGAAAATCTTCTTACATTGTTTGTTGCAGTCAGATTGCGTAATAGTACTAGTCAGGGCCAACCGATTACGAGACACTGCGTAAGCGGACATACAGCTACTAACAACAAAAAAAATAATTTCAATCATATTTAATTAAGCCCCCATGCAGAGTACAAGGGGGTGCAGATCTCTTCTGAACACTCGTTGCAAAGCATCCCAGATATGCTCGATAATGTCCGCAGCTCGTGGTCGTGCGGTAGCGTTCTCGCTTCCCACGCCCGGGTTCCCGGGTTTTATTCCCGGCGGGGTCAGGGATTTTCTCTGCCTTGTGCTGACTGGGTGTTGTGTGCTGTCCTTAAGTTAGGTAGGTTTAAGTAGTTCTAAGTTATAGGGGACTGATGACCTCAGAAATTAAGTCCCATAGTGCTCAGAGCCATTTGCACCATTTTTTTCTCAATAATGTTCATGTCTTCGGAGCTTAATGGCCAGCGGAAAAGTTTAGCCTCAGAACAGTGTTTCTCGAGCCACTCTGTGGGAATTCTGGACGTGTGGGGTGTCGCATAGACCTACTGAAATTGCCCAAGTCTGTCGGCATGCACAATGGGCTGAATGGATGCAGGTCAACAGACAGTATGTTTAAGTACGTTTTAACTGTCAGAGTCGTATCTAGACGTACCAGAGTTCCCATATCACTCCAACTGCACACGCCCCGCACCATCACAGAGCCCCCACCAGTGACATGCAGGTCCATCCGCTCGACACATTTTGAAGTAAGACCCAGGCGAGGCGTAAGGCTTCGTGTCGTGCAGTCATCAAGGGTACACGACTGTGCCTTCGGCTCTTCAAACTCACTTCGATCTTGATAACCTGTTATTGATGCAGCAGTAATCGACCTAACAACTGCGCCAGACACTCTTTGTCTTATTTACGACCGAGCGAGGTGGCGCAGTGGTTAGCACACTGGACTCGCATTCGGGAGGACGACGGTTCACTCCCGTCTCCGGCCATCCTGATTTAGGTTTTCCGTGATTTCCCTAAATCGCTTCAGGCAAATGCCGGGATGGTTCCTTTGAAAGGGCACGGCCGATTTCCTTCGCCATCCTTCCCTCACCCGAGCTTGCGCTCCGTCTCTAATGACCTTGTTGTCGACGGGACGTTAAACACTAATCTCCTCCTCCTCCTCTTTCTTACGAGGGTAATCCCAAAAGTAAGGCCTCCTATTTTTTTTATAAGTACATACATCTGTTTATTTCTCCAATGGTTTACATCAGTTTACAGCTTGAACATTTAGCCGTTTTTCGACATACTCAACATTTCTGTCGATGTTTTTTTGTAGACGCTGTGGCAGTTTTTGTATGCCCATGTCATACCAGGTCGCCGCCATGCTGTTCAGAAAGTTATGAACCTCTTCTTTCACCTCGTCGTCGGAGCTGAATCGCTTTCTGGCCAAATGTTCTTTTAACCTAGGGAACAGGTGACAGTCACTGGGCACCAAGTCAGGTCTATAGGGTGGGTGGGTTATTATGTTCCACTGAAACTGTTGCAGGAGAGCAACGGTTTGCCGAGCAATGTGTGGGCGAGCGTTGTCATGGAGAATGTGTACGCCCTTGCTCAACATTCCTCTTCTCTGGTTCTGAATTGCCCGTTTGAATTTTTTTTTTTTTTTTGAGTCTCTCAGTACCTGTCAGCGTTAATTGTGGTCCCAGCGATTCAGCTCCGACGACGAGGTGAAAGAAGAGGTTCCCAACTTTCTGAACAGCATGGCGGCGAGCTGGTATGACATGGGCATACAAAAACTGCCACAGCGTCTACAAAAATGCATCGACAGAAATGGTGATTATGTCGAAAAATAGCTAAATGTTCAAGCTGTAAACTGATGTAAACCATTGTAGAAATAAACAGGTCTATGTACTTATAAAAAAAATAGGAGACCTTACTTTTGGGATTACCCTTGCAGCGTCGTATTCTACCTGTTTACGTATCTCTGTATTTGAATACGCATGCCTATTCCAGTTTCTTTGGTGTTACATTGTATAAGGATTTAATGCTCAAATGGACAACTTATCCCAAAGGTCAAAAATTTACGTTCGTTCACTAAAGATTTGTGCATGTCTTTACTGATTTAGTCGTTGGAACGATAAGCTCTCATTGTTCTTCCCTTACACATTGCTTTTGTAACAAATGGTTAGTTCCTTTATCGTTTTTGTTCGTATTGTAAGAGATTGAAGTAAGTTGAGCATAATCTCTTATAACACAACTTCAAGAACATCATTTGCCCTTGCGGTTTTGTTTATTATGAAATATTTTATGCTGCCATTCACAGATTTTCCTGATTTATTTGCCGCACGATGCGCTACTGGAAATAATTTCCATTATCTAATGCGTTTTCGTGTACTATGATAGTTTAAGAGTGATGTTTGTAATATGTCAGGTGCTTAAAACGTCACGCACACGAAAAAGGCACTTGATAATGGCAATTATTTAGCGTAAAATCATGCGAAAAACAAATAAACTGTGACTGGCAACAGCAAATGTTACTGAATATCAATCAAAAACCACTGTTTTTACAGTCGCAGGCTTTCACATGCATTCTGACAATGGGGATAACAACTACCGTAAAACAGCTGAGAGTAACTGTCCCAGAACAACCGAAAGTGGAATGGCAACATAAAAGTAATAGCACGAAAAGCGGAAGATGCTGCGATTCATTGGGAGAATCTTCAGGAAATTTAATCCATCCTCGACAGAAGTGGCTCAAGAAACACTCATTCGAGCGATTCGCGGTACTGTTCATCAGTCCGGGACCTTTACCAAGAAGTATTAATAGACGAGACAGAAAAAGTCCCAGGGAAAGCGGAACGTTTCGTCACAACGT
Source organism: Schistocerca serialis cubense (assembly GCF_023864345.2). NCBI lineage: Eukaryota > Metazoa > Arthropoda > Insecta > Orthoptera > Acrididae > Schistocerca > Schistocerca serialis. Next base: position 500,151,879 of record NC_064641.1, read on the forward strand.
CGGTTCTCCGCGGGAGAGCGTTATCGAGAAGCCCAACAAACTCTAGTGGCAGACACTAGAAGAGAGGCGTTGTGCATCATGGAAAGGTTTACTGTTGAAATTTCGAGAGTGTACGTTCCAAGAAGAGTCGGGTAATATGTTACTTCTGCCCATATACGTCTCGCCAAATGATGACGACGAGAACATTCAAGGAATTAAATGTCAGACGGAGCCTTACTAACAACCATTTTTCCCTAGCGCCATTCTTAACCCCTTACCAATAATTGTATTCGCGACACATTTTACAGACAGAATGCACGTATACCACAGCATGTAACTGTAAAATTATACTCATGCTCATAAATTAAGGATAATTGCAGAATGTGGTGCCACACAACGTGGCACTACACAAAACTGGCGCTAATAGCATAGGCACATAGGGAACACACACGACACAGATCTGTAAATCCACGGTATTGGTTGTAAGTTGAGAAAACCGTCCCGAAACACATGTGCTACAAAACGCCACTGTTCCCTGCGCATGTACCGCGACATCAATATGGGAAATGATCACCGTGCACACGTACACAGGCCGCACAACGGGTTGGCATACTCTGGATCAGCTGGTCGAGCAGCTGCTGGGGTATAGCCTCCCATTCTTCCACTAGTGCTTGTCGGAGCTCCTGAAGTGTCGTAGGGGTTTGAAGACGTGCAGCGACCGACAGAATTCCAGACGTGCTCGATGGGGTTTAGGTGTGGAGAACAGGCAGGCCACTCCATTCGCCTGACATCTTCGGTTTCAAGGTACTTCTCCACGATGGCAGCTCGGTGGGGCCGTGCGATATCATCCATCAGGAGGAAGATGGGACCCACTGCACCCCTGAAAATGTGGACATACTGGTGAAAAATGACGTCCCTATACACCTGACTTGTTACAGTTCCTCTGTGTCAAAGACATGCAGAGGTGTACGTGCACCAATCATAATCCCACCACACGCCATCAAACCACGACCTCCATACAGATCCCTTTCAAGGACATTAAGGGTTTGGTATCTGGTTCCTGGTTCACACCAGATGAAAATCCGACGAAAATCACTGTTCAGACTATACCTGGACTCGTCCGTGAACATAACCTGGGACCACTGTTCCAATGTCCATGTACTGTGTACTTGACACCAGGCTTTACGGCGTCTCCTGTGACCAGGGGTTAGTGGAATGCACCTTGCAGGTCTGTGGGCGAATAAACCATGTCTGTTCAGTCGTCTGTTGACTGTGTATCCGGAGGCAACTGTTCCAGTGGCTGCGCTAAGGTCCCGAGCAAGGCTACCTGTAGTACTCCGAGGCCGTCTGCGGGCACTGATAGTGAGATATCGGTCTTCTTGTGGTGTTGTACGCTGCGAACGTCCCATACTGTAGCGCCTGGACATGTTTCCTGCCTGCTGGAATCGTTGCCATAATCCTGAGATCACACTTTGTGGCACACAGAGGGTCCGTGCTTCGACCTGCTGGTTTGACCAGCCTCCAGTCGCCCTAGTATTCTACCCCTCATAACGTCATCAATATGTGTTCTTTGAACCATTTTCAACACACAGTCGCCATTAGCACGTCTGAAAACGTCTGCACACTTACTCTCTGCACCGCACTCTGACATGCACCAACACACCTCTGCGAATGTGGACTGCTGCCAGCGCCACCGTGCGACGGCCGCAAGTCAAATGCACCGCATGGTCATACCTCGAGATGATCTAAACCCGCAATCCGCCCACCAGAGCGTTGTTTCACCATGTATCAGCATTATCCTTAATTTATGAGCATGAGTGTACATAATTGTACAACAGATAGTTTAGGAGATACGGAGTCAAGAACAACGAGATTCGTGATGAGCTGCTGCATAATGCTTCTTTGCTACTGACTCTAGTCGCTGCATAATGCTTCTTTGCTACTGACTCTAGTCGCAACAAATTTTGCAGACAATAACCACATATGCCGCTGAATGTATCAACAAAATTGTATCATTGTATGACACATACTTCAGGCGATATGACTTCAAAAGTGTTAAATATAAGGCCAGACACTGCATAGTACGGGCGTGCACGCACAGCTATGAGTAAAAACTGGGGCAATGCTGCGTTTCTCCACTACTACATAAAAATGGTGACGATGCCGTCGTACCTGCTGCAGTCGACGAGGACGATGACAACAGCAGCTACCATAAGCAGCACCCTGCACGATATTTTCACGAAACTATCACTTCCACCTTCAAGGAAGAATTCACTGACACCAGTTTTGGAAAGGTACGGACTGCGAACAGGCCAGCATCAGATGCGAGCGTTCACACTAGTCGATCACCAGGCAATAATTAATACAAAGCCTGGAAATGTCGTTAAACTTAATAACAACCTATTCAGTACGTAACGTACTTACAAAACGCAGAACTGACATACAAGCGCGACATTTATTACGAATACGGCAGCAGCATCTACGGGCAAACATCGTGCGAGCATACAATAACCGAATTCCAGATGGTTGAATACGCGTAGCGTATGAATGCGAATAACGGGAAGCACAGCGCTCGTAATTGGGAACTAATGTTCCCGTATTAGCGGCATTAACAGGAATTAGTCTCTCCTGCGACATGGCCGTTCTGCCGCCTGCGAGTCGCATAAATCCGTACGCAGCGAACAGCCTCTCCGCTATCTCACACGCAAACTGCGAACCACGGGCGGTATGGCCGCACTGTAGTAAAGCTGCGACGGTACATTAACGATATAGGCAACCTGCGCTGGGCACTGCGTGGTACTTCGAATAGAGCATTCTGACATACAGAAACTGAGGCTGGGTAAACCGTCTGGGCACTAATTACACGATAAGCTTCACGAAGTAGGTTCCAGTGATCGATAAATAATCCCCTATTAATACATAGACTGAGGTGACGAAAGTCATCGGATACGAATATGCGCATTCACAGATGACGGTAGCACCGCGTGCAAAAGAAATAAAAGGGCAGTGCATTGGCGGAGCTGTCATTTGCATTCAGGTGATTCTTGAGAAAAGGTGTCCGACACGTGATTGTGGTCTCACGACGGGAATTAACAGATTTTGAACGCGGAGTGGCAGTTGGAACTAGACGCGTGGGCCTTCCATTTCGGAAATCGTTATGGAATTCAGTACTCCGAGATCCACAGTGTCCAGAGTGTGTCGAGAGTACCACATTTCAGGCTTTACCTGTCACCATGGACAACGCAGTGGCCGACGGCCTTTCCGTAATGAAGTGCTAACAAGCAAATCTGCGTGAAATAACCGTAGAAATCCATGTGGGACGTAAAACGAACATATACGTTAGCACATTGCGCGAAATTTGGCGTAAATGGCGATGACAGTTGACGGCCGACAGCGAGCGCCTTTGCTAACAACACAACATCGCCTGCAGCGCCTCTCCTAGGCTCGTGACCGTTTCGGTTGGACCCTAGACGATCGGAAAATTATGACCTGTACAGGTGACTTCCGATTTCAGTTAGTAAGAGCTGACGGGTAAGGTTCGAGTATGGAACATATCCCAGGAAGCCACGGACCTAAGTTGTGAACAAGGCATTGTGCAAGCTGGTGTAGCTCCACAGAGATTGGGCTGTGTTTACATGGTATGGACTGGATCATCGGTTCCAACTTAACCAATCGTTGACTGGAAATTGTTATGTTCGGCTACTTGGAGACCATTTGCAGCCATTCATGGACTTCATGTTCCCAAACAAAGATTGAATTTTTATGGGTGACTCCGTGTCATGTCATCGAGCCACGGCTATTCGAGGTTAGTTTGAAGAACATTCTGGACTATTTGAGCGAATGATTTGTCGACCCAGGTCGCCCGACATGAATCCAACGAATATTATGGGACATAATGAGAAGACAGCACGTGGATAAAATCCTGCACCGGCAGCACTTTTGCAATTATTGACCGCTCTAGCCGCAGCATGGGCTCAATATTTCTGCTTGGAACCTCCAACGACTTGTTGAGTCCATGCCACGTCGAGCTGCTGCACTACGCCGGGAAAAAGGAGGTCCGACATGATATTAAAGAGCTGTCTCATGACTTTTGTCACCTCGGTGTACGCACACCATAAAAAAAATTAATCACCCACCAGAAGACAGACAGAAGACATTGCAACAACACCTGTAACCCTGGTACTGGTCGCAGCTCCACCTCGACGATGAAGTCAGTCGCCAGGTTTCTTCAGGTACGCCACATTCACCTGAAGCCACTTGTTGGTTATAACATGTCGCAGAGCTACCAAACTGCGGGGATGTCTGAGTCTTCGTCAACCCAGGAACGTCTACATGTTCTCATCTTGCAAGACAGGAGTGTCCATAACTTACTTGTTGTGAGTATGTAGAAGAAAGGCAGGGGCGGTGGCAAGGAGGCGGCGGGGGCTATGGGGGCTTTAGCCCCCCCCCCCCCCATGAAGTATCATATTACACTGGATAAAATGACTTCAGAAATCAGCGAATATATTACTGCAACACATTCAATCATTTTTTTTAATAATTATGTAGCAATATAGGTTCCAATGTATCTCAAATACATTTTAACAAAAGAATAAGAGCGGCAAATAGCTTACTATCTAAACCAATAAATATCATTTAACTTAGAATGGGCGTCTTAATATTTATTAATGCACATTTTTTACCCTGAACTCCAAAACAGTTAACAAAAACTACTTTAAGCAAAACCAAATTTTACCAATTTGTCAGTGGAGGACCCCATCTCTAATTTTGTTTAGCGATATTCCATTCCACCCCCCCCCCCCCCCTGCGACCGACTTCTAGAATCGCCCCTGAAGAAAGGACTGCACTTGACCAACTTGACTGTTGAAATAAACATCCTGGTACACATTCACGGTAACATCGATGAGAAAACCAGAGTCAGGATACGAAAAACACTCGTGAAACATCACAGAACCATATCTGATCTGAAAGTCACCCTCTACACGTTATGGATTAATCGCCTCATTGGTCAGTTCGGTACACTCGACGACTTGCATCACTGAAAGGAGGCAAAATCGTTACTCGTCCGACCACATTACAAGCCTACAGTTCGCTACTGTAAAATGTGTGTGTTGTCTGACTCAATGAAGACGTTCAAATCTATGTTCTGTCGTGCCAATGGACTTTTATGAGCTACCCTACGCCAAATGTGCGTTGAGTGCAGTTTCTCCCAGAATGTTTGCACGGAAACTGGGTGAGATGGACCTACGGAAGCAATTCCTGTAGGGGTGTGAAATCGAGTGGGCACTTGATTCTGGTCCCTGTAGGTTAGGATCTTAATACGACCACTGTTTTCACGTCATGTTACATGGCTAAGAGTCGCACAACATTTATTGTACACACGTTGAACTGTCCGCACTGACACACTAACAAACTGAGCAACTATATTCACAATGTGGTCACGGGAACGTAATTACACGATAGTTTCTTTAAGCCAATTCCGCGACAAACCGTTTTACTGCGCGGACTCTGTACGCCATCAATCCAAAAAATTACGCGACTGATTTTATTCTCGGCGTATAAGCGACGTCAGCACAGTAACAACGACGGCAGCTTGAACTAACAGATGTGTATTATACATCACTTCTGATCGTCCCAGCTCGTGGTCTAGTGGCTAGCGTTTCTGCCTCTGGATCAAGGGGTCCCAGGTTCGATTCGCGGCCGGGTTGGGGATTTTCTCTGTCCGGGGACTGGGTGTTTGTGTTGTCCTTATCACTTCATCCTCTTCATTCGTGACAGCAGCTAGATTGGACTGTGTAAAAATTGGGACTTTGTACGGGCGCTGATGATCGCGCAGTTGAGCGCCCCACAAACCAATCATCATCATCACTTCTGATCAGGCAGTGTTAAGTAGTGGACGTGCGACAGTAGTCAACGCTGTGTCACTAATCGCAATCGAGCAAGGAACTGAACATCTCTAAATCACGTGTTCACGACATTCTCCACAGAATTTTGAAGAACAGAAAAGTGTATGGAAAGTTTGTCCCGTACATCTTGTCTCTCGAAGAAAAACAAAGAAGCGTGGAAGTCTGCCGCGACTGGATTAAAACGCGGACAGTTCTTTTCTGGAAAAAATTACAAAGGTGACGAGACTTGGTGTTATCAATATGAACCTACTACTAAACGACAAGTGGACAAATTCACATGAAGGGTCAACGCTCTGATGACGTAATCGACATTCAAGCTAAAGTGACAGTCGAATTTAACATCCCTAAGAAGAATATTTTAGACAGCTTCACATGATTGTAGGAAAGCTTTGTTTATTGTACTCCAGTGGGAGGTGTTGTCTCATTCATCGTGAGGCCACTGTTGCTAAGTCTTTGACATCTCATCTAAAAATTCCGATGAACGAAGTAGTAAAGGACGTGAACTACATCAAATCGTGTCCCTTAAATATGCGGCTTTTTAACGTGTTGTATTAACGAATGGTATCACGGCACACTACACTTCTGCTACATAAAGAAGTGCGGTGGCTACCTCGAGGTAAAGTGTTAACGCGATGTTTGGACTTGGAGACCAGGTAGTTGCATTTTTGCTTATTGAAGGGCACGATTATGCGGTTTTATTTACATACGATTAATTTAAGTTCCGATATTTTCGTACACTTAAATGAGTGAAACAGAAAAACGTTAGGTAGAAACGAAAGTAATTTCACTAGCATGGACATCATTCTTGGATCTAGTAATAAGTTAAATTTGTGGACTCGGGCAACTGAAAATGGATCGTGTGAGACGTTTCCAATAGTATGGTCCCTTACTGAAGATAATAAGGTGTTGATGGACTTAATTTAAATAACATTTAGCACTCTTGCAGCAAAATTTCAAAAATATTTTGTACAGTGTGTTGAAGATTTTGACTGCGTTCGAGATTCACTCGTGGAATAGAAAAATCTTTCGAATAATTCAGGTTTACGCTTACTACAAGAAATGGCAGATTTGAAAGCAGACAGGACACTGATCCCAAACTTTTTATATGTGCCTTTGGACGCCTTTTCGTCGTCAATAAGCAGTGAATACCAGGCTATCTCGGAGATGACAGTTTATGTGTTATACATACATATCAACTTAGAGACGACGTCCAAAAATCGATTCTTTCAGTGCGGATGTACACCAAGCCCGATCTCTTGCGGGAATCCGAAATGGTGGGTAAGGGATTCACGGATAGGTGACATTACGCTTCTAATGTGTAACAGGTTGGAAACAGGATCGGATGGGATGTGTGCTCAGATGGTCGAGGTAATTAAGGCAACCTCTAGCGTTAAACTGGAGATCCAGGTTCCAGTCCCGGTCCGGCACGAATTTTCACTCTTTACCACTGATTCAGTTCAACGCCCAAATGCGGCCACTGTCAAGGAAACTCTTTGAGTAAGCCATGTGTTATCACCATTTCCAACCGCATATTTGTGAGAACTGGGCTTCTCGACATTTATTTGTGAGAACTGGGCTACTCGACGTTGACTGAAATTAAAAATTCAAAGACAGACAGAGAGACGGAGGGAGGGATAGAGGGAGGGAGAGGGACGGAGGGAGAGAGAGAGAGAGAGAGAGAGAGAGAGAGAGAGAGAGAGAGAGAGAGAGAGAGAGAGAAACTAAGATTCATCGATGAAGAAATGAGCCTTGCCTTGTAAACGATTCTCCCACGAATCAGCCGTCTATGTGGCGAATGGCAGCCCATTCTTCACAGAGTGCTGCACTGAGGAGAGGTATCGATGTCGGTCGATAAGGCTTGGCAAGAAGTCGGCGTTCCAAAGCATCTCAAAGGTGTTCTGTAGGATTCAGGTCAGGACGATGTGCAGGCCAGTCCATTACAGGGATGTTATTGTCGTGTAACCAATCCGCCACAGGCCGTGCATTATGAACAGGTGCTCGATCGTGTTGAAAGATGCAATCGCCATCTCCGAGTGCTCTTCAACAATGGGAAGCAAGAAGGTGCTTAAAACATCAATGTCGGACTGTGCTGTGATAGTGCTGCGCAAAACAACAAAGGGTGCAAGACTTCTCCATGACAAACACGACCACACCACAACACCACCGCCTCCGAATTTTACTGTTGGCACTACACACTCTGGCAGGAGGTGACGTTCACTGGGTATTCGCCATACCCACACCCTGCCATAAGATCGCCACATTGTGTACCGTGATGCGTCACTCCACTGTTCAATCGCTCTTTATACCAAGCGAGGCGTCCTTTGGCATTTACCGGTGTGATGTGTGGCTTATGAGCAGCCATGAAATCCACGTTTTCTCACCTCCCGCCTTAACTGTCATAGTAGTTGCAGTGGATCCTGATGCAGTTTGGAACTCCTGTGTGATGGTATGGGTAGGTGCCTGCTTACTACACGTTACGACCCTCTTCAACTGTCGGCGGTCTCTGTCAGACAACAGTTGAGATCGACCTGTACGCTTTTATGCTATATACGTATCCCTTCACGTTTCCACTTTACTATCACATCGGAAACACTGGACCTAGGGATGTTTCGGAGTGTGGAAATCTCGCGTACAGACGTATGACCCAAGTGACACCCAATCACCTGACCACGTTCGAAGTCCGTGAGTTCCGCGGAGCGCCCCCTCCTGCTCTCTCACGATGTCTAATGACTATTGAGGTCGTTGATATGGAGTACCTGGCAGTAGGTGGCAGCACAATCCATCTAATATGAAAAACGTATGTTGTCGGGGGTGACCGGATACGTTCGATCACATAGTGTATTTACTTCAAAATTGGTATAAGAAATGTCTTTTTTCTACAGTGAATTAAAGTTAATAAGTTGTTAATAAATGCATGAGTGCATTCCTGTCTTATAATAATAATAATTTATTACATTGTTGTTGTTGTTGTCTTCAGTCCTGAGACTGGTTTGATGCAGCTCTCCATGCTACTCTATCCTGTGCAAGCTTCATCTCCCAGTACCTACTGCAGCCTACATCCTTCTGAATCTGCTTAGTGTATTCTTCTCTTGGGCTCCCTCTACGATTTTTACCCTCCACGCTGCCCTCCAGTACTAAATTGGTGATCCCTTGATGCCTCAGAACATGTCCTACCAACCGATCCCTTCTTCTGGTCATTGTAGTAGCCGTGGGCTTTGTGCCTATCTTGGCCACAACAATGCGTTCACTATGCTCTTTGTAGTAGCTTACCCGCACTTCTATTTTTTTATTCATTATTAAACCTGCTCCTGCATTACCCCTATTTGATTTTGTATTTATAACCCTGTATTCACCTGACCAAAAGTCTTGTTCCTCCTGCCACCGAACTTCACTAATTCCCACTATATGTAACTTTAACCTATCCACTTCCCTTTTTAAATTTTCTAACCTACCTGCCCGATTAAGGGATCTGACATTCCACGCTCCGATCCGTAGAACGCCAGTTTTCTTTCTCCTGATAACGACGTCCTTTTGAGTAGTCCCCGCCCGGAGATCCGAATGGGGGACTATTTTACCTCCGGAATATTTTACCCAAGAGGACGCCATCATCATTTAATCATACAGTAAAGCTGCATGCCCTCGGGAAAAATTACGGCTGTAGTTTCCCCTTGCTTTCAGCCGTTCGGAGTACCAGCACAGCAAGGCCATTTTGGTTAGTGTTACAAGGCCAGATCTGTCAATCATCCAGACTGTTGCCCCTGCAACTACTGAAAAGGCTGCTGCCCCTCTTCAGGAACCACACGTTTGTCTGGCCTCTCAACAGATACCCCTCCGCTGTGGTTGCGTCTACGGTACGGCTATCTGTATCGTTGAGGCACGCAAGCCTCCCCACCAACGGCCATGTCCATGGTTCATGGTTCATTTATTACGTAACGACGTAATATATCGTAATTACATTAAGATTTGAATTATTCTGAGGGTACAGACATTATGGTGCACCTGTTATATCAGAGCTCGGAAGGAAAGATATAGGTGTTCGTTTTTCCGCGCGCTATTCGATAGTGAAATAACAGAGAATTATTGTGTAGATCATTCGATGAACCCTACGACAGGCGCTTAAGTGTGATTTGCAGAGTATCGATGTAAATGCACACGTAATGGAATGAACAAAACACGTAGCAATGATTGATGGTCGTGGGAAAACACACATGCTAGAATTGAAACCAATTTCCAAGTTCGTTTTTCGATAAATTTTTGGCGTGGCATCATCGGTAACGTGTTGATGGGTTTAATCATGTTAGAAGAGCGAGTGACGGAGTAGAGGTACTTGCATTTTCCGGAAAATTCGTTTTTTGATCACCTCGAGGACGTTCCTTAGGCCGCACGGATTGCAGTCTATTTCCAGCAAGACGGAGGACGTCCAAATTTTAAAAGACGTGGGAGGGAACATCTCAACAGCACTTATCCTAATAGCTGGATTTGTTGTTGTAGTGGCTACAGAGATCGCCAGACCTTACGTCATATGATTTTTGTTTATGGGCTTGGATTAAGTCTGAAGTGCACAAAAAAAAGGTGAACACGTGAGATGAACCGGTTGGTAGCATCATGGACGCTGGTGCCGTCATTGGGTGAAGTGCAAAGGCACTCTGACAAGCAATACAACATCATCTCTTAAGACTACACAAATTCAATGAAGTTAACGGTCGAATATTTGAACATTTATTGTGAACTGTACAACAGCTATAATGTGACGTGTACGATAATGGGAATGTGTTGTATTTTTCAATTGATACTTTGTAAAACGCATGTTGTAATGTTTACTAACTGTTGTACGTATGTATATATATATAAAACTATTAATGAACCTGTTAAAGTAATGAGTAATATAGAAGATAAATAACAATATACATTAAATGTGTTCTATACTGGAAACTATTCGGAATAGAGCGTATGTCCTTGTGAAGTTTATTGTTTCAAAAGATCTTTCCTGTCATCCCTGAATAGTCACCATTCCAACTGAGAAATGTAAGCAATTTGAATTTGATGTCTTTACCAAAGCCAGTGCCGGATCTCACACTTTAGTACGAATATGTTGCATGTCCATTATTTACTGCCGGACTGAAGGCATGTCAGAAATCACATCTTCACTACTTGAAAACAATATGTGGCGTTTGAGGATGTTGTGATTCTGGTTAGTCAAATTAGTAGCCCTGTCCAAAAATAAAGAAAAATGAAAGGAGGAAAGATGTTCACCCGACAGTATTCACCCCAGCGGAAATTCAAACATCAGGCCTTGACGTCATTAACAGATGCTCACAGGAAACGCCGGAACAGCTCCTGGACAATTGAGTTTCGCATCTCACGATCGACGTCCTAGGTCCCTGCTGCTATCATTACGCAGCTGATAATCTGAAGAGCCGAGCCGTTACGGGCGGAACAAGTATGAACCTTTCGCAATCAGGTTCTCCTCCTTGCACCCTGCAATAATCTAATTGCGACAGTGACGTCCTTTGGGATGCGATAGGTATTGATTGCCTAGCTTCCCTCAGGATGCAATTAGTAGCGCGGGCGGCAGGGGGAAGTCCCGGCGGCAGTCGACTGCAAAAACGCAGAGCTGCCCCGCTGCACACGGGTGGCCCTCCGCACGCCGGCGATCGAAGGCGAAACCGTCCGGACACAAGACTGATGGCGCGCACAAACATAAACCGTGACGTGCAACTTTTTATGCCGACACTCTCGACGGAACGACTAACGTCCGAAGGGCGGCAGCCACGGTGTGTCTGTTGTAACAGTGCACGCCGTCTGGTTCAGATTCGTTAAGTGACGGTTTTTCTCAAGTAGGACTTTGTGTATTGTTACTACTTTACTAGTTTAAATATATTTCTTACATTATGGTTTAATTTCTCTCTTTCGCTATCTCATTTCCTGAATTGACCTAACGTCATTATATTATCCACATTGTCTAATTCCAAATCACCTTCCGACTCGTTATATCTAACCATGTAGTTAAGCACAATGTATGCGAAGTACGAAAACCAGTTACAAACCACCTCAAAAAATTTAAGAATTGAATACCAAGGATTAGAAATTGCATGTGAATTCAGATCAATCTATTACTAAGATTTTCTGCTAATTAAATATCATTGACTTAAAAACTAAAACAGTTTTCTGCATATTTTCATTAGTAATAAGTGACAATTTTTTTCCCAATCTTACAGAGGCGGAACTTTCCCGAATATAGAAGTGTGCTTTCAATAACAATAAAATAATAATAATAATAATAATAATGTCATTTTTATTACCAGCCGGCCGCTGAGGCCGAGCTGTTCTAAGCGCTTCAGCCCAGAACCGCGCTGTTGCTACGGTCGCAGGTTCGAATCCTTCCTCGGGCATGGATGTGTGTGACGTCGTTGGGTTTAAGTAGTTCTAAGTCTAGGGGACAGATGACCTCAGATGTTAAGTTCCGTAAGTGCTTAGGGCCATTTGAACCATTTTTGTTATTATCAAAATTTCTGTATCTCAAAAAATAGTGTACATCAAAATTATAGTACTAGAACCAAAAAATAACTTCACGTAGTCACACTGGCTGTCTTTGGTAAAGCGGAGGCAGAGAAATAAATAGGAAAGAAGTTCCGTCTGCCGCGCGGGAGTAGCCGAGCGGTCTAGGGCGCTACAGTCTTGAACTGTGCGGTTGGTCCGGCGGAGGTTCGAGTCCTCCCTCGGGCATGGGTGTGTGTGTTTGTCCTTGGGATAATTTAGGTTAAGTAGTGTGTAAGCTTAGGGACTGATGACCTTACCAGCTAAGTCCCATAAGATTTCATACACACAAGTTCCGTCTACTGTGTTTTCAATAGCGTTCCCACTGCGTCAATGTACATTTCGAAGCCACTCATCGTCAGGGCTTCAGTTATTATATAACGACCAGTACTTTCATGTCAACTCGCCAGATTTTGTTGATTTGTTTCCTGTATGTGAATTCACGATGAAGCAAACCCCACATGCTGTTTACTCTGTTAATATACGTGATTTTGGCATGTTGACATCGCAATGAACAAACTGAACAACTGAAGCCTTGATGATGAATTGCAGCTTCCAGGTGTATGTTGGCACAGTAAAAACGTTACTGAAAAGAAAGCAGCGGAACTTTATCAATTTTTTAAAAAATACAACCTCTACAAAAATGTTATGGTTTAAACATTAGTACGGAAAAAATACATTACGTCGAACATGTGTCTTCAACACTTTGCCATAAATTATGCGTAAAGCAGTGGATTTTACGACAGAATCAAGGAAATGTGACTAAAAGATTTTCTTCACGCAGATCCTTAAGAGTAATGTCTTAAGTTGTAATTAATATTAACATTGTATTACAATTTTTCGCTAATTTATGTCATTTGCTGTACTATATTTACATTTCTCATTGCATTCCACACAGATTCCTCGCCCCCAGAGTTCACTGAATACCTAATGTCAGATAGAAAAGTCTCACAGGTAATTAACAGATACCGGGACCTATCTATTTACAGTTCCTAGACTGTTATAAACTCCACAAACAATGGAGGTCTGAATGTCATCTTGAGACTGATGATTACAGAATTCCATGAATGTCGTTACATTAGCTTTTGACTTGGGTTAAACAAAAGCTATCACAAACTAAGTGAAACGTCTCAAAGTCATCAGAAAGATTTTAAATAGATCTGCAACAACTCATCATTCATGAAAAAATGTAAATTAACAGATAAAGTTATAAAACAGACGAGTTTTCCAGCGTGCATGTCTTAGAAGGAACGTTGTTCTTTCATAGCACGACCATATCAAAATGATCAGATATTAAGGCGGTGAGACTGTAAAGCTCTCTCTGAAGATCCAATAGAACGCATAATACAGTTTGGTAAACGCATCCCACCAACGCCAAAGCCTCAGTGTCGCTCCACAATGGATACTAGCTCAAAGGAGCAGAAGGCACGACTGATCGCGATAAAAGTGACAACTAATAGCCTGCGAAACACCACCATCTGCTGGGATAGAGCCGAAGAAACTAAGCAGTGAAATGAAATGATCGTATAGCACTTAGGTCCGCCGAGTTGCACGTCTTTTCGGTCGACGCCACATTAGACGACTTATGTGTCTACGATGAGGAAATAATAAAGATGACAACAACACAACATTCAGTCCCCGCACAACGAAAATCACCGATCCTGCCGGGAATCGAAACCGAGGCCACTGCAGGACAATCAGACGCGTTGCCCACTCAGCTTATGGGGCAGATACTAAACAGTTATCACTTGCTACTCACGTGATCACATGATGATAGCTGAGAAATAGATCGTAAAAACGATTTGGGTACATTGGATAAAGCCCCAAAAAAAGCACAATCGTAATATCCTAATTTTCTCCCTTCCCTTTAATACGCAAAATGAGAGCCTTCAACACGGGAGCGAAATTCTTTGTATGCTCGTATTAGTTATTTCCTCTGTACATTGCAGGTTTATCAAAACTTTCACATGTTTACGTCATCTTGGTCTTCCTGGGTCTCGGTACAAATATTTGTTACGATAAAAATGTTCAAACATAAAGACAACTACGTACAGGCCCAGAAGAATTCGTATTTCCAATAAATGATCCGAGAAGAAACGCTTAGAGGTTATACATAAAAGCACATCGAACATCGGCATCGCTAGAAATTTCATAATGGAAATGATACACTTATTTTTAAGAGAAATAACTATTTTCAACAAGAATTAAAAAAATTAAAAGTATCGTGAAGATTGAAGGCAACACCTCACGGGAATCCCAGGTCACAAATCCCCCAGAACATCATGATCTACAAGCCGAATGGGAAAAGAAATACTGGAAGACCACGAAAAAGATGAAAATGTTTTTGTTTGTGAGTTCGGAATAGGCAACAGCCTAATCCTTGGAAGGATGATGATGATGATGATTATTATTATTATTATTATTATTATTATTATTATTATCCCGTAAATGATGAGCGATGTCGTTTCTTTGATAAGGTCAAGATTTATTGCGTCGTCATGTTCAGGCTCTCAAAACGTTGCTGCCGGTGGAGCATTAGACCCAATATTCCAGAAAAATACACCTAACTTCAAATTGCATCTTTGTCGTTATATGACTTCTCGATACATACATTTTTGCGCGTCATGTAAGTACTTGTAGCCTAGAAAGGATGAACATCTCGTTGATACCGGTTTCATCAGAGAAGGGGAACTAGCTCTTGAATAAGGACACAGAAGTAAACTCAATCTTATTCCTCCAAGAGGAAGTAACCCAGAATTTCCCGAAGTAATGAAGAAAAACAGGGACAACGTAAATCAGAATGGTCGGACGGTGGTTTGAATCCAATATCTCGGTCACAGTACACCTTACACTGTGAGTCTGCAGGCGCACTCAGCCACACAGTAAGAAACTGAAAATCATTAGTAATAATGGCTCTTACAGAATACTAACCACTACGCGCCTGGAGCCACAAATTTCAAATAATGTACGTAGATTGCTCACTTTCTGAACAAAAATCCTAATAAACACATTGCTCAAATCTATTAGCAATGTTTTCTGTTCAGGTGTTCAGAAGACTGCATACTACTTAGCACAAAGAGATATAATTAACAGTGAGCAGACGCGGTTTATTCGTACAGCTACGGCCCTTGCTCTGTCCGTAGCCCCGCTCACGTGATACCGCCCCGTCCCCCCACACAGAGTCTATACTGGCACGCGGGGAGGGGGGGGGGGTCGTTAATAGCTAAGAATTTGAAACAACAAAACACTGCACACAGTACTGAGTTGTATTTATAGCACTAGATACAGCAAATCGGTCCGCCCTGGTAGCTGAGTGGTCAGCGTGACAGACTGTCAATCCTACGGGCCCGGGTTCGATTCCCGGCTGGGTCGGAAATTTTCTCCGCTCAGGGACTGGGTGTTGTGTTGTCCTAATCATCATCATTTCATCCCCATCGACGCGCAGGTCGCCGAAGTGGCGTCAAATCGAAAGACCTGCACCAGGCGAACGGTCTACCCGACGGGAGGCCCTAGCCACACGACATTTCCATTTACTGGCAACATTATATATTATTAAACGTTTGAAGCAGTGGTCGTCAAGAGCCAATACTGATTTTGAGGGGTGGCACTTCTGGCTGCATATGTACTGATCTCATTATTATTTGATAAACCTACGTCAACCAGTATGTGTTGTGAGCCCAAAATAGGCTAGCTACAGAAAGGGCGCGATAAGTTGGTCACCCGGCCTCCAGGTACTCATCGTTTGAAATTTGCCACCATTCCGAGCATTTCGTGTCGACTGTTCTCTACTTCAGATTGCTACCACCCTCAGCAACTTCAAAGTTATGACACTGTAACTGTTTTGACTGCCGTTTTTCTTCCGCTTGTTGTGTTGTCTTACAACATAACACCATATTCCTTGATACAAGTAAGTACCGTACTTGAACATGACTGCCTTTGTAATGCGCATTCACGAATCCATGTTACTTACGTGTCAAAATTTATACAACAGCAGCTGATTGGTGCGAGTCGCGCACGCCTGAGATGTCAACAGTAGAAGACACGAAGGGAAACATTCCCCCTCTCACGTCCTTAACTCCGCAGTGGCTGCGCTCCTTACCCCTCTGCCGCTAAAGTAAGCGATCCACTTTACCTAGTTCATGGCCGAATTCACCAACTCCGTATAAAATTAAGTACATCATAAAATATTACTGTCTCTAAGAATTTTTGTTTGTTACTGAACAGCGAAAGTACACTCTTATATTATTTGACGTTTTTGGATTCGACTGTTAGTTGCTAGATGCAAATTGTTGTAAAATACGGCTTAGAACCGCGGGTCCATGAATATTACAGTTTGACGGCCAATGGATTAAAATTCAGTTTTGTTAAACCACGTACCACGTATTATAATTTGTTACTAGAGTTTTATTTTCACTCTCTGTTCCACTACGATGTGTTATCAATTGCACTGCGCATCAGAAATGAAGGATCACTTTTTACAAACCCCGTAATTACACATAGATATTACACATAGATATTACACGAAAAAAACATTATATATGAAAAAATTGTGAGCACATAATACTGAACAGGGGCCCTACAGTTCACCAATTCTACGGGCTCCACAAAACGTTAACTGATCCTAATGAGGGTACAATCCCCAATTTTTAAGTACATCGTTCGTCACATTAGCTATAGAATAGGGCCGAAAAAAAATAAAGATAATCCTGGTAGGGATATAACTCGCCCGTTTCATGCGTGCCAAAAATTGGATTTTTTCCCAAATTAATTAACGTGTCACATGAGCCTCGTAATATGTCTCTTCACAAGACGTAACAGTTTAACGAGACAAGGGATTAATGTTGGCGCGAAAATCAATTTTAAATACATCAGCGGAAGGCGGTAGCCAGTGCGGGGGAGCCTGCCATTAATCTGTGGCGCTTAATGATGTGTTTTGATACTGGGACCCCATCCCCGATCGTCTATTTATAACTGGCTGTAATCTAATACTTGGGCTGTCTGCTTGCGGCGTAACCTCGAAGGGTGGAGTGCTGGACGACGACAGATTGGTGGTGAAATAATGAGCGGCGGGGAAGCGAAAAAGTAATAAATCTCTTTGCATCCAAAAGGTTATGTACCTGATTTAACACAAAGGGTACAGTTTATTGCAATAGTTTGCAACTGGTGACCGTCGCAAAGCCCATAATTAAACCCGCACGCCAAAGATATACACTGGATCATTCATTACTGTCTCGAAGCGAAGAGATGATGTAGAAGGCAGAACAAGCATTAACACCTAATAAAAAGTATACTCACCAGATAATGGCACGTTACACAGCCTGCAACAGATGACACTCAATGATTACAGTAAATAAAAAAAATCTGATGTGGGTGCGAGTTCCCAAGACCTAGTTGTACATCTCTAAGTTTCGTTCTCAGTTAGGAAATTATCGTGGTATCTTCACTTATCTTTCCACATTCGTTCACCGAAGTGGACTACCAACCATGCACTGAACAAGTTTATCTGGAAGATCTCAATTAAACAACAGAATTAAATTTTCGTTTTGATTTCATAATCATTTTCATTCAGTGACTCAACTTCCACGTTTATATTTTCGACGACTTTCGCACGAACTGAACAGTTCTGGGTTCAGACGCGTGTCGAGTTCTACGATGCAAAAATACTTGAATGCAAACGTATTTAAGGATCACATCGGATTATAGCGTCAATAATGACTGAAAATCCAACAGCAAGGGGTAAATCTAATTATTAATACCAACTGCATTCACTTAATCGGGTAGGAGAACTGTCAATTTATCAGCCCATCATGTCAAATGAAATGTACTGAAAAAGTTCTATACCTTAGTCCGTAAACGTAAAACAAACAGAATAATGTACAGTCCGTTAATTTTGAAACCTTGCTGTATTATCAACACTATCAAACGTGTGTGTTGAGTTTTTCGACTCCTGCGCAGTGCATTACTGTTTCAGCACACAGATTCACGCGAGGATCTCATGAGGTCAAATACAATCCATTTTCACTGAGTTCAGTATCTTTTTTTATACGTTTACCGTTCACTCTTATTGCTACATGGTGCCTGATAAATAAAGTTAAATTTCGTACAACTGTCTTCAATTATCATGGTTCTCGTACTAGCTATTACTGCCAACTAAACGTCGCATGCTTCATCTGACAAGCACAAGCATCAGATATCATCCAGATTTAAATATTTACATCATTTCCGGCATTTTTTTCCTTCAAGAGAAACTCTTAACAAATTGATGCAGTCAGTACACAAGAATTATTACAATGGTTGGTGCCATCCGAATGTGTCTTCAAAAATCCTTCTCCCCTTTCTTCTTAGCACCATAGTATTACATTCAAATTACAATTTTCGGTTCCTCCAGTGCCAAATTCGGCGATTATTACTGAAGACAGTATGAACTTAATACAAATAGGAACAGTTTCTGTTGATGTGCAATCCCGTAAAATGCTTCTATTCGCTCTTGCTTATCTTCAAATGCAATTGTTTCATCACATTACTTTCGAATCTGTTACATAGCATGTAACACTTATCGTTGACATCTTGTGTGCTTTCACTACCAATACATAAGCAATCTCTTTCTTATCATGTTGTGAAAATACGTGTATCGCTGCTGAAACCGTTCAGTTGAATTCTCGTATTAACATCATTAAAAATTATCTTTAGGAATATGTTGCGAACACTACAGTCAAATTGAAACCATTTACTTCACCTGAAAACGAAGATAACGTTAACAGCCTTTACTCTGACAGAAATATTTAATCTAATCTTCAGATTCACAATTTACCAAATCTTATAATACCCGGTGGTGTAGAACATGAGAAACTTCACATCATGCTGACATGACTTGTATCGGTTTTCGGTTGCAAATTAGTTCCTGACAATAATAGTGTGTAACTTAATAACAATGTGTGCAGCAACTCATCCAAAGAAGATAATTCATTCTGGGTTAGCTTTAAAGAATCTGAAAAGGCGGAACATCCTGGAGGAGTGCTACAACTGTTGTGTCTTGTTTAACAAAGAGTGCTCTAGCAAAGTGACATCTCCATTCAATCGTGTAAGCAGGTACCAAAACAAAAACACTACAGTTATAGTTTATAACATGTATTATGTTTGTTCCATAAATAAGACGCCCGGATTCAGAAGTGTTTCCATCGGGGACTTTCATGATTAGGACATAAAACGACACCCAGTGATCGACAAGCGCGCCGAAGTCCGGTAAGCGAACGTGCTTCGTTGTGTGTGGCAATGCGGTTTTGTTCGACAAAGCTACGGCTGTCTAATGCTGTGGCATTATGGTAATTTCAGCGAAACTGGTTGAACAGTGAAGCTTTACCCAGTAATAGTAAAAAAATCGTATCTAACGTACCTAGCCATGGAGAAAAAGTTTGCCCAGTTTTGACTGATCATATGAAACCACTGTCTTTGACTGATTTCATTAGTAACTGCACTTTACCGAGCGAGGTGACGCAGTGTTCAAAAAAATGTGTGTGAAATCTTATGGGATTTAACTGCTAAGGTCATCAGTCCCTAAGCTTACACACTACTTAACCTAAATTATCCTAAGGACAAACACACACACCCATGCCCGAGGGAGGACTCGAACCTCCGCCGGGACCAGCCGCACAGTCCATGACGGTAGTGACGCAGTGGTTAGAACGCTGACCCACATTCGGGAGAACGACGGTTCAAACTCGTGTATGACCTTCCTGATTTAGGTTTTCGGTGATTTCCCTAAATCCCTTCGGGCAAATGCCGGAATGGTTCCTTTGAAATGACACGGCCGGCTTTCTTTCCCATCCTTCCCTAATCTGATGGGACCGATGACCTCGCTGTTTGCCCCCCCCCCCCCAAACCAACCAACTGCACTTTTTAGCGTAACTGTTATCAGGTGGGTAACTTAGTTTCAATTGACTCACTTCTGCGCGATCGTCACTGATTGGCTGGCGTTTTATGGCTGCAGATACAGAACGATACATTTTCGACCTATGGCCGTTTGGAAAATTTTACTCGATTCGACAGGCTACCGTGGTCTCCCCTTGTCACTAGGCTGTTCTACTCTATCCAGTAAATGTGATACCTAATGATAAATCGTTGGTCGAAGTTAGCTCGCATAATAGGGGACTAAATCGAAAAGTTATTGCGTTTTTGCCTTATAGTACAGGGCTTCCTTGCCACGCCGAGAGATGTTTTCCTTTGCCATGGTATTATCATCGACTGTGTCATTCTGTGGCCCATTCCTATAAAGGTGTTGATGTAATAAAGCGGCTGGTGGACGAAACGAAGCGGCAAGGGGCTGTGTATCACGCGACGCACCAGTAACGGCATTATTCTGCTCCGTCTGACTGTATCGTGCGCTTCGGTACGCGCGTGGAGCATTTAGCATTGACATGTATGTTGTGGGTATTTAGCAGCTGTAGAGTTAATTATGGATGGCACAATGTAAACACTACCAGTATTATGTTAAGCTAGTATTACTTTCGGAGCAATTTAATTTATCCACGGTGAGTGAGAAGCAGAAACCGTGGCCCAATATGGAGCTTACCACAGCGTTCCCACTTAGAAGTGGAGGCAATGGTTGGAGCGTGTGGCGTGGGATAAAGACAGAGAGTATAATGATGGCACTGCTCCCTCCCCCTCTCCGCAGAACGCATCACACACCAGCCTCCTTGTACACTCAACAATCTGATCAAACGTATCGGGACACCACCATGTAATGCGAAACTGACCACTTGACCACTTGATATCACGGGAGGCGAACCCGCCAGTATGGTTCAAATGGCTCTGAGCACTATGGGACTCAACTGCTGAGGTCATTAGTCCCCTAGAAATTAGAACTAGTTAAACCGAACTAACCTAAGGACATCACAAACATCCATGCCCGAGGCAGGATTCGAACCTGCGACCGTAGCGGTCTTGCGGTTTCAGACTGCAGCGCCTTTAACCGCACGGCCACTTCGGCCGGCGAACCCGACAGTATAAAACGAGGCGAGGAGCATTGTGTTGTCAGTAGAGAAACCGGAGCTACTGAATGAGTCTGTCAGGAAACATTAGCGATCTCGAACGTGCACATTTCTCTGGCAGTCACGTGGCTACCAAAACCGTCGGGGATATTTCAATCTTTCAATAGCTGCCTAAGACGAGTGTTGGCAACGTGATTATGAAGCGGAAACGCGAAGTGGCATCCACAGTTAAACCAGGGCCAGTCAGTTCTCATGTACTGACGGACAAGGATCGTCCAACAATGCGGAGAGTGGTTATAAAAAATCACATGAACCCAACGGAAGGATGCACTCTTTAGTTCCGGAGTGCTCTTTCTAACCCAGCAAGCAAAATGACTGTGCGTTGGGGACTTAAAAAGAATGGGATACAATGGTTGAGCAGCTCCTCATAAGTCTCACATTTCTGTAGTCAGTGCTAAGTGACGGTTGAGTGGGTGTAAAAAGCGACATCACTGGTCTGTGGATGAGTGGAAACAAGTGGTTTGGAGTGATGACTCACGCTGTACCCTGTGGCAATCTGATAAAAGGGTTGGCTTTGGCGAATGCCTGAACAACGTCACATGCCATCACGCAGTAGTGCCAACAGTGAAGTATCGAGGAGGTGGCGCTACGGTGTGAGCGTATTTTTCGTGACTGCGTTGTATTTTCCTTTTTGCTTCTGAGAAAACGCTAAATACGTAAGGATATAAACACATTTTCCAGGATTGTGTACTACATTTAGTAGAGGGCTAGATCGCGGACTACTATTGTAATAACCTTTCAGTGTACTCTGTTATAAAGCAGAATCTGTGAAGCAATGGTTTACGAACAATAACACTCTCGAAATTATCTGGTCTGCTCAGAGTCCTGATCTGAACCCAACGGATCACCACTGGGATGAATCGTAATGTTGACTTCGCTCCAGATGCCAGCGTCCTTCTCTGGTTTCGGCTCTTGCTCTTGAGTAAGAACGGGCTGCCATTCCTCCGCAGACATTCAGAGAACGCACTGAAAGTGTCCCAGCAGATTTCATAAATGTGGGGGGGGGGGGGGGGGGGGCACACACTCCATGTTAATGTCCATCAGCAGGTGTGCGGGTACTTTCAATCAGAAGCAAACAAAAACAGTCGACGCTGGTGCTTAATTTCATTTAGCGCCGCTGCATTTCTTTTTGTGAACAGCTTTTTGGCTGCTACACGACACGTAAGGTCAATCATACTAAGGCTTTTTGTATAAATAAATACATGAATCATGCCAAGATAAAAAACCTGAAAGAGGATTTGGTGCATGTCATACATGGATCCACTAATCCGATCTTGACGCAAAATTAAAATTTGGCTACGTGTCGAGGATCGACAACACTTGACGTGTAACGCGAGTGAAATGCGCATTTAATTACCGAGCAAGCCGACGCTACTGCTCTTTAACGAAGTCGTGGCGGAAGCTTCGTCGAAAGCAAGCAGGACTGCAACGGCTCGATATCGGCCCTGAAACGGAATTAATTACCAGCAAGCCTTTTTTCAGAAGTCTGCCCCGGCGGAGAACTCAAACGGAAAGCGCGGGCGGAGGTTATTAACTTTTTTTTGCCGGCGCGGCGCGCTATCGGTTGAAGAGGCGGCGGCTGCAGCTTGCTGCACTCGCGCAACCAGGCCAACTCGCGGCCGCGCCGCGGCAAAGTTCCCTTTGAGCGCGCGGGCCGACGGAGCGTGCTGAACGGCTGCTGTCCGGCCGGCGCAATACGCCCGAGAGACGGGAACAGCGGCCGGCTATCACAACTGTCGAGGATGGCTGCACAGCTGCCAACACGTTACTCTCCCAAACAATCTGCTCGTACCCACATAGAACCACTCGTGCGGAACACAGATTACCTTATAGAAGGGGTGAATGTAGGTAAATGAATGGGGAGAATAGTTTTAAATTGACATATAATACAATTTATTCGTTAACTGCATCCAAAAACGCAACTGCATAAAATTTTACTATCAAATTATTCAGATGTACTTGAAATAAGGATCGGAGCACCTGATACGCATTCGGACCTTAAATCAGAATTAATTGTTCCTGATATGCTATCTAACATTGAAAGGTTAAAGATTCTCCAAGTGCAATGCGACTTCACAGTAAATCAAACAGTCAAAAATGTTATCTGACTATAAAGTTAAATGGGCACCTGTGATTGACTGTGACAGCAGTGGGACCCAACTAACTGAATCTAACGCGCAACTCAGAGACGAAAATGCATCGAAGAAATTGTAGTTGAAAACAAGTCATTAGCAAATTCAAGCCTGAATCTGGATCCTAAACTGGAATAAGTGAAGCTTATTGACCATTGATCGTCCTGTAAATTCCGTACACCCTAACTTGAGCTGGTTCGGTTCAAAAATGGTTCAAATGGCTCTGAGCACTATGGGACTTAACTGCCGAGGTCATCAGTACCATAGAACTTAGAGTTACTAACTAACATAAGGACATCACACACATCCATGCCCGAGGCAGGATTCGAACCTGCGACCGTAGTGGTCGCGGCGTTCCAGACTGTAGCGCCTAGAACCGCTCGGCCACACTGGCCGGCGCTGGTTCGGTCTCACCAAGTTATCTATTAAGATGTCGAAGCGTGCGATGGCTGCAATCTGTGGAATATTATGCCGCCTGGTGTGAACTTACAATCTCACGAGGGTTGTACTGGATCGGACAGCTACGGCAGCAACAGCGGCGCTTCTCGGACGAGGTCAGCAACAACAGTCTCACTCGACGGCAGCACCAAGTTCTAAGATTTACCTTTTCGGTTCGTTTTATGTGGGCGAGCTGCCTTTCAAGTTAGCTCAGGTGGACTTTGGCGAATCAGGGCTGTTGTTACTTTTATAGACTTCTACTTCCTACACTTAAGATTATTGTGGTTAACCACTAGTTTTTCAGGCGGAACTGTCCTTTCGACTCCTACTGCGCTGTCCCCAGCCACCGGTGTTGTTGTTCGCGTCACCTTCCAACATTTACTTTCCACCCTACAGCAGTCCTCTCGGTTACAACTATTTCCCGTCTCCCTCTGACTGTCTACATCGCTCTCTTCGATAGTCTGTTGCTGTGAACGGATGGGAAGCTTGCATTGAAGTGGTGTAAAACATCCCCAGATTCTCGTTTCCTTTTCATGTGGCTGGAAGTGGAAAAATCTCCTTTTTTGGGGGGGGGGGGGCAACATGTCTCTCAAGATGCGTCTGGTGTATACGTCTGACAGTCTTCCGCGTTGCGAATTTCCTTACAGTAAACTGGGGAAGCGAGATTTACTTCAAACCAGAGTGGTTCCACTAATCTTGCCGGGCGCGCGTTGTGAACCAAGGCACTGGAATTGCCCGGTAGCCTCACGTTTCTGATCACCCAGAGAATGTGAGCGTCCACGGTCGCATAGCCAAGCTGCGGTTCCCGGCATGAATTCACAGGGTACTACTAAAGAGAACTGCATGTGAAATAAATGAATCGTAATACTCTGAAATGGAGCTCCAACTGACCTCCTATCAATGGAAACTGCATATCATTCTTCTCAGTTCGTGTAACTTCATAGCTCTGGGGCAGAATAACGCTCTCTGACTGGCATATCCTGTTGTTAGTATCAGGAAGAATCGTCACTCCACAGTATCCAAGCACGACATATTACAAACAACAGATGCGGGTGAGAAAGTTCCAACCCCGCGCCAGGAGAAGTCGCAGCAACTTGTAACCATGCGAACTGGCTCCTGTGCTACAGACTGAAATGCTAAGATTGGCCCACTTTCTACATTAGCAATGAGAGAGAGGCGCTAGCACTTCGCCACTCGTGTTCCGCATCCCTCACATAGCGGACAAATCAGGGCACCACAATAGTAGATTCCGGTTTCTTACAGTCCGATTCACCAACGATGGCAGTTCGCACAGGTCGAGGCACGAACGGGGATCGCAGTGTTGCTGTTCCAAATTACTGTTAATGTGCGCGCATACATGTGCTTTGACACTGAAGAGTGCATGTATCTTGCAAATTATCTCTCTCATTACCTTATGTAGAACTTGTCGCTTACCACAACCATCAGCGATGGCAATTCGCAACAAATGAATAACAAAAGCACAAATAGCTCGCCACCATCACATTTAATATTCGCATAGTCAACGACGTCGACAACAGAGCGCCCAGAACACTACTGAACACTCACTGGCTGTAGGAGAACGAGGTGACGTAAGCGCGTACAAGAAGCCTCAACTCGATAGCCATCGTTTGTGACTCCAACTATAGGTTTCCGTAAGCCGTTCGACACAGTACATATCCTCAAGTACCAACCAAGATACTACCATACGGGGTTCCTTCACAAATATGTGATTACCTCGAGGAATGTGCTCTTGAGCCAAGTTTCTTTGACAGATTCAGCAGCAGTATTGCTTAAATACCAGAGTCTGATCTACGGTGCCCTAGATATTTAGGGACGTAATTATGGGAAACTTCGACCCCGTCAAATAAAACTCCCTGTATACCTCCTGTTATCTCTATTTTACTTGGGTTTGGGTGGAGCCTCCACTTGAAAAAAAAATTCGTTCTGTACGGTGAGCTCAGTTGAGAGTGTACTTTTACACTGTTTGGTATCTTTGTCCTGATACATTAATTCCAGATATCTGCAAGCTGGATTGTGTTGGAGCTAGTAACCGGAACGTCGTGGACGTACAAATTAAACAGAATCCTTGGGGACAGGCCATTGTTCAGTATTCTCTACCAACTACTTTTTCTATTCAGAAAAGAGTTTGTTGTTGAGTAAGCTTGCTAACTTCTGATACGGAACTACTTAAATAAATCTTTCTCTCCATGTCGTATTGTAAGCTGCCGTCAGACTGACGAAAGTTGCAACCGACCTGAGGCCTTCATGAAATCCGGATTCAACCAATATTGTGAGCGTTAGCAGTTGATAGAAGCAACTTCGATGTTTTCTAAAGCCACCTGCTCGATTGATATTATTTCATCAATGATCCCCTGGAAGCTGTTAAGAGCAGCCTCTCCAGCAATTTATACGTCATGTTGAGTTAGTAGGTCGGTAGGTAAGTAGGTCGACATCTAGCCAAATCAGTACCTTCTTGGCCTGGCTTCACATTTCTTTAATATTATTTGTTGCTTTCCATTTCGTAATATTTATTGAAGAGTTCTAGGAGCCACTGTCCGTTTGGGGACCAATACCTTAGTGAAATTCCATCAAATCCAGCAGCTTTATTTTCAGAGAGCCTAGGGCTACGGAGTGCTTATGTATGTCAAAGTCATGTGAATACTGAGAGGCAGGTTCCAAGCAAGATCTCTTGGAGAATAACTCTTTTTTTACTGTTTATGTGCCTTATCCAGTTTAGCTCTCACGACTTTTAGTAGTCGGGCGAAACTGCATTAGGCGTTACGTTTGGGTTTCTTCTTAACATATGTGAATCAGTAATAAGTTTCCTTATAAGGTTCCAGACTTTACGGCTGTGTGCTCTGATAAGCCCTATGAACAGAATTATTCCGCACATCAAGGTAACACTTCGCTCAAATTACACGCAACGTGTATCAGGGTGCTGGGATCCAAATAAATCTCCCCTTTTGGACTACTGAAGAGAACCCAAAACACCATTTTCCATATAATGCCAAAATTTTCTCGAGCCAAGTGTCTCCAAACACGCTCAAGATACGAGATTTACAGAGGTTGGCTACATCAATGTCATTATTTATGTGAGACTCTCATTAAACATACAGTAAATCAAATATTCTAACGCCTTTCGATATCATTTGGAAAAAAATAGTACAGTGGCAGTATTAGCAGGGAAGTTTTTCACACAAACGGCTGTTGATGTGCTAACAGTAGGTCGAAGTATTCCGCGATAGCGTATAAGGCGCAGTCAAAGAAAACGAGACAGATGAAAAAAAAGTAAACTGTTTATTATTTCGAAAGTTAGCGCCATAACTGTTAATACATTTATCCCAGTGTGAGTCAACACGGTCAATACCTTAATGGAAAAATGTTTGCGGTTGCCTACGAAACCACCACTGAGCCAAGGCGTGCACCTCTTCGTCCGAAGCAAATCGACGGCCACGAATGTCTTTCTTCAGTGCTCACACGTTGCCAAGTTGTTTCGACTACGGTGTTGAAGTTTGTCTGGGAAGCTCTTCGACATCTTCCATATAGTACCGATCCCTGCCCATGGGACTTTCGTATTTCTGGACCTTGGAGAAACCCATTTATGGCCGTCGATTTGCTTCGGACGAAGAAGTGCACTCCTATGTACAATCATAGTACCGTAGGCAACCGCAAACATTTTTCCATGAAGGTACTGACCGTCTTGTCTCACAGTGGGATAAATGTATTAACAATTACGACCATTACACTTGAAACAATGAACAGTTTACTTACTTTATTTCCATCTGTCAAGCTTTTATTTGACTGCCGCTTGTAGTTAATCTCTACTGTCGCGTAAACATTTTATTTCAGGACAGGGCTATAGCAGCGCTGTGTCTGCTGACTTTCTTTTACAACTGGAGTATTTTAAGCTATTTTTGTGTCAATGATTTCACTTAAAAGAAACAAATTTTTAAGTTTTCCAGCGGACACTGTAATTCTGTAGGTGACGTAAAGGACTTGAAAGATGACAGCTGAACACAAGTGCCCTGATGAGAAGTTATGATCATCAACCAGGGTATCGTAGGCAGCGTGAATAATGTAAAACTTCGGACCGTTTCGTGTACACGGCAAGAGATCGAAAAATATGCTTCTTACATTCTCCATAGACCAGTCATATGTTGCATTTTTTGGTAAATACCACATTCCACAACATCCTACCTCTTGAAATACACTCACCGAACGAAAGTATTCAGCTACCTATTAGTGGACGTGAATATGAGGGTGCGCACCCATCGTCTTTATGAACTCTGATACGGGCATTTTAGCACCCCACTCTTACTCACGAACCGAAATCAAAGAAGGTACTGATGTTGGATGCTGGAATCTGGAGCAAAGTCGACGTTCTGATTCATCCGAAAGATACCACACGGGTTCAGATCGCGACTCTGGCAGGCAAACCGATTTGAGAACTGTTATTGTCCACCATAAATCACCTCACAGATGTTGGTTTCAGTGATGCTGATGAAAACAGTCCATCTCAGATCTGTTCCTCTACTGTACACAAAACGCAACGCTGCAAAATGTGTTCATATCCTTCTGCATTTAGCGTTTTCTTAAGCAGTATAAGGAAACCACAACTTGATTACAAAAAGCAACGCCGTACCGTGATGCTACCTCCTCTGTACTTCACCTCATTGATGGCACTTCACATGATGGCCTTCAATTGGATTGCCCCAGTGTACAGCGTGATTCTTCACGTCAAATCGCTCCTTCCCATTTATCTTCTGTCCAGTGCTGTCGATCTTTAGAACATCTGAAACGTCGCTTAGCATTTCCTACAGAAGCTGCCCAATCATTTTATCCCATTCTTTTTAACTGCCTACGAACTGTCTTTGTGCTAGCTAGAACGTTAGTGGCACTTTGGAACTCAAGAGTGATTCCTGCTGTTGATTTCATGATACTTTTTACAACCACCTTCAGCAATTCTGGACAATCAGTATGTGAGGTCTGCCTGGTCTTGTTTTATCTGTGGCTATTCCTTCGTGTTTCCACTTCCAACTACACCACCAACAATCGACTTGCGGACTGAGCGCTTTTGACCGACCATCTGATGGGACTATTGCTTCTACATCTACATCTACATGATTACTCTGCAATTCACATTTAAGTGCTTGGCAGAGGGTTCATCGAACCACAATCGTACTATCTCTCTACCATTACACTCCCGAACAGCGCGCGGGAAAAACGAACACCTAAATCTTTCTGTTCGAGCTCTGATTTCTCTTATTTTATTTTGATGTTCATTCCTATCTATGTAGGTTGGGCTCAACAAAATATTTTCGCATTCGGAAGAGAAAGTTGATGACTGAAATTTCGTAAATAGATCTCGCCGAGACGAAAAACGTCTTTGCTTTAATGACTTCCGTCCCAACTCGCGTATCATATCTGCCACACTCTCTCCCCTATTACGTGATAATACAAAACGAGCTGCCCTTTTTTGCACCCTTTCGATGTCCTCCGTCAATCCCGCCTGGTAAGGATCCCACACCGCGCAGCAATATTCTAACAGAGGACGAACGAGTGTAGTGTAAGCTGTCTCTTTAGTGGACTTGTTGCATCTTCTAAGTCAATGAAACGCAACCTTTGGCTCGCCTTCTCCGCAATATTATCTATGTGGTCTTTCCAACTGAAGTTGTTCGTAATTTTAACACCCAAGTACTTAGTTGAATTGACAGCCTTGAGAATTGTACTATTTATCGAGTAATCGAATTCCAACGGATTTCTTTTGGAACTCATGTGGATCACCTCACACTTTTCGTTATTTAGCGTCAACTGCCACCTGCCACACCATACAGCAATCTTTTCTAAATCGCTTTGCAACTGATACTGGTCTTCGGATGACCTTACTAGACGGTAAATTACAGCATTATCTGCGAACAACCTAAGAAAACTGCTCAGATTGTCACCCAGGTCATTTATATAGATCAGGAACAGCAGAGGTCCCAGGACGCTTCCCTGGGGAACACCTGATATCACTTCAGTTTTACTCGATGATTTGCCGTCTATTACTACGAACTGCGACCTTCCTGACAGGAAATCACGAATCCAGTCGCACAACTGAGACGATACCCCATAGGTCCGCAGCTTGATTAGAAGTCGCTTGTGAGGAACGGTGTCAAAAGCTTTCCGGAAATCTAGAAATACGGAATCAACTTGAGATCCCCTGTCGATAGCGGCCATTACTTCGTGCGAATAAAGAGCTAGCTGCGTTGCACAAGAACGATGTTTTCTGAAACCATGCTGATTACGTATCAATAGATGGTTCCCTTCGAGGTGATTCATAATGTTTGAATACAGTAGACGTTCCAAAACCCTACTGCAAACTGACGTCAATGATATAGGTCTGTAGTTCGATGGATTACTCCTACTACCCTTCTTAAACACTGGTGCGATCTGCGCAATTTTCCAATCTGTAGGTACAGATCTATCGGTGAGCGAGCCGTTGTATATGATTGCTAAGTAGGGAGCTATTGTACCAGTGTAATCTGAAAGGAACCTAATCGGTATACAAACTGGACCTGAATACTTGCTTCGCAAACCCCTAAGGTATCTACTTCTAACAAGGGAACCTCCCAATCGCATCCCCCTCTGATTTAGTTATAAATTGACACAGCGGATAGGCCTTGAAAAACTGAACACAGATCAATCGAGAAAACAGGAAGACGTTGTATGCTTATTTTTTTCATAGTTCCACACAACTTCTTCATGTTTTCTCGATTTATCTGTGTTCAGTTTTTCAAGGCCTATCCCTGTGCCAACTTATAACTAAATCTGAGGGGGATGCGATGGGGAGGTTCCCTTGTAAGAAACTCATGCTAGCAGCTGTTCGTGTTTCAAATTCTGGAATATTCCATTCGTCTTCCCTGGTGAAGGAATTTCAGAAAACTGCGTTCAATGACTCCGCTTTAGCGGCACAGTCGTCGGTAACAGTACCATCGGCATTGCGCAGCGAAGGTATTGACTGCGTCTTGCCGCTTGTGTACTTTACATACGACCAGAATTTCTTCGGATTTTCTACCAAATTTCGAGACAATGTTTCGTTGTGGAACCTATTAAAGGCATCTCGCATTGCTTTACTGACAATACAGTTCTCTCCGCTTCCTTTCATATTGGCATATCTGCCTCTCGCGACATCTAATGGTCAATTTCACATTACACCGTGGTGTCCAGATACTTTTTATTAGACAGGGTAGTGATGCACACCGAGACGGCTGTGTGATGCGTTCTGCGCAGAGGTGGGATGTAGCACGCTTTCCCAGTGTGCTCTCTGTCTGTGTCCCGGTGTTTCGGTACCTGGAACGGTTTATAAAGTACTACGGGTGAGCAGTGACGTGAGGGAAGACAGCCGCGGCGGCGTGTGCAGGTGGCGGCTGGCACGCAGCGGCCACCAGGAACGTGCCGCCCGATCGGTAATTGCATAGCTGGCCGGCACGCACTCTCGCGGTCCGCATAGCGCGCGCACGCGTCCTGCGCTCAACCGCCTCCTTAGCCGAAAAGACCGCTGCCAGCACAAAGCCGAGGCCAACGCGTCCCAGTCCGTTTCTGCCGCTGCACGCTAAGCTGAGACACGGGCGTCTCAAAAGGGAACGCTCAACTACCTAACAATTCGATAGATCCAGAATGAGATTTTCACTCTGCAGCGGAGTGTGCGCTGATATGAAACTTCCTGGCAGATTAAAACTGTGTGGCGGACCGAGACTCGAACTCGGGACCTTTGCCTTTCCCCGGCTAGTGCTCCACCAGGAGAGCTTCTGTAAAATTTGGAAGGTAGCAGACGAGATACTGGCAGAAGTAAAGCTGTGAGGACGGGGCGTGAGTCGGGCTTGGGTAGCTCAGTTGGTAGAGCACCAGCCCGCGAAAGGCAAAGGTTCCGAGTTGGAGTCTCGGTCCCGCACACAGTTTTAATCTGCCAGGAAGTTTCATATCAGCGCACACTCCGCTGCAGAGTGAAAATCTCATTCTGGAAACATCCTCCAGGCTGTGGCTAAGCCATTTCTCCGCTATATCCTTTCTTTCATGAGTGCTAGTTCTGCAAGGTTCGCAGGAGAGCTTACGTAAAAAAAAAGAGAGAGAGAGATTCAAATGGCTTTGAGCACTATGGTACTTAACTTCTGACGTCATCAGTCCCCTAGAACTTAGAACTACTTAAACCTAACTAACCTAAGGGCATCACACACATCCATGCCCGAGGCAGGATTCGAACCTGCGACCGTAGTGGTCGCGCGGTTCCAGACTGTAGCGCCTAGAACCGCTCGGCCACCCCGACCGGCAGCTTCTATAAAGTTTGGAAGGTAGGAGACGAGATACTGGCAGAAGTAAAGCTGTGAGGACGGGGCGTGAGTCGTGCTTCGGTAGCTCCGATGGTGGAGCACTTGCCCGCGAAAGGCAAAGGTCCCGAGTTCGAGTCTCGGTCCGGCACACAGTTTTAATCTGGCAGGAAGTTTCAATTCGATAGATGTCTCTACCGTCACGCTCCCGCGAAACTTTTCGAGCCCGGGGTACTGATTTCTGTTGTTTACCTCGAGAGAAGCCAATTCGAGCCAACGGCGCGCTGAAGATTTATCACAAAAGTCACTCATTTTTTCCGAAGTTATAATTAAATGCAAATTAAGGACATATCCAAGTTAAAAAGCCTTCAGACCATTGTTAAAATAATAGCTGAAGCCTAATTTCGAGTAACTAGGTCATAATGTAGTGTGCTAAGAGTCTGGCAGTTCTGATAAAGAAGGGAGTATGTTCGTGTCCGAACATGTTTCAAATTTTTTTCACCTTTGCTTTTGTAAAAGATTCTCAGGCTTTCATATTAATTAATAAAAGTGTGTTCTGTAATATTCGATGTTATTTACATGTAAGAGAGCTCTCTCTCAGGAGTGACTTTGTTGGGTTTTGTGGCATCAGTCTGATTAAAAAACGAAAGATTACGTTGTTCCGAGTGAGACAAGCAGCAATGACATTCATATTCATCCTCTTCACAAATATTGCCTTTTTATTTCAGAGGACGTTACCATCTCACAAATATTGGCTTTTTACTTCCGAGTGTGTGTACGTATATAATACACACGCATCAAAACACTCGCCTCGGAATTGTCCATTATCTCGCATAGATTCTCCGATTTTACCTTGCAATTCTACTTTTTATAACTTAAGGTTCTTCAAATATAGTAAAATGTGAATATAGAGCCAACGTGAACATTAGGTTACGATACATGCGAGTCTTATCACAATCGTTGTCTTCATCAACTCTCAACCAGAATGTGACCTTCCAAGACAACCTAGAACACGGGCTATGCTATAGGTCATTGTCACAACAAACAAGATTTGAGGGAGAGGGGGGGGGGGAGGAGTCAAATGCAACATGCTAGCCTCTTTTCATTCCAACATGGACACAACAATATCTGCAAATTAATTAAAACACCAGATCATGAAAACAGAATAAGCATTTCAGATTTTCGAAATCTGTCTTTTCTGTACAATATGTAAGTATATGGTTTGAAAATTCTCTCGGGAATCTAACAACTCAACTGATGGAAAGAATGTGTTAAAAATGAATGTGATGCGTACAAAATCGGATGTCTCATTTTAAGCGAAACTGTGCTGAGCAAGAAGGGGCTAGCACGTGGATTTGATTCCTCCTCCTCCCCCCCTTTCCCTGGAATCTTGTTTGCGGTGACCCATAACTGTAGCATAACTCGAGTTGTTGGAAGGTGATATGTGTAATCGAGTATTGCAGAGCACACTCACATCATTAACTAAAATTGTAAGACAAATTCAGAGAATCTATATTAGAAAATGGACAAGTCTAAAGTGAGTGCTTTGATTTACTTATACACATTTGATAATCGAGATATATTCGGAAATGAACAGCCAATATTTGTGACAAGGCAGAATAGAAATGTCTCGTCTCACTCGTAACAATGTAATCTTTCCAGAATGAGATTTTCACTCTGCAGCGGAGTGTGCGCTGATATGAAACTTCCTGGCAGATTAAAACTGTGTGCCGGACCGAGACTCGAACTCAGGACCTTTGCCTTTCGCGGGCAAGTGCTCTACCAACTAAGCTACCCAAGCACGACTCACGCCCCGTCCTCACAGCTTTACTTCTGCCAGTACCTCGTCTCCTACCTTCCAAACTTTACAGAAGCTCTCCTGCGAACCTGCGGACGGGACGTGACTCGTGCTTGGGTAGATTAGTTAGTAGAGCACTTGCCCGCGCAAGGCAAAGGTCCTGAGTTCGAGTCTCGGTCCGGCACACAGTTTTAATCTGCCAGGAAGTTTCAATGTAACCTTTCGTTTTTTAATCAGACTGATGCCACAAAACCCAACAAAGTCGCTGCTGAGAGAGAGAGTTCTTATACATAAATTACATTGATACTAAAGTCCGCCGGCCGTTGTGACCGAGCGGTTCTAGGCACTTAATTCCGGAACCGCGCTGCTGCTACGGTCGCAGGTTCGAATCCTGCCTCGGGCATGGATGTGTGTGACGTCCTTAGGTTAGTTAGGTTTAAGTAGTTCTAAGTCTAAGGGACTGATGAGCTCAGATGTTTAGTCCTATAGTGATCAGAGCTATTTGAACCATTTGAATACTAAAGTCCGAGAATATTTTACAAACGCAAAGGTGAAAAAAAATTAGAACATGGTCGGACGCGAACCTACTTCTGCCCAGTTCTTCGACTGCACTATGCAACAGTTGTACGAAATTAGACTTCAGCTTTTAACAATAATCTGAAAGCATTTTAACAACGATCTTTCACTGACAATTATTATAAATCTTAAAAAAGAGTGACGTATTTATGATAAATCTTCAGCGTGCCATTGCCTTGAATTGGCCTCTCCCGAGCTAAACAGCAAAAATGGGAAACCTGGACTCTCAATGGATCATGGCAGTGTCACCGTAGACACATCTGTCTGATTGCTCGGTGGTTGAGCGTCCCTATTTCTGTTAGCTCTGGATTCCTGTCACAAAAGCCGTCGGAGGCACCCCAACGAACACTACCCCATAATCGAAACTAGTAAACAAATGCTCAGCCTAACCACCAGAACTGCATCGAACCATTCTGAGGCAAAAACCACAGCACCAGACTTTAAGCCACGCTCTGCACGCAAGAGATCGGCCACTTTATGGATAGGCACTCACACAGCACCTGTCATTTCACTTTTGACACATCGAGAAAGTACACATCCAAACTAACTGTGGGACCAACATCAAGGAAAAATCAAAATATAAAGAAATCTTCATGAATTCCTAATGACAGCGTTAGACAAAGTTTTTAAAAAATTGTGACGTATTTCAGCAACGACTCTGGCCAACAAACTGTTCGACAATAACACCAAACCAACGGACTGCACCAGCCGGAGGGACCAGGCACCCCTCTACAAGTAGTCAAGCTTTACGGGAACAGCCAACCACAATGTACCTCCAGCTGCGAATACCATCGAAATATCTGTTTTTATGAATTATTGACTTTTAAGTTTATTTTTGTTATTCCTGTAATTATTCTTTTTATGCCGTTACTGCATCAAACCGTTTTCATTGCTCAAATTTAAAATGTTGAATTAACAACGTGAAATGCTTAAGATAGCAATCAAATATGTGGTATAGTAAAAAAATTAGGCGCAGATTACTAAAGTTCACACTTAACACGTTTTTAAGCGTTATACTGGAGAATCAGTAGATGTGATATTTTGCCTCGTCCTCATGTGTCAACGATGATGACAACTGTCACGAATTACGGATTCCCTGAGAAGTAGAATAAAGCCACTACACCAGTGACACTATTCTAACAATACAACGCCAAAACGTGACATAATACAAGGTTTTCATTCACATCACGGCAGTAAGCATACCCAGATGTATCGTGAACTGAACAGGAATGCTGTAGACCCAATCAGGAAACAACCTGTTACTGCCTTCCAGAGATCAAAGGAGCAAACACGCGGACATGCATCGACACTACTCGAGAGAGGTACGTGTGCGACTCTGTAACTTATCCACCGGCGTACGGAAGTATTTTTGCGTGATTATAAGCTAATCTAGTACAAATTTTGAGACAATGATGTGGGAGTATTGGCATGAAAACTTAATCGCTTACTAGTATAAGTAGTATTTACATGTGAGATGAGTTTCATATTCCTGCTACTCCAAGGAAGTGGAAACGTTTCTCTGAAAAGTGTGCACTGTGGCTTTCACCAGCAAGCAGAAACATTTCCAACCCAATTTAGAAAGTAACCATCTGAGATTATTTGTATACATTTACGTTGCGTTCTTTCTGGCTGTGATTTAGATGGACAACAGAAATCACCATGCTTTTTCCTATGGAATCAACAGGATCCAAATCTTTCTAAAATTTGCAGAGCTCTTTCGAATATGTACCTTCCTCACGCCTATCAGTTCATATTTATATATATCTGATATCAACGACAGATATGAATGTACATACCGTCAGGGAAGTATATGGTTTCGCAAGTCGTTTTAGGTCCATGTGAATGTCAAATAAGAGATAGGTTTCACCTTGACCGCTGTGTGTCCACAGATCGTTTTGAGACATTAAGCTATGGCATGTCTTACGTAGTGAAGTACCATCGCGTGTTTCGTTTCACATGACTTTTGCCTTGGTAACATGACAAAGATGTAGATGAACTTTTCGGTACCAGTATCTTAAGGTGTTATCAATAAATTCTGTGTAGACATTGCATCACAAAAAGAACACTATTTCCACGCTGACGAGAAAGAAGAACGTAAGATACTCACTCAGACGGGATTAATGGCTCATTACGGTCATGGTACTCACCTGCAATAGAAGAAAAGTAGTAAATAGTGGAAACAAAGAGTAAAGCAGGGTAAGCATGTTTAAAAGTTCTAAGCACCTTAAGTACATTACACCTTCTGCCTTTTTTAACTGTAACATGATATAACTTGAAAAACAGTAAGAGTAGATACAAATTATGAGTGAAAACGGTCGATGCAGGAGACCGTGAGCAGAATACGAGTGTCGACAATACGAATTGCGCCTTCAGAGTTCCAGACAGTGGAGTGAAATAACGAGTATGTTTCCAAAGCTCAAACTTGCCAGCGAGTAAAAAAAAAAATTAAATTAAATTAAAAAAATAAAAGGGAAGGTAAACAACTATGCTTATTAACGTTTAAATTCACTTCAGATAGAGTACAAAGTGCGACGTGGAAGCTGATGATAAAAATGGATCACCAGAGAACACAGAATATTATAGCGTGTCAGAGTAACTACATTGAATTACAATGACATTTCCCAGCAGTATAGTAATTTAGTAGTTCTGTACCACTATTTAGTATTTCATGTATCCACACTCGTCGCATTAAAGTAAAACAAATGTGGCAGAAATAAATCTGATAAACGAAAATGCGAGGTATTCCATTACAGGCAACGATTTCACAACATACATCAGCAGAATAAAACTTTCTGTACGCACTGTCACGTTTTTGTCCCCCTTAGATCTTCAACAGGAGGCGAAACTAGTGTTTACTGCAATAACGTGGACATATAATTTTAACAGTCTTCATCGGGTTTGTGTAGACGATAAAAACGCCTGAATACAATGTAATTTAACTGTTAACTTCGGCAGATGTCTGTGTCTCAAAATTAAACTACAGTAATTAAGAAAATTATTTTTTTAATGTGAAATACGGTATGTAGAGAGTTGTCAAGCTGCCTTTTGTTTTATCTAGTACAGTAAAATTCCTGGCAATATTCCGGGACGCCATAAGTCTGTGATCGTTGTGGCTTAACGGCTGAGTTACCATCACGTCGAACACCGACGAGGGTAAAATGCTGATATCCGCTTCGATAATAATAGAAATTATACTTGATCTGCCTTTGAAGTATCTTGAGAGGTTACAGTATACGTGGGAAACATTATAAAGATTATGATAAACATTATAAAGAGAGAATAACAAATTTACTCGCAAAACAAATTTACTCGCAGATGCCCGAGGGCACTCTTCGTTAAGCCTAATATTAAGACTGTTATCAGAACAGTAATTTCTGAGCTAAGGTAAGCCCAGATAAGGCGATATCAATGATAACAGTGCGACTGCAACTGCATTACCATACGATTAATGGCAGAGTTTCTGTTATCAAAGCCGTTGTAATCCAGGTGAAGGCAAAAGGGAGACGTCAATGGTACAAGCAAAATAACAGCGTCATCACCGAACAGACCCATGTTATGTTGACTGAAGAATCTATTTTTACACTGTTTTCTGTCGTAGCATGCGTTTACGTATGGAAGACACCAAGGAAGCCAACAGTACAGATTGTCTTCTTCCACTTGTGAAACACAGGGAGAATTCTGTAAGATCGAACGGTTGGTTGGTTGATTTGGGAGAGAGGACCAAACAGCGAGGTCATCGGTCCCATCGGATAAGGGAAGGATGGAAAAGGAAGTCGGCCGTGCCCTTTCAAAGGAACTATCCACGCATTTGCTTGAAGCGATGTAGGGAAATCACGGAAAATCTAAATCACGATGGCCGGACGGGGGTTAAGATCGAACGGTCGGAGGGTGAAACATACTTTTGGAATGAGGTGCTTTAAGCGACGTGAGGAAGGAACTGAGATTGGACACGTTCCTACATCTCATAAAAAGACTAAAAAATTTCTCAGTGATTCAGTGATCGGTCCCAGAGGACCGCGCGTTACCAACTAGCCTGCGTTTCACCTTCTGCCATACGACGTCATTTGGATCTGTTATGGAAGGACGTGGGATCGGCACTGTCTGCCTTCCAGACCTTGGAATTACTATTTCATTGAAATAGCTCCTGAAATGGCATCACGAGGCTGAATTCACCCCGTTCCAGCTTTCATCAAGGAAAAATCCCTGGTATTACCGGGAATTGAGCCCGGGTACTCCGCATAGCAATCAGACGTGCTTACTACTACTCCACCGCGTCATGAGAACAAGTGGTTATTACAGTAAAACTATTATAAAGTCTCCATTTCTGTACAGGTGTATGGGGGCGGACTTTGAGGATGAAAACCTGTTCGCTGTTTCGATCTCTCCCTGCCAGACATTTCTAAATTAACTTCCACAGAGCATCAAACAACAAAGTCGTCCCACAAATCAATCTACTTATGGGAATTGGTACGACTTCAGTGGCCTCCACAATTCCCAGGACCGAATATGATTTAGCAGCAATGGACCATGTTGTACACTGTTCACCATTAAAATTTGAACACCACTGACGATAAAAAATAACGAAATTTTGTTTATTGTGGGTATACAGTATATAGGAAGCATACGCGATTAAATTTGTATGTGATGTGGGGGTATAGCGCGAAATTTAGTACGCAGACCTGCAATCTCCGGCAGCAACAATGGCTCTAATCTGCCTGTGCATCTAGTCGACAATGACACACCGGTACGTCATTCCATGCTGTTCCAAATCTATTGCCGAGTTCATTAAACGTTGCGGCTGGCGAGCGGTGGTGTGCCAGTCTATCCAGTGGGTGCGAGACCTGGAGAACGTGCTGGCTAGAGCAACAGACGAGTACGCTTCGTATCGAAGTAGATCAGGACAGCACAGGCTACATGCGTTTTCTGGTTGAAAGATAACATAACGGAGACTCCGAACATGAGGGCACCGCCACCGGCGTCAACACGTCAGAAATGTAATGTTGCTGTCCAAATTAGCAGCAATGATAACTAATCATACTGGGCCCATGAGAAGATGATGAATGCAATATGGCAACGT
Organism: Schistocerca serialis cubense; assembly: GCF_023864345.2. NCBI lineage: Eukaryota > Metazoa > Arthropoda > Insecta > Orthoptera > Acrididae > Schistocerca > Schistocerca serialis. The sequence goes on from NC_064641.1 coordinate 500,191,675, forward strand.
TCGTTCTTCTTGGAGCTTCCGTACACGGATACGCCACGTCCACCGCGATGCTGTACGCAGAACCGAGATTCCTCTCAAAACACGTCGTGGTACCACTCTTGTGTCCCGTGTTATCGTTGGTCGGACCACTATCAGTACGCCTCTCTCTGTTGCTTCATCAAGGGGAGCCACAACAATGATCACTATGCTGACAGTCGGCAGTGCTGCAGCCGTTGTCACACTTTGCGTGTGAATACTTCTTTTATTGCAATGAAGTCCATTTCCCGACTTAAGGTATATGGCGTGGCTGTACGATCCTACACGGTTGAGCGAAAAACATGTCTCTATTTTAGGGCGCTAGTTGCGTGGCGGCGTTGAGATTGTGCATGTCCCTCCCTCTGTTCCATATTCGAGGTATGATAGACGTACGATCCCAACCAAGCGAGCAAACAATTGATAAATACACTCCTGGAAATTGAAATAAGAACACCGTGAATTCATTGTCCCAGGAAGGGGAAACTTTATTGACACATTCCTGGGGTCAGATACATCACATGATCACACTGACAGAACCACAGGCACATAGACACAGGCAACAGAGCATGCACAATGTCGGCACTAGTACAGTGTATATCCACCTTTCGCAGCAATGCAGGCTGCTATTCTCCCATGGAGACGATCGTAGAGATGCTGGATGTAGTCCTGTGGAACGGCTTGCCATGCCATTTCCTCCTGGCGCCTCAGTTTGACCAGCGTTCGTGCCGGACGTGCAGACCGCGTGAGACGACGCTTCATCCAGTCCCAAACATGCTCAATGGGGGACAGATCCGGAGATCTTGCTGGCCAGGGTAGTTGACTTACACCTTCTAGAGCACGTTGGGTGGCACGGGATACATGCGGACGTGCATTGTCCTGTTGGAACAGCAAGTTCCCTTGCCGGTCTAGGAATGGTAGAACGATGGGTTCGATGACGGTTTGGATGTACCGTGCACTATTCAGTGTCCCCTCGACGATCACCAGTGGTGTACGGCCAGTGTAGGAGATCGCTCCCCACACCATGATGCCGGGTGTTGGCCCTGTGTGCCTCGGTCGTATGCAGTCCTGATTGTGGCGCTCACCTGCACGGCGCCAAACACGCATACGACCATCATTGGCACCAAGGCAGAAGCGACTCTCATCGCTGAAGACGACACGTCTCCATTCGTCCCTCCATTCACGCCTGTCGCGACACCACTGGAGGCGGGCTGCACGGTGTTGGGGCGTGAGCGGAAGACGGCCTAACGGTGTGCGGGACCGTAGCCCAGCTTCATGGAGACGGTTGCGAATGGTCCTCGCCGATACCCTAGGAGCAACAGTGTCCCTAATTTGCTGGGAAGTGGCGGTGCGGTCCCCTACGGCACTGCGTAGGATCCTACGGTCTTGGCGTGCATCCGCGCGTCGCTGCGGTCCGGTCCCAGGTCGACGGGCACGTGCACCTTCCGCCGACCATTGGCGACAACATCGATGTACTGTGGAGACCTCACGCCCCACGTGTTGAGCAATTCGGCGGTACGTCCACCCGGCCTCCCGCATGCCCACTATACGCCCTCGCTCGAAGTCCGTCAACTGCACATACGGTTCACGTCCACACTGTCGCGGCATGCTACCAGTGTTAAAGACTGCGATGGAGCTCCGTATGCCACGGCAAACTGGCTGACACTGACTGCGGCGGTGCAGAAATGCTGCGCAGCTAGCGCCATTCGACGGCCAACACCGCGGTTCCTGGTGTGTCCGCTGTGCCGTGCGTGTGATCATTGCTTGTACAGCCCTCTCGCAGTGTCTGGAGCAAGTATGGTGGGTCTGACACACCGGTGTCAATGTGTTCTTTTTTCCATTTCCAGGAGTGTATCAGTCTAATGAGGCAACGATCCTCCCGCAGTTAATTTCCTACACGAGCTGCGTTTCTCCTTATACAAGACATGACAATTTCTCAGCAACGATCAACATTTAAAAGCGTTTTCTGAGTCAGAAACCGTTTGTATAATCTTCCTGCACATGCGGAATATACATGGCGTTACTCATGCTTACTTCGTGCGGTTGTGCTGAAAAGATAATCATTTGCATATCCAAGCATTTACGAGGGCGTGTAGAAAAGTGATGCCTCCGATTTTAGTATGTGAAAACTCTTAAAGCATTTTAAATAAAACAAACGGTATTAACATTCAACATCTCTATTCTTATCTACATATTTTCAGCTTTCTGCCACTAGAAGGCTCCGAACTGTCGTGTCTAACCTGGTGGTGTGTAACGTAACTATGTCGGTATGTGAGAAACAGCCAGCTATAACCGAGTTTAGAGTTCAAAAGAGTTCGTCCACACATGGAGCACCCTCTCCTCCAATACGATATCAGACACACAAAAACGCTGCGACATTTCCAACAATCAGGCGCCTTCCGTTCACTGTAAACCATCAACTTCCTTATGGTTCCCAGGAGACGCCAACCTATTTTCATCTGTTACCAAAACTTAAAGAAACCTTCAAGGACTTCACTTCGATAGTGATGAAGCTTTGCAAGTAGAGGTGAAGATGAGGCTCCGTCAACAAAGTAAAACATTCTACAGTGACGGCATCAAAAACTGGTTTCTCGCTGGAGAAATCGCCAGGATGATTATGATGACACATGAATAAATAGACAAGAAGAATAAAGATGCAGAATGTTAATAAAGTTTGTTTTATTTAAAAAGCTTTTTTCCACATAAAAAATTGGAGGCATTTCTTTTCAGCACGCCCTCACAGGACATTCACGTCAATCTGAAGTTTTCTGCTTGATGTCTTCGTGGTATTGTAATCGTATTGGTCAGCTATGTAAAAAGAATGAAGTGCCCTTTTCCTTGCCCAGCAAATGGAACAGTTTATTTCAAATGGATGGTGTAAAGTCTCACTGGTCACTGAAGTTTTCTGCTTGATGTCTTCGTGATATTGTAATCTTATTGGTCAGCTGTGTAAAAAGAATGAAATGCCCTTTTCCTTGCCCAGCAAATGGAAGTTTATTTCAAATGGATGGTGTAAAGTCTCACTGGTCACTTTTTACTTTGTATATGCACTAATCTCCAAAAGAAATCAGTGAAATGGTCCTATACCATATTAAGAAGTTATTCTTATTAGTTGCTTCGGACTGCTAGTTGGTATTGCATTTGCTGCGGAAAACAAATCCGAGGTGTAAAATAAACCAAGGAGGCATTTCCGTTCTGGACGCAGGCAGCTCCTCGGACAAAGGCAGCCGTGTTCCGCGGTCCAGCCACTTGACAGCGGACAGTGGGTCCGCCTGTCGGCTTTAACGGCTGCCACTGTGCGTCCGGGCGCAGAGCACAATGCCCGCCGCTCCAACAATTGGCACTGTATCAAAACACGGGGGCTGAGACCAGTCGCGCGCGCTCAGGGGCCCCGGAAACTTTTAATTAGATTGCGTCTCCGTCGTTCCAACTGTGCTTCACACAGCTAGTAGCTTGGCCATTTGCTTCCCCTCAGGAGTCCTACCAACATCAACGAAATTGGAGCACTGTTTCCGCTCCAGATGCTGCGGTCAGTTCTACAGAATATCAAAGTTTTACATTCCTGCAAAATGCTAAATATTCAACACTCATTTTAACTTGCTGAGTTACGAGCTTCGTCGTGTAATACGTAAAGCGTAACTTACTGAGAAGTGAGAAGAAAACTCATTTGTCATGTACCGTCTACGACGGCGCTCGTTTCTAGTCCTGATCTTTAGGCAACCCGTACTTACTGCAAGCGGTGCGAAGTTGCCTGCATCTCAGGCGTTGTTGTTAGGTAGGCCGGTCCGTCATGTCGGTACGTCAAGTGTATTTTTCTGTTTTATATTTTGTATGACACAATCACATGACCATTTCACAATGCTGTAACGGTTTCGATAATCCAGTGAGCTGTGACTGTAGATAGAAAGAAGAGAGAATAGAAGTTGATTCTTTTTCATCATCGCATTGATAATCACTTGACAGATTTTATAGGTTAACGATTCCTCGTCTCCTCTTCTGACACACAGACACTGAAAAAAGCAACGATTGATCCACGCGGTTACAGCATTGTCAAACTTATGTGATTGTCCTCTACAAAAAATAAATAATTAAAGTACACAACACTCAATCATGATGGACAGTGTCATTTTCTCCGATGTATTTTTTTTCTTCCTTTTAGAGACAGGTCATGTTTTGAGAAAGTGTCTCACAACCAATATCACTGAAAACGATATAATGTCGTGAACTATTGGATCCGACATCTCATTACGCACATATGGCTATGATATTTATACCACCTCTTGATGATGCAGTACAGCCTATATTTCCAAAAGTGTGTGACAGTTTTGGAAATTCACAATAATGTTATTCCCTTGTCTAAAGAAATAAACGTTACAGCGCTTGCACAGACGTCTGAACCGTGACGGAATAACAGTATAAGTCGGCTGCGATTCTTCGACCCTAAGCCAAAAAATACACACAGCTATTCTCTTTGTCCACTCTATGAATACAGTAATATGAAGCTTTATCTTTGCCTGTTTTTAAAACGTGTCAACAGAAGAAATTATGATTGCCAGCTGTCAATTTTCTGGGGCTCTCTACATATATCTGAGTGAAGAATTTACTTCTCAGACACACTGAGGCTGAACTGGTCGGCAATATCCCAATAAAAAAAAAACATTTTTTATTCCAATAATTAAAGTGACTAATCTCTTCGAAAGATTCCGTGAATGACAAAAATCCAAGTCGCTCCATAGTTATGTCCTACGTCAATCCATAATTCCTATCCCCATGCCACCTCCTGATTGGATAGTCAGTTGTGCCGTTCCATCGAATCTTCGAATCAATAACATCGAGGCACAGCTAACAGTGACATCTGAAACCTCTCTCTAACTTTTGCTACGATTTTCACGATGTATATGGGTAAGTTGCCAATCAGACGGTTTGTCAAGGCTGCGCGACGCGCGGTAATCTTTCAACAGGATGTTATTAACTTTTATTAATTTTTCCCCTGCGGTCGGTAGGAGACGTTCACTGGGTTAGTGCCAACTCGATAAATTCCACAGAGGAAAACGCATTACTGCGTACTGCTTTTGACCCAATTACTTTCGTGATTGACTTTGGGGGAAAAACAAGTCGCAGTAGCCCACAAGAGATTGTATATTACAACTTGCCGCACTTATTACACTATATCTCACAAAGTTATGATACAAATCTCTAGTGCAGTTGAGATCGTTAGCATCTACCTACCTTCTTGTTTTATACAAACGTCAACGCGATTTCACGAAAGGAAAAGCTGTGATCATGTAATGAATGCCCTTCCAGGCAAAAGTGTTATCTTTTCCTGCTTGTCCGTCAGAACGATTGTCTCTAAGGTATCTTTTTTTTCTTTTTGAATTGTAGCGGAATGCTAGCCAATAATCATTACACGCACATATTTTTTGTTCCTGTCTAAAACGACATAAAAAAATAAAAATCAGAGCTCTTAATAAGTGAGTAAGTAATTTCAATAGGTTTTTACAATATATTTTATGTCCATCTTACAGCGTGACACCGCTAACAGGCAACAAATCCAGGTTTTAACACGTCTGAAGATGAGCTTTGCACAACGGAAGAAGGTCGTAGAAAATTACAACTAACAAATTTGTCGCTGATTGCGACTTTTAAGTTAAATTCTTCGATACACTGAAATTACACGCGATCCTTCCACGTATTTGTGTGTCGTCGTATATTTTGCATCACACTCCTTCCCTTTGTCCCGTAAAGGTTTCACATAAACTGTCACTGTCTCGTGTTCTCTCCACACACACGTTACAGAATGAGCCGCCTCGCTCTGTCCAAAAGTACTACTCCTCATTGCGGACAGTTCACGAATGAATACTTGGAGGAAAGTGCAGCTACAAACGGTAATTTCTACTAAATTAAATATAAAACGCATACAATAAAAAGTATATTAAATTACCTTTACAAATTATGATAAAGTAAGATAAAGAGGAACTAAATATTAGAACAGAAATGTGGACAGCTGATTGATAAACTTAAAATGAAAGTAGGAGTAAATTCCTAACACACTGAAATTTCCAACCGAAAAGTTCACGTTGGAGAGCAGGAAATATACAAAACTTTAATATGTTTTACGCACCGTGCTCAAATTGGACACTCGCATTGATGCCAGTGCAATATATTTCAATCGAGACTGCGCCCGCAGTAAGAGGAGAAGCGTTATATGGGGTATAACACGCCTCGAGGAATCCATATGGCCCCTGTGATACCGGGATAATAAGAGCTGGGCCTCAGTGGAATAGACAGTATGATACTCTCTATCATCTTGTTTCTCTCCTACAAGACAACATCGCTCGTGAATATGACAACGACCTGCGCAAGGTATGTTCTGCTAGAGATCACATCGTCAGTGTCAGTCGCACGTCTCCCGCAAATTCGAATCTCAACTACCTGATGTATACCCCATCATTACCATGTAAATCTTGCCCTAGTGCCGCATCTCCATCACCACGCCCCACCGTCCTTGCATCTCCATACACTATACTTCCACTACCAGGGTAATTTCATCTGGGTTCCCCCCATAAGGCTACGATTTTTTTCCTGAGATCTATCCTTCCTTTCCCTTTTTCAGATTAAGTCTACAATCGAAACTGTTATTGCTTAACTGCAGTTGTATGTATCTCCTACGCTGATATTCCCTTTCCTAAAAGGAGGAGTGTTTTATTTAATAGGTATTTGATGACCTCCAATCGCGAGAGTTACTGTTCAGCAAAAATGTAAGTTTGTTCTTATAATCTGACGCGTGCCATAATCGCATTAAGAAACCTCATTAAAAAGCTCCTGGAAAGTCAAAACTGGGACCCTAGATTTAGCATCCTGACTGCAGTAAAATGTTCTGCCGCTCAGACGTTGCTAGCAGAACAACTAAACATGAAACGTTAATCCACGGAAGATATGATTTGTAGATCAGTGCACGCGTTAAGAACTACAACTGCCTACTGAGAACCACCACAGTATTCTTTCCAGTAATATTACCGGAACTGCGCCTCGTAGAACAAATATTTCTATCTGGCAGATTTAACAATAACTGCAAAAGCTCTAGCCTAGAAGAAACTCCAGGAATTTAGTCTAACATGAACACAAAAGAAGTACTGGCTTTCACAATATAATCTCGGCTGTTCCTTTTTTAAAAAAGGAAAATACATGCTGGCAGGTTTTGCGGTGCTTTTTGTGGCCTGGAAGTCATTCTACACCTCCACAGCATCCACGTCAATTTCATTCCCCCGAACGCGATGCTACGTGGGGGCACGGACTATTTTGCAGTACACATGCAACATATTTTTACAAAACTTTTAATAAACTGAACTTTTCCCATCTTCCGCTCTTCTCCATCACTCACAAGGGAAACTCTCCATCACAACCCCCTCAGATTTAGTGGTAAGATGGCCCAGTGGATAGCCCGTCAAAAACTGAACACAGATCAAGCATGAAAACAGGAAGAAGGTGTACTGAACTGTGAAAACAAAAGCAAAACGGTCCAAGAAGAGGAAGTGCACAATACAGCAGCCTGAGAGAGCACCGGCGTCGTGGTTAAGCGGCCATGATATTGGACTGCCAAACGGACAAGTCGTGTTCAAAGCTTCCTCGTGCCTTTAGTTAGTTTTTTTTTCTGTCCGTCCCGTCATTTAAATGTTTGTTCTCTTTCTGTAGTCTTGGCACTTGTCATACTATACACTGGTTATAGAATATGAGTCATGTGCTAAGAATACGTTACCGTCGCATGTAAATGTCATGACTAGTGTAGGCGAGAAACCACATAAATGTCTCACAGAAATGAAAACAACAAATAAACGGTTGTGAACTATGTTACAACAAACGAATTCAAGAGTCAAAACGTCCAAAACGGATCGGAACTTTAAAAACGTTAAAAACATACGTTTTGACAGAGCACAGAGAAACTACGTGTTTTTGAAATTGTTGCGTTCATTTGTTGCAGCTTATGCGACAAACTATTTTTTATCATTTCTTTGGCAGTGATAACATTCATACGAACACCTAAATCGGGCAAGGAGGTCATCAAACGTTTGCTGTTTCCGTTCGAAGGTCACTTCCTTTCGGCTGCTAATAGAATAGTTGCGCAGAAACAGCTGTCATTATAGGTCCTTACCCTACACCCCGTTGTTGCAAACGGACGTTACACCACGACACGGATAGAAATTGGAATAAAACGAACAGCGGGGGGGGGGGGGGGGGGGGGGGGGGGGGGGGGGGGGGGGGGGGAAATGGCACGAGGGAAGTACACGGCTCGCCCACTTGTCACTCCAACGCCGTAGCCACTTAACCACGACGCCGTTTTCCACCGCTGCTGCTCTATATTGCACTTACGTTCTTGGACTGTTCATTGTTTGTTTTGTTTTATTTTTCGCAGTCCAGTACACCTTCTTCGTGTTTTCATGCTTGACCGTGTTCAGTTTTTGACGGGCTGTTCACTGGGGTCCTCTTATCACTAAATCTGTGTGTGTGTGCGTGGGGCGTGGGGGAGGGGGCAGGGGGGCAGGGGGGGGGGGGAGCTTCCCTTGTCAGCAACTACATAACATTCATTATCTTCGCATGGACCTGTTTGTGTGTGTGTGTGGGGGGGGGGGGGGGGGGGGGATAAACAGTCGTATATACAGGGACCATTACACCTACCACCTACATCCAGTCTCTTAATAATTCCCAACACACATCTCAATCTCCTTTTTCAAATCGCTTCCTCTCCAATCTCAGTTGCATCTAAAGTCTCCTCCTCCGAAATGTTGCCACGCGCACGCAGCATTACCGTCCTTACACATCTAAAGACCACACCCATCACCGTATAACCAGGATTAAGATAACTGCTTTTTCATAGAAATCTATTTTTATATACTGAATTGTTTTAGTCAAGAGTGAAGAGCGGCAACGTGGTATTTTTCAGTCCACTTCACCCCAGCCTCCCTTTCTAATGCAAAATGCCTAGTCCCAGCTAAAATCTTCATATAAAAAGAAAGAAAAAGAAAATAATCAGAACTGGTGCAGCGAAAAATACCAAAGTGTGTTGCGTACTCTGACTTCATATATATTTCACTTACTAGTCTGCAACTCGTAATCTAGTGATTAGCGGTCCTGCCTCTAGGTCAGGGTGCCTCGAGATGACTGGTTGTTTGTGTTGTCCTCATCATTTCATCATCATTCATGAAAGTGGCGAGATTGGACTGAGCAAAGGTTGGGAATTTGTACGGCCGCTGATAACCGCGCAGTTGACCGCCCCACAAACCCATCATCATCATCATCATCGTCGTTGTCGTCGTCGTCGTCGTCATTTTAACAGCTGAATGGGTCAATCAGGAGAGCTCAGTGAATTCGAAAGTGAACTAGTCACCGGATGTCACTCGAGTAACAAATCACGTCAGGGTCATTTCAACACTTTTAAAAATGCCCAGGTCGATTGTTGGTGATGTGATTGTGATGAGAAAACGCGAAAAAACACCCACAGCTAAACCACGACAAGCTGACCGTATGTACGTACCTACTGACCGGGACTATCGAGCAGGGCGAAGGGTTGTTGTAAGAAACTTCATGCATCAACGGAAGGAATCACCAGCGAGTTCCACAGTGTTACCGGAAGTCCAACTAGCATCATGACTGTGTGCAGGGACTTAAAAAGTCGATACAGATAATTTAGTAATCGTTTGGCCACTAACATTTGTGTTTACTACTTTATTCATCTTCAGCAACTGTATTTGTATTTAATGAAATAATCAGGGACCAATTGTACAAAAGAAACACTTATTTCCTTAACCAGCTCCTAGCACCTGCTGTCTTTCATCAGAAGGCTGTATAGAAAAATATGCCACAAATAAGTAATAATGGTCGAGCATCCCTTCGTATGCCACACGGTTTTGTAATCAGCGCTAAGCGACGCATGAGGTGATGTAAAGAGCGACGCCAGTGGGCAGTGTATGACTACCGAGTGATAGGTAGTTGCTATGTCCTCTTGCTATGTCCTGTATCAACCCCATAGAAGGATTTGGGTTTGGCGAATGCCTGCCAGAACACTACGTGTCCTCATGTGTAGCGCTCGATCTCTATAGTTTTCTGACCAAGAAAAAGTTTATTTCAAGGAAATTTGACCAAAGAAGCTCCAAAATGAAAGGACTCTAAAAATGTCTGTACATGTGGCAAAGCCCCTGTGACACTGTTGAAACTGGGGTTAAGTTCCCAATTGCTTGATTTTTATGAATTTTTAGTACCTAATGTTGACAACCTATGAAAGTCTCATGGCTGCTTTGCTTTTGTCCATATTGATAATTTAGTAGCCTTTTGCCACTAACATTTGTGTTTACTATTTTATTCATCTTCGGCAACTGTATTTGTATTTACTGAAATAATCAGCAACCAATTGTACGAAAGAAACACCTATTTCCTTAACCAGCTTCTAGCACCTGCTGCCTTTCTTCAGAAAGCGGTACACAAAAATATGCCACAAATAAGTAGAAGTTAGATAAGAATATTAAAGTTTCAGAATGAAACGTTTAAAAATTTCAAAAATTCAAAGTTAAAAAATTGTACTTTTTATAACTAGCATATTTATAACTACGTATTTATGCATGTAGCATATTGACGTGGTCCTAAAAAAATAAGAACCATATGTAAAACAATACAATTAATGTATTCGTTATTTTAGTACATATTGTTCTTGTATATTTTTACGACCACAGCAATATACTGCACGCATATTATTTTCGACACATACAAATAATGCGATAATTATAAATATGTACCATTTTTTATCTTTAAATTTTTAAATTTTTCGGTCTTAAATTTTAATATTCTTACCTAACTACTACTTATTTCTGGTATATTTTTCTGTACAGCCTTCTGAAGAAGGGCACTAGATGTTTGAAGACAGTTAAGGAAATAAATATTTCTTTTGTGCAAATGGTTGTTGATTATTTCAATAAATTTGTCTTTAGAGTGAAGTAATGGAATTTGCTGCAGTATTTCTGTATGGGCCCTTACCAAGAACTTCAGGAAATGTTATGTGTATTTGCACAGAATTTTTGTAGAAGTGGAAAGCATGTAAAATGTATCTAATTATATCCTTTGCGAAAGGCAGTATGGGCTACCTTCTTTCATAAAAGATCCAAAAAAGACAACCAATGTAATGCACTCTGAACATCTGGCAATGGATCTTGGTGTGGCTACCAGAACACTACTGTTCAGGGTAAGAGCTACAGCCATGAACATTCTTTCCCAGTTGCTGCAATGGAAGTTGTAAAATCTATATACAGGTATTGGTGACAAAAGGTTGCTAGAGAAGTGTTTACATGACATAATTCAAAACCGAATTCAGAATTTTAGGAACTATAAATGGGGAGAATACCAAAACCTGTTCTGGCAGGTCTAAATACTTCGAAAAAAAGGTGTGTTGGTTGTTCTGCTATATTTCAATAACGGTGCAGCGTCAAGGAATAAGATTTTAGAACTGATTGGAGTGCCTGATGCACTAAATATACAAAGAGCTTTAATTGCCATTAACGGTACGAAATGCTTTGAAGCAGCGAAATAAGTATTGGTAGCCGGCGAAGACGGAAGAATAAGAAGAATTCTGAAAAACAAAAGGGAGGTAGAAGAACATAAGAGACAAGATGAATATAGACCTGGGTTGCGATAGTGTTATGCGTTTAGAAAGAGAAAAAAGTTTTAACTTTAACATGAATTTCCCAAATTTCCATTTATGTTTTGGTACACATTAGTTGATAGTTATTAAAGATAATTGAAATTTTGAATACTACCTTAAAACGTACGTAACTGAAAAGAAGACTGTTCTTATGACTTACATTTTTAGCCTGACGATTTTTTAAGAAAAACTGAGCTAAATAGCGAAATTTTTTATAACATAATTTATAATGTGAACACCTTTTTAAAGATCCACTTTAATAATGTCCAGAACGATAATCACGTTTCTACGTGATTTTATTTCGAGATATATGTACCTACACTGCATAAATTTTAGGAATTGAAATTACTACTTCTTTAAATTTTTTAGCACTGTCACTACGGCTAATTAATATTGCGATTTTTTACTACAGTAAAATACACGTACTATAACCGAATCCAAACATATACTGAGAAACACCAGTTTTTCAGAACTAAAATACCGGTATCTGTTTTAAGCGGTCGGTTTTTGCCATCGCTACTCCAGATCCCAGCGTCCGATATCACCATCTTCTCTGATTCACCTCACTGAAAGTCAGAGTTTAAGCTGTTGTAAAGGCGAAAGGTGGCCATATTTCATGTCAATGTCCATTAATAGGTGTCCCAATACATTTGATCAGATTGTGTATTTTTAAGATCTGCAAAAGATTTCAGCAAAAGATGCTGAATATCGAGAATAGGAAAAATGCTGCTAGACGCAGCTTTATGACGGCTGTACGATGTGCGCGTCTATTTTAGGAAGGCATGTGAGCGAAAGAAGAGCAAGGCGCGGCGCGGGCTAGGGAGCGGCCGGCGGTGGCCGTGACAGGCCCTGACAATGTGTGCCCCGCTGACAATGGCCAGCTGGCGCCGACGTGCGCCGCCGGCTCCCCCACCTGCAATTACGCTGATGAACCGGAACGCGCCACCTATACTTCCACGCCGACTTCTTTCTCACGCTTACGGTGACGCTGCTTCACTAAACAAACACAGCAGCGCGTGCGTAATGCAAAAACAAGCACGCGCGAGAAAGGCACTGCAAGGGCAAAGGCTACACAAGGAGATCCGTGTACGCATGTTTTCGACAGTAGTGACGAAGTGGAACGCTAATGGAATTTTACTCCTTCCATCTCCATAGTGACCCGCCAATTTTTACGACGGGTGGTCAATAAGTAACGCAATACTTTTTTTCTCGGCCTATTTCGCTTGAAAAAATACAGAATTTGTTGTAGGACATAATGGAATATTGCCGCTTTAGCAACTACAGTTTCATTAAGTTCTGCTAGGTGGCGGTGCTATATGTATGTTGTGCAGTTGTAGCTTGGTAAAGTTTTCAGACTTTCGCCACCCTGTACTACAAATTTAAGATATTTCCTTATTACACTTTTAAATGATGCCATTCTCTTTTTATGTACTGCAGTCTTCTCTGAAACTATGAACATTACTCTGGAAAATTAAGATTGTCTCAGAATATGTTCCAAGGTACAATATGGTCATGTACCTAGGTACAAATATCCGATTGAAATTTAAAACCGATGGACTCGAGAAAATGTGGTTAATGCTGTATTTAATAGTCTAACTGTTAGATTGTTATTCTAAGTACGAAGCAAAAATATTGTGGGTTTCTACGCACACTATCCTCTATGTTACAACACATTGCCCTGTTAATAAAGCATGTATAATTTATTGCTGTTAATATGACTATCATCCGGATTTTTCGTTCGTTTAAAGTTTAGTGAAACAACTCGCTGCTAAACTGGACGTTAGTGTCGGCAGTGCCGACTCACACGACCGCGGTGCGTACCCGTTGGGTTCCTCACCGTCTAACATTAAGACCATAAAGAGCAGCGAAGGACCATCCGTGCGGAATTGCTTGCGCGTTACGAGGCAGATCGTGACAATCTTTTGTCGACCATCGTCGTAGGCGGCGAAACATGGGTTCATCACTTCGAACCGGCGGCAAAACGACACACCGATCTTTCCTCCGAAGAAAACGTTTAAATCCGCTGGCTCAGCCGGTAAAGTCATGGCTGCGGTCTTCTGGACTCTGAAGGGGTGATTCTGTTTGGTGTCATCCCTCATGGTGCAACGATCAACTCTGAAGTGTATTTTGCTATCCTCAGGAAATTGAAGACACGACTTCAGTGTGTACGTCTCCATAAAACTGTAAGAGAACTTCTCCGTAACACATGGCCTCACACAAGTCTGCCTACCCGAGAGCAGCTCATAAAAGTTCATTGGGCTGTTGTTCGTCACCCACTTAAGCCCGGATCTCGTACCTCCCGACTTCCATCTGCCTGGCACAATAAAGCATGCACGGCCCGCGAAGCAGTACGTGGATGATGGGGAGGTTATTGATGCAGCAAGACGCTGGCTGCGACGTCGACCAGTAGAGTATTACGATAAGGACATACACGCTCTCTCCGAATGGTGACATACAGCCGTCACATTGAAAAATAGGTTTTGTACCCAAAAGAGTGGGAAATAATATGGTGTACTGGGATCCTGAATAAAATCAACCTGCTGTCAGAAAAAAAGTGTTGCATTACTTATTGAATGCCCCCCGTAAATTCGAGAGGTTGTTTTTTCAAGAATCACTTTTGGGTGGCCCTCAATTAAATTTCTGCGTTCTACGTTTCGCAGCCATAGATAATCTTCATAATTTCTTCTGAAATTAAAACCGAACACTGATAATATGGTCCCCGTGAAACAGAATGATCTCATTCACTCAGCCGCAGGTAGGACAGGTGGCAAACTCTGTTTCGTTGGCATACTGTAAAATGCAGTTAGTCTAGAAAGAGGTCCGCTTACAAAATCCTTGCGTTTCATATTTTCGAATTTGTTCCAGTGTGTGGGATCCATACCAAATAGGACCAGCATAGGTTATTGAAAGCATCTAAAGAAGAGAGAGTAATGGTTAAAGGTTTTTTCGACTCACGGGAGAGCATCAGGAGTATGTCGAAAAACGCAAATTATTCCGCGAAAGCCTCCTTACAAAATTTCAAGAACCAGCAGTACGTGAATACGCTAGAAATATTCCTTATTCCCCTACGTATCATTCAAGTACAGACAATGAAAACAAAATTACAGTAATTACAGCACTGACTGAGTAGTCATTCTCAGCGCGCTCCACGTGCGACTTATAGGTGAAGAAATCCGAACACGTGGTACCATGCTAAATACCATCTGCCACGCATTTCACAGTGGTTTGCAATGTATGCACGTAGATGTATAAATACATAGAAAGAAAGGCATGTAACAGCACTTCTAACGCGGCGACGCGAGCGATAAAACGCGCGCTTTACGCAGCCGACCAGACGACCGGCACTGTCGTTCAAGCTGTGGTCGAACCGAACCGGTCAATACATCTGAACCACGGACACTGCTACTACCTTTGAGTGACACTTGGAAGCCTAATCGACTTCGCAGCGTAAGTGCTATCGCCAGATACTTATTTTGCACGTCTAGTATTACTTTATTCTTATGCACATCAATTTGTTTCCCTGTGTCACTAAAGGTCATCTGGTGACTACATTTCATTAAGACGATATTGCAGTGCCTTGTTAAGAAGAACGACGTATTCCTTCGGATATGCATGCATGATCACAGGAACAGGCAGTGCGACCACTATAGCCCTTATGAAATGTATTCACACTCGCGAATACGGACAACCTTCAACTGTATAAAAGAAAATTGTGCTGGACTGGGACTCGAACCCGGATTTCCTGCTTTACGCGAGTGCTCACCTTAACCGCTTTGGCTATCAGTGCGGCTAGACCCAAACTTCCATACGTCATCTTTTCTGCGTCACAACATTATGTGAAGCCGTACAGGGGAGACAAATACGGCATTGTAGTGCCTGTGTTGTTAAAAGAACGATGCAACGTTTCGAAGGAACAGGCACTACGGTGACTACAGTCGTCATGAAATACGTATATGAAATGTATTTGCAGTTGCGAATACGGGCAACGATCGGCTGTGTAACCGTGAGTCGTGCACGGATAGCCAAAGCGGCTAACCTGATTGCTCGCGTAAAGCGGGAAATGCGGATTCAAGTCGCGGTTCGGCACAAACTTCCACTGTCATCATTCCTTTATACAGCTTTATACAGTCCCGTCTCATCGCCGTTTCGCAAGATACTATCTGCATGTGAAAGCATTTCCTGCAGTCCCTTTCCAGGCCTCAGTACTTTCTGTTACTGATACCTGTCTACAGCAATACTACCTCGTGATGGAACTCTTTATACAGGGCTGATTAAATGTTTTATTTTTACTTTCCTCTCCTGAATTAGCATTTCTTCACACACTTTTAGGTTTTTAAATTAAGATGCGGAGTATAATAAAAGCCCCAGTCTCCATGTGGGCTAGAAGGAAACTATACTGCCGCAATAATATGCAAAAACCTCACGGACTGTGTTCAGTGGCACCAGGGCATAATATGTGCATATTGAGGGGTTACATAGCAATTTGTCGCCGTCATCGGCGATCAGATGGCGTTCAGGAGGCGTTCAGGAGGCCTCTCCGAGTCCCTTGTTTTCACTCTGCAGGCAGAAACTGTGCAGAGTTTAGAGGTAAACAGCATCTGCAACATTCATTCTCGGGTACAACCATCTCCCGCCGACAAGTACGTACTGTTGAAAAACTGCATCCATTTGAACAGGATCGCATTGTGGGTCTGCGGGACGCTGGATGGACGTATTCACGAATTTCTGCTCGCGCTGGGCACAGTGAATCGGCGGGTCGCTGTTTTCAGTGGTGGTCCGTGGAACACTCCCACACCCAAAGACCAGGTTCTGGACGTCTGCGTAGTACAGACATATGTCAGTACCGACGCACTGCGCGAACAGCGGTGGCCAACCGATCATCAGCTAGTGGCGGAGTCCGAGCAAATGTTGCACCTGCGGGAGCTGCTCGCAGCAGAACTATGATCACTTGTACCTCTGGACAGGCCAACTCTGACATCACGACACCGTCACTACGTAAAGGAGTCGACTGGAGAGTGAAACGACACTCTGATGTCTTCAGTGATGAGAGTGGGCTCCGTCTGCATGCGAGTAACGGAAGTACACGTGTACGGCGAGGCCTGGGAGTGCGGCCTGCTCCAGTGTGTGTACCCCCACAACACACAAGTTCCATGTTCCATCCCGGGCTTCATGGTGTGGAGGCTATCAGTTACAACTCTGTCACATTTGGTGTTTCTGCAGGGCAAAGTGATCAGTGGTCGCTACACTGCACAAGTTGTTACCCTCTTGCTACTGCCAGTTCTTCGACAGGAAGGTGATGTCCCTTACAGCACGACAATGCACGTCCTCGTACGGATGCTGCGTCGCAACGTGTTCTTCGTGGTCCACAACAACTGTCCTGACCAGCAAGTCCATCAGATCTCTCGCCAACTGAACACGTGTGGGATATGAACTACATTCGCAGTAGCTAACATGAACCACCTCCAACTGTATAATGGAATGACGACAATGAATTCGTGTTCGTATGGGATATGCTGAAGTGGGAAATTACTCGTTCTCCAGAGCCTGAAAGAACCACTGCAGAATTCCACGCAACACTGAAAGATGCTTGGAGCATTCTATTGCAGGATATTATTCGGCACCTTTAAGATCGTTTGCATGCGACACTACACGCTTGCGCTGCCGCCAGTCGGGTGCAATGTGTGTTGATGTCAACGTTTTGGGCACCCTCTACGGTGACATGCGTGCCTTTTTTTGGTCTGAATTTGATATCGTATACTCCTAAAGGATGAACTACCTGTCACTCACTCGACAATAAAATGACCTTCTCCTGGAGTGTGTTGCATCTTTTTCCGGGCAGTGCAGTTTCTTCTTCTTCTTCTTCCTGTTCCTCTGTAATACATTACTAATAAATTTTATTCTCACATAAGATATCCTCTATGCCCACAAACCCATGCGGAAGTGCATAATCCCGAAGGCTATTACCTTAACTGACTTTGAGAAGATTAACAACGAAAGCAAGAAGGGAGAGAAGTATGTAACATCTTGTCGAAGATGAGCTCATTACAGACATAGAACAAGATCGTATAGGACAAGGACGGTGCGGGAAATAGAACCTTGTGCGTTTGAAAGGAACCATGCGCGCGTTCGCGTTAACAACCAAAGGAATAGTTTTCTCAGGTTTAGTTTTTAGTTGGAAATGAATTTTTGCAGCGCCGCATAATCTACGAGTCTATATAACGTGTATAAAAGTATACATACCGGAACCAAGATACGTGCGCTCTGATTGCTGTCTCGCCATCGTTTCTGGAAGGGCGCCACAGCATACCTTCGCAGCGCACTCCAGCTACAACTTGTGTAAACACAGGCAGACGGCTGCGTGGCCCTATCGGCTTCAAACGAATGCAATGAAAGATGCAGCGGGCATCGACCGCGTGGCTCGGAGCCAAGGTCCCCAGAAGGGGAACAGCGGCATTATGGATCAGCCGGGGTGACACAGCAGACAATGGAGGGTAAGGTCATAGTGGCGTCGGCACCGGCTAAGCCACTCAAGCAGTACACCGTTGCGGTGCGGTGCCGTCGACAGCTGTCTATCTGGGCCGTTCGCGGTTCCAAATACGCCAAATGAAACGCAAAATACGCACCAAAACATGTATTACGTTGTCAACACTCTGTCAACAAGCAAAATAACGCAAAAGATAAATCCAGATAGTTTGATAGGAACTTTATCTCCACCCCTAAATCAGGTAGTGCGCAAACACTTGTTTGCGCGTATCTCTCTAAACAAACCAACGAGGGACACTACGAATTGCCCCTATACGTCTTCACACTCATAAGGTGCCCGAATTGTCATGTCCGGGACGGTTGCGTTAATGATACAAACAGAAAAATGTATTTTACTCATCTCGTAGAGGGGACGCAAAATAATTGCAGAGGAATACATTCGTCCTTTTTATGGATACCAGATCATAAAAGAATAATTTTTAATGAACAGGTTGAATGTTTTGCCAAAAGGCGCTTCAGCTAAAGCAATTCCGCTAAATAAAGCTATGTCACAATCTGGTCTTTCATCGTGAATGAACAACGAAGCTTGAAAACGCTGGGAGCAGACTGCAAGTACTCTTGTGGTATCAAAGGCAATTGGTATGCCACCAACCAGGCGGCATTTCCTCTGAAACGTTGGTGCTTCGACCACAAGAGTTGCACACATCTTGTCACAAGCATATCAAGAATTATACTCAATCAACGAAGCAATAAGATGTCACATTTCCTTCTGGTTAACCCAAAATGTTATTCAGAAACCATGTACACGTAGATACGAATTTACACAAATTTATCAGAGCTTGTCAACTTAGCTTTTCGCTGATTTCGTACTCTCAATATGCTGCTTAATTTATTACAGACGTAATTATAGGCTACAAATCTTTAAAATTAAATGTGAGTTGTCGAGATAATTTTATGATATTTATATGTATAGTGTACATATCTTACGTACATAATACAATATATTATAACTGTTTTTGTTTAATGATGCATTGTGTCGTAAGTATGGTTGTATGGCGTAATAATAACCAAATGAAAAATAAGGAGGAAAAACATACTGTTATGGTAGTTCGGGTCATGTTCTGTTTTAAAAGCATATATGCTCCAGGAGTGTGCGACAGAAGAAACGTAAACAACTGCATATTGTGAGCCATCCAAGAAATTCTATGGTAATGGTGCAGTGACAATAATGCTGAACAATACATACAGGCAGGAAACCAATATACATAAAAATCAACTCGAAAATGTTAGCTCATTTATAAGATAAACAGGTGCAGAATAAAAACAAAAACTTACAAAACATATTAAGCAGAATTTAACAGTGGAAACAGGTATTTCCTCAAGAAGTTCCCTGAAGCAATGCTATTTTGATGGATACTAAGTGCACACTGCACCGAAAGATAAGACAGAAGAGTTGAGATCCAGAAGAATGCAATGCTCATCTGTGATTATACTTATCGACGTCTCAACTTAGACACGGGTGATGCATAGTCATCCACACTTTACAACTTCCGCGTTCAGTCTATCTTAAAAACTTGCGATTTATCGACGTGTAGTGTAGGTTGTCTGTCTTACAAGTATCCTGAGTGTGAGGTCGTAAGTTCACTCTTTAGTAAGGCTCATTTTAAAGTGTTGTGTTAACAATAATGACAAAAAAAATTAGCTGCTAATCAGTCACCATGTGCATCAGGAGGGCGACTGAAAATGAGTGTCCTGGAGGTAAAGAGATGTATGTATTGCACTTCACAAAACGGACATGGTCGACATTCAAGAAATATTCAAACAAACCATTAACTTGCACCACGAACACAGAATGAAAAATGGCGGCCGGCCGCGGTGGCTGTGCGGTTCTAGGCGCTCCAGTCCGGAGCCGCGTTGCTTCTACGGTCGCAGGTTCGAATCCTGCTTAGGGCATGGGTGTGTGTGATGTCCTTGGGTTAGTTAGGTTTAAGTAGTTCTAAGTTCTAGGGGACTGATGACCGCAGCAGTTGAGTCCCATAGTGCTCAGAGCCATTTGAACCATTTTTTTTTGAAAAATGGCGCGTCAGTGACAACAAAGGTTCGCACCATCAAGGTCGAATGCGAACTCCTTGGGAGTTACAAACCGAGCAAGACGTTCAGCTACGTATCCTCTCCACCCTTAAAGAACTCATACAGAATCATATTGGTGTATCGGGGTGATGAGGACTGATGGAATGTGACGGCATGCAACCGAACGGGGAACAGCTTGTCATGGAACTTATCGTGAAACTGGCCATCCTTTAAGGCGTAGCTGCAGATAGTGCGATATTATGTTTTATAGGTATGAAAAAAAAGGAACATCTGAGGGATGAATTTGTCCAGTGGTTCGAGGTGGTATGAACTGCAATGTCACACTCCTTTCCAGGAGCAATAGCTTGCTCTAAAGGAGTGTAATTTTTATTCGCAGACCAGGAATCAAGCAAAAGCCAAATTACCGTCCGGACTTACTCGAAATCTGTTTATAACTGTTTTTTATTACGCTGCGTATAATCTTCTATGTACGTAGTTATGTTTAGTACCCGCTTCTTGGACAACGATAATCCTTTACTAAATTTTACTGGAGACGGAATTTGGGGCTCCCTGTCCGACACTGATGATGAACTACATGGCTTGACTCTTGTTTCTATATCACTTTCACTTGTGACGTAAGTATCATCATCACTGTACTCCCCATCTACATTGTCCGCACAGTGGAGGTTCCCTTATTGGCGAGGTATTCGTCTTCGTGGACGACAATTCGCGCCCCCATCGTGCACATTTTGTGAATGACTTACTTCACGATAACGACATCGCTCGACTAGAGTGGCCAGCATGTTCTCCACCACTCTGAGGGATCTACGCCGAATCGCCGTTGAGGAGCGGGACAATCTGGATCAACAGTACCTTGATGAACTTATGGATAGTATGCCTAGTATGCCACGACGAATATAACAGCTATCTGGACCACCACCTCTGAAGGTCTCTCTGTATGGTGGTACAACATGCAATGTGTGGTTTTCATGAGCAATAAAAATAGCGTAAATGGCGTTTATGTTGATCTCCGTTCCAATTTTCTGTACAGGTTGCGGAACTCTCGGAACCGAAGTGATGCAAAACTTTTTTTGATGTGTGTATTTCATCTGCCACTTCTTTCTCACTCTGTGACACTCCTTGGGTTCCTTTCTGATGAAATGCTAACTTCGGCAACTGTTGTTGTAGGTATAACGAACTGTTTGCTTTGTTTATCGTTGGCATTCCTCTGCTTTGTCTCAACACACTAGCACTGTGGTACTGTTGGTGAGCAGCGCGGAGTGGCCACGCAGTTAGAGGCGTCGTGTCACAGATTGCGCGGCCCCTCCCGCCGAGGTTCGAGTCCTCCCTCGAGGGCGCGTGTGTGATTGTTCGCAGCATATGTCAGTTTTAAAAAATGGCTCTGAGCACTATGGGACTCAACTGCTGAGGTCATTAGTCCCCTAGAACTTAGAACTACTTAAACCTAACTAACCTAAGGACATCACAAACATCCATGCCCGAGGCAGGATTCGAACCTGCGACCGTAGCGGTCTTGCGGTTCCAGACTGCAGCGCCTTTAACCGCACGGCCACTTCGGCCGGCTTATGCCAGTTTTAAGTAGTGTGTAAGTCTAGGGACCGATGACACTTCGTTCTTGGTCTTCCGGTTTTACTGTTCATTCTTAGCTCTGATACATACTGTAATTCACTGGTTTTTACCTATAGCTTACACCTATTTTGCACAGAATCTCTAACATCTTGCACCATTTTAGATAGTCGAACGCTTTTTCTATGTTGAAAAATTCTATGAAATAGTTTTGATTTTTCTAAGTTTTGTTTCCATTCTCGAACTTAATGTCGGAACTACCTTTGGGGTGCGTTTAACTTCCCTAAAGACGAAATGTTCGTAACCTAACATGGCCTCAATTTTCATTTCCATTCTGAATACATTCTTGGCAGCAACTTGGATGGGATGTCAAGCTGATTTGCAATAATTCTCGCCCTTGTATTCCCTTGCTATCTTAGGGATTCTGTGGATAATTTTGTCCCGAAAGTCAGATGTTGTCTCCAGTCTCACACATTCATGACACCAATTTAATAGTCGCTGGATTGTTTCTTCCAATCATTTTATAAATTCCGAAGGAATGTTATCTGTGCCTTCTGCTTCATTTAATCGCATGTTTTCCATCGCCCTGTTAAACTTTCACTTTGTCCTGAAGCCATTTCGCTTCAGCTTCGTATTTATCTCATTCCGAAGTGAATTATAATGCTGTATTCCTGTTGTTTCTTGAACATTTTTGTACTCCCTCCTTCTGCCTTCTACTGCCTACAGTTTCTTCGCAGTTACTTTCTTTGTGTCTATATTTTTCCAACTTCTGAAGTGAGTCAAGACATGAAAACCTTAGCAGATTACCTGCTACAATGGGGAGCAGTGCAATCGTGAGCTTGTCCACGTTAACTGGCACGCTGCCTTAAAAAGGAAAGCTCCTAAATATTAAAGGCTCTCAAAGATACTGTAACGTTCAGTGCGCATCGAAAATTGCGGGTGATAATTTTGATGCTATACAGTTGTGCAGGAGTAATGTATATCCGTTCGTTATTCGATTCTGCCGGCTGGAGCACTTGACGGCATTTTCTTCCCTTAAGCCCTGAGTGCGGGGGCAGTGCAGGGAATTTTTTCTGAATCTGGGGGCAGCTGAGGAGCGCAGGTCCGTGGAGGGCGCTTCCGCTTCCTGGTGTATTGATTAGAAATGGCTGGGCGCGCTTCGAGCCCCGGCTTAGGCACAAACCGTACGCTTACCTTCCCGGTGAACGTGCCAACGGAAAGCATCTTCCGTTACCAAGCTCAAATACAAAA
This sequence comes from Schistocerca serialis cubense, assembly GCF_023864345.2. Classification (NCBI taxonomy): domain Eukaryota; kingdom Metazoa; phylum Arthropoda; class Insecta; order Orthoptera; family Acrididae; genus Schistocerca; species Schistocerca serialis. The sequence goes on from NC_064641.1 coordinate 500,214,761, forward strand.
TATCTTGCCAGCTGAGCTTCTGACACTAAGAAACATTTCAAATACAGTAATCAGTGAAGTTTACTAAAAACAATATGACACCTGCATGGATGGAGCCGAGTCATGGTACGAAATGCACAGCCAAAAACGTCACAGAAACAACTGCGGCGAGAATTACATCCTCCACATACTGCGGGCTAAAGCGCCTCGTTGTCCGTCGGTGCACTCGACGCCTCACATCATCTGAGGGAAAAAACGACAAAATCGCGACTCGTTGTACCACATTACATGTCTCCGGTCAGTTACAATCCAGTTTCTGTGTCGCCTTTGGCCCACTGAAACCGTTCAGCTACCTGGTGATTATAATTAAAGTGCAGCTAATCACAGAGGTCCAGTGTGAGCCGAAATTATCGTGTGGCAGCAAAACTTGGTAGATAATCTAATGCGGAACCGATTTACGCTGAAAAAAAAGTTCGTTCCAGTTTTGGCCACCAGGTGCAAATCTGTCGCTGTGAATGCAAGACGCATATAAATGTTTCCATATGTAATGGATTACGAATGAGACGTGGGCAGAGAATGTCAAGCAAGTGAGAAAGGCGTACTGTTGACTGTATCATTAACCGCCGCTTACACAATTTGTTCAATGAGAGCACCTGAGACGTAGAGATGCTGTACAGCGTAAATCGGTTCCGCATCAACGCATCAGCATTTCTACCACGTTTCGCTGCCATGCAGTAATTACAGCCCACACTGGATCTCTGGAAGTACCTGCACTTTAATTATAACCAACCCCCAACATGTCCTTTATATACAGTTCCCATAGCAATGTTCGTTCGGAAACTAGTTGAGATGGACCTGCATTCATGGAAAGAAGTATACTCTCGGATCTGAAACCGATTCACAATGATAAGAAGCGACACTCGTCTCCGATCCCTGTTGGTTAATATCTTTTAACGACTACTTTTCTTCCGCCTTGTTGATACACCACCATAGCTTGTGTACACGTTGGACAGTCGACGTTGATAAACCAACGTATCAGGCAATTTCATTCACCGTGTGATCATGGAAACGTTCAGACACGGTAGTAATAGCTACCTACTATCCAAAGCCCTTCGTTTAGATTTGTGACGTCCACCGAGCAGGGCAGTGCCCTATCCGTGACGTAACAATACACACCCGCTTTTCAATGTCACGGTGGTGCGAAGCTTAAATGATGCAAGATGGCACTGACGAGAAAAATTTTTATCCGACACAGCACTTACAAAAGGATGGCGCTGGCAGGAATAATTTTTATCCAAACACAGCGCTTAAAACAAATGCACGATGGCTATGGCACGAATGTTAAGGTTAACAGTTCTATTGAATAGTTCCAAAACTGAGGATTTCAAAGTAGAAAAATCGATGAATACTGATATTGCAATAACTGCTTGAGATGATCCCTACCTTCTAACAGTGCCACCATTACCCGTCAATTACGCCGACTGCCAAACCCCAGTTATGGTGACTGCCATTACCCCGAATAGTGATTCTTATTATCCCATTCATGATGACTACCATCACCCCGAATACATGGTGGATATTATTAGGGTAATGAGGGTTAGCTGACTCCGTGACTGTCATTACCCCGATCTTGGTGACCATCGTTACCCCCATATCAGATGTTCATAAAACACTCATTGCCCCAAATCAGACGAATTCATTCGATCCAGAACTAGACATGGGGAGCAAACAGAAGATAAACCTCGTACAGCGTTGTTACTACTAGATTATCAACACCACGCGTGGGAATTAAATGTAAAATCACATACCCTGACACCAAACTAAACTGCAGTATAAATCTACATTAACGGATTTTACAGTAATGAACACATATTGAGAAACACTCTAATGCTACGTGATATTTACGAAGATAATACCAAGCAAATGAATCGAGAAATATCTTACGAATTATCGAGTAACTATCTACTTGCAGACTACTGGAAGAATTAAAATCACGACACTCGTATACTTCAGTGAAACGTTTAATAATCTACTTAACAATACGTACATTCTCTTTATGCTCCTAAGAATCTAATCTGGCACGTTCTATGTCGCTGACACCCTGTAACTGCTCTCTTTAGAAGTTTTACCAATTAAAATTTAGGCTTGCTTATATGTCGACGACATCAGCTGCTTCCAACTGTCACTGATACTAACAACAAGCATGTTTTGTTAACTATTCATTAGTACATGGTAATTGATTTAGCTGCGAACATTTAGAAATCCGATGGTACCTCCGCTATTTTTGTATTCCCGTGTATTTCTGTCATACAGTTACGCGTTGGTATTTATCCACATACGCTGCAAACAGCATTTATTGTCTTCTTTGAGCTACAGCTGAATAGTTTACATATGTTTAGTAACTTCTCACTGCAAAATTATAAGGTCGAACCTGAACCTCAACAAAAAATGAGTACCTCAGTGCCAGCGATTCTCTAATTTCTGCTCAGTCTAATATTTAATGACGCTAATGAGAATTATTTAGTGCTCACTCAATGACAGAATTTGAGAAAACAATCAACATTTATATCCCAACATGATAATATAGGCATTTACATAAAAACAACTGACCAACAAACAGGGCAGCACATTGTCATCTCTCCTCTTCATTGTGCTCTTGGAAGAGTTAACGACTAAGGTATCACAAAAAAACTGGAGAACATAAGATGAAAACAATAGTGTTCGCAGATGACTTCATGATCTGGAGAAGCAAGGAAGACGAGACGATTCAGGAACAGTTGGATGCTTGAGAAGAAACAAATGCGAGATCACTGTTGCAACTAGAAAGAAAGGTAGACCAACTAGCAGAATAAAGGATTGAAGGTGAATAACTGAAGGAGGTGGAAAGTGTCAAGTACTTGGGAAATGTGATGGAGGAAAACGGAAGAAATGAGAAAGACATCAGTGAACGTGGCAAACAAACAGAAACATTCCTGCGAGGTGTTAGCAGCCTTGTTTGGAACAAATAAGCTCCACGAGAGAGCAAGGAAGTAATACGAGGACAGAAACATTTAAAGCTTTAATGGTAATGGCACTTTAAAGAAAATGGAAGATAAGAGGATTTCCAAGAAGATACATGAAATGGAGATGCGAAGGAAACGACAAAGAGGGAGACCAAGGAACAGATGGCTGAAACGGGTGGAGGAGTGTATTGAAAACAGAGGCGAGGACTGGACCAGAGTGAACACAGAAAGACAGTGGGAAAACAGGACTAGGTGGTGAGGCATAAGTTCCAAACGGAACCGGCCTGAGATTGAAAACTGTTCAAAATCATGATGATGATGATGATCAGTAATCATCTTGCATATTTGCTGACTGGCTGAGTAAGAGCTGTCGTCCAATCTCTAATAAAAAAAAAGCTCATAACAGACCATAACTTTCTATTTCCTCGTATGTCATTTACTAGCGTAAGTGAAACTAAGGAAATCATTAACATGTCACATTGAGTTACAAAACCCGAATTACTTGAGAACGTTTTAAGGTATTGCGGAAATAAGGAGAATATGGAAACAGCTGTTGATAAAATTAATGAAACATCTAAAGCAATCTGCGTCTGTATGAATTTTGACTAAACAGTCTCCATCAATAGCAGCAAATCATTGTGAGAAAAAAATTATTCAGTTTTGGAGCTCCAAGGACAGGGCAAGTAGACGTGTTGTAGGACCAATGCTTTAAGTTTAACAAATTATAAACATGAACTTGCGTAGTTTTCTAAAATTTTTTCCAGTGTAATCGCGAGAAACAGTGTGTTATATTGGTTAAGTATTTAAGGCCTTGCGCCTCTTTGTAAAGCTGTTGGTTCCCGTTAACCCGTTTCAGTGCATTGTGTTTTTCAGTCTTTAATGTTGTTTGCGAGGTATGGTGTCGTTTGTAGCTCTCTTAAGTGGGAACGATGAAAACTTGCTGAAAAATTCTTAAAGACAGGAAACCACGTGTCTCGCAGTTAATGCTATATGTGTTGTAAGGCGCAAATGTAGATGATACTGTTTGAATCAGGCAAAGCGCCTACCCGGCGATATTTCGAAACTACTTGGATTTTGTGACACAACAAGGCGCTCCCGAAAAAAAAGTACAACACTCGCTTCATACACGGAAGACTGTGCGTGGTGTCCTACACCGAGACAGGTAACAGACGCACACCTCAGATTGCAAGTGATGACACACTTCGAGATACATTGACTGCAGTCCCACACGAGCTGTCATGTTCGAAAGTATCCACACGATTTCAATTTTGCATAAATAAATTTTCAAACAATTTGTTGGATGTTTTAACAATAGCCGATTATTTATCATAATCAACAATGAATGCAGGTCTATGATATGAAGCTTGACATGATAAAGCTTGATGTTTCTTACTGACGTCGTGCATTCAAGGTCATTCGTGACGTCATTGTCCATGGCATGGCAAGCCCCTGCTCCTGTGTGTAGGCGGTCCAGTACGAGCCTCCGTCTGACACAGTCCGAGGAACGGCCGGTGGCCAGAAGTGAGTCAGGATGCCCATAGATATATTGTACTACTCACCACACCTGCTTTATAACACGTTTCCACGTCGATCATTTCACTGCATTGATGCCGCACAACCAACTGGCACATACACATAATTTCAATGCCAAGTGGTGACTGATCACATTATCACCTGATACCAGTTGTACACCCCGTACAGTGTTCCAAAGCGTCCACTATACTCTTTTAAGGGAGTAATTAATATTTTGTCCAGTAGGCTTACATTTCTCGATTTGCGAAAGGGCTTCCAAACATTTCCTCGCTGTCGTTTAGGAAACAAACTAACGCCTGTGTGATATTAGGCTGAATGCAATGACAAGGGAATGGTTTCTTACCTGAGGGAAGAATGTACGGGGTGGGCCACATAAAACTGACGCGGAAAATATTTGTGAGACTGAGCCTTGTTAAAATAAAAGAGAGCTGTCCATCTAGGAAAATGCTGGTAACTATTTAAAGGTGTTCACTCCTGTCGATGGTTACTGAGTTAAGTGGAAACTCGATTTTTGGATCCTAGACTTTTCATTTCTTCAGCTGAGGCCTGGTTCAGCATGTTACGCTATGTGAACTCAAAGAACATGCGATATTATCCCCTTCAGTGCTCCAGAGAGTTGTTACGTAATGTCATGAATGGTGATCGAAGAGCAATGTCTGGTGTCCGCTTCAAACACGATTTTTTTCACCAAACTGTTAATGCTAACAGGTATGTCCATAAACTGTCTAACCCATACATGGATCATCTGTGTGGATATTTTCAGCAACCCACAGCAACAGGACACACTGCCTTGACAATCACGTCGCGAGTGTATGAGGTGTTTGGTGAGGACAGCACAATCAGGAGAGGCATTGCAATCTCCTGGCCACCTAGGTCGCCTGATCTCTTCTTTGCTTGTGGAGCAAATTGAAGGGCCAGATGTATTCAAATAATCTTCACACAAGGAAGAGCTACAGCGGAACACTGTAAACCCTACTGCTCCTATACCTCAAGCAGAGGTGCTACGCATGTGTCTCTGTTTCAAAAGCAGAGTTCATACAGCGCTGCATCGACGTCAACGGTGGCCATTTCCAGCGTCTACTGTGTGCCGCAAATCTATTGTAAGCATCCAGCGGGGCCAGGTTTCTTTGGCCCGCCCCGCGGGCATCCTCAATGTAAAAATGCTGATAATACCAAACGCAATGGTCAGCGTAAGTCAAATACGTGCGATAGAACCACTTACCTACCGATGCTCATTTACGAGAATACCGCCAGTATTTTAAAAGCTGACATATGCCTGTTCGCTTCTGTCTCAGGTTCTTTGGCCGAAGAAAGCGAGACAGAAGCCAACAAGCAGTATGTCAACAAGTTAGCACGAAAGCTGTTCGAGATATCGAAATAACGTTACGCAAAGGGTTCACGTACCATGCTATATGGTTTGTCCTTGTAACTTTTTATTTATCGTAAGCTGAAGTTAAGTACACTGCTGGCCACCGTAAATGCAACACCAAGAAAGACAAGAGGTAGCACAACAAAATTTATTTTGTAGATAACATGTTGACCAAGTATCAAATGATTACGTTTACAGACGTCTGTGACATGTGGTTCCTGCCAGAATCAGTAGCCAGAGTAGCCGCCATTGTTGGAGATCACCGCTGCCACACGTCTCGGCATTGAGTCAAAGAGACGTTGGGTGTATTCCTGGGGTACAGCAGCCCAAGCAGCTTCCACACGTTGCCAAAGATCATCTGGTGTGGCAGCTGGGGATGTAATCTGGGTCACTCGTTGAGCAACCATGGACCACATGTTTTCTATCGGCGAAAGATCCGGAGAGCGAGCCGGCCAGGGAAGCAATTCAATCTGGTTATTGACGAAGAACCTTTGGACAATGCGTGCCACGTATGGTCGCGCATTATCCTGTTGAAATATGGATGTGGCCGAGCCCTGAAGGTAAGGAAGGACAACTGGCTCCAGCACCTCGGATATATAGCGCCGGCTATTTAAAGTACCGGCAATGTGTACTAGAGGCGTGCGAGAGTAATATCCAATACCGCCCCATACCATAATACCCGGTGCAAGACCAGTGCGGCGGTGCATAATGCAGCTGTCCAGCATCCTCTCTCCACGGTGTCTCCACACTCGAATCCGACCATCGCGGTGCTGCAGACAGAAGCGTGCCTCGTCAGTAAAGACAACGTCATTCCATTCTGCCGCCCACATCCGTCTGTCATCACACCATTGGCGACGAAGACGTCTGTGGTTCTGCGTCAATGGTAGACGAAGCAATGGACGTCTTGCGGACAGACCACTCTGCTGTAAACGGCGTCGAATGGTACGCGCAGACACTGGATGGTGCGTTACAGACGCAATAAGCTGTGTTATGGTTCGGGATGTCACTGAGCGATCCGTCACTGCCATGCACACAATTTGCCTATCAGCACGTGCAGTGGTGCACCGAGGTGAATGCGATCGACCACGTCGGTCCGTCGTACCCTCCTGCATCCAACGGTCACATGTCCGCATTACAGTTGTTTGGTTTCGTCCAACACGACTAGCGATTTCTCTGTATGATAATCCACAATCTCGGTAAGCCACTATCCTTCCTCTGTCGAACTCGGATACTTGATCAAAAGATGTTCGCTGTTGTCTACGAGGCATAACTGATCGTCTTGTGAAACAACCACAAGGTAAACACACGTGCCGAACGTACACTCGTCGAAATCACCAAGCCTTAAATGGCGCTATGAGGTGGCGCCACAGGCGCGCGTGATGTGCGTCTGCGCTGAAATTCTAATCAGTTGCATATCTCATCGCTGCAAACTCATGGTGTAAATTTCACTTTATTCGGATGCTTCCTTCAGGGTGTTGCATTTACGGTGGCCAGCAGTGTACTTTTTTAAAAAGAAAGTGAACGATGACACACTTTAACAGTAGCCGAAAGCTCCTGGAAGACGAGTTGAATGATGAAAAAGTGCTAATTAATATCTGAGTGGAACTTTCGGTAAAATATCAGACAAATGTTCTGAGATATGAAATGGATGGAAACTCAGTTACATTTCTTTTTTATGGATAATACTGCAAAACAACGAGTATGGCTCTCTTAAGCACTGGATTGCAGTGTTTCACCTACATGATGTGGGTATTCGGTTACATCCTGTTCCTGTATCAGATACAAAGAATGATAGCATTTCACAGTTCCAAGAAACGTTTTACATCAAAATTACGCTCGCCTGATAAAATCACCTTTTCAATTGCCTCTTCTAGGTATAAACGAATTTTGCTATAAATCTGCGAAAAATAAACTTGGCCCGTCATTCACTCACACAAGCAGTATTAAGAATTTACGTAGCACGTCGTTTTCGGAATTCGTTATTCTCGCGTATTTCATTTCGTCCTTTAACGTTTGTTAATTATGATTCCAAGAAATTCACGTCTTCAGGCAGCGTGAATTCGTTAGAATGGTACGTTAAAATTCGCTCATTATCTTCCTGCACGTTTTCGACGAATTCGCTGGCCCGGAAATACAAAAGCTTTGTATTATATCACATCGTTGGAAGAGGCAACTTGATTACATCGAGTGTAATTACGATTCTATTTTCGATGTGTCTTCACAATTTTCAGAAGTCATATTACTTCAACATTCCAGAATTCAGAGAGGTGCTTAAGGAAGTAAAACTGTGAGGAGGGACCCTGGACGGTAAGAACATAGCCAGCTTCAGGCAAAGGTTCAAGTCCCAGTCCGACAAATAGTTTTAATCTGTAAGGATTTTTCATAACTTCAACATTTTTATTACATCCACAGTTACATTCCATTCGTCTCGACATTCAACTAGCCAAGAACGGTATTCTTCAACCTGTAATACCTGGTACAAATATCACACGAAAGCGCTGTTAAAGTTACCAATGAACACACTAGTACGTCACTATCTCTGGAGTCCTGTGTTTAGGTGAGAAATATCTAATTTTCGTACGTGAAGTTCTCCAAATTCTTCATTACAAGTGTGAACATGATACTGAAGAGGAGTTATTGATAAAAAGTGGTTTGCAGTCTTATTTCTATAGAAGTTACCCTGTATTTCTACATTTGTATACTGAAATGACGTGGTGATAGTAACACGAATGGGGCTATCGAAATGTACCGTCCGGATGGAAATTTTGCTCTGAAAGGTATCGTAAACTTCAAAAACGAGACCCGCGGTGACATGTTTCCTTGTACAAAATCTTTATAAGTTTACAGTTATGGAATAGGTCTGGCCGTGGCACATGTGTGTAAGAATGAAATATGACTTAGTGCCAAAGAGGCCACTACATGTCAGATGGCTTGCGTGGGATATAATTCAGGGCATATTGGCTAACGTATGTGACCTCGGAAGAAATGCAGCTTGGTCGCACACGAACCGATAGATGTCTCTGTGATTAGGGCCTCGTGATAATGAATGACGGTTGTCTTACACCCGCGTTTCTCAAACCTTTTCTGGTTTCGGACACACAAAAATACGTTTCAAACTTTCGCGACACCCCTACATCTGATTGTTTTCTTAGATGCAAAACACCAAACACAAAGTACACACAATATATTATTTTATTATACAACGACAATAAGATAGAAATTTTACAAATATATTATCCAAGATTCTTGAACAGAAACATATGAACATAAATTTAATCATGCAATAAAAGAAAATTATGGCTCTGAAGCAGGAAAGTAAAAACTAAACATATATTAATCGACAACGTTCTACACACTAAACAAAGAAGAAAAAAAGTTGCCCTGCGTGTTTGCTCCCTCTGCACCAACAGTCGTATCTAAAACCAAGTTGTGTATTATCCCACATTTAGGAAAGCTATCCGACAAATCAGCCAAAACTCTCAAATCCTGCAATTACAATAGTTCGTTTTATGTAAGAGGCACTATAGTTGATATTTTATTCAACAGTAAGGACAAAACGGATTTCTTTACCTTGCTTACGTCACAAGCTTCAACATTATATCGTTATAACTTGTTGTACTGTAATATTGTGTATTTTAATCACGTACTGTGTGTAACATTGTCCACTGCGTAAGCTGTAATTTAAAATGTCAAACATGTTTACTGCGCAATGTAAGTGAATACTGTTCAATTAGACAGTTCTTAACTAATGTCAGGACAATCCTTGTCTTGAAAGAAGCTCTTAACAGCAGCAAATACATCAGCTCCATAGTTTTTGTTCCCAGTTCTCGACAAAACAAGTTATGAAAAAGAGCATCACAGAAACTAGCAAACGCACGAAACTGCAGAAACTAGTATAAAATTGTACCGAGCAGTTATGGTTCAAATGGCTCTGAGCACTATGGGACTTAACATATGAGGTCATCAATCCCCTAGAACATAGAACTATTTATACCTAACTAACCTAAGGACATCACACACATCCATGCTCGAGGCAGGATACGAACCTGCGACCGTAGCAGTCGCGCGGTTCCAGACTGAAGCGCCTAGAACCGCTCGGCCACGGCGGCCGGCACCGAGCAGTTAAACAAAAGGCACGCGACAACTGCTTCAAAAAACAACCGATGACTGCCCTCTTACATACAAACAGCGAACTGAAATCAGCGTTAAGTATCCACCGACAGTTTTCATCGACAGTGCCGACAAAGAGTCAACGATAACCGTTCCCGCGCCGAAAAATGATCGAAGGATCGAAGGATACCACCTGCCGCAAAAAAATTGGATTTTTTTGGTGAAGATTATTCATGAAATGAGGGAGCGTTCATTATGGAGTTGAAAGCAAAAAAAAGTATATAATTGTTATGATAAACGATAAAAGTCTAAATTCGTGTACTCATGTATAATGATGGGTGATTTTTTGCAAACTGGGGTACTCCAAGAAACGATTTGGTGATAAAATACGCAGAACATAAAAAACTTATCTGCGAAAGATTAGAAGATATTGAAAATCTCGCCATACACCTGACTTGCATTCGAGACACACCAATGTGTTGCAACGGGGCCGTTGAGAAATGCTGATCTTAGGCCATAGATCTGCAGCAAATGAAATCAAGCAGCAGCTCGTTATAGCTTCGATTTTGAAAGCTACTGCCGTCTTCTTGGCCTTAGTAACTGAGTACCTGCCAACTCCATTCTCACGACTTACACGAGTTTTGCAGAAATCTATAGCTCTCCCTTCCCCCCCCCCCCCCCCCCCCCTCTAGTACAATACTCGATGCTTGTGTTTAACTGATATTGAGTGTCGGGTTGGACAGCTCACTACGTACAATACTGGAGCAATATTCTGAATATCTAGGATTCAGTCACCCATTGCTGTTATGACTTTCCTTTTTTCTCATATATCGCATCTTTCACCCCTGGCAACATCCGTGCAAAGTGCTAAGTTGCACCAGGGAACGGAGATCTTGTTAAGCTAGATAAGCCAGTTCTAAGGTTGGGTTAGTATCCCCCGTAAGTCCTATTTGATTTGGGACCCACGTACTTGTGAAATAATCAGAGATGGCAAAGATAGTACGCACGACTCTTCTGTAAGTAGTTTCCTTTGTAGATGTGTTCTTTAACCATTCTTGGAGCAGTCTGCAGCTCGTCGTCTCGCGGTCGCGTTGTCGCTTCCCGAGCACGGGATCCCGGGTTCGATTCCCGGAGGGGTCAGGGATTTTCACCTGCCTGGAGATGACTGGGTGATGTGTTGTCCTCATCATTTCATCATCATTCATGAAAGTAGCGAGACTGGACTGAACACAGGTTGAGAATTTGTACAGGCGCTGATAGCTGATAATGGCGAGGTTGAGCGCCCCACAAACCAATCATCATCATCATCATCATCATCATCATCATCATCATCATCATGGCAAGCCGCTTTACAAACCTGAAATTAGTTTCCTTTCAATATGACCGTTTCTATTTTTCCAATGGTTGCACTGTCTAATCTTACACTCAGTCGCCATAGCAGTCCCATGTTAAGGGAACGTTACGCAGTATTTTTCAAATACAATTTGCATCCGCAATTTGGGCATATCAGTTCTTTCACAGTCGTCTTTGTCATGCACCGGAAAAATGTAACGGGAAAACTTTTACGACAAACGATGCTCTGGTGGCAACGAGAAGTTTCGTGGATCCATTTAATATGCGACGTATTGGGGAACTTGTGAAACTCTTTCAACATTTCGCTGCGACATTAATTTCGATTACCGCTGCGGTGGGACACGGCACTTCGCGCAAGCTGCAAAGACAGCAGAGACAAGTATATGGCCTTATTCGTACTAAACAACCAAGCTGACTTCCTTATGACGCCATGAACGTTAGCCGATTAGCAAACCCAACGCCGATATATTCCGAACGTCAAGCCACATGGGCCATAGCAGCCCAAAGAGGTTATGTCGTCGGCACACGGGACGAGTTAGCTAACGGTGACGTGGCGCACTACGAGTTTTGTGACGTCATTTCCAGCTATTTCAAGCTGAGGAACCACTTCTTCACATGAAAGGCACAGTGACGATTCATGAAAAATATGTCACTGTTGTTAGGATCTGTTATAATTAAACGTAAACTAATAAAATTTCGGCGATTAAAGCCTACACAACAGTACAACATAAAATGCAAAGTGGCTTGTAACAGAGCTCTAGTGTAGTGAGTAGAGGCATTATGTTATGGTACAGAAATTACGATAGTACAGGATTCGAGTCCTGTTGTATCTAATGTTTTTTTTTTTCACCTTCGCATGTTACAGAAGGTTGTGCGTTTTTCTTACGAAATTAATAGAAATAATTTCTGTAATACTTGATGTTGTGTAAATAATTTAAGTGTAAGTGTCTTCTCCGTCAGGAGTGAGTTTTCTTCGATTTGGTAAACTTTTACAAGTTGACTTCCTGACTGACTGCACATGTATTTTTACTTTTTGTCTTATTACATGTTAATGGATATTGAACTTTTTATTTATGTATACCACAGACAGAACAACATTACTAGCTTATGGAGAAGGGAGCAAATGAGCGTTTTAATAGAGCTAACGCAGGAATTTTAGCTCGCCCATTTTCATGAACGAACCGTATGGTTTGCGCGACAAATACAGCTGACGACTGCCGCTGGAGAGCGCTGAGGTCGCAAAATCACGTTAACCACAACGTTCCGTGTGCCGATGGCGCTGTGTCTCGTGACGTTGTAATCCAGTTTGCGTGCGCGTCAACGTAGCTGCCTCGTCTCGCGTGCCGACGGCCTTAGGATATACCGTTCGGGGCACACCGGAAACGTGAATGTTAGCCAATCAGCAGCCCCGATGCCGGTGTGGCCCTAAATGCATCTGGCTGCGCGGGCCTTTGCAGCCGAAAGCCCGCACCGGAAGTTGCCCCGCTACGCATGACGGAAGTCACCGTGAGAAGCGCGGCACGTGGTCGGTCGGTACGGGATGCGTCCATTCGGAAGGCAGCGACCCCTCGACCGCAGGGGCAGCTGCCGCCTCTCACACTGAGTGCCCTTCTGCACTCTGACCACAACCATTCCCTTTCCACACACGTGCCGACCTTTTTCTCCCCGTCGCATAACACCACTGCCTGAGAATGCAAATTCCATTCCGCAGGAACAGACGTAAAAAATAAAACGTCGTGTGGACCTGCGATCCACCTATTTTGTTTTTTAAGTGCGGCATATTATTTTCACGTCATCCGCTTGCTGGTCAGAGGATACAGTGAAGCAAACAGACGTTCTCTTGGGATGGCGCACTTACGCTACTGATGTAGAACCGCGTCGATGAACATAAACACCTTCGGTTACGAAAGTATTATTACTTTAATGATCTGGAACTTGTGACATATTGTCATTCGCCTTCTTGCCTCCCGATACAAGTCTGAATTATAATCACTTTATTTTTTTACAGTTGTAAATATTGTTTGTTCATGGTCGAACCACTCTTCTGACACAGCACACAATTCTGGAGGCGACAGGATGAAGATCTTATGCACATGGGCGGCCAAACGGTCACGTCCAATGGGCAAGCGGAAGGTACATGAGGTACTATCGAGTTGTTCAAAAGTGCGTGTGTGTAAAATCTTATGGGACTTAACTGCTAAGGTCATCAGTCCCTAAGCTTACACATTACTTAAGCTAAATTATCCTAAGGACAAACACACACACCCATGCCCGAGGGAGGACTCGACCCTCCGCCGGGGCCAGCCGCACAGTCCATGACTGCAGCGCCCTAGACCGCTCGGCTAATCTCGCGCGGTTACTATCCAGTTGACCATGAGGTATTTCTAGATGTTTCCCTCAGATGAAATTTTACTGGATCGTTTTAATTCTTCTTGAAATGTGTTGTTAATAATACGTTTCACTGCAAAACACGACGTGTTAGTTTTTCCAATCTGTTTAATTTTTAGGCTCTTTTTGGCTAGCAAATCTTCCTTTCCGTAACCTTCTAAGCCACGGTGAGATGGCATCCGCTGAACTGCAGTTCTCTTGTTCTGTTTTACATGGTTCATTACTTCTTGGACCGCTTTAGCTTGAACGATTTTTGGGTCTTGCTCTGGAATCACAGAATGTAACGCTTAAGTGTTTAGCGTTTATTATCATTGTCAATGGATTAGACTACGATTGAGCGCTCCCTGTAATTCAGCTGCATCTGCCGGCCGCGGTGGTCTAGCGGTTCTAGGCGCTCAGTCCGGAACCGCGCAACTATTACAGTCGCAGGTTCGAATCCTGCCTCGGGCATGGATGTGTGTGATGTCCTTAGGTTAGTTAGGTTTAAGTAGTTCTAAGCTCTAGGGGACTGATGACCACAGATGTTAAGTCCCATAGTGCTCAGAGCCATTTGAACCATTTGAACCAGCTGCATCATCGGAATAAATCTGAGTCAACACACAAAGGCAATAACAGCCTTCGTGACAAGTGGCTGCAATACCCCTGAGTTTAAAGAATGTCGGCTGGGCTCTAGTCCAGTCTTATGGTCCTATAAAACGCGGATTAGCGGCTTTAAACCTGATTCCAGTCATGAATTTTAAAGCAGGTTCAGCCATCAAAATGTCATGGGCTTACAATGTACTATGCCCAATATTTGGCCGCCGCCAGCTATGTAATTGAATCTCTTGGAGAGGATGTCTGACCGATAGCCATGAAATTGTTTCCATCAAAGAAAACCGGTTCAAGTTCGAAGACTAACTAAAGATATCACCTACTGAACCTGTCAGAAAATCAGGTTATTTCTGCGATTGGATTAAGTCGCCTTTACGAACCTGCATGGGAACGGCAGTCATCATATCACTAAGTTTCAGTTTGGGATATCAGCCCATACTTAACATTTCGAGTTATCTCAACAGGTAATGTTTCATTGCACGGATCAAATTCTAAATTAATTACCACAACTAGTGAAGAAATGTGTGCGTACAAATTTGACAAAGATATAAACTTGTCCGATGAAAAATATTCAAGAAAAATGATGGAGCTGTGGATTACCTATGTAAAGTGGACACATTACTATAATCATGACAGAAATAAACGTTGATCGTATGCTTGACAACGCCCCCTTGCACAGGGCAGCCGGAAAAACAACCAATTCTTGACGAATTCCTAATAAATGCCCTTTCACATCCACTCACAGCTGAAACCTGGCAACACCTACTTTCCTCTTCCAAAAGAGAAATAAATTATCCGTTGGAGTGGTTTTAAGCTTTTTGAACTGACATTGTCTACCCAAGACCTGAATAACTTTTTTAAACAAATATATTGCAAAGTTTTTCACTAAATGGCTGGCTGTGCACACCAGAGACGCTTTCCGAAGATGTGGAGCTACATTTCCTCATTATCAATGATTTCCATTACTTTCGGAAATCTTCTGGGGTAATTGCGCCCTCCGATGAAAGCGCACAGATATGATATACCTTACAGGATAAGTGTGGTTATACCCATCTTCCTATGCCCTCTTAGGCACAAGAAGAGCTGGTTTCTAACGTCCGCCTGGTAAAATACAGTATTCAAAGCGCTGAAATATGATAACTTGCACCGAAGAAACATTACACGATTCACAGACACACGACCATCTTACTTTAGGCTAACGAATGACCTCGGCGCAGGAAGTGCATCGTGGCACGACGTTAAAACAAATAACTGCCAGATTATGAAATAAATAGCGAACCACTGACCACGAAACAACGTTAGAAAGAAGAAGATGGCAGCTGTTGAAGAAAATACAGGATGCAGACGATGCTCACCAAGACGTAAGTGCTGCTTGTACCACGAAATTTATTGAAGTGGTTCTGGAATGCCCAATGTTTCATTAGTGTTCAAATCACTGTCTCCGCTATTCTCTTTCTCTGATCGGTATTAGGGCTGTAGAATCGGAGACAATCCTCGGTGTGATGTATAATAAAATACAGCATGAAAAGACAGTAATGGAACGGGTTAACGTTGGTAGAGTAGTGTCTGAGAAAGCAGGTATTTTGTCAGTCTCGGTTCGACGCATGCAGTATCACCGCATAGGGAGAATTCAGTTAAAAAGTGAAAAATATTTCTGTATAAACCATCTTTACACTGTGGTAAAGAGTTCTACACATTGTGCCCTTGCTTGGATTGTATTTGCCATGCACATGCTCTAACAAGCCTGAAGCCCGCACACACAAATACTGGCAAGTTAAAGGTTTGGCTCAGGTCTTCACCAATCGCTCAGAGCAGGGCGAAAGAGACAAACATCAGAATTAGAATTCAAAGATTGTCTCTCACCCGTGAGCTTCGTACCATGAAGAGACTGAACTGCAGCTATACAGCGATATACATACACCAAGAAAGTGTTGCATCACCCCGATATGTTATGTAACTGTGCTGCTATTGTGACTGATCCTGTACCGATCGGGAGATTACCTCTGACGTTGTTTGTAAACATACACAGCTACTACCACAAGCACTGCCTACGGGTATAGTGCGCGCAAAATGCAGTGGCCGCTACGGAGCGCTGTAGGGGAAATGCCTAGCGCTGGAAGGGAAGTACCGTTCTAAACTGAAGCTTACGCTCACATTTTTTTTGCAAGTATTGCATGGGGACTATTCAAAAAGATCTTCTGTCATCCCTGCTTTCGTTAGTATCTAAAAATAATTCCGCCGAAAATTCAGTTATTTATTTTCGCCTGGCTTATTAACCATTTGTAACTTTCACAGAAGCGTCATGAGTGGCGAATTTTGAATAAAACCTACAGATTTCTCTAGCTGACATGTCAGAATCTGCTTCTTTTGCCAAAACACAATGGAATTTACACTGTCTCACCTCACTAACATGTTGTGCAGACACAATTGCGATAGAATTCTGAAACAGTGTTTCATTAAGTTTATTAATTGAGGAACTGTGGAAAAGTAGAGTTAGCAGTTTGTGAAAAAGCAGATCCTCGACACAAAATAAATTTAATACCTTCATATACGTTCTTCCAAAATCCACAGCATTTCTCGTTTCACCAGCTATCGATGGCTCTTAAAAATTACATTCCTCCACTGAAAAAGTCTATAGTTACTGGAATAACATGGTAGATAATGAAGTTTTACAAACAACGATATGGTAAAATACTCTCCTTTTTGTGTGCTATCATTTGCCAAAATCTCATTTCGAAATCTGAAATCGTTTATGAAATATGAGGAGTGTTGTGTATCTTTCACTCTGACTTCATCGCTGGCACGGCGCGATCGCAAACGAATGTGCAACATCAGATCAATTTTCTCGAGATTGGTGACAGAAGTCTAAAGAAAAATTCAATGTGTTAGCTAAATTTCATACGCAACAACATGCTGCGTAATATGCACCAAATTCAAAATCATAGCGACCTCTATTTTTCATTGCACGCTTTATCGAATTTCGCGTAGTGTCTTACTTTCACGTAAATACCACAATAACGATGACCATTAACGAAATAACCAGCGCATCATCATGAACCTGACATATAAAACTATAAAAGCAAAAATTAAATTTTTTACCGAATAGTTTTTGAGAAAGACTGTAGGGTGCGCGCCTCGATTCTGTCATCGGTGACCGGTCGAAAGGTGGAGAACACATAGTGGCCTCCCCTTCCGAACAAACGAATGAACTCATCCAGCGCTGTGGACGAAAACTGATCACTGTGCATCGGTCACCCTTCCCTGCGCGAGCTATAGAACACTGCGCTCGAACAGATGGTAGCATTTCAATTGAAAGTAAAGCACCAGCAGGAACGCTTCAATGGATCTCACTGGAACAGCTGAGTGGGCATTCATTATGCCACGGTGGACAACCACGACCAATGGTCGGCCAGCATCAGCACGTGCAGAAGGCTTCTCAACTGGGAAAGTTGTCGACGTATGCACCGGAGGCGTAGTGATGTGGTGCGGACATGGAATCGGTTCAATTGACAGATAGTATTGAGGACTTACACCGCACAAGCCGTCATCGTTCGGCAGATGTACAGGATGATCGATATCTACGATTTTTCAGTCAAAGGGACCGTGAGCTGAGTGCTCCAGAACTGAATTCAGCATTCGAAGAGGCTACAGGACGACATGCGTCGCATCAAACTGATAGACAATTTGATGCGAAACTCCATTCCCGATTACCACGGCGTGCAGAACGTCGTACACGATATCACGGACTCCGTTACAAATGGGCAGAATCGACGCTTCAGGATTGGCATCGGGTGTTGTTTAGGAACGAAACTCGGATCTATTTGTACCCTTATAATCGCAGACAACATCTTTGGAGACAACCTGGTAATATCGAACGCCTCCAACACTATGTTCCCACATGTTCAACAAGATTGTAGTGGAGTGATTTTATGGGGTGGCATTACATAAGGCCACCGCACACCTCTAGCGATTGCTAAGGGCAATCTCAATGCTCTGCTGTACAGGGACGATATTCTTCAACCAATATTGGGACCGAATCACCAACATTTTGGTGACAATTTCATCTCGATGTAGGATAGCTCGCATGCTCTATTAATGGACGCGTTCCTTCCGTATGCTAGGATATCGAAATTAAGGGATCTGCCTGTTCTCCGGACATGAACCCAGTCGAAAATGTGTGGGATCGTCCAAAACGAGGTGTTTTTCGACATCGACAACCACCACATATTTTTCGAGGCTTAAGCAGAATCGCCACTGAAGACTGGCAGAATTTGGATCAGATCATCTCATCGATGGTACGCCACGGCGGATTCAAGCCAGCATCCAAGCAAGGGGACGTTCCATCACGTATTGACGTTACTCAGGAGTGCTGTCAAAAACCCACACAGGGAACAGACGGTTTTGTTGTTACACAAATGTATTTTTTTTGGTTTGGTGATGCGGAAACGTTGCAAATTAATATATACGTATGCCTCAGAGCCAGTTGTGTTTAATGTGCCATGAATTTCGGAATATAGAGGTGTTGAAAAACTTTTATTGATGTTTGTAGTTCGAAGTGTTCGAGAAAGAGACGACAGTTCCGCGGAAGCGGACAACGTAGACAAAATTTTCCTCTTACGAGAAGACACTGCCAGGCTTCCGAGCAGGAAGGCACATCGCGGCTGGGAGCGGATGGCCAAACGCGAAATGCCGCGCCCTAGTTTGAAGGCGGCCCGGAACAAACTCAATCATCCTATGGCTGCCCGCAGACGCCCCACTACGACCAACACCGGCAGCGCGCGCTGCCTCAACACAGTTCCCTGGTTCGCATTGCTTTCGCGGAACGCTTGATTTAATTTGTCGGCCGCAAACATCAAAACAGGAACTCGAAATGGGATAACCGGAACATTTAGTAACGGGCAAGCCAAACCTAATTGAATTAAATGCTGAATGTGTGGCAAGCTGAACCCCATTTGTGAATGTCCATATCAGAATGAATGATACAGTGTAGAAATAGGTGATGTACCCTAAATTTAAGCGTCAGAGGAAAATTTTAAGCGTCAGAGGAAAGTTTTGCTTCGACGTCAAAGAGAGAGTAAAACGTTTTATGCAGCGATAGTATTATTGAGATGGATATCGTTCTGCTGTCGACACTACTACTACTACTACTACTACTACTACTACTACTACTACTTCGTGACGTCAGCTTCCAGTTTGATGAGTGCTCACGAAATAGGTTTTAGGTGTTTGAACCAAGGGTACAGTGTTGACAATAGAATGCTCCGTATTTGTGGACAGTTTTATGTACTAGCTCATAGCCCGGACTGAATGGAGTAGCGTCTTCGCTTTCTTTCTTCATGAATTTATTATTATTGTTATTATGCCTCTGAAAGCGCAATTCATATGGTCAAAACGAGAAGTCTCGCACTTAAAGTACCTAGGAGAGATACTTGAACCTACTGCAGAGGAAAAAAGTTTCACACAGAATTGGCCTACAGAAGCTCAAGAGAGCCTGCGAAAGAACCGACGACAACTAGAACATACCAGGTCTGTTCAAAAAATTCCGGAACTTTGTCCACAGATTTTTTCTGCGCTTACCTTTTATTTATTGTGCATGGCCTCCTCTGAAATACTGTCCTCCAGAATTGATACACTGCTCCCAACACCTTTCCACTTCCGGAAGCATACTCGGTATGGCCCTTGCTTGATCGCGCGAAGCGACGTCTGCGGATTTTCTTTTAGATCATCTATCTTTCAAATCTTCGTCCTTTAACGGGGTTTTCAACTTTGGAAATAAGAAAACGTCCGCAGGGGCCACGTTTGGAGAGTGCGGAGGATGAGGTAGTACAATGATTTCGTTTTTCGTGCAATAGTCAAGCACCTACTGAGATGAATGTGCGGGTGGGTTATCGTGGTGCAAGAGGCATGAATTGCCTCGCCACATTTCAGACCGATTCCTTCTCACATTTTCTCTCAGGCTTCGCAACACGGTCCGACAGTACCATCTATTAACAGTTTGTCCCCGTGGCACGAAGTCACGATGAAATAATCATTCGAAGTCAAAAGAAAACTATGAGCAATTCCTTTGACATTTGAGCTGACGAGCTTTTTTAACCTCGGTCTCAACATCATAACCGTAGATCCACGACTGATCACCAGTTGTGAGTATCTTAGGAATATCTCGTTCTAATTTGTGCGATCCAGATGCTCTTCACAGAATACGAGGCGAAGGTCTTTTTGATCTTGACTCAAGATCTGTGGGACGAATTTACTGGCAACATGATGCATTCCAAGATGCTGTGTCAGGATTTCATGACATGACCCAACTGAAATGTTACATTCTTCTACAGTCTCTCGGACAGTCAGTCTTCGATTGGCACGCACAATTTCGTCGACGTTTCTGACATGAGAGTCGTCGGTAGACGTCGAAGTGCTTCCTGAACGAGGGTCATCTTTAACTTCCGTCTGACCATTTTTAAACCGCGTGAACCATTCGTAACACAGAGTTCGGCTTAAGCACTCACTAGCTTAGCCTTCCTGCATCGTTTGTTGTCTCTCTGTAAAGGTTTTCTTGAGTTTCACGCAATATTTTATGCAGGCACGTTGCTCCTCTCTCTGCCGTCTAGAAATTCGCAAAGTGTGCGGCACAAAGTTCTACTCAACACAGCATTGAATAATAACTATAACACATACAACAATGAACCTTCGGCAGTTACAAATTAAACACAGGCGTGTGCAGGGATTCCAACCGCATTTCACTCCAACCCACCACTGACGTGAAGTTACTAATGTTCCGGAATATTTTGAACAGACTTCGTAAAATGTCTCTCCACACATAAACAAAAAAAAAAAAAAATTACGTCCTGCAACAACACAGTTGGCAAACAAGAAATCCTTTATGCCAGTAAAACACACTCCACATAAAGACGACATGGAAAACATTTCTGAAAGAGAAACGTATTATTACGAGAAAAAATTTTCGGCCCAAACAGCACTCCAACCTCGCATCTGACATAAAAAAAAGATACTAGTATTTTATGGGCACATTCGCATAGTTACAGCAAAAAGGCTTACCGAGCAAATTTTAACATACATATTCCGACTGAAAGCTATTCTTTATTCAGTGAGTCATAAAAGATCTGGAAAGAGCCCAGACATATTGCTCTGAAGTATTAAAAAGAATCTCGTACAGACAAAATATTGACGTATGGAAAGTATAGACGGAGAACGAAACTTCTACGAAAATACGAATAAAATGGACTGATGAGAAAAAGAGAGAAACAGAAAAAAACGAGAGCTACATGGAAAGTTAGAAAATGGAATCATAAAGCGTCGCAAGGTCCAACAGGTATAATAATAATAATAATAATAATAATAATTTATTATTATGTGCCATTAGGCTCTAGTGGATCATGAAAAGCCTTAAGGTCCAATTAATAAATATTAGTATTATTTTGGAAACTCATACAGCTATCAACACTCACGTACTTGACCCAATACACACAACGTGAATTCCCATCATCATTATCCCAAGAACAACTAGCGATCGACCACTGTGTAATGATTGTGTTGCCATCGTCAACATCTTGGCAGACAGGCCAGAATCATTACCTTCAAATTTTCTATCGTTAAAAGTCCAATCTGTTGTTTAAGGAAGAATTTAATGTCTCTTCAACGGTTAAATCATTGAATAAGCTCTAAGTGGTAAAATGATGGGGGAACGATTTGGCTCTGAACTTTGCAACGTAATCTTTTCGGTCTTTCCTTTAATTGATTTGGGGTTACCAAGAGAAACAGATCTAGATGACGAAATGAAAATTTTAATACTGTTCCACTGATATGCGAGGCTAGACCCTTAACAAAGCAAGCAACGTCGTTCGGTCTAAAGGTTATTTGACTCCACCTGTTATTTTACTCAGGCTGTACCAGTCTCCATAGCTCTGATAATATAGAGTATCACTCCCTTTAAACCAGGTTTCTTTCCAAGCACTCCATATAAGATCGCAGAAGGGGCAGCGATTATATGCAGTTTTAAGTGTTTGCCTTGTTGTGGTAACAGTGAAGGCGTACTGATTTCAATTGCATTTCACTACAAATCTTCCGTATGACAAAATAATATTCGCCGCCTTTCTGTGCTACCCTTAAACCGCTTACGCTTTTATACCAACAAAATGCGACTGCTGGAGTCTTACTGAATGGTGTCTTTTAATTTATTCTTTATCTGTCGTTAATAATTTGTGCAGAAACATGCCAAGGTACAGTCATGAAAGTGGACCAACGTCCGCCGATTCTAACGGTTCTTTTGTGACAATTAGGTCGCTTGGTGAGATCGAATGCCGCCCGGTCTCTCAGTCTGCGGGCCGGGCATGGCCGTGCTATCCACGACATCGCCCTCTTTGGAAATGGGGGAAGTGCATTGTTAAAAAAATAATATTTACAAAATGGCAGCAGAGATGGAATTCTTCAGATCCAGCAAGGGCAACGTTTCAATTTCTTCCTGGTGCAAACTACATGCTTCAGCTAGCACATATTGAGCCAAGTAGGGGCCTGATCCACAACTTTCCCGGACACTGACCATACCACATACATCTGAGTAGAAATGGTACAAGGGCGACTACCACCTGGAGGTCCGAAGAAGTCAGCACTATATATCATGTCCTCTATTTGAAGATACAGCCAGGACCGGTAGGCAAGCTTGAAGAGGCAAAGCTGTTAAGAATGTTATTATAGTAACAGAGGACATTGATACTCTAAATCTTCTATCCCATGCTGTCTCTGAAAAAGCAAAGAGTAGCCATAGTCAAAAGATCCTACAGCCAAGAAGTCAAAAGCCATTAGGCGAACCTAGGGCTCGAGAACGAAGCTCGATAGCTCTACAAGAACAGTGAAGGAAGATTGGTACAAGTGTGCATGAGAAGAACCGATTAAAAATTAATGATGCGCTCCGGTACGTTGCCATGGTGTCTAGAGGCTGCAAGATATTTGTGGACCCGACAGCATGCACAATCTGATACGAACGTTCAAAGAACATAGATATGTTCCAATAACAGTAAAGTGCCTGTGCACCAGTCTCACACAACAGTGAATAGAAATTAAATGTAGCTACACAAAGCAATATCCTACTGTCTGTGGTCTGAGGATCAGTGACCTAAACATTTTATCACACGTCATCTTAGTTGAAGTATTGGCATTTGTGCCATGGCATTTGTGCCACAAGATTTGTAGAAGTAGCTGCTGCAAAACAATCCAGGCGGTAGTGGTAGAAATAGGGCCCGTCTTACATCTGTAATAGCTGTGTTGCAGCAGCAGTAGCAGTAGTAGTATATGCAGTTGCATTAACATTAATAGCAGAAAGCGTTAAAGATAATTGTAAAATCTGAAGCAGCAAAAACTATTATTCTTCTTCTTCTCTCACAGCACACCAACAACCAACTGAGAATGAAGAAGGGAGGCACAGGATAACTACACTGAAGAGAGAAAGAAACTTGTTTAGACATGCGTATTCAAATACAGAGATATGTAAACAGGCAGAATATGACGCTGCGGTCGGCAACGCTTATATAAGACAACAAGTCTTTGGCGAAGTTGTTAGATCGGTTACTGCTGCTACAACGGCAAGGTATTAAGATTTAAGTGAGTTTGAACGTGGTATTATAATCGGCGCAGGAACGATGGGACACGGCATCCTCGAGGTAGCGATGAAGTGGAGATTTTCCCGAACGACCATTTCACGAGTGTACCAGTAATATCAGGAGCCCTTGATGTCTGTGTGACACAAAGTTTTACGCTTCGCCTGGATACGTCAATACCGACATTGGACTGTTGATGACTGGAAACATGTTGCCTAGTCGGACGGGTCTCGGTCAAATTGTATTTAGCGGATGGACTTGTAGGAGTATGAAGACAACCTCATGAATTCATGGACCCTTCATGTCAGCAGGGGACAGATCAGGCTGGTGGAGGCTCTTTAGTTGTGTGGGGTTTGTGCAGTTGGAGTGATATGGGATCCCTGATACGCCCAGATACGACTCTGATAAGTGACACGTATGAAAGCATTCTATCTGATCACCTGCATCCATTCACGTCCATTGTGCATTTCGACGGACTTGGGCAATTCCAGCAGGACAATGCGACACCCCAAACGTTCAGAATTGCTGCAGAGTGGCTCCAGAAACCCTCTTCTGAGTTTAAACACTTCCGCTGGCCACCAAACTCCCCACCAGACATGAACACTATTGAGCGTATCTGGGATACCTTGCAACGTCCTGTTCAGAAGAACTCTCCACCCCTAGTACTCTTACGGATTTATGGACAGCCCTGCAGGATTCATGGCGTCAATTCCCTCCAGCACTGCTACAGACATTAGTCGAGTCCATTCCATGTCGTGTTGTGGCACTTCTGCGTGTTCGCGGGAGCACTACACGATGTTAGGCAGGTGTACCAGTTTCCTTGGCTCTTCAGTGTATGTGTACGCGTACGTAATTACAAGAGCAACAATAGCAGAAACAGAGAGGAGAAAGAATAACATGCTGGGAACTATTTACTTAGTTCAGTATTCAGAAAAAAAAACAAGAACAAAAAAATTTTCGTAATAAGTCATATAAATCTAATTTGATATCTAACGATTAATTGTTGTATTCAGATATTAGAATAAATAAACGAATGCTACAGAGAGTCTGAGCTGATGCAAGCTGTTTCTAGTTCTCAAAAACGAGCATGTCAAATGCTGAGTATGTACAACGAATTAGAAGAACTTCATCAACAGCACATGTCGAGAAAGTCACAAGATTGCAGACTTATACCTGTGCATGTAACAAAATGCAAATATTCCACGCATAAGAAGGCTATCTGACTATACCATCATTTAATCATGTATATGAATAATAGGCCTGCTTTTCATGTAGAGAAAGACAGTCGTAAGGCTGTCTCTCAGCTCGTGTCGCCATCCGAATATTCGAAAGGTCTCTGTTCTTAGTTTCAAACAGATTTCACTTTCGTCAGACTGTCATTTGAACATTTGACACAAACTAATTCGAAACTGCGAGAATATTCACGATCTGGAATGGGTGTCATGACCACAAAAATTGTCTCCATGATATTCCAGTCAGCAACGATATACAAACCTTTGCTTTAGTAAGAGAATGGCTTTACCATAAAAAAAACCATAGTCTTCCTTACAAAGAAGTCAATGTCATTCGAAAGCATGAAATTGTTCAAGTGATGAACTTAGTCAGGCGTGAAACGGCAATTGATACTCCTTCCTCGAACAACATTTGGGTTATCCAAACTTTGTCAAAAGACATCAAAATAAACTTAATTAAGATGTTTTATCCATTATATTCGTTTATACTCGACAATAACACTAACGTACCGACGGTTCTGCAAGGCAATTACAATCGGTTTCAGGACCATCGCGAGCAGACGCAATCTCCATTATCTTCCACGCTCAACTGGCAATTGCATTAGACGTGCGATTAATTACGATTTATGTCAGCATTCTGGAGAAGAGGACTGTTCTCTCACATTGATAGACACCGCATGCTCCGACACAGCTAAGATTAAATTATTGGTCTATGTAGCTTCAGCAGTAAAATCGTAAGAAGTTCTACAACGAATCAGTACAACATTTCATATACGAATTTGACACTGCCTCAAGAAAGTTTGCACCGATTTATCAGTTCACTCCCGAGAATCGTGAAAGAATTTGTCCAAAAAGTCCATTTAAAGATGGGTACGCATATAAATAGTTTCTGTGAAAGCAGAACTACTAACAGAAGACACTTAATAAAATCTTTTTTTTCCTAACACCGTGTTAATGGCGAGTCCACCAATATCGATGTCACTTACCGTACATTTATTAACACTCGAGTGTTTCGGAAGCGAACTACAGAGGTCGTACTCTACCTATGAAAATTATTACATCGTACGTTAAAAAGCAAATTACTTATTATAAAAAACACTAATACGTCTAATCAGAAGAAACGATGAACCTCTAAGGCAACCCCGAACACAAATATTTTGAAACATTTCGGCTACACCTGTTTTGGGTCCCTTATTTCACAAAAACTCTTCGGGGCAGGAAGCTACACGTACGGTTCTTCCACTCGTGATTATTCTATGGCAGTTATTGGCAACAGTAACTATAATTTGCCTCTGCCACACAGTTCTTTACTAAAGGTTACCGTTTCCGAAAGTTTAATCTATTTGCAGACATTTTATCATTGACAACTGTTGTTGTTGTTTGTCTTAAGTCCAAAGAATAGTTTGACGCACCTATCCACGCTAGTCTGCCCCGAGCAACCTCTTCACCTCTGCATAACTACTCGACATATTTCAACCTGTTTACAGTAATGCTTGGTCTCCCTCTATAATGTTTACCCCTTATACTTCGTTCCATCAACAAACTGACGATTCCTTTATGCCCCAGGATGTGGTCTCTACACTGATCCCTTCTTTTAGCCAAGTTGTGCCATAATCTTTTTTCTTCTTCTCTTTTTTTGGAGAGGGGGGAGGGAGGGCGTTCACTATCTCCTCATTAGTTATCAGATCTACTTATCTAACCATTCTTCTGTAGCACCACAATTCGAAAGCTTCTATTCGCTTCTTGTTTGACACAATTGTAGCCTATATAATTGGAGATTAGTAACCATCCTATGCTATCTGGCTGTAATTGTCCACAGTCAAAAGCCTGAAGATGGTAGATTACTCTTTCGAAATCATTAGACCTCAATAAAGGCAGTGTGACAGAAGCGAACTATATTTACTGTACCATCATTTGTGTTGACAATGTAAAAATACAGTAACTCTCACGGTGAATCATCTCACTACCTAATGTTCTCTGAGTCGTTCCTCGTCCGATGATGTCATTATGTGTACACACTGATCAGCCAGCTCATTATGTCCACCTACCTTACAGCCGATATGTCCGCCTTTGGCACGGATAACAGCGGCAGCGCATCAAGGCAAGGAAGCAATGAGGTCTTGGTAGGTCCATGAGCGGAGCTGACACCACATTTGCACACACAAGTCACCTAATTCCCGTAAATTCCAGGGAGGGGAGCGACGAGCTCCGACACCGTGTTCAATCACATCCCAGATGTGTTCGATCGGGTTGAGATATGACGTGTTGGAGGGGGAGGCAGTACTTCAATTAGAACTCGCCCCTGTGTTCCTCGAACCACTCCATCACACTCCTGGCCTTATAACATGGCGCGTTATATTGCTGAAAAATGCCACTGCTGTCGGGAAACATAATCATCATGAAGGGGAGTACATGGTCTGTAACCAATGTACGATACTCCTTGGCCGTCATGGTACCTTGCACGAACTCCACTGGACCCACAGAAGCCCTCATAATCGAGCCGCCGCCAGCTTGTGTCCGACCCGCAGTACAGGTCTCAAGAAGTTGCTCCCCTAGGAGACAACGGATTCGCGCACTCGCATCGTCATGATGAGGAAGATACCGAGGTTCCTCAGACAATGCCATTGAGTCATCATCCAGTGCCGATGGTTAAGTGCCCGTTTCAGTCGTAACTGCCGATGTCGTGGTGTTAACATAAGTACATGCATGGGTCGTTGGCTGCGTAGGCCCATCAATAGGAGTGTTTGGCGCACTTTGCGTTGAGATACGCTTGCACTTTGCCCAGCATTAAAGTCTGATGTTTGTTTCGCCACAGTTCGCCACCTGTCCTGTTTTACCAGGCTTCCCAGCCTTCGACGTTCGACATCTGTAACAAGGGGTGGTCGGCCAACATCACGATGTCTGGGCGTGGTGTTACCTTGGTTTCGCCACTTGTTGAAGACACACACCACAGCACTCCTCGACTACCCGACAAGTCGCGCAGTTTCGGAAATGCTCGCGCGGTCCCTCCGGATTATCACAATCTGTCCTTGATCAAACTGAGATAGACCGCGCTGTCTTCCCCATCCCACACACGGACAGCACGCTCACCGATCTCACATGCACCGTGCGTGCGTCTTACTAGCAGTCATTCCTCGCCATGTGACCCTGCTATTGCCTGGACGGGTTTATATGATAGTAGGTCGATGGTCATAATGATCAGTTTATTTCCAACGTTCAGAATTAAGCACACCTGTTTTTTAATCAATTTTTCTCATCGTCTCTGACTGCACACAGCTCGTGTGTGTGTGTGTGTGTGTGTGTGTGTGTGTGTGTGAGAGAGAGAGAGTTTGAGAGAGAGAGAGAGAGAGAGAGAGAGAGAGAGAGAGAGAGAGAGAGAGAGAGAGAGACAGAGAGAGAGGGAGGGAGGGAGAGGGGGGGGGGGGGGGAGGAGGACGATAATCTACAGCCCCTGTCACTCTTTAAGCCACCGTTTTAAAGACGCCTGGCGGTAGACCAGCCGTGACGCAGATTGGTTCGGCGGGCACGTCGTACCTCCAGGCGGCGCCCACTCATCAACGCCGCCTTCACGTGGGGCGGAATCGGGCGCTTGATTGACACTCAACCCCGTCACCTAAGTCAAGGGGGGTGGACTTGCTTCAAGTGAGGGGGAGCACGTTTGTCACCCTCTTCTAGGGCTGTCCAGCCGTTACCGCCGCGTCGAATCAATCACAGCAGGAGTGTAGGAGTGGTAAAGAACACCGCCCGAGTCAGAGGTGTATCAGTTCATAGCCACGCCTGGGACACACTAAACAGCATTGCTGTTGTAATTTGATACATAGAAAGCATTACATCCCAAACAATCAATGTCCGCTGTAAAGCTAAGGATAGACTTCTATCTACAGCACCGTTTGTGAAAGCTGTAACGCCGAAGAGGGAGATTGCAGGGTGATTAGACAGCAGCACAGGCGTAGCGTTAAAGAGTTGTTTTGATTACGGTGCAATGCTTACCACAATTTCAGGATTCTGTCTTGTTATATAGTGTTGTTATAAATATCGTGCTCTGTTGAATTTTCATTCGTTTCGTATCTTCCGTAATTTAAAACCTACGTTAAGTGAAAATCTGTTAACTTCTGTGCGCTCTATAGTCATTACGTGTTGTCTTGGATCCATTACAGTGCTTTAGATAATTTCCTGGTAGGGTCGGTTTACGAGCGTTGTTATTAAATATTGTGCTATGTTAGTTTTCATTCACTTTCCATCTGGTACTACCTACGTTCAACGAACTTTGATGGTCTGACGCCTGGAAGTTAGCTGCACAATTCACTGAAAAGTAATTTTTACCGACTGTTACTTTATTACGATTTAAGTGTGTTGTAGTGCTTTTTATTTTTCTGTAAGAGCGGCGTCAAGTGTGACAAATGTGGATGTTTGCTGTAGTTTAATTGGTATGGAAAACATGTCAAAATTGTGGGCCGGGTTTTCACTGGGGAGAACGCAGCGGGGAAACTAAAAACGTATCAGACGAGGCTCTTCTATAGAGCTGTAGATTATGTAGTCAAGCAAACCGTAGAACAGGGGAAAAAAGATTTGTGCCCAGAGCCTCAAATAAATGTTTGAGCTTAACAGGGTGCAGCAGACTCATAGGAACGATTTCAGGGCTAGGTCGGCAGAAAAAGCACATAGTAAAAAAATGGTTCAAATGGCTCTGAGCACTATGGGACTTAACATCTATGGTCATCAGTCCCTTAGAACTTAGAACTACTTAAACCTAACCTAAGGACAGCACACAACACCCAGTCATCACGAGGCAGAGAAAATCCCTGACCCCGCCGGGAATCGAACCCGGGAACCCGGGCGGGGGAAGCGAGAACGCTACCGCACGACCACGAGCTGCGGACAAGCACATAGTAAGAGAAGAGTCTTGGTACTAGAGACTAGTTATGCGAGAGGTGTAGGGCAATTGCTACAGGAAAATCCAGGCGTAGAGTACCAGGTCACAAGCATCATGAAACCTAGTCTCCAAGCTTAGCCAGGTGACAGAGAAAAGGGGCTTCTGTAGAGATTTTGATGGTGACGATAAGGTACTTACTGTAGGAGGAGCAGGAAACTGCCTGGTTAACAACTAGGATACAGCATTAAAAGTGACCTGGAGAAAATAGGAGCGGCAACAGCACACACTCGTGTGGGGTTTGTCGAAGATCTATAGCTACGTAACCAGCCCTGGATTAACATGGCTGTTTGCCATGTGAACAAAGAGTTGAGCGAGTTGCTTTTGACTGAAACAAAAGTCTCAAATCTGTGTCGTGCTTGTTGCTGTGACTGGGAGATGGGGATACACGAACCATGTCCAGCACCTAAATGGGGGGGGGGGGGGGGGGGGGAATCACAAACACCCAAGACAAAATCCCTGTGATTACTGGAATCAAAAGGGCACATTTTTTTTAGGTTCGAGTCAGGTTACAGGTAGAAAGCATTGAAAGAAATAAGAGCAGAACAAGACCATAATACGTGTAACATTTTCCAGAAAAATAAAATTAATTTGTTTCATCAGAACATTAAAGGGTTGAAAACAAGATAGTGAGCTTATCGCATGCCTACAAGATGTGGAAAGTGCTGAAGGTATAGACGTTCTGTGCCTCTCTGAACACCATCTAACCACAGAGACGGAGAAGTTAAATACAGGGTGTACATAAAGTCGGGGAACACTTTCAATCATTTATTGCACAAGAACTAAATATTGTACAGACGTCATACATATTCCATTTTGAAAAGAAACTCTTGAAGGTTTTTTTTTTTTAACCAACATTCGATATGCGAACCATGATGGACCCGGCAGACATTAAAACGGTAATGGTGATCGGGGAGACCATTTCATGAAACAGCTGTCCCATTCAGTAGCACGGCCGATCCATCGATGCGACAGCTCCGTGTTCAGGTACCCACAAACTTCACGATGAAAATGGGGTGGAGCCCCATCCTGCTGAAAGAAGAACGGAGAGTCCGATTGCATTTGAGGCATCAGCCATTGCTCCAACATGTCCACGTAGGAATTACCAGTGACAGAGCTCTCGGCGAAGAAGAATGACCCCTTACAGTTTTCGACGTGACAAGGCATAAAAAGCATTTACCTTTGTGGAATCACGCTCAAATTCAATGCATTCGTGTGGATGTTTTGTACACCAGACTCGGCAATTATGCCTGTTCACTTTCCCATTACTGTGAAATGTGGCTTCGTCACTAAAAATTAAACGATCAACAATACCATCCCTATCCTCATTCTCATTCAAGTGTTGCAACTGCGAACAAAACTCAAAACGCTTGTCTTTGTCGTCGTCATTGAGCTTCTGCACTAGCTCAAATTTGAATGGTTTCATAGAGAGCTTCTGTCGCAGGACTTTCCACACTGTTACTGGAGCCATTTCGAGTTCACGGGATGCACGACGCACCGATTTATTTGGACTCCTTATGAATGTCTCTCTTATGCGCTCCAGTTCACTCACAATGGCAGGTCCGCTTCTCTTTGCCGCGCACAAGCAACCCGTCGTAACGAATTTATTGTGCCAGTGGTAAATGGCCGCCCTTGTTGTTGGCTTCTTACCGTACTTGATTCTAAACATCCGTTGAACACCTGTAGCACACTTGTTTTTGTCGACCTCCAACACACGGAAAGCTCGCTCCGCACCTGAACTTGCCATGTTTGCGGCTAGCTCTGACTATCGGCAAATTACCAAACCACGCTGTGGCGGTATACATTAAAAAAAAAGCAACAACAACTTTCAGGGTTTCTCTTCAAAATGACAAATGTATGATATCTGTACAACGTTTGGTTCTTGTGCAATAAATAATTGAAAGTGCTCCCGGGCTTTATAATCCCTTCTACAGGGTGTACATAGACTTGCACCATTTTCATGTAGAGTTAACGTGGGAAAAGGAGGAGTTTTAACATACGTAAAAGTTTGACACAAAGTGAAAAATAATGAAGTATACAATTCTTATGTTTATTAGAATCTAAAAGCATGTGATCGTGATTTATTACTGCATATAACTTCTCTAGTAATTGTAACAGTCTACACATCTCCTCCAAAAAACTTTCAGCTATTTATCAGAGATCTAGATGTATTATTGAGCTACCAGTCAGACAAGCAGAAACAATAGTTTGTGGAGATTTTAGTAAAGATTTCTTAAAAGATATGGACAGAAGAAATGAATTAGAATTATTATTTGGGTGTTTCAATGTACTTTTAGCAGTCAGTTTTCCAACTCGAGTGCAGCAAATAGTAAGACTCTGACTAACATTTTTATAGACAGTGCTCAGGATGAAACAATGTGTACCCAACTGCTATCTGATCATGATGTACAATTAGAGGAATTAAACAGTATGGCATCTTACAACCCAATGACAGGTTCATACAAAGCAGTAACGCTTACTAATGAGAACAGGATGCAGTGTTCTAAGATTAAGCTAAAATGGGTGATATGGGATGAGATATATTTACAAAGAGATGCTAACGTCAAGATCAACATATTCCATAGTAAATTTGTGTCAATATTTGAAAGATGCTTTCCTAAAACGTTATCCAAACTGTCCTCTAAAAAAACTCACAATATTCAGTTCCGTACAACAAATAGATTCAAACCTACAATTGATGAAGCACATAAGCAGGAGTCAGTAAGTGGAGTAGAATGATCCAAATTTTTGGGTGTACATTTTGATAAAATCTTGAGCTGAAAGAAAGATAGTGCTGAGCTTCTCACACAATTAAGTTCGGCTACTTCTGCTCTTCGCATAATTGCTAATCTGGGAAACAAACGTATCAACCTTCTGGCATATTTTGCATATTTCCACACAATGTCGTCTTACGGAATAATTTCCTCATGTAACTCACCACTTAGAAAAAAAGTATTGACTGTAGAAAAGCGAGCAGTATGAATAACATGGGGTGCTCACCCACGGACGTCATTTAACTACCTCTTCAAGGAGGAAGGCATTTTAACTGTGCCGTCAGAATACATATTTTCGCTAACGAAATTCGTCATAAATAATGCATCACAATTTGAGAAGAACAGTGATGTATAGCCCTACAACACTAAAGGGAAAAATTACCTTTATTACCCATTGTTAAAGCTGTCAGTGGCTAAGAAGGAGTACAATATATAACAATAAAATTTTTTGATCATTTGCCCGACAACATAAAATGTCTGATAGATAGCAAAACAAGTTTTTAATTTAAAATCGCTTCTCCTGGACAACTCCTTCTGTTCCACTGACGAATTTCTACTTAGAGACTGCTAGCCAGTAAAAATAAAATAAAATATAGAAATAACGCTGTAGCCTTTTAGCCATTAAAATTCAGCGCCTCTTCATTGTTTCACTGTACTTTCCACGTTAAATGTTCAGGGAATACAATTTCTTCCAGTTAATTAAGTGATTGCACTTACAGCTTATTTATAGTCTATGTTGAGACACCCTCTAACCCTGCGGCGGTAGTAGTAGTGTTGGTTGTGCTACTGCTGCAGTGGAGATGGTTGTGGCAGCTTGTGCAGCCATTTCAGAACATGTCAAGCAGATAATCCGAGATTTGTGGCAGCGCTCACACTTTTCCGCCTCAAAGGCAAAAATTCTCTGTTCTGTTCAGACGTTCATATCTACTTACTTCACTGTGAATGCATATTCGGTTTCCCAATGGAGCTGGATAACGATCCAATTACGTGAGGAGATGGAGGCTGAAGATAAGGAAACAATAGACGCCCGGTAATTAATTTCCATTCTTTGAGACAGCACTGGACGATATACTTTAAGCAGATGACAGTCTGAAAAATGGGTTTAGCTGTAATTGGCTGGTGTAGTATTCGGTTCCTCCGTAATCTGGGTCATCTCCAAAATTAATTATATTCGCATTATGTAACTCAGCCACTTCTTATTACATACTGTGCGATATACTCGTATGTCTTCATTTTGTTCTGATTCTTTTCTGTAACATTGTATATAAAAATTCGGAAACTTTCACATCTACGCAATTGTAAGAGCCGAATTTTCTCCATTTAGCATAAATCTCACGAAAAGCGAGTGTCAGTGACGCAGAATCAAAGTTGTTGACAAATTTGTCTCAGTCAGGTAAGTGATAAAGAAAGACTGCATTTTAACATATTCCCATAGACCCCATCAAGCAAGCAAGCATAGCTATTGACAAGTAAAAAAGAGATATTTTCCGAATCTGATAGTTACAAACATAAAGCAACGTATCGAGCAACTGCAAACAAAAAGACACTCCATATACTAAAATATCACACACTTCTCCAGTACTGTGGTTGAACAGAGTTTCAAAGGTGTGTGTGTGTGTGTGTGTGTGTGTGTGTGTGTGTGTGTGAGAGAGAGAGAGAGAGAGAGAGAGAGAGAGAGAGAGAGAGAGAGAGAGAGAGAGAGATATGTTTAAGAAATTCAAGATGTTTTAAATCTGGAAACTGCCTTTGCTCCGCCACGTAACACTATTAGTAAAATGTAGTCAACTCATTTACAACTGTCACTTACTAACATTTACACTAATATTTGTGAAAATTAAAGCAGAAAGACAGATATAGTTTCCGAGACGATTTTGTACAGCAGATTAGACTTGTGACAATACACAAATAATTAGAATTACAGAACTTTGTGTGATCTCTGACTTAGAATCCATGCACTTTAAATCAGAGCCTTTATACCTGATAGAATTGACCTGGATGTCTTTGTACGTGAGAAATGAAATCGTCAACAATGCTGGCTGGAGTAATTTTTCCGAACAGTCACTCCCCAGACAGATTCGGTGAGCAATATGTCACACCAAGCCAGGAAAGTAGTGACATACGTCGTTTTTCGAAGAAGGTTTGCACAGCCCTCTTTACACATGGTTGGGCAGTGTCCCGCTAAAATTTGATATGAGAAGATATCAAGGGAAGGACAGTAACTCGGCCTCTAACGTCCGTTCTGAGCTACCTGCAGGTCATACCCCGTCCATGCTGTACTGTATACGGTCAGCCGGCCGTAGTGGCCGAGTGGTTCTAGGCGCTACAGTCTGGAACCGCGCGACCGCTACGGTCGCAGGTTCGAATCCTGCCTCGGGCATGGATGTATGTGATGTCCTTAGGTTAGTTAGGTTTAAGTAGTTCTAAGTCTAGGGGACTGATGACCTCAGAAGTTAAGTCCCATAGTGTTCAGAGCCATTTGAACCCATTTGTATACGGACAGGGAAGGGGGGAGAAGCTTGTTACATATGCCTCGTGACGACAGTGTGCAGGAGGTCGAGAGGTCAGAACTTGAGAGTGGGCATCCAGGGCTGCCGTTAAATGACAAAACAAGAAATTAGGTACAATAAAGATATATTTCAGTGTATGGCATACAAGGGGCGCGCCTAGGGTCGGAAGTAACCAGGTTTAGGCCAGCCTAGGAGGTCGAACAGTTAATTGAAATTGGAAGGTGAAGCGGTTCATGTTAATTTATGTTGGTGGCCGGTCGTGAAAAACAGAGCCAGAGGCTCTACCTTCCGAAAAGACTTCTGTTCTGCTCGAAGTCTGGATTGCAAGAGAGAG
Organism: Schistocerca serialis cubense; assembly: GCF_023864345.2. Classification (NCBI taxonomy): domain Eukaryota; kingdom Metazoa; phylum Arthropoda; class Insecta; order Orthoptera; family Acrididae; genus Schistocerca; species Schistocerca serialis. Next base: position 500,250,471 of record NC_064641.1, read on the forward strand.
AGGCAACTGTGTTCCCCACCGCAGAACACTCCAGCGTCCACACACGTGACCTGTATCCCACGTACGCTATTGGCTAAAACTAATGGAGTGAATTCGCTAGCAGTTTCAGCAGAGGTCTCACGGCGTCTCTTGTAAGAAGCCTTAAATGGGCAGAACTGCCTCGGTTTTGAAAGATAGGCAACTTGTTTCACGTAGGCAGAGTGTGTAAGTTGTTCTACGAGTAAACTTGTAAAGATTTTGACTGGGCCTTTGAAATAAATTTTTTTCAACCAATTCCCTAAAATATTCCTTGACTGGCTGCCACCATGTACAATGCGTTGGGTGTCACGATCGCATCGCATCCAACGGTCACGCAAACCATTAGCGTTATTGATTGTCATATTGCTGTTCACGGATGCATGCTGCCAAAATGAGATCACCTCGACAGCTTCTATGGTGCCACGACTGATTCAAGTGGGACACGCCGAAAACACTACATTTTCACACTTTGAACGACACGAAACATCATATCCTATCGAAACCACTTGTCAGAGACCGATAACATGGTCCATTCCAAATCACTCTCTTCCCTATGTTGTACCTTTCGACGTCTACGAAGCATACTGGCACTAAATTTCAAGTTTTCACTTCGTCTGATGTGTCTTCATCACAGTTTGACGTTCATAGCGACATTTCCAGTCACAAAACAGATTGTCGATGAGCCTGTGAGTATGACAAGTGTTTGTAATCTTAATCACTTATTTGTGGTACACTTCTCTACACACAGTCGTAGTTTGTTTACTTTCAAGCATTCCTTTCCAAGTGTTACAATTTTCACAAATGTCAGGGTACGAACATACAGCTAAGTAAATCTAGGTACATCTATATATATGGTAACCACGGGGAAAAGTACGTACAGAACAGCGCACCTAATCTTTTACTCATAATTCGTGACGTAACAGAGCGCCAACAGTCTCAAATGTAAATCACCACGTTCCACACTGATTAATCGTCAACTTAGGTGTTGCCACAGAAACTGTCCAGGAGGGACAACACGTAACACACTGACTTCCTGTTTCGAATGAGTATTTTTCCATTTTCCATCCTTACAGCTTGATATAGCTCTTTCGTGGTTTCCCTAATCCCACTTCTAGCCACAGCTTATTTTATCGCCCCAAAAAGGCATAAATGAACTGTTGTCTTACCGAGACAGTTGGCGCAATAGATTCGCATCGAGAGAAGCAGGGTTCAAGTCCCCGTCCAGCCTTCTATATTGAGGGTTTCCTTGCTTTTCCTAAACAGCTTATGGCAAATACCAGAATGGTTGCTTTGAAAAGGTCACGGCCGATTCGCTTTGCCATCCTTTCCCTATCCGAGCTTGTGCTGTCTCTAATGACCTCGATATTCACAGGACGTCACACCCTAATCTTCCTTCCTTTTGTTTTGCTAATAACGAATAAGCTACGGTTTCTCCTAGAACAGGGAAGGGACGATGGTTATTGGTAATTACATCATTACTCTGACGGGTGGTGTTTGTAACCTTAATCACGGTACACGGGCTGGTTACACTCTTAAGAAAAGGAAACCTGTTCCAAAGGCACTTCGATATTACAAAGATTTTGCGCAGTTACAAGATATCCAAGTGTCGCCAGGACATTGAGAAAGTCGAATTATTTGATTTCTCTTTACGATTAAGAGGAGACAGTTATTGTTCGCTTAATATGAAATGTTCACAATTTGCCGTACGCGTCGTACAGTAGTAACAATCACAATACATCAAATTGCTTAACAGTTATGTGAAAACCACTCCTGCAGAAAAACACCCGCGACGCATTATAAAATACTGTTTACGAACTCTCCCCATCTTCCCCATTTTTCTTTCGTCTATCGCGCGATCTCTTCCGAGTTTTCACTGATGTTCGTTTTTAAATAAATTTTATTTTGCAGTTTATTCTACTGTACATGGCGGTAATTTTTCTCGCTGCACATTATTTTGAAGTTTTTCCATCCCTAACCTTCTTTATATGAAAAAAAGACATATCTCAGAACTACAGAAATCATCCAAATGACGACAGTGACCATGAAGGGAAAGCAGAAACAAATAGTCTTCGCGAAACAAGTACTGTGCGATTCGGTCATGTCTTCCAACATATAAACGTCACGGAAGGTAGTATTGAGAGCAGAAACTAGTTTCCGACTACTGCAAATTTCACTTCGGCCTTGTTCGTCGTGGAAGAGTTCCCCAGAACATTTAAAGGCAATGAATGGGACACAGCCGGGAAATCGATCGGCTCGAGGAGAAAGGGACGATGGGAAGCATTACTGGGTAATTTGAGCCGTTCGTCTTCCTGTAGCTATTAGTCTTCGCAGTCTCCTGCTATCAATGAACCTGCAGAATGCAAACACCAGACACGATGTCACAGCTTTGCTAATCTATAAATCCCTTCCCTACAAAGTCTTAGACTTTCTAAGGGAAATAGTGTGTACTCGTGTGTGTGTGTGTGTATGTGTGTGTGTGTGTGTGTGTGTGTGTGTGTGTATTTTACACAGATTATGGTCCTAGCAAGTATTTTTGTTGCATACAACTTTCTCTATTACAGAATTTCAACCTAATTCAACTGGTACCTAGATGTCCCTGTTTTATCTCCACTGCTGCAACGTTTCACGGATCTGAAGAACGTCGCTTCTGGTGTTTAAAACTGTCTAATATCTTTCGTTCTTGGAGCCCAACAGTATACTCCACACAACTTGTGGCAATTGACAACTTACTAAAATTTCATTATGAAAGGTCTAGGTGCCGATGTAGCACGAGACGTACAAAACATAAGGCACTTGCTCCAGATTCGTGAATAATTATTTGATAGTCGGTATAGAGTACGGGTTCCTAATTTGATTCCCAAATGAACATTGTCATCTCTTCAGGTTTTTATTGTCATCTACGTTGATGTTAACCATTTCCCTTTGACCACCAGTTTTTATTCGAAGTGAAACACATTAATCTATATTTATTTTAGTTAACGTCGAGTCGGATGTAGCAATAAGAAAAAATATTTCCTGCTGTTCCTGTTTCCAGCGTGGGGAAGGCTGGGTTCAAAATGGTTCAAATTGCTCTGAGCACTATGGGACTTAACATCTGTGGTCATCAGTCCCCTAGAACTTAGAACTACTTAAACCTAACTAACCTAAGGACATCACACACATCCATGCCCGAGGCAGGATTCGAACCTGCGACCGTAGCAGTCGCGCGGCTCCGGACTGAGCGCCTAGAACCGCTAGACCACCGCGGCCGGCGAAGGGCGGCGAAGGCTGGGTCATCCTGCATTATACACAGGTACCTCTGGGGTTTCAGAAGACAGCTGTCCAAAAACGAAAAGTCACAAAAGAAACAACTTTCAGCGGATACAGTACGTAAATCACATCACAGTTGTTTAGTAGGGACACCGTTTGTGTTGCGGAAAGCGTCAGTAAGTGGATGCAACTCAAATATCCGGGCAGGTGCGACAGCTTTGCAAACTGTTCATAGGATTACCTATCTTCAGGTGCGAAGTAATTCGATGTAACAAAACAGAGTGGCCAGCCTCTGTAGCCGAGTAGTCAAGATATTCTCTCTCAGTTCCCGGTACTGCCAGGAATTTTTCTTAGTGGGAGGATTGGGCCGGATGCATTCACCTCGTGTTGCGATGCCAACTGAGGAGATACCTGATTGAGAGGTAGCAGCTCCAAGGTCAAAACGTTGACAACGGCCGGGAGAGCGGTGGGCTGACCCCAAGCCCTTCCATACCGCATACGATGATGACTGACTGAGGATGTCACTGTCGACTATCGTATGGTCTTGAGGTTCTGATCATCGGGTTCCCTTTTAATACGAAGCAGACGGTCAAAAATTAAACTTGAAGACAGCACAGTCTACAGGTGCAGTCTGTAATAATAAGAATAATGCAAAACATTAGCAAGCTTCCCTGTAGCAGTTGGACATTGATACACAGCAGTTTCATGCATCAAATGTGCACTAGTTCTCTGATAGCCTATCGTGGGAGACATACGTCCGAATGGTAGACACATGATTTAACAGAGATGGAAACACACTGCACTCCTGCTTGATTCCCTGGTTTGTCTCTACCTCAGACAACAACTGCTTTCCAGTGCTTATGTAGCATCGTAGCTTATCGGTACTGCCGGAGCCGGTGCCTCGAATATTCCTGCGGGCGCTGCGAGCAGCGCTTTGAACATCGCCACCAATGAAGAACCTCCAGGCCGCTGACCGCCAGGACAGTGTTATACGCGGCGGGCACCTGGGCACCGTCTAGATCACTTCCATATCGCTAGCTGGTACCGGGCTGTTGACAGCTAGCTCTACCGGAAAAAATTTAGTGTACACAGACGCACGCCTGAGTCGGGCCTCTGCTTATAGCTAGCCGCAGTTGTCCCAAGTATAGAAGTTCTTTCGCACAAGCTGAGTGAAATGGTTCAAATGGCTCTGAGCACTATGCGACCTAACTTCTGAGGTCATCAGTCGCCTAGAACATAGAACTAATTAAACCTAACTAACCTAAGGACATCACACACATCCATGCCCGGGGCAGGATTCGAACCTGCGACCGTAGCGGTCGCCCGGCTCCAGACTGTAGCGCCTAGAACCGCATGGCCACGCCGGCCGGCAGCTGAGTGAAATACAGTTATTTAAAATGCACGTGTGTCAACCACCCTTTTGCCAGCCTATCCAAATTCCTACGGCGAGAGATCCATTGGCCATTTTCCGCCCATTTATCTTAGCAGCGAGAACGTAACGTATGGCTCCTGGAAACACTACAGTTACCAATTCGCAACATAACAGCTTACGATGATTCTGAGATTAATGTAAGCACTGTTAATCACTAACATCATGTGCCTTAGACAACATCTTTTCTACATAATTTCCTACAATTTCTTACTGTTTAACATTATGACTAAACATTTTTCTTTTGTTTCCAATTACGTGAAAGGTAAGTCAGTCTTGCAGTCATCCACGTATTTTCTTCCGATATGTGGAAGATACGTGTGTCATATGGCCACATGGTATGGAGAACCTTAATAGCTTCCTGTAAACCGCTTCAGTATAAAGTCAGGGATTGCCGATAACAATGTCACTGTACCTGCCATTGTTACTTAAGTTAATAAATGTAGCATGAATGCTGAGACTATTTTCTGAAAAGAGCAAATAAGCTGTCCTACTTAGACTATGAATGGAGGTCATTTAATTCCGGTATGATGGGATTGAGCCAACGGCCTTGCCACTGTGGTAACAACGGTTCCAGTCAGATTACCGAAGTTTAAGTTAATAAATGTAGCATGAATGCTGAGAATATTTTCTGAAAAGAGCAAATAAGCTGTCCTACTTAGACTATGAATGGAGGTCATTTAATTCCGGTATGATGGGATTGAGCCAACGGCCTTGCCACAGTGGTAACAACGGTTCCAGTCAGATTACCGAAGTTAAGCGCTGTCTGGCTAGGGTAGCACTTGGATGGGTGACCATCCGGTCTGCCGAGTGCTGTTGGCAAGCGGGATACACTCAGCCCTTGTGAGGCAAACTGAGGAGCTACTTGATTGAGACGTAGCGGCTCCGGTCTCGGAAACTGACAAACGGCCGGGAGAGCGGTGAGCTGATCACATGCCCCTCCACTCCGCATCCAGTGACGCCTGTGGGCTGAGGATGACACGGCGGCCGATCAGTACCTTTGGGTCTTCATGGCCTGTTCGGGACGAGTTTAGTTTATGAAGGGATTAAAAGAAAATATGATCAAGTTTATTAAATTGATAGAAAATCACGCTCTGGAGAAGTACGTGCCAAGTAAGTAGATTAAAGACGGAAAAGACCAAACGTAATCCAGAAGTAAATTCCGCAAAATGGTAAAAGAAACAGGAATTACTGTGCTCTGAACAAAAAAGTGCAAAATGTCAACACGCAAAAGTTAGTAGAAATTCGTTCGGTTATAAAAGCATCGACGAGACAAGCATACAAGCTCCACCCTCATACGTAACCGAAAGATCTTGCCCAGAATCCTAGACAATTCTGGTACTACGTAAAATTACTAACAGGGTTACTCAGTCACTCGTAGAGCACCCTACAGTGGCAACAGAGGACAGCAAAACGAAAACCGATGTTTTAGATTTTGAGTTTAAAAAATTCATTCACGTATAAGGGTCGTACACACTTGCCAAAGTTTGACTGCCGGACCAACTCCCGTATGGAGGACACAGAAATTGGCACCCCTAGCGTTGAAAAACAGCTTCGAGTGCTGAAAACAACTAAGTCACCATGTCTAGGTGGAACCCCACAAGTGTGTACTTTGTCTTTTTCTGCTTGCGAGACGCCCTGTGGCTGAGCAGCAGCGTGAGATACATACTTTAACTTTTCAGTGGACTTTAATTATTAACTACGTTTTAACTTTGCACGACTTAACGAAATTCAGCATTGTTTAGGGGATCTGAGGCAACTTTGAACAATAATTATTTGCTGCAGTGGTATTTAAGAGTACATTGACGTGACAAGAGTTATGGGATAGCGATATGCACTTATACAGTTGGGGGTAATCTGGCGTAATCAGGATATAAATTGGCGGAGATGTCAACTGTACTCACAGATGGGCTTGAAACCGTTTCCAACAAGATTTTGGCCGGACGACAGGAATTAACAGACTTCGAAAGCGGAATGGTAGTTGGAGCTAGACGCAAGGAACATACCATTTCGGAAATTTATGGAATCTGCAGTGACAAGAGTGTGCCGAGAATACCAGATGTCAGGCATTACTTCTCACCAAGGACAATACAGTGACCAACAGCCTTCACTTAACGACCGAGAGCAGTGACGCTTGCGTAGAGTTATCAGTGCTAACAGACAAGCAACACTGCGTGAAATAAACGCAGATATCAATGCGGGACATACGACGCAGGTAACCGTTAGGACAGAGCGGCGGAATTTAGCGTTAATTTGAAGACGACCGATACGTGTGCCTTTGTTAACAGCTCAACATCGCCTGCAGCGCCTATCCTGGGCCTGCGACCATGTCGGTTGGACCTTAGAGGACAGGAAAACCGAAGCCATGGATCCAAGTTGTCAACAAGGCACTCTGGAAGCTGGTGGTGGTTCCATTATGGTGTGGGCTGTCTTTACACGGAACTGACTGGATCCTGGTTATGCTCGGCTACTTGGTGACACTTTGCAGCCTTTCATGGCTTCATGTTCGCAGATAACGATGAAACTTTTTGTGGATGACAATGCGCCCCGTCACCGGGCCAAAATTGTTCGCCCGGACAGCTCGAGCGAATAATTTGGCCAATCGGATAGCCCGACGTGAATCCCATCTAACATTTATGGGACATACTCGAGAGGTCGGTTCGTCCACAAAATTCTGCACCAGCAACACTTTCGCAATTATGGACGGCTACAGAGGCAGGATGGCTCAGTATTTCTGCGTGGGACTTCCAACAACATTTTGAGTCCATGCCACGTCAAGATGCTTTACTATGCTGGGCAAAAGGAGGTCCGACACGACATTAGGAGGTATCCCATTGACGTTTGTCACTTCAGTGTATATACATGTGAGGTGGACATGTTGCATGCTTTGACAGGGATTATTCAGGATAACGAAGGATGTCGCGATTGACAGTGGGAAACTGTACTTTCTGACTTTGCTGAGTGTTGGCTGTTGATTTGTGTGAATTTAGAGGAAATTAAATCAACACTGCTCGCACGTATTTTGAATGCGATACTTTTCTCGAACTACATACATTAATTATTTATTGTTTTTTTATTTTTGTGATGTCACCACGTGCGTGAATAGTATCAATAAACATTTATTTGGATAAAACTATAACCCTCTGTGAGATCCGAATTTCTCCAGGCGTATATAATATTCAAACAACTTACGGGAATTCATCCAGGTAATATTTACAGCTGTGCATCGGATGATTGATGATGATACTGAGTCGACACCTACGTGTACTGCCTTTTTTCCTTACGTAGGATGCACTTCCAACAAGATCGGTCGTATTTTACGGAAATACGATGTGAAATGTGTTTTCCGACCTCTATCTAAAATTAGAGTGCTTTTAGGTTCTGTTAAGGATGATCTTGGTTTGCGTAAGGCGGGTGTATATCGCATTCCTTGTAACTCTGGCATGGCATACATTGGTCAAACTATCAGGACAGTGGAGAACCGATGTGTTGAGCATAAACGGCACACACGATTACAGCAGTCAAGTAGATCTGCTATTGCCGAAAATTGTTTTGATACTGGTCACCCCATGTTATATAACAATACCGAGATATTGGCATGCACGCCCAGTTATTGGGACAGTGTTATTAAGGAAGCTGTTGAGATTAAATTAGTGAGAAACCTTGTAAAGAGGGATGGAGGTTTTTGTTTACACTCTTCTTGGAATCCTGCTCTCTCCCTTGTCAAAAAGCAGAGGGACAGAGTCAATGTTACCTCACTTGCTAGTTCGTAGTCTTTCACTATCGATACCTCTGACTTTGGTCATCGTTGGTGGCACTAGTGTTCAGTGTCAGTGTGTTATCTTTCCTGAATTACTCAAAGAACCGAGGTTTTAAATTTGCCTGTACATCGCCTGTCCGTTGTAGTTTGCGCCTTGAAAATGGCGGGGTGTACTCCCGTCGAAATATAGGCGATCGCTGTAAATAGTACCTTGTTGAATTTCCGTAAGTTGTTTGAAAATATAACCCTCTGGTTTCCCCAACATCATTGATCATACAGGATATCTCTAGTTATTTCGTTTAAAAATATATTGTGCGCTAACTTGTGTAGTTAATCAAAGGGTTTGAGGATCAGTTCTGTACTAATTGCATAGGCTTTAAACGCACGAAGCTCAATCAACCTTATGATGCAAAGAGTGAATTCAATAAATTAGGTCGTGCATTGCCCACACCGATAGCGGCAAATAAAACCGACCAGTAACCACGGATAAGTCTTTGAGGGACTATAAGAAGATGGAGATTGAAAGGAAAACAGTTTTTATTTTGTGTGACGAATGGTAGCTCGTACAGAGTGTGGAAAAACTTCAGTTAATGCAGATAAATAAGGAAAAAAACTCATGATGCTCGATACAATATTAGTTGCGTGCTGCTTGACACAGCGACGTCGATTAATTATCTACGCGTAACCTCGCAAAGCGACATGGAAGGAAACGAGCACGTAATAATGGTGGCAGGGAAGGTGAGTTGACTTCGGCTTATTGTGAGTATTCTGGGAAAGTGTGGATCACCTGTATAGGAGAATGCATACAGAATATTTGTGCAGCCCGTTCTAGATTGCTTCGATTGGAAGTTAAACCCAGTCTTGTTTCTTCTAGATTGCTGCTCCAGTGTTTGGGATCCCCGCCAGGTCGGATTAAAGGACGACATTGAAGCAATTGCGAGGCGTGCTGTCAGATTTGCTACGACTAGGTTCGATCAACCCGAGAGCATTACAGAAATTCTACATGAACTCAAATGGGAACCCCCAGAGGAAAGAAATTTTTTTCGCGAAACACCACTGGGAAAGTTCAGTGAACTGGCATTTACTGCAGAATTATTTACTGCCATCAACATACATCTCGTTAAGGACTGCGAAGAGAAGGCAAGAGAAATTAGGGCTGCAAAACGGAAGCCTACAGACAGTCATTTTTCCCTCGCTCCGTCCGCGAGTGGGACAGGAAACGAAAAGAATAGCAGTAGCCCGAAGTGCCCTCTGTCGTGTACCATGTGGTGGTTTGCACAGTTTGTATGTAGGTGTATAACATCTCAAATCGTGTCACCACACAGTACCAGGTTCACCACGTGACTAGAGAGGGATAAGCAGCTATCATTCTTACATGTTCTCGTGAAGTGGGGTCAGATGGTTCACAATACCACACTATGTACTGGAAACCTATACACACTGACCAGCCTGCAGAGTTACAGGCAAAGAGCTGTCACCACCCACCGCAAAAGAACGTTGCCCTCAAACCCTTGACGCAAAGAGCACAAAGCTTATCAAAGCACGCGAGCTTTGCTTCTGAATTAAAGTATCTACGGGAGTCGTTCACAAGACTGGAGCAGATTGGGAGAGCTCTGCAGCTTGAGTCACCACAAGAAATGAAGAAGGAGAACAAGAAAAGCCAAAGGCAGGAGCGACCTCTTCAAAAATTCGGAAAAGTATGGCATCAAGAGTACATCATGCTCACAGAACAAGACAAGGAACGAACTACGAAGCGTTACGCACGCCAGGATCTTACAGGATTTCGTGTCAGGATGATACTGTGCTGTGTCATATAGTGGCCAAAAAAGTAAAACCCAGTGTTCTACTTTTTTGACCACTATATGACACAGCACAGTACCATCCTGACGCCAAGACCATGAATAACACACACGACTGGTACAATAAAGAAAGTCAGCTCTCGCTGACACACTGCCTATCACTACGTGAATTACGATGCTACAAAAGTCCTGGCAGAGACGCCGATGTTCAGGAACAATGAAATTAGAGACGTGATTGAGATTAACATGTATATTGCTGACTGAAACAATGAATGAAAATTTGAACCAATTTTCATTCGTCGTTTCAGTCTGCATATATGCATCATAGGTGATTCAGGCCTGAAAGGTCTCTGGAACCATACACTCTGACGGGAAGAAAATCGCAACAGCAAAAAATAATGTGGAGTATCGAAATTTCGGGAATACATATGTCTATGTAACATATTTAAATGATCAACATTGCACGATCATAGGTTAATGTGAGCACTAGATAACCCAATGCAAATGTGAAAAGCTGGTACATCAATAACCTGTGTAAACGCCAGAATATTGAATGCAAGCATGCAAACGTGCATGCACTGCGTTGTACAGCTACCAGACGTCAGTTCGTAGAATGGAGTATCATGCCTGTTGTGCTTCGTCGGTCAATACAGGGATGGTTAATGCCGTTTATGGATGACGCTAGAGTTATCGCCGATGATATCCCGTCCGCAGCTCGTGGTCGAGCGGTAGCGTTCTCGCTTCCCACGCCCGGGTTCCCGGGTTCGATTCCCGGCGGGGTCGGGGATTCTCTCTGCCTCGTGATGACTGGGTGTTGTGTGATGTCCTTAGGTTAGTTAGGTTTAAGTAGTTCTAAGTTCTAGGGGACTGATGACCATGGATGTTAAGTCCCATAGTGCTCAGAGCCATTTGAACCATTTGATGATATCCCATATGTGCTCGATTGGAGACAGATCTTGTGATCTACCAAGCCAAGGCAACACTTAGAAGCTCTGTAGAGCATGTTGAGTTACAACAGCGGTATGTACGCGAGTGTTATCCTATTGGGAAACACCCTCTGGAATGCTGTTCATGAATGTCAGCACAATAGGTCAAATCACCAAACTGACGTACAAATATGAAGTCAAGATGTGTGGGATAATCACTACAGTTCTCCTGCTGCCATAAGAAATGGCATCCCACACCGTAACTCCAGGTTTGAGTCCAGTGTGTCAAGCACGCAGACAGATTGGTTGCAGACTTTCAACAGGCCTCCTCCTAACCAACACACTACCATGACTGCCAAAAAGGCAGAACGAGCTTTCACCAAAAAACGCAACAGACCTACACTTCGGGCTCCAATGACCTCTCGGTTGACACCACTGAAGTCGCAAATGGCGGTGGTATAGGGTCAGTGAACGCTACTGGGGATTGGTTCGGAGCTCTCCTTGAGGTGATCAATTTGTAATAGACTTTCGTCCCATTGTGGTGCCACTTGCTGCCCAAATCGCTGCTGCAGATGCAGAACGATGCGCAAGAACCATACGGCGAACATGGCCTTTACTCTCTTGGCAGTGCCACGTGGCTATACAAAGCCCGGTCTTCTTGCCATCGTACATTCTCGTGACCATGGCTGCCAGGATTCATATGCAGTGACTACATTCCAACCAAGTCTTTCTGCAATATCGCAGAAGGAACATCCAGCTTCTCGCAGCCCAATTACACGACCTCGTTGTTGATAATGGCGCCATTGCCACCTTTACGGCATCCTTGACTAACATCAACTCACCATGTCCAATCTCAAAGGTAACTAAAGCTCACAACCGTTACGGCGTGTATTTGAAGCAAACCTGTTTTTCATCCTCATAGTGACTACATTCCAACCAAGTCTTTCTGCAATATCGCAGAAGGAACATCCAGCTTCTCGCAGCCCAATTACACGACCTCGTTGTTGATAATGGCGCCATTGCCACCTTTACGGCATCCTTGACTAACATCAACTCACCATGTCCAATCTCAAAGGTAACTAAAGCTCACAACCGTTACGGCGTGTATTTGAAGCAAACCTGTTTTTCATCCTCATAGTGGCGCTACTAGCGCCACTCTTATACGACTGGCACGAAATTTGAATATACATCATCTTTCCGATGTAGAAATACGCCTTCCAACTTTCGTTGTGTACGACTTCTTGGAGCTGTAATTATTTTCCCCGTCATTGTAGTCTCATATGATTTACCTGAGACAAGTTGGAAGAAAATCATATCAATAAAGACCCACTGTAAAGTAACCAAGGGACGTTATTAATAAAACAGAACCACAAAGCTCTATTTAGGTCATAAATAGGAAATTCAGCCACTGACAGAAGACCTGGACGCCCGTTACTGCCGATGGGAGAGAACTGCGTGGACAATATCAGCTCGAACGAGTGCGAACGCCAGACGCAACTCCGAAAGGAACTCAGAAAGGCAAAGGGAGGAGTAATCGGCAGGCATTCGCGCACGCGCGCCCTTGTGTATGTGTGTGTATGAAGGGAGGGGCGGAGGGATGAAAGGAAGGGGGGGGAGAGCGTGTGTCCCTGCATAGGCGAGAGAACATGCTGGAATTTGCCATAACAGATGCCTGAGCATCTCCTCTAATTGTAAGTAACGGTTCCCGTGGTCCAGCAGACAGGGGGCGATAAACTGTATTGCAGTGCAGTTGTGAGGTCCTTAAGTACTATTTGCTCTTCGCGAAGTTTCCTTTCCACGGCAGATCAGCAGCAGGTACGATCGGAAGTGGATTATTCCCTCGTTTCTTTATATTACGTTTAAAATTTTTATCTAGATGGAGCTGATTCACGTTTTTGGAGAGACTTATTAAATGAATTTAAATAAAGGGACAGAAGCTTCGTCCGGGATTTAGTACCAAGTGAACAGGCTGCTCAATGGAGCACGAATTTCCAACCGTCTCGACTCGTGCACATGCTCGAACTTGCTGCTTACGAGTAGGATACTGTCGCTGTCAGACGATCATTACGGTACATTCTGCATCTAATGGCCCCGTTTCAAGTGTAGCACTTTTATGCACCCCTCTCGAGGACGCAACCCCGCTCCTCGTGGGTGCGCCATAATTGGTGGGAAGCTGAGAAAATCGCCACGCTCCGCAGTCCTTTCAATTTTAATGACTCTAGCTGGCCGCGCCAACACCGCAGGACCTCGGTGAGGGCACTAGACCAGTGAAAAAAAATCATTTAATTAGAATAATTGGTGCTCGGAGACGGGGAGTGCTGGACGCGTCGCAACACCCGGTGCGGCCCACGAGGAGTTCCCCAACAACGACGACGAGGCGCACTTTTTCCCCGCTGCCTTCGCCAAGGAAGAGGAGGGCGAGGACCGAGTGCTCCCCGTTGCCAAGAGTTACAAATTAATTTCTGTCGCCCGCCGGCGAAAGGAGAGCGCGAGCCGGCGCGTTAATATGCGGCATCACGTAGGCGCGTGCGCAACCGACATCGGCGACGCACGGGACTCCCCTTTCAGCTGCAGCGCGAGGCGGCCGCCGCGCCGAGGGGCGCCAGCATTTCTTTCCGGCTTAATGTCGCGCCGTGAAAGCGAAATGCATCACACATTTACTGCGGACCTATTAACCACTGGGGCGGCAGCAACATAATGACGTAACACAAAAAATTGCAAAGCGCTGCGGCGAAGAAAGCAATCCACATGGTTCCTGTATATGTGAGGAGAGAAAGAAAGACAGGGTGAGAGGGAGGGAGGGAGAATTCAGCTCTCGTGATTTCTCTGACGCTGCCCACACTGCTACTGCGGTCTTCAGTCCGAAGATAACACCCGTAACACGTTTAAGGCTCGGGTGGGAGTTTGAAAGGGGGTGTGGCTGTTTTCTCAGCTTACCACCAATTACGGAGCGCACAGCAACACGATGCATCCATGAGGGGGTGGAGGGGGTCGTACAAAATTTCTGCATTTCAAATGGGATCATTAGGTGCAGAATGTACTATAAGGTTCGTATGAGAACGAGAACATTCCACGATCGAAAGCACACTCTGTAGTGGCCCAACTTCAGTTTCTCTAGCAGTGTAGTGTAGCGCGTGCACTGTCGAGTTGTGTCGTGTGCGTGCGAATGTACACTGATCGGCCAGAACATTATGACTACCGACCTACCATTGATATAAACCGCTAAAGGTGATAGCAACGTCACCCTGGGAGGAAAGACTCCATGTACTATCAGCGGGTGTGACGTCTTGGTGTAGAATGGGGAAGGCGCGCGATCTATCTGAGTTTGACGGAGGGCATATGGTGACGACCCGGAGGTTCGGAACGAACATTTCGGAAACTGCACTCTTTGTCGAGTGTTTGGGGAGTGCTGTGGTGAGTGTCTTCAGCACGTGGCGAAACCAAGGTGAAACCACGACAAGACGTAGCGGGATTGGGCGGCCACCCCCCGTTACAGCTGTCTGACGTCATAGGCTGCGCAGGCCGGTAAAACATCACATGGCGAAACTGTGGCGGAACTAACATCAGATTTTAATGCTGTGCATAATACAGGCGTGTCTGAACGCACAGTGCACGAAAAACTCTAAACGCTGCGTCTCCGCAGACGACGGCTCATGCATGTGCCAATGCTAACACCAGGACATCGGCAACTACGACTGAATTGGTACGTGATCATCGGCACTGGACGATGGCGCAGTGGGAGACCGTTGCATGGTCTGACGAACCCCGATACCTCCTTCATCATGCCGTTGGAAGGCCTGAATCCCCTGTCTTCTAGGCGAGCACTTTCTTGAAACCTGTACTGCGGGACACACACAAGCTAGCTGCTGCTCCATTATGTGGGTCTCCACGGGCCCAGTGAGTGCGTGCAAGGTCCAATGACAGCCACGGAGTATCGTACACCCCTTCATGGCGATCAAATTTCCGACGGTAATGGTATTCTTAAACAATATAATGCGGCTTGTCACAAGGCCAGGAATGTGATGTAGTGGTTCGGGGAACACGGTGACGAGTTCCAATTGATGTATTGGCCCGCTAACTCGCCAGATCTGAATCTGATCGAATACATCAGCGATGTGAATGAATGTGGCATCAAAGCTCATCGCCTCCCCCCCTCCCCAGAATTTATGGGAAATACATCACTTTAGAGAGCAAATGTGGTGCCAACTCCCTCCAGGGTCCTACCCATAGCCCCATTGGTTCCATACCACGACGCGTCGCCACTGTCATCCATGCCAAAGGTGGATATACCGGCTATTTACATTAAACGTATTTGCAATTGCGAATAAGGACAACCATCAGCTGTAAAATGGAATGACAATGAAAATTTATGCCGGGCCGAGCCTCGAACCCGGATTTCCGGCTTATCGCAGCCGGTCGCCCAAAAATTTGGCTATCCGTGCACGACTCACGTCCACATCCAAACTTACATATGTCGTCAGCCATGCTTCTACGACCTGTACTCGTACATCCATGATGTATATTCTTGTTAAGGTGAGACTTTGTACTTGAAAGTCGCTTGCCCGCTATCGGCAGAGAAATATGATGTTGCAGAGCCTGTATTATTCTGATTACTATGCAAAGAAACGATGTTAGCAAACAGGAAAGTTATATTTATGACTTAATGGTTTATGATTAGAATACTATAACAGAATCTGAATTTGCAATAACAACAGATATATATATATAAATGGGTACCCAAAACACGTTCATATTAGGATTAAACGTGTCAAGATTTCAAAGCAAACGGTCACGAACTTCCGTAGATGCATGATTTTGAACAAACAAACATTTACATTTTTATTTATATAGATGCTGATGGTATTAATTGGAATAAAACATTCCATGCAACATGTGTCCAATTTTTATTGGTTGCAGTGATGAAGCTGGTTACAGTGATAAGTTTTCATTTCTGTACGTTGTTAATCCAGTAGCTATAGGCTTTTGGCGAGTCTTTTTGCGAAGAATAGGATAGCCGATTTCCTAAACGCAGGGTATCAGATCCAAGAGTGTTTACTTGTGTTGTCACTAAGCTGAGTGAGGCTGATGCAGTGCCCAGAAGTCATACTTCATCTCAACGTGCAAATTAACTGAGTATGGATGAAGCAAAAGACATCATTTAGTCAGGCGCATAATTTACAAAAGTAAACTCAACCATTTGCCTTTCTTAAAATCTTCTGTGAGTATTTGTTTGGGTTCCTTTCTAACAATTGTATCTCTGTAACCAATAAAAACTGCACACATGCTATATGGAATGTTTTATTCGAATATTATCAGCTCCTAAAATAACTATTTCATCAAAAAAATCAATTACATTTTGAGGTGTCATAGAAGACACGTGTGTGAAAGACAAAGTAAGGTTATTCGTATTGGCATAAGTCTTTTTTATCATAAATAAAATAAAAAATGAGCTTTGGAAGTACTACGTTAAACTCAAATATGCTACACCATTCAGGAAGAAGAAGTTGTGTAGGCAGACCAAATAGAGGGCGGAAACCAATGACGGAAAAATGCAGCCGCTCTGGATTATGTACTGAGGTGACAAAAGTCATGCGATAACTCCCAATATCGTGTCGGATCTCCTTTTGCCCGGTGTAGTACAGCAACTCGACGTAGTATGTACTCAACAAGTCGTTGGAAGTCAACTGCAAGAATATTGCGTGAAGCATGCTGCCCCTGTAGACGTCCATAATTGTGAAAGTGTTGGCGATGCAGGGTTTTGTGCACGAACTCACTTCTCGATTATGTTCCACAGATTTTCAGTAGCATTCATGTCTTTTCATCTGGGTGGCCAAAACATTCGCTCGAATTGTTCACATTGTACTTCAAACCAACTGCGAATAACTGTGACCCGATGACATGGCGCATTGTCATCCAGAACAATTCCATTATTGTTTGGGTACAGGAAGTGCATGAATGGCTGTAAATGATCTCCAAGTAGCCGAGCATAACCATTTGCAGTCAATTATCCAAGTAAGTACAGAGCACACCATTATGGAGCCACCACCAGCTTGCTAAGTGCCTTGTTGACAATTTGGGTTCATGCCTTCGTGGGGTCTGCCCACACTTAAACCATACCATCAGCTCTTACCAACTGAAATCGGGAGTCGTCTGACCAGGTCACGGTTTTCCAGTCGGCTACGTTCCAACCAATGTGGTCACGAGCCCAGCAGAGGCGCTACAAGAGGTGTGCTCTTAGCAAATGCATTCGTGTTGGTCTTCTGCTGCCATAGCCTATTAACGCCAAATTTCGCTCCACTGTCCTAACGGACACGTCCGTCGTACGTCCCACATTGATTTCTGTGGTTATTTCATGCAGTGTTGCTTGTCTGTTAGCACAGACGACTCCAGGCAAACACCACTGCTCTCGGTCCATAAATGAAGGCCGTCGGCCAATGTGTTGTCCGTGGTGAGAGGTAATGCCTGAAATTTGGTATTCTCGGCACACTCTTTATTAGTGTGGATCTTGAAATATTGGACACACTAACGATTTCCGAAATTGAATGCCCCAAGCTTCTAGCTCCAACTACCATTCCGCGTTCAAAGACTTAATTCCTGTCGTACGCCCATAATCACGTCAGACACCTTATCACATGAATCACCAGAATATGAATGACAGCTTCGCTAATGCACTGCCCTTTTATAATTGTGTACGCGATAATACTGCTATCCCACGACTTGTGCCACCTCAATGTAATGTCCACTGCTCCATTTGAAAAGAAGGCAAAAATAACAAGAAGAAGAAGAAGAAAGTGAAGAAAGGGAAACAGCAGGTGCCTCGAAACAACTGCGTGTATACATAGCGTTCCGTTACACGGTCATCATCTAGGGGCGTTTGCGACCATTATACGTATACCATCACAGAATTCCAGACGTGGACGGGCTAACGTGTGGCCTCGCGTCACGGCGCTCTGAAGCGTGAAACTGTGGAGGAAGGAAAGCAGGCTGCCTAGGGGCAGCCGGAGGGTCCTTGACGACGCGGCGCGTGCGGCCTCTCCAGCCTCCAGAGCAGCGAATCGTCGGCTCGGCGTCGGCGTCGCCCACGGCGCCTTGTTAGCGCCTAATGAAAGCGGCAGCCCACGGCCGCTGATGGCTCGCCTCCCCGTATCGCGTCCGTTAAGCGCCCCCCGCGGCCGACGGCCGAGCCAGCCAAAGCCACGGCCTCGGCCTTGAGTACCCGCTGGGCACGAAAAACGCCGCCCTCTTACCACGGTGGCCGCTCCCACCCCACATAATAACTGCATCCTCGGGTAGCTCTTCGCGGAACCATTGTACAGTCGAAAGCGGTTACAACGATATCGAAGGGACCGACGGTTTACGGTTGTTATCAGCTACAGGCGCACTAATCGGGTATCTGTTTTGTTTCTTGTAGAAACAGCACATCTGTAAATTTAGGCTGCCATAGAATTAAAGCGACAGTCAGTAGCAAAAATACAGTACAGCTACAGCACTTACACTACTGGCCATTAAAATTGCTACACCAAGAAGGAATGCAGATGATAAACGGGTATTCATAGGACGAATATATTACACTAGAACTGACATGTGATTTACATTTTCACGCAATTTGGGTGCATAGATCCTGAGAAATCAGTACCCAGAACAACCACCTCTGGCCGTAATAACGGCCTTGATACGCCTCGGCATTGAGTCAAACAGAACTTGGATGGCGTGTACAGGTACAGCTGCTCATGCAGTTTCAACACACTACCACATTTCATCAAGAGTAGTGACTGGCGTACTGTGATGAGCCAGTTGCTCGGCCACCATTGAGCAGACGTTTTCAATTGGTGAGAGATCTGGAGAATGTGCTGGCCAGGGCAGCAGTAAAAGATTTTCTGTATCCAGAAGGGCCCGTACAGGACCCGCAACATGTGGTCGTGCATTATCCTGCTGAAATGTAGGATTTCGTAGGAATAGAATGAAGAGTAGAGCCACGGGTCGTAACACATCTGAAATGTAACGTCCACTGTTCAAAGTGACGTCAATGCGAACAAGAGGTGACCGAGACGTGTAACCAATGGCACCCCATACCATCACGCCGGGTGATACGCCAGTATGACGATGACGGATACACGCTTCCAATGTGCGTTCATCACGATGTCGCAAAACACGGAGGCGACCATCATGATGCTGTAAACAGAACCTGGATTCATCCGAAAAAAATGACGTTTTGCCATTCGTGCACCCAGGTTCGTCGTTGAGTACACCATCGCAGGCGCTCCTGTCTGTGATGCAGCGTCAACGGTCTCCGAGCTGATAGTCCATGTTGGTGCGAACGTCGTCGAACTGTTCGTGCAGATGGTTGTCGTCTTGCAAACGTCCCTATCTGTTGACTCAAGAATCGAGACGTGGCTGCACGATCCGTTACAACCATGCGGATAAGATGCCTGTCATCTCGAATGCTGGTGATACGAGGCCGTTGGGATCCAGCACGGCGTTCCATATTACCGTCCTGAACCCACCGATTCCATATTCTGCTAACAGTCATTGGATCTCGACCAACGCGAGCAGCAATGTCGCGATACGATAAACCGCAATCGCGATAGGCTACAATCCGACCTCCATCAAACTCGGAAACGTGATGGTACGCATTTCTCCTCCTTACAGAGGTATCACAACAACGTTTCACCAGGCAACGCCGGTCAACTGCTGTTTGTGTATGAGAAATCGGTTGGAAATTTTCCTCACGTCAGCACGATGTAGGTGTCGTCACCGGCGCCAACCTTGTGTGAATGCTCTGAAAAGCTAATCATTTGCATATCACAGCATCTTCTTCCTGTCGGTTAAATTTCACGTCTGTAACACGTCATCTTCGTTGTGTAGCAATTTTAATGGCCAATAGTGCATAATACCGTGGTTAAGGACTGCCGGCGATTTTTTCTTATATTTACGCAGCAGTACGTACAGAAATAACATGCCAGAAAAAATGTAAAAAACCTTTACTACGTGAAGAAAGAAGTAGCAACAATGTAAATTGTTCAATAACAGCAAACACTGTCTTAGACAATGATTGACAATGAGTGTTGTAAAACAGGACAGTTTCATCTGCGTTGAATGTATCACCTGGCTTGTAACTTTCACAGAAAACAGACCGCTGCGCAGTCTGATGCGCCTTGCCACGGTTCGCTTGGCTCCCCCCGTCGGAGGTTCGAGTCCTCACTCGGGCATGGATGTGTTGTCCTTCGCGTAAGTTTGATTAAGTAGTGTGTAAGCCTAGGGACCGATGACCTCAGCAATCTGATCCCATAGGAACTTACAATTCGTCTCTCTCTCACACACATAATTAGTTCCATCCAGCCTTTAATAGACATGACGAAAGAGAAAACAGGAAACATACCACTTCTTTGATAGCCACCCGTCTGTTACGCCACCGGATACACCGGCAGCTTCGACTCAAATTTGACCGCCGATAATATCAAGGCAAACTCTGGAATGTTGTATCTGCGACGGAGAACAACTGAAGTTCGGATTTTCCACAAGAGGCGTAAATTAACTGGCTTTCGCTTGAAAAATAGGTCCAACTGATGGGCACATCATTTGATCTTTTCCGCTTAGGCCATGTAAGCAAAGCTTCTTCAGTATTTCTGGGCTCGGATGATTTCGCCCGCCCGGCCGGAGTGGCCGAGCGGTTCTAGGCGCTACAGTCTGGAACCGCGCGACCGCTCCGGTCGCAGGTTCGAATCCTGCATCGGGCATGGATGTGTGTGATGTCCTTAGGTTAGTTAGGTTTAAGTAGTTCCAAGTTCTAGGGGACTGATGACCTCAGTTGTTTAGTCCCATAGTGCTCAGAGCCATTTGAACTATTTGATCTCGCCCGCTTAGTTTTTTAAGAATGTGTTGTAAAAGACACTGTATTCCCTGTGTCCCTCCAAATTATGGAAACCTTTGAGTGCGAGACACTCTATTCTTCGCGATGCTGTCATTTGCTTTCTCATCCTCTAATCGCCATATTATGTGTGACTCCTCTTCGGTATTATATACTTTTCTTAAGACGATGCTTCCATTGACTGTTCAACTCACATACGGTACCGATTTGAAACCAAAAATCTACAGAAAACAGGCGCTTGAAAATAAGTGTCTAAGTGTTGTCAGTAACCCCCAAATACATAACAAACAGAAATACACATTGGACATTATACCCAATATATTTCTCCGAATATGTAGCAAAAAAAACGTTGTTTCATACGGTAAGTCGCAATAAACGATGTCGTAGTAAGCCACGTGTTTTAAAAAATATAGCGTTTACATAGGATTTAGACGGGACCGTCAGATTTCACTGTTATAGTCAATACGTCGTTAAAAACGATGTCGCTATAAATGGTATCGACTGTACTTCCTCATTCATACGATTTCGTTACAGTATTTTAGGAGGAAAGAGAGAAAAATTATCTACACTTCCGTCTTCAAAGTTCACACTGCGTTCTGCACATGGACGCTTGCACTTGGTACCACTGTGTGTTCTGTTCCGACCACTTCCGTTGCATTCAGTCAGTAACAGATAGTAGTTTGCACAAAGGAGAAACAACGAACAGGTTCGAATGCCTTGGTGGCATGGGGTAAAAGCATTTTACCAAAGAAAAAAAATCATCAAACAGCCATATGTTATCAAAAGTTTAGGCATCTCATTAATTCCATCTTCAGGCCCTTATGCAGTCCATGCATATAGAATCAGATACATCGATGCATGGATAACCGGAACCGTCAATATTTGGATTCTGTGAATCTTTTGAGGCGTGTGTAGTTCGAAGACTTGTCAACAACTGAACACACCATCAGTCCAAGGAAGTTTTCAGGTTATGCATGCATTCACGTACCTGTTTCTCTATACATGGAGTCATAGGGACAGGAAGATAGCATTAATGAGAAGTCGAAAGTAGTCGTGTAAATAAAATAACTCAGAATACGGCTGTTTGGTGATTTTTCTTTGATAAATGTCTGACCGGCCGCTGTTCCGTATCCACGATGGATCGGCAGAGAGGGGGTGAAATTGGCTAGAAGTCATCGTAGACTTTCAGGACAATGAAGGGAGAGTGCCGCGTCACGTTAAAGTGTTTATTTGGGAATCGAGTTTTTTTGAAAGTAGTTGGACGAGTGTCACACGCGGAGAGGAAGCAGGATGCCCGCCAACGTCCAACGCAGCCCAGAAGATTTATCAAACATGACAGACGGTTTTGGCTGATAGGTGAGTTACCATCATAGGTGAGTTACCATCGGTAGCTAGCCTCTTCTATGGCTCAACCCACCAAATGCTCCCCGACGAACTTCGCTTACAGTACCAAAACAGCTTGCTGAATAACACGAGGTCAAACGTGTTGTGTCGACACCTGCTAACATTTACTCGATCATTTTCACATGGAAAGCGACTCATTTCTGACCAGGTTTGTCAGTAGTGAT
Source organism: Schistocerca serialis cubense (assembly GCF_023864345.2). Lineage (NCBI taxonomy): Eukaryota > Metazoa > Arthropoda > Insecta > Orthoptera > Acrididae > Schistocerca > Schistocerca serialis. The sequence continues at coordinate 500,273,088 of NC_064641.1, forward strand.
GACACATGGGTTCACCATGAGCCACAATCAAAATGCGAGAGCATGTAGTGGAAATACCCCAGATCACCAAAGACAAAAAAAGATTGAAGTCTCTGCCATCGGCGGGAAAGGTTATGCTAACAATTTTTTCGGACATAAATGACCCCATGTTGGATGCGTGTATGAGAAATGGAATAACCATCAACAAAGAGTCTTACAATGAAATGTTGGAAAACAATTCATAGCGAACGACGAGGCTTGTTGTCAAAGAAAGTGTTGCTGTTTCACGACAACGCCAGCCAGCATACGACTCACCGAACCGTTGGAAGCATCAACAAATTAGGATTGAAACCATCAAGAAATTTGGTTTCTGAGATGCTGAGACGCCCTCCTTACAACCCAGACCCTGCTCCTTCCGACTTTCATTTGTTTGGAGCGCTCGAAGATGCTTAGCGGGATCGTCCATTTTCCTCATCTTCACGGCTGACAACGGTGCAAAAGTTGCTTCGCGACAAATCAAAACCTTTGCTTGGCACGAGTACGTAAGCTTGTTGATCGCTGGATCAAGTGCACTGAAAAGGAAGGGGATTAAAAAGTAGTAAATACATTGTAGAACGGAAAGTATAGATAAATTTTTACTCTATCGCTTGGAAAGTCTCTGGATGAAAAAGAGCAAACAAAGAATAAAATTGTTAATATGTACAATCGTATGCAAGCTTTGGAATTTGTTTGTAGAATTAAAATACTTTACATCAACGGTTAATTTTCAACACAATCAAGAAACGAGGCGGCGCATTACATGCTTAGGATATCGGAAAGGTAACACAACAATGTAAAGCTTCGAATGTATTACCTCTCACCGATATTACTGAATAAAATCCTCTCTAGCTGCCTCAATCGGTTATATTTCCGAGAGCAATTCGCTAATTACTCCTTGGCTATTGTAAGTGGCAATGTGACCATGTTACTTCGGATTATTTCAGGTTCACCTACTTTTGTGCATAGTATTGTGGATTTTTTATCATCCTGATTTTTTAAAATATTCCCTTGAAATATAAATCACTATTTCCTACATTATCTGTAACTTTGTTCTAAACGTTTATTTGCTTCTTGAGGTATTGCTGTTGCCTTCTATTTAATAACTTCCTCACAATCATTTTCTTTTACAGATTTCGTCATTACTTACATCGGCCGCAAAAGCGGTGCCTCCGCTGCGAGAGTACGTGAAAAAATCATGCACCCTATGAGTAACGGAGGGAAAAAAAGAGGCCATCGGAGTTAGATTACGAAAGGGTATGAATGAAATTTAAAGAATGGGATGACTGTGATCGATCTCGCGCGTGTGTATGAGAAATGGAATAACCATCAACAAAGAGTCTTACAATGAAATGTTGGAAAACAATTCATAGCGAACGACGAGGCTTGTTGTCAAAGAAAGTGTTGCTGTTTCACGACAACGCCAGACAGCATACGACTCACCGAACCGTTGGAAGCATCAACAAATTAGGATGTGTGTGTGTGTGTGTGTGTGTGTGTGTGTGTGTGTGTTCGTGCGTGACACAAAATCAGTGGTGGACAAGTTACTTTCAAGTGGAGATGGCACACCGCTTGGATGAACCAACGAAATCTAAGAACCCGAATCTTGAAGAATATATCTGAGGATCAATGGTGAGATGAACTGCTAATTAATTAGTTATCTGTATCATCTATGTGTCACAGGTGAGGTCTCTCGCTATGATATGGAACGAGTCAGTTTAACATTATCCTACACTATCGCAGTAAACAAATTTGGCAACCTGCGGACCATTTACTTGAATGACTGTCTTTAGTTGCCTTTCCTTCAGTACAGTCATTGTGAAGCAGATATGATTTCAGTTTGTGCTGGAAGGGAACTCTTACGATAGTCAAATCATTTGGTAAGTGGTTAAAGATTTATATGGCTGAATACCTCACTCCTTTCTGAGCCACACTGAGGCTAAGAGATGGGTGGCGTACTCTGTTTCTGCTTCTTGTAATATGACTGTTACTGTTGTTCTCGAATACGGATTGATTTTTTGACAACAAACTTCATATACCAGGAGATGTACTGCGAGGCTGTTGTCAGTACAGGCAACTGTTGAGAGATTCTCCTACAAGAGGTATGCGAGTTAGCATCACATATTACCCTTATTACACATTTCCACGCAGCAAAGACTTTCCCTCTGAAATGTAGAGTTACTCAGACATGCGTGTGCGTACAACTTCTAAGATATATTTAGCCCTAGTGTGAGTTTTCATTACAGCAAAAGGGAAGAGCAGAACAGAAAAAGCAGTAAACCTATGCAAAACACCGTATGGTGCGTGGCAGAGGGTACCCTGCACCACTACTAATCATTTCCTTTTCAGTTCAATTCGCAAATAGAGAGAGGGAAAGGTGGTGGTGGTGATGATGATGGTTTGGTCTGTGAGGCGCTCGCCTGCGCGGTTATCAGCGCCCGTTCAAATTCCCAACCTCTGCTCAGTTCAATCTCGCCACTTTAATCAATGATGATGAAATGATGAGGACAGCACTAACAACCAATCATCTCGAGGGAGAAGAGCGAGGGAAAGACGACTGTGTAATGTGTATATGCCTACGTACGAGCCCGAACCTCTCTAGTCTTATCTTCGCGGTCCTTACGAGAAATGTTCATTTGTGGTACTACAGTCGTTCTGCAGTCAGCCTCAAACGCCAGTTCCCTAAATTTTCTCAGTAGGGTCCTCGACAAGAACGTCCTACCCTCCAGTAATTCCCATTGGAGTTCCCGAAGCGTCTTCGTAACAGCAGCGTGTTGTTCCAACGTACCGGTACCAAGTCTAGCCTCTGAAATGCTTCGGTGTCTTCCTTTAATCCGACCTGGAGCGGATCCCAAAAGCTCGAACAGTACTCAACAATGGGTCGCAATAGTGTCCTATATGCGGTCTCCTTTACAGTTGAACCACACTTTCCGAAATTCTCTCAATAAATCGAAGTTATCCATTCGCCTTCCCTGGTAAAAGTTAAAGAAGAAATAATCATTATCTTATCAGATTCACACTCAGCGCTCAAGCTGTTAAAATGCTTCGATATCAACAACGCCAAAAACTGTCTAGTATGCCGCATTATAGAAACAGTTCAGAAGCTTTCCCGCCTAAATAAGACTACCATCATGTTTTGGCTGAAAGCGCACAGCGAAATAAAGGAAAACGATGGAGTAAATACTCTGGCCAAGTCGACTATTCACCTTCCTTACTACATCATCATCATCATCATCATCATCATCATCATCATCATCATCGTCGTCGTCAACATTCATGGATTGGCTTCGAGGAATCTGTTCCGGCCTTATCTTCTTAGATCCTTCGTTTCCTGGGCCGATCCACGTACCTTAAGCGTTTGGATATAAACGAGTACATATACTGCAAATTTTTTATATTTTTCTAGTTGCTTTCTGTATATATGTTCCTCGATTTTCTGCTTGCATGTGTCGATTTTTTCTGTTATTAAGAATATCTTAAGCTCATTTCTAATATATTTCTAATCCTGTACGTATAACAGATAACGGCCTTTTCAAATGGTTCAAATGGCTCTGAGCACTATGGGACTTAAAATCTGAGGTCATCAGTCCCCAAGAACTTAAAACTACTTAAACCTAACTAACCTAAGGACATCACACACATCCATGCCCGAGGCAGGATTCGAACCAGCGACCGTAGCGGTCGTGCGGTTCCAGACAGTAGCGCCTAGAAACGCTCGGCCACCCCGGCCGGCGGCCTTTTCAATCTTTTTTGTTTTCAGTTCGCACCAATATGACGTGATACTATGTAACTTGAATGTACAGCAGATAATTGCCTTACTAATCAGTTTTATTTATTCTCATCAATTAATGCGGCACTAAGCAGAAAAATATTTGATATAACGCACAGCAGAGACAGCATGCCGGTAAATAATGTAACAGATGTGAATGCAGACATCTGAAGACGGACGGGCATAGGTAACTGTAAGCTGGCTTAAATGAAAAAGCAAACTGGACGCTGCTGACGCTTTAATTCATTCTGTAGTTGTCGAACAGAATTTCAATCACTCAGAAACAGTGTTGCTTTGTGACCTCTGACGTGATAGCTACCTAAATATGTATCTTTCAAAATGTACTCGTGCCCCGAAGACAAAAGCCTTCGGTTTGCGCTCCATTTGCAATTCTGCCCTACTTCCGTCGGCCGCACTAGAGTGGTTTCTTTGTTTTAGGCACCTACGTCCGTTGTGACGCAGTGCGAGAATACCTGAGCAGAACAGTCTCTCGCTGCCGACAGAAGACACAAGGGAGCGACGTATTTGCGCCTGCTCACAAAGAATGCATACTTGCTCGACTGCACGCTGGGCTTTTCAATGGTCGTACGTGTACGTATTTGTGTATGGGTGCGCCACAGCGCAGCGCAGCATGTGGCTCGTTCGGCCAAAAACTGCGCGCCCCATATGGCAACCACATGCCGGCTCGCGTTCTCCGTTCCCACACGGAGGGTGGCGAACCGGCCTGCACCGTTTCACAGTCCTTCCGGAAGAGGGTACGGAGCAAGAACGCGAGGGAGCTCAACAAAACCTTCCACGGCCTGTAAACCACATCAGTGGCATTCCGCACGGACTTTAAAAACGCGAGGGAATTTCCCAAGCGCGTAATATCCGAAGGTAGTGACTATTAGCCGGCCGGTTGGCCCGAGCGGTTCTAGGCGCTTTAGTCTGGAACCGCGCGACCGCTCCGTCGCAGGTTCGAATCCTGCCTCGGGCATGGATGTGTGTGATGTCCTTAGGTTAGTTAGGTTTAAGTAGTTTTAAATTCTAGGGCACTGCTGACGTCAGATGTTAAGTCCCATAGTGCTCAGAGCCATCTGAACCATTTTTAATGACTATTGAACAGACAATTACATAAGTAAGAATGTACAAGCTTCGGATATTTGGACTCGAAAACAGACCAACGTCTCGATACTTCTAGCAGATCGAGCATATCGGTTATGTATCTTGTAGAACATGTGACTGTGGATTAACTCAACATTTTGGATTAACTGAACATAAACACAGGTCTCAAATGGCTCGAAAACTATTTCTGGAAATAACTACTGTTTCGCAGTTACCTGTATTTATATTCAATTATAGCAGATTACGTAAATTGGGTTTTGCACTTGTCTTTAATTGGCGTTTCGTTTACTATTCATCCCTGGCTTATTTTCCTTCGTTAGCGATACACTAACGATCATTTACATATAAGCAACTCCTGTACATCTGCTTTATCTTTTGCCCAATGTGCATCTACTTCAGAACGTCTTCTTCTTATTTGCTTTGCTCAATCTGTTGTCATAAAACTTTAAGCGTATTTATTTTACCTCTGTGATACTGTTGCCGTCAAACTGTGCCAATTTTGCTCCAGATTTGTATGTATTTTTTAAGCCAATTGGACTTAATTATGTCTCATCGTTTTATGAATTTTCATCGGCCTGATTCTTGGAATATGCCCGCGATATATGAATCACCTTTTTCCACATTTATCTGAATTGTTTCTACATGTGTATTTACTTTTTAATTTAAATGGTTCAAATGGCTCTGAGCACTATGGGACTTAACATCTGAGGTCATCAGTCCCCTAGAACTTAGAACTATTTAAACCTAACTAACCTAAGGACATCACACACATCCATGCCCAAGGCAGGATTCGAACCTGCGACCGTAGCAGCAGCGCGGTTCCGGACTGAAGCGCCTAGAACCGCTCGGCCACTCCGGCCGGCTTTTAATTTAAATGTTGCTGATGTTGTGCTAGTGAATATTTTCATCGCAATCACGCTATTTTCCAAATGTCTTCATTACCTTCTTAGACCGTAAGTGGTGTTTCTGCTGCGTTGAAAAAAAATCATCAAACCTAGGAGTAATGGAGGGGAACAGAAGCCATCGGAGTGCGATTACGAAAGCTATCACTCTGTACGCCACTGAAAAGAGATTTACAACCAAAAATTACTCCCTAAAAATGCAAAACTTCAAGTGCGCAATGCGATAATTCTGACTGAATCCATGATTTCATAAGAAACACAGCTTGTACGATCCGTGAAAGGTTAGAATGAGATTTGGAGGACGGGATGTTACGATCATAATCATTAAACCACAACATCGATTACACAAGGAGTCCAACAATCATGACGGTCCAGTTTTGTTGCTGCGGAACATTCGGTGTATGTGGAAGTAATCATATAAACGTAAAATCATCAGCAACAAAGTGCAGTAGTGCAATCTTCTTGTCTTGTTCTTCTTTTACCTAGCGTTTATCCCGTTCAGTACGGGGTCCGTTTTTCCTGTATTTGCAAATTTTATTGTATTATTACTGAACGTCGTGGCTGAATGCCCTTCCCGACGCCACAACAGTCGTCAAGATGACATACGAGATTAGTCGAGCGGTCTAGGGCGCTGCAGTCATGGACTGTGTGGCTGGTCCCGGCGGAGGTTCGAGTCCTCCCTCGGGCATGGGTGTGTGTTTGTCCTTAGGATAATTTAGGTTAAATAGTGTGTAAGCTTAGGGACTGATGACCTTAGCAGTTAAGTCCCATAAGATTTCACACACATTTGAACATTTTTGGCATACGAGAGAAAAATTGTGATCCCTATCAGTCTCTGAATCGTCTGAACTTCGTTCTATACGTTACCACATTTTAACTTTTGTGTATCTTATGCTTGGAGGTGGAAGTTGGGAACCAGACCAGCTTTTGCCTAAATGAACGTGGGAAATCTCATTAGTGAGTTTAAATAAGCACTGTTTATTGGTTGTTTTCGGGGAAGGAGACCAGACAGCGAGGTCATCGGTCTCATCGGATTAGGGAAGGACGGGGAAGGAAGTCGGCCGTGCCCTTTGAAAGGAACCATCCCGGCATTTGCCTGGAGCGATTTAGGGAAATCACGGAAAACCTAAATCAGGATGGCCGGACGCGGGATTGAACCGTCGTCCTCCCGAATGCGAGTCCAGTGTCACTGTTTATCCGCAACGGCTATGGAGCAAGACAAAGTATCCATGAACAACTTGGCATTTTTCCTGACATGTGGATAACCGATTTTGATGAAGTTTTGAAAGGACGTGTTGTATTGAAAATAAAGAAACATGTGTTAACGCGTTATGCTAGACATTTCCTAGATTTTGAAAAAATCGAGGTCAATATTCATGATAGAAAGTCGTATTTTGAATGCAATACATCAAAAGTTCGTCTAAAAACCAACATCTTTTATTAATATAATACGGGGTTCACAGTTAATAATGTTCGACTTACTAACGTTTTTGTATTTTGATGCTGTACATTGGGAACCTGTCAGTCTGTGTGGCTAGCAGAGCGAGGTCGGCGGTCAAGCATTAGACTACCAATCTGCTGGTCCATGTCCCATTCTTGGCCGTGACTTATTTTTTCATTTGCTATTTTATTCTATATATCTCATAATATGCTAATAATGAGGATGTCTTTTTCCTTTACTTTTGAAATAAAGCATCGACAGTTGTGATTAATAGTCAAAAAATATTGAATTATATCATCGTGATACATAACGCGCTTGGATAGGACTTCAGTAGATGATGACGCTCAATTAACCTCCACCGTGAAAGTGGTAACTCTATCATCCGTGTGTCGTTTAATTTTTCTGACAAATAAAGAATTTCATCGCATGACTTCAAAATGATGCGAGATCATAGTAGAGCGGAGAATTACTATATAGGGCGGATGCTATCAAAATTCATGCATTGGTCCATAACCAGTTGTCCATGATATGCTTTTATACGCTTGGTACGCATCCACGTTGACATCTGATACAACTGTTTTTAGCAACGTGAATCAGTTGTATTTTCCACGAACAGTGTACCGGAAAACATATCGATGTGGCTATATTTCGTTCGCGTGGCGTGAAAGGCGCGTAAAGTATTCATGTTTTGCCTGTTTCTATAAATTTCATCCCCACTGATCGCTGTAATGTTCACGAGTAGCCGATTAGTTAGTATTACGCAATAACAAACTGTAGCTGTATTTTTGTACTATGTAGCACGATAAAAAAAACTGACAATACAATACAACACACTGAAGCGCCACAGAAATTGTTACGGGCTTGCGTATTCAAATATAGAGATATGTAAACAGGCACAATACGGCGCTGCGGTCGGCAATGACTGCATAAGACAAGTGTCTAGCGCAGTTGTTAGATCGGTTACTGCTGCTACAATAGCAGGTTATCAAGATTTAAGTGAGTTTGAACGTTGTGTTATAGACAGCGCACGAACGGTCGGACACAGCATCTGCGAGATAGCGACGAAGTGGGGATTTTCCCATACGACCATTCCACGAGTGAACCGTGAATATCAGGAAACCGGTAAAATATCAAATCTCCGACATCGCTGGGGCCGGAAAAGGATACTGCAAGAACGGGACTGAAGAGAATCGTTCGGTGTGACAGAAGTGCAACCCTTCCGCAAATTGCTGCAGATTTCAATGCTGGGTCATCAATAAGTGTCAGCGTGCGAACCATTCAGCGAAAGATTATATTAAAAAAAAAAAAAAAAAAAATGGCTCTGAGCACTATGGGACTTAACATCTGAGGTCATCAGTCCCCTAGAACATGGAACTACTTAAACCTAACTAACCTAAGGACATCACACACATCCATGCCCGAGGCAGGATTCGAACCTACGACCGTAGCAGTCGCGCGGTTCCGGACTGAAGCGCCTAGAACCGCTCAGCCACAAGGCCGGCGAAAGATTATCGATATGGGCTTTCGGAGCCGAAGTCCCACTAGTGTACCCTTGATGACTTCACAACGCAAAGCTTTACGCCTCGCCTGGGTATGTCAACACCTACATTGGACTGTTGATGACTGGAAACATGTTGTCTGGTCGGACGAGTCTCGTTTTAAACTATATCGAGCGGATGGACGTGCACGAGTATGGAGACAACTTCATGAATCCACTGACGCTGCATGTCAGCAGGAGACTGTTCAAGCTGGTGGAGGCTCTGTAATGATGTGGGGCGTGTGCAGTTCGAGTGATATGAGACCCCTGATACGTCTAGGTACGACTCTGACAGATGAATCGTACGCAAGCATCCTGTCTGATAACTTGCATCCATTCACGTCCATTCTGCATTCCGACGGACTTGATAAATTCCAACAGGACAATGTGACAACCAACACGTCCAGAATTACTACAGTGTGGATGAGTTTAAACACTTCCGCTGGCCACCAAACTCCTCAGACATAAACACTACTGAGCATATGTGGGATGCCTTGCAACGTGCTTTCAGAAAAGATCTCCACCGCTCGTTTTCTTACGGATTTTTAGACAGCCCTGCAGGATTCATGTCAATTCCTTCCACGACTACTTCAGACATTACTCCAGTCCATGCCTCGTCGTGATGCGGCACATCTGCGTGCCAGCGGGGGCCCTACACGATATCAGGCACGTATACCAGTTTCTTTGGCTCTTCAGTGTATATACCTATTTGATTATTAATCACATTTCCTAAAGTTTTACTTCAAAAAATGAAAAGAAAGGAATTCTGATTATCACAGTATTATCCCAGACACCGAAAGAAATGTCGAATCAAAACGAAAGCCACGACCAAGAATCGAATACAGACCAGTAGTTTGATGTCTAATACCTAGACTGCTCGACAGCCGACCTTGCTCTGCTAGATACACAGAGTGACAGGTTCCCAAGTTACAAAATAAAAACACACAAACGGAAATAACGCAGATATTATCATCTCTGGTCCCCATATTATATTAATAAAAATGTTTGCTTTTAGACAACCTTTCGATGTATAGCACTGAAAATAGGTTTCTCCTCAACCAACTTTGTACTCGATTTTTTTTAAAACTTTGGAATGTCTAGCAAAAAGCCGAAACACGTGTCTATTTTCAATGTAGGAGATCCTTGCAAAATTTGATAAATATCGACAACCCACATGTCAGATCCTTCCCTTGTAAGAATGGCATCAGTCATTCCTCTTCCTCGACACGTAATACAAATCACAGAGGCACAGTGTTGGTTGTAAACACGAGAGCGCTTCCGAGATGCACCGCCACGGCGGCCACACGCCCCTCTGTGAGAGGAGCGGCCAGCAGCATCCGCTGGCGGCTCCCGACAGCTGGCATCAGTCGGAGGGCCGACAAAAAGTGTGGAAAGCCAGCCAGGTCCCTGAAAACACGACGCACTGCTGACTCACGGCGCAGGCTGCGACACAGCCTTGGCAGCTCGCACGGCCAGCTGCTCGCCTCCAGGGGCTTTACGGCCGGCCGCGTCACTTAGCACACGATGTACTGCCACTCATTTCTGGCCAGGATTCATCATTTTGACGGCAACAGCTCGTTAGGGGTTATCAGGTCAGAAATACGAAGGAACGAGTGCAAAAAGTCTTAATATATAAACTTATGTGTAATAACTGCCTCTCACTGGACAATGAGCTATGAGGTTGTAGTCCATTTCGAGCCTTTAAAAGTGAACGACCTACTTAGTTGTTTGCCATTAATTCAGCAAAGTTCAAAGTCTGTTTAAGGATACATCGTGGTACTGCGCTATCAGGGCACCATGGCCTGCAGTACCTCGTTACGATTAGTAATGTAATGATCTTTTATTGAGTTTGTTATCCAATTATCGTGGTTTATGTGAGAATACCTTCACAACAGTGAAAAAAAAACTATGCAAAACAAAACAGAGAGAAATCAAATAACACCACGATGCAAAAATGTTGTAATACCGTTGCAGTGTCGTACCGCTAGCTGTTCCATTGCTTTCAGTAAACATATTCCTGCCACTATGTATCACTGTTAACGTACAACAAACACTGACTGAAAACAAATCCGAATTGTACTGATTGCAAGCCTGAAGGCGAAGCCTAAAGTGAGCATCACTTCTGTAAGCAAGTATTGCGAGTGAACCGAAAAAGTATGTTTCCAAAGGAGACTCACAGTGCATACCGTCAACATTTGCTCTTTTGTGCGCATCCACTTACGGTAAAAATCGCAACACCAAGGAGGATTTGTGTGACATAAACCAAAGTTAGTAGGCTAGTAGCGCTACTATGACGTTGCAAATAAGATTTGTTTTAAATAGGCGCTGTAACGGTCGTGAGCGTCAGTTATCTTTGACACTGGACGTGGTCATTAGTTACCTTTGAGACTGGACTTTGGTGAGTTGATGTTAGTCAAGAATGCCATTAAGGCGACGACGGCGGCATTATGAACATTTCACTGCGTTTGAACGGCGTCGTGTAATTGAACCACGAGAAGCTGGACCTTCCTTATGCGATATTGCAGAAAGATTTGTCAGGAATGTAGCCACTGTACACGGTTGCTGGCAGTAGTGGTCACGTGAATGTACAGTCGCAATAAGACCCGGCTCCGGACGGGCACGTGGCACTACCGAGAAGGAAGAACAATTTGTTCGGCGTATATCTCTCGTTCATCTTACTTAATCTGCAGCAGCAATATAAGCATCAGCTGGCACTACAGTCATACAACGAACTATTACAAATAGGTTACTTCAAGGACAGCTCAGAGACAGACGTCCCAGTAGCATGCATGGCAGGAGGGAGGTCTGTTGTGTTATCGGCCGGCCGAAGTGGCCGACCGGTTCTAGGCGCTACAGTCTGCCTCAGGCGTGGATGTGTGTGATGTCCTTAGATTAGTTAGGTTTAAGTAATTCTAAGTTCTAGGGGACTGATGACCTCAGAAGTTAAGTCCCATAGTGCTCAGAGCCATTTGAACCATTTGTTGTGTTTTCCAGTACCAGTGATGTCCGTGTGTTGGTTACAAAGTGTTCAGTTGGCGGCTTGCAACCAACCTGTCTGCATGCTAGATGCACTGCACCTACACCTGGATTTATAGTCTGGGGTGCGATTTCGTATGACCGCAACAGCACCTTCTTGGTTATCTCACGCACCTTGACTGCAAATCTGTACATTAATATGATGATGCGACCTATTGTGCTACCATTCATGAACAGCATTCCAAGGGGTGTTTTCCATCAGGATAACGCTCGTCCACACACCGCTATTGTAACCCACCATGCTCTACAGTGTGTTGACTTGTTGCCTTAGCCTGATCGATCACCTGATGTGTTTCCAGTCGAGCACACATGGAGCATCATCGGACGACAACTACAGCGTCATTCATAGCCAGCATTAGCCGTCCCTGTATTGCCCTACAAACTGCAACGGGCATGGAACTCCAGCCCGTAAAATGATAACCGGCACTTGTACAAGACAATGAATGTGCATCAGAATGCTTGCATTCAACATTCCGGCGGTTATACCGGTTATTAATGTACTAGCATTTCACTTTTGCAATGGCCTTATATAGCACTTACATTAACCTGTGATCTTGCAACGTTACTCACTTGAATATGTTACCTACAGAAATTTATTCCTGATACATCTTTACACAACATTATTACGTTTTGGTGTTGCAATTTTTTTGCCTCCAGTGTATTTTCAGCACAATACGGATATAAAGGTAAGTGGGGTTACGAAATCCAATGAAATGTAATTACTCCGTATGTTGCCACCGAACACCACCGTCTCTTATACCAACACATATTACTCCTAAGAACAGTGTCACGCATTACATTCTTAATAAATAACACGGATTGGGAAGCGTCTTCAGCACATCAGAACGTTTTGCACCGATGTAACCTTATATAAATCCGTCTTCATTCATCCCATTCCGAAGCCTAGGACTATTTCAATCATGTGTATTCGTTACTCTGTAACAAGTATCTGCGGGACTACGTGATGATTCGATTGATCTTTCCTTTAATTTCATGTTTTCTTTCGCTCGCGCAGTTCGTGTGTCAATCGGTTTAAGTTGGCAGTTTTTGCATCACAATTAGTTACTCATACTCTTAAATACGTTTCGCAGCTCTTGTTAATTAGTTGTCACTTCTCGTGTTCTAACCACCCAATTTGCAATTTGGATGGTTTCGCCGCAGTATTCAAAACGGGAAAGAATTGTTTCAAGATATAAGCTCCGCCATATCTGCCAATATCTGATATTGTTTGTGGAATAGAGCACTGAATTAGCCGTCTCTTGCACGACGCAGCTGTGGACCTCAGGCTAAATACAAGCGGTATGCTAGCGAAAGTCAAGCCACCGAAACCTAATACTATAATGAGGACGCACGACGCGGCTTTCGTTTATTAAATGAGAACTAGGACCTGGTTGTCTATCCAGCAGATAAAAGAAATGCCACTGTTCTTCGAAGCACTGAAGACTACTATAGAAGGTACTATATCTATTAGAGGCTGGTATGTACTAGAAGAGCCGGCCGGTGTGGACGCGCGGTTCTAGGCGCTTCAGTATGGAACCGCGTGACCGCTACGGTCGCAGGTTCGAATCCTGCCTCGGGCATGGATGTGTGTGATGTCCTTAGGTTAGTTAGGTTTAAATAGTTCTAAGTTCTAGGGGACTGATGACCACAGATGTTAAGTCCCATAGTGCTCAGAGCCATTTGAACCATTTGTACTAGAAGCTTAGTCGCGATCCAACACAGATCATCATCAGAGAAACAAGGAAGACATTAAAGGCCACTGGTGCACCAGATGAAGTGGTGAAGAAATCAATGCCACATGCCGCCAGACTTGATTAATTACCGAAGATGCACAAACAAGGTGTTGCTCCCTAAGCCCACTGTTAGCGCAATCAGTTCGCCTACCTATAAGCTGGTAAAACATTCGACATGGTTATTAGTAACCAGAATAGGACTCTGCGAACGCCGCGTTGTTAAATTCCAGACATTTGTTGACACATTCATAAATATGAAGGTAGAGCAAAAGGATAAAATATTTAGTCTGGATGTAGTGTTACTTTTTACGACGCTGCTGGTACAAGACACGCTGGATCTTCTGACCCAACAGCTTCCACCTGTGATCATGAAGTTGTCCCGCCATGACCTAACAACAATGGACTTCCTGCACCGCGACAAATTATATTAAATGAAGGATGGCGCAGCGGTGGGATTCCCACTGTCTCCGGCCGTTGCGAACTACCTCATGGAGTAGATTGATGAGCAACCTCTGAGCTCTGCGACATTCCGTACTTCTTGTTTCCTACAGTACGATGACAGCACCCTGATATAGTCTCACGGTGAAAATGCACTACAGCAGTTCGTCGACCACAAGAGATATCCATCCCAACATTAAATTTACTATCGAGATGGAGAGGGATGGCAAACCACCCCATTCTTTGTTTTTTAGTTGAGCGGACGGCTGGAAGCCGGTTTGGACATTCAGTGTACAGGAAATCACTGCCCACTGACCAGTAGTTAAACGCAAATTGTTGCAAGGTCTGTATTTCTGAACACGATAGGACACAGAACACAGATTATTGCTGACGACGACTGTCTATAGTCTGAATTGCAGTGCTCTAGACACGTGTGCAGAGAAAATGGTTACAACATGGGAAACATGGCAAACGTTTTCATGTGTTGCCAGCGACAAAGGATTTCGCGTGAACAGGTGCTGCACTCCTTCCAAAATACTATATGGGGCAACAGCCAGCGAGAGGGGACGCGTGCTGCAGAGACATGGACTGAGACGAGTGTTCCGGCACGGTATGCCCCTGAGAAACGAGATGTGTTACATACCGTTAAAGGCAACGCAGGTTCTCGAGTGCCTAGTGTGTATTTTATCTCCTGCGAATGCAACAGCATCAAGAAAGGCCAAATTATTCGCCCTGTAGATGAGCGTTGTGCTGAGCACACATGACACACTAAACAAAGGTTGAGAAGGCGGCCGTGGCTGAATATTGCTTGGAAAACGCACACAAAATGCCATCTGAAGAGACGAGAGCCTTGGCTCATGCGTCGTTACACTGGGATTCCGTTATAAAGGAGGCGGCCAAGATTAGTAAAAACCACAACAATTTTATTCAAGACCAGAAGGCAGACATTTAGTAGAGCATGAGAGGGGCTTTTGATATCGTGTGGAAGCAAACACGGATGCTTGATGTAGGAAGGCGGGAGCGATAATTTCAAACGAAGCGCCGGCTCCTCACATCACCTGCCGAGCGGGGCCCACGAGAAATACAGACCTTGCAACGAATTTGTTAGATCGCACTTATCGGCTTGTCAGCCACTCTTCGCGAACGCTCGGCTCCGTACAGGGCCCACGGGAAGTCAATATGTAATTGAAAAAGTACCTACTAAAGATCTTAACTTTGTCGTGTGCTACCGACAGCATTCATGTATTTAAAAGCGCAGTCAAGAATTATTAAACTCATCTGAAACAGTTACTCGTTCCCCGCCGAGGACGGCTGCTGGCACTCGTAAGACCTGCGTTGTCACGTGCTGTGACTTACGCGCCACGGCCGGTGTTTCTCGTGGCCCTCGTTTCCGAGCCAGACAGGAGCTGCCACAAGCTATCCAACTCGCCTTCCCTCGCATGCGTCACTCGGCGTTCTCTGAATGCCTCCAGATGCTGCTTTCCCGCCAATATAAGCTGAACACCTTGTCAGCCCCTGCAGTCAGTGGCCTTTAGTCCTGATGACGATGGTGGAGACAGCTATTGAAAGCTCGAGCGTTTCATTCGAAGTGACGCGGCTTGAAAACGTACATTTTATTCAGGCACGCCACCACGAAAGACTTCTATAGTTGCATTCATTTCCGGAAGGTATTCGATACTATTCAGTATTCTGTCCCGGTCAACACTGTACCAGCTTGCGGAATATAGGCCCTGTTTTCTGATTCAAACGGGAACTTCCTAGAACATATAAATTACAGGGGAAAATTCATCGTTGCCAAATTACCTTCTGGATGGCCCCAAGGAAGTACTAAACGAGAGTGGCTGTTTATAATATGTGTAATAAGCTGTTGGATAGCTTCTATAGCCCATGGATCGTGCTACGGTATGTAGGGACGTCACAACGCTAAAAATTTGTAAAGCAATGCAGGGGATCGGCGCTCGGTGCAGGGACCGCCAGTTGGCATCCTATATGAAAAAAAATTAGCGTATTTGGCGTAAAGAAGACACCATCGGCGATCAACCGTTAGGTACCTACGGCGAAGCGTTCAGAGCGATTTAAGATAAAATGACAAAATTAAATCGCTCACAGGAATGACATGTAACAGGAAAGTTCCTTGTAAGAGTCCTAACCAATGTGTATATATCACACAAAGAATGAATCTCTCATAACTCTTGTCAGACCAATTTTGTAATACTGTTCGTCAGGAATAGATACACAAAAACTCGAAAACTCTACACTCCAAGTTCCACAGGAACAAATCAACTTATTGTCTTCAATTAAACCCTACCAAGTCCGTCTCGTTCACTGAACACCAGCAGCAGCAAGCTGCTAGATCTGCAATCTGACTTAGCGCCTCTGCTTACTTAGCTTGTGCACGTTCAGTTAAACGCATGTTTCGTATATCAACCCCCCCCCCCCCCCTTATTAGTTTTCTTAGCGAATCATTGTGTTCCTATATTGTTTTTTTCTCCCCTGTGCTCTAGACTGTCTCCTTGTAAAGGATTTTTATTCCCGGGTAAAATCTCCGGTGCCTTCCAGCTTGGCCCGCTTGGAAGAAATTACAGCTTCTGATGTTCTTTCTTCAGTCCTGTTACATGATCTTGCTCCGTGAAAGGTGAATTCTTATATTCTTCTTGTACTGCGTCTCTCTAAATTTTGGAGTTGAGGTTGCTATTCTCTTCTGTTACTATCATTTACCGCCTAACTATTCTCAATAGACTTTGAAAGTGCTTATGTCTGTTCAGAGGCGCTCTTGCTCTCATTGGTATGAATTTTTTGCACTTGCAGTAGAGTTTTATAAGTTGCACTGATTGACAGATCCGACGGTTCTTGGTAGAATAAATATGTAATACATTATGAATAGAAATACAGACGAAACAGGCGTAATCTTCTACAATATTTATTAAATTATTTGTACAAACTGGTTTTCGGCTGTTAAGGCCATCATCAGGTACAAAGATAAATGTGAAATTTTTGTTGGATCAGAGATTTTAAATTAGTGTAGCTACAGCGTGCGTATATCAATTCGTTTCCGAAGGTTTACAAGTTCTTAGAGAAATATAAATGGGTCTTGACGCTTTTGTTTACTGGATGGAATAATCTCATGGCAGCAAAAATTCAGTTATCGATTGACTTTGAATCCATACACTGCTGGAGTCCCCCCTCCCCCCCCCCCCCCCAAAAAAAGACTACTTTGGCAACTTGAAAAGTAATTTTGTTCATAAGAAAGGATCACTAATTCCCGAGTTCAGACGATTAAACTGCGTAAAATAAGTACTCCGCCCCAGAGGAGTCAAAACTACTTCGTCGTCTGACTCCTCCATTTCGCAAAAATTATTTTAAAATTCAGGCCTTTTTACCAATCACTCACCCGGATAGCCATGCGTGTTAAAGCGCTGCTTCCGGGTTAGGGAGGTGCGCCGGCCCCAGACCGAATCCGCCCGCCGGACTACGACGAGGGTCGGTGCGCCAGCCAGCCTGGATGTGGCTTTTGGGCGGTTCCCCCACCCCCCAAGCGAATCTCGGGCTGGTACCCAAGTGCACCCTAGTTACACAATTCGTAGACTTTCCGAAAACTTTAGCTGACTTTCACATGAATAACATTACACAGAGACAGTTGCGGTACAAACATTCTGTCCCGGGGGGTGGGGAGGTGACAAGAAGCACATCCGGCCAGCCGTTAAATTAACAGTGATAAATCCAATGACAATCATGCCAGCCATGCACCCAAGCGGGGGTGGGGGGGCAGAGGGGGGGGGGGGGAGACAGTAGGAAACGAAGAAGGCCGGCCGGGGTGGCCGAGCGGTTCTAGGTCGCAGGTTCGAATCCTGCCTCGGGCATGGATGTGTGTGGTGTCCTTAGGTTGGTTAGGTTTAAGTAGTTCTAAGTTCTAGGGGACTGATGACCTCAGAAGTTAAGTCCCATAGTGCTCAGAGCCATTTGAACCATTTTGAAACGAAGAAGAGGCCTTTCTACAAATCAATTTAAGTAACCAAATCCATGCAATTCAATTCACATTTTGCCGCTCCCACTACCAGCATTAATCTGTAAAATTTTGCTTCCTGCCAGGACTTCCAAAAGGTTCTTTCCAACACCTCCAGCCATGGGAAAGTCAACAACCCGTCAAGCCAGTTAGAAGCGTCGACCACAATCTATTTAGGAGGATGAAACAGAAATCTTTAGATCTCAGTTGCGTGCTGGCATTGCATTTTGCGCCACATCGGTACTCGAGCCTGGATGACTGGTTCCCTAGAACGGTTGCCTTAACCTCCTCAACCATCTGCGCACGCCTCCCGTCCAGCCCATACTCCCACAATCTACACATTACAGATGTAGAATCTTCCATACATTATCGCCTATTTGCTCGCAGCTATTCTGCTGAGCCCCGCAAGGGTTCGAACGCGTGAGTGCATCCGCACAGAAGATACCATTCCACCGTCAAGACTCATGACGTCTGTACTTCCAGACTTGTCGGACACGGGGTGAACATTACTAAAATCGACAAACTGCAGAAACGGATTCCTGACTGGTAATGGAAGGAAAAAAGTCCTACGAACATGTGTCCGGAAATGCATCGTTGTCATGGTAGAAGGCGGTGACGAATGAAAGTTCCCCTGATCACATGCCGTGTGTTCCTCGTGGTTTGGAGGCTGTGTGATTGACGCAGCGTACTGCAAGCAGCAGAATGGTCCGGTATTCATGTCGGGAACAAGCTGAGATGGGGTTTGCTTACAACCAAGCGGATGGAAACGGTCGAGAGGCAGCACGGCTATACGACTATACCAAAACAAGTACCTTCATTTCTGACAGATCAAAGTGCAGGGACGCGGCGGACTGTGTGTACACAAGATTTGGAGGACTGGGTTCTTGGTTCAAATGGCTCTAAGGACTATGGGAGTTAACATCTGAGGTCATCAGTCCCCTAGACTTACAACTATATAAACCTAACTAACCTAAGGACATCACACACCTCCGTGCCCGAGGCAGGATTCGAAACTGCGACCGTAGCAGCCGCGTGGTTCCGGACTGAAGCGCCTAGAACCGCTCGGCCACCGTGGACGGCGACCGGGTTCTACAAGATATTGGGTCAAACTTTAATACAAGCTCCAGCAAGTGGCCCACCATCATGGTGTAAGACAAAGTACGACTATCTTGCATCACAACCGCTACCATCCCTATATTCTGCAATCCTATGGAGGCCACTGTGAACATTTGTTGTGACATGGATGCGATGCAGCTCTGTACTGTGTTCCGGGACTATTTGTTGTTGTTGCACGCACACCGTCCATTTCCGGATACGTGTTCATAGAATCTTTTTTCTTCCATTTACAGTCAGGAACCAGTGCCTGCAGTTTGCTGGTTTTATTAATGTTCACCCTGTATATATTTGGGAGGGTTATCGTGTCCAGGCTGAACAGTCCTTCCCGCTGTAACCGGAAACTGGCCCTGGCGTGTACAACAGCGAACAGGACGAGCTCACAGGGTGGCCAGGAACTAAAATGTTATCAAGGCAGTGCGTCAGCTATCGACTGACGAAGCAGCTACCACAAACAAAAAAACAACATACGAAGAATATGTATGATGAAGGGGCAGAGAAGGCCAGGGAGAGCTGGTGCGCTTGTGGCTAGGAGGCAGTGTCCCGCAGGAGCAGGGCAGGGCAGGGCAGAGCAGAGACAGCATCTCCGTCTCTGAGTGTGACGGGCGGCGCCATCGATCACGGCGCGCCGTCCCACGCCTGGGACGCCACGGTCCCGCGCCGCCGCCCGACCACCAGCCGTGGGGTCACCGCGGCGTCACGCGCCGTTTCTTACCCTTACACTGCTACACCGACACACAAGCCACACGCCTTGCTGACGCCGAAGACTGACGGCGCCGAGCGGGTAGCCGGCACACGCCCTAGGCTCCTCTCAAGCAGACACAAATACACGACGGCATGCCGAAAAGTAATGCCTCCGAATTTACGTGAAAACTCTTAAACCTTTTTAAAATACAAGAAACGTTATTAACATTTTACGTTTTTACTCTCCTTGTGCACATACTGTATTTGCAGACTTCTGCCGCCATAGGGCTCCGAATTGTAGCGTGTAACATGGAGGCGTGCAACGTAACTATGTCGGCGCGTGAGAATCTAACTGCATACTGTAATCGAGTTTCGAACGGATTATCCTCCATACCGTCCCAACTTGCCGCATCCAGTTTTCATCTGCTTCCAAACCTTAAAGAACGTCTTCGAGGACTTCCTTTTCATGAAGATGATGATGATGGTGGTGGTGGTGGTGGTGGTGGTGGTGGTGATTATGATGATGATGTTTGGTTTGTAGGGCGGTCAACTGCGCGGTTATCAGCGCCCGTACAAATTCCCAATCTTTACACAACCCAATCTCGCCACTTTCACGGATGATGAAGAAATGATGAGAACAACACAAATACCCAGTCCCCGGGCGGAGAAAGTCCCCAGCCCGGTTGGGAATCGAACCCGGGACCCCATGATACAGAGGCAGCAACGCTAGCCACTAGACCACAAGCTGCGGACTTTCACTTTGATAGTGGTGACACTGTGCAAGCAGAGATGAGATTGTAGCTCCATCAGCAACGTCAAACATTCTGCAGTGACGCTACAATAAATTGGTCTTTTGTTGGGAGAAATGTGTCCCTCGCCAGGCTCGTTTTGTATTATCACGTAATAGGGGAGAGAGTGTGGCAGATAAGATACGCGAGTTGGGATGGAAGTCATTAAAGCAAAGATGTTTTTCGTCGCGGCGAGATCTATTTAGGAAATTTCAGTCACCAACTTTCTCTTCCGAATGCGAAAATATTTTGTTGAGCCCAAACTACACAGGTAGGAATGATCATCAAAATAAAATGAGAGAAATCAGAGCTCGAACAGAAAGGTTTAGGTGTTCGTTTTTCCCGCGCGCTGTTCGGGAGTGGAATGGTTGAGAGATAGTATGATTGTGGTTCGATGAACCCTCTGCCAAGCACTTAAATGTGAATTGCAGAGTAATCATGTAGATGTAGATTATGTTGAGAATTAAACAGGTAGACATAAAGAATAAAGCTGTAAAATATTAACAGCTTCTGGTTTATTTAAAAAGCTTAAATCTGTAATTTGTACGGATGAGACAGTAAAAATAATACACCCAAACCAGTAGCAACGGCCGTTCATTCAGATTTTAATTCAAGAATTCATTACACGTACATTAACTGCATCTCATCAGACTGCCGGAACAAGGGCATAATTTATGCTGAGATGACGTTAGTCACTGGACAGCGATATGCACATATACGGATGGTGTAGTATCAGGTATAAAAGGGCAGTGCATTGGCGAACTCAGGTGATTCATATGAGAAGGCTTCCGACCTGGTTATGGCCGCATGGGACATTCTATTTCGGAAATCGTTAGGGAATTCAATATTCCGAGAGCCACAGTGTCAAGACCGTGCCGAGAATAATACATTTCAAGCATTAGCTCTCACCGCGAACAATGAAATAGCCGAAGACCTTCACTTATTGACCAAGAGCAACGGCGTCTGCATAGAGTTGTCAGTGCTAACAGACAAGCAACACTGCATGATTAACCGCTGAAATCAAAGTGGGACGTACGACGAACGCATCCGTTAGGACAATACGGCGAAATTCGGTGTTAATGGGCTAGGGCAGCAGACGACCGAAGCCAGTGCCTTTTCTAACAACACATCGCCTGCAGCGCCTCTCCTGGACTCATGACCATATCGGTTGGACCCTAGACTACTGGAAGAACGTGATCTGGTCAGACGAGTCCCGATTTCAGTTGGTTCTGATGGTAGGGTTCAAGTTGGCGCAGACCCTACGAGAAGTTCTCAACAAGGCCCTGTACAAGATGCTGGTTGTTCTATAGTGGTGTGGAGTGTATCAACATGGAATGTAATACGGATCATTGACTGAAAATGTTTATGTTCGGCTACTTGGAGATCATTTGCAGCCATTCATGGACTTCATGTTCCCAAACAACCATGGAAGTTTTATGGCTCGCACTGTGCCATGAACCTGGTCACAATTGTTCGCGATTGGTTAGAGGAACATTCTGGACAGTTCAAGCGAATGATTTGGTCATCCACATCGCCCAACATGAATCCCATCGAACATTTGTGGGACATAATCGAGAGTCAGTTCGTGCACAAAATCCTGCACGGCAACATTTTCGCAATAAAGGAGGTCTATAGAGGCAGTATAGCCCAATATTTCTGGAGAAGACTGCCAACGACTTGCTGAGTTTCTACCAGGTCGAGTTGCTGCACTATGCTGTGCAAAAGGAGATCCGACACGATATTAGGAGTTATCCCATGACTTTTGTAACCTCAGTGTACTTCTAAATCAGAAGAAGTTCGTTCGATTTCTAAGCCATGCTTATTGGTTTCAAAAAAGGTTCCCATTACTTGCCGAGCATTCTTAAACGAGCGTAATTAGGCTTTATATGGCATCGGTTCAAACCTTTCTGGACATAAAAACAAAATCGGTTGCGACATTTCTTGTTAGGAGACAATTTCAAGCAAAAACGTTCTTTACGCTGCAATGTGCTCTTTTCCGAGACAAAAGTTAGAAAAATTTTTTTGGAAGTTATTCTGAATTCTAATTTTAGGGAAGTTGTTACCTGTGCCTCGGGGAGAAGCGTGGTGTAGTGTCGCTTGTGCAAGGTGTAGAGTTTGTATTCAGTACTATTTTCGACGGCTACTGCTCTGATTGCATCACGGCAGGTAGTACGATTCAATAGCAGCCCTGTTAGGATTGTACAGCTAACAGCGTCCTGGAGAAAGATCCGACAGAAACAACGGCCTTTACTGGCTCTGAATGAACTGAACAAACTGAGTTATTCCTGCTGCGATTAAAGCGCTTTACTTTTATCTGAGATGCATGCGTTCACACTTCTAAATTATCATCATTGCACTATTCGATTTGATATTTACACGGCCTTTTTAGGAACCCTTAAGGGTTTATGCATAGATTGTTTACAGTCAGTTGTTTCTCATCCAGTAGTCGCATCATGAGTATCTCCACGTACAATCAGATAGCTAACCCAATTATGGATGCAGCAGTTGCGATCACTATCTCGTCTCAAGGACTAAAGCGATGCTTAAGGCCCTTATCAAAACAACTTCCAAAAATTTAGGAATTACGGAGGTTGACGCTGGTCGGGTCTAAACCTGATTAAAGTGAAATTGCATTGACTTAATGGACCACGTCCATCTCGCAATGGGTGATCTTGTGACTTGATCAGAAGCAGAGAAGAAACATTACAAGTTCTACTTTCGCGATTTCTACATTCCTATCGAGCGAGGACCATTTATGGCAATGGACTCGCATTCAGGTGCAGCTAAAATCTTCGTCAGCCATCCAGACGGGTTTTCTATAGCTCTCCTAAATCGTTTCAGGTGAATGCTGCGGTGGTTCTTTCCTCATGTTTGTCTAATCCAAAAAACTGGAAGAAGGAAGATTAATGTCCCGTCGACATCGAGGTTATTAGAGAAGGCACAAAAGATTGTTTCGGGATGGGAAAGGGATTTCTCCAAGCCCTTTCAAACGAACCACCCTGGCATTTACTTTGAGTGATTCAGGGAAATCACAGAAAACCTAAATCAGGATAGCTGTATGTAGATTTGAACCGTCGTCCTGCCGAATGCGAGTCCAGTGTGCTAACAACTGCGCCACCTCTGTCGATGTCCGTATAATCCGAACTTGACCTCTGGCTCTAGTGATATTTCCCGACGATATGATGTTAAATCCTAATCTTTCTTTCCATCTATTTTCCTAGTAATCGATCCATTACTCAACAACGAAAAAATTGCTGTTTCTTGCGCAGCCCACTGTCTTACCTTTAAACATGAGAGACGGCAGAAACGTAGTCAGACCTTCTCCGTAAGCTTTTCCACAGGTGTGGAACAGGAACAGAGCCGGATACAGACAGGGATGCGAAGAACACAGAAATAGCGAACTCCGCTTTCCCCGTATAGTATTGTCAATTTGCTGCGTCGTTCTGAACACCTACAGAGTAAAGCCAGGTGTGTCAAACTGTTTTGGTCTTCAGTTCAGAGACTGGTTTGATGCAGCTCTCCATGCAACTCTATCCTGTGCAAGTTTCTTCATCTCCAAGTACCTACTGCAACCTACATCCTTCTGTGTCAAACTAATAAGTATTCAATATGTGAGCATAGCTTACACTGCTCTACACAGAAAATGTGATGGGGTTGTCTGTGACTGAGCAGCTTCATTACCCGTTTTTCAGCAATATGCCAGAAACCTAAACGATACATGCAAGGACGATAACGGTACTAGGTTACGGTACTGAAAAGCACAGTGAAGAGTTTAGTGTCCAGCCGACAATACTGTGATTACTTATTACAGGAAATAAAGGGGAAGCGTGACTTGTGCTCACCGGGACAAAACTACACTCCTGGAAATTGAAATAAGAACACCGTGAATTCATTGTCCCAGGAAGGGGAAACTTTATTGACACATCCCTGGGGTCAGATACATCACATGATCACACTGACAGAACCACAGGCACATAGACACAGGCAACAGAGCATGCACAATGTTGGCACTAGTACAGTGTATATCCACCTTTCGCAGCAATGCAGGCTGCTATTCTCCCATGGAGACGATCGTAGAGATGCTGGATGTAGTCCTGTGGAACGGCTTGCCATGCCATTTCCACCTGGCGCCTCAGTTGGACCAGCGTTCGTGCTGGACGTGCAGACCGCGTGAGACGACGCTTCATCCAGTCCCAAACATGCTCAATGGGTGACAGATCCGGAGATCTTGCTGGCCAGGGTAGTTGACTTACACCTTCTAGAGCACCTTGGGTGGCACGGGATACATGCGGACGTGCATTGTCCTGTTGGAACAGCAAGTTCCCTTGCCGGTCTAGGAATGGTAGAACGATGGGTTCGATGACGGTTTGGATGTACCGTGCACTATTCAGTGTCCCCTCGACGATCACCAGTGGTGTACGGCCAGTGTAGGAGATCGCTCCCCACACCATGATGCCGGGTGTTTGCCCTGTGTGCCTCGGTCGTATGCAGTCCTGATTGTGGCGCTCACCTGCACGGCGCCAAACACGCATACGACCATCATTGGCACCAAGGCAGAAGCGACTCTCATCGCTGAAGACGACACGTCTCCATTCGTCCCTCCATTCACGCCTGTCGCGACACCACTGGAGGCGGGCTGCACGATGTTGTGGCGTTAGCGGAAGACGGCCTAACGGTGTGCGGGACCGTAGCCCAGCTTCATGGAGACGGTTGCGAATGGTCCTCGCCGATACCCCAGGAGCAACAGTGTCCCTAATTTGCTGGGAAGTGGCGGTGCGGTCCCCTACGGCACTGCGTAGGATCCTATGGTCTTGGCGTGCATCCGTGCGTCGCTGCGGTCCGGTCCCAGGTCGACGGGCACGTGCACCTTCCGCCGACCACTGGCGACAACATCGATGTACTGTGGAGACCTCACGCCCCACGTGTTGAGCAATTCGGCGGTACGTCCACCCGGCCTCCCGCATGCCCACTATACGCCCTCGCTCAAAGTCCGTCAACTGCACATACGGTTCACGTCCACGCTGTCGCGGCATGCTACCAGTGTTGAAGACTGCGATGGAGCTCCGTATGCCACGGCAAACTGGCTGACACTGACGGCGGCGGTGCACAAATGCTGCGCAGCTAGCGCCATTCGACGGCCAACACCGCGGTTCCTGGTGTGTCCGCTGTGCCGTGCGTGTGATCATTGCTTGTACAGCCCTCTCGCAGTGTCCGGAGCAAGTATTGTGGGTCTGACACACCGGTGTCAATGTGTTCTTTTTTCCATTTCCAGGAGTGTATATTACAACAGACTGCGAGAGAAAAACTGAGTATGTCTTTTACAGTTTCTAATCAGTATAAGACAGTGGAGACTTTTCCTTCAGAAAGCGTAACGAAAGACACACGTCACGAACAAACACGGTATTGAAGCTTCACAATATACGGCTTCGTAATGAAAATTAAAATGTAGTACCATAAAAGAAATAATTGTTCTTGTATACCAATAGAAGAAGCAGCAAGAAGAGAAAGAAGGGTCGGATATATGTTCTGCTGACGTAGAGGCCACTCAGCTGGACAAGTGTGAGAGGAACTCGGCAGAGCTACCGAAGGAATCCTCGCGGTAGTGATTTATGGACATCACGAAAACCCTAATACAGGAAGCCACAATGAAATTTGAGCGTCCTTTCTACGGAATATGACACCAGCTTGTTGGACGCTGTGCCACAGTACTGCATGAGAGGAAAAAGTGGCAAACATTATATGCCATTATGCTTCCTAATCATCTCGATTCTGGACAAGTGAGATTATGGAGAAAATCAGCGATATCTCAGTAACTCACTAGCGTATTAATAAGATGGCAGCATTATGCGAAACAAATAGCGTAAAATTAAGGCTAACGTTGTTTGGTTTTCGGCATAATATACGCGCCTGGACTATAACACAGATTCCAGTAATACTCACAATTGAAAACAATTGAAAAGCACATGGTTAACAGCGCATATAAGTTGTAGAATAAATGGGCAAAAAACTGCTCGTTAGGATACCAAGATGACTTTCCAATACATCAGTTCAGGTAGCAAAATTTAACGATATTATTGTAATAGTTAAAATAACATCGTTAAATTATTACAATAACAATTATTATTATTATCGCGATATGACAACACATTTCATACTCTACGGCTACTTTCAGTCGTATATAGATTTATAGCTGTGTAATAAATCAACCATCTTAAGCAAACTATCTGGTTCTAGATCGCGACCTTAAAGACCATTTAGTTATTGTAATACGTTTCTCGGTTTCTTTGCTCGAAGTTTTAATGGATATAAAGCTCAAACAGAGAAGTTCGACACAACAGGATGTCATTAGATATATCGTATACTGTCATCAGAATTATTTCAGAACTTTTAGTTTTCTTCTGCTGCATCACAACATTAAAAATTTATTTTAGACGCCTATGCTTGAAAATCGGAACTATAAATTCAACGAATCTCCGAGAAAATTCGTTTCTTATATTTTGAATATTTTAAAAATGAAATTGTAAATGAACTCTTTGGTTAAATATCAGGAAATAAAACGAATAACAGATATAAATTCGTATTAGGAAGCTACAAGGTTCACTGCAGAGTTTACGGAACAAATAAAAGCTACGACGTTTGATGAAAAAGGTAATTACATTTTACTGTTTGAAAAAAAATATGGATGTTAAAATCATATAGTACTCACATAGACCCCAGCGATATGAAATAGGTAACACTTACCTGTAAAACACAAATAAAATGGCATTAGAACAATAAATAATCAGTGCACAGCTTACAACATAACATGTCAAAGGAAGTAGCTCGGCATACAATCAGTTTAAGGAAAAATAATAAATACCCCAGCATCTCACTAAGTGTATCTAGTGATATTCGTTTGTAGAAACATGAATGACACATCTACCAAAAACAGCGGACACAGGATGTAGGCAAGGCGTGAAACATATACTGCATAGCTTCTGCCCGTCGTTCGTTTAAGGAGAGCATCCGTTTTGACCTCTGTTTAGCAGACACAAATTACTGTAGATAAAGCCAACATTAGTTTTAATATAACAGAGACTAAGTTCTATGTCATTTGATGTTTTCTAAAAAAAATCTTGACAGTGATTCTGGATTGAGAGAATAACTCAGTTACGAGTAAATCTAAATGCAGTTCTAATCTTTGCATAGAACACATCATCACTCTTACTGAAATAAACATAAGAAATAATAGAAATTTAAAAATGCCAAAGTAACGTCAAAGATTTCCAGTTTCTGTTTACTGAAGTGGTGCTCTCTTAAACTGTTCACAATTCACGTGAAAAAAACATACTAGCGTTGGCTGGTGTATTCCACCACCGATTCGAGACATACTTGTCAACGTCTCCCAAAAAACAGAAAGTACGAAATGGGTAAGTGGTAAGGTCTTATGGTACCAAACTGCTGAGGTCATCACACACTACTTAATCTATCTTAAACTAACTTACGGTAAGGACGACACACACACCCATACCCGAGGGAGGACTCGAACCTCCGACGTGGGGAGCCGTGTACGAAATAAGGGCGTTTTTGACTCAGTTTAAAAATAGTAGTTACGATGGATTTTATAACGTATTGGCTACAAACAACGAATTCCGTTTGAAACACAAGTCTCCAACATTTAAATATCTGACAGAATATTGTACATATGCATACCGAATAGTCTGCTTGTTCAACGGGCCAGTTGTAGAAACAGCCGACAGAGGTTACAACGAATGTCTTAAAATTTTATTGATATATTTTCTGTAGAACAGCGTTGAACATATTCCCTCAGCGTATTAATTCGCAAATAACTACTGGAAATATTGCTGGTGGAGATGTAACCTATAAGGGTAGTTTCATAACTGACGTAACAAGAGCTCTTACTGGTGTATAATACCCCCTGCGATTGAAATTCCATGTCTAGAGAGAAAAGACGATCAAAATCTTTCACTGTCGCCAGTATATAGGGACAGCAGTGGCGCTGCGGTTCTAAATACAGTTGCGAGAGAGACATTGATGCATAATCGGCCGAATATAATGAAGTGCGAATATAATGAGATTTTTGCGGTTAAAGAGATTGTCCCGACCCGCAATTCACAGCCAAGTACAAGTTTACGGAGCGAGAGTGACGACGAAAACAGCGTGATTTTGGCGGCAGCACTTTGATACACGCGTAACAGATGTGTGAGAGCAAAGGTCAGAACAGTCAAACATGTCCACCTCAGAAGACGTGCGCTGTGTCGATGGTTTGATTCAAGCCGAGATTTTTAATGCGGAGTGGTAGTCGGAGCTTGAAGCATGGCACATTACACCTCGGAAATCATTAGAGTTCAAAATTCGGCGATTCACAATGTCGAGAGTGCGCCGAGAGTACCACATTTCAGGCATTACGTTTCACAACGGACAACGCTGTGGGCGAAGGCCGTCACTTAACGACCGAGAACAGCGGCGTTTGCCTAGAGTTATCAGTGCTAAGAGACAAACAACAATGCGTGAAACAACCACAGAAATCAAAGTGGGACGTACGACGAACGCAACTGTTAGGACAATGCGGCAAAATTTGGCGTTAATGTGCTTTGACAGCAGAAGACAGATGCCAGTGCCTTTGCTAACAGCACACTGCTTGCAGTGCCTCTCCTGGGCTCGTGACCATATTGGTTAGCTCCTCAACTACTGGAAAACTGTGACCTGGTGAGGTGAGTCTCGATTTCATTTGGTAAGAGCCGACGGTATGCTTCAACTGTGGTGCAGACCCTACGAAGCCATGTACCTAACTTGTCACCAAGGCCTTGTCCAAGCTGGTGGTAGTTCCATAATGGTGTGGGCTGAGTTCACATGAAATCGACTGGGCCCTCTGAGCCAGCTGAACCAATCATTGACTGGAAATCATTATGTTCGGTTACTTGGAGGCCATTCATGAACATGTTTCCAAACAACGATGAATTTTTTGTGGGTGGCAATGCGACGCGTCACTCGCGATTGGTCTGAAGAACATTCTGTATAATTCCAGCGAATGATTTGCCATCCTTATCACCCGATACGAATTCCATTGAACATTTATGAGACACAATCGAGAGCTAAGTTCGTACACAAAATCCTGTGTCGGCAACACTTCCGCAGTTATGGACGGCTATAGGGACAATACGGCTCAATATTTCTGCAGGGGTCTTCTAAAAAACTTGCTGAGTGCATGCCACGTCGAGTAGCTGCACTACCCCCGGCAAAGGGAAGACCGTCACGATATTGAAGAGGTATGCTATGACTTTTGTCACCTCTGTGTACGTTGGCACGCAACGTAGGCCGCGGGCACCTAGTGACATGTAACTAAAGATTATCGTTTCCATGATATTATTTATAGCGTCCACTTGTACGCTTCTGTTGAAGCAATTCTGTTAATAAGTCGATATGAGCCCAAGTGTGTCATCTCAAGGTTTTGAATGTTGTATAGCGTCCAATGGAAAAATACTCCTTGCCGTAACAAACTGAGTTTACGATTACCTGCCATTTTTTAAGTTGGATACATGCAGTTGAATTTTAACTGAGTTTGGGTAAAGTTGATTCTTATTGTATTAATTACTCATCCCCCATGCATCTGTCAGGTGGACTACCACCTTCCTCTTATGCCTCAGCCTGAGTTGCCGAACTAAATCATCTGGACAAAGAAAACTCCTGGTGTGCTGTGAAAGTTACTGGTCATTAGTGTATATGTTAAAACGAGCAGGGACTAATGCGCTTCCTTGCGGGAAATATTTTTCAGACATTGCCATCGACTGCGTTGACCCTGAAAGCCCTCTTTTTCTTTTCCTTTTCTTTTGTCCCGCATCGGTACAGGGTCAGCATGGTTATTTTGGATTTGGCATGACTAATTTAAGGGGTGGCCGGATGCCCTTCCTGTCCCGACCCTATTATTCCTGGGACGGAATAGTACCCAACTGTCTGCGTACGGTGTTATTCGTACCAACGTGATCGAAAGTTTTCTGCATGTGTACTAATCGTATAACTGAGACGAGATTTGGGCACCAGCCCGGTATTCACCTAGTGGGATGTGGGAAGCCGCCTAAAAACCGCATCCAGGCTGGCCTGGACACCGACCCTCGCCGTTAATCCGCCGGGTGGATTCGATCTAGAAACGGCGCATCTCCCCGTCCCGCAAGCTGCAGTTTAACGTGCACGTTTATCTGAGCGAGGCGCCGCTGGTACATCACACGAATGAGTATCGTATATTTACACGAGGTTTTAACTTCATGAAAATTTGTGCAAATTGGCTGCCCTATTTCCTAAATACTGACCAAAAGGAGAACGAAAAAACATTTTCAGCCTCGTTTAAACTTGTTCATACAATGCATGCTTTCACAGCCGGTATTTACGTCCTCCTCATGGGCTTTAGGCCGTGCTCCAAGGCATATTTCTCTACTTAACGCTTCGTCCTTCAATGCTAGAGACAGCATCAGCGGTCACAAAGACTCAGAAAACAGTATCAAACTTCAACAAGTCTACCGAACTGTTTATACGTATCCACGCAACCATCGATTCGTGATGTCATCAGACCGCTTCCTAATATTGCGGAAACACGTCGGTGAAGAGATGTATAGGGCACTACACCCTAAAAGATCGGGAGCTTCTAGTGAAAAAGTGCCAACTAAAGGGAAACTTTTCCTTCCATTCCTTCCAGCTGTCACAGGTCGCATCAGCAGAATACTAACAAGACACGGCATTTACACAGTGTTTAAACCAACAAGGAAGATCCGTGATTGTCTGAACAACGCAAAGGAGGTACGCCCATCGTTTGCCACAACACAAGTAGATAAAATCTCTTGCACATGCGATCAAATGAATATAATAGCTGTAAAGAGAAACATTAACGCCCGCCTTGAGGAAACCAAGACCGACCGCCGTCTGCGAAAAAACGCATAAAACGGACCAGGAACCACCAAATTCGTTTCTCCGATACTAGGGTCTTGTCAAGATCCAATATACAGAAACGACGTTGAAATTTAAAAGCACGAAAACAACTCTTAACAGAAAAGGAGGAGGACTAAAATTAGACAAGTTGTGGGGCTTAGTGCTAGAAGATAATAAACAGCGCCAAGTCTTCCCCCACTAAAAGCCCTTTAACGCTCGTCGGAGCGACTCTGCGATCTTAGGCGTGGTTTGATGACTTAACATACCGACCACTGCGTGAATGTATATACAAAGTTCAACTTGCTGAGCCTTTTAAGTTTGATACTCCTTTCTGAGTCTTTATAATCTCTGATGATGCCTCTAGTACTGGGAGACGAAACGTTACGCATAGAAATATGTCTTGTACCACGGCCTGTAGACCATTAAACAAGGATCACCAAGGACCGTCTCGACTGTTTCAAAAGTAATACAACTGCTTTTGTTAGCGATTTACTTACTGCGGCTGAGACGAGGCTACGCCACATCGCGCTACAAACGAAACAGCAACCAAATCAGTCGGTCGCCTGTGACCGTACCCGCTGTGGTACGAGGAGAGGTGATGAAAACCATGATCCTCAACGACAAAATCTGAATCCTTGGCTGCTCACTGAAATCCAAGAAAATAGACGTATCATGGCATCTGTAACAGTCATGAAAATAATTAGAGAAACTTTAAAGCTTCCTTTTCTGCTTTCAGAAGGCGCAAGAGATATTCTAGCTCTGGAGAAGAGAAACTTGAAGTGAACTAAATTGTCCCTAACAGCACATCCGTCTGCAAATAAGCGTGTTGCGATAGAAACCTCTCTCGACTCTGCGATGCCTGGGCACATTATTATAAGCGGACGCTGGATGCGACTCAAATTAACGTCCACTGTCGAGCTCGTTCCGGCTAATTCAACACAGCGCAGTCGTTGCTTTTAATTAATACACAACGACTGTGAGTTAGTTATATCCTATTTCTTTCGTATTTACAAAGAGCAGAAGGACGTCAAGGAGAACTTGCTATCAATTAGAGCAGCGATTCATCTTCGGGCTGTCCTCCTTTAACAGTGATCTTTTATTCAGGAGTAAAGAAGTTGTTCGATCCTCTGCCTCGTCAATTTCAATTTAACGCTGCGCTGCGCTGTCGGTTGGCCGACTTGCACCGCCTTCCAGATTTATACAGGAATCTCTCGACAGTCTAATTATACATGACATTTTCAACATAAACCGTCTTTTAAAGAAAATCATAAGAACAGGGTCAGCACACGATGCAGCAGCGTAAAGACATATTTGACCACATGATTCCAGGACGTGGTTCTTAAATTAGCGCAGCTTCACGTTGCAATAGTTAGTTAATCTATGCGAGACTTTTCCTTCATAAATTTTATCAAGCATACGTAAAATCGTGTCGCTTGTACTGTTTCCTATCTGAGATCATTTGCATTTTCAATGCAGAAAGGAGAGTGACATTATACTGTTTCTACATCCACTTAAATACTCCGCAAAGTAGACATTAAATCGTGTAAAATTTATCAGTCTTCTTTCTTATCCCATCTGCGTACTGAGCGAGGGGAAAATGACTGTCTTATGCTTCTGTAGGCGCCCTAATCTCCCTTGTTCTCTCGATCTCCGCGAGAGATATGCGAAGGTAACAGAACAGCTTACCCCAGTTTATCTCACAATGTTTCGCAAGGGCTACGTCACCTCTCTTTTATGAATTCTCATTCAAGTTCTCCGAACATTTGTGTTACAATCTCGTTTAGGATACTCACCTAGCAGATCGTCCCTGAATTCGTTCGGTGTGGATAGTCGAGCCTACTTGATAAGGGCTCCAGACACTGGAACAATATTCTAAAATTGATCGCACTAGCATTTTGTATACGCTTTTCTTTAGTGATACACTTTTTTCGAGGACCCTTCTAACAAATCGAAGTCTTCCATTGTCTTCTCTAATACAGGTTTTACATAACTGTTCTATTTCATATCGCCTTTTAGCATTACCGCTAAATGTGACGTGTTCAAGGTGTTTACAACTAATTTCGTGATCAGATACCGTACGGTTTTTTCTCCCTGTTATGTGCATTACGTTATATTTATCAGCTTTTAAAGACAGCTGACATTCAGTACACCATGTGGGAAGTCCAAGTATTTCTTTAATTCCTTAAGACCGTCCAACGGCGATACTTTTCTTTACACAACAGCATCAACAGCGAACACTTTTATAGTGCTGCTGGTCCTGCAACATTGTTTAGCTATACCGATAACATCAGAGACCTTATTAAGCTTGTTTGGGGCACACCCGATATTACTTTCACCGTCCATTGTAACGTACTGGATTCTGTCAGTCAAATATTCCTCGAGGCAATCACAAATTTGCGAAGACATTCCGTATGACAGTATCTTAATAGCCGATGGGTTCACCTTCATCTACTCTTTGCAACATGTCGTGTGTGAGTAAAGCATGCTTTGTCTCATACGAGTGGTTCTTCCTGAATCCGTGATGATTCACTGACAGATGCTTGTTTTCCTCCAGGAATGTCACAGTTTCATTTTAGAATATGCTCTAGGATTCCCCAACAGATGTCAGCGATAATTCTGTCCATCGATATATAACTTATTTTGTAAACTTTTCCAGTCATAGGTGGCCGTTTGCTGCGCAAGCGTTTCTCTATGAACATGAGCTGGGCAAGGAGCTCACTCCACTGAGCATTCAACGTAAAATCTAACTGCAGTTCCATCAGGCCCTCGTGCCTTGTTCGACTGTGCAACACACACGTTTAAAAACAATTCCCAGCAATACTAGCAGTGTGTTAGACACGTGGTAAAGTTAGTTTTTAGATATTTTGACATCAGTTTACCAAAAATCGAAGCCTGCTTCGTTCTGGATTCACAGGTGTTGGACAAAAAAAAATATGGAAACGCCGCAAGAACTGCATTCTGAAACATAAATGCATATATTAGGCGAGCCTGCATGTCGCACTCTTGTATCTGACAACGAACAGCACCCATACAATGTACTCAATACGTTGAAAGTGTCAATCGCGGCCGGAGAACTGTTCTGTGTAGCTGTGAGTGCATTATGTCGGGGTAAGTTAAGTCGAACATTAGCAAATTTTTGGTGATTCCGTAACCAAGGGAGCCGAAGTGTTTGATGCTTCAGGAGGCACCGTATGGAAGATTTATACTTCACACTGGGAAAGCGGAAAAACAGCATCTGCCACAATGCGGATGAAAGCAGACTGAACGCTACAGACGGTCATTGAAGAGGATTATGGGGCAAAGAAAAGAGGACGGCTGTTGCAAAAGTTACTGCAGAACTGAATGTGGCACTCGCGAACCCTGTCAGCACGAAAGTAACATGAAGTGAGTTCCATAAGCAGGGAATCGGAGCGCGAGTTGGAATTTCAAAATCCCACATCAGTGACGCAAATGTCTGTAACAAGAAAACACCTGGACTATGGAGCAATGGAATATCCTCATTCCGTCGGGTGAGTCGTATTTCAGAGTGTTTTCATCTTCAGGCTTTGTTTACGACTGGTGTCCGCAGTCCCAAGGCTAGGATGCAGATCGCTTGCTGCTAAGAGTGAAACAAGGGGAGAATGTTGGATGATACTTTGGGCAGCCATACCGTGGTACTCCATGGGCCCTATTGTTATTCTGCAAGGCGGGACTACTACCAAGGATTGTGTGACCATTCTGGCTGATGAAATCCACCCTATGGTACAATATTTGTTCCCCAACGGCGACACTGTGTTCCAAGACGACAGGAAACCTGTTCACACAGCTCACATCGCCCATAATGAGTTTACTGAGCACGAGGATGAATTGTCACATCTCCCCTGACACCACAGTCACCAAGTCTCAACACTGAGCCTTCCTAGTCTCCTTTGGAGAGGAGGGTGTGTCGTCATTATCCACCTCCATCATCGATACCTAAACTTGCCACTAATTTGCAGGAAGAACTGCAAAAGATTCGCTAGAAAAACGTACAGGGTCTGCATTTATCCATTCAGTGATGGCTGGAAACTGTATTGAATGCCAATGTTTTCCTACACCGTGTTAGGCATGGTCATGTGATCTGTTATGGTGTTTCCGTGTTTTGGCCCATCTCCTGTATGCTTCCTGTTGTTCTAGTGCTATGTCAGGGCTCTACAGTTTCTCTTCTCTCGGACACCATCTTCATACATATAGTTAGCCTAAGGACATCACACACATCCATGTCCGAGGCAGGATTCGAACCTGCGACCGTAGCGGTCGCTCGTTTCCAGACAGTAGCGCCTAGAACCGCACGGCCACTCCGGCCGGCGACGGTTGAAAGTGTGACCAAATTCGCTTCTCGTGTGATGATCTAGAGGTAGAGCGTTTGGCTAGAAAGTGAAAGGTTGTAGGATCCAATACACGATAAGTTTACTTTTTGTCACTGTACCTTTTAACCTGGCATTCGTCTCTCAATAAAGTGGAAATTCGCCAGAAACGAAATGTAGCTCGGATTCCGTATCACCCTGTAGCTCCCCGTTCCACGGTTGGATGACTAGTTAGGGACATGCAAGTCGTGGAAGTGACATCCAGCTGATTGCAATCGTTTCAGAACAACTGCGTAGCGAAAAAACATGCGAATCCAAAAAAAAGTGTTTCATTTTTTTTCTTAAAAATTATTTCTCAGCACAAACTCCCCTACAACATCCTGATTAGCTTGTCGGACTGCTACCGATCACCCTGTATAATATACTAACTGGACCCGGCCACGCTTTGCTGTAGCTCAGTCTGGTAAAATGGAAAATTGCTAAATATATATGACAAGTGGATATAAGCGCCAATGTTCATGTTCTTCTCCCCTCTGTCTCTGTCCATCTCCTCGTCATTTCCCCTCTCGCTGTCCGTCACCTGCCTACTCCCCCCCCCCCCCCCGGTCATCTTCTCCTGTCACTCTACAAGAAATAAGCAACATCAAAATAACCTGCACAGTATGCACTTTTTTTTATTTCCATAGCACAAAGTGTGCAATACCATTAGCTTCAATAAATATTAGCAATGACAACAGTAATGCGTGAATTTCTATGGTGCGTACAGTGGGACTTGCCTTACTAAAACGTGGGCCAACATGTTTTGTATCGCACTGTACAGTAAAATAAAGTATTTTTGTGACTGAAAGCACTTATTTATCACTGAACGTGTTTTTGGTTTACATAGCGCCGCCTTTGAAGTTACTTAGTGCTGTTTACGAATTGCGCGTTGACAATACGAACTTTTAATTACATCACTGATGCATATTTCAGTTCTATTAATACGTGTAAACGCCACAATATAGCCATCATTGGTTTAGGTCCGCGTTTTGGAGTCGCATCCTTGTGATGCTTCTTTCATTGCAGTTCTCAGCTGAAGATACGTTTCTCCTCAATCTGACTAGAGTTAATTTTCAGATGTTTACAGCTCCCAGGGATTAGTTAAATGTCGGAAGGTCTTCGCATTTTCTTTAATCGTCAGGCCGTAAGATGGGGTATAAATGGTTCTTACAGGGTTCAGCAGATTGCCGGAAAGTCCTGTTAGTGATAGAAGGAAGTTCTGTTAAAGGTAGAAAGGACGCAACCATTGGACGGTAGGTTACTGAGAGTTATGGCCAATTAATATATAGCCATGACGGTAACTAACTGCACCATCGAAATATTAGACGCTTCACAGAGTTAGAGTTACTGGGCACTCGCGAAAAGGTGGAATCAGTTATGAACTTGACAAAGAAAGTAAGTGCTAACCTTTTTCAGCAGTATTAATTTCTCCCAAGATGTAAGTTACAGACCACCGGGAATTGCAAATCTACGTTTCTGGTGCGAAGAGTTACAGCGAATCGGTGTTATGATTCATTTCACAGAGGCAGACTTTTTTGGTGGCTCCAATGTTCTGGGGCAAGGTCAGATTAGCACTGGTGATATTATTCCGTGGGCATCTTACGTTGGCTTGTGGAGATAACAGCTATGTGGACGTGGTGTTGATCGAAGAAAGAGGTCCAGTAAAGCTTACTGATGTGGAAGTAAAAATAATTGTTTCAGTGGAACGAAAGCGTTAGATTTTGTATGGCCTGGTCAAGAAGTGTACAACGCTGATCTGAATAATGTTTGCTTCCCAAACAGTGGCGTAAGTACCCGACGCGTAGCAAAATCGCTGGCATCGTGCATCGCCTTGACTTCGTGGCTTCATCTTTCGCGTTTACCCGCGACGAGAAGAAGAGAGGAAACATTGCCACTGACGTTCTTCAAAGACTAGATAGTTTACTGAAATCAGACGCTGTTTTAAAAAAGTGTTCCAAAACATCATTAATTTAAAAATGGTCAGGTATCAGTCCCAAGCAGGGAAGAAATTCCTACAGTATCGTCAACCATTTGTTTCTTTTCCCAATAACCGTCCCCAAAGGCAGCAAATTTCACGTTCAGTTCCGTCAACAACTTTAATTGTGCTTCTTGGCTGATGTTCTGAATCTGTCAGTATAAGTTTTGAAATGACTGTTGCTCGAAGGAATATCCACGGTTTACAAGTAATTTAGAGAACGGTCTGAGTAACATAATATCCAAAGCTGTAGCTCATATCCATTCCTTGTAGGTCTCATTTAAACACAATTCTAGAAATGAGACTCTGCTGCACTGGATATTTCGCTTCTACGAAATACATAAACGCGGTGCTACATTATTTCTAAGGAGGATTTCTAGGAAGTAGAGGCGTACTAGCTCACAAACCTGGCACTGTCAGGGGAGCCATTCTGCCAATATCCTGTTACAAACGAAAACAAAAAATGAACTGTGCTTATAGGCCGACCGCTGTGACCGAGCGGTTCTAGGCGCTTCAGTCCGGAACCGCGCTCCTGCTACGGTCGCAGGTCCGAATCCTGCCTCCGGCGTGGATGTGTGTGATGTCCTTAGGTTACTTAGGTTTAAGTAGTTCTAAGCCTAGGGGACTGATGACCACGGATGTTAAGTGCCATAGTGCTTAGAGCCATTTTTCTGTGCCTATAGGTAAGTACTGAAAGAGTTTCATTTCCATGCATTCGTGAAAACACCTTCGAAATGATGAAACAGTCGTACAAAGAAATATGCATAATGTAAAAACGAGTAAGTACAGTATCCAGATTAAGAAACAGGAACCGGGATAGTTCCTGTATGCTTGCCGTAGCTGCTTCGCGTGTTTACAACCCGATTTTGTAAATGTCTCTATGGAACGCGTCATCATAGCTCTATAGAAGGCTATCGTTTTCGCCATCAGCCATTCGTGGTTCGTAGTTGAAAGCTGTCAAAAGCTCTGCCAGACGTCACGTATTTCTTTAAGCTGCCTCGACTGTAATAGTGTCTTAGTAGGAAAGAATACGTGTATTAAAACTTCATGCACGATGCGACATTTTTTCCATTTACTCAGTGTTACGACGTCGTATCTCTTGAACTGTGTGTCGTAGAACGACATAATTTTGTTGGTACATTCACCTGCATGTGTGGATAATGTCTGAGAAATATGTTGCAAGTATAGATAGTAGCAAAGAAGTAATAAATTTAAACGTCATGCATGATATGGCAGTTTTTCACGCATCTCACTGTTTATGACGTCATATACCCCGCTCTACATATCACACAAACTTATTTTGTAGGTACATTCAGTGGCATATGTGGATACTGTCTGCAGAGTGCGTTGCGAATAGAATTAGTCGAAAAGAAGCAATAGATCTAAACGTCATGCACAGTGCAGCAGTTTTCATGCGTCT
This sequence comes from Schistocerca serialis cubense, assembly GCF_023864345.2. NCBI lineage: Eukaryota > Metazoa > Arthropoda > Insecta > Orthoptera > Acrididae > Schistocerca > Schistocerca serialis. The sequence continues at coordinate 500,312,330 of NC_064641.1, forward strand.
CATTGTTTATGACGTGATGCCTCCTGAACTATGATAGGTAGGTGGTTCTCATCCGTGTACGAAAATTTGTTTGAAATCGGTCCGCTAGTTTTGAAGGAGAAGTGTAAAACAAACACAGACACATTATGCATGTATATGTGGATGTATTCGATGAGTACACAGCTGAGTTTATGAAACAGCTAGCATGCCATATAACGACTCCTGGAGGGCGGGAGAGGGCAACTAACGCAACCGGCATTGTTTCGCGTCGCTAATGTCTTCGTCTTTTTTTCTGTTTCAGTCGATTAGCAACCTCTACTGATTTTTATCTTTGCAACGACTCCTGCCAGCGATTACAAAATATTTTCGTCGTAACAAAAATTAGGGCAAAAAACAAGAAACGACTACTTCTGTCCTGAATGCGTTACTGCATGGGCCTACGCAGTGTACAAAACACGCCATTTCTGTGCTTCGAAGATTGAAGTAATGTTGGCGAGTTATACAGGCGAAGCGGTTGTTTTTGTTTAGATGCCATTTAATAATACATGTAACTGAGTTTTCAGAGGCACCGTTTTCTCAGCCTCTTTAGCACCCCGCCGCTGTTACGATAGGGACAGGGAAAGGGTTTTTATATTAGCTTGGAGTGGCGACTGGTGATGTTAAACGAGCTGAAGTGAAGCGTGACCAGGCTGCTGCATTATTTTCTTCCCGAGAACAGATGGCCGCTCGCGAAGAGCAGAAAGCCAGAGATAAACGTACGCGGGATGCGGCAAAGCGCCGGTGGAAGCGCGGTGAGCGGGAGACGGGCGGATTTCACGAACCCTGCGGACGCCGCAGGAGTTGTCTGCCGGCGATCCAATTACACGCCCCACGACACAATTGAATCGCTCCTCTTCCAGGAGCTGCGGCCGGCGGCCGGCAGGTGTTCTGGTCAAGGGACAGACCGCAGCTGGCCGGGGCGCCCAACAAAAGGGGCCCCGCAGTCAAGGCCGCCTCTAACTACTAATATATATGTAAAATACTCGCGCATATTCTTACACCGTATTCTCTGTTATCACGAAGGCGTTAACCGCTATCACATTACGGAAACGAATATTTTCACAAGAACTGCGTTAATTTCAAATACAGGAGGCCTCAAGACGCAATTACTCTCTCCTTCCGAAAAGCTTGCTGGCAAACTAATGTAATTCAACGGAAATGCAACTTCTATACGGACGACGGGAATTCCTTCAAAGATAATGGTCAGTTTTACAGTGGCAGTTGTCTGACATAAAGTAATCCACTATCTCGCTTCCCGTTAAAACTGGAACATCACGAAAGCGACATGCAACTAACATTAAATTGGCTGGAGGTGTACTTCATGCCGTGATATGTAAATCATTAATATTTCAGCACAACAGCATGACGTGCACAAGAGTAAAGCAGATTACGCAGTGGGTTTGTAATTCAGAAATCGCGTTTCACCTGTCGAAATTCGTGACCTGTTTGCTTTTTATTTGCAACCTGCTCCATTAAAATATTTGCAATACTACATGTAGTGTGTGTGTGTGTGTGTGTGTGTGTGTGTGGTGTAATGATTTTTGTGTTGTATGATGCTGAGATAAAGGAAAAGAGTGAAGCCTGGTCCTGGCACATAGCCTACTCCTCGCGAATAGCACCAAGGGGACAGTCCAGCTTAACGTCGCCATCCGACGGACGGATCACCATTAACATTTCCTCACTTCATCAGAAACTGCAGAGAGGTTTGGTAATTAAATCAGAACATATGTGCAAAGCCTGGTTACCAGGATCTTACGTCACCACCTGTCCTTCTCTTCCCAGCCAAATACTGACAGTGGTAATTTTTGCCACCACCAGGATTCGAACCGGCTAACCCCCGGGTCAAGCACCAGCCCACAAGCGTGCGTTAGCGACATCGGCCTCGTAGGCGGGTATTCCTGGCCTATTGCAGCAGCGACTTATCGTTCCGTGACATTGCCGGTCGCGATCGTCGGTACCCCATATCTGTCACGCTAACTCAGAATTGGTGGGCTCACGAGGGCTATACTCAACGCCATGTACGATCTCAACGGCTCCACGCGGCTAGCGTCCGAGAGGGCAGACATGTTGTCCTGTCGCAGGACAGAATTGTACAGTCACGTCACGTATCTAGAGACACGATTTGTTCTTGTTCCTAGCAAGACAAGTATCCAACGGAGAGGACAATAACTTATGTAGCACCACATATCAACACAGCGACCATTTCTGGCAGCTGCTCTTGACGCGACAATAGAGAAAAGTTGTGCTCAACAACACTGGACACAGAGTGCCACAACGTCATATTTTCGTATTTTCAGCGTGGCAAAATGAGGCCTGCCGGCTGGGTCAAGCCCGCAATGCTTTCAACCCAGCCTGCGTAAGAAATTCGATGTCCACAAAAATGTAAATACACTCCTGGAAATTGAAATAAGAACACCGTGAATTCATTGTCCCAGGAAGGGGAAACTTTATTGACACATTCCTGGGGTCAGATACATCACATGATCACACTGACAGAACCACAGGCACATAGACACAGGCAACAGAGCATGCACAATGTCGGCACTAGTACAGTGTATATCCACCTTTCGCAGCAATGCAGGCTGCTATTCTCCCATGGAGACGATCGTAGAGATGCTGGATGTAGTCCTGTGGAACGGCTTGCCATGCCATTTCCACCTGGCGCCTCAGTTGGACCAGCGTTCGTGCTGGACGTGCAGACCGCGTGAGACGACGCTTCATCCAGTCCCAAACATGCTCAATGGGGGACAGATCCGGAGATCTTGCTGGCCAGGGTAGTTGACTTACACCTTCTAGAGCACCTTGGGTGGCACGGGATACATGCGGACGTGCATTGTCCTGTTGGAACAGCAAGTTCCCTTGCCGGTCTAGGAATGGTAGAACGATGGGTTCGATGACGGTTTGGATGTACCGTGCACTATTCAGTGTCCCCTCGACGATCACCAGTGGTGTACGGCCAGTGTAGGAGATCGCTCCCCACACCATGATGCCGGGTGTTGGCCCTGTGTGCCTCGGTCGTATGCAGTCCTGCTTGTGGCGCTCACCTGCACGGCGCCAAACACGCATACGACCATCATTGGCACCAAGGCAGAAGCGACTCTCATCGCTGAAGACGACACGTCTCCATTCGTCCCTCCATTCACGCCTGTCGCGACACCACTGGAGGCGGGCTGCACGATGTTGGGGCGTGAGCGGAAGACGGCCTAACGGTGTGCGGGACCGTAGCCCAGCTTCATGGAGACGGTTGCGAATGGTCCTCGCCGATACCCCAGGAGCAACAGTGTCCCTAATTTGCTGGGAAGTGGCGGTGCGGTCCCCTACGGCACTGCGTAGGATCCTACGGTCTTGGCGTGCATCCGTGCGTCGCTGCGGTCCGGTCCCAGGTCGACGGGCACGTGCACCTTCCGCCGACCACTGGCGACAACATCGATGTACTGTGGAGACCTCACGCCCCACGTGTTGAGCAATTCGGCGGTACGTCCACCCGGCCTCCCGCATGCCCACTATACGCCCTCGCTCAAAGTCCGTCAACTGCACATACGGTTCACGTCCACGCTGTCGCGGCATGCTACCAGTGTTAAAGACTGCGATGGAGCTCCGTATGCCACGGCAAACTGGCTGACACTGACGGCGGCGGTGCACAAATGCTGCGCAGCTAGCGCCATTCGACGGCCAACACCGCGGTTCCTGGTGTGTCCGCTGTGCCGTGCGTGTGATCATTGCTTGTACAGCCCTCTCGCAGTGTCCGGAACAAGTATGGTGGGTCTGACACACCGGTGTCAATGTGTTCTTTTTTCCATTTCCAGGAGTGTATGTAAATGTTAACGTAAAACAAATGAACTCTCAAAAATACGTGTTATGTGCATAATTTGTTGGTATGGCCTGTCGGTTGAGGGGTGCCATTCTTATCAGTGCCCATAAACATTAACGTCACGGACGCTATAGTTTTGACTTTATGCGCGGTGAGTCCTGCCGTCGCGTCACATGACAAGGTGGTCCCCGAGCTTAAGGAAGTATGTGAATCAGGTCCACAGGTGAACAAAGGTTGCCCATGCCTTAAACAGTGTCTTGGTGGCCATATCTGTGTTCGAAGAGTCTGACGAGAATGGAGGTTGCCAGAATGCATTACTCATCATCATATGGGCGCCGTCTTGATGGTACGGGACGCAATCAGATAGACAACATGATAACCAACGGTTTACAAAGTCTATAATTTCGATAGACGCCGTTACACTTCTTACGTAATAAGGCCGCTGGCTGCGCTGTATTTTAGAGGTGTGACGGACGTATACTTTCAACAGGATAATGCAATGCCCGCGCCGTCCCGACCTAACTCGATACAGAGAATGTTGGACTGTTAACCTGGCCAACAAGTTCTCCAGATCTCTCATCCAGTGAAAACATCTTGTCACGGGTTGCCGAGAAAATGACAGGCCACTAACAGTGATTTATGAACTCTGAGATAGAGTTCAAGAAGCATGCAATGAATTGCCCATCTCTGTCATCCTATTTCGACTCAAAGCATAGCCACCTTTGCTGCCATAGCTACCAAATTGCACTGCCTCTATACTCCCAAATCATCTCATTACACTAGATGTCCATAGGAAGTCAAACTTCGATATTTACTTTCTTTCCTTTTATTGCAATTTTAATGGCCAGCAATATATATATATATATATATATATATATATATATATATATATATATATATATATATCAAATCGATACTTTTTCAACCCTCTTTCATGTCTTACTTTTTTACATCTTAACCACAATTTCAAAAAACCAGCTTGCCAGGCGTAAACTACAAACATGCCTCAGCCTCTAACGTACAGATTCACCAGATGTGTTTTGTTTATGATTCTATATTTTTCCTATTAGTTACACAGTCCAGCACTTTTGCAAAGTGGCCAGTTGAGAGACGTGCAGGAAGAGTGTCAATGAGGTTCTGGAGGGTGCCGACAGGGGTGTGGATCCACAACAGTGCCTTGCAACTGCGCTACGTTTCTTGGCTGAGGATCCTTGGCGCAAACAGCCCGATCGAGGCGGCCCCACAGATTCTCAATTGTTTTTAAATGGGGGAAGTTTGGTGGCCAGAGTAGGATGTTAAACTCATCCTGGTGCTCTCCGAACCACACACGCGAACTGCGTGCCACTTTTCATTGTCCTACTGGTAGATGCTATACTACCGCGAAAAAAACGAATTGCATTTAGGGGTGGACCTAGTTCCCAAGACTAGATGCATACTTGTATTCACCCATTGACATGGACCATTGTTGCAAGTGTTTGCTTCCAGACGTTTCACGCCGTACACACCAAAAGCCATCTGTCGGATGGAGCATAAACGTGGTTCATCTGAAAAGGCAACGTGTCGCCACTTAGCGGACGTCTAGTTGCGGTACTAGTGCGCAAATTGTAGCCTGCGTCGTGGATGAAGTAAGTTACCATGGGTGCATGAACCAGGCGCCCATACGCAGCAACATTCGCTGAACGGTCGTCCAGAAGACACACCTGCTAGCCCCTCGGTTCATCTGCGTCGTCAGTTGCTCAACAGTTGCTTGTTATTCTCGCGGACTCGTCTCCGCAGCCATCGTTCATCCACGACACCTATGACCCTTAGTGCTCCACAGTTTCCTCGGCGCCGATGTTGGATAGCGGCATTTTGCTATGTAGAGTATACTTTAACCACGGAGGCACGCGAACAGTTTACGAACTTATCCGTTTCGGAAATGCTTCCACCCTTAGCCCGAAAGCCGAAGATCACGCCCTTTTGAACGTCAGATAAATCACTCCGTTTCCGCATTACAACAGCGACTGCACTGTTTTCCGCGTCCCCCCCCCCCCCCCCCCCCCCCGCTTGAAATACCCTCCACTGCCATTGCTACCACCTGCCGACTGTGTGTGGTTATTGAACGTTGACGTCGAACACAGACGTTGGCCACATTAAAGTGAATGGTCTGTGTACTCCAGAGTAAAAACTGAATTAATGCTCTCTCTGGCGAGTAGAAATCCCTTTTGTTGTTCCACGGTTTGGTTACTCCCCTATTCTGTGCACGTGAATCGAGTCGACAGCGTAAAAATTTCACGCTAATCATTAGTCACACAGACCAATGTGGAACGACATCCGCAAACTATCTCTCTGCTTCCCCCTCACGCAAGAAGCGAGTAGCGCTGTAAGGCGCGCGCTTCCCTAATCCTGGAAACTGAAAGAATCTTGGTACTTTGCCATACTGAATACGCAACTCTTCATGTAAATACAAACACCGACCATAGCAGAGAATCTGATAAAGCCGATGTTGTAAGTTCGAGAAACAAACTCGATAATGACGTGGCATTTTTATTTGTGTTTCAGCATCCGAAATATAAATGAAAGATAACATGCAAAAACATCACAATCAACAATACGATTTTAGTGCAAGTTTGTGTGTACGTTCATCTGGTAGATGTAGGCCTACTGAATATGCAAGATGAGACACACTTTTTCTGTCTTGATCGGTCAGTATTTCGAAATTATGTTTTCTGCTAATTATAATACAAAGAGGCGCACAACTTTTTCCAGGTTTAGCTAATCAAGACTTATCAACAGAAATATAGATTTTTCTAATGGCATTCGAAAGCTTGAAGAGACGCGTACAGTGATTTAACTCTGATTAATGTTGGCCTTTAAATTGTTCGCAAAACTATCCCAGAAATGTGCTAAAACTGACAGGCAAGCCGACCGCAACCAGCTGTTGCGATGTAAATATCGCCAAGTTGGTCTCCGTCTTTGTATCGTACCTTTCGACTGTTTCCTCGTTTACACAAAACCTGTTTACTTAAACACGAGTACGTTCAGACATTTGAAATAGTTTTCCTAAGCCCCTTCTCATACTCTAAAAGTTGGCATATAAATTCGTTTAAAACAATCGTAGCTGGCTCTACAGCTATGCTGTATAATGTACTGCCAACAGCAAATATGTTTTATTCTAGTAGCGTAGGTCTATCTTGCTCGTGTACATGACAACAGAGCCTTTCATAAAACCACCATTTGCGGTGATTCCAAGCAATTAATGGCACTGGACTCTCATCATATTATGTAGAGCTACAATTCCCACTTTTTCATCGTCGTAATCGAATGCCAGAACTGTGTTCTAATGACAGCGTAGTTCCTTCTGGTGGAGATCGCGAAATAAATAGTGTGCCTTAACTTACATAAACCATTAATCTCCTCACGCAAAGCATATGTAACTCTGTCGGATTCTCATCAAACGCAACTATAATATATGAACTCTGTTCGTTGGTCATAGTCCCGATTGTTGTGCTCTTCTTCCAGTACATGATACCCAGCAGGGAAAAAAGTTTTAAATATTCAGGACCCTAATAGCGCCCAACAACGACCGAGGGAAGGCGACTACAGCATACAGCATGGTGTACTGTGACTCAATGGGAAAACGCGTTGGCTCGCAGGACAACAGGCTCCAACATGTCAGGCACGCAGTAAGACCCTGAACTGTTTCTATCCAGCCGTGGACGATTGACCAAGTTGTTCTTACACGCCTATATATTGTCTACACTCCATTAACCAATCATTTCGGACACCTACCGCTTGCCTGCGGTGCTGGTAACGCACTGCTTTCAGCGAAACACATTTTAACAGATTATATTTTGTAATATGAGAGGATGGCAATCTCAGGATTTCACAGGCACTTGATCAGAAAATTTGGTTAGTGACACTACGAGTCCAGTAGGTATTTTAAACTGTCGCGTAGTGACAGATCCTCGAGAGCAGATTTCAACGCGTTGCTGAGTGGCTGGTTAGTCCAGTATGTTGCATAATCAACTAGCCACATGCACCTGCATATCTTGTTTTTACTTCTTGTCTTTTTGTGGACTGTTTTGCATTTTGGAGTATCTTACAAACATTGACCAATCAAGATTTTAAGTGCTTGCACCTGTGTACATAATGCCGCTAGCTTTGTACGTGATTCTCTGAATATATTCTGAGAAGTTACGCTTTTCGTCCAGCTGGACTGTATAGATATACAGATGTTTTTTTTTTAATATAACTGTAGGACCTCTACACAATTAAAGTTGAACTTTTAGGAGTTTTCTGTGGGGGTTATGGTTAATCTGTGATCTATGCACGATCCGGGGGAGGGTTCAATTCCATACTTCCTCCTGTTCAGCTCTCGAGTTCGCCGATACCACAACCAGGACATCGTCGGTACACGCTGCCACCCCATCGACTTGGTCATCTTCTTACAACTGGCACAGGGAGGTTCGATTGCAAAATCCAAAAGACTGGCCCGCAAATCGATCGCTGTGTGCACCCTTTAGTAGTTCTTCTTATTACTTTTTATGTTACGGCTGATTATCCCATACCTCTACCCCTAATGTAATCGAACAAGCTGTATATAGAACCTGGGGTCCACGCAGATCAAGCAACCGGGCAAACAACGCGGGCCATCATAAATTATCAACTCTTCCTTCGATGTCAGTGTTGCAATTGCGTATTTTTTGTTACATGTATCTACTGTTTTTATGAGCTTGTTAAGTGGGTCTTCATTAATTTTCGCTTCTCTAAAACCAAACTGGCACCCATTAAGTCCGTGAAGCTCCATGTGTGAGTGTAACCTATCACAGAAGAAATCTTTTCTGAATCTTTCGGATTGTTAATGAAACAGATTGATCTATAGCTTTTACGATTAGCCGGATCTTTATCCGCTGCCTTTTGTATTATGTCAGTTGCTCCTAATTTATAGATGGCAGGCTACTCATTATTAAGGAATTTTCAGCAGTCTGGTTAGAATTGGAACAATTTGTACTTTTATTTGTCTGAAAACTTCGGCGTGAACATTTTCAGGTCCTGGAGCCATTTCATTTTTTATTTCATTTTGGCTGAGGCTAGTTCGTCTTTAGCGAACGGTGCTAAGTTCTAGCTACCAGTGCGTTGAGGCGGTCTCTCCAACAAACCCCAAATCCACCGCTGCTGCGGAGACCGCTGTTGGATGCACACGGCAGTGTCCCGCTGAGTGACAGTCGGCACTTAATCAGGACGGAGCAGCGTCGTGAATATTCGCCGGGTGACGCTCACTGAAGTTCGGCACAGGCTCGTCCATGAACATCGACGCGGTCGAAACCCATCCGGACGCCGCTCATCGACTGTCTGCCACGAAGAACCGATTTGACCACAGCTGAGAAACAAAATTCCTGCTTACAGGCCCAAGCCGCGATCGTCAGAACCTGCGGGAGGGCAAGTGAGTGTTCGATCGAACAAAAAAATTGTTTTGCCCAGAATTGAAGATCCAGATTCTATACATCATGCACGGTCATGTCGTAGCACACTGTTCGTGGTACTCCATCAGCGTTTTTAGAGATGAACAAACAGTGTGCCACCAGAGTCTGGGAGAATGCCATCAGACATAAACCTACTAGGCTCTAGTGGTCGTTTTCTGCAGAAACTGCAACTAAATGCTGTGCAATATTTTTAACAGTTTTATTTGCCCATTAGACACCATTCGAACAACTGCAGGCTCTTCATCAGAGTGAGGGTATTTACAGGCATTTCCTATTTAGTACCAAGTACAACTAGTTGCACGGACTGTGGTTATGGTGAAAATAGTGAATTTAGAATCTGCACGATCCGAGTAACTAGTCCCACTTCGTTCAAAATATAAAATGCCTGTAAATACCCACATCTGATGATGAGTCGGTAATGGCTAGAAAGCTGGCTAATCAGCTAATGGTGGTCGCACTTTTCATACAAATTATCCGCTATTTTAATGACAGTCGCAGTGTTCAGTGTTCACAATGGATACGATAATATGATAAATTTAATATCAGGCTCTTCCATTTAGCGCTGCCTGAGCGTTGCTATGTTGTTACCACATTCCCTCACGGAGTACGTTCACTGTATTTTGGCTTCTGCGGCAAGAAATAAATGTGACCATTGCGACTTTCTCTACTACTTCGCAGATCAGATTTATTACAATACTCCAGAATGTGCGAAACTTTCGTCAATAGGTAATATGTATATCGAGCTTATACATACGGAGTCACATATAATATTTACAAAAAGAATTTTTACAGAGAGTATTTATAAAAAAAAAAAAAAAAAAAAAAAAAAAAAAAAAAAAAAAAAAAAAAACGGTCCTTCAAACTAGAAACATGAATTTCAGTGTAAAGTAAAATGAAATTAATGAAGAATGGTTTGTCGCAACTGTCACTATTTAGGTTACTGATTTATGGCTTATTTACACCTATCTAGGGTAGGCACACATAGAGTAAACAGAAATCCTGATCTCTGCAGTAAATGTGCACCTTCCGTAGATGGATGTGAAGACACAGGGAACCGGTTCTTGTTATTGTGATCTTCAGTCCGAAGACAGGTTTGACGCAGCTCTCCGTGCTACTAAATCATGTGCAAGCCTCTTCATCTCTGAGAAACTACTTTAATCTACATCCTTCTGAATCTGCTGGCTGTATTCGTCTTTTGGTCCCCATTTAGTGTTTTTACTCTCCACACTTCCCTCCAATACTAAATTCGTGACCCTCTGATCTGTCAGAATGTGTCCTATCAACAGATCCCTTCGTTTCAAAAATTTCTTGTCTCTCCAATATGCAGCAGCTCCTCATTACCTACGTGATCTACCGATGTAACCTTCAGCAGTCTTCTGTAGCACCACATTTCAAAATCCTCTAATCTCGTCTTGTCTACACTGTTTGTCCTCCGCGTTTCTGTTCGTACAAGGCTACACTCCAGATAAATACCTCCAGGAAAAACTCCGCAACACTTAAATCTATATTCGATGTTAACAAATTTATCTTCTTCAGAAAAGCTTTTCTTGTCATCGCCCGTCTCTGCTTCGGCCGTCATCAGTTATTTTGCTGCCCACACAGCAAAACTCATTTAGTGCTTTAAGTGTCTCGTTTCCTAATCTACTTCCCTTACCACCATCTGATTTAATTCGACTGCATTCTATTATCCTTACATTTTGTTCATGTTGATCTTATACCCTCCTTTCAAGACACTGTCCAAGTCCTTTTCTGTCTCTGGTAAAATTAGGGGACAATGTCGTCAATAAACCTCACTTAAAGTTTTCATTTCTTGTTCCTGAACTGTAATTCCTACTTCAAATTTTTCTTTGGTTCCCTTTACTTCTTCTTCAGTGCACAGATCGAATAACATGGGCGATAGGCTACAACGCTGTCTCATTCCCTCCTCAACCATCGGTTTCCTTTTATGACCCCCCCCCCCCCCCCCCGACTCTCATAACCGCCCTCTGGCTTCTGTAGAAGTTGTAAATAACCTTTTTTCTCCATGTATTTTATCATTGCTACAGCACGAAACCGGTAATGGGCGATAAATTAAATCTGAAACGAACTGAAACGTTCCTTCGTCCCGTCTTCGGAGAGCTCATGGCGTTGCACGACGTTCCATTTACGGCCGCAGCCAGAAAGTACGCACTCCTAGTGACGTGTGGCACGCGGGACGAATTACGTGATGTATTTCTCCCGAGAGTAACTAGGAAACGTTTCTTGCTGGACCCGGATCAATTCTCTTCATTGGCTACACTTACAAAATAGCCTCAATAGGGTCAGAGCCTTGCTCTGGCCCGCGAGACAGGGTTAAACTTGTTGGGGCTCCGAACTCAATGATTAATGTCTGCAGCTGCCTAACTTCACAGAAAACGATATCGAGTTCTGGCTAGTGGACTGGAAAATGTATATTACCAATAGTCAGTACATCACCTCCACCTGCTTCCTTTAAACTTATGCTGATAATTCCAAAAATGTATACTTGTTCAAAGTCAGTATGTAAAAGGTCACCCAAAAACACTACACTTCAAGCCCGGCGGAAACAATTGTACGAGTAATTCACTGGGGTTCAATGAGAAGGCAAGCGCTATCTCACTAAGCCGCATAACTCGCCTAAAAACGAAATTATTAGTTAAAATTCTACGCTAGCGCACGGGTATGCACCTGCGAACTCTTTAGCCTTCCATATGGAAAAAAAAAAATAGCTCTACGAAACACGAAGGATCCCTCACTCCGGAGTTCTGAAATGCTGCCCACTTGGAAACAATATCTGCGCTCCCTAGAGATTTACACGACCTGCCTCCACCTATGAGCTCCAGTACCCTCACCAAAGTGTTTCAACACTTTGGCCTTCCAGCTAATCCGTCTCACAGGCATTGGCCATTTCCTGCTGCCACAAACAGAACTACTCCCGTAGGTGCTACTTATTGCCAGGACATTTCACAAGTTTTTTTTTTTTTTAATTCGTAGTGGAAAACACCTGCCGTCATGGTAAACTCATTAGCCTTTAAGCCAGCATCGTACGCTCGAACCACAAATCATAGACTGATTCATCTACATCTACGTGATTGCTCTGCTATTCACAATAAAGTGCCTGGTAGAGGGTTCAATGAACCACATTCATGCTGTCTCTCCACCGCTCCACTCTCGAACGGCACGCGGGGAAAACGAACACTTAAATGTTTCTGTGCGAGCCCTGATTACTCTTATTTTATCGAGATGATCATTTCTCCCTATGTATGTGGGTGCCAATAGAATGTTTTCGCAGTCTGAGGAGAAAACTGCTGATTGAAATTTCATTATAGAAAGAGCTTCCACCATTTCCATGTTGATCAAAGCCCCATCCTGCTGGATGCTGCAAACCTGCTCAGCTGTTCCCAACAGCCACGTATGTCTGAATAGAACAGACCTTGCTTACGAGTGACAGCCATACGGAATTAGTTCGGAATAAATTCGCTGAATGCACATTTCTTGGCATCGGCTGTAGTAAATATAGACGTACTACCTATTAAAGGCATACGAAATTTTGTGCCGAACCAGGACTCTAACCCGGATGTCCCGCTTATCAAAAGGGGTCGCCTTAACAACTTCGCGTACCCGCGCATGCCTCCTCCAGCGCAGTCCCAAACCTCCATATGTCACACTGTCTACGTCCTCGTCCCAAGTCTCCTACATTCATGACTCGATGCTCGCAGCATTATCTTGGATTTCCGCACCAGTTAGAATGAGACAATGAGGAATACTGACCTATGGCGTTATCGTGTTTTAGCCAGCCTTCGCATGTAACACTTACCTGCACGTCTGAATGAAAAGACATTACTAACATCGACATCCGCACGAAATTACTTCGAAATGAATTCGCTGAGTGCGAATATGTTGGCATCAGATGTATTAGCTATAGATATACTACCTACTAGGGACAAGCGAAAATTTGTTATGAAAGTAAGGGACTATGGTACAAGGATGTAGACAATGTGACACACGGAAGTTTGACTCGGCCCGGCATGCGTGCACAGAAAGACAAAGTTACGGTGGCCTCTCGCGAGAAGCGGGAAATCCTGCTTCGAGTCCCTGTCCGCCACAAATTTTCACATGACATCAGCAGGTAGTATATCTATATCTAATCGAGTCGGGGCCAAGATATTCGCATTCAGTTAATTTATTTCGAAATAAGTTGTATTATCATTTATAGGGTACTAGCTTAGGGCGTCCTGCTTCGCTAGCGTAGGACGTATGGACTACATAAATCTTTTTGTTTTGTTTTTATTTAATCGAACTTTTATGTCGTTCACAAATTGCAACACCTTTAAAGCTTTTCACGCTAATTAAGGCCATATAAGCATGGTCATTTCCGAATGTACGTCTGATCACAAAGCGACTCTCGTAGCTGGAGTCCAAAGTTTTTGTTAATCATGCCTTTCCCGTTCTTGTAGAAGTATTTGCACAGCAACTTTCATCCCAAAACAAGTATTTCTTTAACTCTAACCGAGAAGTGAAATAAAAATGTTCATAAATTTAGCGTTAAAATTTTTTTAATGTAACGAAATATTTTCTTAAAAATTTTCATCTCCTATTGCGCTCCCTTAGGGGCCGAATTTCCAGAAACACTGAAACACGTATGTTTTTTATTTCGAACTGAAAAGTCAAATGCCAATTGTCATAGACGTACTTTAGGAATCCTTTGAAGTTCTTAAGTAAAAATTTCACCCTCTATTTTACCCCCTTAGTGGTTGAATTTCCAAAAATGCTAAAACATGTATTTTTTTATTTTCCTGCTGAGATAATTCGTTACATCACAAAAATTTCAAAATTAAAATTGATGAAAATTGGAATTGCATTTCTCGGTTAGAGATAAAGACATGTTTGTTAGGGGATGAAAATTGATTTGGAATATCTCCAAAAGAACGCAAAAGGCTTGATTAACAAAAATTTTAGACTCCAGCTACCACACTCGCTTTTTGGTCAGAAGTACATTCCAAAAAGACCATGCTTACATGATCTTAATTAGCGTGAAATGCTTACAAGGTGTTGCAATTTGTGAACAACATTAAAATTGTTTTAAATAAAAACAAAAAAAATTGAATATTTTTAGCATGGTGCAGCAGAGTCAGCAACTGTAAAATGTAATTATATTAAATTTCAGCCTCCAGTTGCATAAGCAAAGAAACTTTACGTAGGTTTCGCATATAATAATGTAGCCTTCTTCAGAAATGTCACAATATAAAATTAAATTATAACATGCCAGATATTGGCCTTGTCAAATTTAAAATGTTAGTACTACAGTACATAGTCATAAGACTGCGTCACTTCGACTAATGTTTTGCCGTTAGGTCACAGACAGGTGGGCCGCGGGCGCTGAGTCGTAACTGGGCGCCGCGGGCAGCGACGCAGCGAGCTCTGCTGGTGATTGCGCGCATGCGCGTGCGGAGTAATACAAACTTCAACCAGTAAATGTTGACTGAGATTATTATAGAAAAAAGCTTATTACAATAGTTCGGACTATTAGTGGCATTAAAACCGTAAGTCACTGAAGATACCGTTCTATAAAAGGGAAAAGACCTATAAAAAGTGTACTGTACAAAGCCGAAACCTAGGTAAAGTTTCTTTGCTTATGCAACTGGAGGCTGAGATTTAATATAAAAACAAAAAACCTCTGCAGTCTACGCGAGCGAAATAGCGGGCGCTAGGCTGGTACATATATATTTTAGCTGCTGTAAGATACACGAAGGGACTGCAGAAACGAAGTTACACGTGTCTTCCCACGCTAAGACCACTGTGCAATAACAGGGGCGCACTTTCAGAAGAGAGTGTGTGTTCCATGTTTCTTGAAGACACAGCTGTGGTGCTATACGCGTAAGAGGTGCATCACAGTTTGCGATTGAAACGACGCAGCAACAGGGAGCGTACTCCAACGTTTAAGTACGTAGAACAATACGATTCTTGTTGGTAAAACGTCTAATTACACGAAGATTCATTTTCATGTTCTGGCCTATGTTCACCAAATGCTGTGTCGCGTCCAGTAGTGGTAAAATGCTAAGGCGGCGCAGACGCAGGTGATGCTGATCGGGAAGCCCAGACATTACACCATGCGATTTCCTCTTTCTGGCGAGCTGAAAGAACATCCGGGGGAGGGAGGGGGGGGGGGGGGAATTTTTCCAACGATGATGACGTTAACACAGTGGTTCTTCAATGGCTACGTGACCAAGGAGTTGATTTCTATTTGTACAGTCGAGGAACGGAATGATTCGTAGAACGTTACAATCGTTCTTTATAGAGACTTTTTGGCTATAGCGAAAAATAGTACCATTTATCTGTGTAGTGCAGCTTTCAATAAAAGATACTTGGTCTGCCATAACAACGTGTCACTTTTGAAGTCTTCTGGTACAAATCTGTTCAGGTCGGTCGTAGAATCTTTGTTTTGTAAGAGAAATAAGTAGGAATATACCGAGTGGACTCGTATGCATTATAAACCGCATTGGTCTACAAATTTTGTATAAGGAATGTCATAGCAACTACTCTTTACAATTGATACACGATGGCGATTACTGTGGAAGTATCCACTGACTTCCGATGTACGGATCCAAAAGACACACTTGGAGTGTTCCACTTGGAAATTTTGGTGCTGTTAGGCTCTGAAGTGATTAGCTGGTGGTAACTACTTCTCCGGTAAGCTGTAAAAGTTTGTGTAACAAGCTATTTATAGTTCACCTCCAAAAACAGTGAGGATTTTAAATTCAGGTAGTTAAAACCCTAAATAACTTCCAAGCCTCTTGTTCTCGAGGACTGGGAGTGCAGCACTGTCGATGACCTCAGGCATCCGTTTACCCTCAGCATCCTGTGTACTCGCGGCACCCACTCATACTCCTCGACTTCCAACTGCTGTGTAACGGGGCTTCTGCCAACTCGGCGAGTGGACGAGAAATTTAGGTCAGAAGCATTTTTGTAAAGAGTTGTTAACGCATCACACTTACTAAAAACAGACGTAATTCATCCATTTTACGAACAGTGACTGAAAATTGAATTTCTTATAGCTTTATTGCAACGAAAAGTAACAGTAAATTTGCTTATGCACAGGCTCCTCAGTTGCAGAATAAAGACTTCCGTGAATTCGACGCCTACTCAAAGGAACATAAAAGCTATACCAACCAGAAGTTGCAGCCAACTTATCGTCTGTTCGGTTCTGCGGTCCTATCTGTAAGAAGAATTTGTATTTCTTTAAAAAAATCTTAGACACAGGGTGCCACATCATGCCAAAGTTTTAGGTATTCCTCGTTTTTAATCGTCTTCAATAATACTGTTACTTAGTTGGTAAGTTGCAGTATGAATTTTTCGTTTGATTAATGCTTGTTTCTGCCGAAACTAATCTGCAGCATCAAATACTATTCCGAATTAAGTAGCACATAATAGTGTACAGTTCGCACTACTTGTTCAGTTCTGCAAAAACAGACTTATTCCCTTCCGGTAACGAGTGTAAGTTCCAAATAAAGGAAAACGGTCTGCGAATGTGAGTGCATTAGTTGATATATTATTTCTCAAGTCCGCGTTTGTTTTTCTCAACACATACTAATCTTACAAGGATCAATGAGGTATCGTTTGAAACCTATTTTCAACCGGATTCTGACTCTGAATACCGCTTTTGCGCTAAAACTCACTATTTGTGGAAAATTGTAACATAAAAGAGATTTCACTATCATAGGCGAAAGAGCATCATGGATGCCCAGTGTCACACACGTATTTTACGAAGCTAACTATTAATCACGAATAAAAGCCTCCCTTTTCACATTATCTTATTACAAGTACCATTTTGTTTGTTTTAAAGCACTTATTAACTGGATAATTTGTATGCAGCATTCAAATGGTTCAAATGGCTCTGAGCACTATGGGACTTAACATCTGAGGTCATCAGTTCCCTAGACTTAGAACTACTTAAAACTAACCGAACCTAAGGACATCACAAACATCCATGCCCGAGGCAGGATTCGAACCTGCGACCGTAGCGGCAGCGTGGTTCCGGACTGAGGCGCCTAGAACCGCTCGGTCAAGCGGCCGGTTATACACCATTGTCATACATACTAACCGTGACCACTGTGGTAGTCCATTACCTCTGCCCGTCGTAGAAGTTGACTTTTCTATGCGAATATACATCCCGAAACGGCAAACACTGTCTCCTTGAACTGCTACTATGGCCTAACGTGCTTACATGATGTGCGAAGTGCTATTAAAATCTCAAAATATAGTTAAAGGTTATTGTGGCCGTAGTCACGTACCAGGTAAGAAACCAACACTACTTTCTAACCTATACATTTCACATTTATTTATTTATTTATTTATTTATTTGTATTTTATGTTCGTATTTCTCATTCAACTTCTCTTCGAAAATCGGTAACTGTAGATATTACGGTCGAAAGTTAGCTATCAGTATAAACAAGTCGCAAGGACAAACGCTTCAAGGAGCAGGATTCTATTTACCAAATCCAATCTTTACTCAAGGACAACTGTACGCAGCCTTTTCAAGGAAATCTAAATCAAATAACATTTTTGTATCCCTTAAAGAAAGCGAAAAACAAAAAGTATACGAAGATTACATTTTCCCGTCAAATAACGCTTATACCGAGGTATTACAACGCTCTGTACAGAATTATGTTCAAATATTATATAAGAATGTATTATAAATTCATGATTATTATTTCGCGTCGTTCGGTTTATTTCTAAAGATGTTTTCTCTTCGTTCCCACAACTGCTCTTTTCCTAATGACTGCGCTTATTCCAAATACTGTCATTATTTAGAACTATGAAAATGTGAAATTTTCGCACGGGTCCCCTGATTCTCATTAATGAGTGAACGTGTTACATTATGCCTACCTGGAGTGCCATCGCTTATCTCCAAACGCGACACTATTCTTCCAAATTACTATGACTTCTGCGCTAGGTCAAATTATTTATCATCTCACCTATGGCGTCAGAGTTATGTCTAAATATAATTTCAGCATAAGGCTGGATCCTTTCTCCTAAGTAAAATTTTTATATCGCGTGGTTACTAAACCTTCAGTTCCTCTTTACGAACCGGATGAAGAAGAAGAAAAATCATTTTGCGGAATTTCAGCGATATGTAGATAAGAGGAAGCGTGAAATTCCTGTTCAAAAGGTTGTGCGACGCAATCTTGGACTTACTTACAAATATATTCGAAGGGTCACTTTCGGTGACCAATTCATTTCTCAAATTTAGGGCTCAGTTCACTGTAATTGAAAGCATACTGATACGTGACAAGAACATTTTATTATTCTAAAGACATCAATAGCAAAATACTTTCAGCAAGATAATAATGAGGGACTCATGGGATGGCGCGTTGTATGCAAACGTCACTAGAGAGTACGGGACACAACACTACGTTCAGACGCCGTCAGGTATGAAGGGCAATGAAGCTGTATCGAAATGATCAAATCCGACTAGAGCTGTGACTCTTGGATTCTGGAACCGATTTTCTGCTGTCCCGCCAATTCGTATAGCTGCACTGCCCTTCAGAGATCCTGACGTTCATGATGACGTGCGTTATTGGAATATGCGATTTACTACGTCCTTAGCATCACCAGAGAAAAGCAAATAATGTCGTTAACGGACTGATATGCTAAGAGTAAAGTTACCACTCTTTTTATTTAATGCTCTATGAAACATGCTGTTCAGCAATAGATTCCCTTCTTCAATTGCGGCCACCATGGGACATCAAACTTCCTTTGGCGCTCGTACTTCTCGCCCAGGCGTTGTTTTTGGTATCCACTCTTTTAATTAATCCTTATGGTGTGGCTGGTGGTGAGCTATACATGCCGACCTTAACACAGGGATGAGGGCAACAAGGCCAGATGTTTACCACCACAACACTTGTAAAGAGGGTTGAACGAGGTGAAATTTGAATGAAGGAAAATACTTCCTCAAAATAATATCGAACACAACATTACAGAGTCTTTCCTAGTCACTGCGATTTTTTATTTAATTTAGAAAGCTGAAAATAAACGTTTATAAACGCTAAAATAAACGTTTATAAACGATATATGTATCTTTTTTTATTTTACGCAGTGCTGTCAACTAAACTAACGGTGCACGGTTTATAATCGACTTCTTCTAGAAATAGTTTTCGATAAGCTTGAAAAAGAAAACACCGAAGAAGGAGCCACTTACACTACCACCTACTCCTTACCGAAAATCAAGTGAAACCACGATGAGTTCGACGTTATAAAGAATACCGTTATTTTATGAGCACGACTCAAATGTGTTACTTCCAATACCTACAGAATGCCGGCTATTGAACTATACTTTTAAGTTTTGCTTCATCGTCACGGAAGAGACCTTGTTCACCATAGTAACCGAGATTAAGGGGTTCTAAGGTCATTGTACTCCAGATACTGAACGAGGTGGCACACTGCTTAGCACACTGGACTTGCGTTTGTGAGGACGACGGTTCAAATGAGCGTCCGGCCATCCACATTTTATCTTTGTCCCTGTTTACTCAGATCACCTTGTTGTGAAAAAAAAAGACAGTCATATACACATCGACGCAATAACGGAATAACATTACGAAAGCTTGTAATACACGTACGTACAGCATTTTCTCACCGCTGGATGGTGGTTAACCGCAAGCGAAAGTGGGCAGAACTGACTGGAACCGGCTCCAAACCAATGTCTGGAAATCATTTCAGCAACTTCTTCTTTCAGTTTTAGGAATTAACTGTTTGCATTCGAAGCTATATTTACCAGATTTATTTCACCTATTTCATTCACCAGCTTTTGCGCTCCTAGCAAGGTACAGTAGACAGGTTTATACTGACATAATTTATTTGATGTTACGCTTCAGACAAGACGGTCACGCTTGTGAAATGACCTCGTAGATGGGGAGGAGAAGCACTGAAATGTCAAGTTAGTGAATGAAGGATCTCAGAAAGAAATGATTGGCCGTTAAATTCAGGAAAAAAAATTCTTGTATTTTTTATTTGTTACCGCGCATAAAGAATTTGTTTTCTTTACAATCAGACCATATAGTATACATTTCAAGGCCTCAAGAATGAACCATCACTCTGAAATGGATGTCTCATAAACTTTGTCTGCGTGCCGTGTCAAGATTAGAACCAAAGCCCATCCATAATGCAGGAGGGCATCTGCTCAGATTAAAAAGTAGGAGGAAGGCAGTGGGTGGGGGCTAAGAGCCTCGATCAGATAGCAAATTCAGTAGTGTTACTCAAAATTCTTGGCCCGGAAGGGAAATACTGTTCTCTCAAGATTTGACATTTAATTCCATTCTCTTCGATTAACTTATTCTCAGAAACTAGATTTCACCTCTGAAATGCTATTCAAAAAGCAAAGCAAAGCTCCGCGCTCTGGCTCTAATCGACCAATCGGGACCTACCTACCTACCGCCATGCCATCCTCTGCCAATGACGTCACTGGATGCGGTATAGAGGGACGCGATGTCAAACACGCCTCTCCTCCGCCATTATCGGCTTTCTTAGCCCTCGAGCCATAATGCACGCCGTTCCAGTACTCCCATCAAGGAAAAATCCTTGGCGGTACCAGGAATCAAACCCAAGTCCTATGTATAGCAGCCAAATAAGCTGATCACTATTCAGAAAGAACTGTAGAATATTTCTCGTTGAGTTTATCGGTGCTTGCTGTTTCGTAGCCCTTCCCACGGACCATTCTTACGACAAGAAGGGCACTGTACGAAACCATCAATAATTTTAACTGTTAAAAATGAACGGGAAAACTATATATTAACTTTCAACAGTTTTGTATTACGTCTGTTGGCGACCCAAAACAAAAAGCTTTAAAACGGATAGAATTCTCGATTTTCCATGTGACCGAAGCTTCCTCAACACATTTAAGGCATATAAATAAAATTATGAGCTACTTTACTTCACGTTAGTGTTGAACATGTACAAGGGCGTTTTGAATAGTAACACCTACATTTTTTACGTGAAAACTCAAAGCTTTTTAAATAAAACAAACGTTATTAACATTCTACATCTTTATTCTTCACGTCTTCATATCTATTTCTAAATATTGTCACCTTGGCGACTAACACATTTCTCCCAACGAAAGACCAGTTTGTTGATACCGTCACGGTAGAAAGTTTGACTGTTGCCACAACCTCACTTCTGCTTACACCGCTTCATCATCATCAAAGCGAAGTAGATGAAGGTGTTCTTTAAGTTCTGGAAACAGATGAAAATCGGGTGGGGCCAAGTGAGTACTTTATGGAGGATGGTCGATGAGACTGAATCCGAAGCGTAGGATTGTTGCCGATATCGCAGCGCTCATGTGTGGTCTGGCAGTGCGGTGAAGGTGAGGGTGCTCCAGTTGTGGACAAATTCTTCGAGATCGAACTTCGTTTACAGGGCGCTGTTTCTCCGCACTTACGAGTGTCATACGGAAAGTAAAGAACGTTTTCTTCTGACACGCGACCGCGTTCCCACACCACCACCGCCCGACCGACCTCTGATCTGGTACTCATCCGCTTCAGTTTGGCGGCAGCTACGATCCAATACGGTTGCCCACAGCTTAACTGTGCTACTTTAAAATATGTGACAAAACTAACGATCCAGCCACGTGTGAAGTGCGCTGTGTAATCTGCTTTATTAAAGCACAAAAAGTCCGATACATCAAAATTTATACATCTACATCGATTCTCTGAAAATCGAACTTAAATCCCTGGCAGTGGATTCACCGTACCACCTTAACAATAATACTCAATTATTCTACTCTCGAACAGCATGGGAAAAAACGAACACCTATATCTTTCCGTGCGGGCTCTAATTTCCCAAAATGGTTCAAATGGCTCTAAGGACTATGGGGCTTAACATCTGATGTCATCAGTCCTCTAGACTTAGAACTCAGTAAACCTACCTAACCTAAGGACATCACACACATCCTAGCCCGAGGCAGGATTCGAACCTGCGACCGTAGCAGCAGCATGGTTCCGGACTGAAGCGCCTAGAACCGTTCGATCACAGCGGCCGGCTCTAATTTCGCATATTTTATTGTAATGATCGTTTCTTCCTATGTAGGTCGGCTTCAACAAAACTTTTTTTTGATTTGGAGGAGAAAGTTAGTGATTGAAATTTCGGGAGAAGATACCGGCGCAATGAAAAACGCCTTTGTTTTAATGATGCCCACCCCAAATCCTTTATCATGTCCGTGACACTTTCTGCCCTATTTCTCGGTAATACAAAACGTGCTGCTCTTCTTTCTCGATGTGTTCCGTTATCCTAGCTGGTAAGGATAGTTAAGGAGTTGGGGGTGGAAATTATTAAAACCAACGCGCTTTTAGTTGCGACGAGATCTTTTCACGGAATTTCAGTCACCAAATTTCTGCTCTGAATCCCAAAATATTTTGTTTACTACCACCTACACAAGGAGGAATAAAAACCGTATGTACAGGTTCCCTTATTTTGTGATGAAGTAAGAGAAATGAGAATTCGCACGGAAAGGTTCAGGTGCTCATTTCTCCCATGTGATATTCGATGGTAGAATGGTTAAGAAACAGTCTGAAGTGACTCAATGGACCCTATGCAGTTAAGAGTGGAATGTAGAGTAGTGGTGTAAGTCTGCTGCCTGTTAGGTGTTACTTCCCGACGACTCCTCATCTAGGGTTTCTGCTGCGCCTGTCTGGCGAGTGTTCGGATCTCTTTCCCCAAAGGCGCATATACACATGTGACCCGCTGGAAAGCTTCGCTGGCTGGCCGGGCGCCCTTTCCCTATCTGGGCCGGACGTGAGGAAGGCAGTACGCTAATAGGGCTCCGGTGCACAGATCCGAGCTTAGTAAGATGAGCTCGAAGGTTGGGTGGAGGGGGGGGGGGGGGGGGGGGCAGTGCACAGGGGCGGCTTATCCGCGCCGCGCGGACAAGGCCGACTGCCGGCGCGGAATTATGGGTACGCTCCACTGCTGCGCACGGCTCTCTGCTGCTAATTATTTTAATAAACAGGGCGCGGCCGAGAAAGTGCCTCCTAAACGAGAAAACCGTGCACATTACGTGGAGCGAAAATTAAATCTGCTTCTCTGCAAACAATGCATTCCCGTTGATTATCCTTAAGTTGTTCCATTCTCGGCCAAGTCCTATATTAATTTTCTGCTACATGTTGGCCCACTAAAGCAAGAGGAAAGGAAAAATGAAAAGGAAACGCATTACATCGCTACGCGCGCTGCATCAGTGGAACGTTACCTCAAATATTTCCGAAACCACTGAAGATGAGGCTACTGAACTATCACAAGGATGAATTGTAACTATGTCCTGTCGGATTTTCGTTACGCCAACGTTACTTTAAAATAAAGATATGTCAACTTTTTTGGACGGGCTAATAGTGTTTTCTACCGTTAACAGTGTCGTTTTGAAAGAGACGAACCTAACAGTATTGCGCTCTCAGAAAACTCTTAGATAGTATCGAAGAAATAACACCACTTACGATGTTAAAATACCTGATTTTGAATATTCTCCCTTCTCAGTAAGAAGGACATTTTGAGCAGAGCTTTTGGCCAAGACAATATGTTACGATCGTGTCAGAGATAACTCTCATAGTACTTTAATTGCACTGTTTCATAGAAATGGTATTTAGAGCTTCCATTACTTTTTATCTGAGCTACATGGTACATGTAGTACGCGTCAATGAAGCGCCAGTAATAAAGAAAAGAAGGAATATTGAGGATTAACGGCTGGTTGACGAGGATGTCGTAGGAGATAAGAGGCACAAATTTTCATGAAGGGAAGGACGAGACAATAAATCAGCCACGTTTTTTGTAAACTAACTAACTAACTATCCCTACATTTGCGGTTAAGCCATTAGGGGAAACCAGAGAAAACATAAGTATGAATGACCGGCGAGAATTTGAACCATCGTTCTCCAGAACGCTCCGTGTCTCACCAGTAAGTCACCTGTATGTGCACCAGGAAAAAAAAAAGAACATAATGCTTGAGTGCAAAATTCGAATTAAATAAGAAAAGAATATTTTATTTCAAGGCCATGTCATTAAAGACGGCGCACAATCGCATTTGTATTTAGCCAGAGACGGGGTAGGAAGCATTTGTGGCCTTTCTGAGAGATCGTCCTGTAATTCATCGGAAATGACATAGAGGATAATCGAATAAACTCTTAATTCAAGAGAGCAACCCATGGTAGAAGAGAACAAGCAACAGTACATGCTATATCGACCCGTAAACAAATCTACTCGTATGAACATAACCATTACTGTATGTACTGTTTTACAATACTGACTTTTATAATACGTAATACAAACTCTTTGATGGTGATGTCTAAGTGAACATTAAGAAATAATAAAGCAATGTTCTGCAAATGTTGCATCCGCAGAGCATTTTATTGTTAAACAAGCTAGGATGTTAGGAAGGGGCTTCAGGAAACGCCGAGATGAGGTAGTAAGAATTACAACTCAAAGACGCTACAGTGAAAATGTTTGTGGAATAACAGCGTTGCTATTCATGCTAAATAATAAGTCTGTACGAAGATGACGGAAGTACCGTAGTACACGCTGGCACGAAACATGCCGACAGATAAAAGCTGTGCGCCGGACTGATTCTTAAATCGAGACCAATGCGTATTACGGGTAATACTCACTGAGCCATTCATTACGCCTCACTGCTTTTCCTAGCTCCACAAAAGTTGTCTTCTTGCAAAAAAAGACACACTCTGGAAACACCCTCAAGACTTGTAAACTATTCTCTGCTATAGTCTTTGTTCTTGAAGTGCTAATCTAGAAAATTATGCAGGAGAGTTTTTATGCAATGACGCGGTGAGGTAATGGAATTGTTCGAGAAGGAAACAAGTCCAGGATTGAATTTTGAGGTGCCATACGAAGTCAATCAATTAGAAACATTATCCTGTGCGTTGCTACACGATACCATAGCATCCGCAGATGGGCTACTAAGACATCCTCCTTTCCAAGCGTTTAACCCAACCTACAGGGTGCGGTGTTTTCATGGTCTAATAATCTTATTGTATTTTATCTCTGTTGTCGGATGCCCTTCCCGCCGCCACATTTTCAGTTAACCTAAGGAAAATTTGTGTGCGCCACCTGTCAGGGGGCTGCAAATTTTGTTCTGCTGGTTACTGTACTTTATGCGTATCGTATTTTCTGAGGAGGAGATTAGGGACCAACCCAAAATTACCTAACCGAGCGTGAAAAACAGATCAGAAACTGTGCTCAGAGTTTTCGATGCACAAAACGAACGGTCGTTGATCCGCGGCGCTGTTCGATCTGGATCTAGCTCCTCCCTCTGTAGCAAGATAGAGCGCTGTGCCTTAATCCTGTAGTGCACGTGTCGCTTCTTTTGCGTTTCCAATCACTTCACAGGCTGCAAATGGACGCAGTCCACTCCAGTGGAAATTTGCTATTGATGCTGTATCCTGCGTGCAACTGAAGCCCGAGGACTGATAGAAAACCCCAAAGAAGTGACCACTGACAGCTGTCCACTGCAGTGGTCATGTGCACCAAAGGGTTAAGCTATAGGAAATGGTCAGTTGCACTATTAAGACTGCTAACTAAAATTCGCCATGTCGTCGGTACTTGTGTCAGTCGCATACAGCACATGGCTTAGACGAAACCCAATATTGCTGGATTTCGTCTTGGTTGTCCACAAACATGTACTTAAACAGTAAAGTCCCATAGCTGCTGGCACGGTTAGCGTGCAAATTTAATCACATAAAGTCTCTTAGTTTGACAGTGACCGTCTTTAGAAGACGACTTGAGAAATGAAGAATGTGATAGATGGGTCCTAGAAGTGAAGACTAGAGTACAGCGGAGTCCCCGGCCCTGCGTCGGAAAGTGTTTTCGCCTTTTAGCTCCCCCTGGCGCCGCGGGCGTCCCTCAAGCGTAATAAATGACGCGCCGACGACGCGGGACGCTGACATTACCGCAGGGGGGCGGGACTCAAGTGGCGCCTAGCAAGTGCGCCGAGCCGCACGCTCGTCTGCGGAACTTCCCCTGTGTCATGTAGGGCCGGGAGCTGGCCAGTGACCTATCTCTCTGACGTAAGGAAAACTCAGATCTCAGCCGCAATCGGGCACTGACATAAATCCAGTGGCGATTTGTGCCGGACTGGGGATTCGAACCTGCAATTTCCCGCTTTATGCGAGCAGTCGCCTTAACTGCTTCGGCTATCCGAGTACGCTTTCCGTCCAACCCAAATTCCTGACTTAACGCACACTATACGTGTAACGTCCACCGTCCATTATCCTCACTAATTGCAGTCTTACGTGATTCTCGCGGGGGCCGGACATAGTGTGCATCCACACCGAAGTCATCATTATCTTCCAGGTGCATGTGTGGTGTCTGTTCTGTCACACATGTTCGGAAGAACATGCACGTACAGGCACACACATTATACGCACCTGTCGGCAAACAGTAATAACAATAATAATAATAATAATAATTATTATTATTATTGCAATACAGGATCAAACAATAAACACCAGATATTACAACAAGCATATTATTAAAGATAGCAATACCACAACAGATAAATGCAGACTTTGCAAACAACAAATAGAAACTGTAGATCACATCACAAGCGGATGGACAATACTAGCAAATCAGAATACACCAGAAGACATGACAATGTAGCAAAAATAATACATCAACAACTTGCCATACAACATAAACTAATAAAACAACGCGTTCCCACATACAAGTATGCACCTTAAAATGTACTGGAGAACGATGAATACGAATTATACTGGAACAGAACCATTATAACAGGTAAAACAACACCACATAACAAACCTGACGTCATACTCATCAGTAAAAAGAAGAAATCAACACAACTAATCGAAATATCCATACCCAATACAACAAATATACAGAAAAAAACAGGAGAAAAAATTGAAAAATACATCCAACTGGCTGAGGAAGTCGAGGACATGTGGCATCAGAACATTATACCAATTATACTATCAAGTACAGGAGTCATACCACACAATATCCACCAGTACATCAACGCAATACAGCTACATCCAAACGTATATATACAACTACAGAAATCTGTAATTATTGATACATGTTCAATTACCCGAAAGTTCCTAAATCCAATGTAACATATACCGTATAGTTAAAAGGAAGTCACGCTTGATCAAGGTCCGCGTCATTTTCCATTTTTAACCAGACATAACGTCTGAGAAAGGAAAGAAATAATAATAATAATAATACTTTCAGTGCGGATGCACACTATGTTTGAACTCTTGACAGAATTGGCAGATAATGGACAGTGGACGTTCATGTGTCGTGTGTAACAAGTCGAGAATTTCAGCTGGACGGGAAAGGTGCTCGCATAGCCGAAGCTGTTGAGATGACTGCTCGCGTAAAGACCAATTCACACTGACCGTCACTTCACGTCCCGTCAGAACATTCTGTAATTCATTTCGGATGGCGGCATTCACACTGGCCGCCACTTCACATCATGTCACGGCACGGTACTGTCAACGTTTCTCGGGAAGAAAGTTTTGGCGGCTGACATCATCATCCGTTGTTGAGCACGTGACCCCCAAGACCATTTCCTCTCGATAGACAGCCATGCGCTGATCTCCATATTCGTTTCGTCGCGGTTTTCGTGATTAGTATCAGTTATTATTCAAAGTCTTTGTTGCTCATTGCCGGCCGAAGTGGCCGTGCGGTTAAAGGCGCTGCAGTCTGGAACCGCAAGACCGCTACGGTCGCAGGTTCGAATCCTGCCTCGGGCATGGATGTTTGTGATGTCCTTAGGTTAGTTAGGTTTAACTAGTTCTAAGTTCTAGGGGACTAATGACCTCAGCAGTTGAGTCCCATAGTGCTCAGAGCCATTTGAACCATTTTTTTTTTTTTTTTGTTGCTCATTATTTTCTATTTGTTACAAATTGTTTCGTTTCGTTATTCTTTTTGTTAAAATTTATTATTTTATAATGAATGATGGAAAGATTAATTGAAGCAATCAGGCAGCAGTCTGAATTGTATAACATGATCATACTAAATTATTCGTCCTCTACTACAGTTTTTGTACATACCGGCATCATATTTACTATTTGTCCGCCCCCGGTAGCTGAGTGGTCAGCGCGACAGAATGTCAATCCGAAGGGCCCGGGTTCGATTCCCGGTTGGGTCGGAGATTTTCTCCGCTCAGGGACTTGGTGTTGTGTTGTCCTAATCACTATCATTCCATCCCCATCGACGCGCAAGTCGCCGAAGTGGCGTCAAATCGAAAGACTTGCACCCGGCGAACGGTCTACCCGACGGGAGGTCCTAGTCACACGACATTTACATTTAATATTTTACAATGAAATGGACTGTCACATGGCTGCAACTTGAGGAGAAAAGCTGTGGATAGAATCAGATTGATTAGTAAGTGGTATTTATTTGTATGTTATCAGGTATTTGTAATGTTTGATAAAGAAATGGAGTGAAACCTTGAGACCCTGCAACAGCGGCAAAATGCTTTTCTTGTAAAGTATAAATCAAGTAATGTATTATAGCTGTTTCTTTAAACGTGTTTATAGCTAGCTCGTTTGTTGTTCAGTAGCTGCCTGGATTGCGTGTAAAACAGTTTTGCAAGCATCGGTGGTCGATATTTACGTCATTTCTTTAGTTAACTCCAGTACAAATAAAGCACTTGAACTATTAAAAACAAAATATAAAATGTAAAGTAAACCTATAAATCTTGAAGAGAAAGTTATTTTGCTGAACTGGCCACTAAAGTTAAACCAATTTTTCGCAGGATGTGATGACAGCTGGTAACATTGTGTTCCTTTTAGTAATTCCGGGTGCAGTTTGACGTAACAAATGGACAAAAACTGATACTTCGACTTTCTAAAATATTTACTAAATGCAGATTACTCTTCCTTGAGCTCCTGGGGATATTGTAATTCCCGTTCTGAGCCACGTAATTATGCTTTTCGGAACCACACTTCTTTTTTCCGATATTTCGAACCCGTGTCTTCCTTCATTTATATACAATATATCCGTGAAAGCTGCAAACAATTTTGAATCCGATAAATGTCATTTTCGTATGCATGTGGACTCCAGCATCCATGTGTAAAAGCTACTGTGTTATATATGTGCAATTCGCGCTTTCAAACAGTTGAAAATGATCTTGCGAAGATCGCTATTGCCGCGAAGAAACAGCTGAGAACGACCATTGGGGTTGAGATCAGGTGACTTGAATTGACTTTATGTGCCGTGACGTGACGGACAGTTGAATACACCCTGACGTGACGGTGCTGTGGAGTGGCGGTACCGTGAAGGCGTCTGAAGTGGCCTTAAAGCGGGAAATACGGGTTTCAGTACCTGTACGGCAAAAATTTTCACTTGTGGCTATTTGATTTTTTTTTTCCCCCAATGCCCGATTGCGGTTGAGATCCGAGTTTTTCTTACGTCATGTTTATATACAAGACCGAAAGAACAGACACCAATCATATGTATCATATACCTCTGTTGTGACTTAGGACATCACTCTGAAAAAGTGGTAACGTAAATATTGTCACATCGTTATACAAGTCACGAAATATGGTATATTACCACTTATTGTCAAAATGCGGCAAGTGAGAAACTTACTGGCAATGCCATAAGCAGATCACAATTGAATTTTTATAACAGACCACTCCTAGTATATCAATTCCTGGCCGAGCCTGTGAACTCGCCCTGTGCGCTATTGTGTTCAGTGGGCTAGTTTCCGGAATCTGTGAGGTTCTGGGGCGAGGATGGGAGTTGGGTGGCCTCATTGAGCCTGAGGTTGACGGGCTGATCTTTCTGTAGTCCACATGGGTTGTGGTCTGGTCCGACTAGGCTGATTTCAAGGGCGATTAATTTTCTAATATCAGGCAGTACCAGCACTCGGCGAATATAAACTTCCGAAGATAATGTCAGGAAGCAGCATCTTCAGGAGAAGTGTTACTACTGGAAGCAAGCAGTGGCCAACTGAAGTGCCTGTATCTGGCACCAGGGTTTGAGTGTAGTCAAGTGGCAATGTTATATTCATACATATTATAAATTAAAATTTCTCACTGGGTTTTTCTATCTGTATGTAAAGGCTAAAGTCAGGATTTTGATACGGTTTTCACTAATAGGTAGACTGATTCACAAGGAAGGTTTGTAAGTACACTATTCAGTCACATTAATGTGACCACCTGCCAAAAGATTGAATAACCACCTCTTGCAGCGCGGTCCGCTACGAGACGTGAACGAAGAGAGTTATTTAGGTTCTGGAAGATACCAACAGGGACGTAGCCAGCACTGTGGCCAGGTTCACTAGGTTCCTCGGTTTGGGATCCATTGTGCGAACGACGTAGTCAAAGTGGTCCCAAAGATTCTGTATTGGATTCAAATCTGCGAAGTTTGGTGGCCACAGAAGCACGGTAAATTCATTCCAGTGGTCTTCGAAACACGCACGTACACTGCGAGATGAGTGACACGATGGATTGTCCTGCTGGTAGATGTCATCGTGCCAAGGAAAAACAAATTGCGTGTAGTGGTGGAAATGGTCCCCAAGGATGGAAGCAAACTTGTGTTCATACACTGTGCCTCCCAGAATGACGAGATTATCCGGGGAACGCCACGAAAACATTCCCACGCCGTAACGCATGCAGGGTGTTTCCTTTCAACAGTTTCACGCCATACACGCCTCTACATCTACATCCACATCATTCACCGCAAGCCAACTAATGGTGTGTGGCGGAGGGTACTTTTCGTACCACGAGCTGAGCCCTCCAACCCTGTTCCACTCGCGAATAGCGCGTAGGAAGAATGTCGATAAGTCCCTGTTTTGGGTCCATTTTCTCAAATTTTCTTCTCGTGGTCACTACGCGAGACGTATAGGGGGACGGGGACTAATGTGTTGTCCGACTATACCCGGAAACTGCTCTCTCGAAATTTCGATAGTAAATCTGTCCGTGATGCACAACGCCTCTCTTGTAACGTCAGCCAATGGAGTTTGTTGAGCATCTCCGTAACTCTCTCACGCCGACTAAACGATTCCGTGACAAAATGCGCCGCTCGTCGCTGGATCTTCTCTCTCTCTCTCTCTCTCTCTCTCTCTCTCTCTCTCTCTCTCTCTCTCTCTGTTTTATCAGTCCTATCTGGTAGGGATCCCAGACAGATGAACAATACTCAACAATCGGTCGTACAAGCGCCTTGTAAGACAGTTCTTTCGTGGACGAGTTACGTTTCCTTAAGATTCTCCCTATTAAGCTGCGTCTGGCATCTGCTTTTCCCACTATTTGTTTTATGTAGTCATTTCACTTAAGATCGCTACGGATAGTTACTCTTAATTTTACGGTAGATATTGTTTCAGTGGTTTGGCATCGATGTTGTAACTGTACAGTAGTGGGTTTCTTTTCGTATGTGTGCGCAATATGTTACATTTATTTACGTTCAGGATCAACTGCCAGAGCCTCCACAACTCATCAATTTTCTAAAGGTCATTCGGCAAATCGTTACAATATTCTGGCGTTGCTACTTTTTATAGACAACAGCAACTTCTACGAACAACCTTCAAGAGCATCCGACGCTTTCTACTGGATCATTTGTTTATACTGTACACAGTAACGATCCTACCGCATTTCTTTGGGATATTCCGGAAATTGCCTTTACGCATGTCGACTTTGCCAAGGCCATCAGCGTCATCGAACATAAACGTGATCCATCTGAAAAGGCCAGCTATCGCCACTCACTGGACGTCCAGTTGCGGTATTAGCGTGCAAATGGCAACCTTCGTTGTCGACGAACATCCGTCAGCAAGGGTGCATGAACCATGTGCGTGCTTGGAGGCCCATAAGAAGCAACGTGTGGTGTCACCGCCAGACACCGCACTTGCTAGGTGGTAGCTTTAAATCGGCCGCGGTTCGGTAGTATACGTCGGACCCGCGCGTCGCCACTGTCAGTGATAGCAGACCGAGCGCCACCACACGGCAGGTCTAGAGAGACGTCCTGGCACTCGCCCCAGTTGTACAGACGACTTTGCCAGAAGGGGATCACTGACAATTACGCTCTCATTTGCCGAGACGATAGTTAGCATAGCCTTCAGCTACGTCATTTGCTACGACCTAGCAAGGCGCCATAGCCTTTGATAATTAATATTGTGAAGCATGTATCCTCAAGAGCGATGTTCTACAAATGTGGATTAAAGTTAAGTATTACAGCAACTGCGTCTATTTACTAAGTTCTCATTTCCTTGTAATGTTCCAGACCTCACGCCAGTCTGCGTGAGCTTAACGCGTGCTATTCGGCTACCCGTCCTAGTGGATTGACTATCGGGTCAGTCCACAACACAGCGTCCACTGAACGGTTGCTGAGGACATACTGTGGTAGCCTCTTGGTTCATTCGGCCGGTCAGTTGCTCAACAGTTTCACGTCTATTCGCCCGTACACATGTCCACAGCCGTAGTTCACCCCTGTAATCTATGGCCCATGATGCATCACACTTAACTCGGCGCCGGTTCTGGGTAGCGTCATTTTGACCACGGCGGCACCCAAGCATTTTAAAAACTAAGTCGTTTGCCGGCCGCGGTGGTCTAGCGGTTCAGGCGCTCAGTCCGGAACCGCGCGACTGCTACGGTCGCAGGTTCGAATCCTGCCTCGGGCATGGATGTGTGTGATGTCCGTAGGTTAGTCAGGTTTAAGTAGTTCTAAGTTCTAGGGGATTGATGACCACCGATGTTAAGTCCCATAGTGCTCAGAGCCATTAGAACCATTAGAACTAAGTCGTTCCGGAAATGCTTCGACCCTTGGCCCGAAAGCCAATGATCATGCCCTGAGCGAACACTCTCGGGTGCATTCGTTCTGCGTGTTTTTCACGCTGAGCGCTGGCCACACGGGCGGGAGACACGCTGCGGCAGAGTCCGGAATCTCAGCCCTTTCCTCAGACGCTTACCGACAATTACCGAACTGAAATCGTAGCGATGCCAACATATGCAACAATGCGTGGAGCGGTATTATTTCAATAGGTATTTTATAATAAAGAACATATACAGTCTAACAATGCGTGGTGCGATATTATAAAAAGTAGGTATTTCATAATGAAGTAGCCACACATATCTTATTTTTGGTTTTATAACATGTCAAATGCATGATAAATGTACGTGGTTTGAAAGCCAAAGTACGAGATTTTAGTTGTTTATGTACGAGGAAAAAAGTTCTATGGTTGGCAACCCTGCTCGGCAGCTCGCTTTTCAGTTTACGGACAGACTTTGCCGTCCTCGCTTCGTTGTCATTGTAACAGTCTTCTTGTATTTTATAAAGTGCCAGAATGGAGCTTCTGGACACTGAAATCATTATTATGGAAGTGCAGAAACATCCATGGCTGTACAATACAAGGGATCCGGAATACAAAATTAGAGAAAGAAAAAGAGAATCGTGCCGAGCAGTTACAGCGGCCGTTCTGGGAGAAAAATGGGATGGAATGGACAACAAGCGAAAATCAGATCTAGGTAATTACAGACAGTAAATATTTTATTAATTGCTATAAACAGTGTACAGTGAAATTTATACATGAATAAAACGATAACAAGCCAATACAATAATTAGTCTTCATCCGAAGAAGTTTGCATCATGAACTTGCCATGGTACAGATCCTTGAGGGGAACAGAAGTAGTTGATCTGCCGCTTAATATGGGATGAATCCAGTATTTTTTTTCCTGCCGTCGCTTCCGACGCCTATGTACAACTAACGCAGCACATACTGTAAGAACCGCGTTCTTGTTTGATGTATTTCCGCTCATAGATGATACTAAACTGGGCACAGTAGATGTCACAGCTTGCACCAAAGCACTACTGGCGTTTCGCTGGGCTTCACGCCGCGTGAGAGAGGCGGCCATGTGGCCGCGCGTGTTGCGTGAATTCTGGCAGAAACGCGCGTGGAAAAAACGCTCGTGTGGCCGTAGCCTAAAGTCGGCGTGAACGCCGGCAGAAACGCGCGTGAAAAAAACGCTCGTGTGGCCGTAGCCTAAGTGCACGGGCGTGAAATTCTGTGGTATCTTCAACTTTCATCCACGAGTGTTGGTATTTAGTGAACGCGCACGACCTCAATAAAAGGGGGCCTCCTGGCAGAACATGGAGCCCTCAGATACCTGTAGGTGGTGGTCGCTAAACGAAGCGCAGTTGGTGATGTTTAATTGTAGCCAGTAAATTACGTTAGTTTCCGTTTTGAGTGTCGGTTTTTGTGTAACTTTTTACTTAATCTTACTTTGAACTATGGTTAGTCAGTAATGAGTTAGTTTTCTGCTAGGCCCAGCCAAAGTTTTTAACTCTGTTCCCGGACTTGCAGGAAAGAATGGCTCATTTGGCTGAAAACCACAAT
Organism: Schistocerca serialis cubense; assembly: GCF_023864345.2. Lineage (NCBI taxonomy): Eukaryota > Metazoa > Arthropoda > Insecta > Orthoptera > Acrididae > Schistocerca > Schistocerca serialis. The sequence continues at coordinate 500,346,957 of NC_064641.1, forward strand.
TATAACATGGTCAGTGACTGTTTCTTCATTTCTTCTTAGATTAAATTTTCGTGACACAGGAAATGTGGCAAACGTCAATAACTTTGTAACTAACGTGGATGCAATTATTTGAAGATGGACACATGTGCCCATACCGGTTACAGTGGTAATCAACATTAAATTTCACCAAATGGTTCCCGGTGGCACTTTTTTCCGTCATCATACGTTAAGTGACATGCTCAGGATTACATTGCGTTTTAAATAGACCTAAGACTGAAATTGATAGGCAGATATAGCAGACATAGAATACATTATACGGAGAAAAATGAAATAGTCATTGATGAGACAATTCTGCCGACACATGTATGGGTAAAAACTAACAGACATCGTGTTCTCGTTAGCTATCCCGGAAGACAGTGCGTCCCGTTAACGTTCGCAAAGTATCAAGCAGAAAAGAAGGCTGGCCAGCCACTAAATCGAGGCTGGTGTCACGCGAGGCGGAAAAATTGTCCAACAATACAGTGTACAATATTGACATATATGCATAACACGAAGATAGTTTCTGGAGAAAAATTTCGATCTGCTAGATATCACTAAACTTAGTAAAGAGCGTTTTATTTCTCCGTCAGTTTTACGAAACATTCTCGTAAGGAGACGTTATATTCTGATCCCTTACATATATGATATGTACAACAAATGATGAAAAGAACCATCCAAGTTCGTATCCACTGTATTTCTTATGTCCATTTTGACAATTGTTGCGTTCAGGACATGAGTAGTTTTATCCAATTCTCGGTTTTGGTTGTTGCACTTTGTAATACGTACATCGGTTTCCTGTGGAATATCTAGCTTTAATATTTATTGTTGGCTGCAGTTAAACCACGTAAAGCCGTAACTGAAATCGTGAGGTTTACAATAAATGCAACCATTCAATAAAAAATAATGTCGTGCGTAAAATTCAACGAGTCTGTGAACGCAAATCAAAACCAATATGCAGTCAATTGAGTTGTTGGGCCGCACACCTGAGAGAGAACATTCTTAATACTACGTGTGGGAAACTACCATTGCGCGGGCGGAAAATGTGTGGGGCCAGTCAGTATGAGACCAGTGTTCAGTCTTCGCGATAAAGGAAGACGCCAAACACTGGAATCTTATTGGCATGGCGAAAACATTACCGTTTTGAGAACGCTTTCAGACGTACATCTTTATGTTATGCCAAGCTACAGTCAGAGTCACGAACGATGGGGGCAAGTTTAGGCTTTTTCCTCGCACCTATGTCACACATTATCCGACAGCTAATAAGCATTCAGTAGTGTTCTCAGGCGCTCTGCTGTGAATGTCGTAGCCAATTTAAGCATTAAACGTGATCGTAAAGTGTTATTTAGAGAATTTTTATTCCATTTGTTGCGGTGCGTCATGGCTGATGATGCTGGTAAGCGACAAAGTCTGCGCAAACAAGCGACACACACAATTTGCAATATATACGCTTTCTTCAAGCACAGAGAACGTGTACGAGCATACAGCAACCGCCGCTTGGAACCGGCAACAATGCAATCTCCGTCCATGTCTCGAAGTGCGCGGACCGCCATCGTTCGTAGATCGGACTAAAACAAAAATACAAGTAACGAACAAACAATAATCCGTTTTATTCTGACGGTGTTTTTGATTCCTGTGCTATTCATATACCTTATCCCTGATACCTGTCACTATAATACACCGCCCCTCATATCACCTTAATTTCGCAAAGCACAGACCGTCCCTGCGACAGCAGAACTACATGCCGCACAGACCGTCCCTGCGACAGCAGAACTACATGCCGCGGGGAAGGAGACTCGTCTCTCTCTCTCTCTCTCTCTCTCTCTCTCTCTCTCTCTCTCTCTCACGGGAGCTGTACACTTCCTCATGTTCTTCAGCAACGAAAAACAGGAGGTTTATAGATTTAGGAAAGGGAGGTAAAGCTTTCTACATAGCCATCAGCAGCAACATGAAACTGGTTCCATCTGACCAGTCAGTATCTCCTAGTTGAAGCTACTTCACGCCACTAACAGTAGAGGAAGCTGTCATCAATCAGACGATTGGTTTGAACACGACAATGGTTTACTAGGCAAGGTCCTGTTGAAGGTGGCATGCCGTTATCTCCATTTTCCTAGACCTACAGTTTGTTGTGAACTCCGCACACGATGCAAAGCGACATTTTCCACATGAAGAACACTGCCAGAGATGAAAGAAGAGATAGATAAAAACCCTATGATCGGCCAGGAATAATCTTAGGATTGATTAGGAACCAAACAGGAGATCTTTGGATCCATAGCCTGGCACGTTACCACTTAGCTACCGAGCCACACTTTATAACAGTGTGACTGCTCATATTCCAAAAGCAAAGCTCATAATTTCTTTCAAACATTTTGTAGCTCTGCAGAGAACAATGTCAGTAGTATTGAGAAGTAAAATGACAATACTGGTCCTATTTATTGTTAGACAGCGCGAAATAGATTCTTTTCAATTCTGCAGTTTTTTTTCTGTGAAAGTGATTTGCAGCAAGTCATTAAAATCAAGCAGTGTTGTGCCAGCAGCCAATTCACCGGAATACTGCTCAGTTTCAACAACATTAAGACCGTTTTGCATGGTTTGAATCTGTTTATCGATCATCTTTGGAGTGACGTGACAACTGAAAAGTGATAATGCGAAACTGGCACCGTTTGCGTATAAACATGTGAAGACTGAAGTTAGCGTCTTGGCTCTAATATTCCTGTTCGCGATGTACGTCTCGAAATGGTAAATAAGCGTGACAGCATCTTTTTTAACCGCCGACAGCAGTAAACACTGCCAATATTTCCACTGTGGAGATTTTGTAATAGATTCTTGAAGAACTCGTCAATTCGGATAGATTCTCATTACTTATTGCTTCTCCTTAGTTCAAGTGGTATGCTTTATTTCTGGTTTCCTATGTCGGTGATTCACTGCTGAACAGCCAGATTACAGAACCAAAGATCTGGGGTTCGAACCCCGGTCAGACCTAGAATTTTTATCTGTCACTTCTCGCTCCTTTCACCACTGCCGGTGTTCGTTAATGATAAAAAAGTTAAGTTCCACCGTTGTTCGGACTCCACGATAAGCTGTTCATGTTCCTACAGTACAATGCCTAGCAAAGCACTCTGGTGTTCAAACCTACCTTCGTGTTGATGACAGTTTTATCATTAAGTAATCTTAACTATCTCCATGGCCTTCACACTTGCTAATATGTGTAATAATGGAACAGTGCACCACAAAACACCAAGACGGCTTCAGAACCTGAATTAATCAGATCTTGACAGATCGCTTGGGAATCTGAAATCACAACGACTGCAGCGCTTCGCACTAATTAAAGAAGCTTTGTGGAACAATTATTCGCACGGCAGTTGTGACTCAGATGTGAATGAGGAGAGAAGGTGTCGCAGTATCGTGCACATTTACATTAATTCAACTGCAAATTCCTATTCTCAAAATGAAGACAATATTCCAGCCATGCTGTGACAAACACTTTAGGGAAGTAGGCAACCGTGACTTCAGGCATTCGAGAGAGTTCTCAGTGGTCATGCTAGTGCACGCTATCTGTGGGACCACGGAGATGCGAAGCAGCGAGTACTGCATAAAATGATACCGCCCGCATTTAAATTTGCAGTACCGGGCAAGATACCCCAAATTACAAAATTTTACTTTGTCTCTGTATGTCCATTTACATCGCCGCTTTGCAGTTCACACTTAGGTGGCTGGAAGAGGGTTCTTCGAACCACTTTCACACTAGTTCGTGAAAATGTCTCGCCGCAACGAAGAAAGCCTTAATTTTAATGATTGCCACATCAACTCGCTTGTGATATCCGTGATTCTCTCCCCCCCGTTTCGCGATAATACAAAACGAGCTGGCCTTCTTTGAACTTTTTGTATGTTCTCTGTCACTCCTAGCTGTAAGGACCCTACATTGCACAGCAAACTCAAGCAGAGGATGGACAATCGTTATGTAGCCAGTTTCTTTAGCAGATCCGTTACACTCTCTAAGTGCTCAGCCAGTAATATTCTATGTCTGATTCGTCTTCCCCACAACATTATGTAGGTAATCATTAGAATTTAAGTTATTCACAATCGTAAATTCCTAGGTTAGTTCAATTAACACCCTTTAGAATTTTATAATTTATCCAGTAACCAAAATTTAATGAATTCCTTGTAGTACTTACGTGGATACTCATTATTTAGGGGCAATCGGTATTTTTCGCATCATACAGATGTCTTGTCTAAATCATTTTTCAATTCGTTTTGATCATCCGCTGACTTTATAAGACGGTAAATGACAGCAGCATCTGCTAACAATCTAAGAGGGCTGCTCAGGTGGTCTCCTAAATCGTTTATATAGACCTGGATCAGCCGACGGCCTATAACCCTTCCTCAGGGAACGCCAGTTATCACATAAGTTTTACTTGATTATTTTTCGTGGATTACTAAATACTGTGACGTTACTGACAGGAAATCGCAGATCAAATCGCACAGCTGAAGTGATACTCGATAGGCACGTAATTTGATTAAAGATCTCTTGTGACGAACGGTGTCAAAAGCATTCTGGAAATCTAAAAATACGGAATCAATTTGAGATACCCTGTCGATAGCACTCATTACTACTTGCGAATAAAGACCGATATTTTCTGAATCCGTGCTGTGTGTCTAAGGATCCTGGCCTTCGAGGTATATCCTGGAAGAATTATTATTACAGTTGTAGATGATTTGTGAGTATAAAGGATGTGGCGTTTAGAACACAGAGCATCCACCTCTGGCAGCAACAACGGCTCTCACCTGAAAGGACATAGAGTCGAACTTACTTGGATGACAAATAGAACAGAACTCTGTTCCAGAGTCCTTCATTGGTAGCGACTTGTCAGTCTCTCGGCAACCCATGACCAGTTGTTTTCAATGAGTGAGATATCTGGAGAATATAATCATGGTGTCCATGGCTAACATCCTCTAACATCTAGAGGTAGGTCAAGACATACGAGTAACATGCGGTCTTGGCTTGAAAAATAATGCCACCGAAACCTCCAACACAGGCACAGTTATTGTCCTTATCATGTCATAATTGTGACGCCTCCTGTCCAAGTTACTGGGAACAGAAACTAGGGATGATTGTAGGGTTTTCCTAATGGTGTCCCATACCATCACGACTGGTGCTGGATCTTTACAACGATGACGAATGCAACCCAACAATGTTCGTTCTCCCAGGAGCCTCACCAACGCATGTGTCCATTGTGATGTTACGCACAGAACCAGGAATGGTCTGAAAAAGGCGAAGTGGTGCCACCCCTGTGTTCAGTCTTGTCGATGGGTGCACTTCTGCCTTAGCGCCTCTCACCGCTATCGCACATGCGAAGTTAGAACGATACTCGCCTTGCTCACCGTCCCTTGTGCTCCAGACATTTGTCGCATAGCCTATGTGCATACTAGTCACGAACTAGTCCATTGCCTGTCTCACGGAAGGGACGAAGTTGTACGATCATACACCGCCAAACCAACAATATGTCAGTCCTGTCGTAAGTGGTGAGACCTTGCATGGCGTTGACATTAAGGCCATCCTGAACCCATAGATTCCACGTTCACACGACGGTCGTGAGATCTCGTACAAAGCGAGCAGCATTGTCACGGAATGGTGAACCACAGGATGGACGAACCACTATTCTGCGGCTGTCGAAATTCGACACACGCTGGTAGACCTTCCTTCTTCTTACACGAGGCATAACACAACGTTCTAGAAAACTTCCAAGCAAATTCGATTTCGAATGACAAACAAGCTGCGTAATACACTTCCCAGTCACATGACTCGCACCACCGCCTATGTTCGACGTCAGTGTGCAACAACCACTCACAGAGGACATGATGCAGCACTAGCAGTACAGGCTATACGAAGCGTGTACAGCGGACGCGAAAAAGAGTGCAGCCGTTGTCGTTGAGCAAAAACGAAACGATTTATCAAATGTTTTCGGGCCAAATATGGAAGCATTTTCGAAACATCTAAGTTTGTACAGCGTTCACGAGCCGCCCTGGTTAAGTGTTCCGTGCACGGGAAGTCGTCGTCAAGTTACACCCTGCATGGCAAAATGGCGCTACCCAAAACCGTTGCCGAGGCAAATGTGATGCACAACGGGCCCTAAATGACAGCGGTGAATAACGACTGCTAGATGTGTAGGGAGCGAACAAATGCGCAAGTGTTAAGCAATTGACCCCCAGATGAACAACGGGCTACCAGCAGCGTCTCCTCGACGAACGTTGCTGCGTATGGGACTCAGTAGCAGGTGCCTGTTTCATGCACCCATGTTGACTGCTGAGCATCGGCGACGAAGGCTGGAATTTGCACGACAATACCGCAACGAGACGTCCACTGAAATAGCAGGTGGTCCTATCACATGAATCACGTTTTATGCGCCATCAGACAGACGGCCGTTGGCGTGTACGGCGCGAAACGTCTGAAAGCAAAAACACAGCCAACAGGAGGGAGCGTTGAGGTCTGGCGAATGGTGTCGTGGCATTCCCTGGACGGTCTCAAAAATGGCTCTGAGCACTATGGGACTCAACATCTTAGGTCATAAGTCCCCTAGAACTTAGAACTACTTAAACCTAACTAACCTAAGGACATCACACACACCCATGCCCGAGGCAGGATTCGAACCTGCGACCGTAGCAGTCCCGCGGTTCCGGACTGCAGCGCCAGAACCGCTAGACCACCGCGGCCGGCCTGGACGGTCTCATCACTGTGGGAGGCACAATGGACCAACGCGAATGTGCCTCTACACCCCATGTTCAATCCTACATGCAGTTTGCTTTTCCTCAGTACGATGGCATAAATCAGCAGGACAATGAAAAGTGTCACTCAGCGCGCAGTATAGGTGCGTAGTTCGAATAGTACAAGGATAAGTTTACCATATTTCCCCGGCAACCAAATTCCCTTGATTTAAACCCAATCGAGAATCGGTGGGACCACCTCCATCGAGCTGTTCACGCCATGGATCCTCAACCGAGAAACCTAGCGCAGCTGGTCACGGCGTACCTCCACATATCTGTCGGTACCTTCCAGACCCTCTGACACTCTACCTGCACGTCTCGCAGAGGTCCGCGCGCTGCGAAAGGTGGTTACTGAGGCTTTTGACAGGTTGTCACATCAACGTGGCAGGACAGTCTATTTCGCGAGGTTGCGGTGAAATGCTAATCATTTGCACATCCAAACATGTAGTACACTTCTTGCTTGCATTTGGTTCAATGCATGCCGTAGTAATAGTGTTGTAGTTTTAATGGTCAGCAGTGTATTTCGGTGTCCCGGAAGGAGTAGTCTATACAGGTCAGTGACCCTAAGTATTCAGGTCAGTGACCATAAGTATTCGACAGAACCCTCAATATGGCGGTCATACCAATGGATAGTATGTGTGGAGATTTAAAACCGCCATTCACCGATCCAGAGAGTCACATAGCGATGCCTGCAGTCGACAATAAATGTCGAGCGAAAAAGAGAAAAAAAAGCGCAGCGACAAAGGCGTTCCGCGACCGGCGCCCCCAGAGCTTCCGGCGGGATGTGCCGTCGCCGCAGGGCGCACAGGGGGACGCAGGAGCAGATACATGGCCAACACACGCCAAAGACGGGGCGCTTTACGCTGGGGGAGATGTTGCAGAGAGTAAAAATCCCTCGCGGCGGCACAGAATTTCACTACTGACAGCGCATCATCCGGAATGATTGAAAGGCAAAATTATATCTCCCCTTGGCAGAGAAAACGGCCGCACTCGAATCCTCGAGGATTACACAATAGCTCCGCTGACTTCCCCGTCCAACGCTCAAGTTCTACGTAGGTAGCAGATTGTGAGAACTTTTTTTTTTTTTTTCTTTTCTACAGGATGCAAGTGTGCATAGAACCGTAGCAGCGAATGAGTTTCGCTTCAGTTGGATTGTTTCTAAATGTCCAAAGAACGCGTCTTTTCTTAATAAAATGGTATAATATGGAGATTATAACCCTTACAACGTAAGAACAAGCGCTGACATACTGTACCTTTTCTGATAAATACAACCATGAATGTTCGAGGGGCGTTCAAGAAGTAATGCAACGCAATTTTTTCGACCAATATCTGTTAAAAACATGCGGAATTTGTTGCGGGACATCGTGGAATATTCCCGTTTCAGTTCATTTACTTTAAGGATGTTCTGATAGGTGGTGGTGCCATATGTACCCGCGAAAATGGCGTCGGCAACGGAGGTGCTTTCCAAGAAAACCAAAGAATCGCAGATATTCATAGGAGCTTGCAAAATGTCTACGGTGAGCTTGCACTGAACAAAAGCACGCAGAGTCGTTGGGTGAGGAGTCTGTCATCATGGACAACAATGTCGCGCAAATCTGTCCTATCTCCGGCGCGCCGGCCCGCTGCAAACGGTTGTGACTCCTGCAATGTTGGAACGTGCGGACACTCTCATTCGAAGTGATCGACGGATCACAATGAAACACCTCGCTGCTCAACTGGACGGCTCTGTTGATAGTGCTGACACACTCGTCCACCAATTGGGGTACTCGAAGGTGTGTGTCGGTTGCCTTTCTCGCCGCCTAACAGAAGACCATAAAGAACAATGAAGAACCAACTGTGCGGAATTGCTTGCGCGTTACAAGACTGATCGTGACAGTTTTTCGTCGAACATCATCACAGGTGATGAGACATGGGTTCAACACTTCGAACCGGAAACAAAACGCCACCTCTCCTCCGAAGAAAAAGCTCAAGCCCCACCGGCAGCCGGTAAAGTCATGGCGACGGTCTTCTGGGACTTTGAAGGGGTTATCCGTTTGATGTCATCCATCATGAAGCAACGGTCAACTCTGAAGTGTATTGTGCTATCATCAGGAAATTGAAGAAACGACTTCAGCGCGTTCGTCACCACAAAAATGCTAACGAACTTCTCCTTTTCCATGACAACTCAAGGCCTCATACAAGTCTGCGCAACAGAGAGGAGTTCACAATACTTCACTGAACTGTTCTTCCTTATTTCCCCTACAGCCTTACGACTGCGTCTATTTGGCCCAATCAAGGACACACTATGCGGGAAGCAGTACGTGGATGATGTGACGGTTAGTGATGCAGCAAGAGGTTAGAGTGGTACTATGCGGGCGTACGTGCCCTCCCAGTGGGTGACGAAGGGCAGTCGCTTTGAAATCCTGAATAAAACCAACCTACTTTCAGAAAAAAATGTGTTGCATTACTTATGGAATGTCCCTCGTCCATACAGTAGTGTATGTCTGGATGGCAACGTATAGTTAAAATGAGAAATCAGTAAACCTAACAATACACTGACGAAAAAGAAAAATGTTTCACAACCACCAGGCGATATTTGTGAAATGCACGATGTTTGATGTGCAGCAACATGTACACTGCATATTTTCGTATTAGGAAAGTATTAATTCGAATTCCACCAAACACAGCACGTTACTTTCTGAAGCGTTGAAATCGAGAATGAGATGCGCTTTTGTAAGCCAGTCATTGCCCATGTCACGTGATCTCGCCTGGCGATAACAGCGGATGTTCTAAGCATATGACATGTGATGTAATCAGCCAATAGCAACATCAGTGTTAAGTAGTGCGAACACACAAATAGGAAAAGTTAATGGTTTAAATTAATTTATAGAGTGCTGCGACAAGAAAAGCTAAGCCTTCACAGGGTGTATACAGGGACAAGGAAAAAAATTCCCGGATTATTCCCGGATTTCTCCCGGATATCCCGTTTAAAAAATATGCTTTTTCCCGGGCGAATATACACTTTTTCCATGCTAAGTGACAGTAGGTTTTCAGTAGATTTTCCCTCGGAACTCCAAAACTTATCAATCCTTTGAATGGTTAACGTTTTATACAATCGCGTAGAACTTCCGGGAAAAAAAGAAAAGACGGGGGAGAGAAGTATGGAGAGACTTTTAATTAAAAAAAATGAGTGAAGTTTTGGAAGGATCTTTGATTTGCAGCAACATATACGCTGCATATTTTCGTATTACGAAAGTATAAATTCGAACTGCACCAGACACAGCGCGTTAGTTTCCAGAGCGTTGAAACCGAGGTTGCGATGTCCTTTTGTAAGCGAGTCATATCTCACGCCACGAGGTCTCGCCAGCCGATGACAGCAGCTATTCAGAGCATAGGACACGTGTTACAGTCAGCCAATGGCAAGATCACTGGTTACATAGCGCGAACACACAAGAGGAAAAGTTAACGGTTTACATTAATGTACACAGTACCGTAGATCTACAAGAAAAGCTAAGCTTTCACATATTATATTGGTCTCTAAGATTAACACGCTACAACAGAAGTTAAGCTTTCACATGTAATATTGATCTCTTTTGCGTGTGTTATACTTTAAGATACATCACACAACTGTGCCAGTAAATTTAAAATTATGACGTAAATGTCTCGGCTCGAAATTCTTGTAAGTGGCTGGTTCTCAAACTGTTCAGTTTCGAACGCTCTGCGATTTAGATGTCCATCCCACTTTCTCACACGTAACTTATTTCATCTTGCGTAAAAAGAAATTTACTTTGAAAGTAACGCTTTTCTAACCACCGTTCGCAGTACTATCCGGAGACTGTTAGAAATAGGTTCAATTTACCAGTTGCCAGAGAGCGCCAGAAAACAGGTATTATTGTGCGTGTGCGACTGCAGTGGTGTAGGAAGCCCGCATGTTCGTGTGTATAAAGCACTAAGAGAGCTTACATTACACCATAAAAGACACAGGGCATCAGAGGATACTCCAAAGAGCACTGGAATTTCGTGAACCATACTAAAATGCATAATTCGGCTTGAAGTGCAAATTGGCTTTTTCCAGATTCACAATGAAGTAGGTCCCATCTGATATTAAGCTTTTCAGTGTGGTTTTTGGGATGTAAATTTTCTTGGAGTACCAGTACTCTACGATCTCATTTTTGGCTCTTTATTATGGCAAATGCCATACATGGCAGAAGATGATAACGTGCACTTGAAATTGCACTTGAAATTCAGCGAACAGTTGGAACTAGCCAATACTATAGAATGAAACACTTCGTTTCAAATAAAATGATTTCCTTAGCGGAAAGATAATAAAGCCAAATTTCTTTAGTAAACTTGCAAAAATAACTTCATTGTTCTGCAAGACGATTAATGCTTGACTGCTCCTAACTTCGAAATAAAATAAAATCAGAAAATTGAAATTAATAATATACTTTTGCCCTCCGTAATTATGTGAATGTATTTTAATTCAGTTGATAGCTCCCGGCCACAGAAATCCGTTTTGTTTTCACTTGATGTGGGAGCTGTGCACGAAGAGAAGCAGCGAAATCACTTAACGTAAACACGGGTCACGTGGAGACTAACCCCTTCCCCACTACAACTCAGACAACTCTGTGAAAGCGCGAATCTGGCAGCTATGGCACGCGAGAAAAATTTTTCTCGTTTGCATCTGGCTGCTTCCTGCTACTACCGATACAGCTAACAGCCAAACTTCAAGTAGTGGGAGACGGGAGAAGGTACTGCTTATACGCGATCAAATGCGCATGCGCAACAGACCGCTGCCAGCTGGTCAAACGAACCTAATGTGAACAGTTGTGACGTCATTCTCATAGCAAGCAGTTTATTGTTACGAAGAATTACAGTCTGCGCCCTACGGCCTTTGACATATTTTTCCTATTTGCACACGCTTGTGAGTGCACGGTGTTTTGTTGTTGTAAATTGCACTTTTCCTTGCCACTGAAGATTTATTTTTTTCCTTCTCGTTTATATTTTATTGCTGCAGTAGCATTCTCCAGTAGCAGGAAACAATAACATTCTTTGCTAGAAATCAATTCTGCAGTCAAAATTACAAAAATTTAACTGAAAGCTAAAACAATGAAAAATTCCCGGAATTCCGAAAAATTCCCGGGTTTTTCCCGGTTTTCTCCCGGATGAAAAAATTTCCGGGTTTTTCCCGGTAGTCCCGGGTCGTATACACCCTGTTTCACATATAATGTTGATCTTTTTTGTACGTGTTACATTTTAAGATACATCACACAAATGTGGCAGTAACATTTTTACCGACGACATAAATGTCTGCTCATCCGGCGCTCGAAATTCTTCTAAATGTCGTCCTCAAGGAGTCGATTTTTAAATGAGAGTCAAACGCTTTGTGATTTCAAAAATGCATCGTACATTCTCACATAGTTCATCTTGCGTAAAAGGAAATTTACTTTGAAAGTAAAGTTTTTCAAACAACCATTCCCAACATTTTCCCGCGGCCTGTTAGAAATAGGTTCTTCACCAGTTGCCAGAGAGCGCCAGATAACGGGCGTCATCGCGCTTGCGCAGCAACGATGACGCAGGAAGCCCGTATGTTCGTACGTGTAAAACATTAGAAGATGTTACATTATGTCATAAAAGAAACAAGACATTATAGGATATTCCATGAGTATCGGAATTTCAGGAACCATACTACAATGCATAATTCGGATTAAAGTGCACATTCGTATGTCCAGATTCGGATGTAAATTTTCTTGAAGTACCGGTACTGTATTATCTCATGTTCGGTTCTTTATTATGGCATAATGCCATACGTGCTTGAAGGTAAAAACGTGCGCTTGAAATGCAGCGAACAGTTGAAACTAGCCAATAGTGTGGAATTAAACACTTCGTTTCAAATAAATTGACTGCCTCAGCGGAAAACATTAATAAAAGCCAAATTTCTTCAGGAAACCGACACAGATAACTTCATTGTTCTGCGAGACGATTAATGCTTGATTGTCAGAAAGGCGAAAATAAAATCTGAAATTAATAATACATTTTAGCCTTCCGTAAATATGTGAATGTATTTTATTCACTTGATAGCTTCCGGCCACAGAAATCTGTTTTGTTTTCATTTGACGTGAGAGCAATAAACTAAGAGGAAACAGCAAAATCACTAAACGTAAACACGGGTCACGTGGAGACTACACACTTCCCCACTACAACTCAAGACTGTTCTGTACAACAGCCCCGGCTCTACGATATTTCCGAACCGGGACAATACTAGATAGTGCCCCCCCCCCCCCCCCCGGCCCCGCCTCCCTCGTGCCTTTAAAGGTAGGACTTTTTAAAAATTTGTTCACTTTTTGGCGTACATCTTTCTGAAGAGTCTAAATGATTCAAATGCCTCTAAGCACTATGTGACTTAATATCTGAGGCAGGATTCGAACTGGCGACCGTAGCAGCAGCGCGGTTCCGGAGTGAAGCGCCTAGAACCGCTTGGTCACAGCGACCGGCTAGAAAATGTATGAGACACACTTTGCTACGATGGCACAACAAGGCAACACTATGACTATCAAAACTGAATACAACCTCAGAGTATGGTATCCATGGAACATCCGACTAATAGGAAACTTCGGACATACCCTCTGCAACTTCCTTGATAATGACTGGTATGTTGTAGTACGTATATTGCAGTATAGTATAAAATGACACCTTTTCCTTTTTCGTCATTTTAGAACGCGGCACAAGTGGTGCACTTTATGTAAGCCTCGACCACTAATAAAAAGTGAACACTTTTTTCCCTTTGTTGGCTGAATTTTTAAGTCCCCAAGGGAGCAGCCACCGAAGTCGATGCAGACATGGACTTCTGGATCTAAGAATGAGTGTGTCTAATCACAGAAAGTTATTTTAGAAGCTTGGCCTACAGCCTTTCACGATGAGCAGATAACTGCCTTATAGGCATCACGCACTGTATACGAACGCTGCAGAGTGCCTATGCCATGCCGCCTCTCAGCGGCATGATGAATTATTAAAGCCGTCCTAATGTCGCCCGGAAGCGTCAGTGAACACTTTGCCGCTAACGAAAGTTGTCCTCCTGACGTGATCTACGCCCATAGAGATTTATCGTAAACACTTCAAACTCCATATACCAAAGAAAGTTTTACGCCTTTATTTTGAAATTCATAGCTCAGAAGAAAAAACTGGTTCTGAGGCATGTGTATCTATACTTTTGTAATGTGGCCGGATGTCAAAATAAAAAAAAAAAGTAACACATTGTTCCAACGCCAAAATTGTCTGTTTTCCGTCAGGGGTTTTCATAACATTACTGTGCAACGCCAGAACCCGGTGGAACCTTTCCTTGCTTGGATGCTGGCTTGAATCCGTCATGGCAAACAATCGACGAGATCATCAAGCCAGTCATGGTTCAAATTATTGCACTCTTCAATGGCGATTATGCGTAGATCAAACCGAGCACGTGCTCGCTGTCTACGTCCATTAAAAGCTCGTCTCAATCGATCGCACACACGTTCAAAAAGCTCTAAGCACTATGGGACTTAACATCTGCCGTCATCAGTCCCCTAGACTTAGAACTACTTAAACGTAACTAACCTAAGGACATCACACACATCCATGCCAGAGGCAGGATTCGAACCTGCGACCGTAGCAGCCGCGTGGTTCAGGACTGAAGCGCCTAGAACCGCTCGGCCACAACGACCGGCCCCACACAAGTTCAGCTGGGTCCATGTCCGGGCCATGCGGGTGGGCGGGGCGGGGCGGGGGGGGGGGGGGGGGTGCGTCTTAGGCGCCTTGTCTCGGTTCGCGCGGCTCCCCCTGTCGGAGATTCGAATCCTCGGGCATGGGTGCGTGTGTTGTCATTAGCGTAAGTTAGATTAAGTAGTGTCTAAGCCTAGGGACCGATGACTTCAGTAGTTTGGTCCCACAGGAAGTTCTTACCACCACCACCAGACCATAGCATTCTGGTGATCCTAACATACTGAAGGAACGTGTTCACCAGAACAGCGCGATAGGAACGCGAGTTGTTATCCATCATGATGAAATTGTTACCAGAATTTTGATGATACGGCCCCACTACTGACTGCAGAACCTCGTTCCGTTCCTGTACCAAAGAGGAGTGAGATTACCCTAAACAACCACAAGAGGTGTACGGTGGCCGCGCCATGTAATGTCACCCTAAGGTATCATTCCACCACCAGGTTGTTACACGTGTACGACACACTGTTGGAGGCGTACGATATTTCCGTGTTGTCTCGAAACACACTGTCCGCGACAACCAAGGTACAAACAAATCCGAGTTTCGTCCATACACAAATGGTTCAAATGGCTCTGAGCACTATGGGACGTAACTTCTGAGGTCATCAGTCCAATAGAACTTAGAAATACTTAAACCTAACTAACCTACGGATATCACACTCATCCATGCCCGAGGCAGGATTCGAACCTGCGACCGTAGCTGTCGCGCTGTTCCAGACTGTAGCGCCTAGAACCGCTTGGCCACTCGGCCGGCGTCCATACACAATTCGCGACACCAATCCTGGGGCGCCCATTTATCATGATTTCTTGCCCATCCATAACAGAGTCCATGGTGTTGTGGTGTACGATGAGAGAAATCAGGGCTCCCATGGAATAATAGAGAAAATCTTTCTCCTTCGTTCCATCCGCGAGTGGAACAGATTACGGAATAACTTGAAGTAGCTCAAAGAACCCTTCGCCATACACCGTACAATGATAGAGACAGATGTAAACGTGAAGAGTGTAACGTTATGCATGTTCATGCGAGGTAATCGGTCGCCCAGTAATGGTACGAACTAAGATGAATTTGTAGTACGGGTGAGCGACCGCGGACAGTCGCAGGGCCGTCAAAGCGTCGCGGCCAATGCAGTGACAGTAACCGGTGCTGACGAGTCCAGGTGCGTGCACAAAAGCTTCGCCGGAAATTGGGAAAATCCCGGCACGCGAAATTTTGACGTTTAAGAGAACACACAATGCTCCAAGAAATGGCCGACTGTCAGACTAGCTGAAATATGGCTTCTTACAGTTCTCTGAGACTATTATAATTTACAGTCAAGTAGTATGCAAATCAGACTACATCTGCGATCTCATAAAAATGAGATGTATCCAATGGCACAATAATATCTCAATATCTTGAACACTACAGGAAATATCTCAGAGCGAATAAGCATTTTCGGAATGAACGTCTGAATTAACATCTTTTAAACGCTACATGCGATTTCAACATACGATATCTCAGTTGAAAGCAGTGCACTACAGTTATCATCCCTGAAAGCTATCTATCTGTATCTATTTTATTTATTGATTTACGACTTTTTAATAGCTTTTTCATTATGCAAATGTTCGTCGGAACATTGTATACCCCACAATTAGGCAGCAAATTTATACAGCATGAGCACCTCAAACTGTGTAATACTTGTGTATTTATTTAATGAAGGGTTTACTATTTTGTCAGTGACTATATTCAAATATTGATTGCAAGTGCTATTAGCAAACTGTGCTGGTTTAAAAGTGGTCAATCACATGTATTAGTTGACACCACAATTTAAAAGAGGACCCAAAGACGCCTCTGTCAAGAAGGCATAAATAATTGTTTAGACAACATTTTACGACGTTCTTCTCATTTAACGTGGGCGCACTTGCGCAAGAATACCGGCTTATTTATTTATGAACAAACCTTTATTTGCAATTATTGTGAATGATCTAAGTGTGACCGAATGTATATGACATTTAACTATTTTTGTAATATTATTTTAGTCTGGGAAGTGGTCATGTTGAGTCAAATGATGATTGTAGAACTTCATGACGATGTATTTTTGGTGGGGATGGCTTTAGCCAATGGAAAAGCAGACAGTAGTGGAACACTACGGGAATCAAGTGGAGACTGTGACTATTTCGAGTGAAGAGGTCAAGGGAGCGATTCTGGGCACTTTTATGCGAATTGTGAAAGGAGGAAGACATGTGGAATCGTGTGGTTTTTGATGGAGTGGGTAATAGATTCTGGGTGGTGAACGACAGTTACCATACTTTAACTTCTGAAGGGACTTTATATTTCGAGAGGTGTGAATGTGCTACAGAGTAGGACTGTAACTTCTGCTCGTATTACGCATCTGAGGATAAACAGAGTATCGGGGTGGTCGAGCGGTTCTAGGCGCTACAGTCTGGAACCGCGTGACCGCTACAGTCGCAGGTTCGAATCCTGCCTCGGGCATGGATGTTTGTGATGTCCTTAGGTTAGTTAGGTTTAACTAGTTCTAAGTTCAAGGGTACTGATGGCCTCAGCTGTTAAGTCCCATAGTGCTCAGAGCCATTTGAACCAAACACAGTATGAGTTATTACCCTTTGACCGCATGCGTCAATTTGTGAATCATCATGTTGAACTCTGAACTTTTTTGAACTGGTGAATCTTTCTTGTATTATGATTACGAAATGAACTTAGTTTTTGCGTATCTTTGGTTACAATTTAGTTTGTGTTGGGGATCTTGCTACCATTCTCGTAAAACTCTCAACGTAACTTTACTGCGTTTGATAAGGGTAATTTCTGTCTGTATTTTAACTTAGTATCGTAGGACTACTTTCCGTTTACTTGAGAGGTCCTTTTTTGAATAAACATTATTCAACATGAAGTATCTGTCGTCTCCATGAATTACAGGCGTTAGAACACATCCCTTGTTATCAAATTATTCACTGAACTTTTAGCTTGTATTTTATTAACTCGCAATTCTAGCCAATGCACAGAATATCTGCCTGAAGGATCACAGCTACACGTTATTATTTGCAGCGAATTAGCTGCGGGGCATGAAAGTAAACGTGAGCGCCTGGACCCTACGACTACATCGAGGTATTCATTTTAAAAAGAGCCATGCATGGCCCAAGAATCTAATGTACGACTAGCCAAAGGTAAAGACGCACCAGGTTTGCTGTTTGGAAGAGCAACTACTCGGCAGCTGTAAGCGTTACGTACCTTCGCAACACTGCCAAGTTACACGCTACAATTCGGTGCCCTGCAGGAAAGGCGACAGAGTAATGTAGTACCTTACCCAATATTGAGAACAGAATTAAAAAATCGGAGGCATTATTTCTCAGCACGCCCTCGAAATACTGAAGGTAACAAAGTAGCAATAAACATATGCTGGCTGGTATATTTAGAAATAAATTCTTCAAACGCGTTTTCAGATTTCTGGACAGCAGCCTCCAACTGCGGCGTATTTCAGCAACGGCAAGGCCCGCCAGAACCGAGCGTCTCGGCGAATGTGGAGCTGGCGCTACAAAAAACCTGGAAGGGGCGGCGGAGGCGGCGGCGGCGGCGGACAGCGGGCGAGCGCACGGTTCCGCGAATCGCGCGGCCGGCGCGCTGGCGCATTCAGCCGGCGCGGCGCGGCGTGATTAATGGCGACCCGAGCTCAGCGCTGCGCGCCATTCCGCCGGCGACGACGACGGCTCTTTCTGCTCCACCTGTCCGCTCCGAATCCTTTCTGCCCGAACCGACTTCAGCTGATTGTGTCTGACAGCGCGCCGTCGGCGGAATAGTTACCGGACGCAGCTACTCAGCATTTCGTCGCTATGTCCATTTTCTTGTTTTGTATGCTTACAAAAAAAACTACGAACGTTTTATCGGCACACTGCCGGTACTCAGTCCTTTGGCGGACCCTATGTGAGATACAAGCAATGCTTTCCTTCTTCCTACCATCCTTACAATGCAAACAACTTTGTGGAGGTGCTTAAAATTCCTAATAAATGTTAACTATGTATCACCTGGCTGGCGTCACGGGCACTATCAGATTGTTTGCTGACGATCCTGATTAGAGAAACACAATTTACACTCTGCAAAGCCAGATAAATCTAAGAAACTTACCGCAGCAAATAAAAAAAAAAAACAGTATCCGCTTCCTATATTATAAGGGGGCGATCAAAAAGTTTCCATTCAAAGGCCGTACGATCCAGAATCGGTACGCCTACCACGCAAAATCTCTGTGAGTATTGAGGCAATCATCTCACCGACGCACCAGGTTGAACATACCCCTTTGGTGAAAGACCGTGTTCTGCTGCGTGAAGAAGTCTGGAACTGCCTGCTGCCCATCCTCGTCAGAGAGGAATCGTCGACACTTGGTCCCTTCCCCCAAGGGGGGACCGAAGGTGGAAATATCGCATGGGGAGAGATCAGGACAGTAGGACGCGTGCTCTTGAGTTGGCGGACTTCAGTTGCACTCCCAGATCGACCGGCGTCTTGTGTCGAATCGTTACCAGCTTGGAGTTGGCGCATATTCCCCAACGGTAGTTTTCGACAGACATGCTGCCCCACCCCCACATACATTCTTCATTCTCAGAGGGATATCTACCAGTGTTTCTTCTTCGGTTGTTTGGTTGATTGGGGGGGGGACCAAACTGCGAGGTCACCAGTCCTTTCAGATAGGGAAGGAAGTCGACCGTGCCCTTTTAAGGGAATCATCCCGGCATTTGCCTGAAGCAATTTAGGGAAATCACGGAAAACCTAAATCAGGATGGCCGGACGCGGGTTTCAACTGTCGTCCTCCCGAATTCAAGTCCAGTGTGCTAACCACTGCGCCACTCGCTCGGTTTCTTCTTCGACAGCCAAAAAAAGAATAATAGAATGTTTGTGTTGTTGGGCGCATCTGGCGATAACGTTGACACACTTCACGTTTCCGCATTTACTGTATGCACGTTGGAAACATATGAATGCGACATGTCGGTGCTTAGACACCCGCTTCGGAGTCGCGCTACGCTGCGCACACGCTGCAGCAACTCGTCGCTCCTTTGTACGACTGAAGGTTGGAGCCCATTACATAGTTTTAGTATTAAAGCGTAAGAAAGCGTAAAATCAGTAGCAGACAAAGCGAATAGAAGGTTTAAATTGTTGCCGGCCGAAGTGGCCGTGCGGTTAAAGGCGCTGCAGTCTGGAACCGCGAGACCGCTACGGTCGCAGGTTCGAATCCTACCTCGGGCATGGATGTTTGTGATGTCCTTAGGTTAGTTAGGTTTAACTAGTTCTAAGTTCTAGGGGACTAATGACATCAGCAGTTGAGTCCCATAGTGCTCAGAGCCATTTGAACCATTTTTTTAAAAATTGTTAGCAAAAGTTATGGGGAAGACTGGCGTTTACGTAACGGAAAGCTGCGTAGCAGACGCAAATGTGGCCATATGTAGAATATTGTCGCACGGTTTGGAGTCCGTATCAAGTAGGTTTGAGGTTGGTTGGATTGATTTGGGGTTTAGGCACCAAACAGCGGGGTCATCAGTCCCATCGGGAGAAGGAAGAATGGGGAGGGAAGTTGACCGTGCCCATTAAAGGGAACCATCTCGGCATTTGCCTGAAGCGATTTAGGGAAATCAAAAGTAGATTTGACTTTAGACATCTAACAATTTAGAGACGAGCTGGGAACCTTAACAAGTCGGTATAAGCTAAGTGAATGTATAACAAAAATGCCGGCCGGTGTGGCCGAGCGGTTCTAGGCGCTGCAGTCTGGAACCGCGCGACCCTACGGTCGCAGGTTCGAATCCTGCCTCGGGCATGGATGTGTGTGATGTCTTTAGGTTAGTTAGGTTTAAGCAGTTCTAAGTTCTAGGGGACTGATGACCTCAGATGTTAAGTCCCATAGTGCTCAGAGCCATTTGAACCATTTATAACAAAAATGCTCGAACCATTTAAAGGGTAGTCCTTTGAAGAAAGAGGACGTAGCTCTCGCGAGCTCCTGTTTGGTAATTTCAGAATTCGGAGTAGGAGCTAAGACATTACAACTATGCCCACCGCGTGACTGAAAGCCACCGGAAGGCATAGCAAACAGTTGACGGAATAAGGAAAGTTTATAATGCAGAGCAGTGACAAATGGGGAATCATTCTAGGGACGAAATACACTGACATACGCCACTTTCACAAAGGGTACATTCTTACAGCACAGCGCCTTTTACGAGCGACTCGGAAAGGGTGAAGCTGCCGGTCTGTTCGTGTACTACTGTCGTGAGAAGATGCAATGTGATGGAAGGACAGTGAAAGCACGAGGTGTTGGACGTCCACGCCGCACCACACAATGTGCCCGCTCTGTAAAACAAGACATGCGGCGATCTATGCCAGATATGAAGACAAAATACAATGCTGGTGCAGGCACAAGTTTTTGGAAGGGCAACGTTCGGCGCAAATGTTTGAATACAGGGTACAGCAGCAGGCGACTCCTAGGTGTTCCCGCGGTAACCAAACGGCGCACTCAGTCACGGTTCACGAGGTCACCTAGAGTGCATCGAGGATCACTGGAAACGTGTTGCCTGATAGGATGAATCACGTTTCTTGTAACACCACGTCGTGAACGGCTACGCCGTCACCCAGACGAACTGCTGATTGAAACATGCATCGTATCGCGTCCAAAGCGTCAGTTCGCCTAAGATTGGGTGACAGGGGTCGTGAAAAGGGAATTGATCTGTTGGCTATGTGAGAGGAAGTTTTGACCTGGCTGTAAGGTTGAATCTCTTATTACAGACGATAAGGATTGGCAGCTACTTGAAATAACCTTAACTAGTAGTATTTTGGAACTTCTAAATTTATTCGGAAAACAGTTTCAACTCTTGCTCTATTTGTCTTGAAGGAGTTGGACCCACTAAGAGCTGAAGTCTTGTTATAGAGACGGTGACTGGCTAGCACTATTCCGTCTCCTTAGAAATGCTGCTGAGCCAGCAAGCACTATACGACACACACAGTTCCCCAGCTATTCGGCTATGATTTTATTAATTGAGCTAATACTACAGCAACTATTTCCGCCTAGCTATGCCTGGCTACTCTCCCGCTTCTATGCCTCGCTGACTTCACTGTCTTCCCTGCTCGGAGTGTCTTGCCCCCCAAGTTTTTTCGGCTTTCCCCTTCGCCCCCACCTATTCCTGAGATGAGGTGACGTAGAAGGCCTCTCGCCACCTCATTAGTTCTAACTGTGCACTGCTCTTCAGTAGTTATCCAGAGGCTGGGTGGAGAGAGAGATGCGTCTGCCCGTACATCGTCACACACGGCGTCGACAGCCAGCCACTGGCTTTTCGTGACGTTGCCTTTCTTAATGTCTGACGTCTTTCCCAGAGGTTACGGCATCTTCTAGCAGGATAACTGGCCGTGTCATAAGGCGATAATCGTGCTGCAGTGGTTTGGAGCGCACCAAATTAGATTTGTGCGAACTCGATGGAGCACATCTGGAACGCTAATGGCGGCACCTACGCCAAGAACTTGCTGAATCTACGATAATGATGCAGGCTGAAGCAATGAATTAAAATTTGTACCAGCGTCAGGAGTCGAACCCGGGTCTTCTGCTTACTAGGCAGGTGCGCTCCCAGTTGCACCACACTGCCACTCTGACTACCACAGCTGCACGGACTATCATAGCACGTCTCCCTCCCCGATGCAAATTCCAATCCACGTCTCGACCCACTGCTGTTCCCCTTCTAAACTCTAATCACTACTGCCTAGGCTCTCCAATATTGGAATAGTACCTTAGCAATGAGCGAAATGGGGTTAATCTTGCCTGTAGCTCAGGCGTAGGTGATATATAAACTATATACATTTGATGTACCTGAGACGTATTGTCTCTCACCTTTATCTGGAGCATGGCTGGGCACATGGGCTGCTAGCGGGCCCCGTGGGCATTTGTATCGCCGCGTAGCTCTCATTCCCTTTCTTTGAACGGGACTGAAGATTGCCGGATACACATCATTGGCAACTGATGATCAAGTTCATAGTCGCGATCGCATTTTCTGCATCATCCTAATTATTGCAGTTCGACAATGTAGTCAATACTTATGACACTTTATAACGCGTGCATAGTATTTGACCATTCATTGCAGTAGCTTCATCTGCTGCAGTCAGCGAAAGTTATTCCCAACGCAGATCATTCTATCAATAACGTTTCCTAAGCAATAAAATAAGTCGTCCGCCGTAGTTGTATCGTACATTGGCACTTAATCAAGGAATTTCTCCATCAAGCTGAACTCATCATCTCTCATAAATAGAGCACTCTGAGCAACATACGTTACACCCATGCATTCATCCAATCCAAAGAGTAGGAAAAAAGAAAGGTTCAGTCTTATTTTTCAGTCGCTTTTCCACATCGTTTGCTATTTCCTAGATGCGTCTACAAACTGTTCTCCGTTAAAAAGGAACTGTTTCCAAAACCGCAAGAGTCCCTGGCCACAAGGCTGTTGCGGCGGCAACGAAACACACTTTCACAAATTCTCCATCGCTGAAGGGACTCACTGTTTTAGCTACTTTACGAAGTATGTGATGTCTCACTCTCATTGCACCCTCATTGTGTGTGGTATGGTTCAGTTCTCGTAGATACGTTACAAGGAAAAAAATGGCTCTGAGCACTATGGGACTTAACATCTATGGTCATCAGTCCCCTAGAACTTAGAACTACTTAAACCTAACTAACCTAAGGACAGCACACAACACCCAGTCATCACGAGGCAGAGAAAATCCCTGACCCCGCCGGGAATCGAACCCGGGAACCCGGGCGCGGGAAGCGAGAACGCTACCGCACGACCACGAGCTGCGAACCGTTACAATGAAAATAGAGGACAAAACCACATAACGTTTTATAAATAACAATAGTAACATTCTGTAGACTTAAAGAAAGCTTTTGACAATGTTGACTCGAATACTCTCTTTCAAATTCTGAACGTGGCAGGGGTAAAATACATGGAGCGAAAGGCTATTTACAATTTGTACAGAAACCAGATGGCAGTTGGAAGAATCAAGGGGTATGAAAGGGAAGTAGTGGACGAGAAGGGAGTCAGACGGGGCTGTAGCTTATCCCCGATGTTATCCAGTCTGTATTCTGAGCAAGCAGTAAAGGAAAAAATGAAAAATTTGGAGTAGGCATTAAAATCCATGGAGAAGAAATAAAAACTTTGAGGTTGTAATTCTCTCAGAAACAGCAAAGGACTTGGAAGAACAGTTGAACGGAATGAAGAGAGTCTTGAAAAGAGGATATAAGATAAACATAACAAAATCAAATCGATGATACTGGAATGTAGTCGAAGTAAATCAGGTGATGCTGAAGGAATTAGGTTAGGAAATCACACACTTAAAGTAGTAGATGAGTTTTGCTTTTTGGGGAGCAAAATAACTGATGATAGTCGAAGTAGAGAGGATACAAAATGTAGACTGGCAATGGCAAGGAAAGCGTTTCTGAAAAAGAGAATTTTGTTAACATCGAGTACAGATTTAAGTGTCAGGAAGTCTTTTCTGAAAATATTTGTATGGAGTGTAGCCATGTATGGAAGTAAAACATGAATGATAAATAGTTTAGAGAAGAAGAGAACATAAGTTTTCGAAATGTGGTGCTACAGAAGAATGCTGAAGATTAGATGGGTAGATCACTTACCTAATGAAGAGGTATTTGTGGCACAACTTGACCAGAAGAAGGGATCGGTTGGTAGGATACGTTCTGAGGCATCAAGAGATCACCAATTTAGTACTGGAGGGGAGCGTGGAGAGTAAAAATCGTAGAGGGAGACCAAGAGATGAATACACTGAGCAGATTTAGAAGGATGTAGGTTAAAATAGTTACTCGGAGATGAAGAAGGTTGCGCAGGATAGAGTAGCATGGAGAGCTGCATCAAACCAGTCTTTGGACTGAAGATCACAACAACAACATTTTTAAGAAATGACTTATGTACATGAATTTTCTTCTTTCTCTCTTGCTTGTTGCACCTCGAGAAATTTGCCTTTCCTTTCCTCAGTATGCAAAGCGATCAAGAATTTCTCACGGAGTTGAAAATGTCGCTTCACACTGTACTTCTTCCACGCTGATAAAACAGCAACATAAAAATTCTGAGGGCCAGTATGCGTTTCAGTTATAAAGTAATATTCCCACTGTGGACTGAAGCGCAGGGATTTGACCGACATTCGTTCTGAGGACCTTAACTATTCCTCGTCCATTTTCATCTCACTAATTTTGGTCTACCGTGAACGCTAGAGAGACTTCGACACCGACGACACAAACAAAACGCAGTAAACAAGCCTGTTACGCCGCGCGCGTATCCGTAACAAATGGGTGGTGTTAGCAGAAAGCTGGAGGGGGCCGGCTGGTTGACAGACAGCGCCCGCCGGTAAGCAGTGTGCGCACTCAAGCGCGCCCGCGCTCACAGTAGTGCATTTGGCCACCCCTGATCTACGGTAAGGATATCGGCTGAAGCAAAAAAATTAAAATTGACACCTCGCAGGTATAAATTTTAATTCACTGCTCGAGCCTACATCATTATCATAGACAAAGGCGAGACTCCATATGTTTCAGGAAAATCAACTGTTTGTGATTTATACTAGCCGAATCCATGAGAATCAAAATGTATTGCGTTTAAAAGGTGGATCAACGCGCCGTCGAACAGTCATAATGTTTTGGCTAATCATTTTGTGTAGGAGGAGGTCCTGGCTCTGGGGTGCGCCGCTGCCACTCACATGCACGCTGCACTTGGGGAGAGGCAGGTTGGCGTCCGGCCTGCGGGCGGCTACCTGTAGCGGGTGACCGGCCGATGACCGGCCCGCGCTCTGCGCTGCGCCGCGCCGTGCTATTATCGTTACGTTTTACGGCAGCCTGCTGTGCCGGGCTGCGACGTCCTGCCTCGCCGTTCTGCAAGGCGTTTTCGGGCTGCCCTTTCCTCCTACAGTATATCACCAGAAAGTCCTCTGTAGCTCTTTCCGGCACTCCTAGCTGCCACTGCATTTCCGTTTGTTGGTGTCGAGGTACGTCTACGGATGCGCTACTGCTGTTGGCACTGTGAAGCACGATCATTTAGTTTCAACATTCTCTATAGATTTTCAAATACAACCGTGGGGAAACAGTAATGACGAAACAGTATCACATGGATGAAGCAATGGCCTGCAACAAGCCACGATAAGAGAACGTTTAGGACAGTGGAACCGTAATAAGCGATTTTAATGGCAGAGAGGTGACGTGCACATATGCCCAACAGCGCCCTCTTTTGTGTAAGCAGTCAGGTCAGTGCTATTCAACGCTGAGTCGGTGCGGAGTCGTCGTACTAACAAGGGGACTGCACGAGCGTGGGGTAGGCGATTTGTCCACAATTTTGTGTGGTGAAAGAGGACACCCAACACCTCACGTGGTTAAAATATTAGGACGCACTATCCGGAAAATCCCGGGAAAAATCGATCCAAAGTTTCTTAGGTAGCCGGCACGGTAGCTCAGCGTGTTCGGTCAGAGGGTTATTAATCTATCAACAACGAACTTCAATGGATGTCTTACGACGTCCGCCCCGATCAGATGCAACGAACGGAACGAACAAAATGAGATAAAAAAAAAGTACTACGCCAGAGGTCTCGTGTCTGATTCCTTCTCTGGAACGTTTTTTTTCTTTCTGTTTCATTTTCTTTGGTTATTCCACCAATTATTCAGAAAGTTTCCCACACCTACATTATCTTTAACAAATTAGTTTCATTATTGAATAAAAATTATTTTCTCTTTGTCCAACAACACAATTCATGGCAGTGGGTTTTCCATTTTTCATTGTAAAGTATATGAGGAGAAACATTGTCTTTTTAATCAGAATAACAAAGTCGATTGGAAAACATTCAATTTTTATACATATAATAATTATAAACAAGAACCGCAGTGGCAATTATCTTAAAAACAAACAAAGCAATAATCTTTGAGACATCTTGCGCAACATATAAAAGCGGATTTTTTACAATCACAGGGCGTTTGCAATAAATCTGTACAAAAACATTCCCCATTAAATTTACGAAAATGTTTCGAGTTTCTGACAATTTTGAGGTAAACCATGCATATTGAATCACGTCTCGGAATATTGGTGACGATAACTGATGGTGAATTATAGAATGAATTTTTATACAATCTTCCCAGGAATTAATTTCACGATTCTCCTGTAACAATGCGCCGGAATTTTTCAAGCAATAGAAGAAAAAAAAAAGTGCCGGAGGAGGAATGCAACCAGAGACCTTTGGCGTAAGGGTCCGAGCGCTAACCATGTAGGCCAGACGGCGGCTCAGCAGTGGACTAACATTTTTTACTCATAAGGCACCTAAGAAACTTTGGATCGATTTTTCTCGGGATTTTCCGAGTAGTGCATCCTAATATTTTAACCACGTGAGGTGTTAGGGGTCCTCTTTCACCACACAAAATTGCGGACAAACCCCCGACCCCACGGTCGTGCCGTCTCCTTGTAAGTGGAAACGTGTAACCCAGTGCAACTATGCCTCGCCACATCGCAAGTGGAATATCGGCATGTGCGTGCCGACGCGTACGAGAAAGACAGGCAGCGGCGCTTACGTCACAAAGGTAATCCTGCGCTCGCTCGCTAAAATCAGCAGACAAACTACGTTTCTACAGCTGTTAACTCGTAACTAGGCGTCTCCGTACAAACGAAAACTGAATCTACTATGGGGATTCGCTATTATGGAATCTTACTGTTATTAGTCCTATAATCATGGGAAGTCCATGGGTCTACTTATTTGTTACGGCTGTACTGGCGTACAATAAAAGGAAATCATGCTAAAATGATTATCAGTTGCATAAGGCACCACTTCCAGCATGTAATGAGTACTGTTAAGCAGAAGAGACTAAGTGCAATAAACAAACATTTATATCGAGTATTGATCTTTAATTGCCGGCCGGTGTGGCCGAGCGGTTCTAGGCGCTTCAGTCTGGAACGGCGAGACCGCTACGGTGTGTGTGATGTCCTCAGATAACTTAGGTTTAAGTAGTTCTAAGTTCTAGGGGATTGATGACCTCAGATGTTAAGTCCCATAGTGCTCATAGCCATTTGAGCCATTTTGATCTTAAATCAAATTTTGCTGTACTACTGTTAATCAGTAAGACTTGATAATAGCAGATTCCAGTGGAAGATGCAATTCTCGTTAGTACTTACACGCCCATCTGCGAGTTGACAGGTTTAGAAACGCATTTTGTCTGCTGAGCTGAGCGAGCGAGCGAGTTCAGGACTGCCTTCCTGACGTACGCGCCGCGGCCTGTTTTTCTCGTGGGCCTCGGTGCGTGCGAACGAACGGCGTAGAGTGATTGGTCTCCGGGAGGCGTGTCTGTCGTTCCGTGACGCTGAGCTCATGCAGCGCACGCAGCTTCAACATTGAGGTGCATGTGGAGCCAGTGGAGAGAAGAGCGCCGTTCACCGCACCGACAGGGTACTGGACAAGATAATGCGACCGCAGTGCAAGATCACCGCCATCTTCTCCATTTGGCCGTAACAGACTGAGCAGTTTCGTCCATAGTATATGTAAATTGAAGGCGGATGACTGCTATCAGCTGCAGCGCGACACTAAGCGGAATCAGCGGCGAAGGGCGAAAATGGGAATGGGTACCGGACCGGGATTCGAACCCGGGATCTCCTGCTTGCTAGTCAGACGTGGCAACCACTGCGCCACGGCATCTGCGTAGTGTCTATTCTTTCGAAGGAACAGAAACCATGCATTCATATAATTCGTCCACAATGGCGGCGCGATGCTGGAGCACTGCAACGAGTGTAGACATGCGTGCTGCGGGCTGGATTGGTGGCATGCATACCACCGTGTAGGCTTCCATTGACCAGAACCCACCAACGCTGCAGACTGCAATAGGCACAAGAACACCGACATTGGCGTGCTGAGTGGTTAACACTCTAAGCGCCAAGCCCGTAAAATTTACGGGCCTGGGATCGCGCGAAAATCACCAAGCCCGTAAAATTTACGGGCCGCTACATTTAATTTCATTCAAAACACTGCAACGTTATTTCTACGGGTTTGGCCAGCGCTATACGTTTTTCAGATGTTTATTAACAAAATGCGTCCATAGATGTCACGGCAGCGCTGTAATTCATGTTAAAACTTATCTTTGCGTTCTCAGTCTGTATATCATTCAGTTGTTTGTCATCATGTTTCGGCGCGGTTTATCAGACGCAGAAATTGCGGATTTGATCAATCATAGCGACACTCTGGATAATGTAGAGAGTGATTCAGACGATTCTGAATGCAATGGTGTGTTTGAAGGTACGTATTTCCGAATTTTCCACGTAATTGTGCAGTACGCACATATCTGTTGAACATGTGTAAACGATGTATGTAGTTACACATAATGTGATATTCTTTTTAGAAGACGAGATTGATGACAGTTTGTCTTCAGATGAAGACGAGAATGATGTTGAAGGTGTTGCTTCAAATCCAGCAGCTGTGCCGTATCCGAAAGACAGTGAGTGGACTGCAGTTGACACCTACCGACCTCTGCCTGTCAACACGACACCCAGGCAGATACTAGTGGATATTGATGAGTCGAGTTCTGTACTGGATTGCAGTAAAGTGTTCCTTACTGACAGTGACGTAAATGAACTCAAGAGACAGACAAATTTGTATGCATCACAGACAATACAGAAGAAAAGAAGAGGAAATAATCTGAAGCCCCATTCAGTTTTGAGTTCGTGGAAGCCAGTGACTATAAGTGAGATGAGGCGTTTCTTGGGTATTATTTTCCACATGTGTGTTTCGAAAAAGCCAAAAATTGCGGACCATTGGAGCACTAATCCTGTTCTTAGTTGTAACTTTTGTCCCCATGTCATGAGCCGTTTGCGTTTCACTCAGATACTGTCATGCTTGCATCTTGTTGACAATTCAAATCAGAAAAAACCAGGCGAAGATGGATTTCATCCACTTTACAAAGTTTTGCCATATTATAATAATTTGAAGGAGCGATGTATCCAGGCATATCGTCCCTCAGAAAAAGTGACAATTGATGAAGGAATTTGCCCATTTCGAGGTCGTGTGAGTTTCCGTGTTTACATGCAAAATAAGCCTCATAAGTATGGACTGAAAGTATATGCTGTTGCTGAAGCCAGTAGTGGCTATGTTGTAAATTTTGAAGTTTATGCTGGTAAGCATATTGTTGACAATTCTTCGTCTGCGGTTATTTTGCGATTGTTGTCTGACAGCAGCTTGCTGAACAAAGGCCACACTGTGTATTTAGATCGATTTTATTCCAGTCCAGAGCTATTTCAGCAACTGGCAGAGAAAGGCACTGGAGCTGTTGGTACTGTGAACAAATCCAGGAAAGGATTGCCTAAAGATTTAGTATCTGCTAAGCTGAAAAAGGGCGAAATGTCTTTTCGGCGTAAAGATAATGTATTGGCAATGAAGTGGAAAGATAAGAGAGATGTGTATACATTGTCTACAAGGCATCAAGCAACATTTGGTACGCATACTAAGAGAAATGGGTCTGTAGTATTGAAACCACTTCAGGTACTTGATTACAACCTCAATAAAATTGGAGTGGATATTGGAGACCAACGCCTGCAGTACAATCCGTTCCAGCACAGAACTGTGAAATGGTGGCGAAAATTATATTTCCATTTGCTGCTTATGGGAGTATCAAATGCATTTTGGCTGTACAATGCAGTGCACAGGAAGAAAATTACAATAACAGACTTTATAACAGTGCTTGCAGTTCAGCTTGTTGAAGACGACACACTTGAATTCATTCCAAGAAATGAAGGAACTGTAGGTCGGCTAACAAAGAGACATTTTTTGCAGCACATACCTGCAACTACTAAGAAGTATGCTGCTCGTGTGTGTCACGTGTGCAGTTCCAGGAGCAAGAAACAGAGTGGCAAGGCTTCTCGCAAAGAGACACGATACGAATGTGAACAGTGTGGCGTTGCACTCTGCCTGGAACCTTGCTTTAAAATTTTCCACACTAAAAAACAATATGATTCTGTGTGAAATTTATATGTAATACTGTATACTATCAGAAACATGTAATGTAGTGCCACAATTTTGGTTAAAAATAAATCACAATTGTATTCCCTTATTCGTATGACTTTTTCTAAATTCTTAAAACATCTAAGTGATTTCTATAACTGTACCTTAAAGCTGTGCATTGTAAAGTAGTTTCTTTCACTCAGAATTAAAGTAGAAATGTGCAGCTTCAAGATGGTACCAAATTTGCCACAATCCAAACAGTAGATTTGATGCAGTAATTTTTTTAATATTGGTAAAATTGCCCGGTTTCTAGGGACGGGTGCATAAAATAGGCCTGGTACAGAGAGTGTTAAATGTAGTGTTTTGGACGACTTCTGCTTCAACTTGGCCTACAATGATGCCCGCATACACGTTCCAAGCCGCCGTGGTGAACGCAGTCGGGCAGACTGCATTGATAAAAGGCATAGCGGACAATTGGCAATTTTGATGGTTCGGGGCGCTATTGATTATAACACGTTATAAAGTTCTAGTGCAATGTTCTTTTATTAATTAATTTGTTTGGATTACGTTTAATGAAGTCTGAACTGTAGAATGGATACAAAACTCGAATTGTCGTGTTGCTTGTTGTAAGTGCAAGTGGTGTGCTTACTCTGTATTATTGTTAGCAAAACGTTACACGAATTGATTGGGCAATGGAACTCCCAATACCAATAAAGAAATACCGTCACTGCAAAATACAGTCAGCTCTGTTCAAAAGCCGGAAGGGGTGGCCGAGCGGTTCTAGGTGCTACAGTCTGGAACCGCGCGACTGCTACGGTCGCAGGTTCGAATCCTGCCTCGGGAATGGACGTGTGTGATGTCATTAGGTTGGTTAGGTTTAAGTAGTTCTAAGTTCTAGGGGACTGATGACCACAGCAGTTAAGTCCCATAGTGCTCAGAGCCATTTGAACCATTTCTGTTCAAAACTGATAACTTTGGTCCCTGTGCACGTAACAAATAAATTAAATTGTCTTACCTCTAAAGCAGCAACGGAGTAACGCGATATATTCTGACCCCTCATGGAAAAAAAATTGCTAGCTACAGGCTCAACAGTGTGCAATGTTGGCCATAAAACTTTGAAATTCACATGATATTCTTTTGGCTGAAAAACGAGAACATTTAAGAAAATCCAACTTTTAAAAAAATATTGGACCTGGACAGGAAGGCGGTACTGACTATGGTGAATTACTAACACTAAGTTTTTTTTAAGCAAAATTATATTGCAAGTTACGTTCGGCTTTTCAAAAACATTGACAATTGAGGTTACATTACTCACAATTGATTCACGAACAATGACATTTAAACAGCAAAGTATTATCTAACCTCATTAAACCAGTATAGATGAAAAACATCAAATTAAATATCGCTCTGTTAACAAATGTTAGAAGCATTACAAAAATGAGATACCTAACTAGCCTTTTTATCTAAACAGTTTACGTAAATTCTGGGTTTCTTTTTTTTTAAAAAAAATCATATGGGACTGAACTACTAAGGTCATTAGTCACTAAGCTTACACATTAGTTAACCTAAATTATCCTAAGAACAAACACAGACCCATGCCCGAGGGAGGACTCGAAGCTCCGCGGGGACTAGCCGCACAGTCCTTACTGCAGCGGCTAGACCGCTCGGCTAATCCCGCGCGGCTTCTGGGTTTACTCAACAATTACAAATTATCAGCCAACTCATCTATACTAACGCGCTGGTAAAAAACAAAAAAAAATCATAATTATTTAACATCTTTACCTTTCTTGCATGAAGACTTCTGCTTCCAAGTCTAACAATTTGGGCATACCTAACTTAATCTAACACTTGGGGGCGGCTTCACACAGCACACCACAAAAACTGCGTACTTCACCGCCTTTCCCTCACAGACAGCTACCTACAACTTTGCGTCAAGCGCTCTCTTACTCCAACACTAGCAGTATCTCTGGGTCTGCGATATACAGCCTATCAAAGACATACATCGTTTATAAAATCGTATTCGGGAGCCACACACAAATGTGCCCCAGTATACGCCTTTCAACGTTATCTCGTCTCCGACCTATGGAGGGTAATCTGAACAGCTACCGATACTTCAGGGTGGTTTTATAACCCGAGGCACTGCCCCTCCTGCTGGCCTTTCCACATGCCGTATTTCAGGAGGACAACATCTTGCCTCATGTGGCGAGAAAATCCAAGCCTTTTTCGAATAACGACGGGTATCGTTAGTTCCCTGGCCTACCCGTTCGCCTTACACGTCGCTCATCGAAAATGCTGGTAGATGGTCGGTCGGCAACTTGTTCGTTCAGGTCTCCCTGAAGCCACAGCCGATACTTTGTGGACGCGCCTACAAACCGCGTGGCACAATATTCCCCAGCAGCATATTTTGGCGCTCTTTACTTTCATGCCAGCATGTCTACCGGTTCTGATTGCAGCACGTGGTGGCGCTACTCTGTTTTGAATTTTCACAGTCACAGTGCATGTACATGTCTATAAATCTAACCATTTGAGTTAGTATTTTGTATGTAGTGCATAGACGTCTACTTGTGCCATCCGAAAGTAAGCCATTCCTCAAGTCTCTGTCTAGTGTGTTCCGCGGCGATCTGTGAGTTTCAAACCGTACAGGATGATAGTGATAAACAACAACGTGTAGAATTTTGTGGGTCCATTCTGGCCGTGGAGGCGGAAGACTTCAATTTTCTTTCACGTTTAGTGCTCCGTGATAAGGAGATGTTCCATCTAAATGGAAAAATGAGTCGCCACAAGGTAAGAAAATCGCTGCTGTGTTCCGAGCATATCACAGTCGAGCACAAGTTAGTTAGTTAGTTGCGTGTTCCAGGGGTCCCTTGAAAGATAAATCGTAATAATGTGGAACGCGTCATTTTACATACCCATCACATCTTAATTTTTAAATATGGCTATATGCTGCACATGCGGGTAACTAATTCCTACTTCCTACCTTTTACACATTACATCATCATTAGGTGACCGATCACACAATACGTCCGTTGTAAGTTATTAGTTTATTTGTGAATTGCTGAAGGCAACGCATTAGATGTCACAAGAATAGCTATAATTCTTGTTATGGCACGTATTTTACACATATTCGGTCCCGATCAGAGGTTTATGCCCGTTATTTTGATGATGGCATAGCTCCAACAGACGAAAGGTATCGGTAAGTATAATATTTCTTTTGGGCTTAACACGGTTCAAATTTAACACAATACATTAGACAAGAAACCCACTACTCTGGTAAGCTCTCCCCCTACTCCTGTCTACAAGTTCATAGTTAGTTACACAATGTGTCATTATTCATCTTTCTGGAAACGTAACATTTAGCGTAACTTTGCTAGGAAAAGCGGTTGATTGATGCACAAAGTTCGTGCAATGTGTTCAAAAATTGCAACAAGTATGGAAGACCGCAAACAGCTAATAGATTACAGTTGGAGACAGTGCTGCGCTGGTCACAGTTTACCTATTTTTTCTGGGCCGTTAGAGATTTCGCTGACAAATGCCGTAGAAGCTGCTGCGTAGAGCTGTCCCTCCTTCCCTTCATCCTTGGTAGTAAGGTAGTGTGTGCATTTACTCCTTACTCGAACGAAGCTGATCAGTCAGGCACACTTTTTTGTATTCCGTTTTGCGGATCAGCAAACAAGTATGCAGCTGTAAATACAGGATCAGCATAGTGACGAAGCTCTAGTCCCTGACGACACCGCTCTTCTACAGCAGCTGTCCAGCGGAATTAATGGGAATCCACTGGTATCAGTTAATTGTAACCCCTGCGCTCTTGACTTGTTACCAAGTTATTGTCGTTTTGGATACCTTGGGATGCTAAGAAGTTTATAACGTACAAATAAGTGGGACGATTAATTCAGAAGTGATCAAATTTTATAGGGGCTATAGTTCTAAACCACTGACTTGCTGATAAAAAGTGATAAGTAGCAGTGTAAATTTAGTATGTTTTATTTGTTTTCATTTACACTTGTAACAGAGCTCTAATTCTTGAAGAAATGTCGAAGAAATACATATACCGAATAGAAGGAGTGGTCAAGGAGAAACTTTTTCAGTTTGTTTTCAAATTTTACTTCCCTACCTGTCAGTCATTTTATATACTTGGGTAAGGTATCAAAAATTTTTGTTAGAGACCTGTGCACCCCTTTTGTGCTAAAGACAACCTTAATGTGGCGTAAAAAATGTCATTTTTCCTTCTGGTATTGTAATTATGTACATCGCTGTTCCTTTTGCACTGCAGTGGATTATTAGTAGCAAACTTCGCAAGGGAATACATATATTGTAAAGCATAGTCAGAGCACCAGATGTTATTCTTATAGAACGTTTTTGAGCAATTAAGACTTTCTTTCTTAAAGATTTGTTACCCCAGAACATTATTCCATATGACACTACAGAATGAAAATATGCAGAATATGTGAACTTACAGATTTGTCTCTCCCCCAAATGTGGATGAACTAAACTGCTTTGAGAGTTCGTAAATGTTCTTTTTCTAATTTAAATTGTCATAAATATGAATACTTAAGAATTTTGAAGTTTCCACCCCATTTATTATTTCCTCACCGTGTGTTACACTCATCATTTTAGTACCCCTAGACGTGCCACGCTGAGTATGTTGCGTCTTTTTTATTTCAAGGGTGACACCATTCGCAGAAGAGTGTGTGTCCAAATCATCTTATGTTTTAGATTGTGTCCCGTGAATTAGGTATCTTAATATATTGATGTTGTGACTTTTCCACAACTACGAGAACCTGCCGAAAATCTCATTCTTCTACAAGACAAAGCAATACCGCATTGGTACCCGCATCTAAGAGTATTTCTTTGCTATCAGTTGCCTCGTCGGTGGACCGACGGTAACGCGTGAACTGATCTCGCCCAGCACCACGGTCCTCCAAGGTCGCCTGATGTCAGGGTATGGACTCTTTTTTCTATCGGGTTCTCAAATACTCTGTCTATATGGCTCCTACCCCAGTAACTCTGAGGGGACTGTGACGCCGCTTACTGATAGCAGTGAATGCACCAACAGCAGACATGCAAAAGTATGGATAAGTTTGACCATCTTCTGGATATATATCGCGCAGTCTGTGGAGGACACACTGAACATTTGTCATAGGTAAATTAAAACTCTGATCTTACAAGTAATTCATGAATATGATTCGTATTTTTTAAACACACTGTACTATAATCATCTTTTTGGATGTTGATGCTGTTTTCTTCTTTTCGCGCTTGCTGAGAAAAATTGGAGAGTTTTTCCGTCTTATAGAATTCGGCAACAGGTGGAATATCTCTCCAATTTACCCTGTACTACACAGTTTGTAAACCGTATTTAATCATGGAATAGTAAACTTACAGTCCATTGTAAAACAATTTCAGTATTTTCTACGGCCTAGCTTAGGTACGAGGGCTATCCAGAAGATAACCTCCGTTTTCATGTACCACAGGAAGTAGTTGAGAGAACGGAGCAATCTTTACATTGACTAACACAGCTGAGCAGTGTGCTTAGAATTTGTGATTGCGAGAAAGCAACATTGCTTGTCACCGCCCACAAAGTGGACGCTCAAAAAGGAAAATCTCTCCAAACGGGGAAATACGTTCCGTAATAGGGAGTGGCAAAGAAACTTTACGCCGTTCACATTTATGGCTAAATATGAGCTTTGATCGGACCGAATGTGACGAGTCTAGGTGTGCCTCAAATGTGTAGTTTGTTATAAGAGTGGCAGTACAAACGCTCATTCCGGTGACAGAAGGGGCGTTCGTCAGCAGACGGCAATGCTCGCCCACACACTGCTCGGCGAGGAAAAGAACAATTTGTGTCAATTCAAAAGTAACTTTTTGAACATTTACCCCTCAGCCCTAAAGTGAGTAGAAGTGATTTCTGCCCCTTCAGTCACATGAAAAAGTTAGTTTGTCTTTAACTGTTTTGACTCCTATGAAGAACTTCAATATTCTGTCATGTAACGGATGCAATCTCACGCGGTAGAATTTTATGTAGAGAAAACTGACAACTCCTTAACAGATAGGATACATATTTAAAACTGATTGCTGCTAACTTACACAAGCTAATACAGAAGTTTATAATTTTAAAATAAATTTGTTTCAACAATTCCAGCATCTTATTAGCCTAATGCAGGTTACTTTCCGGAGCGCCCTCACACAATACAGTGCTGCATTCCAACATAGAAACGACCGTAATGATTTCCAACATCGCCTTCGGAGACTGTTCCGCACTATCTCCAACTCTTCCCGCTACCAGTAAAAGTACGCTGCCGGTATTGGAGATTTGACCAATAGCCGTCCCGTCACGTCCTACGTATTCTCAATTTGCGGTAGATCTTCTGGTCGTGTTGGCCTGCCGAGTTGGAGAGTGCATTGTGTAACGCGAAAAATGTGAGGACTTCGACAATGCAGGAACAGCAACAGAATGGGTTAGATGTACAATTCAAAGTTACCTCAACGATCAAAATTGATTACACGCTATGGCCACCCACTCCTCGATGTTGGGATTTGTTGTTTATGTCACTGCCTCATATAATTCGATACTCTCTCTCTCTCTCTCTCTCTCTCTCTCTCTCTCTCTCTCTCTATGACTCTCTGTCTCGAGCCTCACCATCCTTCGGAGAGGAAAAGCAGACCTAAATTTCGATGTGATGTCTTCAGCAGCGTTGAATTTGTTAAGATATTCTGTATTCGGTAGGAACTGAGAGGAATGGCAATCTGAAGTCTAACCTGAAAACAGATCTTTTCACAAAATTATAAGAGTTATTGCGGAAAACGTGGGAGTGAACGGTTAGGTTATTCAACATGTGCTCACATGCAGTGTGGCATGACGACAGAACTTATGAGACGGCAATTAAATAATGCATTTAAAATAAATGTAGTGCTTTTAAAATAAAAGGAAAATTGTCTTAGGATTAGCTACAGACAGAATGTAACACGTGAAAAGCGAGTTAGTGAGTTTTGTTTATCAATCTATCATATGATTCATGTAGCTGGTGCGGAATATGACAACGCCAATAAACGTGTTAAATGCAATCTTTTGCTTTTGTGTTAAATTTATTTGAATGTTTTGCTTGTGTTTTAAATTTTGTACATAGTTATAAACGTACTTGCTTTACAAGCAAATAATTCCCTTTACTGGATAACTTAACTGTAAGAAGATATAGTAGGATATGATAAAGGATCGAGGTAATGTATGACGAAGGCTGCAGAACAAAGAGAAAAAAAATCGAACTATATTTACATGCCAAGCAACAACAACCAGGACAATATTCATAACAAAAGAAAAAAATAACTGCAAAAATGCGTCGGAGGGAAATCTGAAGCAATTTCTAAACGGTTTTGGCAGCGTTTAAGTATTGTATCATCTTCTTACATTCGCAGCAGCTTTTCTAAAATACTTCAGTCCCACATATCATACTAATGGGCGGCAAAGACTGACATTTGTTACAAACTCACCCACGTGTTACTAATTTAAGGAACGACCAACGCACCTCGCACAGCATGATTAATTGAAACTCAGGCGCCAACCTACGCGTGTATCTAAGAGCAGGGCGCGCCTTGACACGACACCAATCCAGCCGGCAAAACCTGTGATGATAATGAAAATTGCCAAAAGCGTTATCTGGTCCCTAAACTTACAAGTCGCCGTTGCACAGCAATGGCGTAAAAGCTACATAAAGCGTCTTCCTTGCTCAGAAAGTGTGCTGGCAACGGAAAATGTTGGATGGACGAACGTGCTTGGTGAGGGGGCTGAGGGCGTGGGGGCAGGGAGGGGTAAGGGTGGGAGGGGGGAGGGAGGGGGGAGAGAGGGCGGGAGAGAGGGGGAGGAGAGAGAGGGGGGGAGGAAGGGGGGTGAAGGTATGGGTTGTGTGAGTGGCTGTCAGTCCTGCGCTGAGAGCTCTACGCCACAACTTCGACGACAGCTGTCAGCGAACTCTTCTAGACCGAAAAAGTTTCGTAAACTGAAACCAGCGCAGCGTTAACCGTAGATGCGGTGCAGAGCATACTTTTTGTCCGTGAACGTAGGGAGGAAAACATAGACACAGCAGCAGACATATGACGGTCGTTTCAATATGACCATCTACTTACGAGGACCTGTCATTTTTCTGACAGAAGAATCGCATGTAGTAACTGATCTGGATAACAACTTACAGTACGTGTCCTTGGAAAAAAGTATGTAAATTTTGCTGTCATCAAAGATCAGAAAGGTGTAGGTATAAACATTCCTATGCCACATGTTGTTGCGTTATCCGCAGTTCTGTGGCTTTGCGTGGTCTATGCTTACGTTATATTATGTACTGCCCAAGATTTTTTTACCGCTCCTTTATCCTGTGGCCTTGTTATTTCCTGTCAGCAGATTCTCCTCTGTACATCGCTGTTACTTTTCTGCGTAAGTCAGCTTGTTTTGAGTAATGTATGCTTCTCAGCAGAAACTTTTAGTATTTTATCTTTCAGCGAACAAATTTCACCGTTCTGTATCTACTTCGCTTCGCAACTTAGCATGTAGGAAAAGTCAGACAATACCCTGATTTTATCTGCAATGAATTAGGCCCACTAAAATGAAACAAATGGATCTGTGGGGATGAACTCAAAAAGTCTACACTGATGAGCCAAAACAATACGACCACCTGCTTAATAGTTTGTCTGTCCGTCTTTGGAACGAAATACATCACTAATTCTGTGTATCAGAGATCCAACAATTTGTTGGTAGGTTTGTGTAGATATGTGGCTGTGCCATTAGCTGTCGACGCACAAGTCGTGTTATTCGCGCAAATAATGGGCCGCTGATTTGCGTACGTGGTGATGGCGCCCTATAGCGACTCAGATGGGTTGCACAGGATTTACATTAGGCGAATTTGATCGCCGAGATATGATCATGAGTTCACTATAATGGTCCTCAAATCACTGTAGCATGGTTCTGGCTCAGAGAACAGACTATTACACTACTGAAAAATGACATCGACCTCAGGGAAGACAACAAGCATGCAGGTGGTTCGCAGCTGCCAGCACGTTTCCGATTACTACCACAGGTCCCATGCAGGAGATGGTCTCCCAAAGCGTAATACTGCTCCCACCAGCCTGTGTCCGTGGCGCACTGCACGTCTCGAGCCGCCGTTGATCTCGATGAGGCGTTTGTAGAGAAGACCAGCGACCTAGCGCAGCAAAAATGTGACTCTCCGAAGATCCGACACGTTTCCACTGATCGACGGTCGAATACCGATGGTCCCGAGACCACCGCAATCGTAATTGACGATATCGTTGGGTCAACATGTGAACACGTGGTGGTGCTGTGCTGCGGAGCTCCATGTTGTACAATTTACTATGAACGGTGTGCTCCGAAACACTTGTGCATGCGCCAGCATTGTGCTCTTTCGGCCGAAATGCAACTGATCACCATCTATCCTACTTTACCGAGCAAACAAGCCTGCGAACCTCTCATTCTGTGAAGAGACGTGGACATCCAACCATTGAGCGCCTAGTGGCTGTCCTACCTCATCGTGGATGCTCACGACAGTAACCCGTGAATATTCGACCAGCTTCGCCGTTTTAGATGGCAACGGTGGATACACCAGTTAAGCGCTGTCGAGCGTGGCCGGCACTTGGATGGGTGACCATCCAGCCGCCATGCGCTGTTGCCATTTTTCGGGGTGCACTCAGATTCGTGATGCCACATGAGGAGTTACTCGATCGAATAGTAGCGGCTGCGGTCAAAGAATACCATCATAACGACCGGGAGAGCGGTGTGCTGACCACATGCCCCTCCTATCCGCATTCTCAACTGAGGATGACACGGCAGTCGGATGGTCCAGATGGGCCACTTGTGGCCTGAAGACGGAGTGCTTTTTCGCCGTTTTACAGATACTCGTTCACAGGCTCTGCATAAAAATGCTCTGCCCTTTGTCAAAATCGTTTACCTTAATAGATTTCCTCACTTGTAGCCCATATATTCGCTAGGGTGATCCACAATCCGTGTCCGATCTGCTTACATAATTCTTACCGCGTCACGTGCCCGCAACGCCACCAGGCGGCATCCAACGTCGCGTTGGGCTGTCGTCATAATGTTTTGTGTTCTCAGCGTATAATGACATGAAATGGTAACAGCGAAAGCCGTTGAGATATGCTGAACCTGCAATATAGTCAGTGGTAGTTATAGTGACATATGCGCAAATGTTTAAGGCTACTGCCACGAAAAGCAGGAAAACCGATTCGATTCCTGGTCGCAGACAAATTTTCAGCAACCACATATTTATCGTCTTTTAGTTCTTCGTTTCAAAGCAATCTGAGAGTGTTTTTGCAAAAATAATAATAATAATAATAATAATAATAATAACAACAATAATAATAAGAACTAAAGAAGCCTCGGACAAGTGCCGTCATGGTCGGGGACGACGCTTGAACCCTATGCCCGCCCACAATGGTAACGACACTGCTAGCCAACTGGAAAATGATTTAAATCCAAATAGAGGTGTTTTGCAGGATATGCTTCCTGCAACCACCCTAGAAGGAAAACAAAGACAGAGGATGAGATGGTCAGATGAAGTTAATCGACACCTCATGTTCTGTTATTACCAAGCAACAAACCTAGGAACCAACACAACTGGATACAGATCACAAGTATACACAACATTTATTACCAGATACCCAGAATTAAAATTTTTAACAGAACAACGATTAGCTGATCAGATCCGTGTAATAATAAAAAATAACAGGATACCCCAGTCAGAATTAGAAAACATCAAACAACAAGTACAACAAATACTGGAACAAAATAATGTGCAATCAGAAGAAGAAGAAAATACAGTAATGGACTCAAACATCCCAGAGCAAACAAACAAAGAACAACATGCACCAATTAAACAATCAGAGGAAAACGAAATCTTAAGACAGCCACCAGAACAAGCACAAATAGAACACGAAGTGACACAGATGTTAGATATACAAGAAAAATTTCAGCTAACATATATAGAATACAAAGACACAAATACAGACATTAGACCATTCTTGCGTAGACCACCAAATAACCCACAAGTCGAAACAACAATAAAAACTATCAACACAATCATACACAACAAAATAAATGAAAACACAACTATGGAAGAGTTACAACTACTGGTTTATATAGGAGCACTCACTACACTAAATATACACACTAGGCAGAGATCAGAACCAACCAACACACAGAAGAAACCCACAAAACCAGCATGGCAACACAGGCTACAGATCAAAATAGAAAAACTGAGAAAAGACATCGGACAGCTAACACAATTTATAAGAAATGAAATCTCGGAAAAAAACGAAAAAAGTTAGGTAAAATCTCACAACAAGAAGCGACAGAGCAATTAGACGAAAAGAAGCAGAAATTACAAGCATTAGCCAAACGACTCAGATGATACAAAAAAAGTGAAAATAGAAGGAAACAAAACCAAACATTCAACACAAACCAAAAGAAATTTTACCAGACAATAGATAACACACACATTAAAATAAACAATCCACCAAACATAACAGACATGGAACACTTCTGGAGCAACATATGGTCAAACCCGGTACAACATAACAGGCATGCACGGTGGATACAAGCAGAAACAGACACATACAAGATGATACCACAAATGCCTGAAGTGATAATTTTGCAACATGAAGTCACCCAAGCAATTAATTCTACTAACAATTGGAAAGCCCCTGGAAATGATAAAATAGCAAATTTCTGGTTAAAGAAGTTCACCTCAACACATTCACATCTA
This sequence comes from Schistocerca serialis cubense, assembly GCF_023864345.2. Lineage (NCBI taxonomy): Eukaryota > Metazoa > Arthropoda > Insecta > Orthoptera > Acrididae > Schistocerca > Schistocerca serialis. The sequence continues at coordinate 500,389,197 of NC_064641.1, forward strand.
ACTAAATTATTTAACAGTTACATTGCAGACCCATACACATTCCCTGATACACTTACACATGGAATAACATATCTGAAACCTAAAGATCAAGCAGACACAGCGAACCCAGCTAAATATCGCCCCATAACATGCCTACCAACAATATACAAAATATTAACTTCAGTCGTTAAACAGAAATTAATGACACATACAACACAGAACAAAATTATAAATGAAGAACAAAAAGGCTGTTGCAAAGGAGCACGAGGATGTAAAGAGCAACTGATAATAGATGCAGAGGTGACATATCAAGCTAAAACTAAACAAAGGTCGCTACACTACGCATACATTGATTACCAAAAAGCTTTTGATAGTGTACCCCACTCATGGTTACTACAAATATTGGAAATATACAAAGTAGATCCTAAATTGATACAGTTCCTAAACATAGTAATGAAAAATTGGAAAACCACACTTAATATCCAAACAAATTCAAATAATATCACATCACAGCCAATACAGATTAAGCGTGGAATATACCAAGGAGACTCATTAAGTCCTTTCTGGTTCTGCCTTGCTCTGAACCCACTATCCAACATGCTAAATAATACAAATTATGGATACAATATTACTGGAACATACCCACGCAAAATCACACATTTGCTATACATGGATGATCTAAAACTACTGGCAGCAACAAATCAACAACTCAACCAATTACTAAAGATAACAGAAGGATTCAGCAATGATATAAGTATGGCTTTTGGAACAGACATATGTAAGAAAAATAGCATAGTCAAGGGAAAACATACTAAACAAGAAGATTACATATTGGATAACCACAGCGACTGCATAGAAGCGATGGAAAAAACGGATGCCTATAAATATCTAGGATACAGGCAAAAAATAGGAATGGATAATACAAATATCAAAGAAGAACTAAAAGAAAAATATAGACAAAGACTAACAAAAATACTGAAAACAGAATTGACAGCAAGAAACAAGACAAAAGCTATAAATACCTATGCCATACCAATATTGACCTACTCATTTGGAGTAGTGAAATGGAGTAACACAGACCTAGAAGCACTCAATACACTTACACGATCACAATGCCACAAATATAGAATACATCACATACATTCAGCAACAGAAAGATTCACATTAAGCAGAAAGGAAGGAGGAAGGGGATTTACGACATAAAAAACCTACATTATGGACAGGTAGACAATTTAAGAAAATTCTTTCTAGAACGAGCAGAAACTAGCAAAATACACAAGGCAATCACTCATATAAATACATCGGCTACACCACTGCAATTTCATAACCACTTCTACAACCCTATAGATCACATAACATCAACAGACATGGAGAAAGTAAATTGGAAAAAGAAAACACTACATGGCAAGCACCTGTATCATCTAACACAGCCACACATCGATCAAGACGCATCCAACACATGGCTAAGAAAAGGCAATATATACAGTGAGACAGAAGGATTCATGATTGCAATACAGGATCAAACAATAAACACCAGGTATTACAGCAAGCATATTATTAAAGATCCCAATACCACAACGGATAAATGCAGACTTTGTAAACAACAAATAGAAACAGTAGATCACATCACAAGCGGATGTACAATACTAGCAAATACAGAATACCCCAGAAGACATGACAATGTCTCAAAAATAATACATCAACAGCTTGCCTTACAACATAAACTTTTAAAACAACACGTTCCTACATACAAGTATACACCACAAAATGTACTGGAGAATGATGAATACAAATTATACTGGAACAGAACCATTATAACAGATAAAACAACGCCACATAACAAACCTGACATCATACTAACCAATAAAAAGAAGAAATTAACACAACTAATCGAAATATCTATACCCAATACAACAAATATACAAAAGAAAACAGGAGAAAAAATTGAAAAATACATCCAACTGGCTGAGGAAGTCAAAGACATGTGGCATCAGGATAAAGTTGACGTCATACCAATTATACTATCAACTACAGGAGTCATACCACACAATATCCACCAGTACATCAATGCAATACAGCTACATCCAAACATATATATACAACTTCAGAAATCCGTAATTATTGATACATGTTCAATTACCCGAAAGTTCCTAAACGCAATGTAACATATACCGTACAGTTAAAAGGAAGTGACGCTTGATCAAGGTCCGCGTCACTTTCATTCCGAACCAGACCTAAGGTCTGAGAAAGGAAAGATAATAATAATAATAATAATAATAATAATAACTTCGCGATTAATGCTGTGATGCAAAAACTTTATAGTTCAAAATTGAGTATCTAAAATATCTCCTACCATCGCGCAGAAACAATCGAAAATATAACGGACTTGTCTCCTTGTTACTCGACCAATTCTCCTTATATAGGAGGAATACTCAAAGGTTAATTTTACGACCAGTCAACATCGATGCCAGCAGACATGAAATAAGACATCGGTTGGAGAAGGACGGGGCAAGTGTAATGGTTGGTTTTCTATAGATGGAATCCTGTCATACATGATGCACAATTTACGATCGCCAGCCAGCATCGAAAGCAACTGTACTGTAGAGCAAGGTCAACAAGCAGACTTGACTGGGTGGGGCTCACTGAAGAGTAGCTAAGTTGTTAATGTTATTTTGGGTCACTGTGTCCAGTGATGCCTGTGTCCACAGATACCCAATCTCCATCCCACGATTACAGACACCAGGAAAGTATCCCAAAACTGTGTAATATTTCTACGACTGGTGTTTTGCTATTCTGGAAATGGATTTAATATAAGACACGGATTTAGCGAGATAAAATTGATGCCAATAAATCGTTAAAAATAATCGTTAGTTGTCTACTGAACGAACCTTGTCATGCCGAAGTCATGTGTTTACGATCACCCGTCAACATCAAATGTAACCGGAAACAACCACACGACGAGCTAGCAGGGATTAGCTAAGTAATTGCGCCGTTGTGTCCTAAAACGCGCGAGGTAGTCTGCATCCGGTGACTACTGGCACCAAGAAAGTACTCCCAACCACAGTGTAACATTTCTATTAATGGTCTTTTATTACTCTCTTGTATAACTACTTTTGTCAGCCTCGGTGTAAGTAATTAACCTAAATGAAGTACACAACTGATAGATTGAGCCTACAATAATATCAATTACGAGTGAGTTCCACTTGGATGAATGCGCTTAGATCGACACATTCTCTAGACTATAACGCACTTGCTGACAGTGTGTATTGTTCCAGCAATTGTTTGAAGACGTGTGTGCTCTGCGTTTCTGGCCCTTTGTGTGAACACCCACTAATGAGGCCTGCCGAAGTGGCCGTGCGGTTAAAGGCGCTGCAGTCTGGAACCGCAAGACCGCTACGGTCGCAGGTTCGAATCCTGCCTCGGGCATGGATGTTTGTGATGTCCTTAGGTTAGTTAGGTTTAACTAGTTCTAAGTTCTAGGGGACTAATGACCTCAGAAGTTGAGTCCCATAGTGCTCAGAGCCATTGAACCCACTAATGTCTTCGCCAGTCGGTGGAGCTCTTGATATCAAAACTGGTTCAAATGGCTCTGAGCACTATGGGACTTAACATCTGAGGTCATCAGTCCCCTAGAACTTAGAACTACTTAAACCTAACTAACCTAAGGACATCACACACATCCATGCCCGAGGCAGGATTCGAACCTGCGACCGTAGCGGTCTCGCGGATTCAGACTGAAGCGCCTAGAACCGCTCGGCCACATCGGCCGGCAACTCTTGATATCAGGCCGCACCATGAGACCGTCCTCTTGCCTGTTAAGGCAGCAACAGCTGGCATACAGGGGAATTCGGCATTGTCCACTCTGCAGGAGATGGCTTGCTTTTTGCCTAATGCGCTTGGTGTTTCCTACAAGGAACATGTACGATGCACACTGTTTTTTGTAGTCGGGGCCTTTTAAATTGTATTTCCAAACAAGGCAGTCCGCAGCTCGTGGTCGTGCGGTAGCGTTCTCGCTTCCCGCGCCCGAGTTCCCGGGTTCGATTCCCGGCGGGGTCAGGGACTTTCTCTGCCTCGTGATGACTGGGTGTTGTGTGATGTCCTTATGTTAGTTAGGTTTAAGTTGTTCTAAGTTCTAGGGGACTGATGACCATAGATGTTAAGTCCCATAGTGCTCAGAGCCATCTGAACCATTTGAACCAAGGCAGAATTTTGCAGCATCTTTTTAAGTTTGAACTTTCAGAAAGCCCATGTAAGAAGCAGTACGTGCCATAGGAGTGCTATTAACGAAAGACAATGCCTGAATTCTGTCCTAGGGCTGATTGATTGAAAGGTCAGAACGTATAATGAATTTCGGAAGCGGCTTGCAGCTTGTGGATAATACATGACATAATTACATCTATTACAAACGATAAACAATGCACACTTAATATTTTCTTTGACACAGTCACTGGAAATGTTTTACATCGTTAGCCAGTATCGGCTACCATTGGCCATCAATCGCCACAATTGAAAGCAGTGTCAAAAGGTTACCCAAGCAGTAACTGCTGACAATCGTTCTGAAGATGGCCAGCGACAGCCGAGAACGGTTATCGATTCCCTGTGTTTGTGTTTATTACATCTGCTACAGTGCAACACACTCACTGCTACCTACAAAATATGGATACAGTATAATCACTTGGTAGTTCACAGTTCCAGTCCTCGACGAGTCGTCGTAAATTCTTGAGCACACCAACAGAATAGCGTACACAGTCCAGGATTAAGCCATTCCGTCAATAATGTGCTGAGCAGCAGTCTAAAATGTAGTCGACTTGAAAGCCAGTGAACAGCAAGGTCACGAAAGTGTGGTGTGAGCGAAACAGAGACTTGAGCACAGTACGTTTGGAGGTGTGTCAGAGTAGCCCAGCGAACGCGTACCTCCTGGCCTATCTGACAGCCCGCTGGCGCCTCTTACTGGGCGCTGAAGGAGTCGTAGATAGCTGACGTCGCAGGGTATAGGCCTTGCTGTCGAATGGAAGAGATAGAGCAGAGCCAGAGAAAATATCAAGTGTACCATTAAAACGTCAGTCACCATCTCGATGAGAAAATGTCATTTTCCCCATAAACGATGTGTTTGGAGAATCTTCAGAAGTTATATGTTACAGCGAATTAATAATGACGAAGAGAGCTGAGGCCTGAACAGGAATTTTTATTGAGGGGAAAGGCGTGCTAGGGTATTCCGTGCAGCTGTGCAAAGCAACTGTGACAGGATGGCTTAGTAATTAGCGCGTCTGCCAAGTGAGCAGGAGACATTGGTTCAAAACCCGGCCTTGCATTCGTTGCTTCGGTCTGCATATATACTACATACTTTGTTATTTAAACCATTATTAATTATATATAATTATTTCTTACTTAAATCATTATTAATTATATATATAATTAATAATGATTTAAATAACAAAGTATTACACCCGTTACATTCTTTTCAGGCGTAGGACAACCGAGAAGTGAAACCCATTCTCAGATCTATGGGAATGAATGTACCTGTGCAATCGTTTTGAACACATTCCATTTTTGTATTTTTATGTTACTTTCATTGTCTGACTAGGTACTAATAACTTATTTTCATCTGTCATAAACGATTTCTTTTGAAAAGCTGCAAGTGAATCCCCACAGTAGACGAAAATGGAAATTACTTGTAGTTCTCGAAATGCATTGTGCTACGCCATGGAGAAAACTAACTTGTACAGTACTTTATCATGTAAAACATCACTTATGTTACAGCAAGGTGCCTAACGACACATGATGTACTTCATACGCCAAGTGCTGCTGACAGCTGATTTAGGAAACGTTAATACTGTGTATAATTGTAATTCCAAATACGCTGATAAGTTTGATTGCTTTTATTCTATAATAGGCTATTTCGACTGAATTGCCGTCATCAGGTTATCTGTAAGTAAATTCTGGTACATTATTTCTAATTCTATAGGTAATTATTAAATGGAATTCATTATTAGACATTTTTACATACGTCTGATGGTTTTGACATCCATGTCGTGTCGGTGGTTCTGTCACTGTCTATTTACTTGTTTATTGCGTTCCGTTAGTGTTATTGTAGTAATAGTTTGTTATGATGCTACAATAACACCAAGGGAACGTGATTAGTACATTAAATACACATTAGATCTTAATACAGTGATTCGATAATATACGACTGAGCACAGAAGCCCTCTGGAGACAAGACGATAAGAAATGGTAGAGGCCCCGTGTGCCTGTGGCATCATAGCGCCGTGGCCCGTAATTTGGTAAGGCGGCTGCGGCTGCGGCCAAGGCCAAACGCGGCAGCTAGCTACCTTGTGCCAGTGACCCACAATAAAACGCCCGCCCCCAGCAAGGCCGACGCCTAGGGTAACGCCTCTCTCCTCGTCCATGCAACGACGGCTCACTAAACAGAGATTAACTCTAACCGACTTCTCGCTCTGTCTGTACAAGTCTGTGTACATCGCTCGTGAAATGGAACGCATTTAAAGCAATGGTGTGTGTGTGTGTGTGTGTGTGTGTGTGTGTGTGTGTGTGTGTGTGTGCGCGCGCGCGCGCGCGCAGATTCTCTTCTTTATCACGTCAAATACGTACGCGCAACTGAGCGTTTTAACTGCTTTCTGAAAGGATAGCACTTTAAGTGTATACAATAAGTAAAGCTATCCTCAGCCTGAATTGACCACCACAGTGCTTCAGCAGGCATGCCCTACGGGAGATAACATGCTCTTGCTTCCAGCATATGTGCAGCATTAACATAAGTGACGCAAGACGTATGGCTTAATGCTTCTCTTTCTCTTTCTCTCTCTCTCTCTCTCACTGTTTGCGCAACAGTAACATTTTAAGAGCCACTTCTGCTGTAGTACCATTTTGTTCGTATTACTACCTCCTTTCCTGTAACAACCACGTACGAACAATATCACAAAAAATGTCCCTTCATTACTTTTAATGACAAACTGTTAAGTGCCAGATACTTAATGACTTTCATTTATAGGAGTATCCAGCCCCTCACATTGCTATAAAACTATTTAAAAAAAAGCATTAAACTGCTTTTTTTGATAGGAACGGCTTTGACACTTGTACCTCCTGGCTCAATACATACTTATTCTATGAATGCGTGGGATGTGTTCTTTCGTACATACCCGAAAGAATAGACGTTCATTTATAGGATTCGCCACGATGGGTAATGAATCTACAAACTTGTGTGGGTGCACAATACCGTTCCACCTCCTGCGGGAATCTAAAATTTGCGAGCATAGAGGGCGTGTGGTGCTACAGGGGAATGTGGGTCGGCTGGGGAGTGTGCCGAGATAGTCCGCGGTTGCGATAAGCACTGTGTAAGGATGGCGCAGTGGTTAACGCAATTGCCTAGTAAGCAGGAGATCCCTGGTTCGAGTCCTGGCCCGGTACGTACTTTCACTCACCGCCACCGATTCCGCATGAAGCCACGATGCATCTGATATCATCAGTTCCCTTTCCTTCCCTTTACCCTACCTTCAATTTACATAACATCTTTATTCTCCTTAATTTCGTTCTTTTCCTGTCCGTAAATTACAGCAGAGCATATGATCTCAACATATTTCTACGTATTTAAATCTTTTGCACGACAGGAATATCGAAATAATCAGTCGGTGAGGGTTTGAACAGATATGCTCATATTTTGGCATTGGTAGGGGATTTGTTGCAGGTTCCAATTTTCCTCGACATTTCCAGCAGAATTAGAGCTCTGCTATAAATGTAAATCAAACATACTAAATTTACACTGCTACTTAACACGTTTTTCTCAGCAAAGTAAGTGGTTTAGAACTATTACCCCTACAAAATTTGATTACTTCTGAATTAATTGTCCCACTTATTTGTTCATTATAAACGTTTTAGCATCCCAAGGTATCCAAAACGACAATAATTTGGTGACAAGTCGCGCAGGGGTTACAATTAACTGATACCAGTGGATTCCCATTAATTCCGCTGGACAGCTGCTGTAGAAGAGCGGTGTCGTCAGAGACTAGAGGTTCGTTACTATGCTGATCCTGTATCTACAGCGGCATACTTGTTTGCCGATCCGGACTACGGAATACAAAGACGTGTGCCTGACTGATCAGCATCGTTCGAGTAAGGAGTAAATGCACACACTACCCATACTACCAAGGATAAAGGGACGGAGGGACAGCTCTACGCAGCAGCTTGGACGGCATTAGTCAGCGAAATCTCTAACGGCCCAGAAAAAATAGGTAAACTGTGACCAGCACAGCACTGTCTCAAACTGTAATCTTTTTAGATGTTTGTGGTCTTCCATACTTGTTGCAATTTTTGAACACATTGTACGAACTTTATGCATCAATAATCCGTTTTTCCTAGCAAAGTTACACTAAATGTTACATTTCCAGAAAGATGAATAAAAACACAATGTATAACTAACTACGATCTTGTAGACAGAAGTAGGGGGAGAGCTTTTAAAAGTAGTGAGTTTCCTCTTTATTGTATTGTGTTACATTTAAATCGTGTTAAGCCCAAAAGAAATATTATACACTATGTGATCAAAAGTATCCGGACACCCCCAAAAACATACGTTTTTCATATTAGTTGCATTATGCTGCCACCTACTGCCAGGTACTCCATATCAGCGACCTCATTAGTCATTAGACGTCGTGAAAGAGCAGAACGGGGCGCTCTGCGGAACTTACGGACTTCGAACGTGGTCAGGTGATTGGGTGTCACTTGTGTCATACGTCTGTACGCAAGATTTCCACACTCTTAAACATCCTTAGGTCCACTGTTTCCGGTGTGATAGTGAAGTGGAAAAGTGAAGGAACACGTACAGCACAAAAGCGTACAGGCCGACCTCGTCTGTTGAGTGACAGATAACGCCGACAGTTGAAGAGGGTCGTAATGTGTATCTATCAAGACCTCACACAGGAATTCCAAACTGCATCAGGATCCACTGCAAGCACTATGACAGTTAGGCAGGCGGTGAGAAAACTTCGATCTCATGATTGAGCGGCTGCTCATAAGCCACACATCACACCAGACGTATGTCAACATGAATTCTTCCTATTCCTTAACTTGAAACTTTAGCTTGCAAGGGAGAAATTTTCAACAAATGAAGAAATGATAGTTGCAGGCAACAAGTATTTTATAGAGTCTGACATAACTATTTTTCCAATGGGATGAAAAAGCTGGAGGATCGCTGGACCAAGTGTATAGCCCTCAAAGGAGACTATGTCGAGAAGTAATGTGAATTGCTTGTAAAACACACTTTTTTTTGCTTTTTTACCAAATTCATCAAACCACCCTCGTATCTTACTGCTCAGTAATTGAAATGTAAGTTGTTGCGGCAGTTTACTCTGTAGTCTAAGCCGAGGTCTACTTTCTGAGTGTGAGTTGTCAAAGACAATGCATGTAATATCATAAAAATAACCACAGTTCCTATTATGGCGCGTATTATACGCACTATGGGTTCCAATGAGTGACGTACGTCTGCCATTTTCGTGACTTTATGGATGAAAGCAGATCAGAGATATGGGTAAGTTCAATACTTCCCCAAGCGGACTCTAGTTGTGATACCTCGTCAACAAATGAGCGCAGAAAGAATCACGCACTGTGCGCGTTTCAACACCACCGGGAACAGCAGTGTTACTGCTTAAAAGGGGCAGATGAATGTAGGAAGAACTACAGATACATCGTGTATAATATGTGATGGCAGGGATAAAATACAGAGAGGAGAAGTTGATTTGTACAGGAACCAGACATTAGTTACAAGAGTTGTAGTGCATGGAAGGGAAGCAGTAGTTAAGAAGGGAGTGGGACACGACGGTAGCCTATCGCTGACAGTGAATCTGTAAACTGAGCACGCACATGAGGAAACCTAGGGGAAGTTTGGAAATAGGGTAAAGGTTCAGGGAGAAGGAATAAAAATTCTGAGGTTTGCCGATGACTGTGTATTCTGTCAGACTGCAAAGGGCTTGGCACATCAGTCGAAGTGGACGGACACTGTCTTGAAACGAGGTAACAAGATGAATATCAACAAAAGTATAACAAAGGTAATGGAATTAAATCATGCGATACTGAGGGAATTATATTAGGAAATAAGATACTAAAATTTGTATGTGAGTTTAACTATTTTGGCAGCAAAACAACGGATAACGGCCACATTAGAAAGGATATAAAATGAATGAAAATAATTTTTGAAAAAAAAAAAAAGAATAAATTCTTAACATGGGCTGTAAATGTGCCAGGAAACCTTTTTTGTGGGTAGTTTTCTCTTGAGTGTAGCATTGTTCCGCGTTGAAACGAGGACGACAAACAGATCATACAAGAAGGAAAGAGACACTTTTAAAATGTAGTGGTATACAAGAATGCTGGAGATTAGGTAGACAGATGGAATAACTAATGAGGTGGTACAATATCGAACTGGGCAACAAACGGTATTTATTGCACAACTAAAAGACAGAACCGCTGAGGCACCAAGCAGTAGTCAGTTTGGTAATGGAAGAAAGTGTGGAAGATACAAACTGTAGAGGGAGACAACGATTGAATGCAACAAGCAGATTCAAATGGATGTTGTTACGCAGAGATGAAGAGGGACGTACAGGAGAGACTACCGAGGAGAGCTGCATCAAACTAGTCTTTGGACTAAAGATGATGACGACGTCGAAAACAACAACAACAACGTGTGGTGGGGCCTGGTTCTACACGGCCACGATATTATTGTGCTTTACCTCCCGTGGGTATTATCAGAAATACGAGGTGGTGACGTTACAGTAAACAAGTATACTGGTTAGGAACGTGCAAAAAATATTGATATATCGTACCGATGCTTTTTCGTAATAATATCTACGTATATCGGCGCATCTAAGTTATCGATGTATCGATTTCGATATTAAGTGCAGTGTATCTGAAGTGTTATTTTTTTACTGTCTGTGTTTCCTTGACCAACAGGCACTACTGCTCTTATCGGCAGATTTCTTGCCCATGCCCACTACCATCAATCTTTGCAATCTAGCAGCGAACGTCTTCTAATGGGCTTAATTTAATGTCATATTCAGTACTACAAATGAGCACCAGATCTCAACATTAATGTATCTGTACTGTATATTCCTGAAAGTTTGTTACTTTCGTGTGTCATTTCTACCATTGCAAATGATTGGTACGCGGTACGAGATGCAAAATGAAATTGTATGAGAAGGGTGGAAATTACCACTCCCTGCTCCCAACTACGAGGCAGAATGTGGGCTCTTGTTATCCCCTGTGCGCGTGGATCGAGAAAAGATGGACGAACTGTAAAAATAACGTAGACTCGGCACAGAAGTCACACACATTACTGTACCGGTATTTAACGAAGAATGGACTCTTGTTGTCTGAAATATTTATGGTAAGTGTTCCGACGTAACATAAAACCCCGGTACGTCGGCTTGAAACGTTACACCAGGGAGGGCTGTGAGGCGACGTCAGCCAACTGTACGCTGACTAGGACGACACCAAGACAGGAGCGGCACTTACATACGATGAAAATATAACCGCCGCGCCGCGTAGCCGCAGCCGTAGCGTCGACGACAAGCCGTCATACAAACGCTATAGCAGTGACTTGTGAACTGTTGTGTTTTGCTTGCATTGAATTTGTATATACCAAAGGACATTGATTATTCGCATGTCGCCATTTGCTTGCGACACACTGGTGAATACACAAAGTTAAGTACTTTCAATTTAACTTACTGTAATAAACTCCATTAATACTATTTGCTTGAATTGTTGTCTAGTAATCGGAGAAAACAGCTTCCTAGGCGCCCTATATTAGACGAGTTGGCAGGATACTACAGTAGGTACAATATTCCATGCGCACAACGCATATCAGAAGTGTTTCACTCCAGAGACTTCTCCCGCGTACGGATGGGCCAGAAATATCGATGTTTCAAATATTTATAACTTTCTTTCTATAATGTCGATGTCTTTTATAAATATCGATACGATATATATCGTTTATTTTAAAAATTTGTCCATCCCTAATACTAGTGATTAAGGAAAGCGCATCGCACTGTGAATGAGGTCAAGTGGTTCAGTGTGTCCTCGTGAAATGCCGCGATACAAACTAACGGTAAGCCGACCGAAACGCCCTCACTCTCAGGTGCAATGATACTGTGGTCGGCTACTACAGCTTGAAGCACGCAGCTGTGGGGCCCCGAGCAGTTGCAGCGGGGGCCGCGCGCGTCGTCCCACTCACAGCTGGCAGGCTCCCAGCCGCGCCTGGCGCCGAGGAAACTCCGGCGCTTTGATCAACAGCAGCCTCGGACGCCAAATTGCGAATGAAAAAAAGGAAACAGGAAAATGGAGCTCAAGAGCAATTTCCTCACCGCCGCTCTGTCTCGTGACAGATCCACGGCTTCTGATGAAAAAGCCGGAGCGCCGTGCGACTTTCTAGTGTTACGTACGCTGATGTGGCGCGTAGTGGTACGTACTATCAAAATACTTTCTACACTTTTCCAGAACAGTATAACGCGACCGATTTCTAAACAATGTCGCTTACAGGGAAGGTGACAAGGGACGAGGACCTTGTAGAATTCGCATTTTCAGGCATATATATTCCACAAGACGAGCACACAAAGTTCGTAATAGTAGTGGGGAATTGCGGGGTCTGGCCAAGATAATGATCTAAATTTCAGTAACTGATAAGGGGTTTAATCCCAGGAGCCGACAAGATAACTGGGTGCCGGGTGACACATCTGTTGTCATATTACAGTTGCGATAACTGCACATGTCTACTTCACTGGCAGCAGCAGCAGCACTTTGTTTCAAAAGTCATTCCAAGAATCATGTCATCCTGCCGCGTGCCCCGGTCAAGGAGGGAACGAAGGGGGAGGGAGGGACCTGCGCTTCTGCAAATCTTGCATGAAGCATCCATGCGCTCTGCAACTTTGTTAGTTCCAAAAATTCATTAAAGAACTGGCTCACCCAACCTCATATTGATAACTTCGATTTTTGAAATTACACATAGTGTTCCGAAATTCCCTTTACAAACATCTAGGACTTTTAGAGGGGAAGAGTGCATAATATTTTCAATAGAAACCCATGTGCAGAAACGTACGGACTCCGTGATATAGCTGTTTGAAAACGTTTGCTACGAAGATACGCAACAATGTAGTGATGGTGGGGGCTGCGTACGTCGGGTCGGCTGTTGTCATTTGGCATCTCTCCTGTCTCTCTGACGTGGTTCGAGCCTCATTCACATGTCTGTGAATGTTACAGCAACACAGTTTAATACACATATGCTGAATACACCGAATGATCCTTCTGAATGGCGAGCTCACTGAAAAGAAAGAGCTGCTCATCGCCTTTATCAAGGTCATTATCCACAACGTGCGACTACATCGCATACCCTTTTCGTCAGAATTACACGACGGTTTTGAGACAGGGATACCTTCATCGTCAGCAGTCGTGACTGTGGTGCTCCAAGGAGATGATGTACACCCGAACTAGAAGAGGCCGTACTGCATCACGTCGAAGACAACCCGTCAACGAGTACACGAACAATTTCTTTACCTACTAATGAGTGGAACTGTAAAACAAGTAATGTACTGGGTCACGCCTAATCAATTACTTGTAAAAGTGTTCACGTTACCAACATGTTTTCAAATGATTGTAGTACAAAAACAATACATTTCCGGATGTGTGTTCCTATTTAAAGTACCTACTCACTCACCTCTACACGTCCTAGAAGTTTGTAAAGGAATTACCAAACACCTTGTATATCATTCGCTATGCAATACTGGAGCGACGAGACAGCATAGTTCTCTACAAATAATTAAAAACAGACAGTTGCTTATAAAATATAAATAACAAAATGGCAATTCTTATTTGTTTAAAATGAGTTTTTATACCAGCCAAATATTAACTCTACCACATTGATCAATTCACTCTACGGCTATGGTGAAATAGAAGTTCGGAAGTCACTCCAGTTTCAATATGTTAGTTGCAACGGAGTCCACTGCCAAAATAAATTTTCTCAATGAGAACAATCTGCCGCACATACTACGTAATCTGCACTTTCGTGGCGGCACGATTTGCTTCGAACGAACAGATGCAAGTCTGGGTACAATCCTGATTCTTTAGGCAACCGCAAACATTTTTCCATGATGACATTGGGTGTCATATTTCACAGAGGGATAAATGTATTAAAAGTTGTGGAAATTACTTTTGAAATAATAAACAGTTCCCTTACTTTTTTGCCATCTGTCTCGTTTTCAATTAACTGCCTCTTATAAATTATGCAGCTTGAACTCTGGCTGTCTAACGTTGATGTCCGGACGAATACTGGCAACTGCGACGGTTAAAATTTATTTTAACTATTACTTTTCGATACAGTCACAAAAATCTTTTCAGATTAGTCTTTCCGACAGTCTTAAAAATGGACGTCTTCAGATCTAGTTGCTTCACAAGATATGTAAAACTAATGTCGTACTTAGTAAACTGTGACAATGTAAACCGGTCTACAAAGAAAACTGTCTACTGAATAGATAATAATGTATGATACTGTAATTTAAAACGGCTCCTGAAAACCTTTTTTGTACGATACTGCATTCCAGATGGTGGCCGTCATTTTTTAAACGTACTAACGACTGAGTTTCAGGTTTGCTGCAAGCATCTATCACTGTGCTGCAGTGCAGGAAAAAAACTTAATATGTTTTACTTTGTAATTAAATAAAAATACTCACTGAGACATGTTAAGTACATTATTACTGTTACCGCCGTGAAACCTGCCTTAAATAAGGACATGCATACGAAAACTAAATTAAAGTTCATACCGCATTTCCAACCTACAGTTGACCCCTGAAATTAGCAACGAATTGGCAGACCCACAACACAATCTATGTTACCAAAATGCGCCAAATTCGGCTCTGCAAAACTCCGGTAGTTCCTGGTTTGTGGCTGAAAGTACTTAATATATCTGCAAAATGTCACGCTACGGATGTCTTCCTTTAGAAACTCACTGAACAGGACATCTCTCTCCAGAACCACGAGTTCCAGAAACTTCCGTGCCTAGACTACAAACTTCTAACTACCCTGCAACACTTCCCCTCTCCATCACACACCGCTAACTTCCAACTTCTGTCCAGATACTGTAAGCCCCCTTTTCTCTAATCCGCACCCTCTAACAGTGCACAATAACTCCAGCGTTCCATGCCGTTTAACCAGAAACCCCACATCCGCTCTTAATCACACAGTGCTTCCTAACTGACAGTGGATGAATAACAGCTTACACGGCCATTCGACATACCCTACGGTAGCTCAGTCGAGGTTTTGCTAAATGAAATTGAAGTCCTAAACAAATAGATAATATTTAAATACGTTACTACTGCTTTAACATCAAATTACTTACGTTACTAACAAAATCTGTAGCAGTAGAAATTCTCATGGACATTTTTTCTGTGATCGGTGATGTACCCCTCATGGAGAGTGCTGGACGAAAGTTACGTGAGAAGTGACAGTAGTGAGAATGGCGTACGTGCGTTTGGGAAGCCGACTGAAGGGGTCTTGCCACAGTGGTTGCGTAGCAGTCAACTACACGAAATCTACGAGGGTCACTCCAAAAGAAATGCACACTATTTTTTTTTAAATCCATCTTTTATTCTACATGTTTGAAAGTTTTACAGTGTGTAGCGACATCCTTTAGGAACAATATTTTCATTTCTCCACATAAATTCCATCCCTCTCAACTGCCTTACGCCACCTTGGAAACAGCGCCTGTATACCCGTACGGTAAAATTCTGGACCAACCTATTGGAGCCACTGTTTCGCAGCGTGCACAAGGGAGTCATCATCTTCAAACCTTGTTTCACGAAGAGAGTATTTCAGTTTTCCAAAGAGATGATAGTCACATGGAGCTAGGTCAGGACTGTAAGGCGGGTGCTTCACTGTTGTCCACCCGAGTTTTGTGATCGCTTCCATGGTTTTTTCACTGACATGTGGCCGTGCATTGTCGTGGAACAGCAAAACACCCTGCTTTTGCCGATGTGGTCGAACTTGACTCAGTCGAGCTTGAAGTTTCTTCAGTGTCATCACATATGCATCAGAATTTGTGGTGGTTCCACTTGACATGATGCCCACAAGCAAGAGTCCTTCGGAATCGAAAACACCGTAGCCATAACTTTTCCAGCAGAAGGTGTGGTTTTTCTTTTTCTTTTTTTTCTTGGGTGAATTTGCATGATGCCACTCCATTGATTGCCTCTTCGTCTCTGGTGGAAAAATGATGGAGCCATGTTTCATTACCTGCCACAATTCTTCCAAGAAATTCATCTCCAACATTCTCATACTGTTCCAAAAGTTCGCTGCATACCGTTTTTATTGTTTCTTTGCGAGCCACTGTCAACATCCTGGGAACCCACCTGACACAAGCCTTTTTTAACGCCAACACTTTCACTATTCTGCAAACACTTCCTTCCCCTATCCCAACGTAGCGAGACAATTCGTTCACTGTGATGCGTCTGTCAGCAGTCACCAATTCGTTAACTCTCTGCACATTGTCTGGAGTGTGTGCAGTACGAGGCCTGCCGCTGCGAGGACAATCCTCAATATTGCCGTGCCCGCTTTCATCACGTAACATGCTTGCCCACCGACTAACTGTGCTGCGATCGACAGCAGCATCTCCATAAACCTTTTTCAACCTCTTGTGGATGTTTCGCACTGTCTCGTTTTCACAGCACAGGAATTCTATGACAGGACGTTGCTTCTGACGAACGTCAAGTGTAGCAGCCATCTTGAAGACATGCTGTGACGGCGCCACTCACGGGAATAGGTTGAACTAAATTTGAAAACAGGCGGGACGGATGTATCTACACAACTTTCACACATTTAGAATGAAAACTGTATTTTTACAAAAATAGTGTGCATTTCTTTTCGAGTGACCCTCGTATCTGAAGCCTGCTATCAAAGGCTGACTAGAACAGGGCCAGTGCGCCCTGCCTTGGTCACGTACCGTAAAGTTCCCCCAAATCTATCAGACATCGTGCAGTAATGTGCGTTCCACTGCTATTGACAAAATTTTCCTTTTGCATTGTATTACGCCGCGTTTGGGTAGTGGCCATGAGGACGTCACTGTACGTTCATGCAATTTGTACTTGTGTTTTTATTCCTTGAACGTGTGATGAATGGTCATCTGGCGCCCATCCACACAAAACTGCAATATTTCGTAAGTAAATTATCTGCTACTTGTATGTACCATTTTCACTGTATTGGTTCAAATTAATTTCTTTCTTAATGAACTCAGAGTTTGCTACTAACTACAGCTGTCTTAACACAGTTGTTCTCAACCAGGGCGCGACAGCGCTATGGCGGCGGGCATCGTGTGTTTCTCTAGCTACCACATACACATCCGTATTCCACGGAGGGTACTACAAGTGTAATTGGCACCTACCGCTTTTCCTGTTTCAGTAACGAATAGCGAGCGGGAAGAACGATGGTCGGTAAGCCCTGTTGTGAGCTCGATTCTCTCTGCTCTTGCCATTACGGTCTTTTCGCGAAATACACGTAGGAATAAGTAATGCATTGGCTATTTCTTCTAGGAAAATATGCTCTCGGAATTTTAACAGCAAACCACACCATGATACACAACACCTCTCTTGTAGCGTCTGCCAATGGAGCTGGCTGAGCATTTGCATCACGCTTTCGCGCTTTCTACACGATCCTAAGGCAACAAGCGCTGCTGCTGTTTGGATCTTCTCAATTTTCTCTATTAACCTTATAGGGGGTGTTAAGCGAAACAAGCGCTGTATCGTTTGTGAGATAGTGGCGAGCGAGTGTGCCGGAAATTACCCCAGTTCACTGCTAATAGCACCACGTCACCTTAACGCGCCTGCGCGTAGCACAAAAGTATTGCACCATAATTAAGTATAAAATTAAAAGTCAAAATTTTATATTCAAACTTTGTCAGAATATACTTTAATGTAATAACGTTTTGTATGTCAGGTCTTAAAGTAATTAAATCGATAGTTTTCAATAAAATACGGTTTTAAGAAAAAATTAGTGGCGCTAAATAATAAGCCTAGAACGCCAGAATTTGGTCAGAACGTGCCTAAGAAGGTTATAAATAAATGTTCCAGGTTTCAAAATAATAGAATAAAAATTACAGTCTGAATCCACGTTTTAAGAAAAATTGAAGGCGCTAAATATTAGACGTAGAAACGTCAAAATTCTATGATGCTTCAAGTCAACCTTAAAATAATAACTAAGAGACCACGTTAAGTTACCTCTTATACTTTTCGAGTAAATTAAATTAAATCCAAATTTGTAACAAAAATATACCCATTTGTAGTAGATTAAGTACCAGTAATTTTAACGATAGAAAATTTTGGTTACAGCATTTGATAAAACCTACTAAGTACTAAAGCTATAACAAATTTTAGAATTGTAGAATTAATAACAACGAATACAAGTTCTATTAAAGTTATAGGCCAGAGTTAAGGATTTATCGTTAGCCCCACTACATAAATTCTAGAAGGCAAAGTTTTTATGTAAGTGAGCTGAAACTTTTTCTGTGTTTTCAACCAACTTACCAGAACGTAGGATCTAAATTAATTCATAACTTCGTTATTAAAGATTATGTGTCCGAGAAAGCGGTCGATCAGAGGCTGCTGCCGTGTGCATAAGGCAGATGACAGCCGATGTTCCCTTGGCCGTCCGCTGCGGCACATATGAAAAAAAGGTTTTGCATCACCCCAGTTCCCGGAACTCGGGAAGATAGACGTCGACTGTGGATATTGTATCACAGACACAGTCCCTTTGATTGTTCAGAATCTCACTAAACCCGCCCAAAGATGTAAACAACCATGTTTGAACAGCGCCTATTACACGGAGGGGGTCCAACAGCCGATCAGTTCCAGTCATTCCACCAGCAAGAAGGTACACGGCTCGTGTTGTCTGTAGTTCAACCATGCCTAGACCGTAAATACCGGGTTCGATCGCGTCCGCATTGTTACTTTGTACCAGGAAGAGCTCTCAACAACGGAACTGTCCAGGCGTCTCAGAGTGAACCAAAGCGATGTTGTTCGGACATATAGGAGATACAGAGAAACAGTAATTGTCGATGACATGCCTCGCTCAGGCCGCCCAAGGGATACTGCTGCAATGGATGACCGCTACCTACGGATTATGGCTCGGAGGAACTCTGACAGCAACGCCAACATGTTGAATAATGCTTTTCATGCAGCCACAGGACGTCGTGTTACGACTCAAACTGTGCGCAATAGGCTGCATGACGCGTAACTTCACTCCCGACGCCCATGGTGAGGTCCATCTTTGCAACCACGACACCATGAAGCGCGGTAACGATGGGCCCAACAACATGCCGAATGGACCGCTCAGGATTGGCATCACGTTCTCTTCACCGATGAATGTCGCATATGCTTCCAACCAGACAATCGTCAGAGACGTGTTTGGGGGTAACCCGGTCAGGCTGAACGCCTTATACACACTGACCAATGAGTGCAGCAAGGTGGAGGCACCCTGTGTTTTGGGGTGGTATTATGTGGGGCCGACCTACGCCGCTGGTGGTCATGGAAGGCGCCGTAAGGGCCGTACGATACGTGAATGCCATCCTCTCCGATAGTGCAACCATATCGGCACCATATTGGCGAGGCATTCGTCTTCATGGACAACAATACGCGCCCCCATTGTGTACATCTTGTGAAAGACATCCTTCAGGATAACGACATCGCTCGACTAGAGTGGCCAGCGTGTTCTCCACACATGAACCCTATCGAACATGCCTGGGATAGAGTGAAAAGGGCTGTTTATGGACGACGTGCCCCACCAACCACTCTGAGGGATCTACGCCGAATCGCCGTTGAGGAGTGGGACAATCTGGACCAACAGTACCTTGATGAACTTGTGGATAGTATGCGACGAAGACTATAGGCTTGCATCAATGCAAGAGGACGTACTACTGGGTGTTAAGAGGTACCGGTGTGTACAGCAAACTGGACCACCACCTCTGAAGATCTCGCTGTATGGTGGCAGAACAGGTAATGCGTGGTTTTCACGAGGAATAAAAAGGGTGGAAATGATGTTTATTTTCATCTCTATTCCAGCTTTCTGTACAGGTTCCGGAACTCTCTGAACCGAGGTGATGCAAAACGTTTTTTTGATGTGTTCATATAAATACAGACCGAGAAGCAGGAGGAAGTTTCACTTCGCACTCAGCCACTGTAAGATCCGCGTCTGTTAAACGTCGGATTGCGCTCTGCCTCGGATGACGTCAGAGCCGGACTGTGACAAAACTCGTATTTTGTGTAGTAACTGATAGTGTACTCACGAGGACTGTAAACCGTCCTGGATGGCTTAGATTTCGCTGAATTAACTGTTAGTGTGGCGTCTGTCACAATTACAAATCCGCGTGGCAAGTGGTGACTATTATTTCCACTTTTGTGACGAGCATTTATTTCGAACATTTATTTGAGTATTAGTACTCAGGGTGAAAGACCATTTGGTAGGAACTTACCGCAGAGGTCGCCTCTGAACTGTTTAGGTTAGAAAGATTTACTGTTAATTGATCATGGCGATTTTTTTAAGTGTTGCGCGTGAGATACTTTACTAAATATATGTATGAACTAGAACTTTATACCTTCATTTATAATTATAGTCCTGATCCCACTAAAGTAGAAAGGGAATAGAAACATTTCTTTTAGTGGGCTGAACCAGAATGTGGCCGTGCAGATTGGAAACTACGGCCAGTATGTTCTCCATCGCTTTCTGGCTGACCACAAAAATAATTGCCAGGCTCGCGTGAGAAAGACGGCGTACAAACATAAACCAACAAAGACAATAATAAACAACAGCCTTGCCACATTTTACCCGCCGCCCAACAGGTCGTCGGTCCACTTTGGACCGCTCTGTAGGCACACTCCCACATATTTAATGGATGCGCCTGCTATAGTGTTTGTCAATCGTGTACTCAAAAAATGGTTCAAATGGCTCTGAGCACTATGGGACTCAACTGCTGAGGTCATTAGTCCCCTAGAACTTAGAACTAGTTAAACCTAACTAACCTAAGGACATTACAAACATCCATGCCCGAGGCAGGATTCGAACCTGCGACCGTAGCGGTCTTGCGGTTCCAGACTGCAGCGCCTTTAACCGCACGGCCACTTCGGCCGGCACTCAAAAAAAAAAAAAAGGGTCTTTCGTCTACTCATTGTGCTTTTAGCTAGTAACGTACAGAAGTTCAAGAGAATTTACGAGGGGCGTTCAATAAGTAACGCTACACTTTTTTTATCTTTCTAGATCAATTTCTCTTGAAAAAAGGCGAAATTTGCTGTGGGGCATCGGGGAATATTCCCGCTTCAGCCCCTATAGGTTCATGAAGTTACGATATGTGGCGGTGCTACACGCAGCCTTCAAAATGACGTCTTTAAAGGACGTGCGTTCCAAGCAGAGAGCTGTCATCGAGTTTTTGGCGATGCAAAGTATCAGACAGGTTTTATCTGACGTAAAGCTGTAAGGGTGAGACGCAAGTCATGTAAGGATGTTCAGTGGGTCACAGTATTGCCGGTAAAAGAGCAGATTCCAGGTTTGAGTCCTGTCCGTCACACAGTTTACATCTGCCAGGCAGTTTCAAACTAGCGCATGCTGTGGTGCAGGGTGGAAAAGATTCATTCTTAGTTTGAATTTAGTTCCAGTGTACAATCTACAGCGCCGTCCTGCTCGGAGCGCGAATTCCTAGACAGGCTATTGCCTCGTTTTCAGCTACATTTCGAATCTTTTGTAACTCCGCTTAGTGGCTCCATTATGTTGTGAAAGAGTTGATCCCTACAGGAGCTTCGCTGGCATGCGAGCCAGTGCCTACTGGCGAGAGGTGGGCGCGCCCGACGGAACTCCCCCCCCCCCCTCCCCACCCCCAATCGCTTCGTCACCGGTGAGGGCGCCTGCAATGAATACTATCTACCGTCCATCGGCGGGTGACGCGGAAATAAGCGTGACGTCACGGCGCCGGGGTCGGGTCGGTGCTAAACGGGCTCATTAAAATTAACGAGCGGCCAGCAGGCAGCCGGCTCGGGCCTGATTGCGACTGCGGAGCGGGCCGAGCTGGGCTGTGCCCGCTGGCCGCCGCCTGCGTCCTGCGGAAGCCCACCCGTAATTGGCCGCTCGCGGAGCTCTTCATCGCTACTCTCTGCACGCTCCAGTGGCGCCTCTGTCCTCACACTTTTCATCGCCCCCAGGCTCTGCACTAGAGGAATTTTGAGGCAATTAATTTTTACGGTATGTGTCAATGATACGTATACAATACATTTTGATACTGGTGAATACCTGTTTCACTAAACGAGAACAAGGCGAATACTTCTCCCAAATAAGCACACCCGACTAAATATTACTGACCTGCAGGAGGCGGAGGCTTCATCCTAATACAATGTAATATCGCCTTCCGCCTTCATAACGTCCACAGGTGTGAGAGTTTAAACGAAGAAGAAGCCACTCACTGACGATCAGAACCCGTGGAGCTACCAAACTGCAGGGATGCTGATTTTTACATTGCACCCTCTGCTCCAAACAGCCCCACAAATTAAGACCAGGTGATTTGGTAGGCCAGTCCAGATGCGATACAGTGTCATCGTGTTAGTCAAACAAGGAACTGTGCGTGCAGGACTGTGAACACGGAATGTCGTCATCTTGGAAGACGAGTGGGTCCATACCATTCTCATCATGAAGATGCAGAAAAAATGACGATACTTTATCGCCAAGAACGTTGGGGGTATGAAAGCTTCACTGCCCACGTCCATAATAAGCTGAATGAGAGGGCGCAAGTCAATGTATACTGCACACTCTACAAGACACCGCAGAACCACCTCCTGTCTGAACTACACCCTCAACACACTGCAAATTAAATGCCTCATTGGGCTGTCGGTGCGCACGATGCCTTGTATCTTTTGGAACGACGCAATACCGCTACTCATCGGACCGCATTACACGTCTCACGTCAGCCATTGCCAAGATTATGTTTTGTCTGGCCCAAGAAAGAAGTGCAGAATTACGATGGTGGTTTGCTAGGTCTGCCAAAAACGAAAGAAAAAAGTTTATTTTGTAAATAAAGCATTTTACTTCTCAACATAATCTCCTATGAGCGCTATACACTTGGCGCAGCGATCCTCCAGCTTTTTCATCTCAACGGAAAAATAGGTTCTGTCAAACTCTGCAAAATACTCGTTGACTGCAACTAACACTTCCTCATTCGGTGAAAATTTCCCAGCAGGCCAAAGTTTCAAAGTTACGGAGCAGGAAGAAGTCGCTTGGGGTTGAGTCTGGTGAATAGGGTCGACGAGGCGCAAAAAGTCTTAAGGAATGTGTTGAAATGTTGAGGTTGATGAGCTTTTGGTCGGTTGTGAAGAATCGCGGCACCCACCCCGCACACGGCTTCTTCATAGCCAGTTTTCCGTGCGGGATATTATGTGTTCGCTCAGTTGAGACGCCTACAGTCTTGCCAATCTCACTAATTTTTATTCGGCGGTCTTGCATTACCGTATCACGGGTTTTGTCAATAGTTTTCTTTGTGCTGACGGCCGGAGCGTGCTTCGTCTTCGGTGCTTGTCCGATCACGTTTAAAATCATTAATTCAAAAGTAAACGATCTTCAGTGATGATGATGATTCCGCGTGGACTTCATCCAGCATTGCCTTGACTTCTGCAGCAGTCCAACCCTCCAAATGAAAATGTTTAATAATAGCACGAAACTCTGTTTATTTTCAATCGCATTCGACACACTGACCAATTAAGACTGCTGTCAACAACGAATTGTACGCTGTACATCGTTGAAATTGTTTATACGATCCTTGGGATATTCAAGCTTACCAGCCATGAACGTGCAACTAAACTGTTCCGTCTTTTCGTAGAAATTTACGAGGAATATCAGACCACCCTTGTAAGTGCCGTGGTAAGCAGTGAACTTTCGCGAAGTTCCCGGCTCCAGATTCCCATTACATGGAGTTCTCTTCGCGATTTTCACTGGGAAACTGGTCGGGATGATCTCTACACAGCAACAGCATCATATTTGTGTGGGTTGAAAAATATTCTGCCTGATAAGGCGAGACATTTACATTCGGTTCCTGCTTGTTGTTATATTTTATGACAACTGGTCTCATGCCGCCTTACACGGCTGCGAGTGGTTCAGTACTCCTCTGTAGATACGTTCTACAGGCTGCGTTCGTACACCAACAAATCACGAAATTCAATTGCAGACTGATAATGGACACATCCGAATACGGTTTCTCTTTTCTGCCATTCCATCGTGTCTCCATACATCCGACATACATGCACCACTCTCTATTCCTATGTCTTACGTATCAGCGGTGGAGGGCCACATGACGGATTTGTACTAGTTGTTACGTCTGCAGCACTCGAAGGCGAACATTCTGCTTTTTTCATAGCGAGACTAATATTTTATCTGGTGAGCTTAAAACAACGATTTTAGGTCGCTGTGTAGAATAAGGCAATCCAAGTGTCATGTTACTGTAGATGGAGGTAAAATTATGATAGGAGTCGATCCACACTGGACGATCATGTAACACATTGGAAGGGAACGTCAAAACGTTCTACAATGCATTTGAAGCGACGGCATTCACACAGACTGTCAACGGGAAGGGACGTGGCCGTTGGGGGAGGGGGGGGGGGGGCGGCGGCTTTGGAGGAGAGCCGCAGGACGTATGAGAAAATGCCCAGGTACATACAATTTAATCCAACTTCCACTGTTTGAGAGGTAATTAAAGTAAATTTTCCACATGTTATTGATATAATCTACGTTTTTCAACTTTTTGTCTCGTAATCTCATCAGGAAGTAGCTGTAGTATCACACGAAGAACATTTTCTCAAAAGTTACTTTACTTATCACTATCAAAATGTCGTAGATTATTCCTAGTAATTAGATAAAAAAAATCTGTGAACCAGCTTTTTTAATATCAGTCTTAAAACTCTCACAATTTTTTAAATTTATGCTTGAGATAAATAAAAATTTTTATTTCACAAAAATGTAAATAAATCTGACAGTAGTGCACTGTGAAAAATATTGTACCACAAAAGGTTGTGTTACAGTATGTCCAACATCCGTAGCAAATTTCACCCATTTATCTGCAACTGTTCAGTAGAAAACGTTCCTTACACACGGAAAAATGAAAGTTGCGGGAAATGTAGAAAAAAAGACTTTGTTAGCATTTACGCAGAGACAAGTACCTTAATGTCGGCCATAACGATATATTTGGTCTTGTCGGTCTTCATGTAAGACTTTTCTCCGAGTCTGCTTCATCTGGGGTGCGCTTTTGCCAACATCCTTCAGTGACATTTCGGAACAGTCAAATCCTAGTCTCACAAGGGTCCTGATTTTTCTAGTATTACCATCACTGAGCACCAAACAAGTATCATATGAGGCAATTTCAACAATAGTATATGAGAAAAATGTTGATTTTGGGCGTGTCTTCTAAATTAAGTAAATGAAGTTTTCGTTCGGTTTACTGTTCCACCATGTGTGCATTCCTTTAACAAATCGTAATTAATCGAAGCGTAAATGGGCTCACAGCTTTCTGTACTTTACATGTGTCTTCTCTGATGGCAGGACGTAATAAAATATCTTAAACGAGAACAGAAAAGGGGGCCTGGCTCTGCACACTGGCTGAAAAAAGGTGGCTTTTACATCATTTGAAGCACGAATTGAACTATTACGTGTATAAAGGAAGAAGGGTGAGGGTGACATATATGTGAATTTCCCAAAATCTTTATTTTCATTTTCGGTAACATGATACGTCTTGTAGGCGATTATGTCTCTGTCGACGAAGCTTTCAAGTCCTGAGACGTTTGGAACACCTGTACCACCTCGTACAATGGCTACTGTAAGCCATCCATTGCCATGGGTAAATGTGTCGTTAATGTCGATGCTGAAGTTCAGTTTACATCCACAAAACACTGCGGGTCCATCTAGCAGAGAGTGTGCAGCAACAGATTTTATTGTATTCTTCTTCTTGTCTGCAGCTGATGTTGTCATTTCCACGTCTTCAATTGTTTTATATATGGTCTGTCTTGCACGTCG
The DNA here is from genome assembly GCF_023864345.2 of Schistocerca serialis cubense. Lineage (NCBI taxonomy): Eukaryota > Metazoa > Arthropoda > Insecta > Orthoptera > Acrididae > Schistocerca > Schistocerca serialis. Next base: position 500,415,237 of record NC_064641.1, read on the forward strand.
TCGTAGCCTTATAGCCTATATGCGATATAGAAGGCTACGGCGACGTGCAAGACAGACCATATATAAAACAATTGAAGACGTGGAAATGACAACATCAGCTGCAGACAAGAAGAAGAATACAATAAAATCTGTTGCTGCGCACACTCTGCTAGATGGACCCGCAGTGTTTTGTGGATGTAAACTGAACTTCAGCATCGACATTAACGACACATTTACCCATGGCAATGGATGGCTTACAGTAGCCATTGTACGAGGTGGTACAGGTGTTCCAAACGTCTCAGGACTTGAAAGCTTCGTCGACAGAGACATCATCGCCTACAAGACGTATCGTGTTACCGAAAATGCAAATAAAGATTTTGGGAAATCCACATATATGTCACCCTCACCCTTCTTCCTTTATACACGTAATAGACGTAAGATATCTGTAAATGAAACTGTATTTATTTGGTGTAAGGAAAAAGGTGTGTGTGAATATGTTAAATTTGGACATTTGGAGACAATATTGCTACCATGCTACAGAAATAACTGGCGTCAAAACAAAAAAGTGAAAATTTTTGACCAGCTTTACATATATCCTGCCTTAACGCTGCTTAAGACGAAAGTTTTGACTTTAAGCTTGTTTGCAGACATCAGAAGCTAACCTACTCTCGCCACGCTCACCCGTGTTGTAGTCTGGATTTTGTGCTCCTGGGTACTTTTAACATTTATTTTATTGCTTGCTTTGTTTCTGTGACACGTTGCGACGGTTGCATGACAACATGATAGTCTCCAACCATTATACTCCCATCAAAGACAATCCATGTCTAAAAGCAAAAATGTCTTAGGTTATAGCTGGAAAGAATAAAAGCGTACTCTGTTCTTTAAAAAAAAAAACATTGTCGGTGATAGTGTCAACTCTGTTGAGGAAGAAAAATAGTTTTGTTGACGTTACTTGCTAATTAGAAACAAGCAAGATTCGAAGAGCTTCATCTACATCTAGATCCAGAGAAACACTGCGCACTGCAAGGCAAATGGTACTTCCTATTGTAACACGTATTAGCATGGGAAGAACCACTGCTTACACGCCTCTCTGCACGCTATAATGAATCTCGTCTTCTCAGTCCCTGGAGAAGCGACACGCAGGCCGTACATGCCTAGATCCCCTTCACTTAATACTGGTTCTTGAAATTTTGTAAGTGGGCTTTCGCGGGATAGTTCGTGTCCTCCTTCACACGTCAGCAGATTTTTTAGGATTTCCACGCTCTCTCATTGGTTAAACAACCCTGTGACCATTCGTGTAGCCCTTTTTGTAAGCCTAAAGGATAAAGTAAAAAGGCGTAGTGTAAAGTACATATTTTATCAGCCAAACAAATAGTGTTCTGAAATGCCTAGACGACATTTTTCCTATTTCTCCGTTCTCAGCAGTGTATGAAATTAACATAGATCACTGTGTGGAATATCGGTTATGAATTTCCCTCTGACCAATAATAAACTCTACCACCATTGCGCCAATAATAAACTCTACTATCATTGATAGTTACCTAATGGTGATGCTCATCACCTCATTTTCATCGATCAGTACTAGGTTGAGTGATAAGACGTTAAGTTGACGAACCGTCTGGTGTAAAACGACTACCATTTATCTTTCCGGTTCCTTTCCATTTTGGTAACATTCGCCGAGAATCATCCGTTACAGGGCTTTTTAAAGTAGCCGTGTGGTGCATTTTTCATTGAAATGAATAAACAAAAACACTAAACCGTTTGAACGACGGAAACTGAAATATTCCTTTTAAACAATTACGAAATAGATATATGGGTACAAGCGTGACCGTACTTCTCCTGGATAGGATACATGTAACCTATGTCCCTTTACTGCAGCCACAGCAGAAAACTTCTAAAGAGTATACAATATTAGAGTGGACAATGGGTGATTAAAAATAGCATAATAGCTAATGTCTTAGGCATATCAGAAGAAACAGAACTGTACATTTCACACGAAGAATTTACTACCGAAAACAAACGTGTTAATGAATTTTTCGACAGAAATTGAAAAGTTTTAGAGAGACTCCTAGCGGCTTTTGGGCCGATTTATTATTGCGGTTGTGACTCGGTTTCACTATTTCACGCGAGAAAAGAAAGACCAGAGCAGTCGGTGGAAGACGGTGTCCCAGTACCAAAAAACTAGATACCCATTTCATCTGCCAGATTACCAGGTGGATTATGGGGAGTGCTCTCTGGAATAATTCGTGTACCGCTAGTTACACTGTAAAATTTACTGACTAAATCAATTGAAAATCAGTTTGTTAATATTCAAATTGCGCAAACAAAAAGTTCAAATTGTATAAATTTAGTTTCGTTTATGCGTGAGGGAGTTTCTAAATAACTATTCATAAATTTTTCCATAATCCCCCCCCCTCCTCACTCTCTCCCTCTCTCCCACTATCGAACCAATTAGCCATACAATCCCTCAACGAGCAACTTCCAGTCGCACATCTCCTGTTTTTGGGAAACACTCTGCCATAATATTCTGAATGCATGTCAAGTGTAGACAGGACAAAATTACCAATGGCTCTATACCGGGACCAGTGTTATAATACTTACTTATATAGCAGAAAGACGACGATTTGTGGACAAGATGCCATTTTAAGGACGAGAATTAATGAAACGCAACTAGAGATATCCGCAACATAACCTTTGAAAGCTATCCGTTACTGATGAAGTTATAGTAAATGTTAATTAACGAGGCTAGTTGTCAAAAAATTCTAATGTGTGATGTATAAGAAAATACAGTGACCGTAATTATTTTCTAAGCGGCCTGAAATTGTGAACTCTGTAGACTCAACTTGAGGTGCATGTTGTATTCAGTTTAGGTAGTCCGCGTGGTATTTATTCTCCCTTTCGTTGTGCGTTTGTAGGGTGTTCGAATTTGAACGCATATAATAAAGTCTAGATTTATAATAAAAGGAGTCTCATACTCTTTGTTAATTAACAAAAGCCGATATTTGTGACTATGGCCAGGCGACTAATCTTAACGAGCGTTATTTACACAGATTTATATTTATTTTCTACAAGTACCACTCCACTATCTGATTTGCTTTACCCTGATTTGTAGAGAAACTGTTTTAGCGCACTGCAAAGCGGCAATTGTGCTGGCTACTGTTATTTAAATTACTCTTATTCACTGTGAACTTGAGGGTGAGATACAATATTAACTTTAATATAATGATCACAGCCACTTAGGATTTTTGTTGTAATTCTTTACAAACCATAATAAGTGCCTTGCACTAGTAGCCACACTAACGCGTCAAAAAAGGGACCTAAACGTAATTCCCAGTGATGTTTATGCAAAAAAAAACATATGGAGGACAAATACAGTTACGAGAACTTTATTCATAGTCGTTTAGCAGTAGAAGACAAAACTTACGTCCTTAGTCTCCACCCAACGGCTTGTGAAGCTAAGTTATTTACACTTTAGTGTGGGCTCAAGCTGCTAAGAGTGTCAGGCAAAGGGACTGGATGGGACACTCGTTGAGACGGGAGTGCTCGCTAACAGATGCTGTGGAAGGACTAGTTTGCGCATACAGAATGTTTTACAACATCATGGTATTACATCTTCATATCTCTTTGTAGCGTCACTACACATAGCGTCGGCTTCAGAATACAGCTGAGCAATATGCTTAGCAAGTATAGGGTGTATCAAAAAGGATTTTACAACTACGAAAATTCGTAGAAACTTATTCATACGTCTTTCAAACTTAGTCTTGGTGTCATCTTGAAAGAAAGCTGATCAAGTTTTGACTGTTTGATACGACGTCTGGTATTTCCTAAATGTTCGCTTTCCACGTAAGTGGATGTGCCGAAGTGCGCCAGTTGCATGGCCCCCACGTCCACTGGACCTGACACCTCCTGACGTTTTCTTTTCGGGAATCATCAAGGGCACCTTGTTTGTCCGCCCTTACTAGCTTCTCCATCAGAGGTCAGAACTAGACTCCACCTCGCAACTGAACAAGTGACGACTGACATGCTGCAGCAAGTCTGGCAAGAAATCGACTTCAGATGCAATTTGTGCCACATGAGCAACGGAAGTAACCTCTCACCACTTTACGTATATGGTAAAAAATCTTTATGTATTTTGTTATAAAATAACACCAAAGCCATGTCTATAGGTTAAATGAATAAATCAACATGAATTTTTAAAGTTTGAGAGGTGGCATGAGCCCCCTCTCATATTTCTATCTTACGATTCTCCTCTCTAATTGCATGCAGTGGAAAGTTGCTATTCCTTCACACGCGGACTTCCCACGCAGCGTCTCTCGTCACCCGGGTTGTCCAGTGACAGGCGGGCTCTGCTGATTTTGAAAGGGTAAGCCGACGGGTGTGAGGGAGTCGAGTGAATGCTTTCCAGACGCCGCCATTGTCAAAAGACACGCCCGGAGGGGCCTGAAGTAGCGGCTGGGCTAGAGGTTCCGTTACTTCGCAGAAACTTAGCGAAAACACTTTGTGGCGGGCTACCAGCGAGGCGTGGGAATGACTTGTGTACCCAGGCAGTTGTGGCGGGAAAATTCCCGCGCTTTCTGCAAAATAGTAACTGTGATTGGCTTGCTCAGGGCATAGCTGCGTGACGTAGCAAAATCAGAGCAGAAATTGGCACCAAGAATCTCCATTGGTGGAATGGTAGTGCTCCGGCAATGGAGTGGAATTTTCCGCCGGTTTTCGAGTTGCTGATTGGAACGTTTAACCACGGCCACTGTCGTGGGGGCGGGAATGTTCGGTGTTCGGCATGTACGGGTACTCAAGAGGGGTCGGCTCTCGCTTTTCGGTCGAGGACGTCGAAATAACCAGCCATCGCCTCCGGTACGCCAGATCGTGTTCTGGCAGTTAAGTAGACAGTTTGGTAATGTATGTCTGCAGCACCGGCAGATAGGGATTTTCCTAGGAAATAATCAGAGCTCAGCAGAGCGCGCCTGTTCGTCTTTTTCTAACTTTGTTCTGTCTTGAGTAGCAGCAATTAATGTTGGGTTAGCTGTGTGTCTCTCTTAAGATTTGAGTGGCAAGGAATTGGCTCCACATACCACTTCGTCTTAAACCTCACAATCTAGTTTAGGGACAACTTCACCTTCACAGCGTTTGTTTGAGTATCCAATTTGAGCCAATTTGATGTATCATAAATGTTTCATGTGTTTTTGTTTATTATTTTGTGTTTAGTCTTAATAAATCATATTGTTATTTTGGACAGAACTTTCATTCTGTTAATCGGTAGAGCAACCCATCATTTCTCACTACGTTAATGAAACCTTCCTTTATTTAACTTATTTATCAAATTAAATTATTGCAGGTGCCAAACTCTTTTCTACTCCACTTGCAGGGTTGATTACAGTCAGTTTGCGTATATTTTTTAATCCATGTGCAACAGCAAAAGTCGGAGTTAGAATAGGGGGGGCTTAGAGCATCATTTACACATGTAGATTCTAGAAGAATTTAGTGTTAAATACACTGCTTGCCCCGGCACCTCGCAAGTTGCAGAGTAGATTTTGATGCACACTGTTTACTAAAGAGTTTATTCACAGCCGACACGTAAGGAAGGAAATCATGAAGCTTTAATTGTCACATCACAAAAATAAAGTTACGTGGTTATTTTCTTATTTGTTTGCAGGTACATGTTTGTAGCCCTGTTACACGCTGAAATCCTTGTATCATATTAACGTAATAGAGGAGCGAAAACCAAATAGCGTAGCCCATAAATCCATGCCGGGTTGATGGAAGTTCACGGCAACAATGGACCATCACATGACACAGTGCTTAAATGGCGCAACCGCGTCCAATGCGGCCAGACAACTCTGAATGAGGAAGATCGAAGTGGCAGACCATCGACCGTACCGCTGTGAGGAACGGGGAATCGCAACAGAAATGGAGATGCTTGAACCCGGCGTATCATAATCACGGCAACCGCTCAGCAAAAAAAAAAAAAAAAAGAAAAAAGGTTCAAATGGCTCTGAGCACTATGGGACTTAACTGCTGTGGTCATCAGTCCCCTAGAACTTAGAACTACTTAAACCTAAGTAACCTAAGGACATCACAAACACCCATGCCCGAGGCAGGATTCGAACCTGCGACCGTAGCGGTCGCGCGGTTCCAGACTGCAGCGCCTAGAACCGCTCGGCCACTCCGGCCGGCGCTTAGCTCATTCTGCTATCAATATAGTCACACGCATTGTCTTCTCGGGCTATGAAATTTTAGCAGTTGCGACATATAAATGAGTAATTGGAGTCAAAGGAATGGAAACTGGATGGGAAAGAGATAGGAATGAAAGAACGACTTCAAGCCGCAAAGGGCACTGCGGCAATGCAACGGTTATAGAAACCCAGATGCTCCATTTGTATGAACAATTTCCTCAAACGCCTCGGCCATCCGGACACACTTTCCGCCAGACCCAAATTCCCAACACGTCCGAGAGACCAGACACCACTCATATCTACAATTGTAAGGGGGCTAATCGGCACGGATAGTTGCTGTGCGGCGGGAGGGAAGTTGTGTCTGACGGGAAGCGTGTCGGATAGTATGGCGGAAGCGGTTGAGGCAGTCGTCCATAGAAACAGAGCATCTGGGTTCCAGTCCCGGTCCGATACAAATTTTCCATCGTCGCCGCAATACCTTCTGCGGCTGGAAGGCATTATTTCTTTCCTGTCTCTTTCCCATCCAGTTTCCTTTCCATTCCTTTCCTATCGAATTTGGCCTCACCACTCAAATTTTCCCGACGTGGTACCCTCTTACTGAGATAATGAAACCATTGCTTGTCAAGTATTTCCAGAATGGAAACAGCCAAGATGCATAAGTCTAAAATCAAGGTCTTAGCCAACTTAATCATTGTTAAGAAAATGTAGGAAAGGTACCAAACTATCGCCATGTTTCATGTTCGGGGCCTGATTTTCTCCACGTAATAACAAAAACTTCCTGAGCAGTCCTCGTAGACATCTTATAAGTAATTACGCCGGTGAGTGTGTGAGGCAGTTTAAAAGTAAACAGAAACTGTCTCCAAAAATAAAATGCTCTCCAAGAACACACCAACGATAAAGACCTCGATGCGACATCAGGCTAAACACGCGAACGACAGCAAAAAAAAAAAAAAAAAAAAAAAAAAAAAAAAAAAAAAAAAAAAAAAGATGACGTAGGCGTCTGCAAAGTAGTCTCTACTAATCGTATATTAGTGTCGAGGTTTTGCTGTTTCATCACAACTACATTACAGAGAACAGCGGAGACACCATCTGAGCGGACATAAAGACGCGATGTGTGGCTGGCGCCGATGTGACCGGGACGGGACGCAGCGTGTTATCTGCGCTCCGCGCCTGCCGCCAGACCCAGCCAGATTGGCGCGCCTGTCACAACCGCCGGCCTGCTGATACGCTATCTGCAGCGCCATAACACACGAGAGAGAGAGAGAGAGAGAGAGAGAGAGAGAGAGAGAGAGAGAGAGGCTCGTCCAGCCAAACACAATGCGCCACAACAAAACTCGCCCAGCAGCTGCCGAAACAAAGGAGAAAATAGTATGGAATGTTCATAAGTATTAAACTCTGTGTTACTCAACATGCCACTCGCCGCACTCGCGCGAGGTACACTCCAGGACAGAATTATTAATGGGTCAATCGAATCTACCAATACCAGACGTCAGTTTCCACAGTTGATGTAATAATGACGTGGCGTCATTAGCGCGCAAGCAGAAAGAGAACATAACATTGAAAATGCACCATTTGATCAAAAGTATCCGGACACCCATTAGTAAATATTAATATGGGGTGTACCCATTCTCCGCCTTTACAAACTTCACTGGGAATACTTTCAATGATGTATCTGAGTGTCTGTGAAGCAATGGAAAACCATTCTTCCCCGAGAGTAGAAACTACCCGCAAGGTAGTGATGTTGAACGCCCGGGTCTGAAGCGAAGTCGACGTTCCAGCTCATCCCACAGGTGTTCCACTGGTTTCAGCTCGGTAATCTCGGCAGGCCAGTCATTGTCGCAAACCAATCCCTCACATATGTTTTCTTATGACAGCGTGCATTCTCATGCTGACACAATCAATCATCGGCTCTGAACTACCCCTTTATTGTACGCAGTACAAGATGCTGTAAATATGTTCGTACCCTTCCGCACTTAGCGTATTCTTAAGCGCAATACGTAGACCACTCCCCGCCATCGTCGCCCAGGTGAACAACGCAAGCTTATGTGGTGGTGCTCGAATCGGAGATATGCCGTCTCGAACCCTGGCGGTGCTTGAAATTTTCACTATCAGTATTTGCCCAGTAGTGGCACGAGAGGTGATGGCATAAAGTTCCTGATGACCAGTCTTTGCACTAACATCCTGGATTCTTTGGGCAAACATTCTTCACCTTGGGGCCACACTACAAAAGTGTCATCTACATATCGCCAGAAAACTTTCGGTTTAAGTTCTACCGAGTCTAGTGCCTTTTCCTCAAAGACTTCCATAAAAAGTTTGCTACCAAAGGCAAATGGCAACACCGCCAGTCTGCTCAAAATCTTCGTTGTTACATAAAAAACTGGTTGAGGAAAGGACGTGATCGAAAAGCGCTGTTATGTCGGCCGTGAACTAATTGTTGATGAGCGAAGAATAACTGTCACGGCTCTTGCAACATCTGAATGCAATCCACACGAATATCCACTTTATGGTGGAAATAAAGGATGGTTGCTTGCCGTTTTTGGACGTCTTGGTTACTAAGAGAGTGGATGGGTCATTAGGGCCTTTACCTGCAAGCGTCACGTTATCATCCTGCACAAACTACCGGCGTCCTTAGAACGTTGGTGCATCGGGCTCATGCTTTTTTCCGATGGAGACAGCCTTACAAAAGAGCTAGAACATTTAGAGTCGGTGTTCAGAGGTAATGGTTACTCTCCACATCAGATTAGAACAGCGCTGAGAAGGAAGAAACGTGACCACCTACAAAATCAAGAAGATAAGGAGCTATTCAAGTCCAGAGCGTTCCTTCCATACGTCGGCAGCCTTTCATCTAAAATAGGCAGGATTCTAAGGAAACATCAAGTTAAAGTAATCCTCCGGCCACCGGCGAAGATTAGTGCCCTTCTCGTTTCAGCAAAAGACGATCTGGGTCTGCGGAAGGCCGGGATCTATAAAATTCCTTGCCAGTGTGGCAAACCTTACTTCGGTCAGACGACACGCGCAGTACATGAAAGGTGCGTTGAACACGAACGCCACACTCGCCTTTCGCAGCTCAGTAAGTCGGCCGTAGCTGAGCACTGTATTACCACAGGACACGCTATGGATTTTTCTGCCACGAAAATCTTGGCCCCAGCGAAAACTTTCAGGGATTCAGTAATTAAAGAATCTGTGGAGATATCCCTAGCGCAAAATCTTATAAACCGTGATAGCTGTTTTCAACTGGACAAGGCTTGGGACCCGGTGATCTCTCTCATTTCCTCTGAGAGAAGACATTTTATACATAATGACACATCTGGCGACATCTGACGTCTATTTTTAGCGACGCGGGCGCGCATTCCGACAGAGGGCGGACATGTAGTTTTCACCTTTACGCATGCGCCGGTGTGCCACAGATAGAACAGTAGCTCCAGAGGGCGCGGATTTCGATAGAGGACGCTCCTGTGACGGAGGCCAATGCGCGTGCGTTTTCGCGCCAATTTTCTGCTATAAAGTTGACTCCAGGAACTTGCAGTCTCCACTGACGGACACTCACCATAAAATGGTTAGACGGTTGCCAGCCGAAATATCGTGGCAAGAAGTCAACATGATCCGGCTGCAATCCCGAAATCTCATCGAACATTCAATACGCCGGGAAAACTTCAAGAATCACTTCAGATTCTCTTTTGTACGGAGATTCTATTGCATATCAACATACTAGGTTAGCATTGCATTACTTTTTCCGTCGGTGTATTTCTACCGCGGAGTTCTGTTTCTCTTCATTCACTCCTTGGCAGGCCAATCGGGATACGGCGTACTGAAACACTGGTGTACTTACGAATGCAGGGTGGCTGTAGACTACTGTCAACTTACCTGCAAAGGCAAAAGAAAACAAATATTAATGTTGTTATAAAAATAACTAAAATCGCCGTAACAAAGATACGTCATCTTAATTTTGGAGTGCAAAACGTTTTGGTTCAAATGGCTCTGAGCACTATGGGACTCAACTGCTGAGGTCATTAGTCCCCTAGAACTTAGAACTAGTTAAACCTAACTAACCTAAGGACATCACAAACATCCATGCCCGAGGCAGGATTCGAACCTGCGACCGTAGCGGTCTTGCGGTTCCAGACTGCAGCGCCTTTAACCGCACGGCCACTTCGGCCGGCCGCAAAACGTTTTATTCTCAGTAAATAAGTTTAATTTTTCTTCATTTACGCCTCACAATTAATTAACAAGATGATGTCTTCTCGCTAAAGTAACAGAAATACATACGATAATGATACATGAATGATATACGTCAAACCACAAGGAAAACGTTTAGTAGGAAATTACTTATAACAACACACAATTACAAAATGTGAAAGGAAATAATTTTTTCCCCTCTTCCAGAAGTTACCGTATCACAGGCGCCTAGTGATGTAACGGAGGAATGAAATAATTATAGGGAGTAAACAGAAACAGACTTTGTATATAGAGGTTTAGATGTTCCACAGCTCGCAAAAATCAAGTAACATTATAACTGTCTAACGCAAATATAATTTCAAACATTATTTATTGAAAACATAGCGAGCATCTATGCACACAATGCTGTGTAGTTAATAGCCAAGTGTAACGATCAGAAGTTAAGTGACTTTTAGCAAATGGAGAGAATGGACACCGGCGACAGTGAGACTGGAGATGACACTCAGAAACATCTCGTTAAAGTAAACATGATAACCAGAAAGGTGGCTCCAGGACTGCCTACAGCCAGACGAAGACCCTAATACCTCTGTGTATTGGTGAACACCAAACGGCCCCGTGCAAAATGCGGACAAATTTTAATAAGTGAGAGAATATAGAACAGGATGTAACTAGACCAATGAAGAAATGAAAGAGAGGATCAACATTCTGTAGGACCACAGATGATGATAAAAAAAAGGGGCTACAGACGCACTTGGAGGCAACAGTGATGTATGTGTTGTTATACGTCGCTGAGATGCTAATACACACATCAAAAAAAGTTTTGCATCACCTCGGTTCCGAGAGTCCCGGAACCTGTACAGAAAGTTGGAATAGAGATCAAAATAAACACCATTTCCGCCCTATTTACTGTTCATGAAAACCACACATTGCATGTTGTACCACCATACAGAGAGACCTTCAGAGGTTGTGGTCCAGACTGCTGTACACACCAGTACCTCTTAACACCCAGTAGCACGTCATCTTGCATTGATGCATGCCTTTATCCATCGTGGCATAGTATCCACAAGTTCATCAAGGCACTGTTGGTCCAGAATGTCCCACTCCTGAACGGCGATTCGGCGTAGATCCCTCAGAGTGGTTGGTGGGTCACGTCGTCCATAAACAGCACTTTTCAATCTATCCCAGGCATGTTCGATAGGGTTCATATCTGGAGAACATGCTGCCCACTCTATTCGAGCGATGTCGTTATCCTGAAGGAAGTCATTCACATGACGTGCACGATGACGGCGCGAATTGTCGGCCATGAAGACGAATGCCTCGCCAATATGCTGCCGATATGGTTGCGCTATCGGTGGAGGAAGGCATTCACGTATCGTACTGCCGTTACGGCGCCTTCCATGACCACCAGCGGCTAAGTCGAACCCACATAATGCCACCCCAAAACAGCAGAGAACTTCCACCTTGCTGCACTCGCTGGACAGTGTGCCTCAGGCATTCAGTCTGACTGGATTGTCTCCAGACATGTCTCTGACGATTGTCTGGTTGAAGGCATATGCGACACTCATCGGTGAAGATAACGTGATTGTAATCCTGAGCGGTCCATTCGGCATGTTGTCGGGCCCATCTGTACCGCGCTACATAGTGTCGTGGTTGCAAAGATGGACCTCGCCATGGACGTCAGGAGTGAAGTTACGCATCAAGCAGCCTATTGCGCATAGTTTGAGCCATAACACGACTTCCTGCGGCTCCACGAAAAGCGTTATTCAACATAGTGGCGTTGCTCTCAGGATTCCTCCAAGCCGTAATCCTTAGGTAACGGTCATCCACTGCAGTCGTAGCTCTTGGCCGGCCTGAGCGAGGCATGTCATCGGCATTTCCTGTCTCTCTGCATCTCCTCCATGTCCGAACAACATCGCTTTGGTTCACGCTGAGCAGCCTGGACATTTCCCTTGTCGAGAGCCTTTCCTGGCACACAGTGACAAAGCGGACGCGATCGAACCGCGGTATTGATCGTCTAGGCATGGTTGAACTACAGACAACACGAGCCGTGTACCTCCTTCCTCCTGGAATGACTGGAACTGATCGGTTGTCGGACCCCTTCCGTCTATAGGCGCTGCTCATGCATGGTTGTTCACATCTTTGGGCGGGTTTAGTGACATCTCTGAACAGTGAAAGAGACTGTCTGTGATACGATATCCACAGCCAACGTCTATCTTCAGGAGTTCTGGGAACTGGGGTGATGCAAAACTTTTTTTGATGTGTGCACGACAACTTCAGAAACAGAACACAGAGTCCTAAAAGAGCTTGTGAAGGAAGGATGAGAAGACTTACAGATGAACTGTATACCAGCGTGAGGACAAAAGCAAAGCAGGCGAAATAATATGGAGGACGATAAAATTTGCAGGACATGTGATCAGGTCTTCGCGTAATGGTACAATCCAACAGATTCCCAGTACTTTATGATTCAATGCGAGTGGCGTGTCTACTAGCTGATAAAATCTGCTTTCACAGTGACTAACGAAATTAACATTAAATTCTGCGCACTTCAGCTGCTGGATTCACGTAAGATTATTGGTATTTTTTGTTGTATTGTATTGTCTCGTAAAAATAGCAGAATCAATCTGAGAATACTTTGTCATAATAGCTAGCCTCAGATAATGGGTAACTCAAAGTATAGAAGCTTAAAGACTCTGAAAACACTGCAATTTGCACAGACTTTCTTGGATTCAATACTTAATGACAAATTGGAAAGCTTCAAACGTAGCTTATATTTTACTCGTCTTACATGCGCTTCAGATTAACTTTCAAGTCAAACAGTTTCAGAAAGTACAACAGTACAAATCTAACTCGACGAAAATTCTTGAATTCGTAAAAAACGAAGTGCAAGTACAGAGTTAGCACTCGGTATCTGTAAAGCTCAAGTATTTAAGAATTTTCAAGTTACTGTTTAGAAATGTTAGTGTTTCTGTAACAGTTTGAAATTAAGTTTAATCTGAAGATAATGTATTTAGAACATGGTCTGCTAAAGGACAATAAAATAAGATTTAATAAAGACTTCCCAATTTATTACTGAGAGCTAGAAAACAGGTATGTTACTAGGAATTTTTATCTCATGCCAGCAAACTGTTTAACTTTGTGATGTAACTAATACACCATGTACAAGTGAAAACTTGCAACCAGAATGTCAGAAGGCACTAAATTTCTTCTACGATGGACTCAGTAAAGTACGTCATCGCTCAGAGCACCTTAGGCTATTTGACAGATCTCTTTATTTTATTTTATTTTGTAAGTGTAGTTCCGTAGAACCAAATTGTGGAACAAATGTCCTTGGTGATGGAACGAGTCTGTACACTAAATTAACGTCAGAAATCCTATGCAGACGAAGAGCTAGAAGTTTATATTAGCTTCATCAACAATATAACACAATAACTACATTAATTTTTTTCCCAGGACCTCTCTTATAGAACAGAAGGACGAGTTTTCTCTCTCTCCACTGCATGCTGCTACTTAAAAGTGCACAAAAATGAACTTCCCGAGGATACATTTTACAGCCTCTCTACATTTTCTTGCCCTACACCCAAGTGCGCATATTACTTGTAAATTTAATTATTTGTTATTTTTACTTTTTTTCAAACTACTGATTATTAACTGTGGGAATACTTCGAGGGTAATGTGCAAAGAATATGGAACGCGAGGTTGAGAATAGAACAAATCATTTGCTGTTCTAACAAACTACCACGCTGAACTGTTACTCTCGAGGCAAAGCTTTTTTGCGACAGGTTGACTAATCCTGCACCAACAAAAGAATAGGCAAATTTACGGAATACAACTATGTCGAACACTCGATTCACGCATAACGATTCAGTCCTGGTATGTAAATAGGTATTAGCACCCGTACTTACACAGTCATTCAAGGGCCTAAAAGTAACAGTTTTATTACCTCCGTGGGTTCTAATTAGCATTTCAGTTATCTTTCCACCCTCTTACAAGCTCCTAGGCTTTTGATTATCCTTTAATTGCACTTTATAAGAAGAGAAATTCTGGGAGACCCACACCGCCGTACTAGGCTAGGTACTAGCGCCTCCGACCGTATTGGGGATGAATGATGACGATGACACATCAACACTCAGTCACCTCGAGGCAGGTGAAAACCCCTGACCCCGCCGGGAATCGAACCCGGGACCCCGTGCTCGGGAAGCGAGAACGCTACCGCGAGACTGCGAGCTGCGGACCTAGCATAGCATCCATATATGGAAAAAAATACTATTTTTTTTTTAGCCTGGTCTAAAGTTATTCTAAATGACAGTATAGCTTCGTACCAATATTAAAATAGATATTTCTCTCTAATAGGGCATAGGTAGTGTAAATATTCACTTTCTCAAGCACTCAGTGACTACGGATGTAAAATGTTACTATGTCTGTTGTGAAGTGTAACTTATTTACTGTCCATTACTTTTAAAAAATGTAAAAGGTGGTACAAAGTTACCTTGACTGATCAAAAACGGTCACTGTTACTGATTTAATTAAGTATTCTGTAGTATCTATATCTATCTGTTCCCTGGTCGAAGTACTGGATCGGGTTGCATTCAGCCTCGTGACGCTAATAAAAGAGCTACCTGATTGGGAGGTAGATGCTCATAAGTCGAAACGTCGAGAATGGCCGGGAGTGCCGTGTGCTGAGGCCATGCCCCTCTAAACCGCTTCTGATGATGAATGACTAAGGACGACATGGCGGTCGGTCGACTTGAGGGCTTGATAGCGAGTTTCCCTTTCCTTTACGATCATGTATCTGAAGAGAAGTTGGATGTTTCTATGGACTTCTAACAACGCTTCACCGTGTAACTGTATTGAATATAACAAAGATTTTACTCATACATATGACAACACAGCCCACAGTAACCAGTGCAGTCTCCTGGTCGGCATGACGCTAGTCATTGTGTTTGAAATGCTGTAATGGTGTTTTTTAGTCATTAGACTCCTGACTAGTTTGATGCGGCCCGCTATTAATTGCTCTCTTCTGTCTACGTCTTCATGCCCGAATAGCACTCGCAACTTATGTCATCAATAATTTGTTTGATGCGTGCCAATGTCCGTCTTCCTCTACAGTTTTTACCCTCTCTGCCTCATTCTAGGTCTAGTACCACGGAAGTTGTTCCCTGACGTCATAACACATGCCCTCATCTTGCCCCATCTTCTTGTCAGTGTTTTCCAGGTGTTCTTTCTTCACCGATGTGGAGAACCTCCTTATTTTATCAGTCCAATTTGCAACCTCCTTCTTTAACATCACATTTCAAATGCTTCGATTCTCTTCTTTTCCGGATTTTCCACAGTCTGTGCACGATTTACCACCATCCAATAGCGTGCTGCATATGTACTAGGTCTACAACGTTGCTTCGCCGTTTGTTCTCTAAGTTCGAGGCTTTATCGTGAAAAACTTACAAAAAAATTATGATTAATAGCTCTGCTCATCGCTGACCACTACAATGTCCCATCTTTCGGATAGCATACGAATTCCGTGGCGGAAGAACTGGGAGTCTTTTGTGGGGATCCATGAATCGATTCAATTTTTCACTTGTTCATATGATCGGAAGTGCTGGTCAGCCAGACTGTATGCCACTGATCGAAAAAAGGTTGTAGTCAGAGAGAGCAAAGAATGGAAAATACGGCGGGAGGGATAGGACTTCGCATTTCAACGTTTCCATGTAGATTTCGACTGGTTTTGCGACATGGGGTCGAGCGCTGACCTGCTGCAAAATTACCTTTACGTGTCTATCGTTCTATTGTGGCCGTTTGTGTTTCAGTGCTGGGCTCGAACGCATCAATTGCTTTCGATAATGATGTGCTGTGAATGTCTTCGTCTGTTTCAATAGCTACTAAAACGTTCTGTCTTCCACCGCCATGCTGGTCTTCGACATCAAAATCACTGTTCTTAAGGCGTTGAAAACATTCTCTGCACGTTCTTCCACTAATAGTTCCCCCACCATTGGTCTTACCCAGCATTTTAAGAACCACAGCCGCAAATTTCTTCATGTTAAACCAGAAAATTAAAACTTCCCACAAATGGCGAGAAATGGACACGTAAGTTGACGTACTTAATCGAGAATAACCTTATGATGCAATCACAAATCGACTAATATTTTATGGCATTATGTTTACAGATGCCTAAGCTTATTGTATTACATCTATGACCAACCACTTGAACCCCACTTGCCGCTACTGCCGTCTATTGCAAAACGGCGGAAGCAAAGTTGTAGACCTAATACGTTCTCAGTTCTTCCTCAAATGAGGCCTTTATTTAATACTACACAGATGATTCATATTGATGTGACCATCTATCAGAAGTTTGGAAAAGCACCATTTGGAACGCGGATCACTGCCATCCGTGCAGGAAGACAGTGAGTGGTGTTTGGAACGCACCAACCGGGATGTGGAGCAATGCCGATTCCAGCGGCACAGTCAGACGCGCTGGGGTACATCCCGATCGAGATGGTCCCACAGATTCTCAACTGGGTTTAAATCCGGGATTTTGGTGGCCAGGAGAATACTGTAAACTCATCCTGGTGCTCTTTGAATCACGTAAATAGAATGCAACCTGTGTGACAAGTTGCAATGTCCTGCTGGTAAAAACCATCGTGCCGAGTGAAAACAAACTCCATGTAGACGTGGACATGGTCCCAAGGATAGATGCATAATTGTGATGATCCACTGTGCCATCGATGTTGCTGCACGGTGTTTGGTTTCAGACGTTTCACGCCACATGCACCAACGGTCATGTGTCCGATGAGACATTAAATGTGATTCATCTGAAAAGGCCACCTGTCGCCACGTGCGCTGGAACGTCGTTGAGGAGGCACTGTGGATAGCCCCGTGTATCATTTGATGTGTCTGTTGCTCAGCAAATGGCTCAAATGGCTCTGAGCACTATGGGACTTAACAAAATGGTTCAAATGGCTCTGATCACTATGGGACTTAACTACTGAGATCATCAGTCCCCTAGATCTTAGAACTACTTAAACCTAAGGACATCACACACATCCATGCCCGAGGCAGGATTCGAACGCGCGACCGTATCGGTCGCGCGGTTCCAAACTGAAGCGCCTAGAACCGCTCGGTCACAGCGGCCGGCTTGTTGCTCACCAGTTGCACGTATATTGGCCCACACACACTTCCGCAGCCGTCGTTCAGCCCTGTCATCTATCGCCCACCGTTGCCTCGGCGTTGGTTTTGGATGGCGTCATTTTGCCACGCACGCTATACTTTAGCCACGGCGGCAGGTGAACAGTTTACAAACTTGGCCGCTTCTGAAATGCTTCCACCATTGGCCAGAAAGCCAATGATCATGTCTTTTTGGACGTCAGATACATCGCTCCGTTTCCGCATTAAGACAATGACTGCAGAAAACTGCAGTTTTCCTGCCTCCCCCCCCCCCCCCCCACTGTCACGCTTTACGTACCCTTGTAACTGCTAGTGCTGCCACTTGCAGTCTGTGAACAATCACTGCATGTTGACGTCGGACGTAGACGGTGGTCGCATTAATTTGAATCGACCGTGCAGTAGACTTATCTCGGCCATAAATGGTAATAATTAAATTCGCACAGTTACATGTAAGGCAGACACAATGGTGCCACGATTCCTTGCTACACCTCGATTATATCTCGCCAAGAATGTACAACTGCAATTTTCATTACTGTTATTGCCTATTTCTGAAAAAAATCATGGTTCGTCACAGAGATACAAGTTTTTGGTGGCAGATCAGAGAAAAGTGGCAAGAGTCGAACGCAGTAACGGGCAGGCTTTTAGTCTGTCGCCTTAGACGGTTGCGCCAACGGCGCTCACCGGTATGTGGCGCCTTCGCGTGGCATTTGTTGAAAACGCTCCAGACGTGCATCGTGCTAGAGCATCGCTCGTTACATCTACAGTCTACATTACAGTCGCGCGAAAGATGAGCTAAATCAATAACTCGACGGGTAAGTTAGTTTCCCTTATCGGAGCAGAACACACCGCACGAAGGCAAAAATAGGTGAAGATTAGGCTGCGGCCCCGACTAGGAGCGCCATTACCAGAGTTCGATCCGGGGAGTCCCGCAGGAGCGGGTCGCGGCCCACAATGCTGGCTGGCGGGGCTCCCTGGGGACGGCGGTGCGGCGGGCTGTAAAGTGCCGTCTGAAATATGCAGCGGCCCAGGGCGCGCCGCCGCGCCGCTTACGCCGCCTAATAACTCCGGCTGCCACCCTTAACTTAATAAACGCGACGACAGCCTCGCGCACACCGCACTACCGCTACTTGTCCAAAACAGACATTCGAAAATTGTGGCTGTAGCACAATTATGAGGAATATACGACGGTTAGACAGAAAGTAATACCGCCTCCTCTTTTTTCCTTCATTAACCTTTTAATGCTGTGGACGAGTTAACGCGTCATACTCCGCCGCACCCCAGGTGATGAGGACGTATTTAAAACGCGCTCCGGAGGGTTTTCCTGAAGCGCTATTGACGTGTTTACACGTCCCGTTCTGCCGACCTCTTACTGACGCGGACGAATTACTCGTTTCGTTATCTGAACAGCGAATAAAGTATGGTGATTGTTATGACCACATGATTCCCGATGCGCAAGGACGGATACGGGCGCCTCTCGCGCGACGATTCGTCGGATATTCTCGTAAAAACCAATAACTCGAAAACGAAGTGAGACATCGTTTTCCTATCAATTTTAAATAAAACCAATGTATCTTCATTTCATGCACAGCCAAGTATGAGCTAAACTCCACCATATGCAAAGTTTACGCAACGCTTTTCTACCTCTGCAAACTCTTCAAAATTTCGTAAATATTTAATTTAATTTAATGCAGCGCAGTGGCTATGACGAATACTAAAAAGGAATCAGGCCTTTATCCAGCGAAGATATCAGGCTACAAGATGCACAAAAAACAAATTACTTCACACAACGGCTTTCTTAAAATTGGATGATACGTATTTCATAGCGGCCGGAACGTTGTCTCCCAGCATATATAGCAGCATTTGGTGAGCAGCGCAACCGAAACAACGCCGCGTTGAGCACGGAATGGAGAGAGCACTTCTATAGCAACAAAAGTTTCCTTCAATAAGTCGATAATGTAGCAATCGCGAATTAGGCGCACTTCCGCAAACTTCCTTCTACAGATCACCGCAGGAACACCGCCCTACATTAACAAATGTAGAAGACAGGTTGAAAAATATCCAACATGACGTTCTGCGATGGACTTTCTCACCGCAGAAGGCGAGACGCCCACCTGCATTCGTGAATGGCTGAAGGTGTATGGAGATGTTACGGTGGACAGCAGCACCGTTAGACGATGGGTTTCTCCCTGTCGACAAGCTGATCGACAGACACGTGCATCACCAAATTTTACAAAGTCTCTAAAGACCGCTACGTGTCGTGCCGAAAACAAGGGGTGAGACAGCCAGAAATTAATAAGTAATAATTCAGGCCACATATTAAGGACCATTTGATGTCGAAGAAGCCGTTGGTATACTCATAATTTACTTTAAAAAGAATGCAATAATTTTAATTCCAGAGAAACCAGGTGTTGACAGGTGTGAATATCACTAAACCATCGGGTTATGGTTGCAAAATACTAACACGAATTCTTTACAGATGAATGGAAAAACTTGTAGAAGCCTACCTCGAGGCAGATCCGTTTGTATTCCGTAGCAATGAAGGAACACCAGTGGCAACAGTGACCCTACGACTTACCTTGGAAGATACGTTAAGGAAAGGCAAACCTCCGTTTATAGCATTTGGAGACTTAGAGGAAGCTTTTGACAATGCTGACTGGAATACTCCCTTCGAAATTCTGAAAGTAGCATGGGTAAAATACAGGAAGCGAAAGACCATTTACAACGTGTACAGCCACATGGCAGTTATAGGGGTCGAGGGCATGAAAGGGCGGCAGTGGTTAAGAAGGGTGTGAGACAGGGTTGCAGCCTATCCCGGATGCTATTAAATCTGTCCACTGAGCAAGCAGTAAAGAAAACCAAAGAAAAATTTGTAGTAGGAATTGAAGTCCAAGGAGAAGAAATAAAAACTTTGAGGTTTACCGATGACATCGTAATTCTTTCAGAGACAGTACAGGACTTGGAAGAGCAGTTGAACGGAATGGACAGTGTCTTGAAAGGAGGACATAAGATGAACATAAACAAAAACAAAACAAGGATAATGTTTTTGGTTCAAATGGCTCTGAGCACTATGGGACTCAACTGCTGAGGTCATTAGTCCCCTAGAACTTAGAACCAGTTAAACCTAACTAACCTAAGGACATCACAAACATCCATGCCCGAGGCAGGATTCGAACCTGCGACCGTAGCGGTCTTGCGGTTCCAGACTGCAGCGCCTTTAACCGCACGGCCACTTCGGCCGGCGATAATGTTTTTGGAATGTTGTCGAATTAAATCACGTGACGCTGAGAGAATTACATCAGGAAACAAGGCACTTAAAGTAGATACTTTCGGTATTGGAGTAGTAAAGCCCGAAATTTAGAGGATATAAAATGTATACTGGCAATGGCACGTAAAGCGTTTCTGAAGAAGATAAATTTGTTAACAAAATATACATTTGAGTGTTAGAAAGACTCTTCTGAAGGTATTCATTTGAAGTGTAGTCATGTATGGAAAAGAAACATTGACATGAACAGTTTAGACGAGAAGAGATTAGAAGCTTCTGAAACATTAGGTTGCAGAAGAATGCTGATGTTTAGATGGGTACAGTGCATGCCAAATGAGGAAGTACTGAAAAAAAAAAATTGGCGAGAATCTAAATCTGTGGCACAACTTGACTAAGAGAAGGTGTCAGTTGATAAAGAGATCACCAATTCAGTAGTGGAGAGAAGCGTGGGGGGGGGGGGGGGGGGAGGGACCGTAGACGGAGACCGACAGATGAATACATTAAAGAGATTCAGAAGGATGTAGGCTGCAGCAGTTATTCAGAGGTGAAGACCGTTGCACAGAATAGACTAGCATAGTGAGCTGCGTCAAACCAGTCTTTGGACTGAAGACAACAATAACAACAAGACATCAGTTTTGCAAGTACTTAAAGAAATTTCAGAGAGGAGATAAGCTTTCTTGTTATAATTCCTGACATAGTGGGAAAGGGATACCCTGAAAACAGATTTCGGCTGTAGGCATTGTGAGAGGTGTTAATAATTTTCCCAGTCAGCCTTCGTAACTGACTGGTCAGCGCGGCTGACCGCTATGCAGAGGACCCGGGTTCGACTTCCGGTACTGCGAAGGATGTTTCATCGGTGGGAGGTCCAGTACTGCGTGCACTCAGCCTCGCGAGGCCAACTGAGGACCTGATCGACCAGTTAGTAATGGTTCTAAGGTCAAGAACCACGACTGCGACAAGGAGAGCCGTATGCTGAGCACATGCCCCTCCACACTGTTTCCGCTGACGCCAGTGGCAGAGGATGACGCGGGGGTCACCATGCTCACATGGCCTTTTACGTAATAACTTACGCAGTATGGAGGCGATCATGAAAAAATGATTCGAGATTCTAATGAGCGTCTTCTTGTTCGTGAGTCGTGCAGGGATACAGAGAAGCCCGCTGATCCGACGGTCGAGATTGCGCCAGGGTAGAGAACCTCTGGGGCAAAAAGAAAGTGGTATGTCCCAGCGGGCGAACACTACACTTGAGTCGGCGTAAGTTGATCCCTGACAGTTGCAGTGGGCTGGGCGCAGCAGCTCCATGGGCCTACCTCAACCAATAGCGTAAAGCTATTTTGTAAACGTCTCTACGGTAACAACACCAAGCGCTGTCACATCTCTCTAGACGGCTACTGATTTCGCCTGTAGCCGTTAGCGCTTTACAGTTGAAAACTGGCAAACAGTGCTGCGAACTGTCAGGGATCTTCTTAGACAGTCTCGACTGTAGTTGCTTTCCGCCAAGCAGGTTGGCACCGGCACTATTTTTTGGAGTTGAAGTTATATCACAGTGTGGGGCCGGTCGGTTTTTAAAAGGCCTGACCGCCGTCAAGTCCGACCATTCTGCGACACCCGAGAACAGCCAGCACTGCCGCCTCGTCCGCTGTCACGTCTTTGCTACAGGGCATCGGCCTTCACCACCATGCTGTACGATAGTTGCCTGTTCGTTACTTTGAATAGAGCTTAGTTACGTCTGTCGATTTCGATCGCCGTATCTCTGACTGGTGATATCGAGTCTTTCGCGATACAACGGCAGAGAATCGGCGCCAGCGGCAAGGTTCATGAAGTTCCCTTCCCTTTTGTCGCCTAGAACCCCTTCTTATGCTTCAGTATTCACTGTCCGATGGGTTCTGTTTTTTGCATGTGTGTGGGGGGTGGAGGGGGAGGGGGGGAGGGGGTTGTACCTCCAGTTCAGTATTTGTTTTCTATGTAGTACTGTGTTTGTGTAATGTCAGTGAAATCTGTTCAAAAATGTTTCAAATGGCTCTGAGCACTATGGGACTTAACATCTGAGGTCATCAGTCCCCTAGACTTAGAACTTCCGTTTTTACTGCTTCTAAATCTTTTCTTATTAATGCTGCAAATTCCTACCACCTTTCCACAGTATCGAAACAATCAGTGGTCCCTTGAAGTAGGCATGTAGTGGAACAGTACAGGAAACGAGTAGTTGCGGTACAAGGTACCCTCTGTCATGCACCATACAACGGCTTGCGAGGTATACAGGGTGTTACAAAAAGATACGGCCAAACTTTCAGGAAACATTCCTCACACACAAAGAAAGAAAATATGTTATGTGGACATGCGTCCGGAAACGCTTACTTTCCATGTTAGAGCTCATTTTATTACTTCTCTTCAAATCACATTAATCATGGAATGGAAACACACAGCAACAGAACGTACCAGCGTGACTTCAAACACTTTGTTACAGGAAATTTTCAAAATGTCCTCCGTTAGCGAGGATACATTGCATGGGGGGTTAATTATATAAATATGAAATGCAAACTCTTTTTAAATTTTTAGTTTAGCTGTCTGTCCGATTACGAAGTCTCGTAAACGGTTGGCCCTGACTAGTTTTTGTACGCAATCTGACTGCATAGAACAACAACAAAGAATGAAATGAAAACTTCCATTAATCCAATTAATTAATTAAGTCCTCAGCAACTATAAAACCTACGAAGCCAACAAAGCACAAGTGTAGCTGTTCTGTGTGTGGAAGTGTGATTCAACGTACACATCTGGCACGGTTCTTCTTCAATAAGACAAGAAATTTTAAATATCATTTATACTGAAGTAATTAAAAAATAGAAATACTATAATTGCGTAAGGAAAGCAGAATTACACTCTAATACAAGAACACAAGCCAGATGCTTTGTTGACTGAACCTGTAATGACGCATTATTTAAGACATTGAGATAATAAAAAGAAAAGGAAATTTTTTTTTTACCTTCATATATTGACGAAAAGCACTAATCATTACAATATATCTCCACACCGACTCGCTACTACCACATCTCAACAAGAATTCTCCACCACGACCTCTCGACAAGCACTCTTCACTACGACATCTCAGCAAGAACTGACTACTACGAGTTCTCAACAAGCACTGCCCTCCGCTACTTCTCAATAATCACTGCCAGTGGAGGCGGCGAAACAAAACTCTCTGGCGCTGTGGCTCAGTGTAGCCACCTTTCAACATGCATCCACCCTCCGTCGCATGGAATCCCTGAAGCGCTGGTGCAGCCCTGGAGAATGGCGTATTGTATCACAACCGTCCACAATACGAGCATGAAGAGTCTCTACATTTGGTACCGGGGTTGCGTAGACAAGAGCTTTCAAATGCCCCCTTAAATGGAAGTCAAGAGAGTTGAGGTCAGGAGAGAGTGGAGGCCATGGAATTGGTCCGCCTCTACCAATCCATCGGTCACCGAATCTGTTGTTGAGAAGCGTACGAACACTTCGACTGAAATGTGCAGGAGCTCCATCGTGCATGAACCACATGTTGTGTCGTACTTGTAAAGGCACATGTTCTTGCAGCACAGGTAGAGTATCCCGTATGAAATCATGATAACGTGCTCCATTGAGCGTAGGTGGACGAAACTAAAATGAGCTGTAACACGGAAATTAAGCGTTTCCGGACACATGTCCATATAACATCTTTTCGTTAGTTGTGTGTGAGGAATGTTTCCTGAAAGTTTGGCCGTACCTATTTGTAACACCCTGTATAGGTGTATGCAGATATGTACACATAAATGAAAAAAGATGATGTGCCTTAAGCGAAGCGGGAAGAGAGAGAGACAGGAATGCAGAGATAGATCTTAATTTAACATTAATGACAAAAAAAGGTCTGAAATTGAAGCAGTCTGAAATCGGAGAAACAAATACACTCCTGGAAATGGAAAAAAGAACACATTGACACCGGTGTGTCAGACCCACCATACTTGCTCTGGACACTGCGAGAGGGCTGTACAAGCAATGATCACACGCACGGCACAGCGGACACACCAGGAACCGCGGTGTTGGCCGTCGAATGGCGCTAGCTGCGCAGCATTTGTGCACCGCCACCGTCAGTGTCAGCCAGTTTGCCGTGGCATACGGAGCTCCATCGCAGTCTTTAACACTGGTAGCATGCCGCGACAGCGTGGACGTGAACCGTATGTGCAGTTGACGGACTTTGAGCGAGGGCGTATAGTGGGCATGCGGGAGGCCGGGTGGACGTACCGCCGAATTGCTCAACACGTGGGGCGTGAGGTCTCCACAGTACATCGATGTTGTTGCCAGTGGTCGGCGGAAGGTGCACGTGCCCGTCGACCTGGGACCGGACCGCAGCGACGCACAGATGCACGCCAAGACCGTAGGATCCTACGCAGTGCCGTAGGGGACCGCACCGCCACTTCCCAGCAAATTAGGGACACTGTTGCTCCTGGGGTATCGGCAAGGACCATTCGCAACCGTCTCCATGAAGCTGGGCTACGGTCCCGCACACCGTTAGGCCGTCTTCCGCTCACGCCCCAACATCGTGCAGCCCGCCTCCAGTGGTGTCGCGACAGGCGTGAATGGAGGGACGAATGGAGACGTGTCGTCTTCAGCGATGAGAGTCGCTTCTGCCTTGGTGGCCAATGATGGTCGTATGCGTGTTTGGCGCCGTGCAGGTGAGCGCCACAATCAGGACTGCATACGACCGAGGCACACAGGGCCAACACCCGGCATCATGGTGTGGGGAGCGATCTCCTACACTGGCCGTACACCACTGGTGATCGTCGAGGGGACACTGAATAGTGCACGGTACATCCAAACCGTCATCGAACCCATCGTTCTACCATTCATAGACCGGCAAGGGAACTTGCTGTTCCAACAGGACAATGCACGTCCGCATGTATCCCGTGCCACCCAACGTGCTCTATAAGGTGTAAGTCAACTACCCTGGCCAGCAAGATCTCCGGATCTGTCCCCCATTGAGCATGTTTGGGACTGGATGAAGCGTCGTCTCACGCGGTCTGCACGTCCAGCACGAACGCTGGTCCAACTGAGGCGCCAGGTGGAAATGGCATGGCAAGCCGTTCCACAGGACTACATCCAGCATCTCTACGATCGTCTCCATGGGAGAATAGCAGCCTGCATTGCTGCGAAAGGTGGATATACACTGTATTAGTGCCGACATTGTGCATGCTCTGTTGCCTGTGTCTATGTGCCTGTGGTTCTGTCAGTGTGATCATGTGATGTATCTGACCCCAGGAATGTGTCAATAAAGTTTCCCCTTCCTGGGACAATGAATTCACGGTGTTCTTATTTCAATTTCCAGGAGTGTAGAAAGCAAATCACGGGGTTAAAAGGCGCCTCTGACTAGAAAACTGCAAAGAAAGGAGCAAAAGTCGAAGGCTTAAAAAAATCCATGGGTCGAGGAACTGTGGATGTATCACCCGTGTGAAGGGTAACATTCGTTTTGGTTAAAAATAACAGTCTACATCGCAATGATATTTATTTATCATGATGGGTTTCGACTTTGAGTTAAAGTCGTCTTCAGGATATGAGCCATCTATGGCTAGTACCGGCCGCTTCTCGTGGTAGAACAATTTTAACTGTCGGCTTAAAGTGGGCCCACAATCGGAAGGAGGCTAAGTTAAAGTCGAAACCCGTCATAATAAGTAAATATCACTGCGATCTAGACTTATTTTTTACCAAGTTGAAGCATCAGATCGCTGTTCTTCTATGGACAATGTTGTCTAAATTTATTAACATTTGTTTCATACGGTGCTTATGTGCTTTTCGTGCCTGCGGCAAACGGCTACGGTAAAGGCATCAGAAAGTGCGGGCGGCTGGGCGGAGCGGCGGCGAACGCCTCGCCGGACAATAGGCAGGGCCCGTGGGAAGCACGGCGCGGCGGCGCATGCGCGATGAGCGGCCATTGTGGCGGCGCGGACACAATTAGCGGCGCCTGTCGCCGCGACGGCTCATTACGCGCCGAGGAGCAGGCCTGTCCGCACGCCGGGGGGCCCGACGCTCGCCCACAGACGCGCCTCGTCCTTAAATACCGCGGCTCCCGTCAGAACCATTACCAGCAAAAGCTACGAAACCAGAAAGTTTTTCACGTTTAGGGTGTTTTGTGACTTACCTGAAGATTTTTACTGTGTGAAGCACAATATTCTCACGCAACATTAACAATTATGGTATATTCGACACAGCGCAAGTCCGCAGCTCTTAAGTGCATGATGGAAAGTCCATTATTTTTCGATACAAAGTCTACATTCGGAATTCTAAACGGAAATTTCGCAGGGGAACTTCTGAGAGTTTGGAAGGTAGGAGACGAAGTACTAGCAGAAGCAAAGCTGTGAGGACGGGTCGACAGTCGTGTTTCGGTAGCTCAGGTCGGTACAGCACTTGTCCGCGAAAGGCAAAGGTCGTGTGTTCGAGTCTCGGTCCGGCGCACTGTTTTAATCTGCCAGTAAGTTTCAGTTATTGAAATATTCCAATAAAAATAGTTGGTCGGCTTACTGATAAGACAGCTAATAAGACAGTTCACCCCGATTCTTTCAAGAACCGAATTGCCATGTATAAAAAACTTGAAACGCTTGATTATGAGAGTTCGGATGATATTTGTGAATCCGCAATCGAACAAACATCGAGAAGCCGTTACCATTATTTTCAGAAATGCATAGATCTGAGTGTCTGACAGAACAGACAGCACTCATATAAATGGGCCATTCGTTTTAACCAAAAGCTAGTCTTTCGCTCGCCTCAGTATGTATATCTCCTGAATTGTGAGTCATACACTGATACAACTTTGCATGTACAGTCAGTGATATATGTGGATACTCTGCGCAAAATGTGTTGCAAACTGATGAAACAGTAAAGAAGTAATATATTAAAGCATCATGCTGGCGCTGGAGATCCACTGTATGAACAGCGAAAATGTAGCAAATAATGAACTTTTTTCCTGTCATTAGTTTGTGGGTGGGGGTGTCAGCGAGAAACTGTATGAAATTATGGGTAAAATTTGTTTGAAGTCGCTTATTCTCATTTTAAATACTGGATGAATATAGACTATGTAATTTGCGCGCCGTGAATTATGCTGGCTCGAAACATACACACACTTTATAACTGTAATAACTGTTAGTGTGTTAACCGTTTCACCTATAGTCATACCTTTTAATGATTGGATTATGACACCATCTTAAATTTTTAAATTCTGCGAATAATTGTGTCAAATACTGAAAATTAAATTTTTGTTTCCACTGGAATCTGTCAGGTATGCAACCTGCAGCTAGGGTAGTCGTTTAAGCATCATGATGCACGTAAGGGAAGTGTCATTAAATTTCGACAATAAACAACATGCACACTTGTCACTGAACGTCAGAACCTGGAATTATAATCTATTCAAGCAATGAACTGCAGTAAGCAGATAGTCTTCGGATTTTAAAACTACTTAGGCCTACTAATAGGTCACAAACCAACTAATAGGCCAAAACCCATATTCTGCAGCTGAATGCCTTTTCTTTCATTGTCTATTCCGCAAACCTTTCCCTGTTCTTTTTCGTTCTTCACCAGTGTAGCTCCCATTCCATATATGAGTTTTCCGTAATGCTGTCATGCCTTCCTGTTAGCATTTCACTCATTTGCCAGGAAAACTGCATTACGGGAAATTACTGACACATACAGCAAGTTGTAGTATGCTTGTTACGTATCACAGTGCAACTTTGCTTTCCCATAAATATTAAGCCACTGACAGAGGTTAAAAAAAGGAAGGAATATTAGGATTTAAAATAAAGTCTATTACGAAGGCAATAGAGACGGAGCATAGGCTCGGTTAGGAGAAGAATGGGGAATGAAATCGACCGTGGCGTTTCGAAGGAACCATCGCAGCAACCACCTAAAGCGATTGAGGAAACATCATGGAAAACAAATCTGGATGGCTGGACGCGACTTCAACCGCTGTCCTCCAGACATGAGAATAGTGTGTTCTCACTACACCACCTGGCTAAGCAGAGGTCAAAGTAGCGATAACATCCTAGTACTTACAAAGCAACAAACGCACTATTTTCGGTCTTTAGTCAGACATTACTAACCCAAGCCTAACTATACACGGATATGAGTCAATGGTTTGCCGCTGTGTAGGCGCATAAAGTGTATCTACTGTCTCAACTGTGGTCTTATTAATTGAAGTCTGTGCAAAACGTAGCTTTGTTTGTTGCCGTTCCGTGCCCCCGTTTAGTCAGGTGCGAACCCTCACGTACACAGCGCCTGACGAATGGCAGGTGGCGGCTGGCATCCAACAACGTGGGCAGGCTATAATCATTCTCCATCCGTGCAGCAGCCGTGGGAATATGGCTCCCCCAGATTGAAAATAGCGACCATTTTGTCAAGCAGATTTCGACCTTACGTTCTACACTTCAGTTGACGAGCAGTGAATTAGAGACCGGTTGTCGCGCTTCGCATCAGCAGGGGATAAAAACGGCAACTTCACAAGCAACAACGCTCAGCTATGCTCTGAATCGTGAAGGAACGACTGTAGACGTATGTGGAGTAAGATGGGACCTACTCTGAACAGCGCCCACCAATGGTTCAACGCTTTTGCTAAGCATACAAATTTGCTTCAGAAGTCTCGTTTCCTTTGGCAAACAACCACGCACAGATGAACTAAAGCAAACATGATCAAATTTCACAGGATCCTCTGGCTGTACGAAGTAATAAACACCATTTGGAAAGAAAGGAATCTCCCGGGAGACTGGACAAAAAACATCATTTTACCCATCTTTAAAAAGGAAGCAGTGGAAAACGTAGCAAACATAGATAATGTACACTACTCATCACAGACTTACGTTGATGAAGAAAATTGATGAACGTTCTTAAAGAACATCCGCTCAACCGCAGCTTGAAGAAGAACACTATGAGTTCAGAAGTGGCAGAACAACAGTCAAACATCATTTTTGCTACTACAATGATAACGTAAAAATAATGGGAGAAAGGAAGCACCAGTATCTTTGTCGTCCTAGATTTCGAGAACGCCTGTCACAGTATACCAAGATGCAAATTACGGGAATGTCTTCTAAGCGTAATTATACAAGAGTCTTACCAGGAAAGTCAATATGTTGTCCAACCATACACAGAGGTGTGTCCAGACAGAAAACGTTTATTCTGACTGGTTTACAACAGGCAAAGGAGTGCTAAAGGGCGGATTTGTCAAGATGTACCGTCCCCCCACCAACACCATCCCCTGTTCGTTACTGTGATGAATGAAGTAACGAAGAGTGTGAAAGAAAACAAATCTGATAACGAAATCAACCCATTTGCAAATGCTGCAGTAATATGGTGGAGCACAGAGGATGCAGTGCAACCCAAGTCAAAATGTGGAACCACCAAAATGAAGCAGTTCGGCCTAAAGAGCAGCCACACAAAAACAACAGTGACGCTAGTCAGAAGACAGGGATACATGGGATTCGACTTGAGTGGGGTGAAGATAGAAAATTTTGACCATTTTTTAGTACCTCGGTAGCACAGTAATTCTAAACACCAAGATTTCTACTAAAACAACTAAAAGAATCAAAAAATGAGTTCACGTTTAACGACAAGTTAGGACACTACTATGAGAAATCAGCTCTCCTTAAGAGCCACGAAAGCCCTTCATCAGGTAAATTTTTTTTTTCAATAACTATGTATACCCCTGAAAACTGTACTATCAGCAGCACAGACAGTAGCAAAATTCACTCTGCAAAAATGAAGTTCCAGAAAAGTAAATTTTCCAAGAGACAAGAAAATATACGATCGAAAATGAAAAGATCCAACAAAAACAAGCGAAGCAACCACTATGCGTAAGCATAAAAACATAAAAGTTGAAACGGTTTCGACTTGTAAAATGGACGGAACAAATAAGTTTCATATAACAGATGAAAGTATACGGTTCCAGAGGCGTTTTGAAGTCGCAAACATCTATGTTGTATATACAGACTGAAGCGTTCGGGATTAGGTTGGATACCAAGTGGATTGACGAGGGAGGCGTGCTACGGTACTCCCTGCAATTGTGTAAATCATATCTGCCTAGTTAGCTTGAGACCCAGGTTGGAATCCCTACCTTTATAAAAAATTTTATTCATTGCTTCAGTCTGTATACATATACCCTTCATTTAACAGTTTATTATGTCAACAAGGCCTAATTACTACAGACACTCCATTACCAGTCTCTGCAAATTACTGCTATTTTCTGATGTTTCGCCACGATATATAAATTTTAGTCATAAGCATTATGAACGTGCTTACTTTTGGAAAGTGTAATGGTCGAGAAATGATCTGAAAGTGGTTTGGTTCTATGAGCCCCCTGTCGATCACCAAGTGTGAGGATGTTGGTGTGTGTGTGTGTGTGTGTGTGTGTGTGTGTGTGTGTGTGTGTGTGTGTGTGGTGTGTTTTATGGGTTATCATGGAATTAAAGAAAGGAATAGGCCGTAAACTGGCGCTGTTTGCTCTTGAATACGAGTAGAAACAAGGAGGGGGCACGCCTACCGCACCGTCTTTATCATCACTCCAAGTTCGTGATATTTAGGTTTTAGCGTAGGACTCTCGCGAAAATTCTGGCGACCAAGACCTGTATGCCAACGCCTGTCCTCCCGTTGGTGGAAAATACTGATGATACAAATTTCTTTCACCACTAGGAGTAGAAACCGTTACCAACGAGTGGGTGTGGCTCGATGACTAAGTGTAAATGCATTGTGATATTCCTGGCTCTGGCCGCCAGAATTTGATCCTGCTAGAAGCTCGCCTTGATGTAGCTTGATACACGTGAAGTAGTATATGGGTACAAAAGTGGAGTGAGGTACAAGCAGCAGATGCTACAGTATGTACTATTCCCGTGGGAGAGTCTGACAATTGTACTGAACTTGCTTCTGATTGGTCGCCACATTCGGGTGTTAGGCGCCAAAACGCCCTACTTCTCTTTTTAGTTATTTATATACGTTCGATTGTATTTAACCCAGTTTTCAGTATGACAATCTCTCATGGTTAACCTCCAAGTCTACCGTTTTTGTTTATTAAATTTCACTAGTTTTTAGAAACAGAGAGAGTAATGATATTACATCCGAAGCGCTTCGGATACCTTCAGGTCACTTTAGCGCGCCTGGGAGACGAAGTACTTCGGCTGCGCTAGTCACTCTGTTTCGGGCTTTCTTCAGAGCCGCACGTGTATCTTTGTTTCGGACGGACATGTACTCTACATCGGAGGAGATAAAGTTACCGTACTATTAAGAAAGCCGGCCGGAGTGGCCGAGCGGTTCTAGGCGCTACAGTCTGGAACGGCGCGACCGCGACGGTCGCAGGTTCGAATCCTGCCTCGGGCATGGATGTGTGTGATGTCCTTAGGTTAAGTAGGTTTAAGTAGTTCTAAGTTCTAGGGGACTGATGACCACAGCAGTTAAGTCCCATAGCGCTCAGAGCCATTTGAACTATTAAGAAAGCCATGCCGAGAGTTATAGAAGACAGTATAAAAAGAGATATTTAAATATAAACAAACAGGATACATTAATGAGAGGTGTCGCCTACCATCATTGTCAGTACTACAGATCTTGCCCTCTGTAGACAGAGAGAGTAAGCTGGGAAAGTGGCGGCATCCCCCCCCCCCCCCCCAAAAAAAATAGCACAAACACAGGTTAAAGTTCGAGGTGACTGCTTAACAGCCTCCGCCTAAGAAGATCCCACGACCGACGAGCTGTCTTCTGCTCTGGGGACACAACTTTAGAAGACGACAGGTTGGTGAAAAGAACGGTTAGGGACTCTCATTCAATCTCTACAGATCTCTCCAGCTTCCAGATCTGACTTTCAACACGACATCGTATAATTTATAGCGTTACACTGTGCAACAATTGCGAAATGAGTTTATTCCTGTATCTGTGATGTGATTGTGTAAGTTGTTTCATTTGTTCAATAAAACGGTTAGATGCCAAAAGTCTAGGGTTCGATCCCTGACCAGTCCTAGATTTTTCTGTATGTGTGTTGTCACCGCTTTCTCCTCTAACAATGACTGTTAACCGGAAAAATGCCGAAATGCACCGTGGTTCAGAGTTCATGTTGAATCGTAGGTCCCTCTATAATTGGAAAGATGAGAGAGTTTGGAGGTCAGAGGAAGAGAAGGGCACACTACAACCAATAGGGCCATGCCAAGTAAAAAACTGTTCGAATCAACCTTCGACTTGATGGCAAATTTACCCTAAAATATTTGAGTGGAACGCATGTGAATTTGAATGCATTGCAGAAACTTTGGCTACAGTGCCAGGTTTAGTACCGCGTTGTTATAATTAAAGTGCAGCTACCCAGGGAGGCCCAGTGTGGACTGTAAATACCGTATGGCAGCGAAACTTGATACGCATACTAAAGCGTTAATCTGGAACCAATTTACGCTCGAAAAATATTAGTTCCAATTTTGCCTACCAGGTGTAAATCTGGCGCTGTTCAAAATATCGTTGACGTCTGCGGTGCTCGTATTGAACAAACTGTGTAAGTGGCGATTAATAAGAAAATCAACGTTGTGCCTTTCTAACTTGTTTGACCATTTCTGGCCAAGTCAATTCATATGGAAACATTTGTATACGTCTTTCTTGCATTCACATCGCCAGATTTGCAGCTCGTGACCAATATTGGAACTACCTTTTTTTTTTTTTTTTTTTTTTTTTTTTTTTTTAGTGTAATTCGTTTCCACATTTACGATTAGAATATCTACAAAGTCTCATTGCCATACGATAATTGCATCCCACACTAGAGTAGCTGCACTTTAATTATACCAAACCGGTATGAAAGGGATTGTACGGGAGATCCCGCCGAAAGACAAATAACATAAAGAGTATAAAAATATGGATGGTGGGACAGGAGTGTTTGTAAAAGAAGGCGACGTTAGTCGGGATACATTGATGCGATAGCGTATAGCTTCGCAAGTCACGCCACTCAGCCCGTGTACAGAGCGACTTGAGCCGAGTGGGCGACTGGTGGGAGGAAGCAAGAGTTGCGGCGGGCGGAGCCGCGGCAGCGTGGCGTGGGACGGGAGGGCGTGCGTCGCTCGTAACTCTTGGCGGCGTGGCGGCGCGCTATCGCGGCAGGACACGTGCTCCCATACTTCATCCGCCGGCTCGCCTTGGCGCGCTCGATATTCCAGCTGACCCGCGCCTCGCCGCGCCGCGATAAAAGCCGCAGCTGGCGCTGCACCTGCGCTCTGCAACGCACGTCGCCCACCTCGTCACAATATTGCCCCGCCCGCCTTCTGTAAGTGCAGCACTCCGAGTGACTACTCTCCCAAAGCATCCGTGCCTAGTCCCTTAGCGCCTCCGTCATCTCATCTAGTATCACGGAAGTAGGGAAACGAGGTACGCCTGAACTCTAGCAAAACAGCCTCCCCACTGATGGGACTGTCTCGCCTATTAATCACGCCAATGCCCACTGCGTAGATGGTACCAAATACAACTGGCAATATTGTACAACACGCCTTGCACCAGTAGCGATAGTTTTACTGGAAAGAGGGCCACATTTGTGGGACTTAATTTCGGAACTCAAAAACATCAAAATGGCAAAGCACATCGATGTGGCGCACAAAAATTTTCGAGAAAATCGGTTCGATCTTCACCGAGCGACTTTATTTCACTAAAGGTACGACAATTTTCGACAGGTTGAGTCGCGCTATCGGTGGCACTCGATACAGGTAATCGCCGGATCGCTGGTTCGAGCCTTGTTTCGATGTTTCCCTTTTTTCTGTTTAGTTCGACTACCCACGTAATTTTAGTATAAAAACCATCAAATATACCATATTTTATTAAAACATGCACGTCTTCTTACTTATAATTATAGACGGCTTCTGTGACCGAGCGGTTCTAGGCGCTTCAGTCTGGAAAGGCGCGACCGCTATGGTCGTGGGTTCGAATCCTGCCTCGGGCATGGCTGTGGGTGATGTCCTTAGGTTAGTTAGGTTTATGTAGTTCTGAGTTATAGGGGACTGATGACTTCAGATGTTATGTCCCATAGTGCTCAGAGCCATTTGAACCATTCTAATTATACATCACGCACAAGTTTCCACTTTTTCCAATGCATATACATTCTTAATTACTCATCTTTTATAAAAATAGTTAATAAATGTTGTTGTAAAAACAAATTAAATTTTTCGTGCAAAAATGAAAAAAATATGGGGTTGGATACAAAATACTGTGAATTTCACCGTATCCAACACACAAAACATTCTTCTTTTTTTTTTTCAATCGCATTTTCTGCATATCTTTGCAATTAAACTGGAATTCTGCATGTGATATGAAGTTAGATATAAGACGATGTCAATTCTTCAGAAAAATAATGGATATCGGGATATGTTAGATAAGTAATGTAACATTTTTCCTCGGCAAATTTCGATTCAAAATGGGGAATTCAATAAGGGACATCGTGGAACCTAGCTGATAGTTTCATGAAGTTCCTATTGGTGGCGGCGCCATAGGTAGCCTTCAAAATGGCGTCTGTAACGCAAATGCGTTCCAAGCAGAGAGCTGTCGTTACGTTTCTTTTGGCAAAAAACAAAAGCATCGCAGATATTCACAGGCGCTTACACTACGTCTCTGGAGACCTTGCACTGAACAAAATCATGGTGAGTCGTTGGACAAGGCGTCTGTCATCATCGCAAAAAGCTCGCGCAAACTTGTGCGATCACCCGCGTGCTGGCCGGCCGCACACAGCTGAGACTCCTCCGATGTTGGAACGTGCTACGTATTAGGTGATCGGCGAATCACAATCACACAGCTCGCTGCTCAACTGCACCTATCTGTCGGTAGTAGGGTCTACTGACACACTCGTCCAGCAGTTGAGGTACTAAAATGTCTGTGCCCGCTGAGTTCCTTGCTGTCTGAAAGAAAACCATAAAGAAGAACGAAGGACCTTCTGCGCGGAATTGCTTGCGCGTTACAAGGCTGATCGTGATAATTTTTAGTCGAACTTCGTCACAGGCGAAGAATCATTGGTTCATCACTTCGAACCGGAAACAAAACGGCAATCCGTGGAGTGGCGCTACACCACTTCTCCTCCGAAGCAAAAGTTCAAAGCTGCACTCTCATCCGGTAGAGTCATAACGACGGTCTTCTAGGATATTGAAGCCGTTATTCTGTCTCAGGACCTCACTCAAGGTGCAACGATCAACTCAGAAGTATATTATGCGACCCTCAGGAAGTTGAAGAAATAACTTCAGAGTTTTCGCGGGAGCAGTACGTGGATGACGGGGAGGTTATGTTATGTTAATCGGGGACCTAGAAACGACGGAGAGGTTCCGTTCCCGCCGCAGCCCAGCCGCAATGGTCCGCTACTCCACGACGACTACCGCAGTCCACTTCACCCCTCCGCCGCCCCACACCAAACCCAGAGTTACTGTGCGATTCGGCCCCCGGTGAATCCCCTCAGCGAACGTCTCACGCCAGACGAGTGTAACCCCTATGCTTGCGTGGTAGAGTAAATGGTGGTCTACACGTACGTGGAGAACTTGGTTGCGCAGCAATCGCCAAATAGTGTAGCTGAGGCGGAATAAGGGGAACCAGCCAGCATTCGCCGAGGCAGATGGAAAACTATCCACAGACTGGCCGGCTCACCAGACCTCGACACAAATCCGCCGGGCGGATTCGTACCGGGGGCAAAGCGCTCCTTCCCACCCGGAAAGCCGTGCGTTAGGCCGCACGGCCAACCGGCCGGAACTGACGGGGAGGTTACTGAAGCGCAAGTCGCTGGCTCCGACGTCGACCAGAGGAGTGGTATCACGCAGACATACAGGCCCCTCCTGTGAGGTGGCGTGAGGCCGTCTCATTGAAAAGAGACTATGTTGAAAAACGGGGTTTTATAGCCAAAAGAGTACGGAATAGTATGGTGTATTGGAGTTCCGACTAAAACCAAACTACTTTCAGAAATAAAATGTGTTGCATTATTTATTGAACGCTCTTCGTATAGCTCTGAAACTTCGGATTCGTTGTGTAACCCTCGACATTTCAAGCTAAGAAGCCTAAGGTCGCAATTTCGCACTTAAAAAAAAAGCGGAGTCATATCCACCGTTGGCTGGGAGACCCCGAAGGGCAGGTTCACCCGCCGAACTGGAAAGGTTTTTCTATCCTTCGAACACAATGGCATCTTTCCTTTG
Source organism: Schistocerca serialis cubense (assembly GCF_023864345.2). Taxonomy (NCBI): domain Eukaryota; kingdom Metazoa; phylum Arthropoda; class Insecta; order Orthoptera; family Acrididae; genus Schistocerca; species Schistocerca serialis. Next base: position 500,452,136 of record NC_064641.1, read on the forward strand.
AGAAGCAAGAGATGTTTATTTCAATCTATCTGTAAGTGTAGATACTGTAATGAGTGGGTACGTCATGTTTGTGTTGTATGAAGATGATTATGATGATGTAAGAAGGGTGAGGGTGAAAGCCGGTGTCAGCACATTGGCTACTCCTCTGCAATAGCACCAAGTGCCCAGTTTACCGTCCCCATCAGACGGGCGGATCATCATCAACAGTGTCTCACGCCCTCGCTTAATGACACACTGCGGAGATGATTGGAATTTAATCCAGGACACTGCCGCAATAAGTTTAGTTATCACCAACGTTATGCCACCATCCGTGCTCCTCTTTACTGTAAAGAGAAAGAGAAGAGAGTTAACAGCACATGGGTTAGCCTGGCGGTTACCCATCCAAGTACTGACCATGCTCGACGTTGCTTTATCTCGATGATCTTGCTCATGAGAATTTGTGATTAAACGAGGCAAGACCGGAGACAATTTCGCATTGTTTTTGATGAATTATTAACCAATTTGCCTAGTTGTTCATGTAACTAAAATTCTTTAGTGTTAAAACTAATACATGAGCAGAAGGTAGCGCGTGTGTTATAGCCAGCAGGGTACCCTGGTAACGTGAGATACCCAGTTCATCCCAATGACTTCGAAAGTGTCTTGAATGGGTGACGAGATAGCAGTTTAGCGCGTATTTCGACATGGTTCTGTCGACAGCGAGATCATTCCAAGTCGATTAAACAGCTGAGTTGGGAAAAGACGGGGAGAGGAATCAGTTCAAATGGCTCTAAGCACTATGGGGCTTTACAACTGAGGTCATCAGTCCCCTAGACTTAGGACTACTTAAACCTAACTAACCTTAGGACATCACACACATCCATGCCCAAGGCAAGATTCGAACCTGCGACCGTAGCAGCAGCACGGTTCCAGACTGAAGCGTCTAGAACCGCTCGGCCACAGCGGCCGGCAGAGGAGTCAGTCATGGCCCTAATTAGCTAATCAATCTGACGAAGAAAGTTACAGAAACAACTGCAAATCTAGAACAGGACAGCTCGATCTCGAGTTCTTCAGGTACGTAGCGCGAAGTAGGAGAGGTACCTAGGCAGCGGCGTGTACATCGACGCGCGTCGCGGGAGAGGTCCTGCGGGAGCCACCGGCCTGAGAGCAAGGCGATTGAAAACGAGAAGCGTGCGCACGCTTTGATCAATACCAGAGCGACGCCCCTGTCTCCGAATGGAACATCGTCGTAAGTTTGTGGGCGAAGGCGAGGGGAGGCGGCCACTGCATACCGTACCTGGCCGCGGCCACCAGCTCCCCGTGCGCCGCTGAAATATTCACCGAGGGGCACCCGAAGGAGACGTAGTCCCGCGAGCAATTCGGGAGCCCGCCTCGCCGCCCGCACTGTTGCCCCTCTCTCGGACTACCGGAATATTCAAGACGTAGCATGCCATTCCACAGACATGTGACTGTGGCTTTATTTAAATGTCTTTCCCAATGGAGCAAAACTTCTACCGCGAAACGTATCGTTCCCAGAGGGAACATGATCAAGAGGGCTCGTACAGCCAGTGGTGTTACCAACATATCAGGCATTCCCATATTCTTTTCTTGTGTATACACCCCCGTCAGTCCAAGAAGTTTCGGGACTGGATTAATAAAAACAGAAAAGTTGCTGGTTTTAAGGCTTGGGCTGTTTTACACGGTCTCCCCTCAACTGAGCACAAAGCACATCTGAGTGAAGCTGTGAGAACAGTCCTTTGGATAGTCGTTTAACTAGCGCGTCACACTGGCTTGAATATCAGCTATGTTGCCAAAGCTTTGATCCTTCATGTTAAGGTCTGCAATTTGTCGTTTTTTGGTAGGTCCGTCTCTATAACATCAAGTCTCGTCAACCGTCATAGTTTTTCCAAAAAAAGCTGTTCGTGTTTCACATTTCAGTCAAGTAGTGAGCGGCATCGGGTGTCGTTTTTGTTCTGGAGTCCAGGTGGTCCACAATTTGCGTCGTCTTTCCTCTTCTTCAAACCACTCTGGAGGGTGGCTCGAAAACTTGATTTACATATGTTGCTGCATTGTGGTTTGTGACAACAGCGTTGATACACACTGGCCGCACGTCCACAATTCAACACTGCCTGCTCACAACTGAAAGTCTGATTGCATATTGTTTACAGCCGTCAGTTCAAACAGCTACAGTAATTACTGCGCTGTACGCCAGGAATAAAATCGGTCTCGGAAATTTTTGGACGGACGGATGGAGTCTCAAGAGGAATGGTCAAATTCAGGGGTATGAGAGAAACGATAACGCGAAACAAAAAATTATAGTAAAGATGGGCTCTAAACGCATACCTTGCGAGCTATATGCACTTGTTCGTTTTCGATTATGTGAAGCAAATGGTTCAAATGGCTCTTAAGCTCTATGGGACTGAGGTCATCAGTCCCCTTGACTTAGGACTACTTCAACCTAACTAATCTAAGGACATCACACACATCCCTGCCCGAGGCAGGATTCGAACATGCGACCGTAGCAGCAGCGCGGTTCAGGACTGAAGCGCCTAGAACCGCTCTGCCACAGCGGCCGGCTGATGTGAAACAAATTCTCTTCTTCTGCAAGCTCTTTGCTTCGCGTATTTATTTTATATATATATATATATATATATATATATATAATATATACTTTCTAGTAAATATGGGCTCTAAAATGCATATCTTAGGAGCTATGAGCACTTGTTTAGAAGAAAAAGGGGGGGGGGGTATTTCATACTAGCGAAGACAGAAGTGTGTTCTTAACTCCTAAGGTATACACTTCAGAGCCCATGTTTACTGGACTTTTTTCTTCGTAGTGGTCCATACCACAACCTCTCAAAATATGGAAAGAAAAGAGCTTGCAGTAGAAGAGATCTGTTTCACAGTACCGCAGATGAATTGCTCATAGCTTTTACGGTATGCATTTTAGAGCCGCTGTTTACTAGACTTACTTGCCTGGAATGATCGTTCTTGTCATATCCCTGAATACTGACCATTCTTCCCCGTATACAACACATGTTTTTCTCCCACGACACGCCAAGCTCATTTTCTCTTCTTCCATTCAAATGACATTACGAAACGAATCTCGATCTTGAAATTCAGATGACGATGTACGTAATTTCAGAGTGTCGGTAGTCAATGAGACATCGAGAATATGGATATTATTCACGTCCAAAGTGACGTAAGGCACTATACCTTAATTATAATCAATTTAAAACCGAAAATGGGATGAAAATGAATGTGTTACGAAAAACTTGTAGTACTGTGTATCTCAGATCGTTGTACAGCATTATGTAATGTTCCTCTACCAGCAATTAGCTGTTAAAGCCATCAGAGAGTGCAGAACATTATTCGCGATTTCCTACGCTCTTCTTAGACAATCGCTAACAGATTTAACGCAGTATTTACGCGTGCCCATTTCCGTAAAGAAACTGTGTGGTTTGCGAGCCAAATAAAGAGCGCCGAGAGCGCAAATCGCGTTTACCAGCTCCTTCCGTGTGTGACGGCGCTGTCTCACGCGAGGTGCGATGTTGCGTCCGCGTCCACGTCAACGTTAGCTGCCTCGTCCCTTGTGACGACGGCTCTAGACTCTATAGACTCGCCACGAAAAGACGTCGGCTCCGGGGAAGAGGACCGTTCCAGCAGGTTTTAACGAGACGTCGGGAGGAGTAGTTTCAGACAAACCTGTGGAGAGACTATACCTCGAGAGCAGCCAGCATGAAACTCGCCGCTGAGACTGAAGCGCCCGCGACTAGTGGTGCAGACTCTGCGGGGGCGTCAGCTGCAGCGCGGAATGCAGGCGCGGCCGGCGGTCCCCGGGGACATGCAGTATTCAGACAGGTGGCCGGTGGCGGCAATTTGCCGGCCAGGTCGCTGCCCTGCGCCGCTGCTGCCGTCCCGAACCGTCCCGTCCCCTCGTATTACCGCCGGGGCCCGCCTTCATTACTTAGACATGGACCCGTCCTCTCTCTCGTCTCACCTCCCCCGCACCTCCCTTTCAATTTGTCTTCCCGCGAAAAGGGCTCCTGCTATCTCTTCTGCCGCCCCCTCCCTCCACCCCATTGTGTGCGCTACCGCTTAATGCACTGCGGAAGTGAGATTCACTTTGTGAGCGAATCGAGAAATTATCGCACAATTTCCAGCTGTATCTCATTGCAAGGAACAGGGCTCGTTTCAGAGACGAAATTGTCGTTGTAACTTCTATGCGAGTTTCCAATGGAGCGTTTTGCTACTCGGATTTCGGCGCCATATGGTGTACGCGCTAGAGTCTAAAAAAAGAACACAGGTTACACGATATGTTTAAGGTAATAGCTTAATATCATAGAGTTTTCATATATTACTCATTTTTTTCCTATCACGTTCGGTTTTGTGACTTTGTGACATAATTTTAAACTCGAAAATGGGAAAACACATCCAACTGCATCAAAACTAATTTGTTCTAATGCTACCATGGACAAGTCGTCGTTTGAAGCTGCAACCAACAATCTCCAGAAGACATTGCCCAATTTACTTCAGATTTTCGCAAGATGTTCTAATAACCAACTGGACACACATAGGGGAAACGATAGCAAAAACTTCGAAAAATATTCCACAGACTTTCTTCAAATTTTTATACGATATCCTAATAAATGTTCGGACGGACATAACGTACATATTTTTATAATGTGCAAAGTATATTAATGTACACACAATAACATATAACGGGGAAATTTTGTTAGCAAAATCTCCAAGGATTCTTGACCAATTAAATTCATTTTTTTACAATACACTCTAATAAACGTTCGGACGGATATAAGAAGTATATATATATACATATATCTGTGTGTGTGTGTGTGTGTGTGTGTGTGTGTGTGAAGGAGAAACGTTGTTATCATAAATCTCGAGAAGCTCCTGACTGACTTCAAATTTTTACACGGTAATCTAATGGACATTCAGACGGACATGGGCTATACATTTTTTTAAAAACAATAACATACAGGATTTCTATGAAAACAGATAGCGATAAAGAAAATGCGTTGCTCTGGAAATGTTCTTTTAACATGAACAAAGATTTTATTAAAATACAAACATACGAATTAATTGTCCATTGGCTTGTAATTTTTCATTCTTCTCTTCAAAGGATTTAATATGGACTTTTCTCATATGAACTGCCTGTTGTAAATCTCATTGACGTGACCAGCAGTAGTCTCTCCAATAAACTGGTACTCTAATGGCCTTCATAAGGCCGGCCGTGGTATATCGAGAGGTGGTGGCTGAGCGGTTCTGGGCGCTTCAGTCCGGAACCGCGCGACTGCTACGGTCGCAGGTTCGAATCCTGCATCGGGCATGGATGTGTGTGATGTCCTTAGGTTAGTTAGGTTTAAGTAGTTCTAAGTTATAGGGGACTGATGACCTCAGATGTTAAGTCCCATTGTGCTCAGCCATTTGAACCATTTTTGAGCCTTCATATCTTCATTTCATCACTGTGATATCATGAATAAAAATATCACGATATTCCTCGCTGACTTCATCCAATTTGTAAGGACAAAATCTAGGTGACCGTTCAGAAAGCGAATCTTGACGCACGTCAAACACACTAACTTCTTGGATTTTTCCCCGAGTGTTGGCTACAACGGAAATATAACGTTGGTTCTTTTTGTTGCCTGAGAACTTAGAAACTACCTCCTTGACTCATATCCAATCCTTCCTCTCAAAATTTTTCGTAAGATAATTGAAATATTCTCCACCTCTGAGTAAGGGAAACATCACATGCAAAACTAAAACTCGTATTTTTAATTCAAATGTGAAGCTTGTCCTCCTGTATGGCAGTGAAAGTTGGAAAGTAGACAAAAAGATAACATCGCAGTTACAGAACATAAAGAGGTGTCTCCGGCGCATAATGAGTATCTGGTGGCTGGAAAATGGAGCAGTCGGAAAGAAGGCATTGGCATGGAATCGTCGAGCAACAAGGAAGAGAGGCAAGCCTAGAGGTACATGGAAGAGGACGGTGGAAGGGGAAGCAAGGAGAGTTGGTAAGACCTGACAGAGATGAATGGCGAGTTCTCCTTGAAGCCGTATACCCTTACAGAGCCCAAAGGAATTATATACGTCTGAGTAAGAACGAGCTTGTCGCAGTAGGAGTAGGAGTCCAGCAAGCTCCCAGTCATACGGTCAACTCGCTCTTCAGACAATTTACAAGCAAACAAAATGGCACGAAATAACATTAATAGAAAGATGACATGTTTACAATCATTTTAAAAAATTTTAAAAATGAAAATAAAACGGATGTTTTTATATGTAAGAAACGTGACTCCCTTCGCTTTCAGTTAAAACAGTTGCAATAAAAGGTAAAAATAACTCTATTATTGTACATTCAAAGCATTTAAAACACGGATGTTAAAAAGAAGCACTTCATTGTCACTAAAACTGGAAGCGCCTATCTGGAACATGTAGTCTGTTGCTGAAGGGGAAAAGATTGGTCCTTGAGAAGGGTGGAAGGGTATTGGTATAACGATGGAGGAGTGATCCGTAGTATCGATGGGGTAGAGTGGTTGTTGGGAAACTACAGGGGGTGGAGTAAGGGGGGTGGCAGTAAGGTTAAAATTTGATGAGGAAAGGAGGGTAGGAAAAGAACGGTGGAAGAAAAAAAAAAAAGGGGGGGGATCAGAGTGGGAGCCCTGATGGGATGTGATGGGTGGGGTAGTTTTAAAGTTGGTAGGCTGGGTAAATATCGGGACGGAGTTCTTGATCTGTGAGGAGGAGACGGTTGAAGTTTCCTTGGGAGAGTATGTGGAGGGTTGGTGGGATGTGCTGGCGGAGGCGCGGCAGTACCCATTCGACTCTCAGACGATGCAAAATTAGTGTGATGTGGTTGCGTCTCAGCCGGAACAGCTCAGCATAGCATCATTGGGCCGCTCTTCCACTGCATTCGGTAAACCCACACGTGAGGTATACATCTGCCAACACTTTCAGTAAACCTATCCAGTGTATGTCAATGAATAACTAACATTGTCCGAGAAGTAAATCAGACAGAGCACCGAGCAGTACTATATGGAAGCTTAAAGGCGAAAAGTAAAGTGTGCCTTACTGTTGGAGTGGTTAGCACATTGGACGCGCTCTCTGGAGGTCGATGGTTCAAATTCGCATGCGGCCATCCTGATTTAGATTTCCCGTGATTTCCATAAATCGCTTCTGGTAAATGTCGCGATGGTTTTCTTCCTCATCCTTGAAACATTCCGAGCTTATGCTCCGTTCCTAACGACGATATTAAACGCTAGTACTATATGAATGCGTGATGACTGTTCATTTCAACGTGTCCGAAAGAACAGACACCATGTGAAATCCGCAGCTGTGATACATGTTACATAAACTAAAGGTGAAGGAGGGAGAAAGAAATGGGAAGGGAAGAAAACTGATGATATCAGCTGCATCGGGACTTTATCCGGAATCAGCGGCGATGAGTGCCAGACTGGGGCTGAGACTCTAACCCGGGATCTCCCACTTACTATGCACTTGCATTAACCTCTTTACCACCTGTAGACAGTGTTTATCGCGAATGCGCCCACTATCTCGGCACACTCCCTGGCCGACTCACATTTCCATCCAGCGCCGCCTACCCGCAGTTCCCGTTCATGTCATCCATGCTCGCTGATTTTAGATCCCCGCCGGAGCTCGAACGAAATGTGCATCCGCCAGAACTTCAGTGCGGATGCACATTTACTTCCGACCTGCAGAGGAATCTAAAATTAGCGAGTATGGAGGACATGGACAGGGAGTAACGATACATGGCGCTAGGTGGAAGTGTTACTCGGCCAGGGAGTGTGCCGAGATAGTATTTATCGCGAATGTGCGGACTATGTCCAGGTGGCGAAGTGGTTAACAGAACTGCCTAATAAACGGGAGATCCAGGGTTCGAGTCCCAGTCTGGCACATATTTTCACTCGTCGCCGCTGATTCCGGATTAAGTCCCGATGGAGCTGATATGATCAGTTTCCATCCCTTCCCTTTCTCCTCCGTACACCTTCCTTCAATGAACTCTTATCTTCCTTCCTTCCTTCCTTCCTTACCGTCGTCAATATCAAGTACCATGAGTGAATGGAACAAGTTTGTTTGCAAGCAAGAAACACAATGCATACCATCGACATCTGCACTGTTGTGCAGGTATTTTCAGTTCATTCCTTGTGTGAAGATAAACAATTAAAATCGCTCAAAATCGCTGGACCAGATGGGATACCAGTTCGATTTTACACAGAGTACACGAAGGAACTTGCCCCCCTTCTTGCAGCGGTGTACCGTAGGTCTCTTAGATGAGAGTAGCGTTCCAAAGGATTGGAAAAGGGTACAGATCATCCGCGTTTTTAAGAAGGGACGTCGAACAGATGTGCAGAACTGTAGACCTGTATCTCTAACGTCGATCAGTTGTAGAATTTTGGAACACCTATTATGTTCGAGTATAATGACTTTTCTGGAGACTAGAAATCTACTCTGTAGGAATCAGCATGAGTTTCGAAAAAGACAATCGTGTGACACCCAACTCGCGCTATTCGTCCACGAGACTCAGATGGCCACAGACACGGGTTCCCAGGTAGATGCCGTGTTTCTTGACTTCCGCAAGGCGTTTGATACATTTCCCCACAGTCGTTTAATGAACAAAGTAAAAGCATATGGACTGTCAGACCAATTGTGCGATTGGATTGAAGAGTTCCTAGATAACAGAACGCAGCATGTCTTTCTCAATGGAGAGAAGTCTTCCGAAGTAACAATGATTTCAAGTGTGCCGCAGGGGAGTGTCGTAGGACCGTTGCTATTCACAATATACATAAATGACCTTGTGGATAACATCGGAAGTTCACTGAGGCTTTTTGCGGATGAAGTTGTTGTACATCGAGAGGTTGTAACAATGGAAAATTGTACTGAAATGCAGGAGGATCTGAAACGAATTGACGCATGGTGCAGGGAATGGCAATCGAATCTCGATGTAGACAAGAGTAATGTGCTGCGAATACATAGAAAGAAAGATCCTTTATCATTTAGCTACAATATAGCAGGTCGGCAACTGGAAGCAGTTAATTCCATAAATTATCTGGGAGTACGCATTAGGAGTGATTTAAAATGGAATGACCATATAAAATTAATCGTCGGTAAAACAGATGCCAGACTGAGATTCATTGGAAGAATCCTAACGAAATGCAATCCGAAAACAAAGAAGAAGGTTACAGTACACTTGTTCGCCCACTGCTTGAATATTGCTCACCGGTGTGGGATCCGTAGCAGATAGGGTTGATAGAAGAGATGGATAAGATCCAACGGAGAGCAGCGCGCTTCGTTACAGGATCATTTAGTAATCGCGAAAGCGTTACGGAGATGATGGATAAACTCCAGTGGAAGACTCTGCAACAGAGACGCTCAGTAGCTGAGTACGAGCTTTTGTTGAAGTTTCAAGAACATACCTTCACCGAGGAGTCAAGCAGTATATTGCTCCCTCCTACGTTTATCCCGCGAAGAGACCATGAGGATGAAATCAGAGAGATTAGAGCCCACACAGCGGCATACCGACAATCTTTCTTTCCACGAACAATACGAGACTGGAACAGAAGGGAGAACCGATAGAGGTACTCTAAGTACCCTCCACCACACACCGTCAGATAGCTTGCGGAGTATGGATGTAGATGTAGATAAGAATGCAAACTTAATTCAATTACTTTGTAGCTAGCCACTGGAGACTATGAGTTCCTTATACCAACGTATTCTGAAAATACCCATGAACAACGTATGATATTTCGTTGTTGGAGTTGGAGTTCATCCTCCAGAATAACCCAGGCGTCATTCGATCCGGTGCGGCAAAGCTGCATAGCGCAGGAGGTGATGGAGTATGCAGAACAGAGCAGGCCCGCGCAATGGCGGTCAGCCCTGGGTGGGGTAGTGGAGGTCGAACAGCAGCCACAGCGGCGCTGTCCCCCCGCGATACGAGTGGGGCCGGGCCCGCTTAATGAAATAACAGCGAGCGCGGGGCTGTTAGCTCACTGGCCGATCGCATTAGGTGCGCCTGCATTGTAGCGTCACGGCCATTGACAGCTACTGCGCTCCACCTGCGTAACGGGAGCTTTCACTCGCCTGAACAGAACCTTCCAGTTTTGCAGACACACATGACACTAGTTTTATGCTTGTTCAACCACAGGTGAAAAATTATCCAGCAGTAGAGGGAAAGAATACATACTTATAAAGGTCCGCAGGTCGTGGTCGTGCGGTTGCGTTCTCGCTTCCTGCGCCCGGGTTCCCGGGTTCGATTCCCGGCGGGGTCAGGGATTTTCTCTGCCTCGTGATGACTGGGTGTTGTGTGATGTCCTTAGGTTAGTTAGGTTATGTAGTTCTAAGTTCTAGGGGACTGATGACCAAAGATGTTAGGTCCCATAGTGCTCAGAGCCATTTGAACCAACCATACTTATAAAGTATCAAGAACTGGCTTTAAATGATTACTCTAGGACGGTGCCAAAAACTCATACATATAGATTCCGCAGGGATCGTGGGAACAAGACTACATTTATTTATTTATTGCTCCGTGGAACCAAATTAAGGAGAAATCTCCATGGTCATGGAACGAGTCAATACATGAAATTATAACACGATAGTAGAAACAGATAAAGTGAAATATAAAAAACATATTTAGGCGACAAGTCGTAAGTTTAAATAAAGAAAATCAACAACGTAACACTGGAATTTGCTTAATTTTTTAGCTCTTCCAGGAGCTCCTCGACAGAATAGAAGGAGTGAGCCATGAGGAAACTCTTCAGTTTAGACTTAAAAGACTTTGGGCTACTGCTAAGATTTTTGAGTTCTTGTGTTAACTTATTGAAAATGGATGCAGCACAATGTTGCACTCCTTTCTCCACAAGAGTCAAGGAAGTGCATTCCACATACAGATTTCATTTCTGCCTAGTATTAACTGAGTGAAAGCTGCTAACCCTTGGGAATAGGCTAATATTGCTAACAACAAACGGCATTAAAGAAAATATATACTGTGAGGGCAATGTCAGAATTCCCAGACTCTTGAATAGGGGTCGACAAGAGGTTCTCGAACTTACACCACATATAGCTCGAACTGCCCGTTTTTGAGCCAAAAACACCCTTTTTGAATCAGAAGAATTACCCCAAAAAATAATACCATACGACATAAGCGTATGAAAATATGCTAAGTACCGTACAACAAGCACGGAGGCATTTAGGCAATCATGCTTCCCGCAATCCATACGTGAACAGATCGGGAAAAAACCTAACAACTAGAACAGTGGGATGTATCCTCTGCCATGGAGTTCACTGTGATTTTCAGATTACAGATGTTCGTATATAGTATAGTATTCACTTCTGGAACACTACCTTCGGGGTAGTTTTTAACTGTCTTAGCAGTGCGTTTTTAATCTCATCTATGCCTGAGGAACGACGTACAATTACGCTCTTCTTTATTTATGGGAACATAAAAAAACTACACGGGGCCATATCTGGCAACGAAGTGTGAGCAGCTCCTTTACCTTGGTGCAAAAGGTATCATTATTTCGTTACACATCCGGGGGCGTTTCTTCGGACTGCTTCATGCAAACAAAGATGGACTCATCATGGACTACGCCGTCAAAATCTATCAACGCAGGTAGCATAACCTTCACACTGGACCGCACTTGTACAGATTTTTTGATCTTGACGGTCCAGAAAGTTTCTTCAGGGACGACTGAAACTTACCTTTGACGACATATCTCTAAAACCATGTTTCATTACCTATGACGACACGTTTCAATAGTTATCCATGCTTATTGACTTATCCAGCGACTCCTGAACATCTTGCGTTCGCCGCTCTTTTTGTGTGAAATACAAGAATTTTGGAACAAATATTGCTGTCGCACGTTTCTTACCCAAAACATCCGTATAACTTGTCATGGCATAAGCCAAATGCGCTAACATCATCAGCGACTTCTCGAGGTGTTACCTCACGATCGTTCATAATCATTTCTTTAGCTTCCTCCACGATTTCACTGGCTGATGACGTATTGGGGCGTCCGAAGTGCTCGCCGTTTTCAACGTCTCCACAGCCTTCTTCGAAACTCTTGAGTGAATTGTAAACCCTTGTTTTACTCACACGCAGAGTGTCCCAGGGGTGGGCTCGAATTTTTGAAACCATATATATGGTGATGTAGGCTAGGGTGCCAGGTATCAACCTGCAGCCACTCATCCTGGTGGACCCCCGTTTCTGCGTAATGGACGAAAAAAATTTTGTAATTTCGTGTGATGGTCTAGGGTCTTCAGACAGACAGTCGTATTTATTGAGGCGTTGTATCGTAGTGGTTCGCAGAAGAGCATGACGTACAGAAGGGTGTAGTTCAAATCTTGTCAGATGCTTCACATTTTTCAATTTTTAAATCTTTATCAAAATGACTTTGATCGCTATTTCTATTGACTTTGATCACTATTTTTATTCACTTAATCGCTTTAAATGTATTTTTTTTTTAATTTCCAACCTTTTGTCATAACATTTTAATCATGACATTACTCATATTTTCGTCCGTATCACTGAATTCGTTATTTCTATTCCTCATTTTGCGCATTTATTTGTATCCCTTCTTTCGTTTAAATCTTCAGCTGCGTTATTTTATCCACATTACAACACGAAGTTATGTTTTAAATGTTGGCGTGACGATTAAAATACAAATAAATGTACATCTTGTACGTAACGAAAACTATATTTTTGACACAATTGCACAGTCAATATAAATATATTATTTCGTCTTTTCTTTTTAACCGATAGAGCGACATTTTCAAACGCTTCGATACTGTGACAGATAAATGAAAATAAAATACGCGCACAAATAGTACAAATGAGAACAGAATTCTAGGAAGAAAAAGTAAGAGCAAATGAAAAAGTTAATACCATAAATTAAAGTGATAAAACAAACGATTAGCAACTAAAAAAATACATTTAAACCAATTAATTGAAAAAAATAATGATCAAAGTCATTTCGATGACTATTTAAGAATAAATAGTTTTGAAGCACCTGACGATATTTGAACCCACAATCTTCTACACATAGTAGCTCGTATGCTAACCACTACACTACAACGTTTCTATAAGTAAAACTGTCTTATTGAAGCTCTAGAACGTCACGAAACACTACAACATTTTTCGTCGATTACTCGCAGACGGGAGCCCACCGGGGCGAATGGCTGCAAGGTGAGTTACCTGGGATCCTAACCTACATCACCGTGTAGACGGTTTCAAAACGTCAATTCCACCACTGGGAACCTCTCCTCGTCAGAACTGACACACGAATAACTATATTGAACATTTTTACAGCTTTGCTGCACTTTATTCCGTTCTTATGGCACAATTTAATACAAAGTCTCTACTTTTATATAAAATAAACATCGCCAAGACCCGAAACATACCTTATCTTTTTACAGCTGACAACAGACTGAGAATCCTACATCGTTGACGATGTACAGATATTGTTGAACATGTTTACGAAGACAACGGAAAAAATCGCGCGAGTCTGGCTAATACAATAAGTTAAATTAAAATATTCCCGCTACTCTAACACCGCTACTCTTTAACACGGCTTGTTTCGTTGTTTTGGCCTCGACATCCAATATACGTCCCGTCTACCACACGTATTAAATCTCGCCCCAAACCCTTCTATGACCGTGAAGGCACGGCTCAGGGTCCTTACGGAGGCTTGGCGCCTGGAAATATTACCGCCACAGTGCAGCTGAGCTAGAGAATACGGCGACGTGCGCACGCACGCCTTCAAATGACGGCGGGCGGCGAGCGCAGGTAGACTGTTGGCAGTGCAATATCCTACGGGCGCCAGGCCGTGGCGGGCATGAAAGCACAGCGGGACAAGTCCTGCCTCCAATTTGTACGGCCGTCCGCGAGGGGTGAAAGAGAGGCGACGGCCCGCCGTGACGCGGGGACGGGCGGCAGAGGCGGATATTAACGCCCGGCCCAGCCAGCAGGTAGGGGCGCAATACGGCCCCACATTCCTCTCAACACGTCTACACTGCCCGTTTCACGACAGCCACTCCGCATGACACAGCTCCTCGCAATTTATACAAAGATGAGGCCTATGAAATTATGTGAATACCGTGGTATAAACACTTCCTTTAACGTGAATGTTTACTCAGTTCGTAGCCACTCACGGCCACCTTTTCCGTCTCTTTTAAAAATATCTCTAGAAGTGAAACGAGCCGCCCGTGAGGTGGGATTATTCAGATGATCTATAGTCATGTTGGGCCTTACAGATTTACGACGAGATGAAAATACCGGTGTCCGTTTACAGTTGGCGCAAACTTAGCAACAACAACAACAACAAATCTACTACGGATATCTAGAGCTGCTGTATTTAGTATCCACTCACCAAACAGAGTTCACAGTTAAGCATCGTCTGCTCTTCATAAAACCTGAGCGAAAATTAAACTTTAGGGTTGTCGATGGAGAACTCAACCAGCTACAAATACAGTACTTTTAGAAAAAGATTTATTTTATTGCCATTGTCGGTTTCGGGCTATCACTCAAATGTTCAGATGACTAGACTTGTTTTAATACAGAACTATATTCGTCAGCTGGATGTCATCCTCTCCTGCACTGTGTAATAATATCGGCGTAGTTAGCGCCTTTTTATACGTTGTGTGGATGCCTTTAATAATGCAAAAATGGTTCAAATGGTTCAAATGGTTCTGAGCACTATGGGACTTAACATCTGAGGTCCCCTAGAACTTAGAACTGCTTAAACCTAACTAACCTAAGGACATCACACACATCCATGCCCGAGGCAGGATTCGAACCTGCGACCGTAGCGGTCGCGCGGTTCCAGACTGTAGCGCCTAGAACCGCTCGGCCACTACGGCCGGCTTTAATAACGCAGAAAAATATGCTATGTCCCACTCGACCATTTTGACATCGGTGTCTCAGATGCCGCTAAGAGGTTGAAGAATAGCGTGGTAAAGGCAGGACGCTTCTAGAATCCAACACAGATGAACGGTAGTAAATAACACAACATTAGAAAACTATTCAATAACTTCGACATAGTATTATGTGGCATTCGAAAGTACCCTAAATTTGAGTTTTGTGCTCATATAGTTACAAGTAGCGCTAGGAATCTCCGTACACATCCTTCTTGTATCAGTGTGATAAGTGGCAACGAGCCGGAACATTTTTGTTTCGATGCTGGCTGAGCGTATCCTCACTGTCGTGTTCCCTTGAGCCTGCTGTTTTGCAAAAGCTGATTTGAAAGAGCGGCGGTCTGTATAACGTTTTGTTTTAAAATCAGGAAAATTGTGGCAGAAAAGCAAATGTGAAACGAAATTCAGGAGACAAAGCTTTAGGCAACACATGCTCTTGTGACAGGCGAGCATTAACTGATGAGGACCACTCCGGTCTGCGTCAACTCGTACCACAACCACGGCTTACTAACTTGTGCCTAGGAACCCGAACCACAAAGATTTAAAGTAAAAAAGCCTTTGTTTTAGTGCCTTAGTAGAGGTCGCCTTGTTATGTACGTAGACGGAATTATTTTGTATGGACACATTCGACAAAATTTTTCAGTGGACAGCTTCACCTCTATAATGCGCAAATCCTTCACCTTAATTTCCCAGTGGCGCCTGGTCGAACGAGTGGCACTTCAGACAGGAAAGTAGATACGAATTTTTAAAACAATGGTTAACGGAATTTCGGCAGTTTAAAGTAAGTTTGATTTTGAGGGAAGTCGTTTCCTCCGATACCTCATTTTATTAAAACAGAGACCCACAAATATTTTTCTTCTTGTAGGCAGATGGGGGTTCTTTGAGCTCCCGAACCTAGATAAAACGATTTCCTGATTACTTTAACCGTCAACGTGCAAGATGTCGTAGATCCATAGCGGGACACACAGCTTACTGACTCGGGAAGTCACTGCAAGGTCATGCGGCCCCCATGAGTTTTCCAGTGAGAAATTCAACTTACACAGAAAGAAATGTGTTAAAATATGGATCTGTTTCAAATACTATTTCTGGCCTAGTAACTATATTACTATCAACTGGAAACAACTACAAAAATTTGTCAACACTCTTATGGCAGCATTATGATGGCTGTACCCGCCATCACAATACAACAGCAAAGAAAACGATCACTGTAATCACAAATTCTACAGCACAGTCTTATTACTTAGTTCTTTTAGTCTTCGATTTTGCGTTACGAGCTTTTAATACGGAAATTATCTAAAATTTCTTTTGCAGGTTGGTTATGATATGTCAATCTGGGGGTCTACAGATCCGAATGGAGCCGTAGTCACAACGGAACATGTGCGAAAGACTTCAACACCTTTGGAGTAAGTTATGGTATAAGTGAGCGTATTCTCTTCGGAGAATTAAACCCGAGCAGGAGTGCGGCGAAGTGTATGCGATGACTGCTTAAAGACGATCAAAATGATCATACCGTGGAAATCTGTAGGGAGCTTAGATAACATTAACTCCTCACCGATCTTTTTGAATTATTTCTGATCTTGACGGGACTGTTGACAAAAAGGCTGTGGCTCCTGGTCAGACGACCATTAAGTGTTATATCGCGATTTCCTTCGACGTTTGAGGGAGGCTATGAGCATAAAACGTTGTCCGAAGTGATGTACGAACGACTGGGTACTCCGCCATGACACTGTGCGACCACACTAAAAACAGGATGACAGTTGTTCCCTGCCAACCAACTTCACCAGCTCTAGATACGTATCATTACTTCCTCTTCTCCAAATGAAAATCAAGTTGATGGGGCGACGATGTGACAATGGAGGAGATTCTAAGGGACTCGCAGATGATACTATACACCGTCATAAAGAAAGACTTCCAGGAATCTTTTCAAAAGTGGCAGTAACTTTCCTGTCGTTGTATTGTTTCACAAGGGGCTACTTTGGAAGTAATGTTGCAGAGTACCATATAGGTAAGACTGGTATAATTTTAGTTAATATACACTGATGGAAAAAATCGTAACACCAAAAAGTTGCTAATGTAAAGTAATGAAATACCGGGACTAAATTTGTCTAGGTAACGTATTTCAGTGATTAACATTGCAAGATCACAGATTAATGTAAGCGCGAGATACTCCATTGCAAATGTGAAATGGTGGTGCATTAACAAAGAACCACTGTAACCGCCAGACTGTTGCACTGAAGCATGCAATCCTGCATGCCCTGTGTTGTACAGATGCCGGATGACATTCTGTGGGATGGAATTCCACGCCTGTTGCACTTGGTCAGTCCAAACTGCGGCGGTTGATGCAGTTTGTGGATGACGATGTAGTTGTCGTCCGATGATGTCCCATATGTGCTCAATTGGAGACGGAACTAGTGATTGAGCTGGGCAAGACAACATGTTGGCATTCTGCAGAGCACGCTGTGTTACAACAGCGGTCTGTGGGCAAGCGTTATCTTGTTGGAAAATACCCCCTGGAATGCAGTTCATGAATGGCAGCACGACAAGTCGAATCACCAGACTGGAGTCAGGGTGCGCTCCTCCTAACCAACACACTGCCATCATTGGCACCGTGGCAGAAGCACTTTTATCAGAAAACGCAACATACCTCCATCCTACCCTCCAATGATCGCTCGCTTGACACCACTGAAGTCAAATGGCGGTGGTCTGCGGTCAGTGGAATGCACGCTACAGGGCAGCTAGCTCAGAGGTGTCCTTGAAGTGGTTCTGTCACTGTGGTACCAACCACATCTCAAATTGCCGCTGCAGATGCAGTACGATACGTAAGAGCCATACTCCGAACGTGATGGTCTTCACATTCGGTACATTATTGTGACCACCGCTGCCAGAAATCCTGTGCAGTGACCACATTTCCGCCAAGTCTATCTGCAATATCGCTGAAGGAACATCCAGCTTCTCGTAGCCCTATTACACGATATCGTTCAAACTCAGTGGTGTGTTGATAATGGCGTCTTAGTCGCCTTAAACGCATTTTAGACTAACTTCAACTCACCACGTCCAGTCTCAAAGGTTACTAAAGCTCACAACCATTACAGTGCGTATTTAAAGCAAATACGATTTTCTTTTCTTAGTGGCGCTACTAGCACCACTATTCATACGACTGGTACGAAGCCGGCCGCTGTGGCCGAGCGGTTCTAGGCGCTTCAGTCCGGAACCGCGCTGCTGCTACGGTCGCAGGTTCGAATCCTGCCTCGGGCATGGATGTGTGTGATGTCCTTGGGTTATTTAGGTTTACGTAGTTCGAAGTCTAGGAGACTGATGACCTCAGATGTTAAGTCCCATAGTGCTTACAGCCATTTGGAACATTTTGAACTCTTACGAAATTTGAATAGACATCATCTTTCCTTTATGTCGTACAACTCCTTGGTGTTCCGATTTTTTTCCGTCAGTGTATTTCATGAACTATCGCATACCACCTTGTACTACTCCCGAGATGTTTCCCCACATATGTTGGTCTCTGAGGGCTCATATTAGTGTCCCCACCTCGGAAATGGGAGATGGATGGTTAGCAACCCGCCTCGGGCATGGGTGTTGTTTTTAAATGCGACAGTACTTTGTGTGTCCTGCATACATCGGTATTTCAAACATGGGTTGACACCACTTACACACAATAAAAAATTTAAGTTTTTTGCCTAGTCTGGATGTTGATATTAAGAGAGGTTGTTTCAGTTACCCAATGGGAAATAATCTACGCGAAGGGAAGAATTGAAGGTAGGTTGGTTGGTTGATTCGAGGGGGAGGGGACCAAACAGCGAGGTCATCGGTCCCGTCAGCTTAGGGAAGGAAGTCGGCCGTGTCCTTTCAAAGAAACTATCCCCGCATTTGCCTGAAGCGATTTAGGGAAATCACGGAAAACCTAAATCAGGAGGGCTGGGCGTGAGTTTGAACCGTCGTCCTCCAGAATGCGAGTCGGGTATGCTAACCACTGCGCCACCTCACTCGGTCCAACATGCTAATCGGGTGCTTTTACAGACCATCCTGCTCAGAAACTACAGTAGCAAAATGTTTCAGGATAGAATATCGTGCGTATATTTTCCGATCAAGCTATGGTAATAGAGAGATATTGAAAGTTGCCACCTATAGACTGAGATACGATGTTAGATCGGGCGGTAAGGACACGTAGTCGTGAGATACTGTATTAAACACCTTATCTAAAAACTGTCTTAAATAGTTACTTAAAGGAGTGACCTGTGAGGGTAAACGACTTATTACTACTTGCTAAAAGTAAACCTAAGATTAGTTAAATACAGAGTAAGGAATTAGTGAACGTAAGATTGGTACAGCAATAATTCCTACTGGTGTCAAAAGGGATTTTATGAATGTAGTGATGCATTCCTGTTTAGCAAGGTGCAACAGAAAACAGTTTGTAGTTTAGATGAGTAGTCAATACCGAATATTCTTCTCTTGGGCTGAGTACTCTTTGGACAAGCGTACGTCGAGCAAGGTTATGTAGGGCGGAAAACACCTACCATTGTTCAACAGCCTTCTTAGAAATATACGAAACCAAGTAAAATTTTATCTAGGTCCAAACTAAGCGAAAACAAGCTTGTGGTGAGCAAAACAACAACCTTCTGTCCACCGATATGAGGGAAAATCCTAAGATTTTTGGTGGTAAATAAACATAATAAACTTATCTATGTAATATATGAAATCATTCACTGACCAAATGGCACCACAATTAGGATAAGACAGGAAAGGCCGAAATATTGAATCCAGTTAGTTGGTTGGTTGGTTGGTTTGGGGTACAAAGGGACTAAACTACAGGGTAACTATCCGTTTGAATCCAGTCTTCCGAAACTGTTTGGCTGAGGAAGACGTACTACGGTTACTCCTCTCAATCGCCACATAAAGGCCGAAACAAAGGTGATTGGTGAACTAAACCCGCTAAACACAGAAGGCATTTTGATGGGATGCCAGTTCGGCTACTGGAGCAACGAAGCGTCCAGAGATTGACAGGAGGTGCAAGACATTCCTGTTTTCAAGAAGGAACGTCAGACGTAAGAACATAATTACTGTCGTTAATCTGCGTTACATGCATGAAACATGTTTAAGTTCTCCTGTTATCACCGATTTGAAGATCGAAAAATTCCGCTGAAATAATCAACATGTATTCCGTGAATCCCACTACCTGTTCATAAGAAACAGATGGTTGTAGATAGCGCTGACCAAATTGATTTCATGTTCCTTAACTTTGGGAAGGCGTCTGGTGAACAAAATACGAGATCTTTGATTGGACTGTAAACTTTACAGCAAATACTCATGTAACTCGACCTTTGGCGTCTACCAAGGGTGTGTTACAAGATCATTGTTGTTCCTGATACACCGACCATCCAAAAAGTTCCGAGATTTATTTTATTCCTGGCGTAGAGGCAACTTCAGCGCAGTAATTCCGGTGGCAGCTTGAACTAACAACTACCAACGACAGATATGCATTCGACCCGTCATTTGCGAGCATGCAGTGTTAAGTTGTGGACGTGCGTGCGGCCGTAGCGTGTCAACATGGTTGTGCTCAAGACGTTCTCCAGAATGTTTTGAAGATGTTAGTGTTTGCAAACTTTGTCCCGTACACCTGACTTTCCAACAAAAGCAAAAACGCGTGAACACCTGCCGCGACTTGATTGAAATGGAAAACAGGGACATTTATTTTTGGAATAAATCATGAGGGGTAATGATACATGATGTTATCAATACGAACCTACCACAAAACGGCAAAGTGCTGAATAGGTTTTTGACGGTTCGACAAGAAGGTGGGAATGTGACGCGAAATTTGAACAACATCCGACGTACAGACTTTTCTAACAGTTTTACACGAATGTATGAGCTTCCTAAGCTTTGTACTCAAGTGGGAGGAAACTATGTAGATCACCTGAAGTATTAGAAACCACCATATTAACTTTTCTCTATTTTTTATTACACTGGTCTCTAAACTTTCATGATTAACGGTGTTACATAAACGACGAAGTGGATAAAATCGGGTGCTCCCTGAACGTATTTGCGGATGATGCTGTTATATACAGGGTGAGTCACCTAACGTTACCGCTGGATATATTTCGTAAATCATATCAAATACTGACGAATCGATTCCACACACCGAACGTGAGGAGAGGGGCTAGTGTAATTGGTTAATACAAACCATACAAAAATGCACGGAAGTAATTTTTTAACACAAACCTACGTTTTTTTAAATGGAACCCCGTTAGTTTTGTTAACACATCTGAACATATAAACAAATACGTAATCAGTGCCGTTTGTTGCATTGTAAAATGTTTATTACATCCGGAGATATTGTAACCTAAAGTTGACGCTTGAGTACCACTCCTCCGCTGTTCGATCGTGTGCATCGGAGAGCACCGAATTACGTAGGGATCCAAAGGGAACGGTTATGGACCTTAGGTACAGAAGAGACTGGAACAGCACATTACGTCCACATGCTAACACCTTTTTATTGATCTTTTTCACTGACGCACCTGTACATTACCATGAAGAGTGAGGTACACGTACACACGTGGTTTCCGTTTTCAATTACGGAGTGGAATAGAGTGTGTCCCGACATGTCAGGCCAATAGATGTTCAATGCGGTGGCCATCATTTGCTGCACACAGTTACAATCTTTGGCGTAACGAATGTCGTACACGCCGCAGTGCATCTGGTGTAACGTCGCCGCAGGCTGCCACAATACGTTGTTTCATATCCTCTGGGGTTGTAGGCACATCACGGTACACATTCTCCTTTAACATCCCCACAGAAAGAAGTCCAGAGGTGTAAGATCAGGAGAACGGGCTGGTCGATTTATGCGTCCTCCACGTCCTATGAAACGCCCGTCGAACGTGTACCTCACCCCTCATGGTAATGTACATGTGCGTCAGTGAAAAAGACCAATAAAAAGGTGTTAGCATGTGGACGTAATATGCTGTTCCAGTCTCTTCTGTACCTAAGGTCCATCACCGTTCCCTTTGGATCCCTACGTAATTCGGTGCTCTCCGATACACACGATCGAACAACGGAGGAGTGGTACTCAAGCGTCAACTTTAGGTTACAATATCTCCGGATGTAATTAACATTTTACAACGCAACAAACGGCACTGATTACGTATTTGTTTATATGTTCAGATGTGCTAACAAAACTAACGGGGTTCCATTTAAAAAAACGTAGGATTGTGTTGAACAACATATTTCCATGCATTTTTGTATGGTTTGTATTAAACAATTACACTAGCCCCTCTCCTCACGTTCGGTCTGTGGAATCGGTTCGTCAGTATTTTATGTGGTTTACGAAATATATCCAGCGGTAATGTTAGGTGACTCACCCTGTATAGTAAATCGGAAAGCCCGTGAAATACAGGAACACCTACAGAGATTGACGCTTCGTGGATATCTCAGAGAATTCGCCCAAAGAAGTTTAAAGTAAAATTACAAAAATAATATTAGAGTAGCCTACTTCTTGACTGTAACACAGTAGACAGAGACCCTTATCAGTTACGGTTAGTATAAGGGATAGCAAAGATCCGAAGAAGAGTGGAGTGTCTGAACACGGTTTAGGTTAGTAAGAGCGCGAGACTCACTGAGATGATCAATCTGAGATGCTCGTAAAATCGAAGTGCCAGACGCTACGGGAAAACAGTTGTGCATCACGGTGAGACTGAGTGTTAAAATTAACAACAGCTTACGTTCAAGACGAGTGAAGCGAAGTACTGATCACTCGTATACGAACCTGGCAAAAAGGCGGCGATAGTGAAAAAAAAAGATGTGGAACTCATACAGAAGCTTAGAGACACTCTTGCTTCTCACACAGCATTCGGCATTGTGTGAAAAAAGGAGGGGGGAGGGGGGAGGGGGGAGGGGGGAGGGGGAGGGGGAGGGAGAGGAGGAGGAGGAAGAATGATACTGGTACACGAAGTACCCTCCGTCACACAGGGAGTTTGTGGACTTTAAATGTACATGGGGTTCGCTTGGTGATGGATGCGTTTATTGACGTTGGGCAAAAGCCAATAAAGTAATAAGGAAATAAATATATAAAAATAAAGCTTATATACTCTTGAAAATTACACTATATTACTTAGTGTTCCTTGTAACTCAGAAATTTTCACGTTGCCCAATCCTCGCCGAGTGAACAGCTTTGTGGGCCAGACCACGTGGGTTTCATAACTTCACCAATGGCTCTGCGGACGACCCTGAAATAAGCTGTAAGAACCAGTAAAAACTGACCAAAAAAGTCAAAAACTTACTTTGAGACACAGCGGTTTCTAGTTTTCAGCCACTACTGAAGGTTCTTTCCTTTACATTTTAATTATCAGTGTAATTTTCCACATGTGTCATGACCATGTTTAGTATGTCCAATATTAAAACGCCAAGCACAGATGATGATGATGATGATGGCTCACAATGCGGTAAAAGAGTGCCACTGCGAGAGCCAAGTGTCCACAGTTAGTGGCAGGGCAGTGGGAGGGAAGGGAAGGGACGCGACCTGCGGAAGTTGAGCGGAGCACTCGCCTGACCTGTGACCTTTTACTGCGGAGCGCTCAGTAATCCTCCGGGAAGACCTGCCACCCACTCTGGGAGGATTTAATAACGCGTCTCACCTGCCTCCCTCTACGCTTTTCAAGGCGCCTCTCGTTGCTTCGCTTCCAGTGCACGACGGCGCTTTCGAAAACCCTCGACCGATTTCACAGAAAACCGTGATAACGCCATAACCGGATGTATTGACGGGAAAGAACTGATCTCCAATATCACGCACAATGTACGTGGATTTCCGTGTCTGGTGTAAGTAAACAAATTGAAACTTATCAACAGGGCGTACAAATTTCTTCTGTAACAGGTCAGGAGCTTAACAGCTTACGTATAGAGGCACACAGGGAGCCTAGGTGGATAGTTTTAAACTTGTAACACAGAGCCTTCTACTTCTTGTATCCCACAGACTTCAGAGTGAGGTGATGAATCACGAGATTTTCAGTAATTTATTTCTGATAACAATGTCAGTATTAAATAAACGATTTTGAATGCAACTTTTTATGTTCACGATTCACAAATGTAACTGTTACACAACAGCATGTGAATATTTCGAGGATATGAGTGAACAAAAAGTCCAGCACATAATACGAGTTGTCCATTGTGTCTATCGTGATTTACGCTATTAGTTAAGAGCGAGCACGCACGCACGCACGCACGCACACACACATTCATTGCATTATCAAGATGCAACATGTTAAGGAGGTTGAGAGGCAGTTCTTACTGCGACTAGCACGTTTTTTGTGAATGCTTGTCCCATGCTGTTCACGTGCAGAAGATATGAAAAATCTCGTCATCAGGTTTTCCTTTCTTTTAGTCAACTGCAACATCAACACAGGTCGAAATTTACCTCAGCTCACTTCATCAGATACGAGAGCTATGGATGATATTCAGATCTACAGAACAGTCGGTGATTTTTTTAAAGGAGAAACGACACCCGCAAACAACCGTATTAACTCAGTGAGGTTTTTCTATTGCATAACAATATCATCAAAGTTTCAGAACCATCGTTGCTCTGTGGAACAGGATTATTTAGTACATAATTTCTTCCTGTTATGAGGTTAGTAATTCTGTTGATTTTCTGCGTTATTACTACTACACCACGTACTTTATATTGAAGCTTTGTCTGACTGACTGAATCCGACAAAAATTCAAACCAAGATAAATAATTCTTTAAAGCGTTTACTGATGGTTCTGTCAACAGTTGCAGTATTTATTAGGCGACTAGTTTCGACCCCTTACAGGTTCATTACATAGCCTCGCCTACTGAGGATACATTGACAGTGCGTAATCTTAATAATAAATACTGATTGTTGGCAACACATGCTGTATAAATATTTGCAGGATGAATGCCACAATCCACACATGCCTCTCACCAAGTCATTTGGTGTGTGTGTGTGTGTGTGTGTGTGTCGCTTTCTGTTCCCTTTTATCAATCCCAACAGTTAGCATTCAGTTATTTTGAAAAGCGCGAGCAGTTACGCGACGGCGACTGTGCTACGATGATAGGTGATGCGGTTCCTGACATTTGCATATCCTAACGCAGAGGGAAGCTGCAAGGGAGGGAATTTATGCGGGCCAAATCCTCCATTGGAATTTATGAGTGCGTAATAACGTAAATCAGCACTAAGTTTAGATTTGCGTGGAAACCAGAGGGGGAGAAATGGACTCCATGAAAAAGTTTTATTTTACTGAGCAACAAGGACAAACAGATACATACATCCGAATAAAATATGATGGCACAGCTCTCGCCTCGCAGCGATTAAAACGTTTTTAAAATAATTTAGTATCTACTTATGGAATTACACAATGTACCGTAGAAAAACATTGCGCTCTGAGAAACATAAAATTTTTTTGAGAGCTGAATTTCTATGTAGGTGCTCCCTTGTGTCAGCAACACTCATTCATACACATGCGCAGAAACTTCCACACTGGAGACTGCACTTCTGATACCTGGTTCCTCCAGATGATGATGAATGTGACACTCGAGTAAATGTCCCAGTATCTTAATACTGCCACGCGGCTCGAAGTCCGCACACGTGATACCCCTAAATTCCCTGATTATTTTCACCATTCTTAACCGTTTTGGCTATTCACAAACCGATTGCCAACAAAGCTATGCACATCCGAGAATCTAGCGTATTTAAGATGATCCTCTTCAAAGAATGGATTATACAGACTATTGAATATTATCAATAAAAGAGTGCCATTGAAATACTTAGAAATCCGGAATAAAGAGAATTTAATATCTTCTTTGTGAGCTTGAAGTATTAAACCAACGTACGGTTTTCAATGCTTCAGTCTTACTTTGTGTTCAGATTAGGCACTGAACACCAGCAGTCTCGCCCACAAACTGAAGTACATATTATCATTTATTTCCATTTTTGGTAAGAGGTCTTCAAATACAAACTAGAATTATTATTTTTAATATATTAGGCTGGTGCATGAGTTCGCAGCGCTTTCCGTAAGTTTAATGAACACAACAGATTGACGTTCGGAGCGTATTTTCATCCGGAAAGAAACTTCGTTGAAGGTTGTTCGATAGAGAGCGGAAAAGGTGAAAATCTGAAGGCACAAGATCAGATGAAAACTGTGGGTGAGGAATGACTACCCAATCCAACTCCTCTATAGCGTTCTTCGTCAGTCTACCTCAGGCTCATCCAAGAGAACTGCGCCCGGTGAGCGCGGCCGCAGTTCAGCGGCCGGTACGCGACCGTGAACCGCTAGTGTCGGGGGTGGGAGGGAAGCCGCACAGCACTGGACTGTTCCGCGGTCAGATCCAGCCTAACAAAATAAACAAAATAACATAGGAAGCGCTGCTCTGTAAAAGTGGTCGATGAGCGGTAAAACAAACAAACCTTTTACATTATAGGTAACAATTAGCTCAAAAATGTGTGTGAAATCTTATTGGACTTAACTGCTAAGGTTATCAGTCCCTAAGCTTACACACTAATTAATCTAAATTGTCCTAAGGACACACACCCATGCCCGAGGGAGGACTCGAACCTCCGCCGGGACCAACCGCACAGTCCATGACTGCAGCGCCTTAGATAACAATTAGTGTTCCTGTGGCAGAACTACTACGCAAAGCTAGAAAACAATATCCAAAACAAGAATCGAAGAATAACTTAGTAGTTTTCTGACCCACAGGTTGATTCTATTAGTATTGCACATGTACACTCGTCATATGTACAGTAGGCGTCTTCTGAAAGATATATCCATTTCTTAAATGAACTAGGGTCAGAAGTATTCTAATTTAGAAATAATTTTACGTAACGGATATAGAGTCTCGTTCTTACTGTTTTAGTAGTTACAAGTAAATATTTTTTGTTGTACTTTGTGCTACAGCTTTTTGTATCCCTTTACAGAGTTTAGACATCGGATCCTTAGTTTGCTGTATCGTACGCGATAATTATATGGCTCAAATGGCTCTGAGCACTATGGGACTTAACTGCAGAGGTCATCAGTCCCCTAGAACTTGTTTTTTAAACTCTTTATTAACCATCAATAATAATTATACAATATAACCCACTTCCTTATACACTTCTATAACACTGTCTAATGCAGGGAAGCGTCCACAATTCTCCTCGCGCAACTGGTTTTCCCGATTTTTTTTTTTTTTTTTTAATGCTTGAATCGTCTGCACTAAATCAACAACAGAGTTATTTTCGCCTTGCAGTGAAATGTCCAAAGTATTTAAATGACCAGTTAGGCCACTCGATAAAGTCAAATTCCCCATCCACTTCACGAAGTAATTCTTCTGGACTCCTTTCAGTTACAAAAAGGTATTGATTTCGTCCCTCAAGGAGAAAAACCGGCGAAGCACCTTCCCTCTGCTCAGACATCGTACTTCGGTGTGGTAGGGGATGTCCAGGTATTTCGCTTCGATGTCAGCTAGAAATTC
This sequence comes from Schistocerca serialis cubense, assembly GCF_023864345.2. Classification (NCBI taxonomy): domain Eukaryota; kingdom Metazoa; phylum Arthropoda; class Insecta; order Orthoptera; family Acrididae; genus Schistocerca; species Schistocerca serialis. Next base: position 500,479,518 of record NC_064641.1, read on the forward strand.
TGTAAATTGGTGATGTGTGAGTCCATGTGAGCAAAGACAATTAACCGTTGGAACAACTGCGTGCATAAAATTTTTTACGTTTGCAATCTTCGCACAAAGCGCCTCCTGGTGTATCAGACAATGGACTGCCGCGAATGAGGAACAGCCGACTTGAGCCATTTCTGACCTGACGTAATGACGTAACGTAATCCAGGAATCCAGTGCGTATCCCTCGCAGCGCAGGGGCTCCATCCGTTGTTACAATGGTTAGGCGTTCCCATTTATAACCATTGTCTAACACGTTTTCCACGGCTAGAGAAATATCCAAACCCGTGGTTGTGCCTTTTTATGATATATGGTCGAGAAATACTTCGGTGACACGCAAATTGTCGACGACACCCCGAATGATATGACGAGCTGAGGTATGTCCTTAAAGTCCGTGGTCTCGTCAAGGGCGATAGAAAATGAAACGAAGTTTGCCGCTCTCTCCATTAATTGCTGCTCCATATCTTTGACTCGGCGAGTAACAGATTTAAGCGAAAGAGCAATTTTTTTCAAATTTTTCCGTGAGGTCTGCTGGATAAACACACGCCGTCGGGTCAACCACGTAGTCCTTGATGAGATTCCCATCCGCAAAGGGTTTCCCTGCTCTCACAATTCTCAGAGAGCATTTTTAACTTGCGCGAATACTTTTCTCATCAGCGTCCTGCTCCTACCACGGAAAAAATTACGATTAATTTTGTACAATCCTGTTTTTAAAACACTTATCATTTTAACAATTAATTCTTTCATTCATTGAAACCCGTATAAAAAAACTACAAAACAGATTGGTTTTAGGTGTGTTTTACCCCAGTTCCTCTGAATATCGGTCATAGATGCTAGCAAGGACAGCGAAATGTGGTCGCAAAATAAATTTTTATCTATTGGAATATTTGCGTTTTAATTAACTGAAAACATAGATCAAACTACAACATATGTTTTCCCATCCATCAAAACACAAAAATGGTTCAAATGGCTCTGAGCACTATGGGACTTGACATCTGTGGTCATCAGTCCCCTAGGACTTAGAACTACTTAAACCTAACTAACCGAGGCAGGATTCGAACCTGCGACCGTAGCAGTCGCGCGGTTCCGGACTGAGTGCCTAGAACCGCTAGACCACCGCGGCCGGCCTCAAAACACAAATACATAAAAACAGAGAATGACTCTTAATGACACTTTGCTGTCCGAGAGAGCATTTGTGACGGCTTTTCAGAAGGTGGTAAAAAATAACGCACCTGAAACTTTTTCTTATGTCTGTGCGACACGATTAATGCATCCAATATATAAAAATTAACCGAAAAGAAATGTTCCTTGTTTCGACAAACTGATATTCGATAACTGGCACACTGCTGAGTGACATATCAGATTATAAAATACAGTTTTATTTACCATCTTTACAAATTTGAGTCTTACGACAGGAAATACCTATCTCACCGTAATGTTGCTTGAAATTTTCTTTCAGTTCTTCAAGCTATGACTGGTGTAACTTTTGCGACAAATTTTCGAAATTATCCTTGTGAGAGGGATTAAAGTGTCGTTCAATCGAGTACTTTTTTAAATACTTGATGTTCCGATGACATACGAAACATTCAGCATGATTTTCGACAGCAATAAAAAAATAAAAAAAATTAATTTCCAACTCGGGTTTAAATAATGTGGAGGCGCCGCTCCTCTCTCTCTCTTTTTTTTTTTTTTTTGTCTGCTGCTGTTGACTATCCATCTCGATCCACTGTAGTGGATACATGAGGCAGACCAGCTGATATAAAATCATTGTCACATTGTTTTTTAATTTTTGTAACAATGATTTTATATCAGCTGGTCTGCCTCATCTATCGTTATATCCAAATAGTTTATAAATGTTAATCTACATCCAAATCCGATGGTGGCACCTTTAGTGTGTTGAAACCTGTTATCCATAAACAATATTTAAGCGATCTTGCTTTTGAATTATTTCTACAACTTATTATTTATTTACAGTGCGTTATGTTTCGAGGGAATACCTCATCATCAGGCAATATGGCATTATAAAAACAATTTCACAATAAGATCTTACAGATGTTAAACGGTCTTTACGTAAACGCTGTGGTTATCCTGTGGAAGAAGAGTCTTATGGCGTGGCTCAAAAAATGGCTCTGAGCACTATGGGACTTAACTTCTGACGTCATCAGTCCCCTACAACTTGGAACTACTTAAACCTAACTAACCTAAGGACATCACACACACCCATGCCCGAGGCAGGATTCGAACCTGCGACCGTAGCGGTCGTTATGGCGTGGCAGTCTCGTTGTGATGAGCTGAGGTGTTTCCATTTCTGTGGCTTTCTTGTTCACTGTTCACAAATTTTCACGAACGTACCAGTAACTTGGAAACACGATCACAAAATCAAATCTGTAATGCAGTGCACTGTTAACGACTGTAGCTGATAACAATAAACTCGGTTAGTTAAAAATCAACGCGTTGTTAATTATTGTTCAATCTACTCAGTATCTGGAATCTCGCCTCAAAATATGTTGAAATCAAATGGTTCTGTTGCACCAAATTTAACGAAAGTTCATACCCAGCTATCGTGACACATACAGATTAATGTTCACTCGTCTGTCTGCTGGAATTTTAAGTCCAGAGAGAGAGAGAGGGGGGGGGTGAGTTTGGATCTACGTTCAGCTCTTCATATGCAAGAGTCCAGAAAAAGGCTTAAGAGTACATGCGTCACTTCAACGACTTGCAAACTAGCATAAGTTGAAGTCGGTGAAAATAATCTACTACCACAAACAAACAGCACACAATATGATTGAAGTATCGCAACGGAATGGATTATTTGGCGCCAAAACATTGTCTCAAACTGCGACTAAGACTGAGAATCGAACAGAATTTTCCAGAATGAGACTGATCATAGAACTCATATTCAGTAGCAGTGTGCTGCACCCTCTGTCGTTTCTATATGCTCTCCCCGCCCTCTCGTCGTCCAACTTCAACTGTTACCTTACGAAATACAAAATACGTTTCACAGAAGTTGGTATTACAAACTGTATATGGACGGATGTGATTCTCCCGCCATTTATTTTGGGGTGTCACAAACTATAGAATGTGTTTCATCAAAATTACGCATTATTAAATTAGCTGCAACTTTCGTAGTGTTTGTATTAGCGGCTGTATGAAGAAGTCATGTTCTTCATTTCAACGGTACACTTAAATCTGTAAATTTCCTGTGGCTCTTACAAAACAAGAGTTATGACGTTACCGTTAAACGAAAATTCGCCGCTTTGTCCACACTGTCAACGGAAAACAACCGTTGGCCGTTGGGTGCCTATAGAAAACAGCGCAGCAATGTAAACACCGTCACCGCCTTACACTCCCACGTATCAGTTGCCTGCTTCTCCAACCCTTCCTTGCGAGGGAGCAGCTTTACCACCAGTCTCCGTTCAAAGCCAGCCCCCCCCCCCCCCCCCCCCCTGCCGCACACAGCGCCCATCACTGTCTGGCGCATACAGCCTTGTCATATTACACCCCCATACCCTGTTGTAACATCAAAGACACGGAGAGGATACGAAGAGGGCAGGGGGGGGGGGGGGGGGGAGGCTGTGCCCTGATTTCTATGATAGCCTCTTCGTCTAGAGTGTCATAAATAATAATAATAATAATAATGACAAACTAGAGGTACTGGAAAGAAGGATTATTAGAAAAATAATGGGTGCAATGAAAACTGCAGATGGTTGGAAAATCAGAAGTAATGAGGAGATCTACAAAAATACAGAGAAAATATCTGAAGTAATGGCCAACCGAAGATTAACCTTTTTTTGGCCATCTCTACCGAATGGAAACAGACTAACAAAACAAATACGGCTATATTTCTGGAAGAAGAAATCGACAATAGCATGGATTACAGAAGTAAGAAAAGATCTTGAAAGAAACAACATCAAAGAATCAGAAATAGCAGAAAGAAACCGTTTTAAAAACAAAATACTAAATTTGGAAGGCTTTCAAAGCAGAAGAAATAAAAAAATCGGGAACAACATGGACAGAAGAAAGGAAGAGACTTCATGGGGAGAAAATGAGGGAATACTGGAAAAATAGGAAACAACAACAAAGGAAGAAGAGGAACTGAAGTTGTTAACGTGATCTTAGTTGGTCAATAAGTTTGTAATAATAATAATAATAATAATAATTGTTATTATTATAATTATTATTATTATTACGTGTGGCTCAACGACCAGGTGCAACTCTTTCAACTGGACGCCACTTCGGCGACTTGCATGTCCCAAAACTTACGCTAATAATACCACTGGGGAAAGTCCGGAACCGCGGGACCGCTAAGGTCGCGGGTTCGAATCCTGCCTCGGGCATGGATGTGTGTGATGTCCTTAGGTTGGTTAGGTTTAAGTCGTTCTAAGTTCTAGGGGACTTGTGACCTCAGAAGTTGAGTCCCATAGTGCTCAGAGCCATTTGAACCATTTTGAACTACTGGGGAAAGGTGACCCACAGTGAAACATGGAATCCGAACCACGCATAGTTCCTAGCGACTCTTCACATCGTTGGGAGGCGAAGTTTAAAGACAGACTGAAAATTTCCATCGTCCAGCTGGGATTCGATCGTAGACCTTTGTGCTTCCAGTCACGCGCTTTGCCATTAGACCACGAAGCCCGACTATAGCGTCAGGTGACTTAAAACCAAAGACTACTTTCCACACTGCAGTGCTTTACCAAGTTCGGTCCTATTTTAGGTTGTATTCTTTTGCGTTCCTGCGAACTTGAACTCTAACCCAGCCAGTTACAGAGGGGTCTACAGTTTAACGTGGGTTCCTAACGATGGCGCACCAATATAGTATTTTTCGCAAACAAATATGTCACAGATGATACACGAGAGACTGGAATAATAGTTATGCAATAAATCAAGTGCAGTTGCACACTGTTACAGCGACTGACAAGTTTCATTCACGCTATACAGGCTTTAGCCGCCTCGTCATTGCTGTTCTCTCTTTAGCAGACGTTTCAACCTCTTAGCACAGGGTATCAGTATCTTCAAAATGTGTCTCATGAAAACGAACGCTTATTGGCCTTCTTTGTGCTGGTACTTTCAGCTCCATTTAAGTTGCACTACAATATGGAAGCTGTTATATGGGTTATGTTTGTCAGTGCCTGTCGGTTATTCTTGCTACTGAGATTGCAAACGTACGGCTGTTGAGGTTTTAGGGGAAGAGACTAGTTGGTGCCCCCGGCAGACTCGAGTCGCCATTCTTCCAAGGACAGGTCGTCTTCGGACTCACGCCTACCAACACGAGTGTGAGATCGGTGCGACGGTTTTTGATCCACCCTTATTTGTTAGGTATTTCTCTGTCAGTGGCGGTGATGGGCATTTCGGAATACTACTTGCAGTATTTTGTGGTACGTTTTGTTGTTATATGACTTGTGAAGTTTTTGCGATTTCGGTATTTTGTGCCTTGAATTCTGAAACGGTTAAGCGTCTCAGGTTGCACTGAAATACTTGCACAGCTTCCATCTTAGTTTCCAGGTTTTAGATTTATAACCATGCACACTTCAGAAGGAGCAGGTCTAAACCATATTTTGGTCGGCTGTTTTCCATACTCCATAATGCAATTACCAGCTGGCAGTTCCCCTGCCAACAGTGCCATGCTGCAATTTTTTTTCTTCAAGAAATGGACATTCATCTTTAAACTGCGCAAAGGAATGACAGAGTCACAGCAAGCGCGTTATTTGACTGACTCCAAGGAAGGTGCACAACCCTCAGCTGATGGTAAGAGGAGAAATTATCTGCTATCTTTTACTCCTTAATCGATTTTCTTTATTCACAGTGTTAACGCCTAGTGTCTAATAGTTACTAATTTTTCAAGATGAACCCCATAAAACTTGTAAGTGGTTACGATGATCAATTCTTAAAATACTCAGCGCAAGACTGATTTGACTTGTTAAAAAAGCTTCGAATGTTAATATGTTTATATTATTTGGAGGGATAGTATATAATTAGGAATGACGACAGCAAAGTATTGAAATATCACTATAAATATGCCGCATGATTATGTAGTTTCTAAACATGAGATACAAAGATAGGTGGGCAGCAAAATACCATCTGTAACAAATAATTAAAAAACACGCACATAAACTGACGAGAATAGTAAAGTGACCTGGTTCAGCAAGAAGCAGTGGGAGATAAACGACTAGGACATAACAAAAAAAAAAAAAAAATATTATGAAAGGACGATATTTTCTTAATGACACTGCCAGCTGTCAATTTCTTTCGAAAAAAACCTGAGCCAAGGACTGGGGCTGACCTGCTTGAAGACTAAAGCTGTTGTGATATCGATCCTGGACCCAACAGCTGCCTGCCTTGGCCAACCCCGCGGCGTGCCGGAGAGGCGAACTCAACGTTAAGGTCGTTACGTAATGACGAGCGCAGACTAACGACGTTCCACGGCCGCTACCCACAACCGCGCCTTACCGAACCCGACAGCTGCTGGACGATCTGACAGGCCAGGCTGTGTGTCACACCCATCCGCACCCTCTGAGTCCCGCTGCACCACTACGTGGATACGCTTCCTATGACTTCTGACGTGCGTCAAGCGTGCCGGGTGATTCTTCATATTTATCTAGTTGGCGTTCTACCCCTGCGCTTGTCGCTCTCTTCTCGGTTGCCCTGGGTCTGTAAAGGGTGTATTAAAGTAACAGGCAATACTTAGGTACTGGCTTCATTATCTATACACATAAAATTGTAAATATTCGTTTGTACAAAATCGTAGATCTCCGACGTTCTTCGCCGATTGATTTGAAATTTTGATACATTGTTGCATTAGAATCGCGCGCCTTTTTATACACCTACTGCAGTTGCATATCGTGTGTGTGTATATATAAGGGTATACACTGTTGGCAAAAATCTCATGTTCGTCTTTCAAAATCTTAAATCTCCGAAAGTTCAACGATTCCTTCGAAATTTCGACACAACATTCCATTCGAACACGCGCGTTTTTTATAAGCCAGGGTGTTACAAAAAGGTACGGCCAAACTTTGAGGAAACATTCCTCACACACAAATAAAGAAAAGATGTTATGTGGACGTGTGTCCGGAAACGCTTAATTCCCATGTTAGAGCTCATTTTAGTTTCGTCAGTATGTATTGTACTTCCTCGATTCACCGCCAGTTGGCCCAATTGAAGGAAGGTAATGTTGACTTCGGTGCTTGTGTTGACATGCGACTCATTGCTCTACAGTACTAGCATCAAGCACATCAGTACGTAGCATCAACAGGTTAGTGTTCATCACGAACGTGGTTTTGCAGTCAGTGCAATGTTTACAAATGATGAGTTGGCAGATGCCCATTTGATGTATGGATTAGCCGTGGCGCGGTACGTTTGTATGGAGACAGATTTCCAGAACGAAGGTGTCCCGACAGGAAGACGTTCGAAGCAATTGATCGGCGTCTAAGGGAGCACGGAACATTCCAGCCGATGACTCGCGACTGGGGAAGACCTAGAACGACGAGGACACCTGCAATGGACGAGGCAATTCTTCGTGCAGTTGACGATAACCCTAATGTCAGCGTCAGAGAAGTTGCTGCTGTACAAGGTAACGTTAACCACGTCACTGTATGGAGAGTGCTACGGGAGAACCAGTTGTTTCCGTACCATGTACAGCGTGTGCAGGCACTATCAGCAGCCGATTGGCCTCCACGGGTACACTTCTGCGAATGGTCCATCCAACAATGTGTCAATCCCCATTTCAGTGCAAATGTTCTCTTTACGGATGAGGCTTCATTCCAACGTGATCAAATTGTAAATTTTCACAATCAACATGTGTGGGCTGACGAGAATCCGCACGCAATTGTGCAATCACGTCATCAACACAGATTTTCTGTGAACGTTTGGGCAGGCATTGTTGGTGATGTCTTGATCGGGCCCCATGTTCTTCCACCTACGCTCAATGGAGCACGTTATCATGATTTCATACGGGTTACTCTACCTGTGCTGCTAGAACATGTGCCTTTACAAGTACGACACAACATGTGGTTCATGCACGATGGAGCTCCTGCACATTTCAGTCGAAGTGTTCGTAAGCTTCTCAACAACAGATTCGGTGACCGATGGATTGGTAGAGGCGGACCAATTCCATGGCCTCCACGCTCTCCTGACCTCAACCCTCTTGACTTTCGTTTATGGGGGCATTTGAAAGCTCTTGTCTACGCAACCCCGGTACCAAATGTAGAGACTCTTCGTGCTCGTATTGTGGACGGCTGTGATACAATACGCCATTCTCCAGGGCTGCATCAGCGCATCAGGGATTCCATGCGACGGAGGGTGGATGCATGTATCCTCGCTAACGGAGGACATTTTGAACATTTCCAGTAACAAAGTGTTTGAAGTCACGCTGGTGCGTTCTGTTGCTGTGTGTTTCCATTCCATGATTAATGTGATTTGAAGAGAAGTAATAAAATGAGCTCTAACATGGAAAGTAAGCGTTTCCGGACACATGTCCACATTACATTTTCTTTCTTTGTGTGTGAGGAATGTTTCAGGAAAGTTTGGCCGTACCTTTTTGTAACACCCTGTATATAATGTATAAACAAATATGTAATATATAAAGGGGCAACGTTGTTACCAAAAAATCTCTCTCTCTCTCTCGCTCTCTCTATAAATGTTATTAGCAAAAAGGAATGTTGCATTTATGGCTTAACGACTTATGGTTTGAATACTACTACAGGATCTGAATTTTCAGTAATCATAAACAAGGCTTCAGATCAGCGGGCGTGAGAAGATACACAGAGAGGGATGGAGGAGGAAATGGACACAGAATGCGGAGAGGAGGAGATTGGGAACAGAAGTGGAGGAGAAGATGGACAGAGTCTGGCTGGGGGGAGGAGATGATGGACAAAAAGAAGGGGATGAAGAGATGGACGGAAGTAGGGGAGAGGAGGAGATTTTGATGTACATCCAGTTCCCATATATATTAGGTATGTATGCTTTCTGTTTCCTTTCCTTTCCATTTAACCACACCGAGCCACCGCAACGCGTGGTAGGGAACAGCTAGTTTAAAAATGAGTACAAAGCATCATTGTCAAAATAGGTCCAGAAATGTGAAGTGTCCGGGTTGAAACTGACACTCTTAAATCAGTAGAAGAAACCGCTCATTACAGTCTCATCACATTGAAACACTGGTCCGATGTAAGAGAAGGCCCGATGGCCCTAATCAGATCATGTTCAAGAAATAAATAAATAAAAGTGAAACTTATTTCCGCAGCGAGTTTACAAAGCTATCCGTTTCAAAGTAAGTTTCACGTCGCCACAGCAGCACTGTCGTGTGTTATTACTCACATGCTTCCACATCTCGTGCAAGAGGAAATGTTTCATCACTTACTTGTGGAACTGCTCCAGGCGTATCTATGCAGTGATCATGCTAATGTGAAAAAGGTACGCTCGGGCATGCCCACGAAATGTCAGAGAATATCAACGTACATAAAGTACCTCTCGACGTACTGCTAGAAGTATGTCGTCCAAGAAGACAGGCAACGTAAGCAACTAGAAAGGTTCATAGTTCGCTCTTTTATGCCTTGTATGGTATTACGTGGAGTTCGAACAAGCGATCAGAAACAATGCCGGACCAGATGCTGACGGATAAAAACTGTTGATGAGAATTTTCAACCGCTGCTTTTGAGCAGGTTTAGCCAATCTTTTTTACTTACCACCCACTTTTGTACCTCCGTAAGTAGTAAAATTCTCTAACAGACAATTGGTTCCACAGTAATGGCGATTTATAAAATTCAGACACAACTTTACTTTATAAAATTTGTAAAGCAGAGTTGTGGCAAGATAAAGCATATAATAATAATTACTTACCACATAATTTATGTCAAAATTTTATGAAAATCTACTGAAAATGCTTTTAAAATCCCTACCACATGCCGCTCGCGATGAAAGCCGGAACGCCCACTAGTGTGCGGTAGAGACAAGTTGACTAAAACAGATTTAGAGTTTAAAACTGCCAACAAATACAGCTTACAGAAATTTAACGCGTAATTAAAACACATACGCAGATTAGACAGTTGACTCATAACAAGGAAAGTAAAAGGTTACAAACTCACGCTGATACAAGCTGTTTTTTCGTTAGGAATCCAACTCATTACTGTTGACCATTACTTTCGACAACATTTCTTACTTTCTTTCGCATTGGTAACATATATCCGAAGGAAAGTTATAATTTAATGACTTCATAGAAATTAACGCCGAAGAAAAATATAGGACATGGCTAGGACTGGGAATGAAATTGGCCGTGAGTTTGTTGATCGCTCTATCTCCTCATCGATCCGAATGAAACACTGAAATATAAATCAAGATTACCGAACAGGATGGTGACCTCTCTCCGAATATAACCCATGTACATGCTACCACGCTATAATTTAACTATTTACCTACCATAATTACGTATGTTTCTTCGCGGTGCTGCAATTTCCGCAAATACTTGTGAATGTAACGCTAACGGATAGCTGTACAGAATATTGGTATTACAGTATCTGCTAATTCTCAAGCTCCCGGCCCTGGAATGACCGTAACTGTTACCGTGTACTTATGTTAAATCTCTGCACACAACATGCATTACATTTCTGATTCCACACTTAATACTGCATTCCGAAAATCTGTAAATAGGTTTTCGCCAGATGACTGACGTCTATCTTAACGCGACTGCCAGTTCAGATTATTCAGCATTTTCGTGAGCATCTCCCGTTGAGTCACGCAGACCTGTTACTGTTCGTATTGTCGCTTTTTGTGTACGTTCAATACCCCTGTTAGCCCTATTGGGTGAGGTTGACCTTCCTGTAAATCGAACACGTTTCCCCTATGCTAGATAACTTCACACTTCACAACAAAACACATGCGTCGAATATTCTGTCACAAGACAAACAATAGTCATTTTAAGTAACATCCTAGTTAGTTAATAAAACCGTTTCCATTTAATGGATACGCAACGGTAAAACATTTTAATGTAATTTTTGAGCACATAAAAGTGAGCAAACTAAGATTCACTGACGCGTGAATAGCGAATCAGACTGCTCGACGCGAATGCCACGTATTTTTATTTCATTTGAGTTACTACATTGCATGTGTATGCAATGGTTTTTGTTCCTCTTGTGATAAACGTTATTTTCTACTTCTGTTTTTATGCAGTTTCTGCAAATTGCTTGAATAACCTTATAGTGTTTTTTACAATTGACTGTCATGAAACTTCCTCGCAGATTAAACCTGTGTCCCGGACCGAACAACGAACTCAGAACACTTGCCATGCACGACTCACGACCCATCCTCACAGTTTTACTTCCGGCAGTACCTCATCTCCTACCCTCCGAACTTCACAGAAGCCCTCCTGCAAACCTTACAAAACTAGCGCTCCTGGAAGAAACGATATTGCGGAGAGATCGCTCAGCCACAGTCTGAGAGATAATTTTACTGTCATGTCTGTAATTCATTCATCTCAAAAATTTCATTTACGCATTGATGGCGTAAACAACGTACGAAGTCATTTTGCATTTTACTTTTAAGCTGACATTGTATCTGCACTTATTTGTTAGGTTACACTCTCACACTTACGGTCAGGCACTGTGTCTGAAACGATTATGATATTCTGCAGTAGATACCTCGCACTCGATAGATGCCGAGCAGGATGTTTACCTCTTTCGCTGAGCGACGCTGCCTAGACAGTCCACTGCAGCGCTGCAAGGTATGTTACCACCATGTACTGATGACTGTGCTTGTGCCAGGCGCTCAGCGTTACGTATGGCGATCACACGTTTTTGAGTTATGACACCGGCAAATTTCTACTATCCGCCATATTTTGGAGAATAATCGCTGTGAGTTACAATAATATATTTTACATGATTCGATAAAAGCCATGGGGTAACGATAAGCACATATACAGAAGGCTGTAGTATCGCGTAAACGAGGTATAAAAGGGCAGTGTACTGGGGAAGCTGACATTTGTACTCAGGTAATTCATGTCAAAAGCTTTGTGTGTGATTATAACCGCACGACAGGAATTATAGGACTTTGAACGCGGACCGATATTTGGATTTAGACGCGTGGGACATTCCATTTCTGAAATCGTTAAAGAATTCAATATTGTGAGACCTGCAGTGTCAAGAGTGTGCCGAGAATACCAAATTTCAGACATTACCTCGCACCACGGACAACGTAGTGGCCGACGGCCTTCACTTAACGGCCGAGAGAAGCGGCATTTGAGTAGAGTTGTCAGAGCTAACAGACAATAAAACTGCGTGAAATAACTGCAGAAATCAATGTGGGACGTACGAAGAGTGTATCCGTTAGGACAGTGCGGTGAAATTTGGCGTTAATGGGCTATGGTACAAGACGACCGACTAGGGTGTCTCTGCTAACAGCACGACATCGGCTTCAGTGCCTCTCCTGAGCTCGTGAGCATATCGGTTGGACCCTAGACTACTGGCAAATCGTGTCCTGTTCATGTGAGTCTCTATTTCACTGGTCAGGTAAGTCCCAATTTCAGTTAGTTAGAGCTAATGGTAGAGGTCGAGGAGGCGCAGACCCCATGAAGCCACGGACCCAAGTTGTCAACAAGGTACTATTTTGCAAACTGGTGGTGGCTCCATAAAGGTATGGGCTGTGTTTACATGGAATGGACTGGGCCCTCTAGTCCAACTGAACCGATCATTGACAGCAAATGGTTATGTTCTGCTACTTTGAGACCTTTTGCAGCCATTAATGGACTTCATTTTTATCGACGACAGTGCGCCGTGTCACCGGAGCATAAGTATTCGCACTGGTTTGAAGAACATTCTCGACGATTCGAGCGAATGATCTGGCCACCCAGGTCGCCCAGCTTGACTCCCATAACTTTTGTCGCCTCACTGTATTACGTGCGTGTTTTAGTAGCTTTTAGTTTAATCTTTTCCTTGTTGAACTGCAGGCCACCTGAAGATGTTCCTACTGAAACCGGTTGTGGAGTGATAAACGTACCTGGAATACAGCTGGCGTCGTTTTTGGTAACATTCGAAGTGATACTGAACCGGAGGACCTATGTGCATCAACGTTTGTACTGAAAACTAATAACCCTACAGGGGAAGCAGACGGGGTTGTCCAGCAGAGTCGTAGCCAGGCCTGCAGCTCCCCAGAGCGAGGCGGCTGGAACGCCGGGTCCCGCCGGGACACCCGAGTCGCGCCCTTTGTGCGCGTGCGCCCGCCGTGAAGCAGTCCTCGCGCCAACTCGCGTCCTCTCGCGCCGGAAGGTCGTGGTAATTAACTTTGCGCCCGTCGGCCACGAAACGCGACCAAGTTTGTTTCAACTGAGCCACGCCCCCCTCCAGCTTCATAACAAACCAAAACTTTAGATTGCCGGAAGGCACCTCTTTTGTCACTACCCTGTTTTGAGATCTGGTCTGAATTTTTTTTTTTATAAAAGTTTCACGGATCCTAATTATGCAGTAAATTCACCTGCTAGCTGTCTTTACGGGCCCTCAAGCTGTCGTGACAATAATAATGACTGGATAGGATGTGCTATGGTCTTCATCCCAAGAGTGGTTTGAGTTGCTGTCCGTTCTAGTCTATACTTTGCAAACCTCTTCATACTTGCGTAAGTACTATAATTTCTAACGCCCACACTTCCCTCGATTACCAAATTGACTATTCCTTGACGGATCGGAACTGGTCCTATCAACCGATAGTTTCTTTTAATCAAGCAGTGTCACAAGTTTCTTGTCTCCTCTATTCGATACTCTATTCGATACATTATCTCTTCATTAGTTATCCGATACAACCATCTAATCTTCACACTTCTGATGTAGCATCGCACTTCAAAATAGTCTAATCTCTTCTTGTCTGAACTTTCGTGCAAGGCTACATTTCTGACAAATATTTTCAGAAAAATTTCTAATTAGTAAATTTATGCTTTATGTTAACACATTTATTTTTTCAGTAAAAAGACTTCCTAGTTGTCTTATATTTTCTTTATTGCAGCTTTCACCAGTTATTTTGCTTTCCAAATACCAAAACTTGTCCACCCTTTTCAGTGTAGGGGGAGGTTGCAATCGATGGACCACCTAGAGAAAACGTATAGTAAAACCTTGGATATTGTAATAAATATTTTATTTTCAGTATAAGTTGAACATTAAATATCGCATTGCCCTACAGCAGACACAGATGGCATAAATACTCATCGTTAATGAAATCTGAAAAATAAAATCATGTCTCATCGGCGCATCCAAGTGGACTGGTTTCCCTTAATTGGGCCAGGCAATTTCCTTGCGTGAGTTATAGTGTAACAGCCATTAAGCACTACACACATCTAAGTATTAACACATTTCTTATTTTTTGTTTTTAAGTGTTTTTTTTATTAGCATCTGAAGGCGAATAACGTGTATTCGAAATAAAGGAAGCTAGAAGTACAAATGTCGCCTTCGAAGGTTAAAAAAAAGTAATATTAATAATGTGACTGATTATCAAAACATGAACTATTCGAAAACATATAATGAAAACCATTACTTAAATTTTTTTCTTAGCGACCAATTTAAGTGAAATATTAGACAAAAAGCGAGATGTCTCATTCAAGGCAACTCGCACTACATCGTATTATAATAAATACCTAGTCTCCGTCCAAACCACGTAACTTTATATTGTGAATGTGACAAAATGGTGTGAACTGCTGGTACTGCTTTACCGAATGGTATCACTCAGATGTCGAACAGAGATCTGCACAGCATTTGACTAATACCAATCGGCATTACCTCGATGGCTATGTCACTCCCGCCTTAAGGGGACCACATCCTGCCCATCTAACCCATGTTAATTTAGAAAAGTGTTTGACCCATTTCTGAAATAATTATTTGTTGGAGGACCTTAATACTTTTACTGTATGTTACATGATGCTAATAGGGTCAACTGTACTAAAATCTACATTATCCAGTTTATAGTTCTTAATACTTTTTTTAAATTTATTAACAAAAATATTAAGTTTTTTCTGCAGAAAATATTTTTTGTGAACTTTCTAATAGAGGAATATGGTTCAAATGGCTCTGAGCACTATGGGACTTAACATATGAGGTCATCAGTCCCCTAGAACTTAGAACTACTTAACCTAACTAACCTAAGGACATCACACACATCCATGCCCGAGGCAGGATTCGAACCTGCGACCGTAGCAGTCGCGCGGTTCCGGACTGAAGCGCCTAGAACCGCTCGGCCACCGAGGCCGGAAATAGAGGAATATTAACGAATGTAGTACCAGAGGTGGCTTTTTATGTTATGCAGAGTCTCTGAAAAATTCATTCATTTATCTATGATACTTTCTGATACAATGGGGCATATGTACTGAAAATTTTAGTCCTGCTGCATATGATGTCCCTTCTTTGGCCTCTAGCAGGTCTTCCAGCTTCTTTTTCACCTTCCTGGATGTTTGTCTTCCTTTCTTGGCCATATTAGACGCAGACCTGCCTGCAGACCTGTTGCAGTCCAGTGATCATATTTTCGTCAGGATTAATTCCCAACTTTTTCAGTATCCAACACTTTCCAACATTACCCCAATTGAATGTAGTAACAGCATCATGAACTCCTAGTTTCATTGTATGCATTCCTAGAAATACAGGTTTAGGAAGGTGGTTCCAAATTATGCTGTTGAATCATTCATTTGTGTTCTGTGTCTGCCCATGCAGACATTTCCTTAGAAGGTAAGGATGAGCCAAGTCCCTGAAAATAGGTTTAATTGCTGTGACAGAAGCAGCAGGAAGAGAATGCTGGTGAGAATAAGATTCTCCCCAGTTGCCTGAGCCCTATTGTATTTGCACCACGAATTTTCTCCTGATGTACACGATTCATGATATGGCTTATCGTCAATAGAGGACTTATGGAAGAATATGGCCCAAACATCTCTCTTAATTGCCTCCAGACTTACTTTATTTCTCCTAATTGCCTCCACATAGTATACCTGCAAGTTTTCTATTTCAATTTTAGCTAACCGACCCTGTCTGCTCAACAATTTTCCATCTTCTAATTTTTTTCTTCTCATATCAACAGTTAGCTTTCTCAGCCTTGTTCCCAAACGTTTTTGAACATGGCCTACACATTCTACTTTGCTAATAATGGCATCTCCATATGGCTCAGAGTTCATCACATTGTGGTGGCACATGAACACAAGTGGTAGGAAAATGCTCTTTAAAAGCTCGAAAAAAATTTTTTTCAGCAAAATAATTTTCGGAGTACTTAAATAAAACCTTAATTTATCGAAATATGATGAAAACCGAAAATCGATTTTTTTCGACCTGAACCACGGTGTGGTCCCCTTAAATGTTGTCTGAAGACGGTCTATTGACCGCGAGTGCTAACAACATTACGAGATGCATTCAAATTTTAACACCCGATTTTTTCTCATAAACTAATCACACGAAAACTGTGAAACTTGTGTCACTTCTCGACGTTATCTCCCTGCGACCGTACATATATTTCACAAAGTCGACGCCATAATTCCATGGCCACTGCGAACGCTTCTTCAGGAGTCTTGTATGACCACTGGAAAATCGAATCCATTGTCACACTCGACGAAAATCAAGTCCCATTCATGCTGTGAACAAGCGTACACATTGCCTGGCAACATGCCGGCCGTCAGCATTCGTGACACCCACCCGCATGACACTTCCCGGCACTCTCGTCGCTGCGGCTCGAGTTCTGTGAGCTGCGCACTGCTGCTTCCTCTGTCACGCACTCACGAGTGTACGCGAATTTTGAAACAAACTGCATGCTTCTATCTGTTCCTAGTTCTAAGGAAAAAATCGAAGGTATTATAACTTGAATGCACCTCGTAAATAACGCCATTTTTTTTTGCAATCAATTAAACGAAAATAACACATCCACTAAGCGTTGCTTTCTACCGTGGTACGCTTTGGCTCTTAATGTCGAACAAACCTTACAATTCTGAAATAAAGGGCTCGCTACAGCAAATACATTTTCATTCAACTAAACAAACTGCTCTCGCGGTTGAAAAATCAAAAGCTCTTAATACGCGTTTAACAGAATGTCCGTACTTCTAGAGAACGGTTGAGATTCTGGAATCTAACACACGAAAACCATGGTATCACGGAAATGTCATTGGTGGCAATTTGCTTCAGTCCATATTCAGACAGTTATAAACCCGGTTATGGCCTGACATGCTAAAAACCATTTATGTAACGAATAAATACTAAGAGAGGACTCGTAATTTCCGTTTTTACCTAAGCGTACACAAAACTTCCGATGAGGCAGAAACTAATGAAACTGAAGTTTTTGCAGCACACAGTGACATTCATTCAACCTTTTTTTACTTGGAATTCCTACAACTGTGGATTTTTTGTAAGATGCAGATCAAACGGCCGCTTTTATACACAGTTATATAAGTCGTCTTTTTTATAGTCTGCGAACTTCATTCGATCAGTTAGCATCTAATACATGTAGATCGAAAGCAACATATTGTACAAACAACATTGTACATCACACGTTCACTCGTATGCCTCTGAGGAATGTCTTCACACTAGGAATAGCAGAGGATAGTCGCTGAAATCGTTGGATTGCTTTTGCACACACCGTACTTTCAGAGAAGTGACTAACAACTGTAGCAGATGGAGATGTCTTTTTGTTAAAGCTTATGTTTTAACAAGTGTGTGTGTGTGTGTGTGTGTGTGTGTGTGTGTGTGTGTGTGTGTGTGTGTAATTAAACGCTTCCACCTTGTTTGGATTGTACGAGGAGTACCAGGTAATCAGGCAACGGCCCGTCACCTACTTAGGAACACACATCACAAATACAACAGCCAAAGAATATTTAGCTAAAGAAGGATATCAAGAGTGTTGCAAACGTGAATATCTAGTAACGGAAGATACTTCACTGCAGGAATAACTATACGCACTTGTCTAGAGTAACCAACGCGATATGTCCGCTCAGCTTTTAAATTCAGCATTTTAAATTGCCGTCGTGTCTAGCTATCACAAGAGGCAATGTGCGAAATACGTAATGTAAGAGGCAACTCCGCGACAAGTCTACAACAGAGACGAAAGCCTCGGAACACAGGTCTAATTAAAGGCTTCGACACGTACACGCTATTTTCGGTTTGAAACCTTTCTCTGCCTCCGAGGGAAAATTTAAAGCAAAGTCGGCGCGGAACAAACAGCGCCACTGAAACGGCCGACGCTCGACTCGCGAGGGCTGGACGAATCAGCATGAATATTTAGCGCGGTTAAAAGAAACGCAGAGTCGTTAGCGAACGGCGGAGCAGCGGCTTTGAACGCTTTTAGCAGAACGCCGGCTGGAAGGAAAGCAGTGGGCGGAAAGAAATGACTGTGGGGCACGAGCAGAGTGGACGTAAAGCAAGCAAGGCGGAGAGAAGCGAAGCGGCGCTCAGCCGACGCCGACGCCAAGAGCCGAGGCGGGGACGGCACAATGCGCCGAGCGCCGGCTTACACGCGCCACGCCAGCTTTGCGTCAACTTGCCGACCTGCTTACCTGGCTTGTTTCACATTGGCTTCTTCCCGCACACCGTTCCACTACTGCCGTCAACAACGAAATAACGACGTGCCACCGACTTCGACGAACTTCGGCATGCTAGTGCGGGGGTGGGGGAGGCATTCAAAAGTACAACAAGCAAAAGAGTTTGGATCACCAGGCTACCTTTCCGAAAAAAAAGGTGTTGTCGAAGATCAAGACGCTGGATCCCTAATGTACCACGTGGAATCGTTATAACATTTGGAAATAGAAAGAAACAAGCAGCCCTGGTTGCAGTGTTAATTTTTTGTTATATGTCCCAATGACGTGTTTCACCTTTATTTAGGAACCTTCGGTTGACCTAAGGAAAAATAAAAATTTCCATAATAGCGGCGTTATCCAATTTAGTGACACTGGCTTACCAACAAAATATAAAAGAGCTTATTGATATCTGGTAGCAACGGGTGCAAGGGTTACCGCACATAAAACAACTCAGCAGCCAAATGCCCTTCGTCAACGCTTTAAAAACACTGCGCAGTGTCCTATAAAATACAATACAATAGAAGATGACCGAAATATATCTTTAACAAATATGTAACATGTTTTGTCTCTACGTTAACAACTATCTCTAGAATTGAGATTTTGAAGAATGATTGTTGTTATCAGCTTTTGCACTGACAGACTTCTGTGTTTTACATAGGGTGCCATACGCGTAACACGCAGTTTTAAACGTTGATGTGACTATAATTATATTTGATGTTTCTATTTGAATTTAGCAGCATCCCAATGAAGTGTATTTTATGACTTAGATGCCGCACTTGCTTGGCATCCAGATGCTGCATTGACACTGTTAGTCAGTAGTGACAGGTACGATTCCGTGCATCGGGGGGATGGGGGTCATAGATTCTCGTTTTAGAGAGATTCAGGTATGCAGAATATTTATTTATTTATTGTTCCGTGGGACCACATTTAGGAGAAGTCTCCATGGTCATGGAACGAGTCAATACATGAAATAACAACACGATTGTAGAAACAGATAAAATGAAATATAAGAAACATATTCAGGCGACAAGTCGTTACTTTAAATAAAGAAAATCAAGAATGTAACACTGGAATTTGCTTAATTTTTTATCTCTTCCAGGAGCTCCTCAACAGAATAGAAGGAGTGAGCCATGAGGAAACTCTTCAGTTTAGACTTAAAAGTGTTTGGGCTACTGCTAAGATTTTTGAGTTCTTGTGGTAGCTTATTGAAAATGGATCTACATCTACATCTACATTGATACTCCGCAAGCCACCCAACGGTGTGTGGCGGAGGGCACTTTACGTGCCACTGTCATTACCTCCCTTTCCTGTTCCAGTCACGTATGGTTCGCGGGAAGGACGACTGTCTGAAAGCCTCCGTGCGCGCTCTAATCTCTCTAATTTTACATTCGTGATCTCCTCGGGAGGTATAAGTAGGGGGAAGCAATATATTCGATACCTCATCCAGAAACGCACCCTCTCGAAACCTGGCGAGCAAGCTACACCGCGATGCAGAGCGCCTCTCTTGCAGAGTCTGCTACTTGAGTTTATTAAACATCTCCGTAACGCTATCACGGTTACCAAATAACCCTGTGACGAAACGCGCCGCTCTTCTTTGGATCTTCTCTATCTCCTCCGTCAGACCGATCTGGTACGGATCCCGCACTGATGAGCAATACTCAAGTATAGGTCGAACGAGTGTTTTGTAAGCCACCTCCTTTGTTGATGGACTACATTTTCTAAGCACTCTCCCAATGAATCTCAACCTGGTACCCGCCTTACCAACAATTAATTTTATATGATCATTCCACTTCAAATCGTTCCGCACGCATACTCCCAGATATTTTACAGAAGTAACTGCTACCAGTGTTTGTTCCGCTATCATATAATCATACAATAAAGGATCCTTCTTTCTATGTATTCGCAATACATTACATTTGTCTATGTTAAGGGTCAGTTGCCACTCCCTGCACCAAGTGCTTACCCACCGCAGATCTTCCTGCATTTCGCTACAATTTTCTAATGCTGCAACTTCTCTGTATACTACAGCATCATCCGCGAAAAGCCGCATGGAACTTCCGACACTATCTACTAAGTCATTTATATATATTGTGAAAAGCAATGGTCCCATAACACTCCCCTGTGGCACGCCAGAGGTTACTTTAACGTCTGTAGACGTCTCTCCATTGATAACAACATACTGTGTTCTGTTTGCTAAAAACTCTTCAATCCAGCAACACAGCTGGTCTGATATTCCGTAGGCTCTTACTTTGTTTATCAGGCGACAGTGCGGAACTGTATCGAACGCCTTCCGGAAGTCAAGAAAAATAGCATCTACCTGGGAGCCTGTATCTAATATTTTCTGGGTCTCATGAACAAATAAGGCGAGTTGGGTCTCACACGATCGCTGTTTCCGGAATCCATGTTGATTCCTACATAGTAGATTCTGGGTTTCCAGAAATGACATGATACGCGAGCAAAAAACATGTTCTAAAATTCTACAAGAGATCGACGTAAGAGATACAGGTCTATAGCTTTGCGCATCTGCTCGACGACCCTTCTTGAAGACTGGGACTATCTGTGCTCTTTTCCAATCATTTGGAACCCTCCGTTCCTCTAGAGACTTGCGGTACACGGCTGTTAGAAGGGGGGCAAGTTCTTTCGCGTACTCTGTGTAGAATCGAATTGGTATCCCGTCAGGTCCAGTGGACTTTCCTCTATTGAGTGATTCCAGTTGCTTTTCTATTCAGAAATACTGCACTCCTTTCTGCACAAGAGTCAAGGAAGTGCATTCCACATGCAGATTTGATTTCTGCCTAGTATTAACTGAGTGAAAGCTGCTAACTCTTGGGAATAAGCTAATATTGCTAACAACAAACGACATTAAAGAAAATACATACTGTGAGGGCAATGTCAAAATTCCCAGACTATTGAATAGGGGTCGACAAGAGGTTTTCGAACTTACACCATACATAGCTCGAACAGCCCGTTTTTGAGCCAAAAATACCCTTTTTGAATCAGAAGAATTACCCCAAAAAATAATACCATATGACATAAGCGTATGAAAATATGCGAAGTATACTACTTTTCGTGTTGAAATGTCACTTATTTCAGATACTGTTCTAATGGTAAATAAAGCGGCATTTAGTTTCTGAACAAGATCCTGAACATGGGCTTTCCACAACAGCTTACTGTCTATCCGTACGCCTAGGAACTTGAACTGTTCCGTCTCGCTTATAACATGCTCATTCTGTCTGATTAAAATGTCAGTTCTTGTTTAATTGTGGGTTAGAAACTGTAAAAACTGAGTCTTACTGCGATTTAGCATCAAATTATTTTCCACAAGCCACGAACTTATATCATGAACTACATTATTTGATAATGTTTCAATATTACACACAAGATCCTTCACTACCAAGCTGGTGTCATCAGCAAACAGAAATATTTTTGAATCACCTGTAATACTAGAAGGCATATCATTTACATAAATAAGGAACAGCAGTGGCCCCAGTGGCAACTGCATGAACAGCGACTTTGTAGTACGCGATAAACTTTAGCCCTTTCATCATTTTGTGGGGAATGTAAGCGAGAACAAATTTCGTCAAGATTTGAAATTAATTCTAAAGTTTCTTGCAATTCACGAAGTTCTCTCATTCTCAAACACCGGATGAATTAAACTCGGGTATTCGTGCGATGTTGGCTACACTTCTTTTTCATCCCCAAGCGTTTAACTGTTTAACTAGTAAGTGATTTGTGTATAAATTTAGGTTGAGATCGGTCCCTTGGTTCCGGAGGAAATGTGGAACGTACGTAATATATATGGTTCTCTTCTCCCCTCTCTCCCCCCTCCCCTCCCCACCCCTCCCCCTCCCCACCCCTCCCCTCCCCTCTCCTCTTCTCTTCTCTTCTGGATCCGATGGGATAAGCCTATACGGTGCCCCAGGCTAGGCTAAAAGTACTTGTTAAAACCCAATGACAACTAGTCACGTAGTTTTCGAGGTTAGCGTGTTCCGACAGACAGAACAGTTTTGAAGATTTGTTATTAGTACAGATATCAGACCAGCAACTCAGTTGGAACGGTGTATCCATTCTCTTTATTTGAACACAAACACTGTTTACAAGTTCTGTGCAGATTAAAAGTTTCGTATACAACAGCTTCCGGCTTGATACTTTTCATACAGGGTTAACACTGTGAAATATTGCAAGTACTTGTGAAAGGTCCAAAACCATCATAACGCTATGAGAAATTCAGCCAGCCACAACCACCAAAGACAGAGTGCACAGCAGACTACGGGATCACGCCACGTGACATGACGAAAGAGGGCAAGTCTGCCACGCTGCTGTGTAGTGGCTGCCTGCTGCCACCACTTGGCGGCGCCGACAGTTGTGGGAACGAGTACGTGGGGTTTGTTCGAGCAGCAATCTGAAAGAGTCACGCACATGCGCACTGCGAAAATGGCGTTCGAACAGCGGCGCTGGTTACTGATGACTAATAATCAGCTGCTCGAGCAGGATCTCCGGAACTGTCTCGAATGATTAGCAACTGTGAGACATAGTCGGAGAATTTTAATTTAACTGTTCCGGACTACCAGCCTCGCGGATGCCCTTAGCTGCCCATTCGTCTCTCTTTCACGCGGATGGCACATGAAGAGCGCGGGTTTCAGTTTATTTGATTACCTTTTCCAGCAGACATGATCAAAATTTGTTTAGCCCCTACATAAAACCCGTTTGTGTGTACTGGGCAAAAGGAACAGCAATACTTGTCACATGAAGGAAAATGTTTATTTTTGCAATGGAGCAACTTCTGCTGAAGAAATGGAAGACAACGACGTTTATAGAAGTGGTGAAAGAAGTAGCATTCAAATGAGGAATCATGTGGCACAATAAAACATTTGTAAATTCGCTATACTGTAGTAACATATGCTGTCAAGGACATTATGTACAGCGTACACCAATTGTGTAAGATCCTGCTTGGAAAATCAATACTATATCAAATGTTGCACACTCATTTAAATGAAGGGAATGGTAAAAAAAATACTTTTCGGTAAGATTTCTGTAATGAGTTTCTCCGCATAGAGATTTGTATTGTCTTGTTCCAATTGAAAATGCTACATTGCGATCGTGGTTATAGCTTGCATCTTTCTTAGTGTTGGATTTCAACGCCAAACATGACAAGTACTGCAAATGAGACATTCTAGTAACTTTTCTCGGTGTAGTTGGCAGATAAGTGACATATGAGTTTTCAGTGTTGTGTTATTAATCACTACTCACATTCACCTTACCTGTATGCAATCTTGCTACAAAACAAGTTTAATAATGGTGGGATTTTCCTACTGCGATTACAAAAGCTTGGACATTACTATCACAGATTTTCGGTGATGGGCGCAACCTCTGGAGTCAATAATGAAATTTTGTGGCTGTGATCAGCACAAGTTTCTGAAAACCTGTCTGAAGATCATCTCAATCTGACAATTTTCCGCAGTAACGACAAAACACTCAAAACTTTTTATTTTACGTCTGTGTACAACTTAAGTGCTGCTAAAAACTAGTAAATCGTTCAAGAATTAAAGATATAATAGACTGCTCTCCTCCTCCATGAGTCGCATCATTCCCGTTTATTCCAGCACCTGTATAATTCCCTTCATATTCTTCTTACAGAGGAATGGAAAAACTGGTAGAAGCCGTCCTCGGGAAGGATCAGTTCGAGTTCCGGAGATATGTAGGAACACGCGAGGCAATACTGACCCTACGACTTATCTTAGAAGATAGGTTAAGGAAAGACAAATCTAACGTTTATAGGATTTCTCCGTATGTCCATATTTAAACTGGATGAAGATGGGACACAGCTAGTATAATTTTTATTAAAAATGAAATTTCTCCAGCTGTACTTAAGATTTTTTTAATTTACTTCGCTACTAGTTTCAGTGTTGCGTCAACGTCATCTCCACGCCCGTACACTTTGCTGAAATCAGTTGTGTGGTGCTCAGTCTAGAAGTCCACGGTGAGATCAACACGTGCTCCACAATCTTAAGTACCGCTGGAGGAATTTCATTTATAGGATTCGTAGACTTACAGAAAACTTTTGACAATGTTGACTGGAACGTTCTCGTTCAAATTCTAAAGGTGACAGAGGTAAAATACAGGAGGCGAAAGCCTATTTATAATTTGTACGGAAACCAAATGGCCTTTATAAGAGTCGAGGGGCAAGAAAGAGAAGCAGTGGTTGGGAAGGGAGTGAGATAGGGTTGTAGCCTATCCCCGATGTTATTCAATCTGTAAATTAAACAAGCGTAAAGGAAACCAAAGAAAAATTTGGTGTCAGAATTAAAACCCAGGCAGAAGGAATGAAAACTTTGAGGTTTGCCAATGACATTGTAATTCTGTCAGAGACATCAAAGGACTCGGAAAAGCAGCTAGACGGAATCGACAGTATCCTGGAGGGAGGATATAAGATGAACATCAACAAAAGCGAAACGAGGATAATGGAATGTAGTCGAATTAAATCAAGTGATGATGAGAGAATTGGATTAGCAAAATGGTTCAAATGGCTCTGAGCACTATGGGACTCAACTGCTGTGGTCATAAGTCCCCTAGAACTTAGAACTACTTAAACCTAACTAACCTAAGGACAGCACACAACACCCAGCCATCACGAGGCAGAGAAAATCCCTGACCCCGCCGGGAATCGAACCCGGGAACCCGGGCGTGGGAAGCGAGAACGCTACCGCACGACCACGAGATGCGGGCAATTGGATTAGCAAACGAGACACAGTAGTAGATGAGTTTTGCTATTTGGGAAGCCAAATAACTGATGACTATCGACGAAGAGGGGATATAAAACGTAGACTGGCTATGGCAAGGTAAGCGTTTCTGAATAAGAGAAATTTGATAACATCGAGAATAGATTTAAGTATGAGGAAGCATTTGTATGTAGTGTGGCAATGCATGGAGATGAAACATGGACGATAAACAGTTTAGACAAGAAGAGAATAGCAGCTTCTGAAATGTGGTGCTCCAGAAAAATGCTCAAGATTAGATGGGTAAATCACCTAACTAATGGGGAGGTAGTGATTAGTATTGAGGAGGAGAGAAATCTGTGGCACAAACTAACGAGAAGAGGGGATCGGTAGGTAGGATACATTCTGAGGCATTAAAGATTCACTAATTTAGTACTGGACGGAAGCTTGGTGGCAAAAAATCGTAGAGGGACAACAAGAGACGAATAAAGGAAGCAGATTCAGAAGGATTTAGGTTGCAGTAGTAACTCGGAGATGAAGATTAGATTAGATTAGGATTAATATTAGTTCCATGGATCATGAATACGATATTTCGTAATGATGTGGAACGAGTCAAATTTTCCAATACATGACATAATTAAGTTACTTTAACAACATAATTAACTTAATATAACAACTTTTTTATTTATTTTTTAAAACTTTTTTAATAATTTTTTGTTTGGTTTTTTTTCTTTTTTTTCTTAATTTATATCTAAAAATTCCTCTATGGAGTAGAAGGAGTTGTCATTCAGAAATTCTTTTAATTTCTTCTTAAATACTTGTTGGTTATCTGTCAGACTTTTGATACTATTTGGTAAGTGACCAAAGACTTAAGTGGCAGTATAATTCACCCCTTTCTGTGCCAAAGTTAGATTTAATCTTGAATAGTGAAGATCATCCTTCCTCCTAGTATTGTAGTTATGCACACTGCTAACAAATTTCATAAGAGAGTATATATACTGAGAAGCTACTGTGAATATCCCTAGATCCTTAAATAAATGTCTGCAGGATGATCTTGGGTGGACTCCAGCTATTATTCTGACTACACGATTTTGTGCAATAAATATTTTATTCCTCAGTGATGAATTACCCCAAAATATGATGCCATATGCAAGCAATGAGTGAAAATAGGCGTAGTAAGCTAATTTACTAAGATGTTTATCACCAAAATTTGCAATGGCCCTTATTGCATAAGTAGCTGAACTCAAACGTTTGAGCAGATCATCAATGTGTTTCTTCCAATTTAATCTCTCATCAATGGACACACCTAAAAATTTTGAATATTCTACCTTAGCTATATGCTTCTGATTAAGGTCTATATTTATTAATGGCGTCATACCATTTACTGTACGGAACTGTATGTACTGTGTCTTATCAAAATTCAGTGAGAGTCCGTTTACAAGGAACCACTTAGTAATTTTTTGAAAGACATTATTGACAATTTCATCAGATCATTCTTGTTTGTCAGGTGTGATTACTATACTTGCATCATCAGCAAAGAGAACTAACTTTGCCTCTTCATGAATATAGAATAGCAAGTCATTAATATATATTAAGAACAACAAAGGACCCAAGACTGACCCTTGTGGAACCCCATTCTTGATAGTTCCCCAGTTTGAGGAATGTGCTGATCTTTGCATATTACGAGAACTGCTTATTTAAACTTTCTGCACTCTTCCAGTTAGGTACGAATTAAACCATTTGTGCACTGTCCCACTCATGCCACAATACTTGAGCTTGTCTAGCAGAATTTCATGATTTACACAATCAAAAGCCTTTGAGAGATCACAAAAAATCTCAATGGGTGGTGTTCGGTTATTCAGATCATTCAAAATTTGATTGGTGAAAGCATATATGGCATTTTCTGTTGAAAAACCTTTCTGGAAACCAAACTGACATTTTGTTAGTACATTTTTACAGATATGTGAAGCTACTCTTGAAAGCTTGTACAGGACAGAGTAGCATGGAGAGCTGCATCAAACCAGTCTTTGGACTGAAGATCAGGCATATTCTTATCAATCGTAACCAACAAGCTGCCTTAAACATTAAAATATACGTACAGAAATAGCAGTGGCTAAATGTTACTGCCCAAAAAGTAGTGAACAGTGCTGTTGGAAGGCGCTTGTAATAACCACTGGAGCCGTCGTCGCACTACACAATGAAAACACAAAGTTCGAGCAGCCATGGGTGCGCAGAAAAACCAATTCACAAACAGTCAGAAATTATCATGGAGTATTACGGACTCGTTCCTCGAACAAACCCTAAGTCTCCGTGTTTGAGTCGCTGGATATGGATTAAGTTTTTAGACAAGACAAGACGAGACGAGCAGCGTCACTGATGTAACTTTACTAATAACCCCAAATATATCATGTGGCTATTGTGGTCACCAACTTACTTCTCTGCAGCCTGTTCTTAGGATTCATGATAATTTTCGAAAGTTAAAAACGCCGCGTGTCAAATACGAAGCCTAATGTAACACTTTCGGACACTAAGTCCATCGTAATTATCATTTACAGAAAAAGTAAAAATTAATAAAAATGATCGGTACTCACAATACCTGGCGAAGGATAGACTGTGGCTGGTACTTACCTAAAACAAAAAGAACATGTATACAGAATGTAAACTGGCACACAAAAAATATCAACGGCAGAAACAAATGTGATGTATTAAATTACGACACCTGAGACAGACCCCGGAACACATGAATAACACTGAAAAGTTTTCGATTGTTGTATTTTGAGAGAATAGTTCTAATATTTACTTTCTTTGATTCCATATTTCTCAGATATGCGGCTGGTAACGGAAGATGGTCCAGCACCACGAATAACTGCGGATCAGAATCTAAATCTACACGATTACTTTGCTATTCACAATAAAGTGCTTGGCAGAGGGTTCAATGAACCACTTTCAAGCTGTCTCTCTACCGTTCCACTTTGGAACGACGCGCGGGAAAAACGAGCACTTAAATTTTTCTGTGCGAGTCCTGATTTCTCTTATTTTATCGTGATGATCATTTCTCCCTATGTAGGTGGATGCCAACAGAATGTTTTCGCAATCGGAGGAGAAAACTGGTGATTCAAATTTCATGAGAAGATCCCGTCGTAACGAAAAACGCCTTTTTTTTAATGATTGCCACTCCAATTCACGTATCATGTCTGTGGCACTATCTCCCCTATTTCGCGATAAAACAAAACGAGCCAGCCTTCTTTGTACTTTTTCGATGTCACCCGTCAGTTCCACCTGATGCGGATTCCACACCGCACAGCAATACGCCACAATAAGGCGGACAAGCGTGGTGTAAGCAGTCTCTTAAGTAGACATTTGCACCTTCGAAGTGTTATGCCAAAGAATCGCAGTCTTTGGTTTTCTCGACCCACAACATTATCTATGTGATCGTTCCAATTTAGGTTATTTGTAATTGTAATCCCTAAGTATTTAGTTGAATTTACAGCCTTCAGATTTGTGTGACTTATCGCGTAATCGAAATTTTGTGGATTTCTTTTAGTACTCATTTGAATAACTTCACACTTTTCTTTGGCTCTGAGCACTATGCGACTTAACTTCTGAGGTCATCAGTCGCCTAGAACTTAGAACTAATTAAATCTAACTAACCTAAGGACATCACACACATCCATGCCCGAGGCAGGATTCGAACCTGCGACCGTAGCGGTAACGCGGTTACAGACTGAAGCGCCTAGAAACGCACGGCCACACCGGCCGGCCCACACTTTTCTTTATTCAGGGTCAATTGCCACTTTAAGCACCATACAGATATCTTATCTAAATCATTTTGCAATTCGTTTTGGTCATCGGATGCCTTTACAAGACGGTAAATGACAGCATCATCTGCAAACAACCTAAGACGGTTACTAAGATTGTCTCCTATATCGTTAATATAGATCAGGAACAACAGAGGACCTGTAACACTTTCTTGGGGAACGCGGGATATTACTCCTGTTTTACTCGATGACTTTACGTCTATTACTACGAACTGTAACCTTTCTGACAGGAAATCACGAATCCTGTCGCGCATCTGAGGCGAATACTGTTGCTCAATCTAAATCTAAAGTCATTAAACTGAAGTAGTTATAAGGCTCCTACGGGGGTGGAAACGTACAATTTCCCTTTATTTAAACTAAATTCGTGTACTTTTTTATATATATATTGCGTGACACTCTACTATGTTATCCGTTCTCGAGTTTAAAACGTAGTTCTCTGAATCCAGTTACAATCCACTTCTTGTTCTTGAACTACAACCTTACTTTCTTACACTATCTTCTTGGCTTTACCATTATTGTCTAAACAGGCAGCTCACTACATTTCTCTTCTGTCGAGCTACAGGGGAGGATATGTATTTAATGGTTTTTATTTCATCTTAACCTATTAACTTCTGTGTGTTGACGAGATTGACGGTAGCATTTAGCAAAGGGAAAAAAACATTACTTATGCCAAAATATTTTTCCTTTCAGGACAGGGCTGATAACAGAGTATGGTTCCAAACCATATTTGATATGCTAGAGTGGTAGTCTTACACGAGGATTGTTTCTTCGTCAAGATTTTCTTCGGGACTCACTCACAGCCCAAACTTTTGCTACAATGCATCGCAACGGCACGTTCAAAGTCTGCGTTCGTCGTACAAAATCGCAGTGAAGAACAGCTTACTGCACAGCTGTTCTCCTTGGTAAAGCCGCAGTCCCCATGAGAAACTTCATGCGTGATAATGGTTCCCCTTTAAGGAGCGAACGCATGAAATTTAGGGAATAAATGTGTGACTCTCATGTCTCGAAATGAGAATATTCTACAATATCATTGCCTAGAGGATGCGTACAACGAGAAATAGTGGCGCTTGAAGATACCAGGAAAAGTGGAGAGTAGAATTTTTTGCGACCTTTGTTGGTTGGATATATGCCAGAAGCTGGGTAATTCCATAGTTGGATTGACACCGACGTAACACAAACCGAACAGCCGTTACACGTCAACAGGATAGCTGTAAATTACACAGTGTAGTACTAAAAGGTCAGTAGACACGGAGAGTTTGCTCATTTGGCGAATCGTGATAGAAGAATCGGTCACGATATGCTGAACTACCTGATCATTCGCTTAAAGTGATTAGCGGAAACCCGAAAAACTTAAATTAGAATGGACATGGGGTATTTGAGCCTCACTGCTACAGAATACGGAAATTATGGATCTGCGAATAACTAAGTGATAACAGATGAAAATTTCCATTATAATCACATTTCTTTATATCCTTCAGGGTACCGGTATTTCATGACTGACAGTACCATCTCTTATCAAGATCTTTTTATTTTAATATCAATGTCCACGTAGCATTCTACCAACTCTTCCTTTTTAATTGTCAGATACCACTGACATACTGAACCCAATACAATGCCAAACAAACTGCTTTCTCAGCACCAGCTTTCGTCGAAAATCCGCTGATCTTGCAACACCACTGCGGGTCTTTGTAACAAAAGTGAACGGCGATGGAAATTACATTCGAAAAACACGAATAGTCCCAAGACAGAACACACTAATATAGCAAGCCGCAAAGTTTGCCCTGTCGGCAGCGTGCGAGACGCGTCAAGGTTTATATCTATACATTAAATAAGTAGAACAGATAATAGAAATTATTTATTTCTAGCTATCGTCCATGCTCAAAAAACAAGTATAAAGTAGTATGGAAAGGTCGTCCGGCGTCGGGTAATGAGAATGCAATGGCAGAGATCGTTCAACAAGCCCCTAAAACTGAACCTGATTCACAGCTAAAAAAGGAAGCTTAATACCATGCCATCCGTTATACCATTTATTGTGATGCGCCATATTAAAGACAGACTGACCTTTAGTCACTCGGTTTACTATCTTCTTCTGTCATACTAACAATCATTAAACAGCAAAATACTGATGTACATCGAAGTATAACCCACCTCCGTAATCGAAGGCGCTAAATTAAAGTGGAGTTTGATGACGGAATATGCTGGTTCGAATCACGATAACAGGAAGACATTTTCACCATCCGAATTTTCGAAGGGAATCTGATCACTGGAGTGTCGGTTTATGTCCAGGACTAAATTATCAACCTGTGCAGTGTCTTATGAAGTGGGGGTACAGGACACCGTGGACAATTACCCAGGCTTGGGGTTGAAATATTAAGCTCAGCACCTCCTTTGCGTGCTAAACGATAGCAATAGGTTATGTCCAGCACCAAGTTTCACCATACTCCTCCCACCTTTGCAAGTAACACTGATCCAGCATTACACTGTGCAAGCGCTCATCACAGTCATTCACAACTTACAGATACATCACCCACAAACAGCTAATGTAAATTTCATCCACTAGAAATTAAGAGAAATGATCTGTTTGTTCTACATTAGTGTAAATGGTTTAGATCATCTTATCCGAGAATTAACTATATACAAGGGAGAAATTCATCCGTAAGATAATCTGTAACGGAGAAAGGCTTTTGGTATCAGTTGCAATAATAGCAATGTTATCTAACGCACCAAATATTTTATACGAGTTAGAACCAAACAGACCAAAAATAAATCAAATAAAACAGTGAAGTCAAATTCTAAAACATGACCTGAAATGAGAAAGCAAACAAAAATATGTACAGTGAACGGAACAACAAGTAATATACCACAGCGCTTTGTGTGCCATGTCGCTTTCCTACATCAGTCCACTTTAGCGACGTCCATGACTTATGAACACATGCAAAGGGTGGGCTTTACTGAAGACACCACTATGCAGACTAATAGTTGTAGTTTTATAGGACGCAGTCGTGTAACAAGTCTCTCTGATGCTACGCATTTCTGGCCACTTCAAAGTAAACAGAACGTCAACTGTCGCACCACGCTTATAGCCTGCCTCGCGACCTGTTTTGGGCAGCAGTAACCATCCCGCACGCTATAATCTTCGGTAACTGCTGCGTGACGCAGGCCAACTGTCCCGCACAACGACGTTATTCTACAACTTTGCAGCCAGAAAATACTCCCCACTACATCACTCTCACGGCTGAAGAGACTTCTTTTAATGCAGCACATAATACTGCTACAGAACAAACAAACGAACATCAAATACAAAAGTATTACAAAAGCGTTATGCGTCCTTATTTTATACACACATTCAGCAACAACTGAATGAAAACTAGCTGCTGTGTTAGATAGATATCCTAGATATCCCTCCAGCAGCCCAGGGGTTGAGGATGAACATTTTTGGCTCTAAGTGGAAAATTCTGATCAAATGGTGGCCCATAAACGAGATTCGCCGAAGATTAGTTTCTCTGCAATGCCACGGACGAAGCAGTACGGCCCGTTTTTTCTTCTGTGAGATGAGAAGACTGTGACGGTGCAAAATGTGAGCTTGGTTAGTTTACAGTTCTATTTATGCGTCAATCATATTTGTCTATGTAATAGTTTGGATAATATAGTGCTTTGGAAACGAATGAATCAGTTGCATCAGCCCTGTATTTGAATTTCTTGAGTGTTATGCTAAATGATGTACTACGTACTGATGTAAACAAAATTATTATTGCGGGGGGGATAGGGTAGGGGGGGTTTCGGAGAACAGAGGAAGCAAGTTCCGCCCACCGACTCTCAACGCATGGACAGCGGAGGGGGAAGTATAACTTATTCTTTCTTTTAGAAGTCTGGACTTGTGGGGCTACGGCAAATAGCTATTTTAACACACACACACACACACACACACACACACACACACACACACACAACCTGTTCGAACGGTGAGATAAAGAACCTTCAGCTGAGTGCTAGCAGCGTCAAAAAATGGGCGTCGAACTCTCGAGTGGTCAGCTGCTTGAAATGAAGGAGCGCACAATTGTAAGGCCGGCGTGCTCCGGCAGCTGAAAGGAGCCCCGGGGCGGTGGGCGCGGACCCGCTACTACACGCCGCGATCCGTTTGCACAGTCACAATAGCCAGGGGCTGCGCCTTCTTACATTATGGGCCGCGGGGGGAGATCTATGGGGCTTAATATTACACCGAGTGCTCCCCACTCGAATGCTGCTGCGTGCAGGGAAAACCTATCAAACGCTCCACGCTCTACAGTGCGACCAGAAGGCTGTTCACGCACGCAGTACGTCTCTTAAGTTATTACGGCCAGCGAAAATCATTTCTGCTGCTGAACACGAGGACAGTGTTACCTACAGTATCTCTTAAAAAAGAAAAAAAAACGTGGACTGGCTGCGAAACGCTCTGCCAAAATGCACTAGAGACCCGAACAAATACAAGGATTTTTCTTTGTTTGTTTTAGGGCGCAAAAACAACTGAGTTCAGAAGCGCCCATGTCATAACCTTAGAACACTATACGAAAAAGAAGATATAAACGACTACACGTCAAGTCCAATCGACGGAAGGAAAGAACTAAGAACAAGGAGTTCCTCTTGGAAAAAGGAGATGCCGTGGAGGCAGCGGAGGTCCCTTACTAAAGATTAAATATCCTTCGCCGTATAGTTACGACAGGTAAAAAGAAAAACGAGGTCGCAACCCTGACAGGCAAACATACATTAGAACGTAAGTTGTTAAAAAAAGGGCATTCGGCCATCAATTGGCGAACCGTCAATAGGTGATGACAATGAGCACAGAGTGGTGGCGGATCACCGTTTACCGAATCACGATGGCTAAAAAGACAGTGCCCAAAACGCAACCTAGCTCGTGGCGAGAGGGCCGAGAGGAGGTCGGCCAACCCCCGGGACAGGCTTCATTCCGCGGAGCTTGTTCCCAGGAAAAGGAGACCAGTGGTAATGTCAAAGTGACACCATCTCCCGACAACACGGAGATCATCCAAAGGAATGGAAGAGCTAGTGGGTCGAGGTAGGAGGACTGCAGCCTTGGCAGCAGCCTCATTTCCCGTCAGACCGACGTCGCCAGGAACTCATACCACAACAACTTCTTCATGAGCGAGCAAGTGTAGTAACAATTAAAAAGTCTGTGTCGCCGACTGTACTGGGTGGCCTGATAGAGGACGAAGAGCTCTGCTGTAAATATTGAGCAGTGTTACGGAAGCTTCGGTCCCAATGACGACGGCACACCCGAAACCACAGTCAGTCTTAGAGCCATCAGTGTCGAACTCCATTGTTTTACACGCCTGGGGCAGCGGTAGCGGAGCACTGCCTGGACATGGGGCATCGCATGTTTTACGAAAAGACTGAAATTTTATCCCCAGCGTCATCTTTCTGGGTATGTGTCGTTAAGGAGGCCATACGTATTCTACGGCGGCCAATCTTATCAACAGGGATGCAGGGTTTCAATTAATCGCCGCATGGAATCCAGCTGCCATTAAATCAAAACAGGGAACGTTCATGATTCGACGCAACGCAATGATGAGATTTTATTGAGATTTTGTGGCTCTCGGCAGTGGGCACTCCCCCAACAGCGAGCGTCTTCCCGCGCACGTGTATTGCCTGCTCCCGGTCTGATGAATTTGGACGCCGACAAGCGATTATCATCAGTCGCGTCTTGCGTGAGTGACAACACCAACTACCACCACCTGAAGATATCGAGCAGTTGCGTCGATGAAATGTTGTGCTATTTACACAACACGATCCGGCGGTAAATCCGAGAAGTATATTCAGCCAGTCTCCGATACATACTGAAAAACCCACCCACACACACACACACACACACACACACACACAGTATCTACACTGGATGTGAACATATTACTTACGTCGCGATGTGCTCCCATCATTGCCACGAGAAGTCACTACGAACACCAATTCAATACGGAACACACAAAATTCATGCCTCCAGACAAGGTTCCTGCCGACCGTTTCCAATCTCGCAGAAGTTATATGAAAGTAATGATATTCACTAACATTTACTTAAAGACGTTCGCTGAATTTCATTCGCAACTCTACGCAGTGACCCGTAAACAAGTCGGTTGCCCGTAGATGCTTAATGCTACCCGTGCACAGCCAGGCCAAGTAGCTTATTTAGTAACTAACAAGGTAGGAAATTTTTTTTGAACCCACCAATAAACTACGAATAAGACTTCATCCATCGAATATCGGCTCACATTTGTCTTACGTGGTATTTCAATGCAGGTGAGACTATGAACGTGGATTACATCGCACGACGTAAGTTACTTGAAGGCAGCATCCAGTCTACAAAGCGAGGAAGGACAGTATGACATCAAGGCACAGACACATTTTACGTTTCGCCAGCAGGTGAGTTTGGGCAAATCCAGTGTAACTGGAAAAAGCACGCCTCACTGAGAGATTTGACGCAACCGGTCATCCCTCATTTGATTGTTCCGGCGTTGGCCTTAATCGTTTACAGTGATTGGGGGATTGATTCCTTCCAGGGGGAATGACTCCTTCCAAAATACACGATCTATACTTCCCATTTTCTTGTTCAATCAGAGGTTTTTCTCCGTCTCTGGTGACCTTTCTGGCAACAGTTCAATCCGTTACATTTGGAGAGCACACGCCAGAACACTGCTGGTATATAAATCTGGATCAAAACAGCGTTGTCCGATCAGGTACGCTATTATGGTCGAACAATGACGACCGCCAAAATCATTCGCGGCCAATGGCACTAATCTTAAGTAGCAAATGTTTTCTCCATGCATACCGTATATTCGCAAACTGGTACTCACACAAATCATCATCACTATATGCACTGATTGTGACTCTTTCGTTGAACAGAGATGGTGAGCTGCGAAAGGAGGGAAGATATGGCGGTAAGTATCTCTTGATTACAAATTTGTGCATTAATATCACTGATTAACATTTAAGTCGTGCATACAGTGGGTATGGAAGTATAAGCCGCTATTGAATGAGACCTGACTTAGGTGGAGACAGTAAACCCGGTTTTTTTTATTGTTTTTTTTTAGTACGTTCTAACACCAGATTTAGTTATGAAACTCCACCTTCTTAAATACCTTACATGAGATTCGTTTGTTGACAACGTACAGGGCTCGAATGACAGTCTTCTGACCTGAAGTGTTCTTTTTGTACAAACTGAGTTGCCCTGAAACATTACTCTACATGGAACCAAAGACGGACTCATGTAAAGAAACTGACCGTAATAGATTTGCGGTGGTCAATACACCGATCGTAATTTTCGTATATGCTACGAATATAAAAACGTTTTTCGAATGTTCACTTTGCAGTCATTCACGTAACACAAATAGATATTTGAAATATCAAACATAAAGAGGGAGGGAAGGGGAGGGGGGGGGGGAGGAGGCAACGAACGCTACGCTGAAACGCATTCAGAGGTTTCGCGATGCTTCCAAGTTCAAGATGGGTAAATCACATCAGCGCCGATACACAATGATTTACGGGGTCCCAGCACTAGCACTTACTTTAATTAAAATTTTAAATGTGGAAAAACGTATTTATACAACGTGCTTTGTAGAGGGAGTTATTTGCAGATACTAATGCCACCAAACGGTGGACAAAAAGGAGCGTCAGTTACAGTGCATTCATCCTTCAAAGAGATGAACGAGATTCCAACATCGACTTACACTATCCTCTGCTCTTCTAATTGATGCCGCGTGCTGTTGTGAATAAAACACATTGTGAATAAAATTTCGTAGCTACCATTCAATACCTGCTCTGTTTTGAGTAATTATGTGGACTGGGTGCTAGACACTGTGTAGCACATTTTCAATAACGAATCCAGATGTACCTTGCTCGCATTATTTGCGTAGGCGATGTACGGACCGTCAATACCGCAGCGACACTACAGCATATGCTATTTAGTTACCTGTCAGATCATGTCACGATCTGCTTCCTTTTCTTCGTTTCCTTCTTAGCGGCCTGAGAGAGCGAGGTCGGCAGAAACTTGGTGCTTTGGCTTTTACATGGCTTTGGTGTTGTCTTGTGATGTTCTCACTTGCAAAAAATGGCTCTGAGCACTATGGGACTTAACTGCTGTGGTCATCAGTCCCCTAGAACTTAGAACTACTTAAACCTAACTAACCTAAGGACATCACACACATCCATGCCCGAGGCAGGATTCGAACCCGCGACCGTAGCACTCACTCGCAACATAAAACTTGTTTACAACCCATTAGCCGTGTAAAACATGCTTCCCTTCACAACTGTATGCCGCAACAGACGTATCGCGTATTACATATGACAGTATTTCCTGGGGGTTGCTTACAGACGAAAATCGGGAGCAACACCACAGCTGCAAATTTTACACCGGGGTGTCTAACGCTGCAAACAACTGACCTGAAGCACTGCATGCAGAGAAGCGTTTTGTTTGTGTATTTTCAATTTTTTGGTGTCATTCTCATTTTTTCTGCTGGGACTGGAGCTATACATTGAGAGCTGAAGTATTTTACTGCTGTGCCACAGAACTGCGGATTAAATACTAGTTCATACAGTCTAGCTCTTTGAATTTACCCTTCAGTATAATGACAAAAATATACCAATCGCACGGGAAGCGGCTTAAGTACAATCTTTTACCTTCTGGACGAGGTAACATGGATAATTAATTGTAAGTATGAGCATTATATTGACTCGAGTTTCATTCTAAATGGTTACAACAATTTGTTTATATTTCATGTATAATTCAAGTTATGTGTTATAGGAATTGTGTGTCACTAACCGATTCATTAAAGATACTGTTTTTTAAAATAATAATGCAGGAGCCACCTGCTCCCTACAAACGGCGTCTTCAGATGTACTGATGTGGATGACGAATTTTTTGGATACTTGCTGCCACAATAAATACGTTGCCGGTAATCTTTTATTATTGATCAGTAACTGTCACGAAAGAAGCTCCCATCGATATGACTCCTCAGAGTCTTATGAATGACTCAATACATACATAATGCATTTTGACTGATAATGTACGTCTTCGAAATGGATCAATAGTAGAGGCTAAGTGTTTTCTTGAAACATACAAGAATGTGTAAGCTCGTAGATATGTAGCGGGTCTAACTAGCAACAGATTAAAATCAGAAGCAGTGGCCTTTACTTGTTTATCCCTCCATCACTTTAGCGATTTACGTTATTCTTTACGTATCACTCTCATTATATAGCATTAAGTTATATCTATACCACGATACATCAGGGACAAACATCCTATCAACACTGCAGATCTAAATGGTTGATAACATTACCGTTTAGGATGTTTCTGTAAGTGTTTCCTGTCCCTCAGTCAAAAACCTTCTTGTTTGCGTTAACAGAATCACCAGCTTAAATGAAATTGTTATGTTATAGTAGAAAATGATATAGGTGTTCCTGAACCCTTTAACTTCAGCTCTACCTGTATTCGACTGCTACGAAAAGGAGGGGAATAAAATATCCAAGAGTTCTTAAAAATTCCTTTTCCGTGCTCGCAATCATCCCATCATTTCAGACTCAGTGCACAGCTCCCCATCGATTATCCACAAGGGGAAGACAGACCCTAATGGCGACTACCGTAAAGAACAGCAACTAATAACTATTACGGTGATTCCACAGTTCTAATATTTGCTCTGACTGCTATGTTCAACAAGCCCGAAGACTTTCGTTGGTCCACTTGTATCACGAAGTGAAATCAGCAGGAACACAACCGGAAATCATGATCCGCCAAAACTTCGAAACAAAAATCTAGATCCACGTACGACAAACAGCGTGTGGCGAGTCCAGCAAACAAAGCGGTGTCACCGATGAAAGTATTCACCATATAGCTTAATAGTTTGTAATTACGTTTCTGAATAAATACATATCGTGTCAAAATTATTTATAGTACCCACGTCATCTTTAGACACGCAGACTCATGCAGCTCATTATGATCGGCGTTCACGCCCTCGGAAAGAATTTAAGAGACGGGTCTCGGCGTCGTTCGTCTCCTGACGTAACAAAGATAACAGAAATGGAATCTTTCGTTCTAAAGGACTACATGAGCGTTGCTTTATTATCAGTTACACCGTTACCAAGTCGCAGAGCTAGACGTGAAATTATCGTTCAATTAAGATTAGTAAATCATCTTTTTCGACTAGATTATTTTCCTTTTTTATGCTTACTGCTAGTCACTTTTATAGGTGGTTTTTTCAGTTGGTTTGCAATGAACCAGAACTAAACTGCGGAATAAAAGCCTCGCACAGCAATTTAGATACTAAATCACCGCCAATATTAAATAAGGGAGATGATATAGACGTGCTTTATTTATCAGCAATTTTCCTACAAACTATACCGAATCCTTGTCGTCTCAGCTGTTACTCAATGCTCTTTGAAAGTTCATACTACACATGGCTTTCTACTCGGACTATAAAAAATGTAAAAAGTTGAAAACTTAGTCTTCTCTAACTAATATTTTACGATTTGCTTCATGGAATACAACTTGGTTAATTTCTAAGAATAAAACATAACTTCTCTGACGTTCTAGGCAGTTTTTACTTACACTGTTCGCTTTCTTGTAAACAGCAGAGAGAGTCCATTAGAAAAACTGGCATAGATTAAGTGTTGAATATTAAATGTAAAATTTTCTGGGTGTAGTCAGTCAGAGCGAAGGGTAAGAGAAGGAATGTAATGAAAATTTAACAGTT
Source organism: Schistocerca serialis cubense (assembly GCF_023864345.2). NCBI lineage: Eukaryota > Metazoa > Arthropoda > Insecta > Orthoptera > Acrididae > Schistocerca > Schistocerca serialis. The sequence continues at coordinate 500,519,302 of NC_064641.1, forward strand.
AATTATGTATTGTATGGCACTGTATACCCCACCGAAAGTGGGTAAAGGGAGAATTATTTTTCACAGGAATCGTGAAAGAACTCCTGGAGGGACTCAACGAGACGACTGCTTTAGTATCGCGACGGTAGTCCGTTATAGCGCTCCTCAGACGCCTCGTCGCTGGAAATTCGAGAGGAGCGCCGCTCGCCGCGGAAACCTCGGCTGCAGCTACAATAGAGCAGACATCTGTAAGTGACAGCACAGAATTCAGCCCGGACGCTAATAACGCGAGCGCAGGCTGCGGCAGCATTAAATGAAAACAAGCGGCCCCATTTATTAACCCGAATTAAAGCGCACTTCTGCGTGCAAGCGGCGGTTGTTCCGTAGGCAAAGACCGCCTCCACCGCAAAGCGCACAATTATTCAAATGAAGCGCCGCCGTCGATTTCTGTCACACATCGGGGAAGGGGGGCGGGGAGGCCTGGAGCATACCAACTCGTTTAGTGGTGGCACATGTCGTTGCGTATGTTCCTTTTCACCATTTTTTTAAAAGCAAAGCAGAAAAAATATAATAACGAACCTGCTGTCGTATGGTGTGGTGGTTCTGAGCCATCTTCCGAATTGCTCTCTTACTCCCTTTATGCCGTTTGCTGCTCTTATTGTGGTCTTCAGTTCCAAGACTGGTTTGACCTCCATGCTACTCAACCCTGTGCAAGCTTCATCACCGAATAATTACTGCAAACTACATTCTTCTGAATCTGCTTACAGAATTCATCTCTTGGCCTCACTCTACGATTTTTCACCCGCCCCCCCCCCCCCCAAACACACACAAGTACTTTGATTAATACTAAATTTGGACTCCCTTGATGTCTCAGAATGTGTCCTATCAACCGACACCTCCATTTAGTCAAGTTGTGCCACAGACTTCTTTTCTCCCCAGTTCTGTTCAGTATCTCGCCATTATTTTGGCGATCTACCAATCTGATCTCCAGCTTTCTACTCTAGCATCACATTTCACAAGCTTCTATTCACTTTTTCCCTAAACTGTTTATCGACCTCGTTTCACTTTCATACATGGCTACTCTCCATACAAGTAACTTCTGAAAATACTTCCTAACACTTAAATCTATATTCGATATTAACAAATTTCTTTTCTTCAGAAACACTTTTTCTGCCATTGCCAGTCAACATTTTATATCTTCTCCATTTCGGCCATCAGTCATTTCGCTGCCCAAAGTTTCCCCTTGCTTTCAGTGTTCGCAGTACCAGCACAGTAAGACGGTTTCGGTTGATGTTACAAGACCAGATCAACCAATCATCCTGACTGTTGCCGCTGTAGCAACTGAAAAGGCTGCCCCCCTCCCCTCTTCAGAAACCACAAACAGAGGTGTTCTTTACCACGTTGGTCTTAAACAAATAGAGCACTTGGTAAAACACAGACATATGACCATACCTCTACGTATCTCTGGCCTCTCAACCGATACCCCTCCTTTGTTGCTGCTCCACCAGCGGTACGGCTATCTGTATCGCTGAGGCGTGTAAGCCATCCTACCAAAGACGTCATTTCCATTTTAAATTAGTGCCAATGGACATATTTAAGCAGTTTTCCTCACACATACAATCAGAAAGAGATGAGCGCAAAAACTGCCTCCTTTCCGCAAGTATCCGTAACGCGAGTGAATTTTCACACATTACTGACGCCGAGAATTCTTTGCCCGTCCCATTATTTACTCCTCTGATGCAGCGGTAACAAATTCGCTTTCGACAAGTAACGTAGCTTCTTTAATTAAGACCACCCACTTGGCGTTCATATCCTTTTCCTCGAATTCTCTGGTGTCTTCGTTAATTCCAACGAACGTCAAATAAAACACAGCAGCAAACCACAAAACTATCTAGTTTAGGAGTTTTTGTTGTAATCGGGCTATACGTAAAACAATGTTAACAGGAATTCAATGTGCAAGTTTCAGAAGGCAGCAATTCAATCATCAGGCGGCGAAGCAGTGGGTGAAATACAGTTACGAGTCTGGGAAGTCAACCTTCGGTTGCCACGAGATTCAGTGCAGCATATCATACTGGATGTAACACACTGTTTGAGGACATTGATAATTGTGTTATCCATAAATAAACCGATTTGATGTTGAAGATCTGTCAATTCTCAGATGCCAGTAATATCAAATCAATCATGTTTTTGTTATGACTTGGGTTACTAGATGAATGACAAAAAGTGAAATTGTATTTATTTAATTGCGCAAAATATAACCTAAATATAATAAACTAATTTTATTTAAGAAACCCGAACCATTAATTTTAAACAATTATTACTGGTTTATCTGTCTGAAGCGTACTTCAGACAGAGAGTCATAGAGTATTTTTCGTCAGATCCAGTTTCGCTTTTATTTGTAAAGTACCTTCTTTGCTCTTTCTGGACATACTGTAGTATGTCTAAATTCTGGTATTTATAGATTAAAACACTATTCCTTCAGAAAAATGGCGTATAATTTACTTATGTTGTTTTCGCCTCTTGTTCTCATTTTCTTCAAATGACTGGTTTTTTGTTAGTTGTTAGCGGAGGTTGTGGTCGAAAGGAACCTGGCCGCACATTCACTCACAGCAATTTTCCTGTCTTTTTATTCAGATTTTTTGCTCTACATTGGTGTTATTTCCACTTTTTTAAACTTGTCAAGAGAAACAGTGCTGTAGTTTCGTGTGTTCCACACTCAACATAGCGTTGAAATCTATTCATTTATTTTCTCTCTCTCTCTCTCTCTCTCTCTCTCTCTCTCTCTCTCTCTCTGTGTGTGTGTGTGTGTGTGTGTGTGTGTGTGTGTGTGTGTGTGTGTGTGTGTGTGTGTGTAAATTACGTTAGATGTTCAGCAGAGATGCGAGTGGAAAGAGACGAGAGTAATGGTTCGAGTTGCGCTGGAGGTAGTGAAAGGGAGTTGAGCGGAGAGTGGGCGATAGTGAGTGGGTGACATAATATGTAGATGTGTTGTCATATGTCTATATTTTACTAAGTGGTCTATTTATTTAGACCAACTGATCAACACCTCTACACATGAAACACACTCCGCACTCAGTCCCCTTTCACTGCTACCATTGCTTCCCAGTTTTTGCCCTATAACCACTGTTCTCCCCCCCACCCCAATAATTACTCACGCTTCTTCCCGTGCACTCAGTTCTCTGCTGAACATATAACACCGCTCCCCCCCCCCCCCCCCCCCGCCTACAAACATATACAAGACTACAAGAGGGAAAAAAACAATTTACAGCTTGGCAATACTCTCAACCTACACAGAAAACAAACACATAGATATTGTGGTGAATGCAGAACATGTGAAACTACAGCAATATTTCTTTTGTGACATTTAAAAAAGTGAGTTAAGGTGGAAATAACAATGCCGTTTATAAAACAAGAAGGATTAAAAAGGGCGAAGTGTAAATGTCTCACTAAGTTTGTTTCGACCTCAGTCTCCACTAACAATGAAGGAAAAAGCAGTGGCTTCCAAAATTTGTAAACAAGAGTCAATAAATCCGTAAGTAAATTACACGCCAATTTTATCGAGAAATACCGTTTTAATCTATACATACCAGAAAGTAGAGACATTATATATCCCTATTTCCAGAGTGACCACAAAAGCTACTTTTTAAATATAAGCGAAATGCGTCTGGTGAAAAATACCCCATATTTGAAATAAGCTTAAGGAGGAAAAATCAATAGTAACGGATTATAACAGCTTCTGCGAAAGATGGTCATGAAAACAAACATATCATTACCTATAATCAATATAATCAGTCTTCCTGGCATATTCGTTAACTTTCTATTTTCATCCTATCCGTAAAATTCACAACGGGTGTTCTGCTTTGTTACAAAGAATACTGATACATTAGAACAGGGTTCACGGTGTGGCCGTGTTTTTCATGAAGGGGGCTTGCATCCTTTGTTGTTTTTCGTGGCACTATCACATAACAGGTCTACATTGATGTTTTAAGCACCTTCTTGCTTCCCACTGTGGGAGAGCAATTCGGGGATGGCGACTGCATGTTTCAACACGATCGAGCAGCTCTTCATAACGCACAGCCTGTGGCGGAGTGTTTACACAACAATAAACTCCCCGTAATGGACTGGCCTTCCCAGAGTCCTGACCTGAACCCTATAGAACATCTTTGGGATGTTTTGGATCGCCGACTTCGTGCCAGGTCTCACCGGCCGACATCGATACCTCTCCTCAGTGCAGCACTCCGTGAATAATGGGCTGCCATTTCCCAAGAAACCTCCCAGCAACTGGTTGAACGTAGGCCTGCGAGCGTGGAAGCTGTCATCAAGGCTAAGGGTTGGCCAACATCACACACAATTCCAGCATTGCCGATGGAGGGCGCCAGAAATTTGTAAGTCATTTTGAGCCAGGTGTCCGGATACATTTGATCACATAGCATATATTAGATGAACGGCGGACAGTTTCTCCAAAGACGTTTTGGACTGTTTCTTGTCGCCATCGTAGTCCAAATCGAGTTGTGGCCCGTATGTAATGAAATCGACACTGGTTGGATTTATAATCTCTATCTTTCATCCTACTATCTTGTTCCAAGATAGTTTTGATACCTTAAGCTCTTCCCGGTGTGATCGATAGACGATATATTTCGTGTGATTAGTTTGGTTGGAGTCCAGTAGCGAGCACAAGTTGGACCATGGTTTGCAGCACCGGAAGGAATCCCAGCTGGAAAGCTGAAATTCCGAGACTAAAATTTACGCAGTTTGAATAATTGCTTAATAATTTAATTAGTTATTTGGTAATTAAAGTGTATTTCGCCTTTTATGTACTGCTAGACAATCAACAACAACAAAGTCCGTAAAGAAGTGATGCACGTGTTCTATTTATTAGTTGTTGATGTTTGTAGATGCATGCCAGCACTGAAAGAAAAAGTAAATCCTGTATGTCTAATTTCATTCTGTAACACATAAACAATTAAAAAATGCACTTTTCAATCCTCACGCAGGCCTTTTCAAATGTAATTTAAACATCATTCATTAGCGGTTGTACTTCTATGTGCTCTAAATAGTCATAGTTTTACACTGAGTAGTTACATCGGAGTCACAGATGCTCATGAACATTGTTTTATGAAACTTATGTCAAGAGCGAAGGCAGGAAAGGCAAGAAAGAAAAAAAACCCACACCAGGGGCTGAGTTACCCTTACTGCTTTTTTGTAGTTAATTTTATACGAATATCACATTAACTCATTATTTTACCGGCGGACGTTTGAGTTTAGCACTTTAAAACTGTTCGTAGAACAAGTTCCATCACTGCATGTTGCTAGTAAGTGAAATCCCTGCAAGAACGTAATTCGTGTCACTATGAATAATTATGTCGGAAATAAGTGAATGAACGCGAGAACACTTCTCTATGAGAATGTTGCGATACGATTCTTACGCCTGGAGAAGAGCTATAGACATTGCTCAGGGACATTATTCAAACTCACTACGGTGTGTAGTGCATGATGATAAGCAGTGCGCCCAAATTTGTTTCTTATGCAGCGGCGCATCACTGTCCTTCACTTTTTCTTTTTTTTTTACTTTTAGAGTACTAACACCTCCTTAGCGTGAACCTCTGGAACGGGCCTTGAGATCTACCTTGGTTGCTTTCTTTGATCCTCACTACGATCAAATTAAGAGCTAACCTCCCCCATCCCCTTTTATTGTTATTAGCAAAGTCAACCTACAAGCATGAGAAGTTCGTCATTCGTCTTTTAAACAAATGCTATAGGGTTCTCTCCTAGTTTCTGGGTATTATTTAGTATATACCCGAAATTGAAACGAGTTGCCATTCAGTACACCAACTGTAAATATTATCTATGGCGTTATGCATTTCCCCTTACAGTTACACAGTGACGATGATACCCTATAAACAGCAGCATCCTCAGCCAACAGTCAGAATTTTACTGGTCTTATTTCATATTTTATTTGTGTACATATATAAAACATTAACGGTACTATTAAACTTCGTTGCGGCGCATCCGACGTTACTCAAAAATGGCTCAAATGGCTCTAACCAGTATGGGACTTAACATCTGAGGTCATCAGTCCCCTAGACTTAGAACTACTTAAACCTAACTAACCTAAGGACATCACACACATCCATGTCCGAGGCAGGATTCGAACCTGCGACCGACGCAGCAGCGCGGTTCCAGACTGGAGCGCCTAGAACCGCATGGTTATAACGGCCGGCAGTATCCGACGTTATTGTCGTTTCTGTTCAACATTCTCCATCCAGTATAACGTACGGGATTATACCAGTAAAAAAAATAGAGCCGAACAAATGGTACGAAATTTAGGAATCTGTCAATTTAGTTGCGTCTACTATTTATAAGATATCGTGTATAGTAAAAGAGCAAACAGTGTTTCACGAGAATGCCGATTGCTGAACACAGTGCTACTTCTTTGAAATACGTTTCTCTTCCTCAGGGGAAAACATTATGGTTAAACTAACACATGATTTAGCAATATGTGAAATCTGTGTCCATCGTTACGTACGTATTATTCAACGATGATTGTATTCCTCTAAAAACACACAAAGTCAGTAGAGCGTAAAGTGTTTTACTCAGGTTTTACTCGTTGACGTGCAAACGTTTCTGAATTCATGAAACTCAGTAAAGCAAAGATATGGTGTTTTAACAGTAGAGAGAAGCAAACAAGTTCTGGACAAAATTTCGTAAACGTAAACTCCGTCCACAGGCCTTGGCGGACCCAGCGGTATCGACCGGCCGCCGAGTCATCCTCCGACCACAGGCGTCGGATGCGGAAATGGAGGGGCATGTGGTCAGCACACCGCTCTCCCGGCCATATGTCAGTTTCCCAGACCGGAGCCGCTACTTATTCCCAAGCAGCTCCTCAGTTTGCCTCACAAGGGCGTTAAATAACAGCACTCTTATCATAGAGGAAATGTAGGAGCCATGCCGGCTCGTATCAACGACATCAAAAGTAAATGAAAAAATCTAAAACATAATACACTAACTGGGCAAATCAAACTACAAAACGTTATAATTATGATGAGGATGGTAATACAAAGGTCCAGAATAAGTAATAAAAGTTGAGGAGGCCTGCCGTAGTAGTTTAGCAGGTTCGAAGTTGGCAGTATTCTAAAAATAGTGTGCCGCACGTAGGCTGTAGAACCGGAACTCCATAAATTATGCGACGCAATTTTTACTTCAATACAAGTTTTCCGCCGCCGTTGCTAAGCGCAGGAAGTCGTAGCTTTATTCTGTGAGCGTTACCCAGAGTTACCCACCCCCCACATTTTGTTTGTTTCAATTTTGTATTTCGCAATAAACATCGACGACGTTTATTAGGTGGGATCCAGACGTGGACCAGAAACTTCATTGCGATTCTTAATGATAAAATGCAGAAAAATCCAAACAGAATAAACTAGCTCAACAGCATACCTGTCAGTCGATGCAGTTTCAGCATGACTGCTGTCATGCAGGCAGGGCGGAGTAGTGCGATAGAAAGGGTAACACAAGAGCTGCAGTGTGCGTAAGAGAATGGCAGCGAAGCAGGCTGACCTCTGTCATGTGGGAAGAGGAAACTAACAATTACTGCGTATACTGTCACAGCTCTGCTCGAAAACTGAGCAGCGCAGTACAGGATGACTGTAGGCGTGCGTCTCTACTTGTGCTTGCATGCACTGTGTGTGTACCCTACAATTTATGCAATACGTTATGTCGTATATCGCCAGTGATTAAATCTCGTGTACTATGATTTTGGGATAACGAATAGGTATTTGTTTCAATCAAGTACAACATAATAGAACTTGTGACACTTCTTCCTCGAAATACACAGTCCAGTCACATTAATGTAACCACCTGAATAACCACATTTCGCAGGGCAGGCCGCTGCGAGACGTGCAGGAGACAGCCAGTGAGGTTCTGGAAGGTACCGACAGGGATGTGGAGCCACGCCGATTCCAGTCCCGTGGTCAACTGCGCTAGGATCCATGGCGTGAACTGCCCGGTCGAAGTGGTTTCACAAACTCTCGTTAGGTTTAAATCCGAAGAGTTTGGTGGCCAGGGGAGTACGACGAACCCATACTTGTACTCATCGAACGACGCACGTACACTGAGAGCTATGTGACACGTTGCACTGTGCTGCCGGTAGATGCCATTGTGTCGAGGAAAAATAAACTGCATTTAAGGGTGGACAAGGTTCCCCGAAGGATAGATGCAAACTTATGTTGATCCACTGTTCCTTCCACGGTGACGAGATAGTCGAGAGAAAGCCACAAAAACATCATCCCCCATACCATAACGCTCACTCCTGGTTGCAGGGTGTTCGTTTCAGACGTGTCACGCCGTACATGGAAAAGGCCATCAGTCCGCTGAAGAATATAACGTTGTTCATTTGAAACGGTCATCTGTCGCAACCCAGTGGACCTCCACTTGCGGTGTTGGCGTGCAAATTCCAGCCTTCGTCACCGATGAACAGCAGTCACCATGAATGCATGAACCAGACGCCTGCTGCAAAGGCCCATGCGCAGCAACGTTCGCTGATCTGTCGTCGAGGAGACACTGTTGGTAGGCTCTTGGTTCATCAGGGCGGCCACTTGTTCAACAGTTGCACGTCTATTCACCCGTATAAATCTCCGCAGACGTCGTTCTCCCCCTGTCATCGATGGCCCGCGGAACACAACAGTTGCCTCAGCGCAGGTTTTGGATAGCACCTTATTGCCGTGCACGGTATAGTTTAACCACGGCGGCACGCGACCAGTTTACAAACTAAGCCGTTTCGTAAACGCTTCCACCTTTGGCCCGAAAGCTAACGGTGATGACCTCTTTGACTTCAATAAATCGCTCCGTTTGCGCATTACGACAAGGACTGCACTGTTCGCTTTATACAGCCCCTCTGTCAGCTGCCGTTTGTGAGTGGTTGTTGCGCGTTGGTGTCACATTAATGTGACTGGACCGTGTAGTTTCCTTACCCAGATAGATCAAAAGAATGAACTCCTGAACACCGACTGACTTGTCAATCTGCGTCTTATAGCCTAGAGCCTACTGGACTAAACCACTGTAGCCGGCCGCGGTGGTCTAGCGGTTCTAGGCGCTCAGTCCGGAACCGCGCGACTGCTACGGTCGCAGGTTCGAATCCTGCCTCGGGCATGGATGTGTGTGATGTCCTTAGGTTAGTTAGGTTTAAGTAGTTCTAAGTCCTAGGGGACTGGTGACCTCAGATGTTAAGTCCCATAGTGCTCAGAGCCATTTTTTTAAACCACTGTAGAGGAGGTTACGCTTTTAGAACGAAAATGGTATTTAGACCACTGCCCACTGCGAGACTGAAAACAGCCTGGTGGTACTGTTGGCACGTAAAGCGGTAAGGGAAGATTATAATCTGAATAGAGACGAATGGGGGTTCAATCTAGCGATGATATGGGCCGCAAAAGGGAAAATCCACTGTCATAAGCGATTTTGATAAAGGTCAAAGTTTTACGGCCCCCTACTTGGTAACAAGCACTTCGAATACGACGAAGTCAGTCGGCTGTTCGCGTGTTACTGTCGACAGTGTCTATGAAAAGCGGTTGAAGGATGATGAATCACTAGCAGAGAACGAGGAGTTGGACCTCCATGCCTCATCACAGAACGTGGAGGTCGTAAGCTTGCCTGCTCGGTAAAGCAGCCTACAGTGGCGATCTGTGACAGATCAGACGATAGAGTACAGCGCTGGTGAAAGCCCAAATGTTTTGAGCCACACTGTACAGAGCGCATTGTTGAACATTGGGCTCCGCAGGAGACCATCCCTGCATGTTGCCATGCTGACCCAACAACATCGTCAGTTACAATTGCAATGGGCACCAGATTATCGAGATTGGACAGTGGATCAATAGAAACATGTCGCCTAGTCGGATGCATCACGTCATCCAGGCCAAAGGCCACTCGAAACACTCGCCACGAGACGCACGCACGCACGCCGGTGGCAGCAGTATTGTGCTGTGTTAATAGTCTAAGGCACCATGACAGCTGTGAACTACGTGAACATTATTGCGAACCACCTGCATCCCTTCAAGCTTGATGTCGTCCCCGACGGTGGTAGGATCGTCCTGCAGAACGTCTGTCCGCGTCACAAGGCTAAAACCGTGCTACAGAGGTTTGGCCAGCACGCTAATGAACTCATGTTGACGACTTGGTCACGAAATTTGGAAATTTGTGGTAAGTTCTTATGGGACGAAACTGCTGAGCCGGCCAGTGTGGCCGAGCGGTTTTAGGCGCTTCAGTCTGGAACCGCGCGACCGATACGGTCGCAGGTTCGAATCCTGCCTCGTCCATGGCTGTGTGTGATGTGCTTAGGTTAGGTTAGGTTTAAGTAGTTCTAAGTTCTAGGGGGCTGTTGACCTCAGATGTTAAGTCCCATAGTGTTCAGAGTCATTTGAACCATTTTTATTAAACTGCTGAGGCCATCGGTCCCTAGGCTTACACACTATTTAATATAATTTGAACTAACTTACGCTAGGACAACACACACACACACACACATACACATACACACACACACACACACACACACACACACACACACACACACACACATGCCCGAGGGAAAACTCCAACCTCGGGAGGCAAGGCGCCCCAAACCGTGCGGCCACCCCGCGCGGCCTTGGTCACGAAATTCGTCTGATCTGAACGCTACGGAACACATATGTGCCCACAAACCACCGGCCCTTAACTTTAAGCGAACTACACGCCCTGTGCGTCGTCATATGGCGCCACATGCCTTCGCTATCCTAGCAAGGACTTATCAAATCAATGCCACGCAGAAGAGCTCCCGTAGTTCCGAAAGTCGACCAACATGGTGTTAAGCTCTTAATCACACTATTGCGGCTCACCAGTCAATGTCCGCCTCTTGAGTGAGCGGTCAGCTGATCTGATGTGTACGTTGACTAACAGGGTTAGCTTCCTAGAATTTCCAAGCCTGTTTCTTACAAGTTAGTAGGAGAGGTGTAATGGGCTGTTTCCACATTTATAACAACAAGTAAGAACTACTTAGAAGATCAAATAGTAAATATGGTTTGGAAAAAATCAACATTAAGGGCCTGGAAAATGGCGTGTTTAACCAAATGCGCCTACATACTGATGTCACATGACGCTGCTGGCACACAAAATTCAACAGGTGAAGACGACAACAAAGTAATCAAGAAGGAAGAATATACAATCTGTTTTCTACTCGGAACAAGAAATTTAACTAAGACAAACATAGTGGTTCCGCGCTTCATGCAAATGTTCGCGATTGAAAGCAGATACAAAGGATCGCGAAAACTGCAACAGCTTTGTTCTCTTCAGCAGTGCTTTTTTATGCGGCATTCGTAAGGGATATGTTCGACCAAACCGATCGACAATAGATCACATTTTCACACTAAGACAATTGATTGAAAAACATTGGGAATATGAAAGATATCTACAGCCTGTTCGTCGATTTTCAACGTGCGTATGACAGCATACACAGGAATAGCCTATACAATGCAATGTGTGCCTTCACAATCCCTGAGAAGCTAGTGAGAATTGTGCAAGCTTGTATAGAAGGGTCAGAGGCAGCAGTACGTTACCGAGGAGCCACATCAGAAACATTCGAGATTGAGACAGGCCTCAGACAAGGGGACGCTCTCTCATGTGTTCTGCTCAAGTCATCTTAGAGAAAGCAATAAAAGAGTGTACGCAACAGGAGTGGGCTGGAGTAGAGATGGACGGTAACTTCAACTGTCTCACATATGCAGATGACACAGTACTACTAAGTGAATCAAAGCTCGAGTTGAAAGAAATGTATCAGAAAATGGACAAATATTCACAGAAGGTAGGGCTCAAAGTGAATCGAGACAAAACAGAATTCATGCAATTAGGAAGAAGACAAGAGCAGGTAGAATTTCTTGAGATAGATGGCAAGAGGTTCAAGACAGTACACCAGTTCAAATACTGGCGATCTTGGTTTACCACGGTTTACAACATAAAAATGGACATCAAGGAAAGAACAGCAGTGGGAACGAAATGCTTGCATTCCCTCAGAGAGGCGCTTGGCTCTAAATCGATCTCAGTGAACATTAAGATGAAAATCTACAACACAGTGATATCCCAGCAGTAGTGTACGGTTCAGAAACATGGAGCATGACTACGCGAGAAAGGAAAAAACTGTTAATATTTGAAAGAAGTGTAATGAGGAATATATGGGGACCAGTTTTAGATAACTGAGAATGGAGGAGGAGAAAAACGAGGAAATCTACCTTTTGATGTGACAACCAACTACCCTGCAGAAGATAAAGAGCAAAAGAATACAATGGGTGGGCCATGTAGCCCGTAAGCCAGATGGAAGACTGGCGAAGATTGCACTAGCGGGAAAACCAAACACCAAACGCCCCATGGACGACCAAGGAAGCGCTGGATGGACGACCTGGCGAAGGACCTAGCAGCCCTGGGAACTGAAGACACCTGGAGGAAACGGGCACAAAACAGGAAGAAATGCAGGCAGTTTGTGGAAACAGCGCGTGGTCTGCAGGGCCTGTGATCGCTGAATATCTATCTATCTATCTACCTACCTACTTACACGTGTGAACTCTACTGTGCGGCCTGACGGAGGCTTTTGTTATTAAATACAAAGATTTTATATATATATATATATATATATATATATATATATATATATATATATATATATATAATATATATATATAGTCCTCGTAGTTATGTCGTTACAAAAGATGGCTCTTTCCGTAAGGCACTGCACTTGCATCCGGCAGGCGGAGAGTCCAAATAAGTTGTTGCATATAGCTTTAGACTCTGCAATGTCTTCCTAATTCGTTTCAGCCTAAACCTGTGTGGTTCTTCTGTAATGGACACAGGTAAATTCTTTTCCCATATGTGTCCACTCAGACATTGTTCTCAGCCTAAATCTTCTTCCACACTTCGTTTAAACAAGTTCGATCAGCAGCACTTACGGGCATTTGAAGGCCGAGGTAAAGGCCGATTCAAAGTAGATCAGTAATTTAATATAGTGTTCAGCTATAAACTAGAAAACAACAAAATGGTGGAGAAGGTAGAGAGGGAGTATTTGGACAGTGTGTAGTTGCTTGACAAGTATCATTTGCTGTGGAGTGTGTACTATTGGATGATATATAAAATCAGGATATTGTAAGCAATAAATCTTCGGGATATGAGTAAAAGAGAGATGGGTACGATATTGGATAGCAAAGGGCCCACATTTGTGGTAGGGGACTAACCTTATGTTTTTAGTATTCTGATTGATCTCTCGAAGCCCCTATGCTGCTGAAGTTATTTTTAACCACTCAGTTGCAACTGCCTTGTCTACATCACTTTCCATATGTCACATACACTTGCGTTACTTCTAAAGAGCAACAAAAATGACAACTAACAATGAACTGTTCCTGTCCAGAGGCGCGTCATTGATAGTAAATGACTGGAAAAAGGATTTTTAGTCGACAATATCCTTTTCAAATTTATGAATCAAGCATACAAAATCATTTTACGAACTGCGGGCCTAAAGTGAAACCTTATATTCCATATGGCTCATAGAAAACTGTATACGGAAGTGACCCATTCGCTAGAAACAGAAGTGGTCCATTCGCTAGAAACAGTCCAGATGGTAAGGTCCCCAGCGGTAGAGTGGCGATATTAGGCACATGGTGTGAAGAGTTTGAGGAACTGCTGAATGAAGAGTGTTTCCAAAAAGAAAGGGTGTACCACATTTGAAGCATAGGAACGAGGTCGAGGAGAGAAGTGAAGTGCCTGAGAAGTATGTGACAGCAGCGATTGAGGAAAAATTTGGAATGTCTCCATGGGAAGTTTTGTATCAGATTCAGTCGGTAGGGATGGCGGACTGCGGAGCCTGTCCCAGAAATGGCTCAAATGGCTCTGAGCACTATGGGACTTAACATCTATGGTCATCAGTCCCCTAGAACTTAGAACTACTTAAACCTAACTAACCTAAGGACAGCACACAACACCCAGTCATCACGAGGCAGAGAAAATCCCTGACCCCGCCGGGAATCGAACACGGGAGATTTCCCGATCATTGTAGTCCACACAAAACGCAACACCCAATTAATGATGTGTAATTATTGTGTAATTCCCTATTTAATCTATGTGAAGCACTTCTACGAAGTTTTGGAGACGGTATATGTTGTTGGCGTTCCTTATAGAGCAAACAATGCCGTGATGATTGTTTATTGCACTAGCCTCAATTGTTGGACACTTAGCTGGTACCATACCACAATATTCAATCACAAGATAGTGGATTAGTGTCATAAAAATGTGATAAATTTAAAATAAATGTCAGTTTTTGTGAGAAATTGAAGTATTTGGTTTTCAGTGACGGTCAGCGTAATAGTTCTGTCGGTGATGAGGTGTAAATACCGAGAAGAAAGATACCTTTCTGTAAAATGGAGCAGTATTCTGCTACACTACATATGACTGTTTACTAATTACCATGCATATCTTTTAGATAGTGTACAGTGATGAACTGCTATCGGTGCCTTTCTGACGAAACACATGCAATGGATATGCAATTCTTTATGAAACTGCATATGTAACATTTTGTGCCACGAGACAATCGTTATCCTTAATGCATCAGCGAAGATCAACATTTCGAACTGGGGCAGTCCATAACGCTGTGTAGCCAACTGTTCTGAATGAGTGCGACGTATAGCACAAACCCACCTTTTTTCAGTACTCAGTCTTCAGTAGGATCTGAGACAATATGTTGGATTTATTGGAAGACCTCCGGATGTCAATCGGACTTTTCCCACTTCATTCCTTGGCATGGTATCTAATTTGTGTAGAAACACGTTCAGCCGATAAAAACCATAGCAACAGTAAACATGTAATACAACGATCTGCTGAACTACCTTTGATTCCACTTCTTATTTCTTCGTTTTTATCGGCACATTTTCTCTTCGTACACACATTTAAGCTCACATGCTATGCCCTGGAGACCATTCTTATACAATAATTTGCTATTCTCGACAAGATGAATCAGAAACTACACTCAGCTAAAAAACAAGTTACCTGGTTTTTTTTTTTTGCAGTTCTCGTAAATTTTAATCATTTCGCTTCACGAATTATCTAACTGGTTTACTCAAATCCTAACAGTAGCATTTAAAACAAAATGAGCTTAGGTCACCACTTCCATACATTGTCGGTTCCACAACTCTTCACATGTCTATCAAGTGTCTGTTGCTCCGTTCCATCTCGTACCGCTGTATTAGCTGGATAAATGAGTTATTTGTTGACAGGGCATTACACACTGAGTTGACAAATGTCGTGGGATAGCGATATGCATACATACAGACGGCGGTTGTATCGAGTACGCAAGGTATAAAAGGCACAAAAGGTCAGTGTATTGGCGGAGCTGTCATTTCCACTCAGGTGATATACGTGAAAAGGTTTCCGGCATGGTTAGCACGACGCGGAATGGTAGTTGGAGCTCGACGCATGGGACATTCCGTCTCGGAAATCGTTAGGGAATTCAATATTCCGAGATCCACAGTGTCAAGCATGTGCCGAGAATACCAAATTTCAGGCATTACCTCTCACCAATGGTGACGCAAGGGCCGACGGCCTTCACCTAACGACCGAGAGCAGCGGCTTTGCATAGAGTCATCAGTGCTAAAAGACAAGGAAGACTGCGAGAAATAATGGCAGAAATTAATGTGGGACGCACGACGAACGTATCCCTTACGACGTGCGGCGCAATTTTGCCTTAATGCGCTATGGCAGCAGACAACAACCTATGCTAACAGCATGACATCGCCTGTAGCGCCTCTCCTCGGCTTGCGACCATATCAGTTGGAGCCTAGACGAGTGGAAAACGGTGGCCAGGTCAGACGAGTCTCAATTTCACTTGGTAAAACCTGATGGTAGGGTTCGAGTGCGGCAAACACCCCACAAAGCCATGGACCCAAATTTTCAACAAGGCAAAGATCAAACTGGAGTGGCTTCCTAGTGGTGTGGGCCGTCATTACATGGAATGGACTGGGTCCTATGGTCCAAATGAACTGATCAATGAGCGGTAATTGTTATGTTCGGCTACTCTTGAGACCATTTGCAGTCATTCATGGACCTCATGTTCCTAAACAACGATGGAATTCTTATGGATGACAATGCGCCCTGTCACCAGGGCAAAACTTTTCGCGACTGGACAATTCGAGCGAATGATTTGGCTACTCAGATCGCCCGACATGAATCCTTTGGAACATTTATTGGGCGTCCTCCACCGGTAACACTTCCGCAATTATGGACGGCTATAGAGGCAGCATGGCTCTCGATTTCCGCAGGGGAGTTCCAACGACTTCTTGGGCCCGTGCCACGTAGAGCTGCTGCAACATGCCGCGGACAAAAGGATGTCCGACACGATATTAGATGGCATCGGACGACTTCTGTCACATCAGTATATTTGGTACGTGTCAATTAAAAAAAAAAAAAAATGTTAGTGAATTGTGTTTCCATGTTCGCAGACCAATACTGCCGCAAAATACGTTGTATACTTAATCTGTTGCAAAATTAGTAATGTTCAGAAACGCGGAAGTTTTATAATTCCAGATTTTTTTGAAAATATGTGGGAAGGTGCAAGATAGTCTTTACCACATTCCGTACTGAAAGTAGCTCCTAAACTTTCCACTTTAAGATAAACGGCCTTTTTTTCGATTCCCGAAAATTTTATTCGTTAGATATGACGAACCGAGCAAATGGGTCAGTAAAATCCAAATAGCAATGCTGGAAACAAAAGGAGCTTTACTCATCACTTACGTACACTCCCAGCTCTACTTTTCCTCCCGTGTCTGTCGTACGTCTTGTTATTCCCCTGTATCTCGCATCGCTGTGTTAGGTGCGTCAATGAGCCATATGTTGACAGAGCATCAATAAATAACTATATGTTGAAGATCGTTTGTGCGAGTAGTTTGACGCCAGTGTGAGGGCTCGCTCAACGTACACAACATATGTGTGCCAGTAGTTGTATGCCGAAATGAGCGCGTCCGCAGCCCTTGCAGGCGGCGCGGCAGTCGCTGGCCCGCGGCAGTCGCGCGCCTCGAGGCGGAAGAGTTTCGACGCGGAGCACTCGACCCGCATCCTGGAGCTGCCGCGTCGACCTCTCGCGCCGACCTCTTTAAAACTATCGACCGCGCCGCGCTGGAGCGAGGACCGCCGGCAACATTATCGTTAGCCAGCTCGGCTGGGCTCGGCCTTGCCGCGCGCTGACTCATCCGCGGCCGTAGCGGACGGCAGTTATTATGAGCTTTCCTGACGGACTGCAGCAGCCGTTACACCACGCGCTTGTGGCGGTTGCTGCACTCCAGTGGCCGCAGTAGGCGGGCAGTAACGTGTCCAACTTACATTACGTCAGTGCTGACAGAGCATCATAAACATTACACTCTCAACGGCTGCATCGTGCTTCGGTGTATCTGAGGTATTTCAGAGACTCCGTGAGTCACGAGCAACGACCTACATCAATATCATATCGTGATTGCCGGTTAGTGAAAGCATGTTCGAAGTACTTTCGATACCTGTAACTCTGAGCTGGAAATGGTGGCAGGATTCCTTCACCGCAAGCTCTCTCCTATTCTCCTTTTTTCGTTCTTCTTCTATAGTGATTTTTTATATTAATTTTTGTACTGTTCTGTATAGCTAATTTATGCACTATGTGATCAAAAGTATCCGGACACCTGGCTGAAAATGACTTACAAGTTCGTGGCGCCGTCCATCGGTAATGCTGGATTTCAATATGGTGTTGACCCACCCTTAGCCCTGATGACAGTTACCCACTCTCGCAGGCATACGTTCAATCAGTTGCTGGAAGGTTTCTTGGGGAATGGCAGCCCATTCTTCACGGAGTGCTGCACTGAGGAGAGGTATCGACGTCGGTCGGTGAGGCCTGGCATGAAGCCAGTGTTCCAAAACATCCCAAACGTGTTCTATAGGATTCAGGTCAGGACTCTGTGCAGGCCAGTCCATTACAGGGATGTTATTGCCGTGTAACCACTCCGCCACAGGCCGTGCCTTATGAACAGGTGCTCTATCGTGTTGAAAGATGCAATCGCCATTCCCGCATTGCTCTTCCATAGTGGGAAGTAAGAAGTTGCTTAAAACGTCAATGTAGGCCTGTGCTGTGATAGTAACACCCAAAACAACAAACACGACCACACCATGACACCACCGCCTCCGAATTTTACTGTTGGCACTACACAAACTGGTAGATGACGTTCACCGGGCATTCGCCATACCCACACCCTGCCATCGGATCGCCACATTGTGTACCGTGATTTGTCACTCCACTCAACGTTTTTCCACTGTTCAGTCGTCCAATGGTCACGCTCCTTACACCAAGGGAGGCGTCGTCCGGTATTTACCGACATGATGTGTGGCTTATGAGCAGCCGCTCGACCATGAAATTCAAGTTTCTCACTTCCCGCCTAACCGTCATAGTACTTGCAGAGGATACCCATGAAGGTTGAAATTCCTGTGTGATGGTCTGGATAGATGTCTGCCTATTACACATTATAGTCCTCTTCAACTGTCGTCGGTCTCTGTCAGTCAACAGACGTGGTCGGCCTGTACGCTTTTGTGCTGTACGTGTCCCTTCACGTTTCCACTTCACTATCACATCGGAAACAGTGGACCTAGTCATGTTTAGGAGTGAGGAAATTTCGCGTACAGACGTATGACACAAGTGACACCCAATCATGTTCGAAGTCCGTGAGTTCCGTGGAGCGCCCCATTCTGCTCTCTCACGATGTCCAATAATTACTGAGGTCGCTGATATGGGGTACCTGGCAGTAGGTGGTAGCACAATGCACCTAATATGAAAGGCGTATGTTTTTGGTGGTGTCCGGATACTTTTGATCACATAATGTATATCGTCCAGATGCTGCAGAGGAAGCTCATCATCACGAACCACACAACTAAACTGCCAGGCCAAAAAAATTAAAATACGGGTCAAAAATATTTAGGCTGCGTTTATGCTCGCAACAATGATGAACCCACCGTCTGCCCCGATACGATCCTCACCAGGCGATGAAATCAAGCTGGTTTGTGTTTTGCGCCGTAACCATCGCCGTATGTCTCGAAACCTGAGCTGTGTTGGCTGCGACGGATGTCGGTCTTCCGGCGAACAATCGGAGGGTACTTTGCGTCCGTGTCCGTTTCGGCGCTCGCAGCACAGACAGCATTTTTTCGTTGTTTAGCGTGCGAACTACTTCTGTTACTGATGGTGAATCGCGCGAGCGATGATCAGAAGAAAACGTAATGTTGCTAATAGCATAATACAGATATCAGGGGTGCTTGGGGACTCTAAAGATACAAAGTGCAAAATCTAAGACGAAAATACATATGCTTTGTAATAACTTGCCGAAGCACTCGAAGATCCAACTAGGGACGTTAAAAAGACGATGAGGTAATTACCTGCCTCTACCAGACGCGAGCTGAGAGGAGAGACGCAAGCTTATGCACTTCTTTTTATAATAAAGTGAAAGTATAATAAATTTCCTTCAATGTAAACAAATTCGAATATAATTGTATTATACTAATGCATGTAAAATTAAAAATATACGAAAAGCCTTATCTTTCTCTTGGCTTCGGTTCAAAGTAGTTGTAATTGCATTACATATGTATCACTTATACTAGACGATTTTGAGGTAATAACCGAATAAACAAAAATCATTTATACCTGTATGGTGGATGGTATCTTCTCTCCAATAAACGATAATGCAGCTTTCACGTACTTTTTTGGCGTTATCTCCCTTATACCGTGGAATCCGGCACCAACGGTAGTTTCTGGCGAATGTTCATATCGTTAAGAGATCGAGGCTTGGTTAAAGGCAGATTGAAATACGAGTGTTGTGTTTTTCAACATAATCTATCAGTTTCCATGCACCAGACAACCAAGACTTCCAAGTCAGTTCACTTACATTCGCTTCGGTGTAAACGACGGTTAAGATGCCATCGGGCACGGAAGTCTACCCAGGGAGACTCTGGTGGCACGTCTTAAGACGTAAGCAACAGTGAAAAACAAAAGTAAAAAGGGCCCACCCATATTTTATGACGAGAATGACCGTCCGGGGTACTCTGTGTGAGGCAACGCCTGACGAATTTTTTTGTGAAAACGTCTTTAAAATTATTCCATCTCAGCCTCCGATAATTTGGAACTGATCTGTTGTCACAGCCTAAAAATAACGGTTAAGTTGTGGCACTTGTCATCCTTTGTTTGGAGCAGCTGGGTTATAACTAAATACCGTTAACCACCAGGAACTTCAAAACTTTTATCTTACATTAACGAGGTCTTTAAAGGCTGTGTCCTGTACTACACTAATCTTTTGACAAACAAAAACAAGAAACCTCTGTAAATACTCATCATGGTTTACATCTTAATAATAGATACGAACGGATACTGTAAGTTCAGGTATTTAGCATTTAAATAAATCATCACAATTATTAACAGCTCTTCAAATAGCGTTTATGTTTCAAAGACGGGAGTATTTATTTAACTGAGAACAGACCTTTCATTATGACTTTACGCATAATCTTCTTTCATTGTGTCTTTAAGTATAATCTTCAACAAAATAACTAATTAACTGCGTAATTACGTACATTTCCTAAAAATATTTGTTGTACCCATGAAGGGTTAACTGTTCTCATTTCAGTACGCAGCATCATTTTAATTTTAAGAACCAGAAACTTGCAGAGAGCGATGTTACGTACAGATACAGAGCGCTCTAAGGCAAACATCCAGGGCAAAGAGGACAAAGCTACATTTCTTTATGCACCAGGTTGTCAACAGAACCGCATTTTTGTGTGCAATCAGTGTTATTCTACCATGTTCAAAGGAAAATTATGTATAAATGAATAACAGTCATGGAAAATTCAAGACGCGAGGAATTTATCACATTACCTGCTAATGCGTATTGATCTATATCAATGGGAAAGTTTGAAAATTTGTGTCGGACCGGCATTCGAACCCGGGTCCCACGCTTACTAGGCAGAGTGCTGAGCACTGCAACATCCACACACAGTGGTCGTGGCAACTGCACGGACTACCCTAACACGCTTCCCGCCAGACCCAAATTCTCAACTTTTCCACACACTACAAATGTGGTGCCCCTTGCCCATTATCCTCATTACTCGCGTCATTTCACCGATAACCGGAGCATGGTGTGCATCTGCACTGAAGTAATCAATTGTTCTTTCGGACAAGTAAGAAATGACAGGCACCACATACACAGAAGAAACAGTTAACAACATTTGTTTACTTTATGGCTTCTAAAGATGTTCCATTCCTGAGAGCTAAACCAAAGATTACCTACTGAAGATGAGGGTAAATTTGCACAACGCTTCGTGATTAATAAATATATTAATTAGAGTGTTGGATACTCATACAATGTAGACTTCACGGCCGGTGTTGTCTTCAGTTGAAACTTCCGGGCTGAGAGGCCGTGGTCGATGTATAAAATTTCCACCCAATGTTTCGTCTCCATTTGCGGGAGACATCTTCTGAGCTCCGTCCGGCTGCTGCCACTGAGGCCCCAAATGCTCTCGCATTTATAGAGCGCATAGAGGGCACCACCATTCGTCACGTGATGCCGACGGTATGCCTATCTTTGGAAGGCGTCATCATTCTCGATTAAGAGTAATCGATCGTCATTCTTCTGGCGCAACGTTGACATCCATATTTTGTCCAACTTTAAAACTACCTCTTTTCTATTAAACTTATTATGGTGTTTGTGAATCTCTATTACCTCTATACATGCATGCATGACAATGGGATATTCGTGCTAAAACGCCTGTCTCATCTCGAAAAACATGCTCAACTACGGCCGATTTTTCGATGTGACCTAAGCGACAGATTCTTTTATGTTCGGTTAAGCGGGTGTTTACACTTCTTTTCGTTGCTCCCATATATATACTTGTCCACAACTGCATGGAATTTTGTATACACGAGGTGTTGCTAGGGGGTGTCGGGCGTCTTTTGCAGTTCTTAAATATTCCTTGATCTTCTCGGTGGCTCTGAATACTCTTTCGATCCCATACCTGGCCAGAACTTTCCCGATACGGTCCGTGACTTCATTAATGAACGATAGGAAAACTTTTCCAGTAGGTGACCGTTGTTGCTCTTGACTTTTGGCTTCTTTTCTTCTTTGATGGAGGGCTCGATCGATTTCCTTGCTGGTATATCCATTTTTCATGAAGGCTGACCGTAAGTGATTTAATTCATCTTACAAGTAAGCCAGCTCGCAGATTTTATTGGCTCTGTCCACCAAGGTTTTCATGACATCTTTTTTGCCTAGGATGATGGTTTGATTCTTTGTGGAGGTAACGATCCGTATGAGCGTTCTTTCTATATACCTTGTGGCCCAACGTCCCAACCACCCGTTTAATTATCGACACATCCAGGAAATTGAGTTGACCGTTGCTCTCTTTCTCCATCGTAAACTGTATCTCCGGTCAATACTGTTCAGATGGACCAAGAAGACATCCAGTTCCTTTTCACCATGAGTCCACACTACAAATGTGTCATCAACATAGCGGTACCATTTATCTGGCTTTTTACTGGCAGTCTGCAGCGCTCATTGTTCGAAGATCTCGATAAATAAATTGGCAACAGCTGGGCTGAGAGGGCTTCCCATCGACACCCCGTCGATCTGTTCGTAAAGCTCGTTGTTGTACTAGAAGTAAGTTGTCGTCAGGCAGTGTTTAAATAAAGCCACTATGTCAGTTGGCAAAAAAATCTCCTATATATGAAATAGCTTCGTTTACAGGCACCATGGTAAACAATGACACTACATCGAAGCTCACAAGAATATCACTTGGGCTGACGTTAATCTCCCTCAGTTTTTCAATAAAATGCGCCGAGTTTTTAATGTAACTGTCCGTTCTGCCAATGTATGATTGCAGCAAGCAGGCGAGATATCTGGCCACCTCTTGTGTTGGAGATCCTATAGCACTCAAAATCGGTCTCATCGGAACCTGTGGTTTATGTACCTTTGGGAGTCCACATAGTCTGGGTGGATAAGCTTCCGTTTTGCAGAGTTGTTTTTTATCATATACTGTTTACAGAGAGTTTTTGTTCCATTAACAGTCGAGCTGTTTAGTTGAACTTCTATTCTGATGAATTTAATCTGAATGTGAAGTGTCGTTGCTATATTGTACCCAGGTTTATGCGGGACAAATGCGAGTACTGGAACAGTTAATCGGCCTTGAGATGGTGAAAGTGCGCAGTCGCCAACGGCATGCGCCGAAACTGCCGCTCAGAATAGCTTGCACCGAGCACGACGTGGCGAGTAAGCGATGTTATGAATTTACTCTGGCGTTAAGCTGGCTGGGCCGTTGTATGTGGACTCGTACGTCTGATGGTGGACTGAACATCTGATTACAGCTTCCGCAGTCCCTAGTTGAGTTAGCGAAAATTGTGTTGCACCGTACTGACACAAAACAGACACTTGGTGCCAACAATTTCACGGAAAGTGTCGAGTGAATGACTTTTTTTTTCTTACCATGGTGACCAATTGCAGTCTATTGGAGAGGAAGGAGTTCTCGGAAGTACATTTTCGTACAATCTTTGCGTAGGCTCATGTACCTTCACAGATGAAATGACGTAATGAGTACGTGAAGACTAGAGGGTTGAACTATGGGATTGTAAATTTCCCAGTCTCCCGGAAACTGCAAAGCCTTTGTCATAAATAACCTTTGAATGTATCGGAATTGACCAATGGGTTTTAACTGGTATCGGAAATCAAATTACAAGCAGTAGAAGTGGGAATCATGGAAGAGGGAGACAA
This sequence comes from Schistocerca serialis cubense, assembly GCF_023864345.2. Taxonomy (NCBI): domain Eukaryota; kingdom Metazoa; phylum Arthropoda; class Insecta; order Orthoptera; family Acrididae; genus Schistocerca; species Schistocerca serialis. Next base: position 500,543,085 of record NC_064641.1, read on the forward strand.
CAATTATGAATGATGCGTAACTTACACCAAAGTACACAGGATGAAGTGTTCTCAACGCTCAATAGTTGTACACAACATAACTTAGCTTTAGTGCCTGCACTGATAAACGGGCCAAATTTACAGCTGACTCGGTGTAAGTATGCGACACAACGTAAATGATACGCTCATCATAATTTTAACGCTAGTCAAAGCTTTGATTCGCAGTTTATTTTTATTGGCTTATGTGTAGTTGTACAAAATACCCTTAATTCTGTGCGAAGCGAGAAAAAGACGGGTGAGCGAAGAAGAAACGTAATGTAAACCGAGAAACATTTTCTGCGGCGGGGTAGATTCTGCTGCAGTGACAGAGCTCAAACAATGATCTCCGATCCTCTTGAGGGCAAATTGCCGAGGGTGGTCGCGTATTCCTCCGATATTACTGCTGAAGTTCGCCACCCCGTTCTCATTTTTATTAGCGCGGGGTCGATGGAAATGATGAAAAAGCTCATTTTGAAATGCAAACACTTTACTGGGGCGGCGAGATGAAGGCCGATATCAGGCTGCGAACTTGTGCTATCGCCATTAAGTTTGTTACTGGAACTGCCTCGTGCAGCGAGGGGAAACTCCGGCTTGTCGGAAACAACAGCGGCGGCTGCCCGGGGGAGGAATGCGGCCTCCCACAACATCGGACAGCCGGCCGTTATTAAAGATCGCCGCAGTGCAATGCGATACGAACTGCGACGCAGCGGAGGGAGGAAACGGGATCGGGCGCTGGACGCATAAATGGTAAGGATCGTAGACAAACGTTAAATACATTCTCGAGGACAGTCTGACTGAGCAAAGCAGATACGAAACCGCACATTTCAAGATACACATCGGTTTAATGTTTCGCCGACGACGGGATTCTTGCAAAAGTTTGGATTAGTGAAGTAGCAACTTGGGCGTGGCCTTTGTAAAGGAAACCATTGAAAATATGTATATCTGTTGAAAGAGTTTTTAAATCTCAACACTGTCTAACACGAGTGTAATGCCTTAACGACTGCTTCTCAGCTGCGATAGTAAAACAAGAAAATGGGACTGCTTAAACGGGAACGGAATAATGTAAAAAAGCTCGCCTCTACCCGAACATCTCGGAGAGCAAACATGGAGGCGTCTGTCAAGACACACCAGTGAAGAATTAATATTTCAGTAATCTACATGACTAGTTCATAATTCACATGTAAGTGAAGCTCCCTGGCAAATTAAAACTGTGTGCCAGATCGGAACACGAACTGGTGACCTTTGCCTTTAGCAAACAAGTTCTCTGCCGGCGGAGCTACCCTTACACGGCTCACGTTTGGCCGATGGTTCACAGACCGACTTTCGGACTAATGCCTGACAACTTCCCTCTCGAGTAGCACGTGGGGAAAACGAAGACGAAAATCTTTCAGTGCGAACACTGATTTTTCTTATTTAATTACTGTGATCGTTGCTTGCTATGTAGGTGGGTGTCAAAAAATATTTTCTCATTTAGTGGAGTAATTTATTAAAAATTTCCCCCCAACGAAAAACGCCTTTGTTTTAATGATTTCCACCTCCATTTGCTAATCATATTCGTGACACATTCTCCCCTATTTCGCGATAATACAAAAACGAGCTACCCTAGAATTATTTCGATGTAATCCGGCAATTACATCCGTTAACGATCCCATACCGCGTAGCAATACTCCAAAGGTGTAGGCCGTCTCTTCAGTACATTTGTTGCTTCTTCTAAGTGCTATCCCAATAAAACGAAGGCTATTTTAAGCTGTTAGTAATTTGAGTCGCTAGACATTTAACTGAATCGACAGTCTTTAAACCTTTGTGATTTATCGTGGAACGGAAATTTAACGTTTTTTTTAAAGTATTCATGTGGAAAACTTGACATCTTTTTTACTGTTTCGAGTTAATTGACACTTTTCTCAGCACGCAGATGTCTTGTCTGATACAATTTCCAATCTTTTTTGATTTTCTGACGACTTTGCTAGCCTATCATCAACTGCAAACAATCTCAGAGGGCTGCTCGGATAGACTCCTAAATCGTTTATCCAGATTACGAACAGAACAGAAGAGAAAAGAGACCCAAGATATCACTTCGGTTTCACTAGAATCTACACTATTTCCCATAAATTACAACCAACTGTGACGATTCTGATAGAAAAACTCGAATTCAGCCGTGCAACTTAGACGACGCCCAATTGGCACGCAGTTAGATTAGAAGCCGCTTCTGAGACAGGGTGTCAAACGCAGTCTGGAAATCCAGAAACATGGAACCAACTTGGGATCCCTTCTCGACAGCACTCATTACTTCGTGTGAATAAAGAGCCAGTTGTGTTTCAAACAAACAATGTCTTCTGTTAATCAAGTTGTTCTTCCCTACCATTACAATTAAGTATAAAGTGAACTGTATTTCTAAAGGAAGCGACAGTTGGTGCGTTTAAGAATTGGTAGGGTCAACAGGAAAATATCTGGAAGGATCTGGTAATCATAAAGTAATCTAAACGCAAAATTACCAACGCCTTTCCTTTTCCTGGCGGGCGAGGGCTGTGAAACAATGGCAGAATAACGATTGATGCATTTGAACTATCGGGCTAGTCCCATGATCGCTGCATGTATCTGGACTCCAAACAAACGTGCCTTCGATCAAATGAAACTGGAAATGTCTGCAAGTGAATTTTGTCCTGCCTTGCAACTTTTCTTTTAATACACTAATTCTGAAACATCGTTGCAGAATTCCACTTTTAATTAATACAGCTATGATAGCTTGCTATTTGTTCGTGCAAGTTCAGTAATAACACTTTGTTCCTGGAGCTCATATGGTGCGATGAGAGCTTGTTCCTTAATTTTGATGAGTTTAGTCAACACGGAGGACGTGGCTTTTGAGGATACATTCCGTGATTTTTATATTCAGTCTGATTATGTTGTAGTTTGCAGCTCGATTATGGAGGATGTTGATGGTACCATTCAGCCTATTTAAAACCTGACAGTACCCTCAGTGGGCGGTTTACTATTATTTGGACAGTGAATGTTGTGTCTTCTATCCATCCCCTCCTTTGGATCTGAGGCGTTATTTGGGACTGGAGTAAAATGCAGTATTTTTTTAAATAGATATTCCTCTTTTCATTCAGATACCCACCTGAAGATGTGGCTGAGTTGCGAAACCGGTTGTGGTTCCAATCAATTGTATGCAGTCAAAATCTTCACCGTACGTAATAGTAAGAACGTCATTTACAAGACAAGTGTGACCCTGCCCTATATGTAGAAAAATATTGTTTTAAGGAAATATAATAAGCGGTGCTATGACATGGCATGTATACGTTCGGAGGTTTGAGACCATTATATGATGTGCTTGGTGTTACATATACGTCTTTATTTTGAAGTTGATCTTTTCTCTCGTTTGTCATCCTCTCACTCCATCATTTCAAACCTACTTATAACGTAGAATCAAATTTTCACTCTGCAGCGGAGTGTGCGCTGTTATGAAACTTCCTGGCATATTAAGACTGTGTAGTCGACCGATACTCGCACTCAGGACATTCGCTTTTCGCGGGCAAATACTCTACTGACTGAACTACCCGAACACGACTCACCACCCGTCCTCACAGCTTTACTTACGCCAGTACTTCGTCTCTTACCTCCCAAACTTCAAGAATGTTTTCCCAGTTTGCTGATTTTGTTTGCCAAAAGGACCTGTCACTAAGTGGACAAAGGCAACAGGCAGAAAACGCTCATGATATTCTCCTCTCCCCTCTGCCCTCTCCTCCTAACTGTCCTATATTCAGACGCAAGTGCTCTTAGCACGGCGTCCTAATGAGATACCATCAGTATCTGTCAGACGTCGGAAATACATTAAGGAGCAGCGCATCACAATTGCGGGCCTTTGTGACTACTCCACTATTCGGGTACACAGGCCATTTTCATACCGCGTTGTATCTACTCACACATGCTTTGTGACGTATGTGTTAACATCCGCATTTATCTTCAGCATAAAAATCCATTATTTCTTATGAAGGAACAACTTTTCCCACACTAGGCCCAAAAGAGTACTTCATTTGATGCATAACCTACTTTGTTGTTATCTTCCGAACGAAGACTGGTTTGATTCAGCTCTCCACGCTAGTGTCTCCTATGTTATGCCAGTGCATTCCTCTCTGCGTAACTATTGCAGCCTACATGAATGTGAGTCTGTTGACTGTTGTCAAATTTTGATCTTTCATTAAAAGTTTTATCAGCCACACTTCCGTACATAAAATTTAGTATTATTGATGCCTTAGGATTTGTTCCATCGACCGATCCCTTTTTTTCACTAGTAATACTATAAAGAGGGTAGGTCTAAAGGTTTTGTACAATTATTAGTATTTATTTTATAATAACTGTAGAACTTACAAATTTGTGGTTTCTCACAAATGAAAAAAATAAACAATCAGGTTTGTTTCCATATCTTTCTTGCATGTAGAAACTTGACTAGAGAGCACTACAATAGCTGTTATTGTAAAGTGGCGTCATGAGAGGACAAGGCGCAGTGTATTCCATGGTATTACAAAACAAAATCTCCAATTACTATGCAGCGAAATTTTCCAAGACAATACGGAAGAGAAGGAAATGATAGGAGTACTGTTGCGTGGTACAATAAGTTTAAACACACCAGCGTTTTAGATCGTCCGCGAACAACGTGGTCTTAGATCAGTGAACAAAGTGACGGAGTTGTGCAGCAGGAGTTCTTACGAAGCCCTTCCGTATCTACAGCGCGCATCTCACGAATTACGGATTCCTAGGACCACAGCGCGAAGAATTCAACACAAGAGATTGCACCTGCTTGCTTATTAGCTCCAGACAAGACACCTCAACCAGAAGATGGAACTTGTTGAGTAGATTTTGCGGTTGAGACATTGGCACGAAGCGACACTGGCAATTAGTATCTTCAACGAATTTGTTTTTCAGGCGAAGCTACTTTCCACGACGCAGATAAAGATAGAAAGCTCAATCTGATGTTCAGGAAGGCCACACGTTGCCGAAGATCATGAGTTCCTAAACTTTTCCGCTGACGGAACACTTCGAGTATCCTGGTACTCTGATGGACGCTTTGTTTATTCTGAAGGCCAATAAATGTGAAAATGGTAAAAAGTTGTTTCATTCAGACTACTTCAATTTTAAATCACAGCTAATGTACCTGCTTTCTGTGGAACGCAGTTTGGGAAACCCTGCCTTAGATCACGTTAGCGATTCCCCTAAAATGAATGTGTGGTGCGGTTTGGCGCACAACAGCGTCATTGGCGCTTTCTTTTCTTTCCTTTTTTTTGTCGAAAAACCAGTAACATATAAGTAAGGTTAGGGACTGATGACCTTGGCAGTTAAGTACCACAAGATTTCACACACACACACACACACACACACACACACACACACACACACACACACACACACACACTTTTTATGAGTCAACAGATCTACCCACCTAATCTTTGAAATTCTTCCTAACACCACATTTCAAAAACTTTAATTCTCTTCTTGACTGTTCTTATTACTCTGCTTTTTCCGGGATCACTTACTGTACTCCCGCAACAACAAAACTCATCTACTACTTGAAAGTCTCAGTTCCTAATCTAATTCCCTCAACATCGCCTGTTTTAATTCGGTTACCCTCCTTCACTTCCCCCCCTTTTTTTTCTTTTATTTGTATTCAGTTTATAACCTTTTTTTTAACACACTATCCATTTCGTTCAAGTGATCTTGCAAGTCATTTGCTTTCTGTGGCAGAATTACCATCTCCTCAGCAAATACCACAGCTTATTTTCTTCTTCTCCACTTGAATTCCGTTACTGCTTGCTCAATGTACGGATTGAATAACACGGCGGATAGGCAGGCTACGATCCTATCTTGCTGCCTTCTCAACTACAGCCTACCTTCCAATCCTTCAACTATTGTACTGACTTTATAGCGCAGTCCGCTTTCTGTAAAAGTTTCACGTAATCTGGGCAATCTGTATTTTATCTCTATGGAGTTCAGAATTTCCAATATTGTGTGTATTTTAGTCAACAGCGTCAAACATTTTCTCAAAATCTAGAAGTGCTTCAATGTATCTTATAAGGTTAATTCGTTAGGTCAGTAGCGCCTCGCGTGTTACATTTATATGGGATGTTTATCTATTGTAAATATCCAACAGTGAAACCTGTTCTAACTTTGTATCTTACATACATTCCTGCAACTTTCCATTAAGAGTTTGTGTCCTTGCAACTAACAAACACATACCTAGAACAAATACCGGTTATTTCTTCAGCCTATCTGCCACTTTATGTTGCATGAACCCAAAAATGTTTGTTGATATCGACCCAGGATGTGCTACGACGTTTTGGAAAGCTATTACTCACGCCAAATATGTTTACGACGCAATAAAGCTTATAAATTGCAATACATATTTCTTTCTGCTTTGCTTTTCTGCACAAAAAGAATTTTAAAATAGGTGATAGAAGTACAGCTGGCAATCGTACTAACACAGGAATGTTGATTTCTTTAAGGGCCCTAAAGTCATATACTCTGCGCACCTCTTCGAGGATATTTTTGATTGTGCGTGTGCCAAAGCTGGGGAGATGACAGCCTTTGGCAAATCCACAGAGAAACAACGCCAGATAGGATTTATGCGAGTTCAAATCCTGCAACTGATGGATTAGTTTACAGAAGCTCTGAAAGATAGTGCAACTCACATTCAGTTCAATTTCATATTGATTATAGCAATCTTTAAGCTATACATAAAATGTTTTGAGTGGTTTGTCCCAAAGAGTCATTCGCAGGTTTCAAATGAAGGCTAAACATGCAGAGACAGAGCGTGGGGTGTATCTTTACTTCTTTTCCTGCTGTTGTTTATTTTGTAAGATTTGTGGTGGGTCTTATACCAGCACTAGCGGGAAGTTGCGTCCCTGGCCGATATAACTGGGCAACATTTTTGCCGACCCTAATACACCGCCAGATGAAAGTAGTATTACCTTTATCCTCTCTTCTCAGAGTGGTCCTGATCCTTCCGTGCCACCATCCTGTCGATCCAACTGCGGTGAAGATCCCTGGAATGCTTCCGCAAATTGTCTCCATTGCGCTACTAAATAAATAGCCACAATTCTCACAAATGGGGAAATACTTTGCCAAACATTTTCCATATTACTTTTCACAGCACAACTAACAACTGCTACGATAATCCCACTCTCCTGAGTACATCCAAACGTCCGTACATGCACACTGTAGGACCTGAAAGAAAAACCAGAAAAACAACTACCGCTCTTCAATTGTTCATTACGCCCTTGTTGGTGCGTCGTTTACTTCATGGCTCTCGGATTCAGGCACTTGCTGCACTATGGCATAAATGACTCCCGGACGAGCGATCGTTGTAACACAATTTTTACTGGTCCCCTTCTCGCCGGCTCCACCACTGCTCCACAATCACTGCATACAAGAAAGGAGAACACTCAGTTTCCCCACTACATTTACCCTTATTCAATTTACTAAGGAGCATCTCTTGTCAACGGCTTTCCAATGGTGTGTTGGGATGTTTACAAATATCCCGAAACACTACACGCGCCACTATTTAAAATCGGTCAGATGGGAACAGAAGATGTCAACTGACTCCGTCGTCTTAATCTCATCTGAGAGATAATGACAGTAATTTTGACATGCAGTGACAACCCGCTTTCTTAAAGAACGCTAAGACGATGGGCATCGCATGACGTGGACTTCTAGAATAGAACTGCACGCAACAGATCGATGTTCAACCCACGCCTACAAAATTAAACGGATGTAGTGCGCGAAGATACATTAAACAATAAGATCTGAGGAGTGGAATGGCATTATATATTCATCTGGATCACTTTTCTATTTCTGTGTAAATTTTATACTGTGCCTTATTCACTGTAGGCCTCAAGAAGCCTTATGAGTGGTGCAAGGCAGAAGGGAGACACTGTATGTCTGAGGATATTCTACTGACATTGGCATGAGTCGCTCGGTTGAACGATGGTCCATATATTTTCAAGTGCAATTTCTAGCCAATTTCCCATTTCGCCTTCATGCACTAAATTTTCAAACAACAAGTAATCACACACAAAGGTTGCAAACCAAAAAGACTGGGCATATAAGTTGTGGAAAAGTCTTCCTTTAAAGTCAGTATAGATGGAAGATTACCATTTAACATCAAATCGACAAAAATTCATTAGGGCCGAAACATAATTTTGTTTTAAAAGTGCATGCGGCTGGAAAACGGTTTTTTGTAACGAGTCATTCGGGTATTGTCCGTAAGTGATTTAGAGTGACAACCGAATATGAAAAGAATACCAGACCATGGAAATTACTACCAGCCAAACTTGAAGGTTATCACATCTTGACCACGAAACAGCCATCAACCCAAAAGTTGGTCTGAGCAAGGAGATGTGTGTTGCTGTGGGTGGTACACACTGTCGCCTTTTCCGACCTCAGAATCGGATCTAACTATCTACAGAGGGAGCTGTTGCTTGATATTAAATGCAAACCACGGAACAGCGTGGTATCTCGGACATACAAGAACAGTTCCCGCAAGAGAAAATCACGTTAAATGGAAACTAAATCGAGCACCGACTGGTGAATGTGTGTGACAGATGTCACATTTTCATGTGGAGCCAGAAACGTACCTCCTTCCGTAGATCTATGTCTGGTGAAGCGCTGTCACCTTCCAAAACAAGTCTTGAGTTAACAAGTGTTCCGATAATAACCATTAATGAAATTTCCAGAGCAACTGGTAAACTAGTTAGATAGGTGCACTGTCCTTGGAGGCAATTTTAGCAGTGATAGAACAGAAACTGATCTAAATTATCAAATGAAAATTACTTTTCGATACTACAGGACAGTTGGTAAATTTTCCACACACGATTCTCAACCGTTCAACATGACGTATCCGCTTCATCCAAACTGTTCAATCTGTTCTTGTATTTTGCAAGTACAATCAAGAGTATATGGCAGACATATTATCCTACATGAATGTTGTTCACTACACCTATTAATAATGTAGGGTCACAATGCGGTCACTAATTAGAGGCAGATGCACGCGTCACACCAGTCCACAGTTTCACACCTGTTGCTACGCTCAATACTATGGACAAAGATGGACAGCCATTAGACGCCCACATTGTGTGGCCCAGTGACCTCTCGTCGATATATATGATCCTCTTCTATTCACTGGATCGGGAGGACATAGGTTCACGTACTCGTACGGAAGTAAGGGTTTAAGTTTTCAGGAGATTCACCACGGCAAAAGCCGGGACGATTCCTCTGCGAAGGACAACGCCTATTTTATGTCCCAACCATCATCAATCAACGCTTGTACTCCATCGCTAATGACCTCATAGTCGACGGGACGTTATAATACTGACCTGCCTTCCTTTTTCTCCCAAGTCAAAACGTAGCGGTACGAGACCATTTGTCCGAAAACCGACCATTCTGTCCCAATCGAACACATGATAAGATGTCCTTCGACGTAGACTAGGAACATTCCACTTCCCTTAAAGTTCCCATTTCGTTTGACTGTTACTCAGCGTCTGAGATTAGCTTAACATTATTTATTCCCGATAACACAACAGACGGCGTTGCTGAATCTACGTGTGCACAATATAAGGAGTGTCCCAGGGGGAGTGGTCAGTATTCAGGGATAGGACAGGAGCAATTATTCGAAGGAAAAAAATCTAGTAAACATGGGCTCTAAAATGCATACCTTAAGAGCTATGAGCACTTCATCATTTTCGGTATTATGAAACAAATCTCTTCTACTGAAAAAGTTCTCATAGCTCTTAAGGTATGCAGATTTGAAGCACATGTTTACTACATTTTTGTATCTCGAATGATTCAAATGGTTCAAATGGCTCTGAGCACTATGGGACTTAACATCTGAGGTCATCAGTTCCCTAGAACTTAGAACTACTTAAACCTAACTAACCTGAGGACATCACACACATCCATGCCCGAGGCAGGATTCGAACCTGCGACCGTAGCGGTCGCGCGGTTCCAGGCTGAAGCGCCTAGAACCGCTCGGCCACCCCGGCCGGCTGTGAGCGTTTTGAGACACGAAATACAGAGGAACGCCACAAGCTTTCAATTTTTAGCACAAAAAATTAAAATAAATAATTAATTTTTGCTTGTGTGCAGGCACAGGTCCGCAGTCTGGTATTCACTGTAATGCCCATGTTACAGTACCGTTGGAAACCGTTTGAGGAGCCAAACCTGAATTGCGCCGCCCATGTACACTTATCAATAAGCTGGGCCATTTTGTTTTATTTCTTCTTGCACATGCTACCGCACTGTGGCATGGTGATTTCAGTGTATGCCAGGACTGCAAATATGTGCCTGCAAAAAACAAAAACACTGACGAAAAAGGTCGCAACACCAAGAAGATGTGCGACAGGAGTTGTGGTAGACGTGTTTCTACATCTGAAAGATCTGAAAGATGTCTATTCAAATTTCGCGACAGCCGCAAAACACGTACGCTAGTAGCGCCACGACGACGATGCAAAACGGGTTTGCTTTAAATACATGCTGTAACGGTCGTAAGCCTTACTTGCCTTTGAGACTGGACGTGTTGAGTTGACGTTAAGTCAAGAATGCCTTTAAGGCAACAAAGCCGCCACTATCAATACCTCACAGAGTTTGAACGAGGTCGCGTAATAGGGCTACGAGAAGCTGCATGTTCCGTCTGAAATACTGCAGAAAGACTTGGTTGTACATGATTGCTGGCAGCGGTGGCCACGAGAATGTACAGTCACAAGAAGAATGGGTTCCAGACGGACCCGTGGCACTACCGAGAGGAAAGACCACCGCGATCGACTTATGGCTCTGGCGCATCGTTCTGCATCTGCAGCAGCAATCTGAGCAGCTACTGGCACCAAAGTGACACAGCGAACTGGTACAAATCGGTTATTTTAAGGATAGCTTTGAACCAGGCCCCCTGTAGCGTACATTCCACTGGCCCCAAATCACAACAACTTGCAAATTCAATGGTGTCAAGCGAGAGCTCATTGGTGGGTAGGGTGGAGGTCTGTTGTGTTTTGTAACGAAAGCTGGTTGTGCCTCGGAGCCAGTGAACGCCGTGTGCTGGTTAGGAGGAGGCTAGTTAAGGGCCTGCAGCCAATCTGTCTGCGTGCGAGACACACTGGACCTACATCTGGAGTTATGATCGGGGTGCGACTTCTCATGAGGGCAGGAGCACTCTCGTGGTTATCCCAAGCACCCTGACTGCATGTCAGTACGTCAATCTGGCGATTCGACCTCTCGTGCTGCGACTCATGAACAGCAGTCCAGGGGGTGTTTTCCGACACGGTAACGCTCGCCCACATACCGCTGCTGTAACCCAACATGCTCTACAGAGTGCCGACCAAGTTGCCCTGACCTGCTCGAGCGCCACGTCTGTCTCCAATCGAGCACATATGGGACATCATCGGACGACAACTCCACCGTCATCCACAACCAGCATTAACCGTCCCCGTACTGACCGACCAAGTGCATCAGACATGGAACTCCGTCCCACAAACTGACATCCGACACCTGTATACAGCCCAAAGCAGCCACAGCTGCTTGCTTGCATTCAACATTCTGGCAGTTACACCGGTTATTAATGGCCCAGCAATGGTGTATCTCGCGCTTACACTGACATGTGATCTTGCAAAGTTAATCAATGAAGTACGTTACCTAGACAAATGTATTCTCGAAATTTCGTTACTCCAAGTTAATTAGTTTTTAGTATTGCGGTTTTTTCCTTCAGTGTATATGACTACCCCTCATACTTCTCTTAGTGCTCACACAGCTTTATGAAAAATTAAATACATCCAATGACACGGATATAAGTAGTGGCAGATGAAGATGTTCTTGATGGTTTTTACTTTCATATCTAAGTCCACAGCACCGAAATACAACAAACAAATTCTTACCTGCCCCGTTTTCTCCTCCTCTCCATATTACCCAACCCTTGATTAAACTGTTGTAATGCAGCACTCCGTGAGAGAATATAAAAATGACATAATGCCGACCGAACAGGGAAGCTCCGCCAACCCCTTCCTAAGAGAGAAAGATGAAAGTAGGCGCGTGAGCGAAGACGCTGTGAAGCTATTTAAAGTGTTGCGGCGTTGCAAAAGTAATTTGCGCTGGTAATCGCGAAGGCGGCGTGTCGGGCCGACGAAGCTCGCCTCGCTGCCTCAATTTTAAACTGGTTACCGCCTGCCACGGCAGGCATCGCATCAAACGCGACACGTTTTAGCTCTGAGAAGTGAGTTTACAGCCAAACGAGAGTTCCGACGCGATATTTTTGAGACCCGGACATCGATTTAGCCAAAGAGACCGTGAGGTTTCTCGCCGGGGTATGTACTAAATGAGATCTCGGACGCCAGAACAATATGCACTATGTGATCAAAAGTATCTGGACACCTGGCTGAAAATGACTTACATGGTCGTGGCGCCCTCCATCGGTAATGCTGGAATTCAATATGGTGTTGGCCCACCCTTATCCTTGATGACAGCTACCCACTCTCGCAGGCACATGTTCAATCAGGTGCTGGAAGTTTTCTTGATGAATGGCAGCCCATTCTTCACGGAGTGCTGGACTGGGGAGAGATATCGATGTTGGTCGGTGAGGCCTAGCACGAAGTCGGGGTTCTAAAACATCCCAAAGGTAATCTATAGGATTTAGGACAGGACTCTGGGGAGGCCAGTCCATTACAGGGATGTTATCGCCGTGTAACCCCCCTGTTTGCTATTTAGGGAGTAAAATAACTGATGATGGTCGAAGTAGAGAGGATATAAAATGTAGACTGGCAATGGCAAGGAAATCGTTTCTGAAGAAGAGAAATTTGTTAACATTGAGTATAGATTTAAGTGTCAGGAAGTCATTTCTGAAAGTATTTGTATGGAGTGTAGCCATGTATGGAAGTGAAACATGGACGATAACCAGTTTGGACAAGAAGAGAATAGAAGCTTTCGAAATGTGGTGCTACAGAAGAATGCTGAAGATAAGGTGGGTAGATCAAGTAACTAATGAGGAGGTATTGAATAGGATTGGGGAGAAGAGAAGTTTGTGGCACAACGGGATCGGTTGATAGGACATGTTTTGAGGCATCAAGGGATCACAAATTTAGCATTGGAGGGCAGCGTGGAGGGTAAAAATCGTAAAGGGAGACCAAGAGATGAATACACTAAGCAGATTCAGAAGGATGTAGGTTGCAGTAGGTACTGGGAGATGAAGAAGCTTGCGCAGGATAGAGTAGCATGGAGAGCTGCATCAAACCAGTCTCAGGACTGAAGACCACAACAACAACAACAACAACCCCCCTGTCACAGGCCGTGCATTCTGAATAGGTGCTCGATCGTATTGAAAGATGCAGTCGCCATCCACGAATTGCTCTTCAACAGTGGGAAGCCAGAAGGTGCTTAAAACATCAACGTAGGCCTGTGCTGTGATAGTGCCACGCAAAAACAAGGGATGTAAGCCCCCTGCGTGAAAAACATGCCCACACCATAACACCACCGCCTCCGAACCTTACTGATGGCACTACACACGCTAACAGATGACGTTCACCGGGCATACGCCATACCCAACACCCTGCCATCGGATCGCCACATTGTGTACCGTGTTTCGTCACTCCACACTGCGTTTTTCCACTGTTCAGTCGTCGAATGTTTACGCTCCTTACACCAAGCGAGGCGTCGCCTGGCATTTACCGGCGTGATATGTGGATTATGAGCAGCCGCTCGACCATGAAATTCAAGTTTTCTCACATCCTACTTAACTGTCACAGTACTTGAAGTGGATCCCGATGCAGTTTGGAATTTCTGTGAGATGGTCTGGATAGATGTCTGCCTATTACACACTACGACCCTCTTCAACTGTCGGCGGTCTCTGTCAGTCAATAGACGAGGTCGGCCTGTACGCTTTTGCGCTGCACGTGTCCCCTCCACATTTCCACTTCACTATTACACCGGAAACCGTGGACCTAGGGATGTTTAGGAGTGTGGAAATCTCGCGTACAGACGTATGACACAAGTGACACCCAATCACCTGACCACGTTCAAGTCCGTGAGTTCCGTGGAGCAACCAATTCTGCTCTCTCACGATGTCTAATGACAACTGAGGTCGCTGATATGGAGTACCTGACAGTAGGTGGCACAACAATGCACCTAATACGAAAAACATATGTTTCTGGGGGTGTCTGGATACTTTGGATCGCATAGTGTAATAGGGTCTCGCCGCGCGCTTTCTGTAGAAGGAAGATAGCCTTGCTCACTGAATTTTCCCTTTAATCAAATTTTGTCAGCACGCTTGGCAAAGGCTTTTTGATTCAAAAAGTGCCTTCGAATATTGGCACTTTGTGAGAGTTTTTGGTCTCGCTTAATGAAAAACGTCTACCAGTGCCTGTCCAAACTTGGCAGTGGCAGGATCGTGTCCCACTGAACCAGTGGTTTATCGTTGCACGATATTGCTGCTCGCGTTAGTCGGGACCGACGACTATCATGCGAATACACAGTCAGTGAAATCTGGTGCGCCATACTCAACGTCGTGTAGGATCTCAACGGCCCCACGCGACTAGCGCCCAAGAGGACTGGCACGATGTACGGTACAGGCACGTCACGTATTTTGAGCTACGAAATGGGCTTGTTTGCAGCAAAACAAGGATCGTTGTGGGCAGTGAGACGACTACTGGAGCACCACGGACTGTCAGTAAGGCGAACCTTGTTGCAACTTAGTATGACATGACAGCCGAGAAAAATACATCGTTTATGACTCGCTCATTGACAACACTGGATCAGAAGCAGTACCAAGTCACCTTTTCACACAAGTACTGGTTCTGCATACAGCATCACTATGGATGTATCTGCGTGTGGCAAGTCTGAGGAGAATGAACGTTGTCAGATTTAATTCATCATCTTCATACGAACCCAGTATCTGTGATGGTACGGGGTGCCATTGGATACACGAGATGATCGCCTCTGGTTCGCACAGCCCGTAATTTAGACAGTAGCCGTTTCATTTCCGACGTGTTAAGCCCAGTGGCTCAGCCCCATATTCGATATCTCCGCAACGTTATCTCCCAACAATGTATCAGCATATTGGTCGTGTAGTCCTATCTCGATGAAAAGGGAATACAACAGCAGGTCTGGTCAACATATTTTCCAGATCTCCCAACCACTGGAGCCATAGGTTGCCGAGAACCTGGCATCCACCACTCGCCATCTACTACGATAGATGAATTCTGGGACAGCACTGAAGCAGGAAGGAATGACGTACCCCCTATGTCGTCCGAACTCAGTTCATCTCTGCCCAGCTGAGCAGAGCCATTGTTGCTGCCAGAGGTAGCAGCTCAGTGTACTAAACTTTGCAACCAGTATACCCCCAAATAAGCTATAAATTTAATCATGTATTCTCCTTATCACACTGGATACGCACAAAAAGTTTAATTCCGTTATTCTCCATATTCCTGGTGGTGCAATTTGAATGGTCAGCATTTACCTTCTTCAGATAATCGTTATTGTATATCACATGCCGAGCAGAAGACAAATGACGACGTACTGAATACAATGGGGAAAAAAACTGTGGCACAACGTGACTATCAGAACAGTCGGTTGAGAGAGCACATCCCGACTCCTCAACGTGTCATCAATTTTGTGTTGGAAAAACTGAAGGGGTAAGAATTGTAGAGGGAGACCAAGAGATGAGTACAGTAAACAGGTTCGAAAAGACGTAGGTTCCAGTAGTTATTCGGAGGTAAGAGGCTTGCACTGGATAGAGTAGCGTGGATGGTTCCAACAAAGCAGTTTTCGGACTGAAGACCACGCAACAGAAGTAACTAACACTGTGGAGTAACAGCCCTATCAGAGACAACAAGATTCGCTGACAAACAAAAAACATACACACACCGCCCTTCCATCCCGTTACATCCCCAGAACTCTAATATTTCTCATTAGGGTTCTACTGCAAGTAGATGCGGGACGCACATTTAATACTTATTCTTAACCCACTTCATTTACGAAATAACATTAATGTCATACAACCGAAACTCTATTTTTAATTATCTGCGTTTCTGCCGTCCCTCGCAAAGCGGGGAAAAAATAAATACGAGCTTTTGTAGGAAACGCAATGTACACACATGAAAAAAGTTTTGCATCACTTCGGTTCCCGAGAGTTCCGGAACATGTACAGAAAATTGGAATAGAGATCAACATAAACCTCACTTCCGCCCTTTCTATTGCTCATGAAAACAACACATCGCATGTTGTACCACCATAAGCGAGAGGTGGTGGTCCAGATTTCTGTACACACCGGTGCCTCTAATGCCCAGTAGCACGTCCTCTTGCATTCAGGCATGCCTGTATTCATCGTGGCATACTATCCACAAATTCATCAAGGCACTGTTGGTCGAGCTTGTCCCTCTCCTCAACAGCCATTACGCATAGATCCCTCAGAGTGGTTGGTGGGTCACGTCGTCCGTGAACAGCCCTTTTCAATGTATCCCAGGCATGTTTTATAGGGTTCATGTCTGGAAAATATGCTGGCAACTCCAGTCGAGCGATGTCGTTATCCTGAAGGAAGTCATTCACAAGATGTGCGCGATGGGGGCGCGAATTGTCAGCCATGAAGACTAGTGCCTCGCCAATATGCTGCCGATATGGTTGCACTATCGGTTGGAGGATAGCATTCACGTATCGAACAGCCGTGACGGCGCCTTCCACGACCACCAGCGTCGTACGTCGGCCCCACATAATGCCACCCCAAAACAGCAGGGAACCTCCACCTTGCTGCACTCGCTGGACAATGAGTCTAACGCAGTGGTTAGCACACTGGACTCGCATCCGGGAGGACGACGGTTCCTGATTTAGGTTTTCCGTGATTTCCCTAAATCGTTTCAGGCAAATGCCGGGATGGTTCCTTTGAAAGGGCACGGCCGATTTCCTTCCCAATCCTTCCCGAACCCGAGCTTGCGCTCCGTCTCTAATGACCTCGTTGTCGACGGGACGTTAAACACTAACCACCACCACCACCACCACAATGTGTCTAAGGCGTTCAGCCTCACTGGGTTGCCTTTAAACACGTCTCCGACGATTGTCTGGTTGAAGGCGTTGGCGACACTCATGGGTGAAGAGAACTTGATGCCAATCCATAGCTTTCCATTCGACATGTTGTTGGGCCCATCTGTACCGCGCTGCATGGTGTCATGGTTGCAAAGATGGACCTCGCCATGGACGTCGGGAGTGAAGTTGCGCATCAAGCAGCCTATTGCGCACAGTTTGAGACTTACACGACGTCCTGTGGCTGCACGAAAAGCATTATGCAGCATGGTGGCGTTGCTGTCAGGGTTCCTCCGAGCCATAATCCGTAGGTAGCGGTCATACACTGCAGTAGCAGCCTTTGGGCGGCCTGAGCGACGCATGTCGCCGACACTTCCTGTCTCTCTTATTTCTTCTATGTCTGAACATCGCTTTGGTTTGCTGCCGGCCGTTGTGAGCGAGCGGTTCTAGGAGCTTCAGTCTGTAACCGCGCGACCGCTTGCCTCGGGCATGGATGTGTGTGATGTGCGTAGGTTAGTTAGGTTTAAGTAGTTCTAAGTTCTAGGGGACTGATTATCACAGATGTTAAGTTCAAAATGTTCAAATGAGCGTGAAATCTTATGAGACTTAACTGCTAAGGTCATCAGTCCCTAAGCTTACACACTACTTAATCTAAATTATCCTAAGGGTAAACACACACACCCACGCCCGAGGGAGGACTCGAACCTCCGCCGGGACCAGCCGCACAGTTCATTACTGCAGCGCCTTAGACCGCTCGGCTAATCCCACGCGGCGATGTTAAGTCTCATAGTGCTGAGAGCGATTTGAACTTTTTTTTTTCTCACTCCGAGACGCCTGGATACTTCCCTTGTTGAGAACCCTTCCTGGCACAAAGCAACAATACGGACGTGATCGAACCGCGGTATTGACCGTCTAGGCATGGTTGAACTACAGACAATACGAGCCGTGTACCTCCTTCCTGGTGGAACGACTGGAAGTGATCGGCTGTCGACACCCTCCGTCTAATAGACGCTGCTCATGCATGGTTGTTTACATCTTTGAGCGGGTTTAGTGACATCCCTGAACAGTCAAAGAGACTGTGTCGGTGATACAATATCCACAGTCAACGTCTGTCTTCAGGAGTTCTGGGAACCGGGGTGATGCAAAACTTTTTTTGATCTGTGTAGTTTAATTTTATACCGGGAAACATTTTCCTAGACTCTGTCCAAGACATTACAAAAAAACTTTAAGAAGTGATCTTTAAAGGCGCCACCACGTCCACGTTCACATTCCACCGGTCAGAATCTTTAGTATGTGGTTCACGGCACTCCCTTCTCCCATTGCGACTACACAAATTTTTCCCTTAATTTTCGTTCGTTGACTGGAGGAACGCGTGGCGGCGCTGCGCCGCGGCGGCCGGATGCTGACTCACGCGCAGGCCGTGTGAAGGACGACGGGCGGCTCCAGAGGCGAGCGTCCACCTGCCTCCAGCCGCCGTCGCAGCAGCTGCTGCCTCGCCCGCTTCGTAGTTCTTCCAGAGCCAGGTGTTCCTCCCGAGACCTGTCTGAACACTCTGATCACCGGCCAGATTGCCTCAAGTCCGGCTTTGGGCACTTCGACTGGCGCCAGTGCTTTCCGCTTCACTTCGTGGATCCCGAAGCGGTTCATCGGCACTCGAGCTATTGTAATGGAGTGTACATTCGTCGTCAATCACCAATTACATACTTTATTAGCTCTGTGTGACTCTTGTGCTGAAAGATACGATTATGTCAAGAGCGCTACGAAAAACAGAAAAGGAAAGGAAAGTTGTGTATCTGGACAACAGGGAAATCAAAATCCTTAATTTCCAGAAGACTGAAATCATGTCTGACACTGACAAACACTCACCGTTACTTTTACTCTTCCACGCTATTAGCATGAAGGTCATATTGGAAAGATTAGACAATGTAGATACTAATTTCTGCTTTTAGCATTTTGTACATGAGGTCAGATGAAATAGCCCCTAGCCCGCACAAAAGAGAGTAGACTATTTGATGAGCCTTCGTTTGTGATGGGTGCTACGTTCGTATCTGGCTCTAAATGCCCTTCGTTTTGCGGCGTCACCATTTCATCGTAAGACGATTGAGAATAATGTATACTCTGTTCCTGAGTTGGTGAATAACTTATGGGTGCTCTTAAGTTGCCTGAGGAAACGCTTAGACGGGTTAGTCAAGCAGAAGAGCTGTCTCTGACTTGGCACAAAGTGGCCATAACTGATGCCTGACACAGAAAATGTGTCGAACAGTATGTTAGCTTGATTGCACTACCGTGCTTGAAAGGATATAGTACTTAATATGCACAATTACTTTTGAAAAGCATAATTTCTTTAGAATTATTTATTTCGATTCAAATAATCGCTTGCTCTGTTAGGGTACTTTCCTCTTGAAATCACGCGCAGCAGAAACTCTGCCTCCGTACCTAGCGGCAGCGGAAGTGTGTTCGACTGACCTCTTTCATACATTAAAATGCTCGTTTAACATGTTTCCAACCTTAATATAATTTTCTCCGTTTCGACCAGGCTGATTAGCGTGTGAAAATATACAGTGTGACCTTCTCAATGCCAACCAGCATGGAATTCGAAAACATCGACCGTGCGAAACCCAACTCGCACTTTTCTCACATGACATAATGAAAGCATTAGATGAATGCAGTCAAGTAAACACACAATTTCTAGATTTCCGAAAAACAATTGACTTAGTAATACACCTACGCTTCTTGTCAAAGGTACGAACATACGGGGTCTCATGTGAAATTTGAGACTAGATTGAAGACGTTTTTGGTAGGGAGGACGCAACATGTTATCTTGGATGGGAGTCATCGTCAGATGTAGGAAAGGCTTCAGGTGTGCCCCAGGGAAGCTTGCTGGAACCCTTGCTATTTGTTAATGTTGTATATTAATGACATTGCAGACACTATTAATAGTAAAACCAGGCTTTTTGCGTTTGATGCAGTTATCTATAATGAAGTACTATCTGAAAGGAGCTGCATCAATATTCAGTTAGGTATTGATAAGATTTCAAAGTGGTGCGGAGATTGGCAACTTGCTTGAAATGTTCAGAAATGTAAAATTTTGCATTTCATAAAACGAAAAAACGTAGTATCTATATACTATAATATTAATGAGTCACTAATGGAATCGGCCAATTCATACAGATACCTTTATGTAACACTTTGTAGGTGTATGAAATGGATCACATAGGTTCAGTCGAGGGTAAAGCAGGTAGTAGATTTCAGTTTATTGGTAGAATAATGGGGAAGTGCAATCGATCTCCAAAGGAGAGTGCTTATAAATCAGTTTTTTTATCTTTTGGATTAATGAAATAATATTCATTTTCCGTTTACTGACCAATAAATATCATGAGTAGATAATTTCTTACTGAAATTAAAACTGTTGTAGCGTCACGACCGTAGCAAGGCCCGTCATGCGCCGGGACGCGCCTGTGTGCGTTCGCGGGAAGCCATCAACAAAGTAAGAAACCTCAGATAATTAAAAATCAGTATACATTTTTGCAGATTCCCGACTCATTTTAGAGACTGACTCGCTGTTGTATTTATTATCACGTTATGAATTTTATTTCAAAGTTCCAGAAAGTATTCAATCCTAATTTGTCCCTGATTAAAAATTCAGAGAGAAGACAGACCGTAACAGATTCATGACATACCGAAGAACAGTATGCCGGAATCTCAATTCGCATGCCATCATTTTGAGAGCGTCTGCTTATTTGCTCAAAATGACGGCAACTATTAAATGCAGCTGAAAAATAAAACAGCTCTTCTTCTTCTTCCTGTACAGGTCGAAGTGCTACAAAAGAACCGTTTCGACGGTTGTTATCAAGGCAGGAGGGGAAATCTCTGTGGACACAAAACACCGTCTGTTCTGTAAGTCCCAGCAGACAGCTCTTAAGCACTGTCCTCCTTTGCAGCTGGTGCCGATCTTATTTTTTGGGACCCGAAGTTCAGCAGTGTGCGAACGTTCCCAAGTCATAAAACATCAAGTCGCAAGCCGCCCCTGGCCCACTGCCAGCGTCTTTTCGAACCGACGGATACCGCAAGGCGACTTCGATGTGTATGCAATATCCTCTCGGCACTTACCGCCTTGACTCAAATGAAAGTGAGCCTGCTCATTACCTTGAGCAGAAGGTGGGAATATAGATCGGTGAGCGCGATTGCATCGCGCTGTTGCACTCAGACGACAAATTCCACCATGTGGTGGGCCATCATTGTATTCATCCCCTTTTGTCGCTTCGATCGCAACCGCATGGGTACAGCTCTCTCTGTAATATGTAAGGATTCTCCTCACATGAATTCAGTTCTCTCTGACACTTCAAAATTCAAACGCCGTTTAAGTTCTCTGTGGTAATTATGAATGTTGATTCAAGTATTCTGTAATTACAATCTCTGCATGTTGCTATGTTATCTTGTCAAAGAAGGCTGCTCTCGGCCCTATTTTTATATCTTCTAGAAGAATATATTTCACTGATAAACTTTAATCTGTTTTAATTATGGTTGTATCTCCTGACCTCTTTCCTCAGTCTTCTAATTAACTGGCATCCCTTGCAAGCAGAAATAATGGTGATGGTTCACACTGACTCATCGTTCACGGTGTCAAGGCATTTTGAGTGGTCTCCCAATGTCAAGAAGGGGATATTAAGTAAAAAAAAATGTTTTATACCAGATTAAATGTCAACTGAACTCTCCACCTAGTCCATTTCCTTTAACAAGCTTGAAATGCTGTTGAGGTTAGTCATTATCCCTGGTACATTTTTTCTTCTTCCTATACGTACCCCTTTAACCATACAAATTTGATCCCGGAACCAGAAGTCTGCACTTGTGACCCATCAAGTTTACTATCAATCAAGAGGCGTAACAAGCTTAGTATATACAACTTGTAAAGACATGTCGAACCCAGTTGTAGGTCAACAACAGAGGACAGTTGCAGTTTTAAAAATGGTTCAAATGGCTCTAAGCACTATGGGACTTAGAATCTGAGGTCATCAATCCCCTATACTTAGAACTAAGTAAACCTATCTAACCTGAGGAGATCGCACACATCCATGCCCGAGGTAGGATTCAAACCTGCGACCGTAGCAGCTGCGTGGTTCCGGACTGAAGCGCCTAGAACCGCTAGGCCACCGCAGCCGGCGTTGCAGTTTTAATATTAATCAAAAACTCCCCGTCCTTTCACACACATTATTAATTTTCCACAAAACAGCATAATCCTTTGCATCCTTTGCAACCCGACTAAACAAATTAATGAACTAAGAAAACTTAGACTTTTAGAAGTCGGAAGTCGGTTATGTTAGCAAATACCGGGAGCAAGGGAAACAGCAGATGCATTATCCGTTTCTAAGCCATTCCTAAGCACAAATAGTACAACGAAACTGAGCACCGTGCTGATCTAATGGACCCCGTCATCAAAGCGACGAGCAGATTTTTTTTCACTGAAAATTGGGAATAAATTAGGAACGTGACTAAGAAACCGGAAATTCTTCCGTGTCAATAACAGCTAGTCTGTCAATGACATTAAATGTGGAAATGTGAACGAGATTCACAATACTCTGGAGAACTCCGCGAACAACAAAGTTAATCCAACAGAATTCTTTTTACAAGAACGTTGTCGAGAACATGCTCTAATGACATTTTCCCTTAAGGAAGATGGACACAGAGAGAAGTAATGTCCCACTACAGATAGTGACGAGAATGTCGAAAGTGTGCGATATCGCTCATACTTGTAATAACGACGAATGGCGATAACGCCTGATAACAAAACATATGTTTCCCAAGTCTAAAGCACGTCGTAAAAACGTTTCGATCACTAGAATGCTTTCAAGCAAGACTTCGGCTTACAGCAGTTCTTTTACGAGTGCAGTTTCCCACACCATCTATGCTCGCGCAATATACGAAGGCCTGCTGGAAAGTGATGCCTCTGAATTTTTAATGCCAAAGCTCATAAAGACTTTTAAATATAACATGTGTTATAAACATTCTACATCTTTATTCTTCATATCTACACATTTATTTCTAAGCATAGACACCCTGGCGAGAACACATTTCACCCAACAGGAGATCAGTTCGTTGAGACCGCCACTGTAGAATGTTTGACCTTGTTGACGTAGTCACAACATTACCTCTCCTTGCACCGCTTCAGAAGTAACAAAGTGATGTCATCGAAGTTTCAGAAACAAAAAGGTAGGATGGAGCCAAGTCGGGATTGTATGGAGGATGATCGATGACAAGTGAACGCAACGCGTCATACTGTTGATGATGTCACAGCACTCGTGTGTGGTCAGACATTGCCATGCTGAAGGAGTGTGTGCTCAACGTGTGGACGAACTCTTGGAATTCGTGCTGTCACTTTCCTGAGGGTCTCGCAGTGCCTTACTGAGTTTATAGAGGTGCCTTTAAGCATGAATTCCAAATGCACCACATCTTGATCATTCCTGAACACTGTGAGCATGACACACCACTTACTCGATAGGCTGCGCCATTGCGCTTTGGCTCCTCTAACGGCTTAATATGGTACACTGTCACGGGAATTTCCTTACGTACTAGGATAGTAAGCAAACAAATAATTAATTACGTAGCTTTATTAACTAAAACTTTGTGACTAACCCTCGTGCGACTAGATCTTGAACTATCTGTGTTACACATTACAATCTTTTTCGTTCTACGGAATTTCTCCATTTTTCTTGCCCACGGACAATTTCCAGATTTGCTTGTCATCATGTTTTGGTAACAAAAACCACCAACCTCTTCCTCTCTTCTGACAAACTCTTCTTTCTACCCACGTATTACATCAAGCACGTTACAAATTACGTACTTCAACTGTTCCTTCTGTGTCCAACGCGGAGACCCAATTGAGAAATTATTTACACTCGGATTTTTTAGTAAAAAGAAAGCGGGCACTGTGGGTAAGACGACAGAATAGGTAATTTCTACGCCGAGATACTAATGACATCGTTTCCGTTACCTTGTTTAGACTCTCATGATAACTGAATTTCCATCCACACCTACTGTGCGCCACTCTCAGGAGTATTAGATTGTAACAGCGCTATCTCCGTGTGATATCTAACTGATACGATATAATATTCTGCAATTTGTGTTCGGCGAAACAGGTAAAGGCCAGATACAGAGGTGAACTAGGCACCTTGTACCTGAAGCGCTCTGCTGAACAGATTACCTGTGTTAGTTCCAGTTAATTCTTACTTGCATTACGGTTCGTGAAAGTTACACTACCTACAAATTGGACTGAGCACGTAACTGCGCTGTGAAAGAAGGCCTTAGGATCTCGTTATGTCCTACAAAAACATAAGAAGCTCTTCCCTCTTGACCGGAAAAAGAAACTTGTACAAACACTTACACTTCCAATTCTTGATTACAGTGATGTTACCCTGCAACGTCTTTCTTAGGAGAGCTCACAGCGCCGGGAATTGGTTATGAACGCCTGTTTCCGTTGTGTCCGTGTCTTTCGACTCTTTGATCTTATTTCACCATCACACGTACGCTATCCTTGCTGCTGTGTAGACAAGCGCAGAGATTTCCATACACTCTCTCTTCTCTACAGTATTATCAACGAACACTGTCCCTCAGATCTCTCCGCGATCTGAACGCTCTTTTTTGTGCAACATGACAGGAACACCCGTTGCCATCAGAGCAAAATCCTTTCTGTTCCACTCCATCGCTCAGCCACTTTCTCGAGGTCCTCCTCACAATCAGCAACAGGAACCCGACTGGAATAACATCCTGCTTACTTTATTGAGTAACATCTGCAGCTTCAGAAGACAGATAATGATATATCTAGAAAAGCAACAATAAGGATCGCCATT
The DNA here is from genome assembly GCF_023864345.2 of Schistocerca serialis cubense. Lineage (NCBI taxonomy): Eukaryota > Metazoa > Arthropoda > Insecta > Orthoptera > Acrididae > Schistocerca > Schistocerca serialis. Next base: position 500,567,978 of record NC_064641.1, read on the forward strand.
GCCCCAGTAAGCACTCGTTACCCTTGTAGATCCGTCTTTCCAACCAGACCTTCATTTCTCAGTATTTTTAGCTGGTGCAGTTTCAAAAAATTTCCTTTCCCCAAAATAATATATTTTGTAAACCTATAAATTCTTTTTATGTCTGCCACTAACATTATTATCATTATTATTATCCAGAGCTTGATTTGAAAAAAAAAAAAAAGAGGTTTCGATACCGTGCCCTTCTAGGGGGCGTTTTTGAAATTTCGATTTCTTAACATATTATTTTATTGCTTTTGTGAGTATTTTAAAAGTTTAAATACAACATCTCTTTTACATCGCTACAACTGCTGCAAATGTTCTGTCGTACCACATCTCAAAATCTGCGTTTTGTTTTGTTTTTCTCGTCAGATGTATCGGTACGGCGCACCAGTGGTTACCGTCAAAAAATCAAGCATTGGAATTATCACTATTAGTGGCAGCACATGCAGTAGTAAAAGTAATACCAGTATTAATTTAGTTAGTTCATAGTCAGTGTTACTTTTGCACATTACCACTTCAGACATTCAGACCATTTTAATATTATCTGCCATATTAAAATTATTACTTCTTAGGTAACTATGATGCAACAAAGGTACTGTGAAACCCCGGTCCGGTGTAAGAAAGGGCCTGATGGTCCTAATCAGATAAGGTTAAATAAGTTCAAATGGCTCTGAGCATTATGGCACTTAACATCTGTGGTCATCAGTCCCCTAGAACTTAGAACTACTTAAATCTAACTAACCTAAGGACATCACACACATCCATGCCCGAGGCAGGATTCGAACCTGCGACCGTAGCAGTCCCGCGGTTCCGGACTGAGCGCCTAGAACCGCTAGACCACCGTGGCCGGCTTAAATAAGTAAATAAATCAAAATAGCTATGCAAGAGAAATAGAATTTATTGTATAAATTATTCATTAGTTATTTGACTGCAGTTAGATGAAAGTAAGCAGGCTTCGTAACTGAGATTGTAGGAACGTTATCACACGGAGCTATCAAATTATAGCGGCAGTTACTGCCAAGAGCCTAGACCCTTCCAAGCACATTTCCGACCTCATAGGTAAAAAAATTTATGAAAAACAATAGTTAGTTCAATCACTGCTGGGATATGCGTAGATCTCTATAATAGTGGGTGAAGTCAGTTTCCATCAACATCCCATAGATTCGATTGTCTGTTCGCATTTTCACTTAGGGTTCTGCAATTACAGAGAACTTCGATGCGATACGAACAATATAAAGCGTCACAACAGAAAAGTGAAATTATTAAAGAGTGAATGTGTAAAAACATGAAAAAAAATCAGCCGTGGTTGTTCTATTATCAAGGCGGCAACGCTTTTCATGCAAGACGTTGGCGCAGCATCTGAATGCACTTTATTCGCATTTGATGGATTACAGTTACGCGTCTCATGCCAATACTGCCATCTCAGCCTACGTTTTGCATATTTAGCTGCATCACGTGTTAGGAATAATGTGATCGTTCCTTCATCAGGCCCTATGTCTTCAACCAACTGAATAACTTATGTCTCCGATGTCGACGAGAAGCTGATCCTCAGTTATCGACTTCCCGTTCCCTCATATGCTGCTGGTTCATCGAATTAAGCCCGCAACTCGTGGTCGTGCGGTAGCGTTCTCGCTTCCCACGCCCGGGTTCCCGGGTTCGATTCCCGGCGGGGTCAGGGATTTTCTCTGCCTCGTGATGGCTGGGTGTTGTGTGATGTCCTTAGGTTAGTTAGGTTTAAGTAGTTCTAAGTTCTAGGGGACTGATGACCAAAGATGTTAAGTCCCATAGTGCTCAGAGCCACGCCCCTTCATCGAATTAAAGACCTCAACAGATTTTTTATCATTCACTGGCCTGTGACCTCCAACATAAAGCAATTTTGAAGCTGCAGATTCTCGACAAAATCAATTTATTGTGGAACACCGCACTTACGCCATTCTCCCATCGTGGATTCCATCAGAGGCTACCCTCCTCTAGTCTCTCGTAGCACACACTACCATAAGTTCTAACTGAAGAAGAGTTTCATATTAAAACGTTCTGCATCACCATTTTCTTTCGAACCAATTACACCAACAAGTTGCGGGCACTAAAGTAGCCAGCAAGCAATAACTGCTTTATTTAAACAAGCGTCAAGATTTTTCGCTGCTATGAGCAACAGATTTCAACTACTGATAGACGTACACGTTAGACACACTAAACTTAAAGACACATCACAGGGCTAAAATGCGCTAATGGATTAGTATATTAGCTATCTCAAACGCATAGACATTTATTCCACGGAACAACGTTTCTGGAGGTTATTGCGGAACAAGGAATACTACATAATATTGTTCGATACCTATAATACATTTTGTTCATTATTTGAAAGAAACCCGTGCTATTATGACTTTTTACAAATCATGTTCTGTAAAGGTAAAAAAATATTATAGCAAGGCATCGTTTTCTTGTTGGCGAAAGCAACTTTGCCAGACGGTCGTCTTATGAAACTGTTATATTGTCCGCTCTGTGGATAAAGCCACGGTTTGGTGAGACACTTGGAGCGTAAACAAAGCTCATATGCTCCAACTTCCGAGTTTCCTGAAACTATCTTTACATGTCTGTTGACTCTGTTCTCCGCGCACGTGTGTATGGCGTGACAAAAAGCGACGTTGGTATCGTTTGATCTTGGAAAGCAAAGATATCTGTAAACAAGCACGGGACGAGATCTGAGGAAGGAAGCAGTGGCACTGTGCGCATACACAGAAGGAAAAGTGCTGACTCTTATGCAACAACAACGAAAAAAAGTGGAAACCACCAGTTCTCGGTATGGATGTCATACAACTAAGACGCCTTCCTTCCTTCGCGTTTGTTGGGTGTCTTCACTGACATTCCACTCACTAAATATAGAACGCAACACAAAAAGGAAGCCCCCAAATAGCTTACATTTGTGTCTGCCAAAAAATCTGGCTTTGTATTAGACATGAGGTGTGAGACATAGATGTATTAGCCGCCGTTTCTATCCAAATTTTTTTAATTTCGTATCATAACAGTTGAGAAATATTTAATCATCATAACTTTAAAAATAGCCTATTACGCGATTATAATACTTTTTCTTTTTTTAGACACATCTGGAATTTAAGGGATGTTCGAGATCAACAGAGAAAAAAACTGGCGTCCGGGCAATCCTGTGTAGACCACACTGTAGTGAGACAACGGAAAAAAATCTGTGACATACATGGCGCCCCATACGAGACCACTAAATGTGCCTGCAACAACTGGTGAGAGTGGATGTCTTTTGGATTGTTGTTCTGACAGTGTGTTGTGTGCATTTGACGCATTGATATACAGCTGTGGATGGTCACCTTGACACAGAGCAAGCATATGCACTCTATTTGCCATTCAATTTGCAACACCAGGAAGAATTGCAAAAAAAGCAATCTTATTGATTGTGCGCAGACATTATAGTAGGAAGATAAACAGACTCTGTAGGTGATTCGGGAGTATACATGGAACGATATTTGTTACATAGAGCTGCTCTCTGGCAGTAACAACGGCTGAATGTCGTGTCAAACTGAGTTCGGATGACAAATACGGGCCCATCAACTATATTTCGGAGTAGCGTCTGGCTGTCGGTGGCCAGGACAATAGTTAAACGCACACTGTAGCGGTGGGCGCACCAGTACACCGCGCCTTTCTTCTGTCGCGCCAGAGGAAGCCCCAACAATTGTCACCACGGAGTGCTCGGTGACCTTTATCTTGCTGCAATCAAGCTCATTTCCTGATTCAAGGTATGTACCTGTACGAGCCTGCACAGCCTGGCGAACAATATGTCTGTCCTATCGGGCGCTAGTCACACGAGTAGGCCGAGATCCGGTATGGCGTACAGTACAGCTCTCCTGAATCCATCGATTCCGTATCTGCATGACCGTCGTGGTATCCCGTTGAATACGGCTAGCAATATCGGAGAACGACGAATCCCCGTTTATGGGTCACGATCGAGCCGCTATCCAATTCCAACACGTACGTCTTTTCTACTTACTCGAAGCATAAAACGATCTTGGTCAAAAACAACACTCAAATGCGACTTCTGAATGAGAAACGCGCTGTGTAATCTTCCCTTACGTCCGTAATATGGATGGCATTAGTGCTAGCTACATTGTGCAGTTGCGCTAAAACACTAAACATTTGCATATCCGTGCATGTAGTACATTTCATGCTAATTTGACATTTTTTTTACGTGCGATGCTTCATGATATTGCAGTTTTAATGGCCAGCGGGTTAGATGAGAACACACGTGGCCTAATCACTGGCAGTATAGAGACAAGCCAGGCAGCATGAGGTACGCTGTGGTTTCAATTAGCCAACAGCGTCGTTTCAAGGCTGTTTTGGAAAAAATTAAATCAGGGAGGAAACGGCCAAGTTGACCACGTGTTTCAATACGGCGCTGGGATAGTCGTCTTACTTGTAATACACGATTAATTGCAGCAAGTCCCTCCAGAGCGCAAGCCTAGCCTCTGAGTCACACCTCAAGTCAGGCTATCTATCGTCGATCGTCGGCGGCAAGATACTGCTGGGTAAGGTTGGAGATCCTACAGAACTCTGTTCACAACAATGCACCGCATGTCTTGCTGAATATAGAGTATGCATCCCCATAAACAGTGGGGTAGCGCCATGTTCATGTATGAAGCTGTGACGAAGGAAGCAAATTTGGTGGCTTACGACCGGAACAGGTTAACACAATAGAGCCACACGAAGTAGAACTGCTTCCCCCTCTGCTCTGCACTGCTCTCCCCCTGCTCTTCAAGGCAAACCGCGCGAATTGCCTCGCTGTGCTTTAAGTAGAGACAGCGCAACAACATATTGAAAAAATCATCATAATTAATACAACGCAAATTGTAGCTTTGATTGTAGAGATACGTAAAAAAATGCACATTCTGGGTTTGGCGGTAATTAACGTAATAGTTTTCGTAAAAATAGGTTTTTCGTAATGTTTAGAGGTGTGAAATATTAAAGACACACTCTTTAAAACTCACTCATCTTGTTCCTGTTACTAATTGATGAAACTGTACTTATTCCCACGATAACAGGTGTAATATTGCTCTGTACAGAGGTAGTGAAGTGGCAAGACTGGAGGAGAAGGGCTATGAACAGTTTCATTAAACACATTGTAGAGGCAGTGGTTATTTAAATAAGGACTCCAAACTGCGATAGTGTATTGTAGAAAAAAATTATCTGATACAGAGAAAAATAGTTTGGAAATATAATCCTAACTAGGGAAGGTATTCAAGATTTCGTGATGAGGGAGGAAGCTGTTTGAGCTGGCACTTGGACAGACTAGCACTACGAAATCGAATATTCCCATCTTCGTCCGCATCGACTGTTATAGACATAGGGATCAGTCTGCAGGAGTCAGTCGGTCTGATCGCTTCGTGAGGAAGCTACGAGTACGTACTCATAACCTCTGTTACAGCTAGTGAGTGAAAGCCTCATAAGACTGTATACGGACAACACTTATGTAATCGCGAGTGAGACCATGTTATGTCATTTCATGTATTTCCTGAACATCTAAAGAGACTCGGAGTTCTCCTTCAAACTACTCGGTATTCGCAGGTCATTCTTTGTCACCTGACTTACTGATTAATCTGGCCCCTGTTTAATACAAATTATACCTGCCAGTACATTGTAAGCTGTAGTACATTGCCAGTTACTCAGCAAAGATTGAAACCCGTATGAGTTTTACTGTTTTTGTGCGTCTGATCAAAAGAAATTTAAAATACATGAAAATTCTGTAAGAACCTAGTTTAGTTAATTTTTATAAGAAAATTCGTCATTGTCACATATGGTCACATTAAGTTAAGAATTTTTCAGCAATCTAAAGGTGAGATATCAACCAGCGAAACGGTAACTACGATTATTTTCAGGTTGCCTATACTAGCAGAATACACACCCTTGTTGCGTGTGTAAACTAAAGACTGGTGTAAACTTTTGAGACTGATTTTCATTCTCGTTCAGAGAAACGAATATACAGAAGTAATGCTAAGTGATCTGCATCCAAGACTGTTAAGAAAAAATATCCCGCCACGACATAAGTCGCAGTTCTGCGTGGGACGTATTTATCGCCACTAATTATCACGCTCGTCCATGTGCACATTACAGTCTCGATACCATTGTTGTGAAAAGGTACTGAACTGGCGGTGGCACCATCTGAGTCCCAGAGATACCGTGCCGGCTGTGCTTCACTGAGTTGAGATCTTGCCATCAGTGCTGGTCACGGAAAGTATTTTACGGAACCTGAGGTTGCGCGTCATTTCACTCCGGCTTCCTCCGGTTGGGCATGAAGCGTGAAAAGCTCTAGTGGGTGAATCATGATGTCTGCTTTACCTTTTCGTCGTAAGTGTTCGATCCATTTTAATACAAAAATCTTCAGAAGGGTTAGAAATGCAGAAAAGAAGAAAATCGCTTGGTCTACTGCTACCTTTTGAATGCATGGGGATAAAACATCGGAATTTATAGTGGTGAATTACGATTAAAACTGTGTTTGTGTTTAGCAAGATACAAGCAGATTTTGTTTTCTACAGAGAATGAAACTGTTAGAAGGGGATCGCGACTGAATTTAGAGTAACAAGAATGTTGTTAGTTTTGAAGTGGAAAGCATGAAAAATTAAATTCAGAACAAAGAAAGTAATGTTTATCTACGTAACAAGATAAAGAAAATTGTCCCTGACTAATTATATTAAAACAAAACATTTTACTGACAATACAGTTGTAGTTACTCAAACAACCGTCACTTCCACGCAGGGGAAAAAGGGAAGAAATTGTTTACTTATGCTCTTTTGAAAAGAATTTTTACATATCTGACCTAAGTTTTGACACAAAAAATAAAGTTGACCTCCCTCTGAAGATTGGTTTGAACATCGCAGTTCTTTACTTGGAATGATCCTGTTGTCTTCGATATCTCATTGCTTCCTTCCGACTTGAGGACTGGCTGACATAGTTAAACGTCGACGAAGAAACACAATACATGGTGTCCCGTTTTTCGGCCGGAGTGCACAATGTCTATACACCTAAAATAATAAATAGTTAGCAGTTCGCATGCAAATGGTTAATACGATCTTGCCTCTCCTCTCGCTTCTAGGCAAACGTGATTGTGGCGCCAGGAATGACATTCGGCGACGAAATCCCGTGATGGATGAACGCTAATTCATTAGAAGTGAGGCCCTATCTTTCACTAGAGGACGTTCCCATGGTTGGGATCCACGTCTTGTAACTACCTATATTGTGGTGTACGTTAGGATCCTAGTTATCACACCCTGCAGCCATTCGCCCTGGGCCCCCGTAAGCGAGTAACAGACAAAAAAGAATTTCAGAATTTCTTGTCATGCACTAGATCCTAGAGAATAACACTATTTCCAAAACAACGCCGTAGCCTAGAAATTAAGTTACTTGGCTGGTATGCTGAGGTTGTGGGGTCGTGTCCCATCGGCTGCAATCTGCTATTCTTTTACATAGTTTCGAAAAGACTGTGATCTTTATTTTTATTCGATTAACTGATTTAAATATTTTTTCATTTCTAAACATTTGCTGAGCAATCTTAATCATCGAATTCACTGTTTATTTGCTCTATTTTTTTTTCTCTGTTTTCTTTTTTCTTTTGGAATCTTTGCTATGTGGCATTTCATCACTTTATATTTTCTTCCATAATTGCATAAGATTTAGTTAGAAGGACATTTGTCACTGAGCTTCACAGTACAGTCAGATAATCAACCGCTTCAGTTGTAAACAGTTTTATTAGTTCACAATCACGACCGGTTTCAGCTCACGAGCCGCTGTCACCTGCGAGCAGCCTACTGTTGAGTGTGTGGCGGCCACGCGCCTCACGGTAAGAATTACGTTAGCTGTTCGGTGACGTTCTCTTAGCATCTCTCTCCCCTTTTCTTCATTTGACCGCACAACTTTCCTCAGGGTATTTTGTAGCGACCCGGTGTGCGGCAACTGTTCTTTCATTCTGACGAAGCCGACCGTATCCACCTCATATTTATAGTTTGACAGCGAATCCGCACCGAAACAAATAAGTGTTATATCTTACACTACCTCATATTATAGCTTCTTCATTTTCCCTTATGTCAACACTTATATATATTTTCTGATATTTCTGTACCATTGACACGATAAATAAGCAAATAATTTTCCCTTTTGTAGTGTTATAAATCTTAAGATGAGCTTATAATTGCCCGAAACTGGTCGTCATTTTGAACCAATAAAACTATTTACAAATGACGCGGTTGATTATGTGACTATACTTAATTATAATTAACATTTCTGTTACTCATTTTGCATGAATTCGTTTTATTTATAAAACCTTCCTTCGTTTAAGTCTTCATCTGTATTATTTTGTCAATGATGCGAAAAGATTGTGTGACGACCACCACACAAATATATTTACGTCTTGTACAGGAAATTAAATGTTTGATTCAACTGCATAGCCAATATAAATAGATTATTTTGTCTTTGATTTTTAACCGATCAATCGGTATTTTTAAACACTACGACAAAAGAATAATTAAATCACATAAGCAAACATTCAGCATTGAAAATAAGGAAGTAAACAAATGGTTCAAATCGCTCTGAGCACTATGGGACTTAACTCCTGAGGTCATCAGACCCCGAGAACTTAGAATTACTTAAACCTAACTAACCTAAGGACATCACACACATCCATGCCTGAGGCAGGACTCGAACCTGCGACCGTAGCGGTCGCGTAGCTCTAGATTGGAGCGCCTAAAACCGCTCGGCCAATCCGGCCGGCTGGAAGTAAACAATGAGAGAAAAAAAAGTTGACGCGATGATTAATCTCTGTCTTCCTCCACAGTTTTTGCTCTCCGCAGCTCCCTGTAGTACCATAGAAGTTATTCCCTGATGTCTTAACTGCTGCCCTACCATCCTGTCCCTCCTTCTTGTTAGTGTCTTCCTTATCTTCCTTTCCTCGCGGATGCTGCGGGAGGACCTCTTCATACCCCACCTTATCTGTCCACCTAATTGTCATCATTCTTCTGTAGCACCACGTCTCAAATCCTTCTATTCTCTTCTATTCCAGTTTTCCCACAATCCGTGAGTCACTATTGCATAATGCTGTGCTCCAATCGTACACTCTCAGAAATTTGTTCCTCAAATTAAGGCCTATGTTTGTTACTAGTAGACTTCTCTTTCCCAGGAATGCCTTTTTCACCAGTGCTAGTCTGCTTTTTATGTCCTCCTTCCTCCGTTCGTCACGAGTTATTTTGCCACCAACGTATCAGAATTGCTTAACTTCATCTAGTTTGTTATTACCATCCCTGATGTTAAGTTTCTCGCTCTTTTCATTTCTGCTATTCTCATTACTTTCGTCTTTCTTCGATTTACCCTCAATCAGTATTATATACTAATTAGACTGTACATTCTATTCAACAGATCCGGTAATTCTTCTTCACTTCCATTGAAGATAGCAATGTCATTAGCGACTATTAACATCGATATCCTTCCACCTTTAATTTTTATTCCACTCTTGACTCTTCTTTTATTTCCGTCATTGCTTCTTCGATGTGTTAATTGAACAATAGGCGCCAAAGACTATATATCTGTCTTACAACCTTTCTAATCCAAACACTTTGTTCTTGGTCTTCCAGTTTTATTGTTCCCTCTTGGTTCTTGCACATACTGTGTACTACCCGTCTTTCCGTATAGCTTACACCATTTTTTCTCAATATTTCGAACATCCTGCTCCACTTTAGAATGTCGAACGCTTTTTCTGGGTCGACAAATCCTATGAACGTGTCTTGATTTTTCAGCATACCAACGAAATAACTTACGCTGTGGAGCTGTTATTTTCTATGCTCTAGTCGATTACAACGAATCCCGATTTCTTTTCTGATCATTACTCGCAAACAAGGTATCACCAGTGTGAGTGACTCCAGGGTGTGAAACCTGCGACCATAACCCACACCACCGTATAGTTAACCAGTACGTTGTCTTCTCTCTCTCTCTCTCTCTCTCTCTCTCTCTCTCTCTCTCTCTCTATTCTCCCCCCCCCCCCCCCCCCCCCATGCCACCCCTCTCCCAACTGCGCCATTTTTTTGTGCCAGTGGCGTAAGGGGTCATTTTTCCGGTGGCTAGGTCGTCCGCTTGGAATTACTATGGCGGAGGAGGAGCTTAACGAGGTTGCATATTTTGACCGCTAGTTAGCGAGGAGACCAGCGCCGCCGGCGTTAATTGGGGCGCAGAGGCGGGCGTGCCCGGCGCGCCGCAGACACTCCCTCAGCGGAACAGCCAATCACTGCTCTCTCTCTCCAGAATCCCGCGGCTACAGACCCCTCCACAGATACTAGAAGCTAGCCTCCTCCTACGTGTCAGATTATGTATGTTGCAGTGTAACATTTGCTCGTTATTGCCATGTTGGCGCCGCCAGTTGTCACTATTATTACAGATAGCGAAGAATACAAACTCCAGCTTCATAAGCACAGCCCCAAAACTGACAAGTGGGACAACATCATTTCAGGTTCAATGTGTTTCACGAGTAAACACTCACTGACGGAAAAAAAATCCCAGTACAAAAAGGACTTATGCGACATGTTCGTAAGCGTATTTGAACATCTGAAATATTATGTCTATTTCAGTGTCGCGCCAGTCGCAACACAATGGCGCTAGTAGCGCCACTACTAGAGTCGAAATCAGGTTTGTTTTAAATACACATTGTAACGGTCGTGGGCGTTTGTTATCTTTGAGGTTGAACGTGATGAGTCGATGTTAGTCAAGAATGCCTTTAATGCGACAGTTAATGCGACAAAAACGCCATTATCGATATGTCACTCAGTTTGAACAAAGGCGTGTAATGGGGCTACGAAAAGCTGGATGTTCTTTCTGGGATATAGTAGGAAGACTTTGTTAGAATTTAGCCATTGTACATGATTGCTGGCAGCGGTGGTCACGAGAACGTAGGTCGCAGGAAGACCGGGCTCTAGACGGCCACTACCGAGAGTAAAGCCGTCGGCACACGGACCTTACTGTCGAACGTCAACGTTGAGCGTGGCGAGTTCCACGTGCTGCTGAACGCTCAGAAATGATGCGACTTGTGCATACGGCACGTGAGTCCCAGCGTGGTATACGCGATCACAACGCACTCCAGCGGCAGTTGAGGGATGTTTCTAGTTCGTAAATCACAGTATTTACTCAACGGGCGCGCTAAAATTCCCACGTTACCTCTATTAAAACGCACATTTCCTCCATCGTCCACAAAAAGGAAACGACCATGTCCAATTAATAAGGATACAGGCTTATAAAAGTTCCATTACAAACAGTGCGATACAAATTTACAATACTTCTCCACGTAAGATAAACATTATTTCATCATTCCCACATTTTAGTAAAACCCCAATGTCAGTCTTACTTGATCACTGTTCCTACCCAGTGGCAGAATCTTTGCAACATGTGAATTAAGAAGCGTAAAAGAAAAAAAGGAGCAAAATATCTTTATACAAGTAGCACAAGCTGTCTTGTAGATTAACCAATCGAACAAACTCACCCCTCGAAAAGAGGTGAACTTATATTTACATAACATCAAACATTACAGTATATACTTATATTAAACTAATAAGAAAGTATCAGAACGTAATAAAAACGCAAATGTGGGGGGGGGGGGAAATTCGAAAGTTTCAGGACGCGAACGACCCCCCTAGGTTTGCAATTTTTATGGGGATCAGTGACGCTACTAACTACGCTAAACAAACAACACGTTTCTGATAACAAATGATAGCATCTTACCATTTGCTGAAAACTTTAATCGTAGATATGTTACTGACTGAAACTTAATTAAAACAAATTGTACCAAGAACACTGGGTTTTGGGTGGATCTTCAGTGTGTCGCTGCCTTCAAATAGCATACTCTCATAATACGTAAGTTACAATAATTCTTTTTCCACGAATATGATGTTTCTCATTATTTTATTGGAACGAATCGCACAGTTAACAACGGGTTTCCCAGTGATTTTCAATTTGCTGGTGCTCAGAAACGGCATATATATATACGCACAGGCTTGAAATTAATGCCAATATGACGCCTCAAACTCCGTGCTGAGCCGGCCGGAGTGGCCGTGCGGTTCTAGGCGCTGCAGTCTGGAGCCGAGCGACCGCTACGGTCGCAGGTTCGAATCCTGCCTCGGGCATGGATGTGTGTGATGTCCTTAGGTTGTTAGGTATAATTAGTTCTAAGTTCTAGGCGACTGATGACCTCAGAAGTTAAGTCGCATAGTGCTCAGAGCCATTTGAACCATTTGAACTCCGTGCTGAAGGGAGATGACGTGTATGTGACGTAGGTGGCGTTGTGCCATCTCATTGGTCAACGCTCAGACGCACGCTCAGAATATCTGACATGCTAGATATTGCTCTGCAAGTTTGGAAAGACTCCCTAACGTGCTATTCCACGCTATAACGTCAGAGAATCCGCACGCTCAACGCTCAACGATCTGATGCACGGACCGTGTGCCGACGGCTTTAAGGACCATCACGTTCGGCTTTCGGCTCTGAAGCCGTCGGCACACGGACCATGCTGCCGAACGTTAACGTAGAGCGTGCCAAGTTCAACGTGCTGCTGAACGCTCAGGAACGATGCGACTTGTGCATACACTACGTGGGCCCCAACGTGGCACACGCGATCGCAACGCACTCCAGCGGCAGTTGACGGATGTTTCTAGTTCGTAAATCACACTGTTTACTAAACGGGCGCGAGTAAAATTCCAACGTTAGCTCTATTAAAACACAAATTTCCTACATCGTCCATGAAAAGGAAAGTACCATGTCCAATCAATAACGACACAGGCTTATAAAAGTTCCATTACAAACAGTGAGATACAAATTTACAATACTTCTCCACGTAAGATAAACATTATTTCATCATTCCCAAATTTTAGTAAGACACTAAGGTCATTCTTAGTTGATCACTGTTTCTACCCAGGAGCAGAATCTTTGGAATATGTGAATTACGAAGCGTAAAAGAAAAAGGAGCAAAATATCTTTATACAAATAGCGCAAGCTGACCTGTAGATTAAGCCAATCGAACAAAGTCACCCCTCTAAAAAAAAGGTAAACTTATATTTACATATCAAATGTTATAGCATATACTTGTATTAAACTAAAAACGAAGTATCAGAACCTAATAAAAACGCGAATGTTAGGAAATAAATTTGGTAGTGTTGAGTCGCGAACCACTGCCCCAACAAACAACTGTATTGTGGACAGTGAGGCTACTCATTACTCTAAACCAACGGTAGACAGTGACGCTACTCTTTACCCTAAGCTAGCAACACTCGCCTTGTATCTGATCATATTATGGTACCCCTTGCTGAAAACGTTAATCATAGATAATTGTATTACTAATTGAAATTTAACTATAATAAATTGTACTAAGAACAAAACGTTTTGGGTGGATCTTCAGTGTGTGGCTGCCTTCAAATAGCCTACTCTCATAATACGCAAGTTACAATAATTCTTTTGCCACGAATATGATGTTTTTCATTATTTTATTGGAACGAATCACACAGTTAACAACGGGTTTTCCAGTGGTGCTCAGAAACGGCATATATACATATAGGCTTGAAATGAATGCCAATATAGCGCCTCACAACTCTACTGAAAAGGGAGACGGCGTGCGTGTGACGTGGGTGGCGTTGTGTCATCTCATTGCTCAACGCTCAGACGCGCGCTCTGAATATCTGAGATGCCAGATATTGATCTGCACGTTCGGAAAGACTCCTGAACGTGCTATTCCACGCTATGACGTCAGAAACTCGGCACGCTCAACGCTCGGATGCACGGTCCGTGTGCCGACGGCTTAACGCATCGTATTGCATGTGTTGCAGCAATCTGAGCAGCAGTTAGCATCACAGTGACACAACGAACTGTTACAAATCGGTTATTTCAAGGACAGCTCCAGGCCAGGCGCCCTGTAGTAAGCATTCGCTGACACTAAACCACCGTCATTTGCGACTTCAGAGGTGTCAAAAGTGCACTCGTTGGAGGGCAGGGTAGAGGTCTGCTGCATTTTGTGGTGAAAGCTGTTTCTCCTTCGGTGCCAGTGATGGCCGAGTACTGGTTAGGACGATGTTGGTTGAGGGCCTGCAACCAACCTGTCTGCGTGCTAGACACACTGGACATACACCTGCAGTTACAATCTGGGGTGAGATTTCTTATTAGAGAGCAGGAGCACTCTTGTGGTTATCCGGCGCACCCTAACTGCAAATATGTACGTCAATCTGGTGATTCGACCTGTTGCGATGTCATTCATGAACAGGACTGGAACGGGCGTTTCCCAACGGGATAAGGCTGATCCACATACCGCGTTTTTAAACCACCATGAGGCCTTGGCCTCCTCGATCACCAGATCAGTCTGCAATCGCGCACATACGGGACAGCATCGGACAACTCCAGCGTCATCCACGACCAGCATTAACCGTCTCTGTACTGGTCGAGCAAGTGTAACAGGCATGAAACTCCACCCCACAAACTGACAACCAGCACCTGTGCAACACAATGCATGCACGTTTGTATACTTGCATTCAACATTCTAGCGGTTACACCGGCTATTAATGTACGATATTTATAACTTAAATACGTTACAGACAAATGTATTCCCGAAATTTCATTACTCTACATTAATTATTTTTTGGTTTCGAAATTTTTTCCGTCAGTTTAATTCCAAATAGAGCCGAACAATTGCCGAGTCCTGTGCAACCATAATATATTGAGTATGTTTTTAAACCTTGACTGTTCTGCTCTGTTTGGTACTATTTACTCGTGAAACATCACATACGTCAAACTTAAAAGAGACACTCGTACTTACGTTGTACAACGCAGATTTAACAGCGTTTACTCGTACTTACCTGAAAAAAAGGAAAATCATAATTTAATCAAACAGATATTCATATTTACGCTATTACATGAATATAAACTGAGTGCATTTATGTTATGAGACACTTTTTGTTCAGCCAGTAATCGAGAGAGGGGGGGGGGGGGGGGGTTATTATTTCGAGCTTGATTATCTGTTAGCCTGCAAAATGTGGGCTCTATGATGGGGCAGGAAGTACTCTCCGAAATAATGATTATCTTTTTAACTGTTTGTGGTGAAAACTAGATAAAATGCAAAGACATCCTGTGATACAATGACGTTCAAAAATTAACCAATTCTATTACTACGAATCAGATGACTGTGTAAGTATTAGCACAGGTATATCTTGTTCTGTTCAGAGCGTGAGAGTAACGATAATTGCAAGCAGATGTTGACTGAAATAGAAAGCTGGTTCAAATGGCTCTGAGCACCATGGGACTTAACTTTTGAGGTCATCAGTCCCCTAGAACTTAGAACTACTTAAACCTAACTAACCTAAGGACATCACACACATCCAAGCCCGAGGCAGCATTCGAACCTGCGACCGTAGCGGTCTCGCTGTTCCAGACTGTAGCGCCTAGAACCGCTCGGCCACCCCGGCCGGCAATAGAAAGCAATCGGAAAGAAATTAATGAAAAAATTACGCATTTCAGTTATTAAAAATAATTTGTAAATTTAAATTAGCACTCGTTCTGATAGCGAGACCAGCTGAGCTACAGCGATGAAACAATGAAGGGGAACTCTGTTACTGATGTTAAATGGTATACTGTCTGCTTAATAAAGGGCAGTGAGGGTATAAGGAAAAGCAATGAAAAAAATGAGCTGGTGAAGATCCGTACTGACGGGAAAGACAGAAACTGAATGTCAGGCCTGTCTTAGATAAAACAGCCGGGAGTTGCTTTACCACGCACAGAACTGGATTTACAAAATAGGCAAATCCTCTCGAGTCGTTGGTAACAAGATGAAGGAAACACGTCATATAAAATTATCCTCTACCTAGCTGTCGCTGCTTTATGTTGCGTCAGACCGGCATTATCCCTGTTTGCCTCAAGTGAACACGCTATCGGTGATAATCAGAATGTGAAGTTCGTCACTTGTGTTTCGCTCAATTTCATCGACTTAATATACGTCGATGTCAATATCAGACAAATGATTGTGAAAGTTATGGAAGAAATCAATGTGAATGTGCAAGTCCCTTTACATACAGTGTGTCTCAAACCTTTAGTGATCAAAAATAGGGGCTAGTGGGTCCACAACCCATTATGCTGAGGCAGTGAACCTATAGTCGGAAATGCATATTTATTTTTTCCATGGACGTACACATCGTACACTGCATAGGAACAACGTAGCTCAGAGTAACTGTTAAAAGCGACGACCGCCAATCTCAAGCATGTACCGCAACGGTACATGCAATTCTGCCGCACTCTCGCAAAGGTCCCGAGTGTGTGCTGTACACTGGAACAGGCAGCAGGTGATAAGCATCGTACACCCATGACCACCAAACAAGCATACTGTACACAGCTTAGCTCATAGCACATGTCATGTAACGTACGCATGCATCGCACCAACGCATTAACTGGTGCCGCACGCACACCTCTATGACTAGTGTCAGTTGTCCACTGCATCAGACAGCTAGTGACGTGTCTATGGTGAGGTGTGTTACTGTGTGCAGAGCATGACGCGTAGTCAAAGATGGAACATTATATGTAAATTGAAGGTGGAGGGGGGATGAAAGTAAAGGACAGGGAAGGGATTACTAATGTCAGCTGCATCGGGACATTTAGCAGAATCAACGGCGACGAGTGAAAATGTGTACCGGACCTGAATTCGAACCCGGGATCTCCTGCTTACTAGACATGTGCGATAATCACGCCTCGCGGCCGATCCACATTCCCACCGAGCCCCACCTATCCGCAGGCCCTGTCCATTTCCTCCATGCTTGCGACTCGGAGATTCCCTCAGGAGATAGGACGTACCTGTGCAGCCGCACCGAAGAAGGTGGGCCCATCGCCCATCTAGGTGTATCAATTATATGAATTCGTGGTGTCTGTTCTTTCGGGTCATGAGAGTTGGCAGATATGCATTTAATGTACGGTGCGGCAGGATGTAGTGCCCGCAAAGCAGCACTAAGGTATAAAGAACGCTTTCCCAACAGGCGCCATTCCAACTGGACGAAGTATATCTTCGCGGACACCAGCTTACGAGAGGCGGGGTCGTTCATGCCACAGAGAAGCGGCCAATATCCCCCTCAAAGATATGTCTGAACACCAGACTTTCAGGAGATGAAGTTGGATCGCGTGGCCGACCAACCAGCAACAAGCATCCGTCAACTTGCCCGTGAAACGCATACTTTGAGTGATACCATGTAGAGAGTAGCACTGTCCAAGATCACCTAATATGACCTTATTCGCTTCCACTCCGTTAGACTGGTCCACGTTACATGGGGTTCCTGCGAGATGTGCTGCCACAGTACTTGGAGACTGTAGCCCTTCTTCTCCACGAAGGAATGCGGTTTCAACACGACGTTACACAAATCCATTTCGATGTTAATGTCCGCGAGCACCAGTACAATACATATTCTCCCCGTTGGATTGGAAGGGGAGATCCTGTCCCATGACAGCGCGATCACCGGATCTCTCACCTCTGTACTTTTTCCTCTGGCGTTATGTCATGGTGTTGTTGGAAATCCGATGAAGACCTGCTTGCTGGAGTCAACGTTGCCTGTCTCTTGGTACAGCAGACGCCGGGGATCTTTGAGAGAGTGCGGTGGAACCTTATGCGCCGCTGTCACGCATGCATTGAGACTGGCGGTCGTCACTTTGAACAATTGTTATGAGCTACGTTGTTGTTATGCAGTGTTGGCCGTGTATGTCCGTAACACAACAAATATGCATTTCTGACCATTGGTTCCCTGTATTAATTTGACCCAAAAAAACTTTGAGACACCCTTCATTCCTTTCCTTTTGGTCAAAGGTATGAAGAACCCTCTAAATTATCTGCAATTAATCTTTCCTCTAGTTCCTTAATTAATCACAATCGAAGTGACTGCATAACATTTGATTCTAAAAAAAACCAAATAACAATCACCGTTTTTCAAGCGTCTGTTAACTAGAATTTCAACTGTCTCACAAGAGATTTATAAACGCTTGATTGCTGGTGCTGTACTACGATGTAGACATTCGTGGTTTCATTTATAGTCTACTCCAATATTTATGTTCGAAGTCTGTTTCCGGATATATGACATGCGCACTTCGAAAGCAGTAACGTTCGCGAATTAGCGGCTGTTTCGTAGCAGTGACCTTTCCAAAGGAACCATCACGGCCTTCATTTTGATCGAATTAGGAATCCTCGGAAATCCGGATGGCGCTAAGGCTTTGAAACCCTGCTCCGCCCGAACGTGACTCTACTTCCCGAATAAGTATGTCACCTTGTTCAATCTGTTAGTCGCAATACAGGCATCTATACAGGATGTAAGTAAACTCCCTTTACAGACCTCGAGGACAGGTTTCTTACACCAAAGCAAAATCGTCTAGTAAACATGGGTCCTAAAACGCATACCTTAGGAGCAATGAGCACTTTTTTTTATCTTCGATACTGTGAAGCAGACTCTTCTACTGAAAGCTCTTCGCTTTCCATATTTTGAGCGGAGGTAGCCTGGACCAAAGTGACAAAAAAATTCTAGTTAACATCGGCTCTAAAATGTGTGTCTTAGGAGTGATGAGCACTTTTTCAGTAGCAATGGAGCCCATGTTTACTAGACTTTTTTCTTATATTTGTCAAAGGAATCAGTCCTCAAAGCCTATAAAGAGAATTTAGTTACACCCTGTATACTTCCCACGAAAGATCAGCATTACGTCTTCACTATGGTGGCAAAACTAATAATAATATAGGACATATTGCTTCGCTACGACTCGTATCTTAAGAGTATTACTGCACAGGTTTATGAAACTCACGATTTTATTAAAGGCGCTTGTAGGTTCAGCGGGGACTAACAGATGCTGTGCTTTTATAGGGGGAGTACGATTTATCTTGACCGCCCCCAGTAAATTATTGTCCAGAAGCAGAATAAAGCCACGCGGAATTAGCCGAGCGGTCTAAGGCGCTGCAGTCATAGACTGTGCGGCTGGTCCTGGCGGAGGTTCGAGTCCTCCCTCTGGCATGGGTGTGTGTGTTTGTCCTTGGGATAATTTAGGTTAAGTAGTGTGTAAGCTTAGGGACTGGTGACCTTAGCAGTTAAGTCCTATAAGATTTCACACACATTTTGAACGTTTGCAGAATAAAAACAATGTACCTAAGAAATAATGTTTACCTACAAGGGGTATATTAACCAGCATGACTGCCTTTAACTTTGTTCGTTACGAAGACTTGAACAGCAGTACGACTTTTTTTATAGCACCCTAATGCTTTTATTCTAAGATCCACTACCTCTCTTCAAGACTAGTTCAAAAACGTGTCAGTGCCTCACTCACCAAAACATGACGTTCTTGAAAACGTAACTAACTCTCCTGTTTTAGCACACAATGTAAATACCAGGGGGAACGCAACTCGTCCACTTACTGGAGCTGACAGTAAACAAACAAACACGAGGAAAACTCACACCCGTCAGCGACTTAACGATCTCCAGTTGAATGTTTTATGAATACGATGTTCATGAGCGACAAGAAGGTAGAAATGCTACTCATCTACGAAGGATGTAGCCAACTAAAGATTCTGACTGAATGACTGCTGTGCGTTTTCCTTATGTTTCTACTTGCTTCATGACAACTCCATCATGTCGACGACTGCGCTAATATAGGAGAGGCAAGGTCAATTTTGTATTCCGTTTTTAATAACATCGTGGTAAGTGGATAGTACACTGTTATACGTTTCCTAACACTTCTTGGAAAGGAAGTGGATAACTGGATAAAAAAGACTGTGTGCTATTTGAAAAAGACGCCCTACTGTTCTCATTTTTGTAATCAACGAAGTTACAAGGAAGGAAATAATGCTGGTTAATGTCCTCTTGGCAGCTAAACAACATTTGCTAAAACTTAGTTTCTGGACAAAACGTTATCTGGGATGATTAATATAAATGTCGTGGTGCTACGGCTACAGTGCAGCTGCACTATGGTCCCGAGGCGTTCCCGTGTGAAGGAGCTCATCGGACGAGATGCAGCCGCGGCCCTGAAGCCAGATGGTGACCCTGTTCGCTCCCCACTACTTGTCAATGATCTCCCCGCCAGCAGTCTTTACCGCTTTCTAGTAAGTGCTACCTCCTTGTACTTCCGTGATGCTACTCCTGGCTCAGAATACGATGTACAGGGTGGCGCACTAAATGTGTTACCAATTGTTTCTTTCACAATTTACGACGCACATTAGATATCCCGCTGGGATCTCTACAGCAGTACCAGCAGAGCTTGGAAAAACAAATGAGTTACGAAATGACGTGTAATTCACGATACTGCCGCTAGGAGACTAGTAAGCAGCAATGGCTGACAATGGAAGACTGACGACAGAGCAACGATCGGCAATTGCGTTACTTTTTCATGAAACGAAAAGCCTTGTTGTGACTCAGAGGCGTTTTCGACAACAATTTAACACGCGATGGGTCCCTTGCAAGAAGACCATCCACAGGTTGTACGATAAATTATTACAGGAAGGAAAAATATTGGAAGCGAAGCGACTTCGGCCTAAGCCTGTTTGATCGCCGGAGAATATTGAAGCGGCACGAGTTGCTGTACAGAGAAGTCCCGGGAAATCGTGTAGAAAGGCAGCAGTGAAACTGAGAATATCCAGACGCTCCGTTCAACGCATTCTTAAAAGTGACCTCCATATGTACCCATGCAAGATGACCTGTGCATAGAAGCTCACTGAAGAACACAAGCAGCAGAGACTACTGTTTGCTCAGTAGGCCGAGGATAGGGAAGAAACTCTCAAAAACGTTTGGTTTTCAGACGAGGCGCATTTTCATTTAGACGGTGTGGTTAACTAACAAAATGTACGCTTTTGGGCCACTGAAAACCCACAAGTGCTTCACGAACGACAACATTATGCACCGAAGATTACAGCATGGGCAGCAATTTCCAGTCACGGACTAATTGGACCCTTTTTCTTTGAAGAAACTGTGAACAGCGAGCGTTATTTGAGCATGCTTCGCAATAGCTTCATTCCACAGCTTCTTGCTACTGCCTTGCCCTTCAATACGCACTGGGTCATGCAAGATGGAGCAAGGTCACATACTGCAAACACTGTGTTGGAGTTTTTACACGGGCATTTCGACATGCGGATCATTTCACTCAGGTTTCCAGGTCGCTTCAATGACGGACAAAATTGGCCACCCAATAGTCCAGACCTCAATCCCTGTGACTTTTTTCTTTGGAGGTACCTAAAGGAAAACATTTTCCCGAAACGTCCACGTGATTTAATGGAGCTCAGAAGAGTTATTCTTCAAGCTTGCAGTGAAATTACGGAAGACAAGTGCCGTAGGGTAATCACTAACTTCAGTGTTCGTTTGAACGAAGTCAGGAAACGAAATGGTGGTCACATTGAGCATGTGATGAGTTAGAACAAATCTCCATGGACGGCTCTTCACTGTAGTATATGT
The DNA here is from genome assembly GCF_023864345.2 of Schistocerca serialis cubense. Classification (NCBI taxonomy): domain Eukaryota; kingdom Metazoa; phylum Arthropoda; class Insecta; order Orthoptera; family Acrididae; genus Schistocerca; species Schistocerca serialis. Next base: position 500,589,469 of record NC_064641.1, read on the forward strand.
TCCTTTCAGATTGAATTGACAATAAAGTTTATATTCAAAAACAAAATGGAACACACTTCGTGCGCCACCCAGTATGTACCGCAATCAAACGCAACGTTGAGAAATAAACTAACCTTCTCAACAGTAGCAGCAATATATCAAACGGAACGTAAAGAAATATACTAACCGCGTCAACAATAGTAGCAGCAATATTTGTATATGATGATGATGAAGTCCCATACTCCTTGACAGAGCGTAGGGGAGCGATGCGGAAGACCCACACCGCCGTACCAGGCAAGGTCCTAGTGGAGGTGGTTTGCCGTTGCCTTCCTTCGACCGTAATGGGGATGAATTATGATGATGAAGACGACACAACAACACCCAGTCATCTCGGGGCAGGTGAGCCCACCGGGAATCTAACCCGGGACCCCGTGCTCGGGAAGCGAGAACGCTACCGCGAGACCACGAGCTGCGGACTATGGAAAGTTTATCCTAAGCCCTACGTTGTTAACGTGGGCAGTGCGCCTTGACTTTCAGTGGGATTTTAATAGTGGCAATGAATGAAGCTTATTTACGTCAGGCTGATGATTTCTGATTCCAGCAATCCAGATGATTCAATAAACGTAGGGCTAACTGGCGAGGGGAAGAAGAGTGTGTCCCATCCTCAGCTCTCCACGTCTTACGCCTCTAGATCGTTTTCTGTTGGATACAACTCAGAGTATGGTACATTTCAAGTTACTACATACGGTTCAACATCCGTAACTCAACATCTTGTGTGTATACAATATCTTATTCCTCAGTCATTTTTGTAATATAGGCACTAGCCAGAGGTCAAAGGCATATTTCTGTACCTAATATTTCGTCTCTTAATGCTGGAAACGTCACCAAAGGTTCTAAAGGCTTGGGAATTTCCAACTTAGACAGACTCAGCAAGCCGACATGTTTATAAGTATCCGCGCAATGACATCATCAGATCGATGCCTACTATTGTTCAGTCGCGCCAACTCGTGTTGTGGAATTTGTAATGGGGAAGACTCGGCGCACTTTGTTTTATTTAGCATTAAGGTCCAACTTTTCTAATTTCAATTCTCCTTCTTTCCTGTTGAAATCATTATCGTGCTTTTGAATTTCTATAGCGTCTCTGTACGTCCTAGCACAGTAATGATTGGACCTTGATAAAACTCTAGCAACCAAATAACAAATCTGGTGGTTCCCTGGTCCCAGTGCATTATCTTCTACTGCCAGTTTGTCTGTGTTTGCACAGCGTGTAAAAGAAAAGAAACGGGAAATGGAACACTGGATATTTACTGTGAGGTCTTCGTCTTATGTATGCCAATCTCAGTAGTTGCCGGCAGAATCATCATATATAGTGACTTGTAATTCACCAGATTTCCTGTAAATGTCTTACCATTTTTGCATATTTTCATACTGTCGAAAGCAAGCTATTATTTGTTTCCAACAAGAACATGAAATACGAAACCCTCAGTAAATGCAATGCCCTCTCAGGGGACACCGCCTTATAGTAGGCACCTTCAGTGCCGGGCGGGAGGGTTTGCGTGCTTCGGTGAAGTCGAGAGCTATGCCGGCGGTAGCATAGCTACTGGCAGGGTCTCCCAAGCCGGACTGGTCCCGACAGAGGAGCCAGACAAAGTGTGTCCCACAACATAGGGCAGGGAGGGCTCTAGAGGCGTAGTGAAGCCAGCTTCCCTAGAGGAGTAAACCTCATACAAATCCTGGTCCTCCAGTTTGGAGGTTGGGCATGGGGCTAATAACCCCATACTGTAAAAAAAAAAGAATATTACGGAAATTCAACAGAAGCCTCGGAAACTGGATGGAAAGCATGTATCACGACCCCGGCAAAGGAAACGGATAAAGGATCTAACAGTAGCATCATGGAATGTGAGGACAATGCTTCAGCCTGGAAAGATGAAAGAAATAGCTAATGAAATTTTAAAATTCAAATATGATATTGTAGGGCTACAGGAAATAAGATGGCAGGGGAATGGGCAGATAGATAAACCTGAGTACTCGTTGGTATATAGTGGACCAGAAGAAAGAACAGGCCAACTTGGAACAGGGTTTATAATAACTAGGGAAGTTAGGAAAAGCCTTCTAGAATTTGAACCCATAAATGAAAGGATGTGCAGACTCAGACTAAAAGGTAAATTTAGGAATATATCAATAGTTAATGCACATGCACCAACAGAGGAAAAAGAGGATATAATTAAAGAACATTTCTACGAAGACTTGGAAAAAGTATACGGTGCAGTACCTAAATATGACCTGATGCTAGTAATAGGAGATTTTAATGCAAAAATAGGGAGGAATGAACATCTGTATGGAGTTTCTGGAAAATATTCACTACATGAAGAAAACAATGAGAATGGAGACTTATTATGCCAATTCGCAGCAAGGAATAATATGATTATTAAAAGTACCTGCTTTCCACATAAAAGGATCCATCTGGGAACTTGGAAGTCTGCAGCCAATGGAGTAGTCAATCAGATTGATCATATTTTAGTGATTGCACGCCACTCCACGTCAGTTACGGATGTACGGAGCTGCAGAGGACCAAACTGTGATTCAGACCACTTTCTGATAAAATCAGTCTTGAGAGAGAAACTGTCACTAACAAATGGCAACAGAATGGGAAAGATGATGAAATGGAATACAGACAAACTGAACATCCCCGATGAAGTAAAAAAATACCAAGCAACACTAAGCAGAAAGTTGAGCAATGAAGAGACCACAGAAGGAGTAGATGGAAGGTGGAACAGGTTTGAAAAAGCCATTAAGGATGCTGCAGAGGAAATAATAGGCATAAGAAGGAACAGAAGAACCCAGGAGTGGTTTGATGAAGATTGCAGGTCAGCAATAGAGGAAAAGAACAGGGCAAGAACAAAAATGCTACAGAGAGAAACCAGAAATAATGTGGAACAATATAGAGAATTAAGGAGAAGAGCTAACAGACTGTGCAAGAGAAAGAAAAGAGAGTGGAATAAGAAGAAATTTCAAGAACTAGAAGAACTAAAGGAACAGAGTGAAATAAGAAAGTTCTATCATGCCATAGGCAAAATGAAGAATAGATTCCAACCAAAAACAATGGCCTGTTCCAGTAAAGATGGGAAAATGATGAGGGAGGAAGAACAGATAGTGGGAAGATGGGCAGAATATTTCAAAGATACACTAAGCACCAGCCTAGAAGATGAAGAGACAGCTGCACAGGAGGGAAGAGTGGAGCTGGAAGTAGACAATGAAACCAATGAGGCAAGAAAACCAACACTACAAGAGGTCTCCCAGGCTGTGCACAAGTCAAAATACAATCGAGCCCCTGGGGAAGACAGCATAATTGCTGAATTAATAAAAACTGGTGGTGAGGCTGTAATAAAGGAACTGCACACATTAATATCAGATATATGGGAAACAGAAACTATGCCAGATAATTGGAAAATTGGAATAATAGTCCCCATTTATAAGAAAGGGGACAGAACAGCATGTGAAAACTATAGAGGTGTAACACTCCTAAGTACAGCTTATAAGATCTTCACAAGTATATTAAACGAAAGGATACGGAAGTGTGCAGAAGGCATACTAGGGGAATATCAGTGTGGCTTTCGACCGGGCAGAGGAACAACTGATCAAATATTTGTGATAAGGCAAATGATGGAAAAGTTCTATGAATATGATATAGATCTGCATTTCTTATTCATCGATTTCAAACAAGCCTTTGACAGCATAATTCGGCAAGAACTATACAGAGTACTGAAAGAAGTTGGTATATGTGCTAAATTAATAAGACTAATCAGAATGACAATGACAGAGACAAGAGCAAAAGTAAAGGTCCTTAGCAGAACAAGTGAGAGCTTTGACTTTAATAAAGGTGTGAAGCAAGGGGATAGCCTCTCCACTGTCCTATTCAACATTGCCCTGCATAGTGCAGTAAATAAAATCAACAAAAGAGGCACCATATTTATGAAAACTAGCCAGATATGTGCATACGCTGATGACATTGCTATAGTAGGAAGAAATACCAATACACTCCTAGAAACATACCGGGCAATGGAAACAGAAGCCTTAAAAATTGGCCTCATAGTAAATGTAAACAAAACAAAATATATGGTAATGTCACAATCTGAGGCCAGAAGAACCCCTAAAAACCTAAACATCAATGGGAAATGCTTCAATGGAGTGTCCTCTTTTAACTATTTGGGAGCCCTAATAACAAATGATAACAGTATTGGAAAGGCTATAAGGGAAAGAATACAAGCAGGAAACAGAGCTTACTTTGCAAATATGCAGCTTTTCAAAAGTAGCCTTGTTACAAGAAAAACTAAATTGCTAATATATAATTCCCTAGTCCGCCCAGTTATCACATACGGCTCAGAGGTATGGACATTGACAGAACACGATAAAATGCTCTAAGAAGCGTTGAGCGGAAAATACTACGCAAAATCTATGGGCCAATAAGGGAGGAAGAAGGCTGGAGAATACGCTACAATGCTGAATTACAGGAGTTAATACAAGGCAGGGACATAGTAAAATTTGTCAAATCACAGCGAATACGATGGCTAGGACACTTGGAGAGAATGGCAGAGGATAGAATGCCAAAGAAAATGATGAAAGGTATGATCCATTCAGTTAGGCGAAAAGGGAGACCTAGAAGAAGATGGATCGATGAGGTAATAATGGATATCAGCAATATGGGAGTCCGGGGGTGGAAAAGAGCAGCAAATAACCGAGAAGTGTGGAGGAAGATTGTTGAAGAAGCCAAGGCTCACCAAGGGCTGTAGAGCTACTGAAGAAGAAGAAGAAGTAAATGCAATGCTTTCATTGGAATACTATCCAGAAAATACGGACTAAATCAAGAAAACAAACAACATATCAATACACATCACAACTGCAAAACTATGCAGACTGGTCTGAAACTGTGAATATCATTATGTACGAAGGTTGGAACTTTGATAGTGGCAACTATTTATTTACTGCTCGTGCAAAATAGATACGTGTTTCAAAGTTTTACTGACCTTCAAAGTAGTCACCAGCATTGTGTATAACCCGTTGCCAGGGACGTGGAAGTCGTAGGATACTCTTAGCAGTGCCAGTTGTGTTGACAGTTCGAAAAATGGCTCTAAGCACTATGGGACTTAACTTCTGAGGTCACTATGGGACTTAACTTCTGAGGTCATCAGTCCCCTAGAACTCAGAACTACTTAATCCTAACAAATCTAAGGACATCACACACATCCATGCCCGAGGCAGGATTCGAACCTGCGACCGTAGCGGTCACGTGGTTCCAGACTGTAGCGCCTAGAACCGCTCGGCCAACGCGGCCGGCTGACAGTTCGAGCGTCGCGTTCTATTGCCCGACGAATTTGTAGCAGTTCTGAAGCGTATGCCGCCAAGTGTTTCCTTCAGTTTAGAAATCGAGTTGAGCTCACGAGGGCTCAAGTCAGGGGGTACAGTAGGTGGTATAGCACTTAGCAGCCCCATGAGTCAAACAAATCAGCAACAGCTTGCACTGTACGTGCTTGAGCATTGTCCTGCAGAAAGTGTCATCACTTCTGTCTCTATGCTGTTTATTTTTGGAACACAACCTACGACCAGCTTAGAGACAGAAGTGATGACACTTTCTGCAGAACCTGACCATCATTTTGCAGGACAATGTTAAAGCACGTACAGAGCAAGCTGTTACTGATTCGTTTGATTGATGGGGCTGCTAAGTGCTATACCACCTACTGCACTCCCCTGACCTAAGCCCTCGTGAGTTCAACTCGATTTCTAAACTGAAGAAAACACTTCACGGCATTCGCTCCAGAACTGCTACAAATTCTTCGGGCAACAGACCGCGCCGCTCGAACTGTCAACACAACTGGCACTGCTAAGAGTATCCTACGACTTCCACATCGCTGGCAACGAGTTATACATAATGCTAGTGACTACTTTGAAGGCCAATAAAACTTTTAAACACGTATCTATTTTGTACGAGCTGTAAATAAATAGTTGCCACTATTACAGTTCCAACCCTCGTATACTGAAGTAAGAGGTCATGTTGAATAGTAATGCCTCCCATTTTTTATGGAATAGTCTTTAAGCTTTCTATATAAACCAAACGTAATTAACACTCTACAGCTTTATTTTTCATGTCTACAACGTTTAATTCTGAACACAGTCACCCTGGCGACTGAAATATTTCTGTCGACAAGAGACCAGTTTATGGTAACCGCCACTGTAAGTTGTCTGCCCTCGCTGACGGGACCAAAACCTGACCTCTGCTTACACTGTTTCATCACTATCAAAGCTAAGTCCTCGAAGACGTTCTATAAGGTTTGGAAGCAGATGAAAATTGGATGGGCCAAGTTTGGACTGTGTGGAGGATCATCGACGACAGTGAACCCAAGGCGTCGCATTCTTGCAAATGTCGTTACACACGCCCATGTTACACGCTACAATTCGGAGTCATCTAGCTGCAAATATGTACACACGAAGAACAAAGATACAGAATGTTAATAACGTTTGTTTTATTTAAAAATCTGTAAGCGTTTTCACATAAAAATTTCGGACGCATTACTTTTCAGCACACTCCCCCTCCCTTTTTTTCTAAACAAAATGATGTACTCATAATAACTGCAACTGGTATCCGTTACTCAATGTCAGTTCGACTGCACGGATGCAGAAGCCAACAACAGTGAATAATTGTAATTAAATTTCTCCCATTTTCTTTCTGCACGAAGCGTAGTTAGTGATGTCACGTTAAATTGACAATGTCTTTAAGCAACGTAGACATTACGAGATATTTAAAGTGGTAGTCGAAATGGCAACCTAATGCAGCTGCGAACAGTATCGGTGACCTATTCTAGGGTACACAGGACGTCCAAATTAGGTAACAGCAGCAGACAATTTGTCATCCAGATACAAAGGGACGCTTAATTCAAGGACAGTATTGACGCGCAGGAATCTGTACGCGATCATCATAATTAACCACACTAACATGATTGACGTCAGTATACTGAACAACACCGTACCACGGCACCTGGCTCACTCGTTAACGATAGTGACTTCCATTTCAGCAAGAACGGGAGAATGAATATGCAGGAGGGAAAACACAGGAAACGGCGCTTCCCACGCGGTCATAGACAGTTGCGCTGCGACACGTGCAATGAAGAATGCGATACACGCAATGAGCAGTAATAGTGGGTGGCGCAATACTAACAACACCAATGTTACAGTTTGCCGGTTTGGTCTTCACCGTTTTTTAAATGCAGCATGCAAACACTGGAAACATATTATTGCGCAAACAGGGTGTCTCACAGTCTTTGCATCAAATATACAGGGCCGATAGATCACTTCACGGTGAACAACTCTTATTAGAGAGGAAATATTCGTCGACGCTTCCCGGTGACATTACGTGTCTTTCTATTCACTTAGGGGGTCCTGGGATGATAACAGTTCACTACACAAGCAGGCTCTACTAACCAGGTCGGCTACATACTACTTACGCCAATAAATTGTTAGAGTGATTTTCAACACGGAACCTTGCAGAATGATTCTCTCTACGCGTAGAAATTTATTTTAGAAGCGAATCATTTGCTCAGCCTGCTCTCTTTCACACGGAGCAGTGACTGGATTATAGGTAGCACACATTGCATACTCATCCCTCAGACGCCTACGTCCTGCCACCTCTCAGGGGCGCAATCCACAAGTGCTATAAAAATGTAGTGTGTGTGTGTGTGTGTGTGTGTGTGTGTGTGTGTGTGCGCGCGCACGCGTGCTCGTGTCCCATCTCAGAAGAATATAATGGTACCACATACAGTTCAGGAAATACGACGTCATAGACACTGATGCGTGAGAAACTGCCGCATCATGAACGATGTTTAAATTTATTACTTATGTACTGCTAACTGTGTTTGCAACACATTTTGCAGGCACTATGTCGCTGAATGTACCTACAAAACGATGTCGTTGAATGACACATAGATCAAGAGATATGACGCCATAAACCCTAGGATGCGTCCAAAACCGCCGCAGCATGGGGACATTTAAAGTTAATGCTCCTTCTTTACCGACTCTACTCACAACATATTTCGCTGATAGTACTCACACATGCCGCTGAATGTACCTACAGAAATACATCATTGTCCGACACATAGTTCAAGAGATAGAACGTCATAAACACTGAGATACATGAAAAATGCCGCATCATACAAGAAGTTTTCATATATTTATTTTTTACTACTACGACACTTCTACAGTCGAGTCAACTTAAGGACATCTACAGATGGAAACGTTTTTCACAGCTTTCAGCTGCAAAGCGCAAACTGGTGTAGGCGAAATCTATCGCCGTCTCTAAAGCAATGATGAGGATTTTCCACAGAGATGTTTACAAAATCGTGATGTAGATACGCGAAGCACCTGCGACCAGCGTACTTAAGCTGTCCCGGTTCCTGTTTGTTAATTTGGATGCAGTACTTCTCTATCTGTACACTATGCATATGTTTCTGTACGGCTGTTCCGTAAATTGAAAGTTGTTTCCACGGCTGCATGGAAATGAAATTTTTTCTATACATCATTACAAACACAGTTCATTTTTTGTTTTCGTTTCCAATAGAAATTGGTTGATTCGTCATCGCCCAGCCTAAATCGTTAAGGATAGAAAGCTGATATTTGGAGATGGTCTTGATCTTACACTGTAGACATCGTTTACGAAGGGCTTTTTAGAAATTCCACCCCTAAGAGGGTAAAACAGGAGATTAAAAGTTCTTTGAAATATATCGCTTTTAAGGCAATTTTTGAGCTACAACTACGACAACTGGTATTTGGTTTCTCGGTCAGAAATAAGGAAATACGTGTTTCGCATTTTTGGAAATTTGACCTTTCCGGAGATGAAATAGTGGTTGAAAGTATTTTTGGAAAATAAATCATTAGGAAAGAACTACTAAAGTATTTTAAAAGCTACGACAATGAAAATTTGTTCAAAAATGGCTCTGAGCACTATGCGACTCAACTTCTGAGGTCATCAGTCGCTTAGAACTTAGAACTAATTAAACCTAACTAACCTAAGGACATCACACACATCCATACCCGAGGCAGGATTCGAACCTGCGACCGTGGCGGTCGCTCGGTTCCAGACAGTAGCGCCTAGAACCGCGAGGCCACTCCGGCCGGCAATGAAAATTTGTAATTGACTTCTCGGTCACAAGTAAAAAAATAATACGTATATCACTGTTTTTTGGGAAATTAAACCCCTGCGTTAATGAAACAGGGTACGAAAATTTTAAGATAACATTTCGCTATATTAAAACATTTTTAAAGCCAAATGTATGAAAAATGGTTATTTCACTTCTTGTTTAGAAATAAAGAAGTGTGTTGGAGGATGGAAGTTTCTATGGAAATATCGCCAGAAGTACTTTAAAGACAGGATTAACAAAAAACCTCTGAATCCAGTTACCAGAATCGCTTTTTAGTCAGAAGTACATTCGCAAAGACCATGCTTCTATGGCCTTAATTAATGTGAATAGTTTGGAAGATGTTGCAATTTGTGAACAACTTAAAAATGTCATTAAATAGAAACAAAGAATTTGTGCACACGCGCGTGACAGCAGGCGCTGAGCTGTAAATAACAAAACGATGCCAAGCGTTGCTACGAAGCATCAGCGAACATTGTGTCTCGAACAAAAGTTATTCCTTATGAAGTGATCTATTATCCCTACCTTTTTATGGAAAGACTTTGAACCACTGTAATGAACTACGCGTCATCTCTTTTATACTGTTTCTTTTTTTTTTTTTTTAGCACTTGCCACAGACATAAGTATTAATACATAATTAACAGTTATGTAACTACGGTAATCTGCATATAAACTGACATATTTTCAATTTCTATATTCTGTTTGTTGCACAATTTCTTGTTATCGCTTTTCATACGAGAAAAATCACACGGTACTCCTAAAATGTTTATAAGAATCACAGCTAACAGTTGAACCAATTATAAAGAACCAACACGCAAATGTTTCATCTCTGAAGATGTTTCCGCAGATGGGGACGAAACGTTGGTGAATAGTTTTATGCATCGACCACTTCCTCTCACCCCGAAAGTTTTAATAGAAGAATATTTTCTATTCCTAATATTAGACAGCGGGACTTTAAACAATGCCTTATATTTTACGACTGAAAATTACCATACGCCAGATATTTCATGAAAAACGGAAAACTACACTTACGCCACATATAAGAAAACAGTAAGGACTTTAAACAGACAACGTCTTTAACAGAACTTATTTCAAAAGAAAGGAGAAGTTTAGTGTTAAACGCCCCGTCGACAACGAGGACATTAGAGACGGAGCACAAGCTCGGATTAATGACGGATTGGAAAGGAAATCGGCCGTTCAATTTCAAAGGAAACATCCCGGTATCTGCCTGAAACGATTTAGGTATATCACGGAAAACCTAAATAAGGATGGCCGGACGCGGGTTTGAACCGTCGTCCTTCCGAATGCGAATCCAGTGTGCTAACCACTGCGCCACCTCGGTCGGTATTAAAAATGAGATACAAGTGTTGCGCAGTCTTACCCAGTTCTACTCTAATTAAATAATTTTCTTTGTATTACAGATCACTGAAGATACCTGGCATGAATAGGCGAAACGTGTATGGTACACACGAATAAATTCACTTGCAAGAGACAGAAACTATGTTTTGATATTGTGACACGATCAATGTCTTCAAAGCACGTCGCCGATGGGAATCTAACAGACAATAACAAATTTCGATTAATTTTAACTGCATCCCTACACTATACATCTCTCGCGTCTAATCACAGAAGAAATCTAGGTAGTTGGCGTTACCGAAGTAGAATATAACACGGTGAAATGTAGAACATCGTCACGTCATCTGCGACGTATTTCTCTTTCCTCTTTTAGCTAAATAAGATGGAGGAAGTAATTCGACAGCGCTAAGTTTCACATTAGGTGAAATGGAAAACGATGAAAGTGCACAAAAATAATATAAGCTGTCTAATATCGTAAATTATGAACAAATAGCAACATACATTCGCTGTGACTAGTGCAGAGAGATTTGATTTCAAAACGAATGACATTATATATATACGAATCACAGCTAAAAGTTTAACCAATTATAAAGAACCAACACGCAAATGTTTCATCTCTGAAAGTTTCCGCAGATGGGGACGAAACGTTGGTGAATAGTTTTATGCATCGACCACGTCCTCTCACCCCGAAAGTTTTAATAGAAGAATATTTTCTATTCCTAAGATTATACAGCGAAACTTTAAACAATGTCTTATATTTTACGACTGAAAATACCATACCATACCATCATATTATATATATATATATATATATATATATATATATATATATATATATATATATATATATATATAATGACGGGCCAGCTGTGTCTGTATGGCGTATTTGCATAATGAATTAGCGGAAGCACACGGTGAGTTTCAGCAAGCATTGCTCTGCACTTGTGACGCTGTGCATGTTGCTTTCCGACAGGTTTTTTTTTATCAGATCCAGCAATAACACCACATTTCCATATATTTTATTTATTACAATACCTTTAAAATCATATGCCGTTCATATTGTCCTCCCGTATTTCATTCCTGCAACCTTCACAATTTCAAATAGGGCATTTCCTCAACATTGGCATTACCACCGATGATCGCTGATGAACACAGAATTCTTACTGATGAGTTGAAACTACATTCATCTTGTGTACATCAAAGATTGACACTTATAAAATCTGCGGTAACTGTCAATGCACACCACAAGCATCTGTGAAAACACCACAAACCTCTGTGAAACGCAGTTACGTGATGAAGTTTCCTATTCTTGTAAATGAAAAAGGTGGAAACTTGCAGTAGATACAAATTTCGCTGCAGTTATTTGGGGGTAACCTAATGTATTCCATTTACTGAAATACTGCTGGGCATACCAACTTCAGGACATCCACAGGAAATACAGCAACGTATTACGAAACGGTATGACGTAATGAAACGTGCGGGCTTTGTATTCTTGACTATTGTGCTTGGAATTCCGGCCGGACAATCGTGATTTATCTCTCTCTAGTTTACTCCAGGTGAATGATACAGCAGCGGCTTACGCAAGAGTGTATAACGCTGCAATAAATACCATATCCCGTTTCAAACTCTCTCTCTCTCTCTCTCTCTCTCTCTCTCTCTCTCTCTCTCTCTCTCTCTCATACACGGAATGAACTTTTAACATATTGCTGGGTTTACGTATATGACCGCACGGAATACCCAGTTTTTTTTCCTTTATAGTTTATAAGCTCTCAATGCCTCAGGAACAAGTATACGACCACATGGAAAACCTATTTCTTTTTCCTTCATAGTTTATAAGCTCTCGATCTCTCAGGAACCAACACAGATTAATAGCACCGTTTACCGCTTACTTTTTGGTGAAACTTGTGAAAGTGTTCTAGTTTATCACATACAGAACTTTTCTTTTCTTTTGTCATGGTGACGTGCCATTCTGACGAGAGATGCTGCTATCTGTTTGTTTTTACTGTCACATTATCGTCGTGGAATACGAAGTATTTGTTTGGGCTGTAGAAGGTTGCCTCCACTAGGGGCAGATTCTGGATACTTCATTAAATGTAAAAAGTATACAGTGTAGTAATGAATGTACTCTCAAGAATGTGCCAACAAGGCTACAGAAGACCATACCCAAGCACCAGGGAGGCAAAAAGAAGCAGATGGTCGATGAACTGTGCCACGGCGCCCAGTTCCTCTTCGACACTGCAGGCCAAGACCCTCAGCCGCGCCGAGAGAGGAAAACAGCTGGAAAAAGTCGCAGTTGCAACTTTTACCCCTAATGGGCGAAAAATTACTTCGCGATTCTCGTCCATTCAGAACATGCTTTCTGCAGCAGTCTGACAGCCACGTGGCTACGAAAAAGGGTGCCTCAGTTGATCAAGACAGTGGACGCTGACAAAACTGACATTTCTTACGTCTTTCTCGGTGTAATTTGCAACTACATCCACATGGCAACAGTGAAAACTCAGTTGTCAGTGTCAGATCTGGCACCAGATTTGCTGCTATGACCTTCATTCCTAAGACTTCATTGACGCAGCTGCCCACCATAGACTATTCTGAGCAACAGTTTAAACTTCAAATTTTCTTCCGTTATCAAATTGAGGATTCCTTCATCCCTCAGTATTTTAATAACAGATTCATTCTTTTAGTCGAGTAGTGCTACTGACTACGGTTTCCCCTATTCGGTTCAGTGCCTCTTCATTGGTATTCCATCTCTCATCTAATCTGAAGCATTCTTCTGTAGCACCGCATTTCGAAAGCTCCAATTCTCTTTTTGTCTAAACTGTTTATCGTCCGTGCTATGCCGATTATATTTATATGTTTTGACGATGCCACTATGGCCGTATCGCTTTAGGACATGGTGTAAAAAAGATCTGAGGATGGTCATTACGGACTGAAACCGGTCATCGTCTGAAGAATTGATACTGTGATCAGAGACTGGAATAAAAAAGCAGTTTATCGTCCATGTTTCACTTCCATACACGGCTACACTCCAGTCGATTACCTTCAGCAGACACTACCAAACACTTAAATTTATGGGGGTTGGAACTTAAATAGTGGAAACTATTTATTCACAACCGATACAAAACAGTTACATGCTTTATATCTGTTACCATCCTTCAAAGTAGTCACCACCGTTGTGTAGAACCCGCTGTTAGCGATGTGGAAGGCGTAGTATACCATTAACAGAGCCTGCTCTATTGATGGTGCGAATAGAGCGGTCTACTGCCTGTCGAATCTCTCTAACAGTTCTGAAGCGAATGCAACGAAGAGTTCATCCATCTTCGGAGTCAAATCAAAGTCACAAGGACTTAAGTCGTATTACTACTCGTTTTTGGAGCATCATCTGCGACCAGCTTTGAGAAAGAGGCGGCGACACCTTCTGCTCAACCCACCCATCATTTTGCACGACAATGCGCGGGTGCATACAGAGCAAGCTGTGGCTACTCTGTTCGGTCGATGGGAATGGGAAGTACTGTACCATCCACCATACTCCCCAGACTTAAGTCCTTGTGACTTTGATTTGATTCCGAAGAAGAAGGAACCACTTCGTGGAATTCGCTTCAGAGCATTTACAGAGATTCGACAGGCAGTAGACCGCTCCATTCGCAACATCAACAGAACAGGCTCTGCTAACGGTATACTACGCGTTCCACAACGCTGGTGACTACTTCGAAGGACAGTAACATGTGCAAGCATGTAACACTTTTGTATCGGTTGTGAATAAATAGTTGCCACTATTTAAGTTCCAACCCTCTTATATTCGATGTTACCAAATTTCTCAGTTTAAGAAATCTTTTCCTTGCTATTGCCAGTCAGTATTTTATATGCTCCCTACGTCGGCCATCATCATAGACTTTGCTGCAGAAATAGCAAAAATATACAATTGCTATCAGTGTCTGATTCCCGAATATAATTTTATCAACATCATCTGATATAATTAGACAACATTCAATTACCCTTATATTAGTTTTGTTAACGTTCATCTTATAAGATTTCGAGACGGACATTACATTCAGCTTGTTTTCCAAGTTCTTTGGCTTGTTTTGGCAGAATTACAGCGTCATTCTTAAACCTCAGAGGCCCTATTCCATCTCCCTAAATTTTAATTAATTAGGATAACAGAATGTAGTCGTATTAAATCAGGTGATGCTAGGGGAATTAGATGAGGAAATGAGACAAATAGCTACTTCGGCAGCAAAATAACTGACGACGGCCGAAGTAGAGGTGACATAAAATGTAGTCTGGCAATGGCACGAAAACAACTTCTGAGTAGATTTAAGTGTCAAAAAGTCTTTTTGGAAAGTATTTGTGTGGAGTGTAGCTATATATAGGAGTGAAACATGGACGATAAACAGTTCAGATAAAAAGAAAATAGCATCTTTAGAAACTTGCTGCTACCGAAGAATGCTTAAGATTAGATGGGTAGATCACGTAACTAATGAGGAAGTACTGAATAGAATTGAGGAGAAAATAAATTTGTGGCACAACTTGACCAAAAGAAGCGATCGGTTGATAGGAAACATTCTGAAACATCAAGGGATCACCAGTATAGTAGTGGTGTAAAAATAGTAGGAGAAGACCAAGAGATGAATACAGTAAGCAGATATAGAAATACGAAAGGTCGCACTAGTTATTTGTACAGGAAGAAATTCGCTCAGGATAGAGTAGCAATGAGAACTGTATCCGATCAGTCTTTAGAGTGAAGACAACAAACACAGACATTAATCCCCTTTCCAAATTTTTCTTATGTTCTCTTTATTCTTGCTCAGTGTACAGATTTGTCAACACAGGGTTAGGCGACAACCCTGTCTCATTCCATCTTTGACCAGGGCTTCCCTTTCATGTCCTTCGCCTCTCATAACTGCAGCTTTGTTTCCATAAACGCTGTATATAATCTTCTGCTCCCTGTATTTTATTCCTGCTACCTTCAGAATTTCAGAGTTTATTCCCGCCAACACTGCCAACAGCTTTCTCTAAATAATAAATGCAATAAACGTAGGTTTGCCTTCCATCAATATTGAGTCGCGTGGTCCTACATTTCTCCAGAAACCAAGACTGTTCCTGCCTGAGGTCGGCTTCTGTCAACTTCTCCATTATTTTGTAAATAATTCGTCTCAGTATTTTGCAACCATGATTGATTAAACTGATAGCTTCGTAGAGCTCACATCTGTCAGCGCCTTCCTTCTTTGGAACTGAAATACACTCCTGGAAATTGAAATAAGAACACCGTGAATTCATTGTCCCAGGAAGGGGAAACTTTATTGACACATTCCTGGGGTCACATACATCACATGATCACACTGACAGAACCACAGGCACATAGACACAGGCAACAGAGCATGCACAATGTCGGCACTAGTACAGTGTATATCCACCTTTCGCAGCAATGCAGGCTGCTATTCTCCCATGGAGACGATCGTAGAGATGCTGGATGTAGTCCTGTGGAACGGCTTGCCATGCCATTTCCACCTGGCGCCTCAGTTGGACCAGCGTTCGTGCTGGACGTGCAGACCGCGTGAGACGACGCTTCATCCAGTCCCAAACATGCTCAATGGGGGACAGATCCGGAGATCTTGCTGGCCAGGGTAGTTGACTTACACCTTCTAGAGCACGTTGGGTGGCACGGGATACATGCGGACGTGCATTGTCCTGTTGGAACAGCAAGTTCCGTTGCCGGTCTAGGAATGGTAGAACGATGGGTTCGATGACGGTTTGGATGTACCGTGCACTATTCAGTGTCCCCTCGACGATCACCAGTGGTGTACGGCCAGTGCAGGAGATCGCTCGCCACACCATGATGCCGGGTGTTGGCCCTGTGTGCCTCGGTCGTATGCAGTCCTGATTGTGGCGCTCACCTGCACGGCGCCAAACACGCATACGACCATCATTGGCACCAAGGCAGAAGCGACTCTCATCGCTGAAGACGAAACGTCTCCATTCGTCCCTCCATTCACGTCTGTCGCGACACCACTGGAGGCGGGCTGCACGATGTTGGGGCGTGAGCGGAAGACGGCCTAACGGTGTGCGGGACCGTAGCCCAGCTTCATGGAGACGGTTGCGAATGGTCCTCGCCGATACCCCAGGAGCAACAGCGTCCCTAATTTGCTGGGAAGTGGCGGTGCGGTCCCCTACGGCACTGCGTAGGATCGTACGGTCTTGGCGTGCATCCGTGCGTCGCTGCGGTCCGGTCCCAGGTCGACGGGCACGTGCACCTTCCGCCGACCACTGGCGACAACATCGATGTACTGTGGAGACCTCACGCCCCACGTGTTGAGCAATTCGGCGGTACGTCCACCCGGCCTCCCGCATGCGCACTATACGCCCTCGCTCAAAGTCCGTCAACTGCACATACGGTTCACGTCCACGCTGTCGCGGCATGCTACCAGTGTTAAAGACTGCGATTGAGCTCCGTATGCCACGGCAAACTGGCTGACACTGACGGCGGCGGTGCACAAATGCTGCGCAGCTAGCGCCATTCGACGGCCAACACCGCGGTTCCTGGTGTGTCCGCTGTGCCGTGCGTGTGATCATTGCTTGTACAGCCCTCTCGCAGTGTCCGGAGCAAGTATGGTGGGTCTGACACACCGGTGTCAATGTGTTCTTTTTTCCATTTCCAGGAGTGTAATTACATTCTTTGAAGTCTGAGGGTGTTTGGCCTGTCTTACACGTCTTGTGTACAAGGTAGAATAATTTCGGCACGAATGGCTCTTCAAGCATCTCAGTAATTCCGAATGTCTACTCCAGGGTCGTTGTTTTGACTTAACGCCTTTCAATTTTCTGTCAAATTACTCTCCCTGTGTCATGTCTCCCATCTCATGTTCATCTACTTCCTCTCCTATTCCTATAACACTATCTTCGAGTTCGGTTCCTTTCTATAGCCGTTTATATAATCCTTTCATTTTTCAGTCTTTCCCTCTTTGCTTAATTCGGGCCACCCATTTGAGCTCTTAATATTAATACAGCTACTTTTTTGTCTCCAAAGACCTCTATTTATTTTCCTATAGGCGGCATTTATCTTCTGATTTCATTGAAACTAGTAGAGTTTTGCATTTTTCTGTAGACATTCCTGCTTTACCATTTTTCATTTCCTATCAGTCTCATTTCTAGACCCCTGTATTCAATTTTGCTTGTTTCGTTTGCTGTATTTTTATATTTTCTCCATAATTCTTTTTGCACATAATATTCTCAGCCGCCTTTGCTATTTCATCCCTCAAAGCTATCCATTCGTCTTCTATTGAATGTATTTCCCCTGTTTCAGTAAATTTTGCCTAATGCTTCCTTTGAAACTCTCAAGAACCTCTGGTATTTCAATTTATCTAGTTCCCATCTCTTTAACGACCTACTTTTCTGCAATCCCTTCTGACTTAAAAGGCAAAGTAAGGAAATTTTAAGACATTCAGTTTCAGAGCAGAGCAGTTGTGTTAAATAAATGAGTGTTTGCACAGGTTATCAATTTCCATGATATATCTCTTTATATTACCTGTTGTGCATAACTTTAAGAACTAGGAGACACGATTGCCGTTTGCATCTTCCGCCAGTACTTGTAGGTCACGAACAGCAGCGTCGATAACAAGCATCGCTCCCAGCTTCTCGGTATCGCACTATCAGTCTCACAGGTACCCAAGACTTACCAGTAAAAGGTAAGAGGATGAGTGCGTCGCAATCTGAACATCCACTAAGCTTTTTCACCTGACGTATTTTCACCTACACCTGACATTTCTAAACATATTTAAGTAGTTGTTTCATTACACCCCTCTCTTTAAACACTTGTCACAAGACTCCTGGCTTAGGCTATCTACACTAACTGAAGAAGTTAGGCCGTATACGAATACGATGCACGAAGCTCGCAGGCAACTGAAAGCGTTTTCTCGTAAGCGAACATCTACTACCACTGTTAAAACATGACGTGTTATCCAATGCCGATAGGCGCCACCATGTACGTGTATCAGTCTCGCGTCGTCCCCCCTGACTCCAGGGAAATGTGTACGGATACCTACCCAATGGCTACTATTCAGGAAAGTAGTGCTGCGCCCACCACACCCTGCCCCCGTTCCCTAACAATCGTCGACGAGCGATTACTTTTACGGCGCACCATGCTAGCTCCTTTATGTCAGACATTTTACGCGCCAGAAACCACAGGACATCTGAAGATCTTAACGGGCGCTTTTACGACGTCAATTAGCTGGCCGTGCACGAAATCCCGCTTCCGGACGGATACTTGCGACGTTGTGAAGGAACTTCGGCGATACCAAAGACGAAAGATAAATTAACGACGCCTTTGATCTTAAAATAAAGCTGGAACAGATGAACATGTTTGATGTCCATTTCCGTTCCGACGATACAATCTGCTATCATTATCATCTCAGTCATCAGCAGCATCAACTTGGAGGACTGGGTTTTACTGCAGTGTCAAGCTAAAACAATTTCGAAAACACCAACGGACGTGATTACAATGAGTATTTTTAATTTAGTATGAGTGAATCAAAATGCAATGAGAGGTTTATTGATGGTGAAGTTTCAGAAATGTCATATTAAGAAACTTTTTCTTACAAAACGTTAGCTGTATGTTAATTACATTTTAAGCAAGAATTTATTAATGAAATTTGAGAGTAAGGTATATGACGTAAACTCTCAACGAAAATACTGCACCGCGTAATTATGCGCCTCGAAGGACAAATTAATTCCTGATTAGCAATTTCATTATATTTCTATAGCTTATTTAATTGGTTTTTATGTAATTTCTACCGTAAAGAACGTGCGACTGTGACTGCAGAAAGCTGGGTTGTCGGCTTCTGAAATCCGTACCTCAGGGCTACAGTCAACAATAGTCTGAAAGTTTCCCCTCAGGCTAAAAAACAGTTTATAATCTAAAGCCTTTGCCGGAAGTGATGGACGTATGAAGAAAAGCTGATGATACGCGCACCATTTCTGTCGAGTGTGCACAACGAACGAGACTAATGAAGTATTACCCTAACGCAAATGCTGCTTTTATAAACACAAACTGGTTTTTCAACTGTTTCCTTACTCGTGATCTAAGTGTGGCTGAAACATATACACTGGTAAATAAACGTAACTTAGATATTTGTGTGGAGCGTGGCCATGTGTGAAAATGAAACATAGATAGCGGTTTAGAGTATATTTTTGGAAACGTGTTACAGAGGTCATGGCCCAACTACCGCCCAACACGTGAAGAATTTGAAGAGCATATGACACAAAATCGACCCATTTTTATTTACTTTTTATATATTCATCGTAATCCGTAGTGCATCACTGAGGTTAACTAATACGGACATTATATATTACGGTCGCAAGTTCGAATCCTGCCTCGGGCATGGATGTGTGTGATGTCCTTAGGTTGGTTAGGTTTAAGTAGTTCTTAGTTCTAGGGGACTGATGACCTCAGAAGTTAAGTCCCATAGTGCTCAGAGCCATTTGAACCATTATATACTACCTAACTTTTTTTTCAAATCAAGTTTTCCTTACAGAATTCATACACATATTTGTTCTTATTATTTTTTAAAGTGCCCATCATATTGTGTGTTCTCCTTCCCTTCCGGCGGACGGCCATTGTGGTAACGTGCCACTTACTGGAAACGACGCAGGTGTCACGCACATCCTATCTTGTAGGGCACACCCCACTCACGAGAGACGGATCGCAGCGATCCGTCGCACGCGATATCGCCTGCAATCCGTCGCTCTCGTCGACACCCCACACAGAGCCTTTTGCCAAGCAATTTCAATCAGTATTATGAACGTCATCGTGTCGAGAAGTTCTGCTACGGAAAAATAACTGCTATGTTTAGCAGCAGTTGCAGTTAATTTCCGTATCACCACGAATACTTGCAAAACATACATTTAAAATAAACTATAATCAAAATGTATTAAACTTGTTTCGAAACGCTTTTCTTGGGAACTGTAGGTTAATTTATAGAATATATTACATTTTTTACTGACGCCAAATGGGTTGTGTACATCTTTACAGTATGCCACTACAATTCGTTTTACGTTTATTAATCCTCAATTCATTTTTTATTCATTAACCTTATAGTTTAACCGCTTATATTTACACAATTTACTCTATGTGTTGACAGAGATATTGTCAACGGCAGCATAACTGATTACCGTAACTCTTGTTATAAATTTTATGAAGGAGAGTTAGATTATATGAAATTACATGGGACTTGAGTATAATTGAATAATAGATGTGCAGTGAACATTTTAATTAATGTAATGTGTGTGAATTCCTAAGGGACCAAACTGCTGAGGTCACCGGTCCCTAGACTTCCACACTACTTAAACTAACCTAAACTAACTTATGCGAGGTACAACACACACACCCATGCCTGAGGGAGGACTCGAACCTCCAGCGGGAGGGAACATTTTAATTAAAATAACCTCTTAACATTATAGTAGGTACGCATGTTATTCTGTTTATGTATAATTATTTAATAAATAACTGAATCATAAGGTAGAGCCCATTGTACCGCGACTGTTACTATGAACTTCCTATCAGCTCTGGCTCTATAGCATGAGCTTAAAAATGCTAACCACTGCAAAATCTGAGTGTGTATTTTGTATTACTTCTTAATATAAATGGCAAACTCCGGCTTCTTCGCCACTTCTCAGAGTAGTTGGTGGTCCCTGGATAACTATAAATCCTAACAAAAATTTCTTACTGAACGTAGACAAAGTAAACCAAACAGAACTGCCCAACCTCGCTGAACGTAGAGAAAGTTATTAATATATTTCTGCAATTTTGCTGCTAGGTTTGGGCTGGCGACGGTACTTTGTTATCTGCCAAATACTATTACTGTTGTCTGAGGAATCTAGGTTCGAATCCCGTTATTTGTTTAGTCTCTATTTTAATACTATGCCATGTCGGGAAATCAAATTTCCAGTTCGGCTACTTTAATTCTTTACACTAACGATAACGGTCAATTAATTCTGAAAAAGAATGACGTTTCTTACGTTGAAATAGCAGTGACTGCTACGTGCTACTACACTGAAGTAAATTACATTGCCTATTACCGAACTTAATTATAATTTTACTATTAAGTTGATTGAATCGCTTTATGAATACTTTCGATGCCACTGGGCAGAAATCGCCAGCTTTCCGCACTGCAAAGCTCACTACCGTGAGTAATCAAGTCTCATGTTGGTCAATGTTGGTGCAAGACTTATGGAGGGCTGCGCAAAGGTGCTGCGGAAACTAACCGACCATATCCCCTGAGATGCTCCACAAAATGTCAAGGAGCGCTTGGAGACGCAAAGATCTCTACGTAAGGCGTGATGGTGCACTCACAGATCTGCTGGCTACCTAGTTTTAGCATGGAAATACTGAAATGTACAGGATTGTCAGAAACAGTCTGTAAGGATGTTGCATGCGAGGTTGTGCTAAGAAATAACTGCTTAGAAAATAATTCGATATGTTCCGCCCTTACCGAGTTATGTAGCACTGAAGGCAACCGATCACGCCGTTGCGCGCGCAAATTCAAACACTTGCACGCGCTAAAATGTGGTAATACACAGACATCTGTGGACCTCTGAGTTATCACTTGTTGAAACACTCACCAGTTAAAATGTGCCTTTTTCGGAAGCGATAAATTTAAGCTAAGTGAGCAAAATTTACGTTTGTTTGGTCTGAGGAAACAAAACGAAGAACACGTTTGGTGACACCGCCTCTGGCAGACTGAATTTGCGCGCGCGACGACCTGATTGGCTAACTTCAACGATAAATAGTTTGGACACGGCGCAACGTCTCGATTTTTTTCCTTAACAATTATTTCTCAGCACAGCTTTCCCAACAACACCCTTACAAGCTTTGCACATTATCTCTGAGCACCCTCTATTACGGGCAGTCAAATGGAAACGAAACAGATGTAAAAAAGTAAGTAAACTGTTTATTTTTTCGGAAGTTCGCCAGAACTGTTAATACATTTGTCCCAATGTGAGACATGCCGGTGAATGCCTTCATCGAAAAAATGTTTGCGGTTGCATATCGAACCATGATCGTATCCATGCGTGCACCGCTTCGCCCGAAGCAAATCTTTGGCTACGAATGTCGTTCTTCAGAGTTCCAAAAAATACGAAAATCCCACGCATTGAGCGACATGGGGACTGTATGGAGGATGTCTTAACTGCTTCCCAGTGAAACTTCTGCAGCGTAGTCGAAACTAGGTGCCCCTAAAATTACCGCCCACTTATTGCCAAAAGTTTATACGAGTACGTCACAGAAGTTCCAATGGGAAGCCCCTAGGCACCCTCCATACAGTCCCGATCTCTCCACATGCTATTTCCGTATTTTTGGAATCCCGAAGTAAGATATTCGTGGCGGTCGATTTGCTTCAGATGAAGAGGTATACACCTGGGTGCAAAATTGCTTCCGCGAACCTTTTTCCATGAAGGCACTGACCGTCTCACAGTGGTATAAATTTATTAACAGTTATGACGATCACTTTTGAAATAATAAACAGTCCTAAAGACTGGAAAGTAGCACAGATCACACCAATATTCAAGAAAGGAAATAGGCATAACACATTGAATTACAGACCCGTATCACTGACCTCAATTTGCAGTAGGATTCTGGAGCATATTCTGTACCCGAACATTATGAATCACCTTGAAGATAATGACTTATTAATACGTTCAGAAAATATCGTCCTTGTGCAATACAGCTAGTTCTTTATTCCCATGAAGTAATGAGTGCTTTCTACAAGGGATCTCAGATCGATTCCATATTCCTAGATTTACAGAAGGCTTTTGATACCGTTCCTCACAAGCGACTATTAGTCAAATTGCGTGCATATGGAGTATCGTCTTCCGTTGTGTGACTGGATTTGTGATTTCCTCTCAGAGAAGTCACAGTTCGTAGTGATAAACGGTAAATCATCGAGGAGAACAGTGGTGATATCTGGCGTTTCGCAAGGTAGTGTCACAGGCCCTCTGCTGTTCCTGATTTACATAAATGATCTAGGTGATAATCTGAGCAGCCCGCTTAGATTGTTTGCAGATGATGCTGTTCAAATGGTTCTGAGCACTATGGGACTTAACTTCTGAGGTCGTCAGTACCCTAGAACTTAGAATTACTTAAACCTAACTAACCTAAGGACATCACACACATCCATGCCCGAGGCAGGATTCGAACCTGCGACCGTAGCAGTCACGTGGTGCCAGACTGTAGCGCCTAGAACCGCTCGGTCACCCCGGCCGGCACATGACGCTGTAATTTACCGTCTAGCAAAATCATCTGACGATCAATTCCAATTACAAAATGATCTGGAGAGAATTTCTATATGGTGCGAAAAGTGGAAATTGGCACTAACAAAGAAAAGTGCGAGGTCATCCACGTGGGTACTAAAAGAAATCCGATAAATTTTGGGTACACGATAAATCGCACAAATCTAGGGGCTGTCAAGTCAACTAAATACCTAGGAGTTACAATTACGAGCAACTTAAATTGAAAAGACCACATAGGTAATAATTGTGGGGAAGGCGCAACAAAGACTGCGCTTTGTTGGCAGAACACTTAGAAGATGCGACAAACCCACTAAAGAGACAGCCTACACTACGCTTGTCCATCCGCTGCTGGATTGGCGGAGGACATCGAAAAAGTAGAAAGAAGGCAGCTCGTTTCGTGTTATCGCGCAATAGGGGTGAGCGTAGTGTCACTGATATGGTACGGCGAGATCTATTTACGAAATTTGAATCACCAACTTTCTCTTCCGAATGCGAAAATATTTTGTTGACACCCACCTGCGTAGGGAGAAATGATCATCATAATAAAATAAGAGAAATCAGAGCTCGAACGGAAAGATTTAGGTGTTCCTTTTACCCACGCGCCATTAGAGAGTGGAATGGTAGAGTTGTAGTATGAAAATGGTTCGATAAACCCTCTGTCAGGCATTAAGTGTGAATTGCAGAGTAACCATGTAGATGTACTTACTTTTTTCCGTTTGTTTCGTTTTCATTTCACTGCCCCATGCACAAAGTGGGGACTAAAGTCATGGGATAGCGACATGCACGTATACAGATTGCGGTAGCATCGTGTGCACAAGATATACAAGGATAGTGCATTGGCAGAGCTGTCATTTGTACTCAGATGATTTATTCGAAAACGTTTCCGACGTGATGTGCTCGCAGGATGGGAGTTAACAGACTCTGAATGCGGGATCGTAGCTGGTGCTAGTCGCATGGAACTTTCCATTTCGTGAATCGTCAGGGAATTCGGTATTCCGAGATCCAAAGTGTAAAGAGTGTGCCGAGGATAGGAAATTTCAGGCTTTATTTCTCATCACGGAGAACGAAGTAGTCGATGGCCTTCACTTAACGACCGAGGACAGCGGCGCTCGCGTAGAGTTATCACTACTAACAGACAAGCAACACTGAATGAAATAACGCAGAAACCAATGTTGGACGTACGACGAACGTATCCGTTAGGACAGAGCGGCGTAATGCGGCATTAATGGACTATAGCAGAAGACGAACGACGCAAGTGCCTTTACTAACAGCAAGACATCGCCTGCAGCGCCTCTCCTGGGCTCGCGACCAAATCGGATGGACCCTAGACACTGGAAAACTGTGGCCTTGTCAGATGAGTCGCGATTTCAGTTGGTAAGAGCTGACGGTAGGGTTCGAATGTGTGGCGCAGCCCCCATGAAGCCATCGATCCAAGTTGTCAGTAAGACACTGTGCATGCTCCTTTGACTCCATTATGGTGTGGAATGGACTGGGTTCTGCGGTCAGTGTAAAATGATCACTGACAAAAGGTTACGTTCAAATACTTGGTGACCATTTGTAGCCACTCATGGACTTCTACCATCTGGAGAGCAAGATGTATGAGACAGGCGAAGTACCCTCAGACTTAAAGAAGAATATAATAATTCCAATCCCAAAGAAAGCAGGTGACAGATGTGAAAATTACCGAACTATCAGTTTAATAAGCCACTGCTGCAAAATACTAACACGAATTCTTTACAGACGAATGGAAAAACTGGCTGAAGCCGACCTCGGGGAAGAACAGTTTGGATTCAGTAGAAATGTTGGAACACGTGAGGCAATACTGACCCTACGACTTATCTTACAAGAAAGATTAAGGAAAGGCAAACCTACGTTTCTAGCATTTGTAGACTTAGAGAAAGCTTTTGACAATGTTGACTGGAATACTCTCTTTCAAATTCAGAAGGTGGCAGGGGTAAAACACAGGGAGCGAAACGCTATTTACAATTTGTACAAAAACCAGATGGCAGTTATAAGAGTCGAGGGACATGAAAGGGAAGCAGTGGTTGGGAAAGGAGTGAGACAGGGTTGTAGCCTCTCCGCGATGTTATTCAATCTGTATATTGAGCAAGCAAACAAAGGAAACAAAAGAAAAATTCGGAGTACGTATTAAAATCCATGGGGAAGAAATAAAAACTTTGAGGTACGCCGATGATATTGTAATTCTGACAGAGACAGCAAAGGAGTTGGAAGAGCAGTTGAACGGAATGGACAGTGTCTGAAAGGAGGATATAAGATGAACATCAACAAAAGCAAAACGAGGATAATGGAATGTAGTCGAATTAAATCGGGTGATGCTGAGGGTATTAGATTAGGAAATGAGACGCTTAAAGTAGTAAATGAGTTTTGCTATTTGGGGAGAAAAATAACTGATGGTCGAAGTAGAGACGATATAAAATGTAGACTGGCAATTGCAAGGAAAGCGTTTCTGAAGAAGAGAAATTTGTTAACATCGAATATACATTTAAGTGTCAGGAAGTCGTTTCTGAAAGTATTTATATGGAGTGTGGCCATGTATGGAAGTGAAACGTGGACGATAAATAGTTTGGACAAGAAGAGAATAGAAGCTTTCGAAATGTGGTGCTACAGAAGAATGCTGAAGATTAGATGGGTAGATCACATAACCAATGAGGAGGTATTGGATAGAATTGGAGAGAAGAGACTAGAAGAAGGGATCGGTTGGTAGGGCATATTCTGAGGCATCAAGGGATCACCAATCTAGTATTGGAGAGCAGCGTGGAGGGTAAAAATCGCGGAGGGACACCAAGAGATGAATACACTAAACAGATTCAGAAGGATGTAGGTTGCATTAAGTACTGGGAGATGAAGAATCTTGCACAGGATTGAGTAGCATGGAGAGCTGTATCAAACCAGTCTCTGGACTGAAGACCACAACAACAACAATGGACTTCATGTTTGATGGATGATAATGCGCCTTGTCACTGGGACCCAACTGCTAGCGATAGTTTGAAGACCATTCTACATTCGCCGAGCGAATGAATTGGTTACCCACATCGCCCGACATGAATCCTATCCATTACTTATGGGATATAATCGAGAGGTCAGTGTGTCTGCACAACATCCTGCACCGGCAGATCTTCGCAGTTATGGACGGATGTAGACGCAGCATGGCCCAATATTTCTGCCCGGGACTTACAACCACTTGCTGAGTCCTTGCCACACCGAGTTGCTGCACTACGCCGCGCAGAAGGCGGTCCGAGGTATCCCATTATTTCTCTCACCTCAGTGAACAAATTATAGTTTGACCTAGGGGTAGGGCTAATTCATGCACACACTGTATCGCTCGTTTCGTGAAAACTTAGGTGATCTTCGAACGCCATCATACGCGTAAATTCTCGTGCCAAGCATCGCAGGTGTGCCACCCTATTCACCTGGATCCTTGGGTAGCTATCTGGTCGACTCACCTGGACAATGAATACGCAAAGTTGCCGCTGCGGTACGTTTCTGGACGAAGATAGAGACAGAAAGACGACGGCGGCGGCACGAAGCAGGGCCCGCCTCGCCGCATGCAGATAGGCGCACGGTTCGCGTGCGGCGCTGCGGCGGCGTGCCCCCGGGGCCGTATAATCGCGGGCACGTAGGTCGCAGCCGCCGCGCCGCGCCGGTCCGGGGTGTGAGTCACGGCGCCGACACTGCCATATACAGCCTGCCGGACAGACCGCTCCGCACCACGTGACTCAGCCTGCGCTGCCGCAACGGCGGCCGCTGCTGCACCACTTCCACAGCAGCTGTCAGCTCCGCACGTTTAAATGCTCCCGGATAAGCAAGGGTGTGTGCATACAAGCGCCCACGTACAGGGCATCCATTAACACTTTCAGACTCGAAATATTAAAAACCAGACTTTTGGGATTTTCTTTCCTTTAATTAGATTACTAGTGAACCCGGCAATGCTTCGCAATTGCTAAATATGTTGACAGATATTGGATATACGTCCTACTCTCCTCCCCCCTCTAATTAGCTCTCTCCTTATCCCCGTTTTCCAATTGTCCAGCTCCTCCTTGTCCTCCCTAACTGTGTCTGTCACCTTCTCCCTGCACATCTCCTATCCCACACTCTTTCCTTCCATCTCCTCCTCCCTCATCTCTCTGCCCATTTCCTTCTTTCTCTTCCTTATACTTACTTCCTCCCCCCAACTCTGTCGATCTCCTTCTCCCCCCTCTCTCTCATCTTATTTATTGTTATTGCAAATGGAAGCTTGATCGAGAATAGAAACCAAAATGAATGGGTAAATTTATTGGAATCATTAGTACGAGGGTTATGAGACAGACCTTTCCAGCTGCTTCGTCTGTGCGGATAGTAGCTTTAATGACAGTATTTCGCTTGGTTTTAATCTACGGACAGGTAGGATTACCAAGTTAACCATGAACACAACTTTCTGCCGGCCGATGTGGCCGAGCGGTTCTAGGCGCTTCATTCTGGAACCGCGCGACCGCTACGGTCGTAGGTTCGAATCCTGCCTCGGGCATGGATGTGCGTGATGTCCTTAGGTTAGTTAGGTTTAAGTAGTTCTAAGTTCTAGGGGACTGATGACCCCAGATGTTAAGTTCCATAGTGCTCAGAGCCATTTGAACCAATTTGAACACAGCTTTCCTGTTTACTGTTACAAATGACTGCAGAAAGCAAAACAAAACTGCATATTTTTACAGCACAGCTTAGCATGTTCTTTCTCGCAATCAGTTCCTCAGAAACCGATTTCATAAATAACCGATATTCGACAGCCTCACAGATAGCGTCTTCATCCAAAGAAATGAACTACCGACTGGAATCAGCTGAATTACAGGTATGCAACGCATCAATATTCAAAGCTTAAGTAGTAGTTGTTATGTTAACCTGTGAGAGCGGAACTGCCATACCGACCGTCACATTTCTTTCTTTGAAGTTATCTTACAAAAATACCATCCAAATTTCCGACGTACGCGGCGGATTTTCCAAAAATTTTCTTTGATACAAATCTTGTTCTACAAAATACGAACAGAGTAAAAAAAAAGAAAGAAAAAAAAACAGCCAAATCTGTCGACCCGTCCTCAAGCGATGATCTTTTCATACATGCGGCAACTGATTTTTATTTATATAAAACTGTCATACATTGAGACAGAACAACGTGAAAAACAAGTGTTACATACATTAACTGAACAAGTGAAGCTACTGCCCACGAATTCTCTTTACTTTTAGCGGTATCGTAAAATGCAGTTTCTTTCTGCAGTTAAAAATACATGCGTAATTAGGCAGGAATTCCTTCGATGTTATGAACAACACAAAGAAACACCAACTTCGCGAAAACTTCACAGCTTGTATCACACAGATCTGGATCTCAACGAAACGGTGAGAAAACCGTTACATCTGCGGCATTTGGTTTTAAAATGTGCGAGACGATGTGGTTTCAACAATGGCATACTGTAATAGATTTTTACCAAAAAATGTAGCATCCGAATAAATGAGCTCAGTCGTTTATTCAGACAAAACGTGGATTCGCACACATTACATCGTCAATATAGATTGTCACATTGATAGTACGAAGAGTAGTGTCAAAGAACTTTTCAGTGTTCAACTGTTGGGCTATGCAGGGTATTGGTGTGTAGAAGAGTAGTACTCGACAGTGCTCCACTTGCAAAACACTGGAATGTACGCCATTAACTTTCCTCCCACCCTAGTTTATCGGCTATTAATACGACGGTGCTGTCGCCATAACCAGGTACTCATGACTAGGCGGTCGAACAACCTCAGACGGGGTGAGGTCTCTCTAACAACAATGTCACATGAGCGTCTGCTGCGTGAAACACTGCTGGACGATAAAGCTAGTGCTATACGCAAACCACTGTCGTTTTAGACCAGAACCAAGAAACCAGTGCCAGATACCAATTTATCAAACTGGGCTGAAGTGAAAGCGACACGTCTTCACCACGCCGTCACCACAAATAGGACAACCGTTTGAAACTTTTTCGTGAACTGCGGTAACCCTTATTTAAGAAAGATAGTTGGAGCGCACTGGACAGTCAATAACCAAGCCATCAAGGATCGTACAAGTTTAGTCGACGACATGTTTGGCAAATGAATAATAATAAAGAAGCGTTGTGATGAAGAGCGACGATTCTTGTACTTCAAGTAGTTATGACAGTTGTCTTGTAATGAATCAGCACTACTGTTCTTACGGAGGTGGGGGTGGGGATATGATTTAAACCTTCATTGAAGTTCTGTTGTCCGGAGTGCTCGCAATTCGTGGATATGATCACTGATCATCATAAATAGAGCCGCCTTGCGTCATGTACGTTGTTCGTACAGCATAAATCTGCAACACAGTGAACAGACGCTGCCGAAGGCTTCAATGGGTAAATGGATACAATCATTATCGTAAGAAGCGTACGGATGAGTGGAGCGAACACTTACCAAATTAGTCAAAATCACACCTTCCAGGACCTCGACAGCCTCAAGGATTTAAATAAGATTTTAAAATCACCAGACGACAAGGCCAATAATGGATTGGCTGTGGCTGTACTTGATACATAACTACTATCCAACTGTTAAAATTTATCTAGCTCTTAAAGCAGCTGATATCATTGTTTAGGTGCTATACGGTGTAACAAAATCCTCAACATATTTCGTGCCAAAAGGTGCTCTCATGAACTCGAAAAACACTTCTTCCATTGAGGGATGCACAGACCGCGGCCCGCCACTGATTTGATGGCGGCCCGCCTTCACCGTTCGTTCTTGTAATTGTTTCGTTGTTTTTCCCCTTCATCTTTCATTCCCTCCAGAAATTGAGAGAGCCAGTCCTTATAGAACTTAGTTACTTTGAGACCAGTCTAGCTCGCATTGGGATAAGGGGATCACAAATCGGAATCAAAACTTGTCTCACGGCACGATATTCTTCAACTTGCGGTCCTTACGTAGTCGTAGTAATGGGGTTTGCGCCCCGCTGCACTATAAAGTCTGTACACCTCTTGTGTAAGCGAACAGAACGATAGTTGCTGCGTGACTGTGGATGTCGACTGACCGTCTTATTGCGAGCCATTATAATTTCGGACTAAGCTAAACCATAAACAGTTACGAATAAACATGAAGCCAGTATTTCCTTTAAATAACAAAAAAGACGCCAGACATATTCAGTACGTGTAAAGAAAAAACTGAATATATGTTCAACAGACTGATTATTTTGCGGTTTCAGCTCGGCGAGTTAACGCCGCCAGCCAGTATCGTTAGTGTTAATCATCATGTTGGGGTTGGAAGCTCCTGCCACCATTTACCACTATTTGGGAATGACAGCTGGATTTTTGCTGGTCTTAAATTTTTTTGAATGGGCCTGAACAGTGAGGGCAAATGAAGAGTCCTTGCTAATATTCTGCAATTTAAGATTTTGGTTCTTATGAATACTGCTACAATTAACTATAGGAAGCGAAATAAAAAAGCCTGAGATCGGCAAGGAGTTTACCAAATACGTTTTCTCGGATAACGTCGTTCAGGATCCTTGATTATAGCAGTGTTGCATATATGAAGTCTGATTTAGCTGTTCCCGTCCTGGAACAACGCGCATTCTCCACAGCATGCAGTATAATGTGTTGTACTTGCAATCTACTGACAACCATTACTGGGATAAGAAATTTTTCGAGCAGGTTATGTTCTAGAGGTTTGGCAGGTGGAGGAATTAGGCCTGGGCTTACTGAAGGAATTACTCGGGAGTGATTTCGGGTGCTACTGACATTCCACATCAAAACGGTTGGAGCGGAGTCCAAAACCCTGCTTCGACGCTGATGTGCTGCTTCGATCTTTTTACATGAATCTAACACTAAAGACAAAGATGGGAATAAAGCTTCCTACGAGATGCTTCAGTTAGCTGGTGAGCGTCACTGGACTAAGACAAATTATAACCCTTATAAATTGAACGGACACAATGGCAAATTCGTTTCT
This sequence comes from Schistocerca serialis cubense, assembly GCF_023864345.2. Classification (NCBI taxonomy): domain Eukaryota; kingdom Metazoa; phylum Arthropoda; class Insecta; order Orthoptera; family Acrididae; genus Schistocerca; species Schistocerca serialis. The sequence continues at coordinate 500,621,220 of NC_064641.1, forward strand.
AGTGGAGTAAAAGAGGGTGGTCTGCAATACATGGAACGGAATATCGTGACACTTTGTGATACTTTAATACTGAAGAGGATTAGTGAAGGGCCATCGGTTAGGACGTCCCATTAACGCCATCGTCATATAGAACCGTATGGTGGTATGGATCTGCACTTAACTGGCAATTAAAATTTTATAAGCTATTTGTCTTCATAAGACTACACGGATATACGAGGAATGGTACTCGACATGTATTCCACAATGGCGCTGCACGATATGTTGTGCGCTGGTACAAATATAAATATTCCTGGACGAACGCCACTTCAGAAATGACCCTGATGACGTCGTAAAATTTAACTTCTCATGGAACATATTAACGATGTTGCACGTTCAAAAGAGACTAATCACTATTGCTGGCTCAGACCGTAGGCTGGAAATAATCCAGCTTCCTCTCTTAATGGTGTTTTTAAAAAGCTACGGCCGACGAGAGAGAGGGATATGTTCGGTCAATATTTAGACGGTAATAATTCGACCCGGTTTACGCTACTCGCTAGCAGAAACAGGGCGAGCGCGAGTTTACTGCCGCCTTTACGACAGCCTTCGACGCAGGTGGTAGCGCTGACATATTTACACACTTGTCTGCTGCTGCTGCTACCGCTTCCTACACGCGGCTGCTGCGGCTAGTCTTGCGGTGGTGGTTAATACTGTATGTGTGTGTGTGTGTGTGTGTGTGTGTGTGTGAAGGAAAAGCTGCAGTAGACGACATGGGCGGGGGGGGGGGGGGGGATGAGGGGGTGAAGGCGCTGCAATTTATACCACACAGTGAATGGATCCAGTAAGTTGCGGTGCCGTAGAGTAACTAACATTTTTTTATTGCCAAGCTAGTGAGACACTGACTTTAGAAGTATTTTGGTCGCACACACATTTCCATCTTCACCAAGCGAGTTATTATCCTTGGTTAAATCTAGATTTGCTCTGTCACCAATTATCATCAGTTAATGATTTTACTTTTGTATGGAGCCACAGTCATATAAAACTTTCTGAAAAATATAACCGCCATTTGACTGTGCAACAGGTTTTATTTCACAATCTAGATTTCGTCCTTAGACCCTTATCAAGTGTTACAAATGCTTCAGTACAACCCAAGTCATCGTCAAAAGATGTACCGAAGGTAAATGTTTTGACGGCGACTTGGGTTCTACTCAAGTCTAATGATTTATAATACTTCTGAAATAAAATGTGTTGTACAGTCAAATGGCGATTATGTCTTTCAGAAATTATCATCAGTTACTTAATGTTATAAACCATGAAGCATGAGCACCGACTAATCTTCTCAATAACGACGTCAGTCAAGCAGTAAGGAGGAAGTGAGGCTGTAACCCGATTTCCCATCAAAGACGATGTCGTTAGAGACGAAATCAAAGTCCGCACTGGGGAAGAATGCGAAAGGAAGTCGTCCGTGGCGTTGTTCTAGGAAACCGTAGCTGAGTGATGTTCGGCAGAGGGTTAGCTGCCCTCTGTAATAAAAAAAAAAAACTTTGTGAATCGATCAGCGATGAACTAGAACAAGCGTCATTTGAAGTGTGAGACGAAATAACAATCAACGCTTTAATAGGAATGTTCGCAATACAAAAGGTACGCCATTACCCTCCTAAAACATCACAGCACATTCATCCAATCATAAAAAAAGAAAATTTAGGCTATATAACATACTTTAATCACACGCATCTCCAACCAAGTCAGTGAGCCACACGCCACACACAATTGATCGAATGGTTCAAATGGTTCTAACCACCATTGGACTTAACATCTGAGGTCATGAGTCCCCTAGAACTTAGAACTACTTAAACCTAACTAACCTAAGGACATCACACACATCCATGCCCGAGGCATGCCTTTACTGCTTCCTAGATGTACAGACTGAATAACGTCAGAGATAGGCTACAACCTTGTCTCACTTCCTTCCCTATCACTGCTTCTTTTTCATGCCCATCGACTCTTACAATGAGGTGACGAAAGTCATGCGATAGCGACATGCACATATACAGATGGCGGTAGTATTACGTACAGAAGGTATAAATGGCCACTGTCATTTGCACTCAGGTGATTCATGTGAAAAGATTTCCGACGTGATTAAGGCCGCACGACGGGAATTAACAAACTTTGGAAGCAGCTTGGTAGTTGCAGCTAGACGCATATGACATTCCATTTCGGAAATCGTTACGGAATTCAGTACTTCGAGATACACAGTATCAAGAATGTGCCGAGAATAAGAAATTTCAGGTTTGCCTGTCACCACGGACAAAGCAGTGACCGACGGTCTTCACTTAACGACCGAGAGCAGTGGCGTCTGCGTTGTCAGTGCTAACAGACATGCAACATTTCGTGAAATAATTGCAGAAATCAATGCGAGATGCAAGGCTAATGTATCCGTTAGGACAGTGCGGCGAAATTTGGCATTAATGGCCTACGGCAGCAGACGAGCGATAGAAGAGCCTTTGCTAACAGTACATCACCTGCAGCGACTCTCCAGGGTTCGTGCCCATTTCGGCTGGACCCTAGATAATTGGAAAACCGTGGTCTTGTCAGACAGTCCCGATTTCAGTTGGTAAGAGCCGATGGTAGCGTTCGAGTGCGGCGCACGAAGCTATAGACCCAAGTTGTCAACAAGGCACTGTGCGAGCTGGTGGTGGCTCCACACCGGTCTGGGCTGTGTTTACATGGAATGGACTGGGTCCCATCATTACGATCGACTACTTGGAGAACACTGGCAACACTTTCGCCTTTCATGGACGGCTACAGAGGCACAATTATTCACTATTTCTGCAGGGAACTTTTAACGACTTGTCGAGACCATGTCACGTCGACCTCCTGCCCTAAAACTAAACTCCGCCCGAACAGGCCACGGAGACCTAACAGTACCGACCGGCCACCGTGTCATCCTCACCCACAGGCATCACTGGATGCGCATATGGAGGGGCATGTGTTCCGCACACCGCTCTCCCGGCCGTATGTCAGTTTACGAGACCGGAGCCACTACTTCTCAATCAAGTAGCTCTTCAGTTTGCCTCACAAAGGCTGAGTGCACCCCGCTTCCCAACAGCGCTCGGTAGACCAAATGGTCACCCAACCAAGTGCTAGCCCAGCCCGACAGCGCTTAGATTCAATGACCTGTGAAGCATCCCCAATTCTCTTGTGGTTCCCTTTTTAGGTACTCCACGTCGGCGTCTGCTCGTAGATATGTATCGTCGGTAGGTTTTCCGGCTTTACTTCCCGAAATGACAGCGACGACTATCCGATGAGGTGCGGGCCTTGTGTTTTGCTATTACTGGAAGTCTTGTAAATATCGCTTTTATTTAGTAATTTGCCCGGCTAAAACTCTCCCATCTTATGATTAAGACAGCCTGTGCCACCCTTTTAGAGGGAGTGGGGACGTCAAAGAGTCACAAAAGTTCATATTAAGAAGTCCGTAAAACACGTAAACGTTAACTTCAGTTAGCGTGTCAGTTAATGCCTACGCTTTGCGCTAGATGGTGCTGACTTACTACTGAATAGCTTTGGTTGCGTAAAACCTTCACTGATTAGTACTAGGTAAATGAAATAAGTACAACACTCTTGTATTTCACTTTTACTCGGCACACTACACTTTCAAAAGTCCACACGTTAATATCTGAATACCGGTACCTCTGAATTCACTCGTATCAGCAGGTAATTTGAGTTTCTGTCGTCTATACGTCCGTAAAGTTCCAGTCTAGCACTAAAGTCCTAAAATCCCCTTAATACTCGGTTGCTACCAACAGTCAGAGATCGTACACTACATCACTTTTAATCTACGTAATATTCTAACAGTTTATTGTGAATCTTAACACGATAAAGTCCAATCTAATTATTGTCTCGCTGACTGACACGGGTTCCCCGAAACAATCAAGGAAAAAAGGCGGCAATAATGATGATCAGGCCTTTTTATAGGTATAGGTATAGTTTAACGTCACTGCCTTCACCATGACGGAGCTTCCGTGGCTTTGCTGTACTTAGACGTTAAACTACTTGCTGATATACTATAATTTTGATCTGCAATTACCGAACTCTGATTCTACACTATTTTCCCCTGTAAAAATTCTATTCTTAATTTTTAATTATTCTTTCTATAGCTCTTATCACTGAAAACTGAACCGAGGTGTTACACCTGACGGGAACTCGTGTTACCACTGCGGCAAGACTGTTGCGAGCTCCTGCCCTACGCCGAGCAAAAGGAGGTCCGACAAGATATCACGAGGTACCCCCTAACTTCTGTCACCGCAGTGTTCAACGGTCGTCTCGTTTCTGTACAAGCTGTATATAATCATCACTAGACGGCAGAGTAGTGCCAGTGAAATGTTCACATACATGCTGGACAGTGTCGGCGCTATACTCGGCTCCAGCGGAGAGAATGCTGTGGTGGCTGTGGCCTCTAGCCAGCTGCAGCAGGCAGGACAGGACAGGAGAGGGCAGGATGGAGATAAGGCAGCGGTGCCGCGGCTGGAGGGGCCAGTGGCCACGCGGCAGACAGGTCTAGCCGGTGCGCGGCTAATTATAGAACCACTACAGCTGACCTTGCTGAGAGCGGCTTAATTTAAATCCCCGCGGCCGCCGAGCGCACCTCGTTGGAGCACTCCCTTGTTTTCCCCACCGCAAGCCACACCACGGTTTCCGCATCAAAAGACAGTACTTTTCTATGGAAACAAATTCTAAAAGACATGCGCGAGGTAAGAAAACAGCAGACGTACGACATACGAGATGCGGTAGGTTGCCCGACTGGTCGTCATACTAGGTGCGTATGCTTGTAGCTCTGCGAATACGGCTGTTGTGAGCTTGGAACTGGGTGTATCGACAGTATACTCATCATGAAAATGAAGAAGAAAGGGCAACACTTCATCTCCGAGAATGATGAAATAAATATCTTGGTTCACAATCATGCTGACCTGAATGAGTGGATCCATGTCATGGTACGAAGAACACAAGTACAATGTTACGGAAATGTACCCGCCACGCACTGCGGGCTAAACGCCTCTTTGGTTCGTTGCAGCATTCGACGCTTCCCACCATTTGAAAAAGAAGCAAACTCGCGATTCGTTGGAACACACTATGAGCCTCCAGTTAGTTACTGTCCAGTTGGTGTGTTGTTCTACACCATGAAGACGTTCAGTTTATGCGTCGCTTTGAGAAATGGCCAACTGTGAGGTACCCAGCTCCTGCTCTCCGCTGTAAACAGCTCTCTTTGCAATGTTCGCCCTGATACTGTGGACCTACATTCAGTGACAGCAGCAATGCATGTCGGGTCTGAAACCGACTGTCATTGCCGGCCGGAGTGGCCGAGCGGTTCTAGGCGCTACAGTCTGGAAACGCGCGACCGCTACGGTCGCAGGTTCGAATCCTGCCTCGGGCATGGATGTATGTGATGTCCTTAGGTTAGTTAGGTATAAATAAGTAGTTCTAGGGGACTGATGACCTCAGATGTTAAGTCCCATAGTGCGCAGAGCCATATGAACCATTTTTGAACTGACTGTCATTGATAAACAAGGCTTGACACTCTTCTCCAGTAACTGTTAGTTCAGATTTCTCAAGTCACTCTTAGTTCGGATCCTTGTACGATCACTGTTATTACGCCGTGTTACATGACTGCGCCTGGCAGCCGCGTTTGACAGTCCACACTGATACGCAAACAAGTCTGAAAATTTTATTCGCGCTGCGGTCATGCACACGTCCAAACACGATAACTTCTTCCTGCCATTCCGTCACGTCTCCACGTCGCATCTTATGGCACCGATTCCATGCAACGACCTGCCACATACCATTGCAGTGTGTAATGGTAGCTGTTGCCTAAAGGGAATAACACCGCCACTGAGGCTCCCCTGTTTACCATAATCTCTCCATCGTCTCGTATTACCTCCTATGGTGCGGACCAGACGTAGATTTAACGCTGGATCAGTACTTGTCCTATGGGTTTATTGGAGTTACGTGGGAAATTTCAGCTGACAAGGAGAGGTCCCCAGCCGTCGGTTCGACTTTTTGAACAATCTATACTGTGTTTAAGGTTAAGGTCCCAGGTATCACCCCCCCCCCCCCCCCCCCCACACACACACACACCCTTTCACCCGCCTGACGCTCTACAGCCTTAAAAAAAGAAATATTACAAAGACCGATGGCATAGCGTAATGGTGATAGTACACGCCTCATATACAAGACGTTTGGGTTCGAATCTCATCAAGTGCTATGAAATTTTTAAATATTTGTCGAAATGACTTTGATCTTTATTCAGTTAACTGATTTAAATGTATTTTAAAGGTATATTCCTTTGTCGCATTTTAGTAACCTCATTAAATTTCTCAATCGCTCTCTTTTTTTCTTGCGACAATTCTTTTTCATTTGGAATCTTTGTGCATGCGATTTTAATTATTTCCACGTATTAACATCGATTTGATTTTTTCTGTCTCATTATCCTACAATTTCGTTCATGTTATTGCATTCATTATTTATATTCCTCATTTTGCTTGAATTTCGTTTTATTTGTAATACCTTCTTTCGTTTAAATCTTCATCTGCGTTATTTTGTCCATAGCGCAATAAAAATTCACACTTTAAATGTTTATATGACGATTACCAGCCAAGAAAATGTACATCTTATAACGAAAATTACATTTTGGACACCACTGCACAGACAATATAAGCCAGGGCCGGCCAAACGCTGCACAGTGTGCAGACGTGCGGAAGTGCTGCACGTGTGCGACAGCGAGCGATAGCGACATCTGTTATTAGACATGTGTCCTAAATGAACGGCGGCTGCTCCACTTCCCTGTTTATGTGGTACAAGCTAGAGCTTGTTTGTGAAAGATTTTTCTCGGTGATGAAAATGAATGAATCAAGGTTTCGATCAAGCATAAGTGATTAAAATCTTCGCAACTGCTTGCGTTTGTCAATGAGCCGTGCCTTTGCGCACGATTTTAACTATATCATTTCTCATGACCAGTGATAAACGTGTTCGGATTTATTCTTTCATAATTAAAAATTATTGTTTACTAATTGTGCATTATTGCCTCATTCTGCTCCATGTTACATTATTATCAGGAAAATTGGTCATTAAACCGATTGTTCCAATGTATACTTACATTTAGGGGTTTTTATTAATGTGTGAAGGGCTACGCTCAGCTGAAGTCGATAAAACATAAAATTCATCTAATTGTCGGTTATTATGCAGATTTCAGACAGAACTGATGAAAGATATAGCAATAATGGTATTGAAATAACAGGTGATCATCGAGAGGTCTGCGGTTATCATTCTGTTCAGAGATCATTGAGACAGAAATTATGTGGGTGTAACTCAGGGCACCGAGAATTAGTTATAGGAAACCTTGCATTAGTTTACTGTGATTTGAAATCATGAATAAGGTTCGTTGGGAGTCGCTAAGTGCTCTCTTTCTTAAATACTAGATCAAAAACATTACGCGTATTTACGTGCCGTCAGTCAAGCTGCCTTAATAAAAACCCACGGTTGTTAACTGTATTGCTTGTCTTACTGGGTTAAACTGTTAACGTAAAAGCAGACGTCTCAATGAGCAGACTGTGACAGTAATGTTTAATACGCGAAATACCTTCCCATGGTTGGCTTGCAAGCTGTGGAAAGAGCACTAGAATTCGCCAGTACAGAGTATCCCAGCAAGTGGATAAAGCGACATCTGTGCGTAGAAACATGCACTACATGAACGCTGACGGCTGCGGCGTGCACGCTGTGACCCGGAAGTTGCAGATGTGCAGGAGCACCGCACGCGTGCAGGATTTCTGGCCTGCCCTGATATAAGCAGATGGTGTCGTCTTTTGTTTTTTAACCGATAGAGTGGTATTTTCAAGTGTTCAAATATTGTGATACACAAATAAAAATAACTGAATTCACATTATCGAAGATTCCAAGAGGAAAAACAACGATAGGAAGAAAATGAGAACAACTAAATGGCTCTGAGCACTATGGGACTTAACATCTGAGGTCATCTGTTCCCTAAAACTTAGAACTACGTAAACCTAACTAAATTAAGGACATCACACACATCCCTGCCCGAGGCAGGATTCGAACCCACGACCGTAGCGGTCGCGCGGTTCCGGACTGAAAAAGTTAATACAGTGATTAAAATGATGTGTCAAAGGAATATAAACTAAAAATACATTTAAACCAATTAACTGAACAAAAATAATGATCAAAGTCATTTCGATAAGGATTTAAAAATAAAAAAAAAATCAAAGCATCTGGCAAGACTCGAGCCCACAACCCCCTGATTATGAGGTTTGTACTGTAACCATTACGCTACGAAACCGGTCTGTATAGCATTTATTTTTTAAAAGCTATAGAGCATCACGCGAAATTCCGAAATTTTTTTCGTCAATTACTTGCAAACGAGGGACCACCAGGGTGAATGGCTGCAAGGTGTAATATCTGGAACCTTAACCTAAAATATCGAATAAATAGTTTCTAAAAGTCGACCCTACCTCTGTGGACCTCATCTTGTGAGGCGTAAAATTCTGTAACAGTTAACTGCAACAAGAATAAAAATGTTCGGTGCTCTGAGAGTCGCCTGCACTAAGGTGAAAGGAGCGGAGTACGTTATGTAGCTTGGCACGTTTGAGGAATGTTGCTGCAGCTGCTGCCGCTTCTACCGAACGGGTCCTTAGTACAGCTCTTTGCGTCAATGGGCCGTCAAATAAACAAACATAGCCGCACTCGATCTCTGGCCTGTGGTGTGCGTCTGGTGGCTGTGACTGCAGCGGGAGTTGGCTTCGCAGCCCGGCTCCGAGGTGTCTCCCTCAGTTTCGGATGAAAGGCTCCTTCAGTTCATGACTTACCGTGTAATACCCTAAACCTAATTTTCCGTGTCCATACAGAAACTTAGTTTCCCCTTCCATTCTGCACGTAGAACCAGAGCTTTTGTTAGTATCGTCACGATTTGCCTAGTTCGTTATTTCTCCCCACCCATTTCGCCATGCTACCGAGAGCGTTGTGAAGCTACCATTTGTTAATTTACTAAAAGTCATTAATGTAAGTTTGAACTTTTAATACGCTGCACATGTTGTGATTGGAACGTATCATCGAGATGCAACAACACTGGATGGTAATGAATAATTTTTAAAAAGATACTTATGTCACGGAAGTGTATCTCAGTTCTGCATAGATATTTTTTTAACGTAATGTAGTAAGCAGACGTTTTGTTCATTCACTCCATTTGCACCAAAATATAATAAAACCTTGTACACTGAACTTTCGTGCTGACAGACTTTCACACCGACTGGTAATGCACTTTACAAACTTAAGCTCCCTTAGACTACACACAGACACCTCTGCCGCTGGTGTACATATAAGTTACAATAATTGACAATTGTTGAAACACTGTTAGTGCTTAAACAAGATTAAATCTGGAATTAAAAATTACGTCTTTACATTCGTAAGTATTGAGATTTGTTCTACAAAAAATATAACTTTGCTTTCCATAAACTGAATCATTGTCAAGTATGTTCTTCTGTATAAAATTTTATCACTTATGTTAACATTAGCTAAAGAACCAACGATTTATTTTTTAATTATAAATGATTTTTGTTATTAACATTTACTCTGGATCTTGATTTAATGGTGGAAATTATACACCTAACATCTCCGCAGTAAACAATTTGGGAATGCGATTTCTGAAACTGATGTCAAACAGATTTTCTGCAATTTTCTGTGAAAGATGCTTGACGTAAAATAATGATAGTTTTACAGTCAGATACATCCCTATTTTTAAAGGTAATTGTAACTTAAATATAAGTGGAATCAAGAATGGTCATAATAGCGGTCACTACAAAAAATATATATTCTATACGCGATCTGTGTATCGAGATGTTCATCTGTCCTGGCATCGATGACTTTGTAGCATCATTTCCTGGTCTGCTACATTAAAGCACTTCTCCCTCTACTTTCTACTGTTAGTTATTAACTTTCCTCTTGATTTTCGTCGCCAACGTGCCATGAGAGCGTCTCACGTTCCGTGTACCCCAAAACTAGCATTTCTACCCAGGGTGTACAGTCGCCGGTGTAACGAATTCTGTAAGCGCCAGTTCGTTCCTCTCTTCATGTGGGAGAACACTACTTGCTTGTAACTGCACGCGAATACATTAAAAGCGAGACGGAAGTGAACATAGCGTCCGCCTCAAAACATGTCAGTCTGAGCGTGAGAGTCGCAGACGGTGTAACGAATTGAGTCCGGCCACCTTCCTGGAATACAGCCCCGGCCAGCAGTGTCTAGTGACTCTTGCGAATGCTGATGTTATCCTCCCGTGGAAGGCCGCTGCTTGTCCATCCATACATTACAACTCGGGGCCAATGAGAATTGCGGGTCTCGCAACGAACTTGTAACATCACGCTAGTCGGCTTGTGCGCTGCACTTCGCAGAGCCCACAGGGAATCAATATGTAATCGAGAAGGTACACACGGCCAGTAGACCGCTGCTGAACTACAGGGTAACACGATATGCCGACTAACTACACCGGTCCGACTGCAGACTGCGTTCTGCGATTACAAACGTGAACTACACGGAGGTTCACGTCAATAGCTGACCACAAATATGGAGCTCCAGTGAATCGAGCGTACTTCCTATTTCTTCCTATTTACGCTTTTCTCCCCAAGATGCATGAAATATGGTAGTTTGGAATTGTTTTATGAATTTCACAGAATTCACACAAACTTAACAATACACAAATTTAAAAATTTTAGAAAATGATTAATATCTTTACATGCGTTGTAGGAACCTAAATATAAGAATACTGAAGATTAAAATAAGTTAAAAATTACAAAAAAAATATTGGTCTTATGGACAGATGTGATTTGCTGTAGTAGTATCCACAGAAAACAGCCAAATCTTGTAGAAAAATAGTAACAAATAGAAAATAGCATTAAGTCTGTTAAGTCTTAGAGCGTGGCCAGGACAAGCCACAGGGCAGCCAGCGGGCCAGCCAGACTCCAGCACGTCGGAAACACGTAAAGCGATAACGCTATAATCTATGGACACAGAACGATCCAAGGACATTATAGAGTACCATTGATAGGCACAGCTCCAAGTGTATTCAGTAGATACCTCGGCAGTAATAGTGAGACCAGCATTTCAGAGAGAGAGCGTGGGATGACAGGGATAAACAGACAAGGTCTTTTGGTAGGTCATGAAAACCCGATGAAAGGCTTAGGACGAAGTGTGTGACGATGTAGGGAGAGACGTCTCTCTACCTCCACCCAGCCTCTGGAAAACTACTGAAGAGCAGACCAAATGAGGTGGCGAAAAGCCTTCGACATCACGTTATGTCAGAGACAGGCGGGGACGAACAGGAAAGCCGAACAAAACTGGCAGGACGGAGCAGCAGGGAAGTCAGTAAAGTTTTCGGTATTTATAAATTATTTTATAATGATATCATCTAATTTTAATTATTTATTTCATTACTTTTCTCAGGTTCGTTGGGGTCATGTGAGCCGAAGCTATTCGGGCATGGAACGAATCACTTCGAAATTCAAAGAACACTAGCCGGAAAAATAAAAGTTAAAAAGAAAAAATACAAAAGAAATATTTGAGTTTGTATTTACAAATGAATAACACATCACAGCGAAATGCTCCAAGCTACTGCGGTAACTGTAACATCATCTCCACGACCTTTATTTGGAATGCGGAGCAAATGCCTTTACCCTTACGATGCCGTCCGATGAACTGTGTGTTGCTCTTGTCCCAGGTAATTTTTTCTATTTTTCATCCACGTTCGGTTTCTTCGTGCCTCGCGGACAATATTATTGTAACCTCATAAATTTTCAGATGATGCAGTTATGTATAATGAAGTACTATCTGAAGGAAGCTGCATAAATATTCAGTCAGATCTTGATAGGACTTCAGAGTGGTGTAAAGACTGGACAGCTTGCTTTAAATGGTCAGAAATGTAAAACTGTGAAATTCACAAAACGAAAAAACTTAGTATCCTTTGACTGTAATACTAGTAAGTCTCAGCTGCTATCGGCCGACACAAATACCTGCGTGTAACGCATTGTAAGGATATGATGTAGAATGATCATATGTGCTCGGTCGTGGGTAAAGTAGGTGATAGGCTTCGGTTAATTGGTAGAATACCGGGGAAATGTAATCAGTCAACAAAGGAGACTGCTTACAAATCACTCGTGCGACCGATTCAGAAATATTGCTCCAAATGTGTGGGACCCGTATCAAAAAGGGCTTACAGGAGATATTGAAAGTATACAGAGAAGGGCAGCGTGAATGGTCACACGTTTGTTTGACCTGTGGGAGAATTACCACAGAAATACTAAACGAAGTCAACTGCAGACTTTTCAAGATGGACGTCAACCATCCTGAGAAAGTATGCCAACAAAGTTTGAACAAAATTTTGGAAACTAAGGAGATGGGACGTGAAGGACTTGAAGGAACCAGAAGTTGTTGAGCGTTTCAAGCGGAGCATTAGTCAACGATTGACGTAAACAGTGGGAAAGAATACAGTAGTAGACGAGTGGGTAGCTCCGTGAGGTTAAACAGCGAAGGATCACACAGGTAACAAAACATGGGGTAATAGAAATCCTTGAACACAGTAGACACCGAACTTAATTGACGAGAGGGCAAAATATAATATTGCAGCAATTGAAGCACGACAGAGCAGAGGGATTACAGACGTCTAAAAATGGATACTGACAGAACGTGAAAACTGGCTAAGCAAAGTTATACAAACATTCATGACTTGGGAAAGATAGATGTTGTCTTAGGGAAAGATAGAGATCTCTATAGGGAAAGAAAGATGCTGCCTGTGGGAAAATTAGAGAGACCGTTGGAGAATAAAGGAGCAACTGAATGAATATGAAGAGTTCCGATGACAGCCCATTACTGAGCAAAAAGGGAAAGCTGAAAGGTAGACGGAATATACAGAGGGCCTGTAAAAGGGAAACAAACTTGGGGACAACGTTACAGAAAGAGAAGAGGAAGTGTGTGAAAATGAGGTAGGATGTATTACACTGCGTGAAGAATTTTAACGGAGCACTAAAAGGCCTAAGTGGGACCCGAATGTCTTGGATTTGACAACATTTCATCATAATTACTGAGCTCTCAGAGAAACTAGCCAACACAGAATTATTCCATCTCGTGTGCAAGATATGCAGGGGAAATATTCTCAGACTTAAGGGAGAATGTAATCACTGCTACTCCAAAAAACGCAGGTGCTATTAGGTGCGAATACGCTCGTGCGCAGACTACAACACCACTTTCAAACTCACTTAAATCTTGGTAACCTGACGTTGTAGCATCAGTAACCGATCTGACAACTGCGCCAGACACTTGTTGTCTTATACAGGCGTTGACATCCGCACCGCAGTCAACGCCGTATTCTGCCTGTTTAAATTTCTCTGTATTTGAATATGCATGCCTACACCAGTTTCTTTGGCGCTTCAGTGTACAATACAATGGGGTTTAGATTTTAGCCCCCCTTAAACATCTATCCTTTGCCCTCAGAACAGTTGCATAAACTCTTGGCATTCTGGAGATGAGATTTTGTAGTGTTTTCGCACATATTGCCGTCCAAGACGTCTGTAAATTATTCCGTAGGTCTTCAGCATTAGATAACCTCTGTTTTCTGACTTTCATGTCAAGTTCATCCCTTAAGAGTTCAGTGGGATTTATGTCAGGTGATTAACTTGGTCAAATCATATTCTTCAGTTCCCCACACGTCTCCTTTCTACTGCATACCTTCTGGAAATTTATAAGCGTGACCGGGATCATTGCCTGCTGTAGAACAAACCCATGAACAATAAGTGTCTTGCAAGATGGAACTGCATTATTGATCAGTATCGTGTGATATCCTCTCTTCTATAATCTTCCATTAATTCTCAATAGATCGCCGACTTTAGCACCGCTAAACATATCACACCGTGATCGATCCTCCACGATGCTTTACCACTGGCGTCACACACTGGCGCTTCGTTTTTCAATTCCAATTTCCAGCTTCTTTCCCGTTAGGAGGTAATACAGTACGAACATACTTAGGTATACATATACTACTACTACTAGATGCACACAGTGTACAGTAAACTAATGGGGACCGATTGCCACGCAGACAGCTCAAGGAATAAGGCCTATTCGAATGGAACAATCAAAAAGGAAAGGTCCCCCGCGGTGGGATCGACTTTAAGAAATCATCCACACGGTGATGTAAGTAGGTTAAGATCCAAGGAATCACGCCCTGCAGCCATTCACCCTGATGGGCCCTCGTTTGCGGGTAATCGAGAAAAAATTTCGGGATTTCGCTTGATGCTCTACAGCCTTAAAAATAGCAACGATAACAGAGTGCTTGGACAGTGTAACTGTTAAGGAACATGCACAAAGTTAAGGGTTCGAATCTTGTCATGCGATTTAAATTTCTTTATATTTAAATTCATATCGAAATGACTTTGATTGCTATTTTTATTCATTATTTGATTTAAACGTAATTTCTTATTCCTATTACTTTGTCATGTCATATTAATCGTAATAACTATTTAATTTGCCCTTATTCTAACTTCAAGTAATTGTTTTTCATTTGACATATTTGTGGACGTGATTTTCATTATTTTTGTTTATCCATCATAATATTTTAAGCATTTGAAAAGGTCGACCTACTGATCAAAAACAGAATATACATCAATCTATTTCTACTGACTGCGTAATGGTGTCAGAAATGTGATTTTCGTTCCAAGATGTACATTTGGTGGATCGTAAGTATCATACAAACATTTGAAACAAACTCTTATTGCACTATGGACAAAATAAAGCAGACTAAGATTTAAGCAAAAGAAGAGATTATAAGTAAAATGAATGCACTTAAAATGAAGAATAGACCAAACGATTGCACCAACTGAACGAAAATGTAAGACGATAAAACTGAAGAAATTAAATCGCTGCTGTTGTTGCTGTTGTTGTCTTTAGTCGTGAGACTGGTTTGATGCAGCTCTCAATGCTACTCTATCCTGTGCAAGGTTCTTCATCTCCAGGTACCTACTGCAACCTACATCCTTCTGAATCTGTTTCTCCTGATAACAACGTCCTCCTGAGTAGTCCCCGCCCGGAGTTCCGAATGGGGGACTATTTTACCTCCGGAATATTTTACCCAAGAGGACGCCATCATCATTTAACCATACAGTAAAGCTGCATGGCCTCGGGAAAAATTACGGTTGTAATTTCCCCTTGCTTTTAGCCATAAATCGAAGTTAATAAATAAAAATAATTAAATTCACATTAACGAAGATTCCAAGAGGACTCTAGCAGTCTATGCTCGTTACTACCTTCAAAGAATTTTTGGAACATCACGCAAAAATTTGGGAATTTTTTTTTCGTCGATTACCCGCCAACTGGGGCCCACCACGGTGTGTGGCTACAGAGTGTGATAGCTGCCATCTTAACCTACATCACCGTATAGATGGTTCCAAAAAATCCTTCCCACCGCTAGGGAGCTCTGCTTCTTAGATAAAGGCACGTCAGTGTTGTGGATATTCACCAGCGCCCCTCTACGCGAACGACCAGTCAAATATACAACAGAGGCGCGTAGTCTTTACTTGTTTATACTTGCTTTATTATCAGAACGGGGCTATGATAGGATATTCAAAACCAAATCCCTGTTTTAACCACAAGTCTATAGTTGTGATAGGTAGTCGAAAACTTTTGGCCGGCATATGATTACTTTCGACGTGCGGGTATTCCGAAAGGTTGCATTTCGCGGTCAAATCGTAAACAGCTGATTTGGTAATGTGAAGAACTGAGCCTTTGCTGTCGATTGGTATCAGGAGCAGTCTAGTCGCCTGCCTACGCTGGTCTCAGAGCCCTGCTCATCTCCGCTGGTGCAGAGCCCAGGGCGCACACTGCACGCAGAGTTGGCCACGTGACGCGGCTGCCGCGGCCGCAGTGTCGGATGTCGGGCCGACGCCCCAGGATCGCCTGACGGACCAGCCAATCACGTGGCGGCGCACCTGCGCCAGCCGGCCAGCCGCCCGTCTGTCATGTCGCTACAGCTCTCACCGCCTCTGATCTGCAACCCACACCCATGGAGACCATTTGCAGCACCGGAGCTGCAGCAGACCTCACCACGATCCACGAAACCGCAATCCAAACAGTATTACTTATCCTAAAACATCTTCACTGGAACACTGTAGTTGAGACATCGCTTTCAACAGATCAACACACGGGTGTAACAACTACCAGAAAATGAACTTGTCTTCAACTCGAGAAATGTAACTAAGGGTTGTACTTACGGTCTCGTACTAGGGCTGCTTTTTTTAAGAGGGATGCATTAATTGCTCGGCGATATTCGAATACCAGATAAGAAAACAGTGAAGAACTCAGGCGTAACTTTAGACGTGCATCTTAAATGGGCATAGAATACTGTCGCTATGTACTTGAAGACCTCCGCTTCGCATTCGGGAGGACGACGGTTCAATCCCGCGTCCGGCCATCCTGATTTAGGTTTTCCGTGATTTCCCTAAATCGCTCCAGGCAAATGCCGCGATGGTTCCTTTGAAAGGGCACGGCCGACTTTCTTCCCCGTCCTTCCCTAATCCGATGAGACCGATGATCTCGCTCAACCCAATCCAACCCAAGACCTCCGCTCGCAGTCAAAAAGTTTCGGAACGTAATTCCACAGGATGTGAAACGTAACCGAGACTCCGATACTGTGATGTAATTCAACATGATACAAGTAGTGAAAACACAAGACGGTTAGGACTAATATGAATGCTTGTGCGCGTTACATCTCCAACATCGGTCGATATGACATGTCAGTGCTTCAGACGCCGAGTAAAGGTGGTTGCGGCCAAAGACATTACCTCACTACAATGCGCTATGTCTACTTCGCTGACTCCTCAGTGCGCAAGCATCAGGTTATTTTGCCACCAAGGTATCAGAATTGCTTAACTTCATCTAGTGTGTGATCACCACTCCTGATGTTAAGTTTCTCGCTCTTTTCATTTCTGCTACTTCTGATTACTTTCGTCTTTCAAATCAAATGGTTCAAACGGCTCTGAGCACTATGGGACTTAACTTCTGAGGTCATCAGTCCCCTAGAACTTAGAACTACTTAAACCTAACTAACCTAAGGGCATCACACACATGTATGCCCGAGGCAGGATTCGAACCTGCGACCGTAGACTGTAGCGCCTAGAACCGCTCGGCCACCACGGCCGGCCAAGAATCAGGGACTAAATACCTTTAGTGCCACCATAGTCGAAACACAAGGACCAGTTACCTAGCATCCTAACTGTACTCATTGTAATGTCTACGACGGTCACATCACAGTAAGTACCGTCAACACACGACCGCGCCGTCTGTCCCCTGCACAGTGCTAAATCCAAACGAGCGCGAGTAACAGGAACACCTGCACTAGTGACGGGAGGTGCACTGTTGTGCCATCTGGTAGCTGAATAATATAACAACGAAATTTTCCGCTAGCCACCAATAGGCAACAGTGTGTATTAATAATTGTAACAAGAAAGAATAATCCTTGTGAAATATGTCTAAATAAGATGTATGTGTGTCAACTGTATCTAATGTAATTACAATGAAATGAACACCCTTAGCTGCTTACAGGCGTTCACATACGTCAACGGGGGCAGATGAAAATGTGTGCCCCGACCGGGACTCGAACCCGGGATCTCCTGCTTACATGACTTCTGCCACCTCCGTGTAAGTTCGTCGGTCATTGTCTCGTAAACCCCAGAACAACTACTCAAGCGCCTAAAATCACTCCAGATGTATATTTGTCCCGAATTGTTCTCGGCTGTCTTGCCAACTGTATATAAACAACAACCTATTAATAGATTTACATGATGAGATTGCTAGCTAAACATTCTCTCCCATATATATATATATATATATATATATATATATATATATATATATATATATATATAGTATCTGTTCTTTCGGACATGTCCGCCGGGAATCGGCAAAAAGCCACGAATAATGAGTATAATGGGCAGGGGCACTATGAATATAGTGCGGGACAATAAGTTGAGAATGTGGGTCTCACAGGAGGCGTGCCAGAGGTAAGTCCCTGCAGTCGCCCTATCCTCTGTGACCTCGTTGGCTCAGATGAATAGAGAGTGTGCCATGTGAGCAGGAGATCCCGGGTTCGAGTCCCGGTCGGGGCACACATTTTCATCTGTCCCCGTTGACGTATGCCAACGCCTGTAAGCAGCTAAGGGTGTTCATTTCATTGTAATTTCATTCTAAAGAGCTGCATGGTCACCGATAGTATCTTAGTATATATGTATCTAATGTACACTCCTGGAAATTGAAATAAGAACACCGTGAATTCATTGTCCCAGGAAGGGGAAACTTTATTGACACATTCCTGGGGTCAGATACATCACATGATCACACTGACAGAACCACAGGCACACAGACACAGGCAACAGAGCATGCACAATGTCGGCACTAGTACAGTGTATATCCACCTTTCGCAGCAATGCAGGCTGCTATTCTCCCATGGAGACGATCGTAG
This sequence comes from Schistocerca serialis cubense, assembly GCF_023864345.2. Taxonomy (NCBI): domain Eukaryota; kingdom Metazoa; phylum Arthropoda; class Insecta; order Orthoptera; family Acrididae; genus Schistocerca; species Schistocerca serialis. The sequence goes on from NC_064641.1 coordinate 500,639,753, forward strand.
AGATGCTGGATGTAGTCCTGTGGAACGGCTTGCCATGCCATTTCCACCTGGCGCCTCAGTTGGGCCAGCGTTCGTGCTGGACGTGCAGACCGCGTGAGACGACGCTTCATCCAGTCCCAAACATGCTCAATGGGGGACAGATCCGGAGATCTTGCTGGCCAGGGTAGTTGACTTACACCTTCTAGAGCACGTTGGGTGGCACGGGATACATGCGGACGTGCATTGTCCTGTTGGAACAGCAAGTTCCCTTGCCGGTCTAGGAATGGTAGAACGATGGGTTCGATGACGGTTTGGATGTACCGTGCACTATTCAGTGTCCCCTCGACGATCACCAGTGGTGTACGGCCAGTGTAGGAGATCGCTCCCCACACCATGATGCCGGGTGTTGGCCCTGTGTGCCTCGGTCGTATGCAGTCCTGATTGTGGCGCTCACCTGCACGGCGCCAAACACCCATACGACCATCATTGGCACCAAGGCAGAAGCGACTCTCATCGCTGAAGACGACACGTCTCCATTCGTCCCTCCATTCACGCCTGTCGCGACACCACTGGAGGCGGGCTGCACGATGTTGGGGCGTGAGCGGAAGACGGCCTAACGGTGTGCGGGACCGTAGCCCAGCTTCATGGAGACGGTTGCGAATGGTCCTCGCCGATACCCCAGGAGCTACAGTGTCCATAATTTGCTGGGAAGTGGCGGTGCGGTCCCCTACGGCACTGCGTAGGATCGTACGGTCTTGGCGTGCATCCGTGCGTCGCTGCGGTCCGGTCCCTGGTCGACGGGCACGTGCACCTTCCGCCGACCACTGGCGACAACATCGATGTACTGTGGAGACCTCACGCCCCACGTGTTGAGCAATTCGGCGGTACGTCCACCCGGCCTCCCGCATGCCCACTATACGCCCTCGCTCAAAGTCCGTCAACTGCACATACGGTTCACGTCCACGCTGTCGCGGCATGCTACCAGTGTTAAAGACTGCGATGGAGCTCCGTATGCCACGGCAAACTGGCTGACACTGACGGCGGCGGTGCACAAATGCTGCGCAGCTAGCGCCATTCGACGGCCAACACCGCGGTTCCTGGTGTGTCCGCTGTGCCGTGCGTGTGATCATTGCTTGTACAGCCCTCTCGCAGTGTCCGGAGCAAGTATGGTGGGTCTGACACACCGGTGTCAATGTGTTCTTTTTTCCATTTCCAGGAGTGTTTTTTGTGATGTAAAGTTATCTGTTTGGAAAAACATTATTAATTGTCTAACGAAGTGCACATCCCATATGTAGTATGGGAGAGAAATTACAATGAAATGAATACCCGTAGCTGCATCCAGGGGTTGATATAAGTCAACGGGGTCGGTTGAAAATGTGTGCCCCGACTGGAACTCGTACCCGGGATCTCCTGCTCACATGGCAGACACTCTATTCATCTGAGCCACCGAGGTCACAGAGGATAGGGCGACTGCAGGGACTTACCTCTGGCACGCCTCCTGTGAGACCCACATTCTCAACTTATTGTCCCGCACTATATTCATAGTGCCCCTGCCCATTATACTCATTATTCGTGGCTTTTTGCCGATTCCCGGCGGACATGTCCGAACGAACAGATACGATCTTTAAATGGGAGAGAATGTTTAGCTAGCAATCTCATTATGTAAATCTATTAATAGGTAGTTGTTTATATACAGCTGGCAAGACCGCCGAGAACAATTCGGGACTAATATACATCTGGAGTGATTTTAGGCGCGTGAGTAGTAGTTCTGGGGTTTACGAGACAATGACTGGCGAACTTACACGGAGGTGACAAAAGTCATTGGGACACTTCCTTCTGTGTTGGACCTCCTTTTGCCCGGCGTAGTGCAACAACTCAACGTGGCATGGACGCAGCAAGTCGCTGAAAGTCGCCGGCAGCAGAAATCTTGAGCCATGCTGTCGAAATAGCCGTCCATACGAAAGTGTTGCCGCTGCAGGATGGTGCACAAACTGACGTCTCGATTATGTCCGACAAACGTGCGATGGGATTCATGTCGGGCGATGTGGGTGGCCACATCATTCGCTCGAACTGTCCAGAAGGTTCTACATACCAACAGCGAACAAATGAGGCCTGCTGACAATTCCACCGCTGTTTTGGAGCATGACGTCCATGAATGGCGGCATATGGTCTCCAAGTAACTGAACATAACCGTTTTCGGTCAGTGATCGGTTTAATTGGGCCACAGGACCCAGTCCATTCCATGTAAACATAGCCCTCATCATCATGTAGCCTTCACCAGCTTGCACAGTGCCTTGTTGACAGTATGGATCCATGGCTTCGTGGTGTCTGCGCCACACTCGAACCCTACCATCCGCTCTTACCAAGTGGAACAGAGACTCATGTGACCTGGGCACGGTTTTCCAGTCGTCTAGGTCCAATCGACATGGCCACGAGCCCAGGAGAGACGGTCTCGTGTTGCTTGCGAAGACATTCGCGTCGGTCCGTCTGCTGCCGTAGCCCATTAACGGCAAATTTCGGCGCACTGTCCTAATGGATAGGTTCGTCGAATGTCCCACACTGATTTCAGAGGTTATTTCACGCAATGTTGCTCGTCTGTTAGTAGTGACAACTCTACGCAAATGCCGCCGGCCAGTGTGGCCGAGCGGTTCTAGGCGCTTAAGCCTGGAACCGCGCGACCGATACGGTCGCAGGTTCGAATCCTGCCTCGGGCATGGATGTGTGTGATATCCTTAGGTTAGTTAGGTTTAGGTTGTTCTAAGTTCTAGGGGATTGATGACCTCAGATGTTAAGTCCCGTAGTGCTCAGAGCCATTTTCTACTCAATTGCCACTGCTCTCGGTCGTTAAGGGAAGGTCGTCGGCCCTTGCGTTGACCGTAGTGAGAGGTAAAGCCTTAAATCTGGTATTCTTGACACACTCTTGACACTGCTTATCTCGGAATATTGAATTCCCTAAGGATTCCCGAAATGGAGTGTCCCACGCGTCTAGCTCCAGCCACCATTCCGTGTTCAAAGTGTGTTAATTCCCGTCGCGCGCATATAATAACGTTGGTAACCTATTCACACAAATCACCTGAGTACAAATGACAGCTCCCCCAATGTACTGTCCTTTTCTACCTTGTGTAAGCGATACTATCGCCATCTGTTTATGTCCATGTCGCTATCTCCATGACTTTTGTCACCTCAATGAGAGTTTTGGCTGCCTATTATGAAATACAGTGAAGTAAGACGCAAAATTTTGTACATAGCTGCACGTTCAGAGACCGTGAATAGTTACAATTGAAAGAAAAACAGCCTTCGGTCACTATTTTTAACAAATTAACCTGGTTTCAACACTGCTAGGAGTGTGTTTTTCAGAATTTAAAACAAAGAATGGTCTATATTCTAAAGCATGGTCACAGAATAATGACTAAAAACGTATGATAGGGTACAAGTACGGAATCATCGTAAAAGACTGAGAGTACTTACATGTCATTTATAAAATAATAAATACGCCAAAAGGGCATTAGTCACAAAGATATTTAAGAAAAAGAAAACTGTGATGGAGAGCCACTAATGGCTGCTCGTTACTTAAGCGGTGCAGGTTGCAAAACGGACTGCCCGTTTGTAGTTAATTTCGATAAGAGCTAACACAGGGGTACTTGCGAAACAAAATAATGAGAGATTCTCACCATCCGTCACTTCTGAATGCCAGTTCACCGTCCAATCATCAATTTATATTTATTTGCACATTTTGTCTCATAGCAGTATCGACTTTCCAAATGTGGCGCCTCGCAAGCCTATGGTTGCTTTGGAAGTTGCGTGCGTTATTTTACCGTATTAAAGCATCATCTCCCACTGTCCCTAGCAGCTTCTATTTAAATTTAGCTTAATGGTGCCATTCATAATCTGACCGCTAACTAATATTAGTGAGAGAGTTATTGTCCATTTCCCTGGCTGCGTACCCGGTACGACATTCCTCGACATATCGTGAGCCTGACTAATAAAGAAGAAACTTAAAAAGAAAACTTTATTCTTTAGCTATCAAAGACCACAGCAATTCCTGGTTATGACAACATGTACTAACAAATAATTTAATTCGAAAAGTGCGTATGTTATTTTCCGTTTCCTGTGTCACATTTCTGTTTGCGACCTGGCGGAAAAATACTTCAAAATTTGCAATTTTACATCATAGTTTTTAGACGTATACCATCATCCTACAAAGTTCCTATCGTTAAAAACCGACTTTGTGGAGGTGATTACAAAACTCATCAATTATAGTACACAGCAACAAGAAAAAGACACTGTCGCTTCTGTTATTAGTACTGCAGATCACAGTTCTAACCGTGCACGAAATAATTTACAAAATTAGACGTTCAGAAAATTCACCGCTAAATTCAATAAAAACTAATAAACGAGCATATAGTCGATTTTCGCATAATGCCACTGCTCCAAGAAATTTATCTTGCGAACTATTTCTACATTAACATGGTCTGTACAAGCTCGGAATTGTATCTAGACTCTGCAACCAAGGGCGTCGAAAGGCGACAGCCAAGAGAAGTAGTTTACCTTGGGACAGAGCGGACAGTGTCCTCAACGACGGACTTACGAAACCGCAGGCTCCCATCGCTTGGCGTCTGTTCGAATGCATACCAAGAAAGGACGTAAAGTACCGAACACAAACTACATATCTTCCTAGAGGGAGCACATACTAGGGTAAAGCTCTCTGCCTGGTGCACTGGTGCAGAGATGGCGTTGATATCAACGATTTTAGTTGTTCTGTTTATACACGTTGTGTGATAACGTCAATTAAGTTCAAGCTGATCTTCCAAATGGTTTTGCTTGTATACATTTTTGAAGCAGCCATGTTGTTAGAGTTTAATTCAATGCAGAAACTGGAATATCATGCCGTCACAAATATTTTTAATTCGGTTTGCAAATCATGAATGGAAATTCATCCAAAGTTCGTGATGGTTTATAGAAGATCTGTTCCGTCATTTTCAACTGTGGAGGAATGGATGGTGCCATCAAACAGCCATTTTTCTCTGGAAAACGGTCCACGTCAAGGTTGTGCGCTATCACAGATGAAAATATGGAGAAAGATCACAACAGGGTTTGCACGATCCGCTACGAAAGGCGTATGAAACAGTTGAGTCTTTATACCAGAAGGCAGCTTACTGTACATTTTACGTGAGGAATTAATTAAGAGAAAGCTCCCTGGGAGATGACTGACGTATTTGTTTCATGCCGTCAGAAACCAAAATGAAAACTAATTTCTCGAGAATATTTGGGCCGTTCTGTTCGCCTCCACTCCATTACTCAAAAATAAAACAGTATGCAATATATTAAAGTGTGTTTTATAGGATGCAAATGGATTCTTCTTGCCGATCATCTTCAAATGGTAAGACAGTACTACACCACACACGTGGGCGAGACGAGTGAGATTAAATTCTGTGGAAAAGAGGGAACTCTCAACTGGCGATAGCTCAGTGCGAAAAATTTATTACTACTGGCGAGTTCGCCTCTTGCAGAAAACTTAATGACCTGGGGTATCTGTGCCTTAGGTCCAAACCGTTGGGGATCGGGTGACACGTTGCTTCAACAGGGAACTCCAACTGGCGAGTGACTCAAAAGTCTCCGTTAACAAGAACTGCGTTTTCCATGCAGAAGAAAGTACGTTTTGCTCGTCGATGACCTTAACTTCCAGCCATCTGCATAGATTTCGTAAATACACCATACCATGACTGTGGTCTATTTTATTTGCTATTGGCTCGCACTGTCGACTTTTTTAGCTCCTTAAACACACAGATTGTTCTTATTCCATGTCTATGGGCGACCAGGACTTTAGCGGGCTAGAAACACTCAATGTATAGGAACTACTGCAGTCAACACAGTGCTTGGGAAGTAATACTTGTTAAACTGTATTGGACACTATGTACTGTTAAAACACTACTATGGACAATAATTACATCACAAAAATCCTCTCTCTTATTGCAATGTCGCAACAACAACTACCACTACTACGGCGTGAACGTGAACGTGAACTATACTCAGATGTGAAACTTGGGGACAAGAATGTAGGAGGATTCTATATCATAGCATACCAATGCATAGAATTTGAAGATTTGGAGAAGACTTTGTGACGGCGTTAGCTAAAATAGACTCTCTGAAATTATGAATTTATCAGGGATGAAATATCGTGAGAGGAAGGTTCTCTGCAGCCTTTACAGAAACCAGACAGCAATATTCAAGTTGAATGTCACGAAAGGGAATCGGTAGTTTAGAACAGATTGAGGCAGAGTTGTTCTCCATTTCCCAGCGTTATCCAGTCTGTACATAGAGCAAGCAGTAAAATGAACTAAAAATAAATTTATCACAAGAAGTTAAAATTCAGTGACACGAAATAAAAACTTTAATATTTACTGATAACTTATAATTCTGTCACAGCAAAGGTACTGAAATATCAGCAGGACGGAATGGCCGTTGTCTTCAAAAGCGTTAGTAAGATAAAGATCAACAAACTTGAATCAAAGATGATGGAATATGGGCGAATTCAGTCGGGCGATGCTCGGGGAATTAATTAGAAAAACTATTTGGGCAGCAAAATAATTGACGACGGCAGAAGTAAAGAATATAAAGTGTAGGCAGGTAATAGGAGGAGTACCAGTTTAAGTATTTGTCTGGAGTGTAGCCTTGTACTCAAAAAGAAAAGAGGACGGACGCTTTTGAAATGCGCTATTACGGAAGAATGCTGAAGATCAGATGGGTAGAGCAGATATCCAATGCAAATATACTGAACTGAATCGGGCAGGAAAGAGCTTCATGGCACAACTTGGATAGGTTCATAGGAAACATCCTGAGGGATCAAGAAATATTTAGTTTGGTAACGGTGGAATACAAGAGAATGCGGGGACAAGATTAACTGTAAAGGAAGCGCAAGAGTTGACAGATTCCTCACACAGAACAAGTTAATCAGTGGCCCCCACTCTACAGTTATTATATACAACATTTAAATACGAGTAAACAATTTTATTTGGTGGTTTACTGGCAAATGAACGTGTATTATGAGATCCAAAACATTATGACCATTCCTCACCAAGAGACTAAATGCCCTCTAGTGGTGATGCGGCCACGTGACGCGATAAGGAAAGTCTGTAAGTGGGCCCGAGACGAATGAGGTATTACACTAGCGATGACTCTGGTCGCGAGTGGTAAAATCCACTACTGACACAAACGACTTCGCTATGGTTCGGCACCTACAAAAGGAGGGGGGGGGGGGGGGGGGAGGGGGTCCTCCGGTCTTGGAAACGGCAAAGCTGGTAGGAATATACTTAAATGGATGGTGAAACACAGAGCAGGCGACAAGTTGTTGGACGTCCACGCCTCATGAAGGAACGTGAAAATCAGAGCCTGCCCGCTCTCTAAAACTGGACAGGCGATAGTGTGCGGTAGATCAGACGACACAGTATAATGCTGGTGTAGGCGCAACTGTTTAGGAGCACACCGTTCAGCGGACATTGTTGAACATTGAGGTCTGCAGCAGACGCCCTCTCAAGTGTTTGGATGTTGATCCAATAACATTATCAATTATTTTTGCAATGGACACGTATCATTGAGTTTGTACCTTGGCTCAATGGAATTATGATGCCTGATCAGGTGTATCACTTTTCTTGTTACAACAGGTCGATGGTCGTCTCCCGATATGCCGTCACATAGGCGAACGGCTGCTCGAAACATGTAAACCATCACAGTCTCTGGGCTTCCGTGGGACCTGTGGCAGTAGTCAAATGCATCATCAGAGCTGTGAACTACGTGATCCTTATTGCGGGCCACCTGCTTCCCTTCGTGGTAAGTGTTTCGTCATTGTTCGTATAGTACGTATAAATGAAAGCAATAAAACCTATACTAGTCACCTAATGTCAGCCGACACCGTCAGAACAATTGCGGCTTGATGACGAACATTTTATTTTTTCATAAAAATTCAAGTCGCAGTAGTTGCAATTCTCTGACGTCCTATTACCCAGCTTACGAAGCTACTCAGCACGGGAATTAGCGATTACTGGAAATTCCTTCAGAGACCACGGGGCACCAAGGATATTGAGCTTTCTCATTCAAGAACACATTATACGAACACTTAAAGAGTTTAGTGGGCAAACTCACAGCGGAAATCGTCTTGTGCCAAACACAAAAACAAGCAAAGAAACCAAAGAATCACCACCACGTTACTCTGGGAATGACCATGCCTAATTGCGACTATAGGACACGATCCTTAAAAGCGACAATCACAACGCGTTACTTGGTCAGGTAATTCATACTTCCCAACCAATGAGTATACAGATAACTATGTTATACCGCAGAACGTCTCCACGCAAGTACACTGACTTTTACAGAAAATTACATGAACACTGTCTATTTCCTTGCTTCATTTCATAACTAACGCGTCGCTGGGAAATGCTAACCGGGATCGTTACAAACCAATAAAAGGGGCACAATGGTTCTAAAAGCAAGCCTACGTATAGATCAGCTATCAGTCATATCGAACGCATTTTGGATGTCGTCGTATGTCAGCTCAGAATGCACTCCGAGCAAGACTTCACCATGACTAAGACACTGGGCTCGTGTTTGAAACTGGAATGTTTGAACCACGGTCAGGTAATCCAGATTTTGATTTTTCGTGGTTTCCATAAAACACTCCTGGTGCAAAACGTGTTACTTCTTATCCATCTCTACTGTGTAATGATCTCGATGACGATAGTATATTAATCTAACTAAATTGTGTGGCCTGCACGCAACATGTGGTGCTGCTTATCTCTCGCAACGTATCAACGTGTAAAATTAATGGAAACGTGAAGTTCTACACTTTTGTGTTTCAAATGTGGGCTATTTCTAATCAGCATAATTCTCCTAATTTCGTTAAGGATTAGTCATCTTGAAGTGCTGAATGATACAGTTGACTGAGGACTGGAGACTTTTTTGTGTTCAGCCACTCAACTCTTAATCATGCCAGTTAGTGGATATAGCTGTCTGCGATTTTTTCGAATGGGTAGGTATCCTCCGTTATCCCACTGACTTGGATAAACTTCTGCTGGAAGAGGAGCAACTCCTTTTGCACAATATCTGTAGAACCTCAAAGGTATTTCAGCCGGTCGAGATAGCTTTCCACTGTTCAGCAGTTTTAGTTAATCATCTATTCCGCGATCGTTTACCCCAATATCAGTCATTCCTGCGTCTGTGGGATGACTAAAATGAGAAACAGTATTACGATGTGTCGATGAAACACTTTCGGAAGAACGAATTTAGTATTTCGGCCTTCGCTCCGTCATCCTCCGTTTGTATGCCAGTGTGATGATAAAACGCTGAATAAGTGAGACAATTCTACAGAATCGCTGGCTCAGTTGGACGACGTTAAGGAATCTATCACAGACTTGCTTGAGGCATACCAGCAAAGACTTTGAAACCACCTCCTCCAGAACACGAATTCATGAGTTCATTCGGAAACGGACTAGAAGTTTAAACGCTTCACAGCAATAATAAGGACGTATCTTTTATAAATGCAGTTAAATTCGTACATATAGTATACGGCATTCGCAGTCACTGTATAATCATGAACTACACCACGGAAAATGAAATCCCAACAATCAGAAGGTGTGCTAGATAAGCGAAATTTGGAAGCGTTTTCGCACATCTGGAAGAAGATGCTGATTCAGCTTTCGCGCTGCTCAGATGAGAACCGTTGCTGTCTTAGTGCCAGTATTGATGAGCGCTTGGAACCAATCTGTCTACGGTGCAGATACACTGCATTCGCACCAGGCGTTGTAGTCTGGGAAGCGATTTCCTCCGACTGCGGGAGGACCCTCCTCATTACGCGACGACGTTTGACAGGAAACCTGTATGCCAGATTAATAACTGAACTGGTTGTGCTGAAATCCGTTTGCAATATTCAAGGGTGTGTTTTCCAACAGGACAACGCGCATCGTCAGACTGCTGCTGTCGCCCAACTTGCTGTTCAAACCATCGGACACTCGCGTTGGTCTGCGTTATCGCCAAACCTTTCTCCCGCTGAACACGTATAAGACATTATGGGACGACAAATCCAGCGTCATCCAGTACCACCATTCACCGTTGCTTCTAATACTGCTAAATTTAACAGGCATGGAACAGCATACAGCAAAATTGCATGAGAGAGCTGTACGAAACAAAGCATGCACGTTTGCAAGCGCGCATTCAAAAGTTAGGGCGCTACAGTGGTTGTTTCTTCCTTCTGTGATCAGGCAATTTGAATCAAATAAATAAGTAAACAAGGCAATCGCTTGGCTTAAATTTTATCCCTGCTACCTAATGTCTTCTGCTTGGGATTTCATTCTACCCCGACGTGTATCAAAACCAGTTGTCTCAACGAGGAAAGACTGCGTGTAAATTTTAGCAATGATCAATCATACAGAAAATGCTCTTTGAAAGTGTAGTCAATCTCTTTTACGTGAAAGTACGAGTTAACGTTACTCAGCTAAACCTTTTAAGAGGCTTATAGCATTCCACGGCAGTGCCAGTGACCACGCAAAATTTTGCACTTGGTGATATCCGCTCCAAAACTCAAAAAACCATCATTTTCTCAGATAATTGCCTATAGTGAAACGAACAGTGCCTCGTTTCGCGAGAGAAAAATCCCTCACAAAGACAGCCGCCGGCTTACACGCGTAACATGTCAAGGCAGCAGCTATAACGGCACCTCCACCTCTCACTTCCCCTGGGAATCCTGCGGCACTCCACCAGATTGCGGTTCCACCCTGGCTCAGATACCTGAAGAATATACGGGGAGCATCGCGCGCCCCTACGCTTTCCCCCGCCCGCAAAGCGCACAAAATAGTCCTGTGGCGCTAGCAGGCACGCCATGTTGTGAATATATACCTTACTACTTACGTGTGAACTATTCAAAATGGCAAAGTAAAGCGCAAGAGACATAACAACGTAAACCATAAACAATATAATCCTACAATTACGGGAATCTAAGAAACATCTTAAATGACATTTCTAGGAGTTTGATAAGATTATTATTTACGATGGGAAAAATATGTTAAATTATATAAATACCGTACGTATCTTTTAAATAATCAAAGGATGAATAATAATACTGTTGTTATTAAAGCTGCGAAACTTTTTTCCCTTCCTGTTGCCTGCGAAAATATCCCACACTTATTCCACAATTGCGGGGTTCGGCTGTTTTTGCATGATTTGGCAATTACTCGTATTTATTTTTAACTTAGTGGCCGGCTGCCTATTCTGCTGCCACAATTGTGTGGGCCAGCTGTCTGTGAATCGTATAAACTTTGTTCAGAAATTCTCGTACTATCACTGTTTGTGTGTCGTGTTTAATGAGGCAGAGATTGGAGACTTGGAGGGGAAAACGCCTCAAACTATGGCGAAACAGACCAACGGTCATTAACCCGGTGTATGGATCCTGGTTTGATTCACGTCCCTGCGTCCTAAACTAGCACGCTGTCGATATTGCTATACGAGCAGGCCAGTGAGCGCAAGGCTAATTTCTGACCAATTCCTTCGAGTAGTAGGCACTACGTCGAACTTTGGACAACGAATAAATGGTGAATGAAAGTTGCCGGACTGTCCTCTGAGGCTCATAAATAACACTGTTCGAATGTTTTATTGTGGCGTCACCTCTCCCATAAAGCACAAGCAACACGAAAAGACGATTGATTGTGATAGAAAACAGCGACATTGTGCACCCACGGCATTTAAAAAGGCTTTGCTCCATGTTACGAGACAAAGCGTACATTACATAAAATTATTTATAAATCCAATATACAATAAAAATATTTTTATCTAAACAACAAAACGAATGAATACTCTCCCTTTGCGATTCCGAGAACGGTGTGTGTCTAAGCCAAAAAAGTACGATTTCAGGCGAACGAGGATACCTACAATTTTCCATACTACCTGCGAAGTCCAACCACGCTGAAGTTCTCAGCCGGTTACAGATACAATACGTACTGGAGAGCCTATCTCCTCTACAAAGAATTAGGAAAACGTACTGCGAATGAAGCACCTCTCCTTATTAATTGACGTGGTCGCCTATTGGAGTATACATTCTCTACAGGCAGATGTACGGGACATTAAGCAGATAGGTTTCGCATTTAACCACGTGTCAACCTCTCCCGTGACAGTCCTAAAAAAAAAACAAGAGACGCACTGTAAACACGGCAAGGCGCGTGACCACAGCGCTGCAGTCGAAGGGTGTACAAGGCAGGGGCGTCAGAAATTAAAAAATGAAAGTCGTGTTTTTTTATAATTTGGCACCCGAACACGATAAAGTGATCTGAGAACTACCTTCCGACACCTTTTTTTACATTACATTAAAATTTATTGTCACTGAAAAAGAGAAATATTTAAGCTTTCAGGTAAAGTTGTTTTTTCGCGTTACTCTATATTTATCACGCCATATCTCCTAAACTGTCTGTCGCACAACAAAATAAATTTATAATTGCCTTCAGTACTATACGTTGATGACGTCTGCAGATTTTCTGCCCAATAGAGTCAGTAATACTGAAGCAATAAATTAAAATCTCACTTCTGATGCAGAACTTTCACCAAATCATCATCCGAAATATAGTAAGCGACAAACATTTCCCCTTTAAATTTTTTTGTGAGGTTGTAAGCGAGAAAAGTTTCAGAAAGGTTTGAATTTAATTTTGTAGTTTGTTCGAATGCGATGGGTGCAACCGATTGTGCTTTATGCATTGTGCGGTTCGCAGGCGCGGCGCTCAGTCAGTGTGGCCGTCTCAGTTGCAAGTGTGAGCTCGTTAGTGGGTGTTGTACAGCGGCGATTTCAGGATATCGTAAGTTCATCTGTAAAGACGCTTGAAAGACTAGTTGTTGATTATTAGAGTAAGTATGTGTGTTTGTAGTCACGCTGAGCATTCACTGTTTATGTGCGCATCCAATAGCATCGCATGGTTTCTTATTTTATATATTCACTTATTTCATAAGCATCACATTCGGCTGTCCTCATTATGTCCTCCACGGATTTAGCGAACGAGGTCGACGTGTCAGTTCTGAGTGCACCAAAGAAGCGAGCAAAGAAGAAATCATCAAGTTCTTCTGAGAAGCATATGGTGATTAATGTGTATAAAACGGAACTGTTACATCCAGAGCAGTCGATGAGTGACACTGTTTCGTATAAAGCTGCAGCTACAGGTGTTGGACGTTCTCCAGTGTATCGTGTGATAAGTGAGTACAAGGCCACAAACTCTTTGAAGTCTCCCAAGAAAGGAAAATTACGACAGAAGCTTTCTGAAAGTGTTGATGACTTCGATAGAAATGCGATACGAAGGAAAGTACACGAATTTCTTTTTCGTAACGAATTGCCAACAACTGACAAAGTGCTTACAGTCGTGAACGAAGATGTAGATCTGGGCAATTTTCGGAGAACTACATTTTATAAGTTATTGAGAGAAATGAATTTCAAGTAAGTCCGGCGTGGGCGCGATAGCATGCTAATAGACAGGGATGACATCATTTTATGGAGGCAGCGTTATCTTCGAACCATTAAACGGTTGAGAGATGAAGGCAGACCGATTTACTATTTGGACGAGATGTGGGTGAACGCAGGACATACCTGAAGTTACGTCTGGGTAGATGACACTATAAATTCCTCAAAACAAGCATTTCTGTCCGCATTATCCACCGGAAGCAAGGGCCCATCAGGGACAGGGAAACGTCTGATTATCGCACACATTGGCAGCAAAGCAGGGTTTGTTGAAGGATGTTTGTGGACTTTCGAATCCAAGAAAAGTGGAGATTATCATGAGGAGATGTGCACCGAAACCTTCGAGAAGTGGTTTCAAGATGTTCTTCCTCGGCTTCAGGAAAATGCAGTTATTGTTCTTGATAACGCATTGTACCATTCTCGGAGGAAAGAAAAAGTTCCCAATGCGAATTCCAATAAGCACGAAATATCAGTGGTGAAAATCTAAAAACATCGATTTCGAAGACGGTATGTTGAAGAAAGAACTTTTAGATATAGTTAAAAAATCACAGAACAGCGCACAACGAATACGCAATAGATGAAATGGCGAAGAATGCAGGGAAAACTGTTCTCAGAATTCCTCCGTACCACCCTGAACTAAACGCCATCGAGTTAGTGTGGACCAGAATCAAAGGCTATGTTGCAGCGAAAAACAAAACATACAAAATGCCGGAAGTTAAAGTACTGCTAGAAGAAGCAGAAAGAACAATGACTGCAGAGGATTGGAACAAGTGCGTCCTCCATGTCGTAGAAAAAGTGGAAACTCAAATGTGGAAATCAGACTGCATTATAGAGGAGAGAGAGAGGAGCGGTTTCTTATCAACCTCAAAGAAAACGGTTCAAGTTCGACAGAGTGAACCTTGTTTCGTCATTTATCATTATTATTACTGGTATTGTTATTAAAATTAACAATTAATTGTGTTTGAATGGAGCATTTTGTTAGCAATCTGAATGAAAATAAATCTGCTTCGACAGAATGAACTCAGTTTAACATTATTGTTAAATTTATTTCGTACATTGTTGCCCAGGTTTCTCACGGTCCGCTGTGACAGCTCGGCAGCCAGCCGAACACCACTAGCTGCAAAGCGTGCGCCAAGGATTTTCCACACCCCTACGTATCACGTGAACACCGAATGCTTTCTCTGGAAAGGAGCGCAGTCGCTCACGTGACACTGTTTATGTTTCGTCCCAGCTCTCGGTGAATAGTACTGTTGGGTGGTTCCAATTTAACCCTGCGGCAGGCGCGATTAAGATTGCTCCGTCAGCGGGCGCGTGCGGCACTTAAATACATAAAATAGCAGTTTTTTTAATTTTTTGGTGGAATTAATTGTTTATTGTTTATTACATCATTCTTAACAGCAACTTTTAATATGATCTGTATACATATATCCAAGGTGCATGGGAAAATAAAAATTGTTACAGAATATCTGACATGCGTTTCCAGGATATTTCCTAAGCGCTACTTCAATAACAAATTCTAAATAAATTATAACCACAGATATGATTCGATTGTTTACCATTGTTAAAGCAAGTTTTACAAAAACGTGTAATATGTATAAAAACTTTGTAGTAATAATAAAGAATAAGGCAGTCAGTAAATACATATCAAGAATCAACCTTTCTTCCTCTGGAGAAGCTCTGCAATCATTACATGTTAAAACATTGTGGCAATGTTGCTTGCAAACTAATCTTATGCAGCTATTGCAAGTGATAGCAGCTTTATTAATTTTTTTACCACCACAAAGATGGCACCTCCCACACCTTCTTACAGTCTCATCGTGATTGGCGGGAATTGACTGATGAGGTGACAGAAATCCTTGAATATCTAGTGTTAGAGTAGAAAGCTGAGCCCTTCCTTTCAAATGGCAGTCCATCACAGCCAAGGCCAGGTTTGTTAGGTAGGTTCTTCTTCTGAATCTTTTCTCTGGATTGTTTGCAAAACACAAGACCTGGGAATTTATTCCAGCAATATCCAGATAATGAAAAAACAATGCTATGGACCATCTTCTTGTGGTCCTTTGTGTAGAGTAGGATGTACACACATAATCCAAAGCATCGACTCCACCTTTAGTTGCATTGAAGTCCAAATTTACAACAGGCTTGCCTGTAGCGGTGTAGATTTCAGCAGTTTCATGCACTGACGACAGGAAAAGCACAGCCCTGTTCCTTTTTGTTTGGCACGAAACAAGACAGAAGTCATCTTGAAATCCGAAAAGACAATTTCCAATTTCTCGCGATCTGTTGGGCAAAAATTCCGGAGGATTTTCCTTCTTGTTCTTTTTCAATGTTCCAATGAACGTTAGCCCATTTCTAAAAGATGCTGGGCTACAGGGTAACTACTGTAGTAGTTGTCCATAGTTATATCCCTGTGAGTTCCCTTGGTGGCTCAACCAATCTCTTCACAATATCCATTGGCTGGTTAGATGCTACATATGGTCCAGAATTCTGTCTGCCGCTGTATACTTCAAAATTAAAAGTCTAAAATGTCTGGCTATCGCACAATGCGTACAACTTCAATCCATATTTAGCGGGCTTACTGGGCATGTACTGAACAGAACCACAACATCCGCGAAATGGGACATGCATTTCGTCTATGGTTGTGAACTCCCCTGGACTGTAGTTATTTCTGCAGTTGTTCAAAAATGCTGAGTGGAGATTGCGGATGGCAGCAAGTTTATCAGTTGCTAGTCGTTCTTTTCTTGTAGAAGTATCGTCAAACCAGAGTGACCGGAGCAAGAATAGAAAGCGCTTGTAGCTAAATGCTGCCTTAGAATAATCATTCCTGTTCCATTTGATGCCCACTGTTCTAATACATTCGTGCGTCCTCCTTTATGTACAGCAATGAGAAACAGTGCTCCTAAAAGAGCCGTTATTTCAGAAGCAGTAGTAGTTTTGCAATCTCTAGCCCTCGAGTAATTCACAGATGATCTCTTGTTATTTATGTACTTGTTTGTGTTTGGAACGACATAATCAATTATCTTAGTATCAAACAATTTGAGAAAACTTTCAATTTCAGTTTTAGCTTCTCTACCATTGCGTTTCGGGCCAGGTAGGGCTTTGATTTTATTCTTACGTTTTGGTTTCCTTCGTAGTGCTAACGGATTATTTATCCACAAAGTTTCTTGGTCCTTACCAATACAAAAATGGCAGTCATCATGTGGCATTCCTTTCACTTCATTCCCGCAACGCATGACTGCTCAGATTCGCTGGAGTGATCTGCAGTTTCAATTATTTCTGCTTCCTCATCGCTGTCAGAGAAATCTGCGTAATCTTCTTCGTCAGATGATTGCAGAAGAAGACGCTCAATTCCTTCTGGTGTTAGTCCTTTCCTTTGTGCGGACCTGGGAGACAGTAAAATAATTCTAATACCAAAGCAATGTTAATAACTAAATCATCATTCACCCACAGTGTTGTAAAACAAAGCTTCTAATCATCACAACATTTGACAGTTACATTACCGGGCGCGTGCGGTACGCAGTGCCGTCTCGTTGCAGTCGTCAACTTCGCAGGGGAGTCAGTTCTTATGGTGGGTATAATGACGGCGCAGTAATGCAGTTTGGCGCGTGACTAAACAATCGAAGCATATCTAGCACCACAGTTGCACGCTCGGTACGCTGACGTAATTATTGAACGAAAACAAAATTGGCGGCACTGTATGCTGACACGGGCTACGTGGGGTTTCCTATCAAATACCGGACATTTGCCACACTTTCCCCTTCGCCAGGTAGCTTGATTAGCGATCCCTCAGGTAAGGGACGCTCTTCCCCGTACTACCTCTGTCCGCTTTCAAACCGCCGTCTTCACATCTTACTCGATACAACAGTACGTAAGGGACCTTCTTCTTCGACATCTTGGCCAAATACAGAGCTTCTTTTCCGAAATCGAAATATTTATAACTTTTGGGAAAAGAAAGCAATACCGACGATTATGTCAGGATGTAATTAGTTCTGCCAAGTATAAATATAGATTCATCTGTCTGTACGGTAGCTTCCTTTCACGCTTACTGATTGCGATAGAAACAGTCCATCGGCATGGGAGCAACAAGAAAGGAACGATATAACGAGAATGCGAATGTACGCTAATCATTTATTTTTGATCACTGCATTTGTGCCTACTTTAATTACTACAACTGCATACCCAAAAGACAATAGGGAAAGAATAAAAGGGTATGTGAATGTTTGAAAAGGAAAACGACATACTCCATATTAATTTACTCTCTAAAAACATTAGTTAATAAAGTGTAGCGGGACAATGTTCAAAACATAACTGAAAACACGTTCACTAAATAGAGATAAGAACATCTATGATTGACATGTCATCTAAAGTCGACTTACAATTTTAAAATGTTAGAAAAAAGGAAATGAAGTAATACAGAATGCTACGCTTGTAACGTAAGTTGTTGTTCTACATTGTTTAGCTGTGATATTTACAGGGTCACAGAGAAAGCATATTAGGTTCTGGAGGGAAAAGCTGTAATTGTAATTATCTGCACTAGAACAGAAACAAGGACAACTTAAGGAAAAATAATGTAAGTTCACAATCGACTTTGAAGCAGATAGTTCCTGTGACTTAGTATGGGCAGAGGTTATATTCGACAACCGGAATAAATTAATAACAGACTCCTTTTACCGACCCCCTGTCCCAGATGAAACAGTTGCTGAACAGTTCAAAGAAAACTTGAGTCTCATCACAAATAGGTACCCTACTCATACAATTATAGTTGGCAGTTACTTCAATCTACCTTCCGCATGTTGACAAAAATACATTTTCATATACCCTATTGTAAATAGAAAATAACTTCCGCAATTGTTCTAAATGCTTTTTTTTAAATTATTTTCAATAATTAGTTGACGAGGCCATTCAAATTGTAAATGGTTACGAAAACGTACTTGACCTCTTAGCCACAAACAATCCTGAGCATCACGACGGATACAGGGATTTGTGAACACGCAGTCGTAGCGAGGCTCACTTCCGTAACAAAGAAATTCACCAAAACTAAACGCGAAATATATCTATTTATAAAAGCAGCTAAAAATTCGGGTGACGTCTTTCTAAAAGATGGTCTCCAATCCTTCCAAACTATGTAAATGAAGACCATATGTGGCTTAAGTTCAAAGAAGTAGTATCAACAGCACTCGAGATATTCATACCAAATAAATTAATAAGAGACGGAACTGATCCCCCATGGTACACAAAACACGACAGAAATCTGTCGCAGGAGCACCGCAAAAGGCACGTATAATTTAAACGAACGCAAAATCTCCAAGATTGGTGAACTTTTACTGAGGCTCGAAATTTGGTGCGGATTTCAATGCGAGATGCATTTAATAGTTTCCACAACGAAACTCGCTCTAGAAATGTGGCAGTAAATCCAGAGAGATACTGGTCCCATGTTATGTAAACCAGCGGAAAGGCTCAATAAGTACCTATACTGCGCGACAGCGACGGCAATGTTACTGATGACAGTGCATTTTCCGAAATTCCTTCACCAAAGAAGACGAAGTAAATATTCCAGAATTCGAAATGAGAACAGCTGCAAACATAATTTAGAAGAAGTGTTGTAAAGCAACTGAAATTACACTGTTAGTGACAGAGTATATGATCGAATATCTTTTCAAAAAGTCTCTAATGCATAAGAAAAGTAGGTCGTTAGTAACAATTTACAGTAGTAAGCTCCTTGCTTTTACTGACCTGTTTAAAGATAATCAACAATTTAGTAAGAAATTTTAATTTTTAAAGGACTATATCTAAATGTACTTAAGTAGATTTATATCTACTATAAATGTTTGCAGCTAAACTTAAATAAAAAATATTTGAGGTGCCAAAATTGTCAACGTTAGGATCAGAGCAGTTTTGGGGTGTCAATTGTAGGTGCAACTCAAAGGTTCAGTTCCCACTTTCTTTTACAAAAGCGTATACTATCAGTTTAACAAACCATGATATTTTAGGTAATAGTTGCGATTCTGAAGCTTCAGAAAATTATTTTAGATCTCACAATTATTGAATAGTATGGTCATAATATTGGAAGGTAGAAAAAAGTTATCTTAACGTGACAACAATAGGGATACTTTTGTGAGGCTTGAAAAACTTTTTAATTTTTACATTAAAGGCTGATTCGCATCACACTGCGCACGGGCTTTGAACCGTCAAAATGATAAATGACCATTTACCATTCTTGCGTGTGTAAAATCAGCCTAAACACGCTGAACTAATGTACACACTATTTACAATTACAGCTTAATATTAGCTCCGATAATGCTGCTTCAATGTTTTGATAATTTTATCTCAGTAATCTGTTAGGACTCAGTGGTCTTCATAATTTTTTAATACATTATTTTTAACGTATTTTAGTCCAGTTTCTGAATATGGGCAATGGCTTTCAAGCAACGCCTAATGTTGTCTGTCTCTTCATTATTCTTTACGATTCTCTCTATCCTGTCGTCCAGCTTCAAGTACTACTTCTTCCTCTTCTTACCTTCAAGATTCATTTCCAATTTCGTGTGCATGCAGTTTGTGAGCTCTGCTTCCTTTTTCAAGCACTCCACCAAATAGTTGATTCTAGGATAAGGGTTTCCAAAAATACTGTTTATTTTGTTGTGCCACCCTTCGACAGCATTCGTCGTTCGGTGCCTTTTTCCGTAACAGTGCCACATTTCTATTGCGATATCCTCATTCTCTAGCCAGTTATCCACAAAGTAGTCAAAAATTGAGAGAACCTTCCGTTATCAGGAGCTTCTGCATGAATCTCAATCCATCCATTGCTTACGTCCACCGGTTTTACAACTGCCAGCGCTGTACACATGCTGACGTGAAGTAAAAAATCCTCGTTCTAGCGGTACTCCTCAGTTAGACCGAAAGCTCGAATTCTTCTCCATAAACTCTTCTTCATATGGAAATAGAATCCATTTATTTCAGTTGTGGGAAAAACTTGACGAATGGCCGATATCGCAGCTGCCTCAAACTCCACCTTTACTTGTTTAGGACACCACTCAGACACTGCCTGTTTTATCAGACGAAACAAACGAACATATGTGTCTTTCTTCTTATTAGGGAGCAGTGTAAATACAGTAGGAAGAATGTTTGTTTCTTTAATCGGGCCTCCTAAGCTACGTGTATGGTGTAGATCTGTGTAAACTATTTGCTGCATCTCTTAAATGTTCCATCCATAAAAAAATGGGAACATGTTTTTAAACTTTCTTTTCCTTTGCTTCCACTAAAAATCATTATTCTCACCTCTCATCTATTGTCTTCCAGAAGAAAATTACTGGCATCTCCCATTTTAATAGATCTTCATGAAGATAAATTTCATAAGAGTTCTTGGGCTCTTGTTGATTCCCCCGCTCTTGACTCCATCGACGACACATGGTTCTCTTCATAGATTCTGAATTAGGATCACTGTAACAAAGTCATAAACTTTATTACGTAGATTTCCCATTTCATCCGCGTATATCTCCGATAACTGTGTAGTTTCTTCTCGAGACCTTCTCTTCGCTCTTTCCACTTGCTTTCTCACTTTCAGAGCCGCATCGTCAGATGGTCCACGGAGATGTTCTAATACGTTCAACACTTCTCAGTTCCTCGAAAGCAGCTTTCTCTTGCAATGATCCGCTTTTCGGCGTAAGCACATCCATGTAACACCTTTAGATTCCATCTGTTTAAGATACGCTTAACATTTGTAATGAGCAGGAGGTCTTCCCTTTTTCGTTGTAACAACTTCCATACTGATGGTCACGTTAGGAACTTCGAAAGCAAACTGGGTGGCCGGGTGAGGAGGAGGAGGAGGCGGTGAGGGGGGGGGGAGGGGGAGGGGAGACAAGGGACCCAACCCTTCGGAGCAGGTAAAATCGTGGCAAATGTCCGGCGTGGCAACTATCCGGACACCTTCCTATCGTGCGGTTTCCTACAAGGGTGCAGCAGGTAGCGAAGCTGTCCAGAGCAACCGGTTCCCTAACGAGGTGTTTGTGAACTGAGTCTCCCCCACTGCTTGTCTACCCCAGTCGCTCACCCTCAGTGCAGCTGTTGTCACCGTTTCTCAGACAGTGTCGTTGTCTATCAGCATCAATAATTTCGCAAAGCTAACTTGCCGATTCTGGAGTTTCGTCATATATGTCTTACGTAACTAATTATTTGTATTTGGCGGATCTCATTCACAAAAGTACGCTTTTAACGGTATTTCTGAAGTTGTAATACACAATCTGCTATTTATTGAATTTTTATCTCAACAAAACTGAAATTTTACTTGGTAAATTTCTAACTTAACATGGTCACTCGTCCTGTGAAGCTTCCAGAATTTTTGGTGAGGAAGGAGGAATGAGCACTCAGACAGCTGGTTGACCACTTTTCTGTCAGAGACTTTTAAACACGATCATATTTGCCTTTATTGTGCTCCAACAGAAGCATTTTTCAGCTGATTATTATGTAGTTAATTTTATAAAGATGAAATTCCAACTAGTTGAACTTTGGTGGAGTCATCTATATTAAGCAACGAATTTTATTGTCTGTAGACATCAAGAACAACACTCAAGTTATCGAGACTTTATTCGCCGCATCTAACCAAAGGGAAATATTCTCTAATTTCTTTCAGATGAACACGCCCATTGTCGCGTAAATCTCTATCTAATTACTAACTGTAAACCCGGCGTTGCCCGGACATTTATTCATCCCAGCTTTATGTCAGTTCATCCCCTCTTCCCTCATCTCTCTTGTCCATTTAGTCCTATCTCGTCTCTCCATCCACCTCCTCCTTCCGCCCATCCGTCTCTCTTTCCATCTCCTCCATCTGCCCCTCCCCCTCTCTCACAACACTTCCTCCTCCTCTCCCTCTCCATTCATCTTCACGTCTCTGTCCACCTCCACCTCCGCTTTTTCTAACAGTACATCAAATTCACAATAAAACCCCTAATTGATGTATTTATTACAGTGTTCCATTAGTCATTCATCACCTTCCCCCTTTCTCTGTTTCCCTGCTTCTCCCTCTCTTTTAATCTGCTTCTCTCACTTCTCTGGATGCACCTCCTCCCCCTTCCCCGCCCCCATCACGTTTTCCTCTCTCCGTGTATCTCCTCCTCCGCCTCCGTCATTCCATCTCCTCTTTCCCTGTCTATGAAAAAATAAGTATATCTGCCAACTTTCATGCTGATTGACGAGACGATGTTGAATTTATTTAAAGGTAGGCCAACCATCCGCCATCCTGCATACGTTGGCTTGTGTAAATGGCTTCACCACGAAAACATACATACATGAGCCAACTCCCAAGCTGATCCAGTCAAATGGTGTGTAATTCTGCTGTAAGGCACCCTCCACCATACACATTTCACGTAGACGGTGAGGTTCCCCTTGTTTTGAAGATCAAATGTACAAAATTTCATCAAGATTGGAAAAACACTGTGGCTTTTGTTGAAATCCGTTAAGTAAGCACCCTCCACCATGCACTGAACGAAGTTTTATGTAAACAGTGACCTTCCTCTTGGTTTGGAAAATAGGAATTCATTTTTATACACTTCGCTCGCTCTATGCCGACTTAGTTGCGAAACGTAAATAATAGATTCGAACAACAGAATCATGTAATGATTTCTGTCGTATAAGGGGCAACATAGCTATTAAATAATACTAAGGAAGCCTGGGCCTCTGACAGGTTTAGTGTGCCACTGCTCGTAGGAATCCACACGGTATGAAACCCAACGGTAGGAAACCCCACGTCACCCCACCACGCGCCCGCCGCAGGGTTAAAGCTAATCAGCAGAAACTTCACAGCCATATTACGGCTAATTTCGCTAATACCAGCCGTGATATGCTGATTTGAGTTGGTACAAATGGGTCACTTCATAAGCATATGTCTTACTATTAAAGATAGGCATTGAGGATCTGTGAAATATGTAATCTGAACGTAATGGTGTGTGACTAATACTAGGTATGCGTCTGTGGCGTGTGGTTACGGGGGCAGGGGGGGGGGGGGTGTAATGTGTATGTGGGGCCTTCGTTTAAGCTTATCCATTAAGGAATTTTAGGGCACATGATGGTGTACTCAATATGAATACAGAAAACTACAACAGTAATTTTTTACGAATAGTTGTTTATTGCCATTAATTAGTTTTCGGGCCTTTTCAAGTTCATGTTCAGATCAGTTACATCTTAATTTTCGTAGCGTAATGCTGTGTAACGATTCTGCGAAAAGGAGATAGGAAACACTTTAATATTTTGCCATGATGAAGCACTGAATATCTCTCAAATGTGTTACTAGCGAGTTCTCCTCTATCTATTAAACGGTTATGATCGAATGACATGTGCTGTGATCAATTTCTTGGGTACTCCTATGGCAAACTCGAAGATGGGACGATAGTTTGGCACTGAAAATATCTATTTCATATGTACACAGTCGATCTAGATGCTACAATTTATCTGTGTCATTATTTTCTGCCTATGTGGTCGTTGTATACAGTAACAGCGCATTTAAAACTAACACCATGGACCCAGATGGGACTCGACTCTGCGACCCAAGTTTTGTAAGGCAGTGACACAACGACGAGACCTTATAGGCTGGACAGAGAATTTTCTTGTAATAATGGAGTCCATCTGTTTTTTTTTTATGTGGCGTTAGTAATAACGGTGCCCTCGATCATGTTGCCTCGATACAGAAACGGAGAAGGAAAGGAGGATAGAATTCAATGTCCCGTCGAGGACAATGTCATTAGGGAAGAAACACATGTGATATATAACATATTTAAGAAAGGCATCTTCGTACAACGTGGTTCAAAGGGGGTAGTGACGCGTAAAACACGACTTTACGCAAGATAAAGTCGCATAGCCTCGGCTACTCAATCCCATCTATCATCTCCAAGGTGGCGAACTCCGGGAACCGGAACAACTGTGTGGGAGACTGGGTACCCAAACCCAGTGGGAAGCACGCTCAGGGCAAACGAGAGCGGGAGAACTGGTCCTCCGAAGAATAGGGAGTTGAGTGCAGAGCCTACGCATCTGTCTTGGAGCAAAAATATTATTGTCAATAAGTTAACAGAGAAAACACGACTGCCCTCCCGAAGACGAAATATGCTAAGGAACAAGGATATGAACAGGACTCTAAAATTTGGAACATGGAATATACGTACCAGTTGCAACCAGAGGCAATGAAAGGCGTAGCCGCAGAAGTGTTGAATTACGAACTGGAATTAGTTACGCTCCGAGAGATCAGATGGAAGGATAGAGAAGAGATACGGAAGCAAAATTTTTCATTATGTTACTCTGGGAGAGATGATAGACAAGGAGATCATGGTATTATTGTCACTGTAGCAAAAAATATGTGCAACTCTATCCTTGCCCTTGCGCCATATAATGACAGAATATGCACCCACAGAATAAAAGGAAGATTCCATAACATGACTTTCGTAAACATATACTATTCAACAGAAGGACCAATGAGGATCTGCATGAAGTCTGTGAAAGGATACCTGCATCTGTTTCAAGAATAGTCCTGGAGAATTATAATGCAAAGCTTGGTAAAGAAGAAACTTTCCACGCCCTTTTTGGTAGGGTTGACAGCTATGCTGTTTGAGGCTGCCAATGACCGTAAAGCAGTAAGCACATGTTTCCCACGAAAAATTATTCAGAAAGGGACATGGAAAACACCAGGAACGAATGATGCAAATGTGATTGACCATATATTGGTATTCAAAAGACAAGCAAAAGACTGAAAATGTATGCACGCTTTGGGGAGCAAACTCAGACTCGAACGACTACTTCGTAGCTGCAAAAATGAGGCAAAGGACTGATATGACACATAAAGGGAAAAATACTGGGATTCTGAAATGGAATACTGCTAAATTGGAAGACCAAGATACAGCTTTTGAATAGGAGAATTAACCGAAATAGAAACTACACGTATTGGAGCACAGTAATGGTATAAAGAATGGGCCTGTATTTCATATCGTAACTGTGGTAAAAAAGGTAACAGGGGACTCCAGAAAAACTGTAAGTGAGGAATGATACCATGATGAATGTAGACAGGTGGTGCAATAAAAGAAAGAAGCAAGATTGGAAGGCATCCAACGAAATACAACAATTAACCAGACTAAGTATAACGAAAAGAGGACAGAAGCGAAAAGGGCGTGCAGAAGAAAGAAAAGAGAAGTCTTAAAAAGAAACAGAGAACATATGAAAAAGCAGTGTAATAGGAGTTAGAGTAGAAAATTTTGTAAGTAGTTAAAAGAAGGAACGCAAGGATATAGACCTAAAATAGTAGGCTACAAGGATAAAGATGGAAACCTGCTGGCAGCAAAGGGCAAAGCGATAAACAGTTGGTGAGAATATTTTAAAGAAATGCTGTCGGGTGATGGCACCGAGGGGTGCAACTTACAGACCGTACAGTGGGGCCAAAAACTGAAGAGCCTACTATTGCAGAAATACGGAAGTTACTGAATTCTCAAAAAGGTCACAAATCTCGAGGAAATGATGGATTACTTGCCGAACTGTTGAGAGGAGGCATTACTTTACACAAACGGATACATAAACGTAGCTGTTTATCTGGAATCAAGAGTGAATTCCAGATGAAAGGACTACAGATGCAATCGAGACCGTACACAAGAAAAGTAACAAGGCATATTGCTCCAACTATGGAGAGATCCCTCTGCTAAATGTTGCATAGAAGGTTTTATTCGGAATGCTGTACAACGGACTAGTCCCATTTGTGGAAATTATACTGCGTGATTATCAGTGTGGCTTTACGCCTTATAGATTAACAGTGGACTAAATATTCGTGCAGAGACAAATATAGGAAAAAATATGAATGTAATATAGAACACAACAATGCTTACGTGGATTTCAAGCAGGCCTTCGATAGTCTGAACAGACAAGATAAATTAGAAGATATAAAACTGCTTGGCATACCATCCAAATACATTTTGGTTACAAAGGCAAACTTGGCAGGATCCAATATAATGGTGAGAGTGGATGGAGAATTAACCGAAAGTTTCAATATAAATAACGGAGTTAGACAGGGTGGCGCTCTTTCCACAATGCTTTTGAATATGACGTTAGAAGCAATTATACGAAAACTGAAAATATCTGGACACATACATATAAGGACCAGTAGACGAAAGATGTCATTGGTGAGAGTAGTGGTGGAAATTAAAGAAGCCGCATAGCAAAGGGGACTGGAATTAACGAATTAAAAACTAAATACATGGAACTCCGTACAGCAGGGGACAATAAATCTGGTAACAGGTCAGCAGTAGGTTTTAATTTTCAGCATGTAGAGGATTTTGAATACCTAGTGGCTAATATTAATAAAGTAAATTCCATGTCCACTGAAATAAAAGCCAGCATTTTAAGTGGTAATAGATTTACAAGGCTAATGGCATATAGCTTGGTAAACCGACAGCTCAAAATGACATATATAAGGTTCTGATTAGGCCAATGGTTACATATGGATGCGAAACAAGGACGCTCACCAGCACTGATGAACAAGAACTCAACATATTTGAACGAAGAATACTGCGGAAAATGTATGGAGGGATCCGAAATAATGATGGTACCCAGAGAGCAAGAACCAACTATGAGTTGGACTGTCTCATATAAGCAGCTGATACTGTAAGGCTATAGTCTGACTAGGTCAAGTCCTAAGGAGGAAGGAGACAAGAACTACAAAGAAGGTCTTCTAATGGAAACCGACAGGAAGAAGATTAAAAGGGCGACCACGTAAACGACGGCTGGACGACGAGGAAAAAAAAATCAGAGCCCTGGGAATCGGAGGATGGAGAAGGGCAATAAGGGTGAAAACAGAATGGAAGGAAATCGTTATGAAGGCAAACATCCACACAGGTTTGTCATGTCACAAGAAGACGAAGAACCCCATACTAGAGAAGACAAATTCACAACAATAATCCCGCCTCCTCTGAGAACGAACCAGTATGTTCCACCAAACCTAATCTAAAACCTGCTGTAAGGATTGTCAATCGGATAACACATGGACAAAATTCTACCATAATTTCACTTACGTGTCTGGGTGTTTATTACAAATTCCTCGAGAAAGACATACAATCCACTCTAAAAAATAAAAAAAATAAAAATGTTGGAATTTCCCGGAAGCAGACACGCAGAACGCTATCCTATACTAAGAGTTATCCATAGTTACTGAAGTTATTTGAGCTTTTCATCAGGAAAGTGTGATAGGGTCATTACTGTTGATGTTACACACTAATCAGAGGAAAATGCTATCTTCCATCTGAGGCGTTGGCCGACGAAAATCGTATCAATATCCAGTCGGGCCTTTTATCAGCCAAGTGTACAGCTGATGGCTTTCACAGATGGAGACCACTGTAAGGCAGATCTTCAGTGTTTTGTGCCTCCCGATAACGGCTGAAGATGCGAATGACATCGCTATGGCATCCGCCAATTCGGTGGCCAACATTCCATGCTGACAAGTCTTCAATCCACGAAGTGACAATGTGCACAACATTTGATCTTGAAATGAGCCTTCGAGGTGCGTTGACAACCGGGAAGCCGTACACTAGCCCCATCTTACTGCCCATGATTAGAGACACAGCGCGCTCTACGTAAGTCCACTGAGAATGAAAGTTTATTCTTACCTCCATTACACAGGTGGTTTTACGTAGTGATTTCCTGTAGTCAGAATATTATTGAGAAAGTAGTTTTCAATAAAAATATACGAAATGTGTCATTCTTACGACGGGCGCAAAATATTTAATTTACATACAAATTAAAAATTTTGCACCACCATTACAGGAAAGAGGGAGAGAATATTCATCAGTCCCCAACATATCGATCCTACTGAGTCCAGTGGGATCAAATTACGCTATTAACAGGAATTACAGAAGCTTATGAATAAATATTCTGGTCGCACTTAGATCGTGAATTAAATGGGAAGGAAGACTAAACAACCGAAAAAAAGTGGAAACTGTCACACGATTCTCACATTTACTTCGCTTTCCAAGAAGAGTCGAACAACATATTACTTACTCCTACATACATCTCACGAAATGACCACGACGAGAAAATTTGAGAGATTAGAGCTATTACACAGGCTTACCGACAGTCATTCTTCCCACGTGCCATTGGCGAGCTGAACAGGGAAGTGGGGACCAGTTAGTGGTACCCTCTGTCACATACCGTTAGATGGCTTGCGTAATATGTTGTGGATGTAGATGTACATGTACTTCCAATGTTCACACACTGCAGTTCGTGAAAACTGAAAAACCCGAAAATAATGCTCCAGATGAGTCCAAACTCTGAGAATGTGCAGCACAGTGTTGCAGCAAACAGAAATTAATGTTGCAGCAATTAGGCGTCAGTGTTGGTTCAGCAGCACTCTCTCTTGTGTCACTACAAAGGTCAGTGTCGTGGCCACCACAGTCATTGAATAATCATGAAGTTTGCTTCGTCAACGTCAAAGGGCACAATATCATCATGTCTGCGTTCACATAGGACGGTCCCCTGGATATGTACGAGGGATGGAACTTAAACAGTGGCAACTATTTATTCACAACGGATACAAAAGAGTTACATGTTTGCACCTGTTACCGTCCTTCAAAGTAGTCACCAGCGTTGTGTAGAACCCGTTGCCAGCGATATGGAAAGCGTAGTATACAATTAGCAGAGACTGTTCTGTTGATGGTGCAAATGGAGCGGTCTACTGCCTGCCGAATCTCTGGAACAGTTCTGAAGCGAATGCCACGAAGTGGTTCCTTCATTTTCGGAATCAAATCAAAGTCACAAGGACTTTAGTCGTATTGCTGTTCGTTTTTGGAGCATCACCTGCGAGTAGCTCTGCGAAAGACGCGGCGACACTTTCTGCGCAACCCACCCATCATTTTGCACGACAATGCGCGGGCGCATACAGCGCAAGACGTGGCTGCTCGGTTCGGTCGATGCGACTGGGAAGTACTGTACCATCCACCATTTGATGATTCCGAAGATGCACTTCGTGGCACTCGCTTCAGAACTGTTCCAGAGATTCGACAGGCAGCAGACCGCTCCATTCGCACCATCAACAGAACAGGCTCTGCAAACGGTATACTACGCCTTCCACATAGTTGGCAGCGAGCTCTACACAACGTTGGTGACTACTCTGAAGATCAGTAAGAGGTATAAACATGTAACTCTTTTGTATCGATTGTGAATAAATATATGCCACTATTTAAGTTCCAAACCTCGTACATGGCAAACTACAATACTTTTATCTGTACAGGGTACGCAGCTACTACAATGATGCTTGTATGGAACTAATGGATAAGAGAGGGCCATGCACAGTACAAGGCTCGTAATATCGTTACATCACGCAACGGGCCGTACTGTCCCGTCCTTAGTATGGACTTATCGTTGGGGCACCGCAACGGGTGTTAATTGTCAGCCTGGTATGCGACAGTGCTGTGGCACAGACTGGTACAGTATCACGCTTCTAATTGCGTTGGTTTTCACAGCCCAGAAAACACAAACGCTCGAGACTTCGAAGACGTTACAGATAGCGAGACAGTTACAACGTACTTGAATCTTGCGCTTGCTCAGCTCTACCGGACCAGAGCCCACAGCTGATGCGTGGCTCCCTCCCTATCACCCGCATAAGAGGAGCGGTTTGGCGCCTGCCGATTTGGTGCGCGACATTTGGGACTCTGCAGAATGTTTCGGCGAGTGCGGTGTCCACAATCGGACACTGTACGGCGGAAAATAGACGAAAACATTAACAATTCTTGTTAATTCACGAGTTGTTTGGGATTTTTTGACAGATTAAAACTGTATGCCAGGCAGACTCGCACTCGGGACCTTTGTCTTCGCGGGCAAGTGCTCTACTGACTGAGCTATCCAAGCACGACTCACGACCCGTCCTCACAGATTTTTCCGTCAGTACATCATCTCCTAGCTTCCAAATGCTCACAAAAGCTCTCCTGCGAAATTTTCAAGCCTAGCACTCCCGGAAGAAACGACATTGCGGAGACAGGACTTAGCCACGGCCTGGGGATGTTTCCAGAACGAAATTTTCACTCTGAAGTCGAGTGTTTGCTGATACGAAACTCCCTGGCAGATTAAAACTGGGTGCCAGGCCCAGACTCGAAAGCGGGACCTCTGCCTTCGCGAGCAAATTCTCTATCGACCGAGCTACCCAAGCTCGACGCCAATACTGGCGGAAGTAAAGCTGTGATGACAGCCATGAGTCGTGTTTGGGTAGCTCAGTCAGTACAACACTTTCCCGCGAAAGACGAAGGTCCCGAGTTCGAGTCTGGGTCTGACACACAGTTTTATTCTGCCTGGAAGATTCACATCAGCGTACACGCCGATGAAAAATGAAAACATAATTTTTACGGCGACCGAACCACATAAAGGAATAACTCGGTTGAGTGGAATTGTGTGATTACTAATGTCCTGTGAATGGACTTTAGTCATCTCTGGGACTTTTTCTAAGAAATTAAAGTATAATAAATTCAGTGTTTAGTACAAACTGTTTCTGATTTCAGAGAACTTTCTCATTATTTTTATGTGTTATTGAGACAGTTATGTGGAGTACTGTCGGTAGAAGTGTGATGCGGCACTTACGCACAGTTAGCAGCTTTATTACCGTGTAATACCTTGAGAGTAAAGCTATCTGCCAATGCTGTCAACATCGTGTCCGATGCCAAACCAATACGACAATATTCAAAAGAAGCCACTATTCAAGAACCAGCATTAATCTATAAACGGCTTGCGGCTTTATCAACAGCGCGTGAAAACCGCTGTAGACGGCCCCGAGTGCCAAAGTTAAGGCTTTCCCAGCAGGTCCTAAATCAATAGTATGTCGGTGATGGCAGCACAAATCGTACATGCTGCCTTACTAACATGAATCTGGTGACCAGGACTGTTCACCGACAAAGAATCTACTCTGTGTTGCTTTGTCTTTGGGTACAATGTGTGATTCTGTTCTTTCTTAGCTACTGAGTGCAACCTTAACAACAGCTGATTCAGCAGGGAGGTTTTAGATCCCGATGTATTGTCCCTCCTTAATGCAGTTCAGATGACATATTTTAGAGAACATTATCCTGTCAGACGTAGCGCCTATTCTATGAAGAACGACAGGTGGCACTGTATCCATTTCCTGCACCTTCAGCCATAGAATGCATGTGTGATATGGCTCTTCATCTCCTGTTCTCAAGCAACTTCAGCTGATGCTTCGTAGATTCGGATACGTAGCAAGTGGAGGGAGATTTCCTAACGATCAGATCTAGTCGCCCATTAACTCCATTTGATGACTCTGAAACACTGCTTTCGTCCGTCCGCGGATCTTTATGGCTTTGCGCAAAGTTTCAGTCGTGGCTACAGCCAGAATCCAAACACTCCTGAAAAGGTAGGTTGCTAGTAACGACACAAGCCGAGCGGGAGTAGGCGTGGGCCTGGCCAGTGTCACTCCTTTAACGTAACTGAATACAGCCCTTTACAAAGGCGCTTCTGTAGTCGCGCGGCAGCAGACACACCGAAATGGCGCGCTACGTGAGTGCTCGGCAGCCACCGATAAACTCCATGAAGACCAAGAGCATTACAGTTCAGAGTCAACAGGTAAAAATCAGGCAAAAATACAGTTCCACGTTTCCATGCAAACAACTGGAAGTTATTGACTTCAAATTAAACCTCGCCAAGTTATCATCTCTAACCAGTACCAGCTACTGGCTCCGCGATCTGGTACGTGCTCATTCACTACCTCGCACCAGTCACCCAGAAAACCGGAAATGCCTCACTCAGAATCACGTTCGCACTATGGATGGCGGGTTATCGCTAAAACATTCGGTTTTCGGTTATATCGGTTTTTTCACCGTCGTTTAACCTGAGTGTTAAAACCACTACAAACGGTTTCTAAAACAATCGACTTTCGTTTTTTTATTTCCATTATTTCCTGTAATAAACGTAGAAATCGAATAAAGATTGAAAAGGTTTGACTCTCTCAGTTTCAAGACACACAAAATCAAAATATTAAATGAAATAGGCAAATAAAGTAAACCTCAGTCCGTCCACCATTTGTTGCTTGTCTCTAAACGTGATAAGAGGTTAAGCACTACAACAAATCACCAGTATTCTCCCACAGATACTAATTTTTTGACACTCTTCTCAAAAATCATATTATAATCGAGGATCATATCACTGTTTGGGTATTACAAATAGTCAGTGCTCAATGGTGAAAACTGAGGATGAAGAACTATATTTTTTATGGTAATTCGTCTGTTATTGAAAGCTAAAATCAGATAAAGGCATATGACATAGATACAGACAACAAATCAGCTACTTTTTCCTTTCATTGAAAACTATGAATGAACCTTTTTTTTCCTTACATGAAGTCGCAAGTTTGTCGTGGCTCATCCAGTTCTTAATCTTTAAAAGCACGTTGAACACTGTACTTTATTGGCGCCGTACTTCGTAAAATACCGGGTGATCAAAAAAACAGTATAAATTTGAAAACTGAATAAATCACGGAATAATGTAAATAGAGA
This sequence comes from Schistocerca serialis cubense, assembly GCF_023864345.2. Lineage (NCBI taxonomy): Eukaryota > Metazoa > Arthropoda > Insecta > Orthoptera > Acrididae > Schistocerca > Schistocerca serialis. The sequence goes on from NC_064641.1 coordinate 500,672,705, forward strand.
GGTACAAATTGACACACATTCTTGGAATGACACGGGGTTTTATTAGAACCAAAAAAATACAAAAGTTCACAAAATGTCCGACAGATGGCGATTTATCTGACCAGAATAGCAATAATTAGCATAACAAAGTAAGACAAAGCAAAAATGATGTTTTTTTTTACAGGAAACGCTCAATATGTCCACCATCATTCCTCAACAATAGCTGTAGTCGAGGAATAATGTGAACAGCACTGTGAGGAATAATGTGAACAGCACTGTAAAGCATGTCCGGAGTTATGGTGAGGCACTGGCGTCGGATGTTATCTTTCAGCATCCCTAGAGATGTCGGTCGATCACGATACACTTGCGACTTTAGGTAACCCCAAAGTCAATAATCGCATGGACTGAGGTCTGGGGACGTGGGAGGCCAAGCATGATGGCTTAGCATACGATCATCACCAAACGACGCGCGCAAGAGATCTTTCAAGCGTCTAGCAATATGGCGTGTTTTTTTTTTCTAATAAAACCCCATGTCATTCCAAGCATGTGTGTCAATTTTTACCTCTCTATCTACACTATTCCGTGGTTTATTAAGTTTTCAAATTTATACTGACTTTTTGATCACCCGGTACTTCGAGACTACGGATGGTGCAATTCTGTAATACAACTTATGTGCGACGGCAACAGCGCGAAACCACCATATACGCCATGTGGGCAAGTCTTACACAGCACATGTACGTGAGTACCATCTAATAGGCCACGCCACATGATGGCAGGTACATTACTGGCTCAGCAGAGTTGTACCAATTCTTCTGCTTTGTGTAAGTTGCTCGTTTTTGTCGGCATTGTTATTAAAATAGCACTGCTCACTTTCCCCTTTTTCTGTAATAACGCAATATTTCAAATTTTAGGAATAAAAATTATTCGTTTTTACAAACAGGTTTACATAAAACAAAAAATTTTAGGACTGTTATTATGGCTAATTTAGATATTTTCGGTTTTTACATGGCTATTAGTAAAAATTTTAAAAAGTCTGTTAGAGCTGAGACCAAGCAAATACCGAAAAATACTGGTTATTCAGAACTAAAATACCGGTATCGGTTTTACCCGTTCGGTTTCCTATCACTAATTCCCACGCATAGGAACGCATTCGGATTTTCGCAGGCTATCGGTGTTTGAAATTAACTTCGTTGAGCACTAAGAATCACCAACTGCCAATTTTAGATCTTTAAACAGTTCGAAACACCTGCTCCGCCGCTCAGACCCACGGCTAGTCTCCAACACCCTATGAGACTGGCAGCCGAATCCCTCCAAATTTGTGAGGTACATATCGCACCGAGACCGCTGTTTTAACATTGAATCCACTCTGTCAACCACCTCCAAGAGCCAAATAGCAGGCATTTCTACTGGGCACTTACCGCTCCCATTAACAACACTACTCTGCAGACTGCTGCTCCTTGCCAGGACTACCAAAATGTTATTCCCACTAAGTCATCATGGGGAAAAATTCGCCATTAAGCCAGTATAATAAGCCTTGACCCCACCTGTAAATGGATTGCGGCAGTGGTTCCCAACTTGGGGAGCGTGCCCCCTCGTGTACGGGGGGCTGGTGTAAGGTCTGGGGGAAAGGGGGGAGGGGGCGGCGGCGAAGGACACGTAGACAGCTCAAAAGAAAACACAAACATGCGGTCAGACAAACCAAAAATTTTATATTGTGGTTACAGTTAGCGAGTACATTTATTGTAGAGTTGGCAGCATCAGCTTTGCCCCGCGTGTGAGCTGGTTATTGCTGACACAACATATTCTTCAGACTGCGCTCTGCATTCTTTGCTCAGTATTACGCCTGTTTTGCTCCGTAGGAGTAACGGCATTTTTATTGGTTTTGTACTGTGAGTGAAAATGTCTGCTAAAAGAAGATTGTATATTGAAGAATATATTAGGTATGGATTCACATTTATTGAAAAACACAACGTCCAACGTGTCAGAATGTCCTCAGTAAAGGCTCCTTGAGGACTGTGCGTCTAGAACGTCACTGAACAACTGACCTTGCATTGAAAAATAAACCAAAAGTTTTTTTTTGTTGGGGAAAAATTATTTATATAAGATGAAACTGGACTTACCATCATAAAAACAAAACACCACAGTTGCCCGAAGGTGGAGAGTGAGCTTAGATGTCCTTTGTTTAGTTTGAAACCAAACATTCAGTGGTTGCTTGAAGAAAAACAAACAATTTCAACCGTCTCACTGCTGTTCTAAATTTTTCTTGTGACTTCCATCAGAAAAAACTGTTACACAAGAAAAGTATTGCAATAACTTTAGATATTTAGTACAGACATAGAGATATTTCTATTTTGGCTACCAGGTCCTTTGAAATACTGTAGTTTTTTATTACTCTACATTTGATAACCCTCTTCTACTAAAGAGAGGACTTCACATTATTGAACCCAAATGAAGTATTTCGAAGGAACCAAAGTAACTAAATAGATAAATAAAGGGGTCGGGGGGTTACGAGATATTCTGGGATTGCAAAGGGAACCACCACGTAGAAAAGGTTGGAAACCAATGGATTGCGGGAAGACTGTCCTCTGGATACCCACTGACCAGAACGAGCACACAGGCGAGCCAGCTAATGACGCACCCTCAGACCAAAAGTATGTGACACTTATTAGTCGACATTAACAGGAGACGTATCCAGCATGCGTTTTTATGTCTGCTTGAGCTCTACTGGGAGTACATTCAATGACGTTTGAACGTATGTGGAAGAAAGGCTGACCATTCTTCCTTAACAGCCAAAAGCAGAAAGCTGGGGTCTGGAGGGAAGTCATCCCAAACGGTGTTCAGTCGGGTACAGGCCCGGTCTCAGGAGAGGTCGGTCCATTTCACGAATGTTATTGGAAAAAAAAGCCACTGCTTCTCAAATGCTGCTTAACGACGGGGTGCACTGCCATGCTGGTACAATCAACCATCGTCTACGAACCGTCCCTCTACTCCAAGCAGTACATAATGCTGTAAAATGTATTCATATCCTCTCTCACTCATCGTTTTTTTAAACGCCATAAGGGCACCACACCCTAACCACAGAAACCACCACATAACGTAGCATCACTTTCTCCTTCAATGTAGGCACCACAAACGGTGGCAGGTAACATTCTGCCGGCATTCGCCAAACCCAGATCCTTCCAGCGGACTACCACAGGGTATAGCGTGATTCGTCACTCCAAATCATTTATCTCCAGCCATCCACTGTTAGTGGCGACGCTCTTTACCGAACCTCAAGCGTCGCTTAGCACTGAACAAAAATCTTCGTTGACCCATTGTGGATCGTGGGACGACGGTTGGCATGAACTTCTTGATGCAATAATTTACCAACAGCCGTATGTTTTGTAGAAATTTATTTTATTTTATGAAATTCTACGTGTTACCAATTTCGGCATTACATTTTGATGCCATCTTCAGGCCCCAGTACAGTGAGTATAAGAATGTACCATCATAAAAATTATAAAAAATAGAACATACGTTAACAATTGACAGGCATCATGATAACTAAGTAAGTGGCTCAAAGAGATATATTGTATATCATTAAAACTATATGTAACATTAGGGCACATTGTTTCTGCCTATGTCATGCTGTTGTTAATAGTTTTCCCTGTTTTACTCAAACAAAGCATGATGTATGAACATATGTGTACGCTATTATTCATAAAACCCTAACACACAGTTGTAATAGGCCATGCAACACAGCAGATGTACTGATGTATATTAGTTAATTTTTATTTTAAAAAATAAACAAAAAAAATTCTTCCACTGGACATACGAATGTATACAGTACATCTGATGTGTTGCATGGCCTACTACAACTGTGTGTTACGGTTTTATGAATAATAGTGCACACATCCCCCCCCATGAACCATGGACCTTGCCGTTGGCGGAGAAGCTTCCGTGCCTGAACGATACAGATAGCCGTACCGTAGGTGCAACCACAACGGAGGGATATCTGTTGAGAGGCCAGACAAACATGTGGTTCCTGAAGAGGGGCAGCAACCTTTTCAGTAGTTGCAGGGGCGACAATCTGGATGCTTGACTGATCTGGCCTTGTAACATTAACCAAACCGGCCTTGCTGTTGTGGTACTGCGAACGGCTGAAAGCAAAGGGAAACTCCAGCCGTAATTTTTCCCGAGGGCATGCAGCTTTATTGTATGGTTAAATGATGATGGCGTCCTCTTGGGTAAAATATTCCGGAGGTAAAATAGTCCCCCATTCGGATCTCCGGGCAGGGACTACTCAAGAGGACGTCGTTATCAGGAGAAAGAAAACTGGCATTCTACGGATCGGAGCGTGGAATGTCAGATCCCTTAATCGGGCAGGTAGGTTAGAAAATTTAAAAAGGGAAATGGATAGGTTAAAGTTAGATATAGTGGGAATTAGTGAAGTTCGGTGGCAGGAGGAACAAGACTTCTGGTCAGGTGAATACAGGGTTATAAATACAAAATCAAATAGGGGTAATGCAGGAATAGGTTTAATAATGAATAAAAAATATAGCAATGCGGGTAAGCTACTACAAACAGCAAAGTGAACGCATTATTGAAGCCGAGACAGATAGGATGCCCACGCCCGCCACAATAGTACAAGTTTATATGCCAACTAGCTCCGCAGATGACGAAGAGATTGATGAAATGTATGATGAGATAAAAGAAATTATTCAGGTAGTGAAGGGAGACGAAAATTTATTAGTCATGGGTGACTGGAATTCGACAGCAGGAAAAAGGAGAGAAGGAAACATAGTAGGTGAACATGGATTGGGGCTAAGAAATGAAAGAGGAAGCCGTCTGTTAGAATTTTGCACAGAGCGTAACTTAATCACAGCTAACACTTGGTTCAAGAATCATAAAAGAAGGTTGTATACATGGAAGAATCCTGGAGATACTAAAAGGTATCAGATAGATTATATAATGGTAAGACAGAGATTCAGGAATCAGGTTTTAAATTGTAGGACATTTCCAGGGGCAGATGTGGATTCTGACCACAATCTATCGGTTATGAACTGTAGATTAAAACTGAAGAAATTGCAAAAAGGTGGGAATTTAAGGAGACGGGACCTGGATAAACTGACTAAACCAGAGGTTGTACAGAGTTTCAGGGAGAGAATAAGGGAACAATTGACAGGAATGGAGGAAAGAAATACAGTAGAAGACGAATGGATAGCTCTGAGGGACGAAGTAGTGAAGGCAGCAGACGATCAAGTAGGTAAAAAGACGAGGGCTAGTAGAAATCCTTGGGTAACAGAAGAAATATTGAATTTAATTGATGAAAGGAGAAAATATAAAAATGCAGTAAATGAAGCAGGCAAAAAGGAATACAAACGTCTCAAAAATGAGATCGACGGGAAGTGCAAAACGGCTAAGCAGGCATGGCTAGAGGAGAAATGTAAGGATGTGGAGGCTTATCTCACTAGGGGTAAGATAGATACATCCTACAGGAAAATTAAAGAGACCTTTGGAGAAAAGTGAGCCACTTGTATGAATATCAAGAGCTCAGATGGAAACCCAGTTCTAAGCAAAGAGGGGAAAGCAGAAAAGTGGAAGGAGTATATAGAGGGTCTATACAAGAGCGATGTACTTGAGGACAATTTTTTGGAAATGGAAGAGGATGTCGATGAAGATGAAATGGGAGATATGATACTGCGTGAAGAGTTTGACAGGGCACTGAAAGACCTAAGTCGAAACAAGGCCCCGGGAGTAGACAACATTCCATTAGAACTACTGACGGCCTTGGGAGAGCCAGTCCTGACAAAACTCTACCATCTGGTGAGCAAGATGTATGAGACAGGCGAAATACCCTCAGACTTCAAGAAGAATATAATAATTCCAATCCCAAAGAAAGCAGGTGTTGACAGATGTGAAAATTACCGAACTATCAGTTTAATAAGTCACAGCTGCAAAATACTAATACGAATTATTTACAGACGAATGGAAAAACTGGTAGAAGCCGACCCCGGGGAAGATCAGTTTCGATTCCGTAGAAATGTTGGAACACGTGAGGCAATACTGACCCTACGACTTATCTTAGAAGCTAGATTAAGGAAGGTTGGCACTGAGCACTATGGGACTTAACATCTGTGGTCATCAGTCCCCTAGAACTCAGAACTACTTAAACCTAACTAACCTAAGGACATCACACACATCCATGGCCGAGGCACGATTCGAACCTGCGACCGTAGCGGTCACGCGGTTCCAGAATGTAGCGCCTTTAACCGCTTGGCCACCCCGGCCGGCGATTAAGGAAGGGCAAACCTACGTTTCTAGCATTTGTAGACTTCGAGAAAGCTTTTGACAATGTTGATTGGAATACTCTCTTTCAAATCCTAAAGGTGGCAGGGGTAAAATACAGGGAGCGAAAGGCTATTTACAATTTGTACAGAAACCAGATGGCAGTTATAAGAGTTGAGGGATATGAAAGGGAAGCAGTGGTTGGGAAGGGAGTGAGACAAGGTTGTAGCCTCTCCCCGATGTTATTCAATTTGTATATTGAGCAAGCAGTAAAGGAAACAAACGAAAAATTTGGAGTAGGTATTAAAATCCAGGAAGAAGAAATAAAAACTTTGAGGTTCGCCGATGACATTGTAATTCTGTCAGAGACAGCAAAGGACTTGGAAGAGCAGTTGAATAGAATGGACAGTGTCTTGAAAGGAGGATATAAGATGAACATCAACAAAAGCAAAACGAGGATAATGGAATGTAGTCGAATTAAGTCGGGTGATGCTGAGGGAATAAGATTAGGAAATGAGACAAAGTAGTAAAGGAGTTTTGCTATTTGGGGAGCAAAATAACTGATGATGGTCGAAGTAGAGAGGATATAAAATGTAGACTGCCAACGCCAAGAAAAGCGTTTCTGAAGAAGAGAAATTTGTTAACATCGCGTATAAATTTAAGTGTCAGGAAGTCGTTTCTGAAAGTATTTGTATGGAGTGTAGCCATGTATGGAAGTGAAACATGGACAATAAATAGTTTGGACAAGAAGAGAATAGAAGCTTTCGAAATGTGGTGCTACAGAAGAATGTTGAAGTTTAGGTGGGTAGATCACGTAACTAATGAGGAGGCATTGAATAGGATTGGGGAGAAGAGGAGTTTGTGGCACAACTTGACTAGAAGAAGGGATCGGTTGGTAGGACATGTTCTGAGGTATCAAGGGATCACAAATTTAGCATTGGAGGGCAGCGTGGAGGGTAAAAATCGCAGAGGGAGATGGTTCAAATGGCTCTGAGCACTATGGGACTTAACATCTCAGGTGATCAGTCCCCTACAACTTAGAACTACTTAAACCTAACTAACCTAAGGACATCACACACATCCATGCCCGAGGCAGGATTCGAACCTGCGACCGCAGCGGTCGCGCGGTTCCAGACTGAAGCGCCTAGAACCGCTCGGCCAACAGCGGCCACGCAGAGGGAGACCAAGAGATGAATACACTAAGCAGATTCAGAAGGATGTAGGTTGCAGTAGGTACTGGGAGATGAAGGAGCTTGCACAGGATAGATTAGCATGGAAAGCTGCATCAAACCAGTCTCAGGACTGAAAACAACAACAACAACAACAACAACAACAGTGTACACATATGTTCATATATCATGCGTTATTTGAGTAAAACAGGGAAACCTATAACAACAGTATGACATAGGCAGAAACATATGTGCCCTAATGTTGCATATAGTTTTAATGATATACAATATTTCTCTTTGAGCCACTTACATAGTTATCATGATACCTGTCAATTGTTAACGTATGTTCTATTTTTTATAATTTTTATAATAGTAAATTTCTTCTACTCACTGTACAGGGGCCTGAAGATGGCATCAATGTAATGCCGTAACTGGTAGCACATAAAAGTTCATAAAATAACATAAATTTCTACAATATATACGGCTGTTGGTAAATTATTGCATCAAGAAGATTACAGAAATATCTGGCTTATGAGTAGCTAACACCATACGCACAGTCACTGTGCTAGCTGGACGTCTGGTAACCCTTCAAAACTCACGAGTTATTCGCTCTGTTCCTTCTACTGATTTCACGCGGCTTTTTCCAACTACCCTCCGCAATGATCGGTTGCCCCTGTCCGTCTGTGCATGAGGTCTGCCTGCTCTTGGTTTAGCTGTGGTTGTTGCTTCGCGTTTCCGCATCATAATCAAATCACCTACAGTCCACTTCGGCAAACTGAGAAGGGCTTAAAAGCCTGTGATGGATTTGTCACTCAGGTGACATCCAAGCTCGAAGTCACTGAGCCATCATGAGCGACACCTTCCCGCTATCGCTCCTCTTCTACCGACAGTACAATACTCCGTTTTCTCGTATGCTGGGGGATTAACGTTTCGTTCTCGTGGTCAGTTCTCCATTGTTTATTTTTTATTTATTTATTGATTTATTTAGTCTGACAAGATTAGGGCCATCAGGCCCTCTCTTACATCTAACCAGGCATTCTACTTATTTTACATTCAGATGTTTTGGTAGACATGTTAAACTACATCCAGTACAAAAAGGGAAATAAATAATTACAAAGGCACGCTTGGAAAAATACATACATATACAGTTTATATTCGTAGAAGATAAGTACTGTTATAATTAGAAATTATGAAAGAGACAGATTTTAGATAGGAGTGTTAGCAGCAGGGAGTATGAGGGAGACTGATGGTGAAGGGAGGAGAAGAATAGAGACGTGATGTAACATAATTAAGGAAATATAAAGGAAAAGAAGATTGCGTGGTAAATGGAGATGGATGAAGAGGAAGAAGAGAAAGGAGGAAGTTAAGAGACACTAGCTTTGCTATTTGACAGAGGAGAGGATTGGCCTTGTACATTAATTTTGTGGAAAACGCGATGAGGATGACAGTAGGAAATGCTTCAACTACTTCTTAAAAACAGCAGGGAATTGAATTTTGTGCAAGGTAAAGGGCAGTTTTTTCCAGAGGCGGACAGCGGTAACTGAGAAGGAATTTGCAAAAGTTTTTGTTTTGTGAGCGGGAACAGTTGGGATACCAAATAAGAGTGACCTCGTGTTTCGATTATGATGGCATAAAAGGTGTTAAATCTCTGAAGCAAAATACTGGGGTGCTTGCGCAACGAGGAGTCGGTGAAATAGACATAGAGTGTGGTAGTCACGCAATTTGCCCGGCCGCAGCATTACAGAGTGGTGTCCGGATACGCACTGATAGCAGGGCTTGAGGGTTCCAACACTGAACTCTCAACGTCAGACATGACTTGTCCCGTCGTGCACGCAATGTGTGACGTACATCCAGTATAATTCGTTCACATATCCTTCTTTGTGTCTCACTGCGGCGCGTCACTTTTACCCGCTGGCGGCTGCGGTCCTTGGCCTGGGGACGCAGCTGCACCTGTGCGGAATGAGAATGCAGCGGTCGGCGCCAGGAGCAGGCGTTTCCCCCGCGGGCGATGTGGGCAGGAGGCGCGGCCTTCGGCGCCCAAGGCCAGCCGCGCCGCTCGCTGCAGCGTCAGCACCGCGTCGCGCAACACGTGTGCTCATCGCCGTTCTACGGACCGACACTGCATTACCAACGAAAACGCTCCACGGAGCGCTGTAATTGCGTGTCACTTTAACCTTTTCCTAAAGTTCGCCATTCGCTCGTTACGGTGATTTTTGTCATCTTCTTCCAGTAAAATGCATAGTATGGTACTCAATGCAGGGCACAAGACCGTTAATCTGTTGATAGTTACACTACTGGCCATTAAAATTGCTACACCAAGAAGAAATGCAGATGATAAACGGGTATTCATTGGGCAAATATATTATAATAGAACTGACATGTGATTACATTTTCACGTAATTTGGGTGCATAGATGCTGAGAAATCAGTACCCAGAGCAACCACCTCTGGCCGTAATAACGGCCTCGATACGCCTGGGCATTGAGTCAAACAGAGCTTGGATGGCGTGTACAGGTCCAGCTGCCCATGCAGCTTCAACACGATACCACAGTTCATCAAGAGTAGTAACCGACGTATTGTGACGATCCAGTTGCTCGGCCACCACTGACCAGACGTTTTCAATTGGTGAGAGATCTGGTGAGTGTGCTGGCCAGGGCAGCAGTCGAACACTTTCTGTATCCAGAGAGGCCCGTACAGGACCTGCAACGTGTGGTCGTGCATTATGCTGCTGAAATGTAGGGTTTCGCAGGGATCGAATGAAGGGTAGAGCCACGGGTCGAAACACATCTGAAATGTAACGTCCACTGTTCAAAGTGACGTCGATGTCAACAAGAGGTGACCGAGACGCGCAACCAATGGCACCTCATACCATCACGCCGAGTGATACGCCAGTATGGCGATGACGAATACTGGCTTCCAATGTGCGTTCACCGCGATGTTGTCAAACACGGGTGCGACCATCACGATGCTGTAAACAGAACCAGCATTCATCCGAAAAAATGACGTTTTGCCATTCGTGCACCCAGGTTCGTCGTTGAGTACACCATCGCAGGTGCTCCTGTCTGTGATGCAGCGTCAAGGCTAACCGCAGCCATGGTCTCCGAGCTGATAGTCCATGCTGCTGCAAACGTCGACGAACTGTTCGAGCAGATGGTTTTTGTCTTGCAAACGTCCCCATCTGTTGCCTCAGGGATCAAGGCGTGGCTGCACAATCCGTTACAGCCATGCGGATAAGATGCCTGTCATCTCGACTGCTAGCGATACGAGGCCGTTGAGATCCAGCACGGCGTTCCGTATTACCTGCCGATTCCATATTCTGCTAACAGTCATTGGATCTCGACCTACGCGAGCAGCAATGTCGCGATACGACAAACCGCAATCGCGATACGCTACAATCCGACCTTTATCAAAGTCGGAAACGTGTTGGTACGCTTTTTCTCCTCCTTACACGAGGCATCACAATAACGTTTCACCAGGCAACGCCGGTCAACTGCTGTTTGTGTATGAGAAATCGGATGGAAACTTTCCTCATGCCAGCACGTTGTAGGTGTCGCCACCGGCGCCAACCTTGTGTGAATGTTCTGAAAAGCTAATCATTTGCATATCATAGCATCTTCTTCTTGTCGGTTAAATTTCGCGTCTGTAGCACGTCATCTTCGTGGTGTAGCAATTTTAATGGCCAGTAGTGTTGTTCATTGTAGAGATGATACAGAGAAGATGGCCAACTTGGACCATGTTTCTATTCTGAAACCAAGGCTGTGGACCTCCATAAAAACATAAGAAAAACGTTAAAGGACTTTTTAACTGCCGTTAAATTTATTTGCGTCCGTCGATCGTTAATTAGGTACCTACTATTTATGAAAAAAATGATGCCGCGCCGCCCGCGGAAATCGTATTAGGTAGAGTTCGTGTTAAGTAGGCGTGTTTATATGACGTGGGTCCGCGCGATTGATGTAAACAATCGAGTACGAGAGAGAATAACTAGGTATGGGCCATGTACTGTAATTTGTTTACAGAGCTTGCGGTAAGTACCATTTTCTGTTAGCTGATTGACTGGAAACTAAATCATGGAATTGTATTCTAGCTCTGCAACTCATCAAAATCCGTAGCCGCATTTAAGTGACTACGTTTATTTTATATCTAGATCCAGAGAACAAACACTTTTCGCCAGTGAACTGCGCTTGCTTTCAAAAAGTAAAAACAGTAATTAGGGCTCACATTTCGAGCCTTAACGATTTGAAGCAACACATAAAAAGAACACGTGAATCATGGATCATGATATGCAGTCTGAAGAAACAGTGAACGCGGGGACCGGCAGAGCAAAACCAAAAAGAAAAATCAATCCTGAGCATTCAGATGTCAACAGTTAAACAGGTAGCAGTACTCTGGTTAAAGGAACACGACAGAGAAACACTGGAAAGACTTTTAGCATTGCAGCAACTGGTAGCGGTTTGTCTCAAGCTAATGTGGACCAATGCACAGTGAACGAGCTAACGATACACGATAAACTTCCGATAAATCTCATTTAAAGCAATCCTTTAACGTTTAACGAAATTAACTTTTTTAATAACTGATTAACAAATTGCGAGCCGCGCGGGATTAGCCGAGCGGTCTAGGGCGCTGCAGTCATGGACTGTGCGGCTGGTCCCGGAGGAGGTTCAAGTCCTCCTTCGGGTGTGTGTGTGTGTGTGTGTGTGTGTGTGTGTGTGTGTGTGTGTGTGTGTGTGTGTGTGTCCTTAGAATAATTTAGGTTAACTAGTGTGTAAGCTTAGGGACTGATGACCTTAGCAGTTAAGTCCCGTAAGATTTCAGAAACATTTGAACTTTTTTTGAATAACTTGCGACGTTAACTTTTTGATTAATGTTCTCCAGCTATGTTGATACTACAGTACCTTTTGCATGGTGAGAAAATCTCCGGACGCCATCGGTCAGTTTATTACCGCAATTCTTTTCAGTATTCCTACAAGGCGTGTGTTTTTTAAGTAAGCACCATTTTGAAACAAAAATAAAACAAGTGGACTTTTCTTTGCAATTTTATTTTTACATAAAAGCCAGGATACTTTAATCTACCTTTCTGCATAATTCGCACCAATATCAAGACACTTACCGTATCATACAATCAGTTCTTGAATACCATCCTCGTAGAAATCTGCCGCCGGAGCATAATATTCGATAATTTAAATGTTCTATAACAATCACATGAAGCACACTTCTTGACACTTATGAGCGATGGCGTGGTACGAAAATGGGTGAGAGCTTTTAAGGAAGTCCGTGCGAATATGCTTGACGAGGAACGAATTGGGAGACCTTCAGTCATTACTGACGATCTGATGAAGGAACTTGATGACTAAGTGAGAGAGAACAGACGCTTTACGATTTCGACGTTATCTGATGACTTTTCTCAAGTGCCGAGATGTATGCTTCATGCGTTGTTACAGAAGGTTTAAATTATAGGAAGTTATATCCGGGTGGCAGATTTCTACGAAGATGGTATTCAAAACTGGTTGCACGATACGGTAAGCGCCTTAATACTGGCGGGAATTATGTAGAAAAATATGTTAAAATAAAATTAAAATTTCTAAGAAAAGTCCACTTGTTTTGTTTTTATTTCAAAACGGTACTCAGCCTCAGGTTATACGTACAGCATGATTATCGGTAACGACTGATTACGAAGTCATCATCGGATAATTTGAAAACGTTTCATAGCAACTCGTCAACTGAACAGTCCGGGGAGGTGCTCATACTGAAAATGTGTGTGCGTTCACATTTTAAGTGGAGAACGAACGGCAGAAATTACAAGAAATATGGTAAAACTTCAATGCCGTTCTTCAAGGAAGTCATCAAAGACATCGCCAGCTTAATTCCACAAGGTGGTGGGAAAGAATCTGCCATGTCGATGTTAAAGGAATAGTGGCAAAATTCGTCAAAAGTGATGTAGAATACACACATAAAACATGCAGAAACAGTGAACGCGGGGACCGGCAGAGCAAAACCAAAAAGAAAAATCAATCTTGAGCATTCAGATTTCAACAGCTAAACAGGTAGCAGTACTCTGGTTAAAGGAACACGACAGAGAAACACTGGAAAGACTTTTAGCATTGCAGCAACTGGTAGCGGTTTGTCTCAAGCTAATGTGGACCAATGCACAGTGAACGAGCTAACGATACACGATTAACTTCCGATAAATCTCATTTAAAGCAATCCTTTAACGTTTAACGAAATTAACTTTTTTAATAACTGATTAACAAATTGCGAGCCGCGCGGGATTAGCCGAGCGGTCTAGGGCGCTGCAGTCATGGACTGTGCGGCTGGTCCCGGCGGAGGTTCAAGTCCTCCTCCTGGTGTGTGTGTGTGTGTGTGTGTGTGTGTGTCCTTAGAATAATTTAGGTTAAGTAGTGTGTAAGCTTAGGGACTGATGACCTTAGCAGTTAAGTCCCGTAAGATTTCAGAAACATTTGAACTTTTTTTGAATAACTTGCGACGTTAACTTTTTGATTAATTTTCTCCAGCTATGTTGATACTACAGTACCTTTCCTTAATACTGGCGGGAATTATGTAGAAAAATATGTTAGAGTAAAATTAAAACTGCTAAGAAAAGTCCACTTGTTTTGTTTTTATTTCAAAACGGTACTCAGCCTCAGGTTATACGTACAGCATGATTATCGGTAACGACTGATTACGAAGTCATCATCGGATGATTTGAAAACGTTTCATAGCAACTCGTCAACTGAACAGTCCGGGGAGGTGCTCATACTGAAAATGTGTGTGCGTTCACATTTTAAGTGGAGAACGAACGGCAGAAATTACAAGAAATATGGTAAAACTTCAATGCCGTTCTTCAAGGAAGTCATCAAAGACATCGCCAGCTTAATTTCACAAGGTTGTGGGAAAGAATCTGCCATGTCGATGTTAAAGAATAGTGGCAAAATTCGTCAAAAGTGATGCAGAACACACACACAAAACATGCAGGAGAATAAACAGATTGGGATTTAAATATGTTTCTTCCTCATGTCTACCGCTATCGTTTCACATCTTGTTCCTTTCAGGGAAATTAATTTAGTGTGCCCCATGAGTGAACCGACTAATACGCCTCTCTAGACCCGTGCACTTTCCTTCTCTATTCATGTAGTTATTCACATTTTGGCGATTTCTTTCAAGCAGTTAAGTCACAATACGAGAATCAGTTATCGTGAGTAGCAACTGAAATCCATGTGGATAGTAAGAGAAATCATCTTAGACTGTGCTATTGCCGACACCTCAAACAGTTAGCATTTCAACGATCATACATGCGTAAGAAATCAGGGGGGGGGGGGGGGGGGGGACTGCAAAACCTTATAAGTATAAACCAAGAGCCCGAAAGGCACGGGAAAGATGGTCCCATTTGAAGATGCACTGCGTATAAACGCCCGAATGTTGCGGCGAATGGTGCCAGTGTACGCACGATACGTGGACACACTGTTACAGACAAGTGTCAGCATGTTGCGACTTAACCAACTTCGTACGTGGGATGACAATTAGGTCACGACGACGAATCGGCCACAGCATATCACAGATTATACAAAAATTCCGATTTCCGAGTTCAGTAGAGCCTAGCGTCTATCTTCAATATCGCAAGGACATCGTCACACAAGCATTTGGCGAACGGATTTTACCTCGCCTCAGCAGAGCCAAGAAGGCTATCGAGGATGTAGCTGTCAGCTCCATCACCGCCGATTTGAATGCGAGCCCCAGCAACCTATTTCTACCAAGATTGCAGGAAAACAAATACATTGCATAGTCTAGAGCAGCCGACGGACCAAACGACATCTATTGCATTCCCCTGATTTTTGACCACTGAGGGTATTACGTATTTAATTCTGTGCGTATGTCGAGTCCTCGGGGAAACAGTGTTCAATGAGTGGTTTATCTCCAATTGCTGGCAATAATCATCGGAAAATTGATACCTGTGTTGCTCATTATCGAATTCAAAACGGGTGGTCATATTTCAAGTAGCTCTGTAGTTTTGCAACTAATATTTTGTATTCTACCATGCTTAAGAACTGTAATGCTTGTTCTGGATACGTAAAACTAATATCTGTTAACTTCCTCACTGAAGACTGCATTAATATCCTTTTTACCATCCAATACAAAAGATTCCACTTCAGCTACTTGTAAGGCAACAGTTGCCCCGACAATAAAGTAATAGTAAATGTCAAAGTGTGTCCCATATCAAAGGATATCAGTGTTGGAGGCAAAGGCGTGTATCCCACACTGTCATCCTGGGCAAAGTCCTAGTACAAGTGGTTTGCCGTTACCTTCCCATGAAATACAGTGAAGTGTAAGGAGTGTACCTGTATCGCGTGGATGGCAGTAATGAATGCCTGTACTGCGTAGCGTTGTGGTGGATGAAAGCATGAGTGGCATACTGCCCACTAATCTTGAGGAGCACCAAGGGGCCCACCGAGCGTCCCATTCCAACTAACGGACTGGCATCAACATTATCACATGACCTATCAACTCTTGAGGGGTTTTTAGAATTTGAGTGGGTCAGTGGTGTGAAGTGTGTTGATCAGAAACTGTACATCATTTATGGCCCCTAATCGGCCAAACATGGGCGATAAAAATTTCTTCGACCAACAGCAACGAGATATTACCTCCCAGATGCGCGTTACATGGATATACCGCGCCTCTTGATTGCAATTCAAGCTCACCGAACAAAATATTACTCACCACCTTAAACGAGCACACACGCGCACTGTAGGAAGCATAGGAGAGCTAGCTGGCAGTCGTGTCACTCTCCACTGCCGACGTAAATCATGGTAGTAAGTGCTGCGTTTCTGCCAGTCGGATGTATGCAATCAATGGAGTAAGATTGGTCGACATGGAAAATGGGGACAAGGAGCTGTCGTGATTCGACGTGCCCATGACGAAACCGTGAATGAAGTTGCCCGATTTTTTTGCTGTATTAACGTAGACTGTCCAACGCATCTACAAGGAATGCTGTAACACTCGCAGCCACGTAACACGGCGAGGAACATTGGTCGTGGAAGTATCCTAAGCGATAGGTATGTTAATAAATTAAAAGCACAAGTTTGCTTTGTGGAACAAAAGCAAACTGGTGCTTTTCATTTATTATAATGTTCTTCTACCAAGAACCAACGGAAGATTCTGTTAATATGATAGATATGTTACTAGAAACTAGTGACATAGCTTGTCAATGACAATCTGTTTCAAACCGAACAGGAATTTCCTGCTGTCACTGAACACACGTCAACCTCGACCAGTTTCAGAGTAAACACTCCTATGTGAACTGCATATACTGGGCATTTCAACTCCCATAACTCGCAAAAGTCCACTCTTCAGAGCAGCAGATAAGGGTACGCGTCTTCAGTCGGTTAAATAATACTATGCCGGGCGCAGTGGCCGAGAGGTTCTAAGCGCTACAGTCTGGAACCGCGCGACCGCTACGATCGCAGGTTCGAATCCTGCCTCGGACATGGGTGTGTGTGATGTCCTTAGGTTAGTTAGGTTTAAGTAGTTCTAAGTTCTAGGGGACTGATGACCTCAAAATCTAAGTCCCATAGTGCTCAGAGTCATTTGAACCAAATAATACAGCAACTGGAGAGCAGCTGAATCTTGCGTGTAGTGTGGTCCGACGAGTTGCGATTTTCTCTCTTTTCAAATGGTGGAAGGCGTTGAGTGCACCGACGGCGCAATAAGCGTACAACCCACAATGTGTGGAAGGTTGCAGTTCATGCCGGAAGTAGTTCTGCAGTATTTTGGCGGTGATTTTCGTATCACAACTTGGCTCCAGTCATTCGGGTTACTGTGAACATGAACCAGGACATTCACTTCTACATTCTCAGAGACCAAGTGTTGCCCCTTCTTATACGTCTTCACGGTGATTATGCTATGGACACTCCCATCTTCGAACAAGACATCAGCTGTATCCGCCGTATGACGAATGCTGAGTCATCCTACTGCACCTCGACTGGCCTGATGAATCATACGATCTTAATATCATAATCGTACAGAAAAAGTCTGAAACTACTTGGAACAACGAATGAAACATAATACTAACAATGACCACAACGTCGTGACTACACTGAAGAGCCAAAGAAACTGGTTCAAATCAAATGGCTCTGAGCACTATGGGACTTAACATCTGAGGTCATCAGTCCCCTAGACTTAGAACTACTTAAACCTAACTAACCTAAGGACATCACACACATCCATGCCCGAGGCAGGATTCGAACCTGCGACCGTAGCGGTCACGCGGTTCCAGACTGAAGCGCCTAGAACCGCTCAGCCACACAGGCCGGCAAAGTAACTGGTACACCTGTCTAATATCGTGTAGGAACCCTGCGAGCATGCAGAAGTGGCGCAACAGGGCGTGAAATGGATTCGAATAATGTCTCAAGTAGTGCTGGAACGAATGACACCATGAAACCTGCAGGGCTGTCCATAAATCCGTAACAGTACGAGGAGGTGGAGATCTCTTCTCAACACCACATTGCAAGGCATTCCAGATATGCTCAATAATGTTCACGTCCAGGGAGTTTGGTAACCAGAGGACGTGTTTAAACTCAGAAGAGTGTTCCTCGAGCCACTCTGTAGCAATTCTGAACGTGTGGGGTGTCCCATTGTCCTGCTGGAATTGCCCAAGTCCGTCGGAATGCACAAAGGACATGAATAGATGCAGGTGATCAGGCAATATGCTGCCGTACGTGTGACCTGTCAGAGTCGCATCTAGACTTATCAAGGGTCCCATATCACTCCAACTGCACACGCCCCACAGCATTAGAGAGCCTCCACCTGCTTGAGCAGTGCTCTGCTGACATGCAGGGTCCATGGATTCATGAGGCTGTCTCCATACCCGTACACGTCCATCCGTTGGTTACAATTTGAAACGAGACTCATCCGATCAGGCAACATGTTTCCAGTAATCAAATGTAAATGTCGGTGTTGACGGGCGCAAGCGAGGCGTAAAGCTCTGTGTCGTGCAGTCATCAAGGGTACAGGAGTAGGCCTCCGGCTCCGAAAGCCCATATCGATGATGTTTCGTTCAACGGGTCGCAGACTGACACTTGCTGATGGCCCAGCATTGAAATCTGCAGCAATTTGCGGAATGGTTCCACGTCTGTCACGTTGAACGATTCTCTTCAGTCGTGTTTGGTCCCCTTCTTGCAGGATCTTTTTCCGGCCACAGCGATGTCGGAGATTTGATGTTTTACCAGATTCCTGATATTCACCGTACACTCTTGAAATTGTCATACGGGAAAATCCCCACTTCATCGCTACCTCCGAGATGCTGCGTCCCATCGCTCGTGCGCCGACTATAACACCACATTCGACTCATTTAAATCTTGATAAACTACCACTATAGCAGCAGTAACCGATCTAACAACTGCGCCAGACGCTTGACGACAGCCGTGGTTCGCCTGTTTACATATCTGTATTTGAATATGCATGCCTATAGCAGCTTTTCTGGCGCTTCAGTGCATATGGGAGCTAATCAACACTGACTAAGACGTACGGGAAGAAATTTCTGGGCTCATCAAGGCTGGGGGTGGTGTTATACGGTATTAATGTGATGTCTCCTGGGGTTATACAAGTGAGCCGAACGCAGTGTCGATTACGCTGCCACACACTCAACGTTAGGGCCACTAATTCCCGCGTGTGCTGTGCCTGTCCCGCGCGCACGCCCCGCCCTCGGCCACAAAGGCTGTGGCGCTGCCCGGCCGTCCGGGGAAGCAGGTCAATGCGGCCGCGCCGGACCGGCTGGTCCCAGGTGCAGCACGCTCTGGCACTGCTCCGCTCCACTTACAAAACCGCTATCGCTGCTTCACCTCCCTCTCCCCCCCCCCACCACACTGTGTGTGTGTGTGGGGGGGGGGGGGGCGACAGGGGAGGGGGAGATGACAGGTTACAGGCTAAACAGCACGTAGGAAAGCAGAAATTACAGTAAAAGACGTCAACTAACAGTCATCATTTCAGCTATTCCACACATTACATGCACACATCTTTTGGAAGATACAAACCGAATTTCGGAAATCGTTTTTCGCTGTCGTGTTTACATGTAACGGTGCGAGGCAGATTTTCTACCCTTGTTTATATGGCGGTTGGAAAACAGCCGATACAGTTTATGGTTTAGTTACCACAAACGCTATTTTTCTTCAGGGGTTTAAACACCTAGCCGCGCGGTTTGAGGCGCCATGTCACGAATCGTGCGGCCCCTCCCGCCGGAGGTTCGAGTCCTCCCTCGGGCATGGGTGTGTGTGTTGTCCTTAGAGTAAGTAAGTTTAAGTAGTGCGTAAGTCTACCGATGGCCTCAGGAATCCACACACATTTGAACATTTTTTTTGTAAACACCTTCACTCTAATATTTCTACTTATCCTTCACTGTAAGAAACGCCATTCCCCACTCCGTCCGTACTAGCCGAAACTGTTTAAAAACAAGACGAAACCTGACGGCCCAAGCACGTTTTAAAACCGGTTGCGTTTACATGGGAGCGAAATTCGATTGCGGAAGTGGGAAACCGGCAACCAGAAGTGGATTTCCAGATTCGATTTTGAAGTGTTTAAGTGACCACCCAGAAGAGGTATTAGGAAATCAGTTTACGAAATCCGGTTTAGGCAGCCCCTTGTGAATGGGCTGATTGAAAACATCCACGGGAAGACGATGAATTGAGTGCTGCTGATGAAGCCAGACAACACGTGTTCACTTTAAGCTATGAATTGTCTTATTTAATTGTTATGGCTTAGCTGTATCAAAGGACACCGTGTGTGTATTTAAAAAAACCGGAGAGGGGAAAACCTAGCATTTGTGAAATTTTTGGCGTATGATGAAATAACGCATATGGGCAGTGTATCATGAGCGTTACACACACAAAGATTACTACACGGTGTCTCACATAAAACCATTACGCCTCACACCCGAGATACAATTAACAATGAACCAACTAAAAAAGAGCAGAGAATACTAACTTTTAAAAAAAAGTTTTCTGTTTATAAGAGATGCTGGAAGAAGTGGACTGAGTACCCAAGCATCGCTGACTTTGTTAGAAGACTTTATAAAGCAACACGTTGTATTTCTGCAGGCTTCATATTAATTTCTCTAGTAATGTTCTGCCTTAGATCGTCTAGTGTGTGGACATTGTCAGCATACACTTTGCTTTTAGTGTGCCCCATAAATAAAAAATAAATAAATAAACAAAAATCCATGGATATTGAGGGCCAGAGGCCTCTGCTGACAAGCCTGTCTTCAGGGAGCACTTTGTTTTTGTGGCCCACACTGTGGTTGGATGGGTGAACAGTCGCTCAGTGTTATTGGAGTACTGCATCTGCTAATTGGGCATAGAAAAAAATCAAAGGTCTCTATATGTCTGGCACTAATTCAGGTGCAACTGAAAAGTATGTGACCAATAACGCGCATACTAGACGACGCACACCAAACACTTATCTTCTCTGAGTGGAGAGGCTCTTCATGCATAAAATATCGGTTGTCTTGCGACCAATATCCGCAATTCTGGGAGTTTACACAAACTAACAAATGAAACCAGAATCATCTGACATGAAGTAAAGCAAGGCATCCAAGTAACTGTCAGGTACTATTCTCTCTTCTCCTACTACCCAAATTTCAACTCTTGCACCACACTCACACGATAGGCTTTTAACTTCGTGTCTTTTAGTGCACGATGACACGATGTACGAGATACACCAACCTGATGCGATAACTCTTCTCACCGACTTGCGAAGACTTTTTGTAATGTCCATCCGAATGCTGTCTATAATTTCTGGAGACCTCACTGTCGGTCTATTCTTCTGCACATTCTGAACGGATTTTATAACCTTCCATTTTTTGCACAGATCTTGAATAGTGCTGGTCGTGAGAAGTAAACCATCTGCATACATCGCTTGCTTGAAACATTTGTTTACATTTCTTGATGGAGCCTGTCTTTATGTAACAGTCCACAATCCCAATTCGCTGTTCTAATGCAAACTGTCTCATTTCTGTAACAACTCAACAATACGAGCTTCTCATAACAACTGGCGCACGGACACGCAGCTGCACTGGACTTTCCGATGAAATTCAGTGTAGCCAACTTTCGAGACAGTGTTGCCACTTCACAAGCAATTAGACTAGAAATTTTTAACCGGTACGTGAGGTGTACTGGTTTTATATGAGACACCCTGTATTATTATTATTATTATTATTATTATTATTATTATTATTATTATTACTATCCAAAAGCGATAATTGCAGAATGAGCCACAGATTTCACCTGTAAGACAATGAAATACCATACCGCTTGTTTTCAGGATTATGAACACAATGGAATATTAAACCAGAATGAAACGGTCTCTATTACTTGTAGCATAAGGAGCGAGCTAAAAAGTTTCCGTCTGTGGGCGTTACTGCAGGGAATATGCAACGTAAAGCAGCTCCGGTGCGCGCATACAAGCACCGTTATGTGGGCAAGGGATTGGTGTGCCATTCGAGTCTTTCCGACGTGTGTACGAATGCGGAAACGAACAATGGCGACGCTAATACTAAAACCGACCAATCAGGACCAAAGTGCTTTTATTCTTTTTTTGGCTGGAGAAGCACAAATGCCAGTAGACGTCCATCGGAGAATGAAGAATGTGTATGCTGCAGCATGTATGTCGGAAACCACTGTTGTGCACTGGTGCGCCGAAGGTCGCTGCTGCTTCAGGATAATACACGTCCCCACAGCGCGAATTCCGTAAGGGAGAAGTTCGCCAGCTCCAAATGGGAGACGCTCGAGTAGCCGCGCTGTAGTCCTGATCTCTCCCCATGCCCTACAGCAGACACTGACAACCTTCATGAAATGCGTTTAAGCAGCTTATATACGTATCAAGTAATGCCTAGTTCCATTTGAAATGTGAAACTAATGCATTTTAATGTGTTGTACTCTGGTACATTGATAAAACTTGCATAGGGTCTCATTTCTCTCTTTTTGCTTACAGAATCCACGTATGAAATAAGTTATAACGTCATCTGACGGTAATACCTTAGTGAATTTATATTTGACCCTTTTTAATAGGAGTTATGCTGAATAGTGATGTATATACAGGTTAACCTAGTTATCAACGACGTCAACAGATGTTGCGCTTTCTCCATGGAATGTAAGATGTTACACGAATACGGTTTTTCATTGTGACACAAGGAACAGACGTGCGTACAGTTTTTTATATGTATATTTCTATTTTATTGCTTTTGTTCTTGAAGCTGCTATGACTCTTGATTGTGTTTTATTACCAGGAAGCCACAAAATGCTCAAGGAGAAAAAATTATCTAACATCTAAAGCATAAAATAAAGTCATAATGCAAAAATAAAAAGAGCCTTCGCAAGACAATGACTTCCTTCAAATTATATAGGTATAACAAAAGGCAGCAATATGGTATTGCAGCAGGAATGAATACCTGACACTTAAAAAGTTAATCGTTTCACTTTCTGGAAGTCATCTGATCGCAGGCAGTATGAAAAGACTTTCCAATGTTTACACGAAAATTGACTTTAGGGGCATATTTCACTGGTCTTGCTGGCCCTATGGATCGTTCTGTGGTCGGTGCTATGTCGATTTTTTTTAGTTTAAAATTTAGTTTACCAAGAAGAGACTAATGCTGATAAATTTAAGGAATGGTTGAATATTCTGTTGCTACCAAGTGTCAGCAGGAATAGAGTTTTTGTCAACTTCTGAGGTCATTAGTCACGTAGAACTAGTTAAACCTAACTAACCTAAGCACATCACACACATCCATGCCCGAGGCATGATTCGAACCTGCGACCGTAGCGGTCTCGCGGTTCCAGACTGCAGCGCCTAGAACCGCACGGCCACTTCGGCCGGCTAAGTTTTGGTGTAGCTGAAGAAAAGTAATTAGATTTGAAAAAAGAGTATGTGAAAGGCGGAAATTTTAAGATGAGTGAAAAGTACATAATCGACCTATTAGCACAAAACCATAGTCACAAAGATATACTGCGTCTACAATACCTCAGTGTCATTGACCTTGTGTCTATATACAGAAATTGGTTGACATGGCTGTCACATCAATAGATCCACAGAAATTAAAGAACATTGTGAACCACGTGTGAAATGAGATCAAAATATGGAACGAAGAAGCGGGCATACAATAAGAAACAATACGAAGTAGAGAAGTTTCTCTATCAGGTGTTGAGAATACCAGTAACGGTGCCAGTACTGTCGTGATGGCAGAATATTCTGATTACGATGATCTTGATGTTTCTGTTTTTCCGCAAGAATATGAATGGTATAGTCTTCCTTCGTTATTTTATACGGACGTTCCGCCTAGTGGTTCCTTATGAGTGTCGAGGTGTGTGTGTGTGTGTGTGTGTGTGTGTGTGTGTGTTTTGGCAGGTTTTTGCACTTTGCCGTTGAAAGCCGGCAACGGCGCTGCCAGTTGTCAGGGAGCTTTTCCGCCCTGTCGAGTTACAGATATGAGGCTAATTCCGCCCAGGATGACAACACTGGACATCCGCAGAAGACGTTATAGCTGTTCCTGGTTGGGGACTGGAGATGCAGAAAATGTGATAGGAGGCTTCAGGTTTACAGAGATTGCACGTGAATTGCAGAGTAACACATCCTCTCCAAAGAACAGGCTTGCCATACCACATCCTATTGAAATAGTTATGTGGATTCTGTGGCGGGGGAAATGTCCACCAATAGACCTACCATCAAAAACC
The DNA here is from genome assembly GCF_023864345.2 of Schistocerca serialis cubense. Taxonomy (NCBI): domain Eukaryota; kingdom Metazoa; phylum Arthropoda; class Insecta; order Orthoptera; family Acrididae; genus Schistocerca; species Schistocerca serialis. Next base: position 500,696,825 of record NC_064641.1, read on the forward strand.
TCCTTTTGAAGCTTATTTTATAACAACAACGTGAAACTCCTGTGAACGCACTGGTGCCTAGTTAGAACAAATGTAGAGCACGTAATAGCATCTTTTTATTTACAAATATTCTTTTGTCCTTTGCAAATGGTTTTCTAAATTTCAGTTTTAAATATAGCAGTAAGCAATCAATAATTTGTTACTTGTATCAGCCGGCCGGTGTTGCAGTGCGGTTCTAGGCGCTTCAGTCTGGAACCGCGTGACCGCTACGGTCGCAGGTTCGAATCCTGCCTCGGGCATGGATGTGTGTGATGTCCTTAGGTTAGTTAGGTTTAAGTAGTTCTAAGTTCTAGGGGAATGATGACCACAGACGTTAAGTCTCATAGTGCTCAGAGCCATCTGAACCATTTGATACTTGCATCAGGGGAGGTACGTCTGCGCCGAGTCCCACAAACGCCCTATATCTGTAAAATACTGGTACAGCTGCTCCAGTCTTTACGATACTCGTACTTTATAAGCATATGAAGGTATACTAGCGCCTCTCCAATAGTCATCCCTGTGTGAACATGGTGTTGTATAAAAACAGCTACCATAACAGGTATATTGTAGTACACTCTGTGGTCATGCACACTAGCGCACAAGACAAATAAAAATTATACAGACGACACATATTCGACATTGGGTAGCCGGCTCGGCGAAGTCGGATTTGCCCACAGTCAAGGTTGCTACAGTACTGTCGAGGCGAAACTAGAATGTAGACAATACGAATATTTGTTAAGAAAATAGTTTTTGCCACCGGACTTTGATCAACAAGGACAGAACACGAGAGATAAGTAATTCCTAATTTTGGACATAGTATACGCCAACATCATGCGCTACATTCCAAACTGCTCCGATATGGCGAAACGAGAACCCTAGGTGCACCAGCCACGCCTCTCTCTCTCTCTCTCTCTCTCTCTCTCTCTCTCTCTCTCACACACACACACACACACACACACACACACACACACACACACACACACACACACGTATTACGATATACGTGAGGAAGGAAGACTGGGCGGGCGAGGGGGCGGTTTAACGTCTTGTCATCGAAGAGATCTCCCGTCGACGATGAAGTAATTGTAGATGGAGCAAAAGCTAGGCTAAGACAAAGAAGGGAAATATAACCGATGGCGTCCTTATCGACACATCCAGGAATTAACTTTAGTCGATTTAGATAATTACTTAGATAGAAACACCGGAAGACGAGTAGACATCGATTTGAACTCTAATAGCAGTCCAGAGCCTTACTTTAGCAATTTATCTTTAACCTTGCAGAGTACAGCACTTCTGAATTTCCCGCACTGGCGAAAACGCTGAATGATGAGTTTAGAATTGACTTTGTAAGTTGGTACACGGCTCGAAGTAAGCAAGGACGTGTCACCTCCAACAGGGTCATTCCTGATTCAGCATTGTGGTGCTCAATACAATCTTCGGTTGGTGACAGATTTACTCACATTAACGTTTTATCCAGGACAGAGAGCAGGTACTTCGCGCAGCCGACAGAATAACTATGCAACTGGAAGCAGTCTGCCGAGCTGGAAACCTTAATCAAGGAGAATAATTGACAGAAAAGTGCAACTTCGTAGACGAACTTGAGGAAGCCACATCACAATGAGACGGTGACTATCGGGGCTAACTTCGCCAGAAAAAATATATACATCGCTGTCGGAATCTGACAGCAACTGTTGTTCTCCTGCCTGAAGAGTCCCTCTATTTCGAGCTGTCAAGCGTTAAAAAAAAAAAGCATTGCCGCCAACAGTCTGCAAAAAAGAATGTGCGAGACTCCGGACTGCACTGACTACACCAAGGCGAAAGAGCTGCTCCCGGTCGGTATAAATGCACACTCTTTCGACCTCGCCATTAGTGCGCATTTAACGCACTAGTAAAAGAGCGGGAATTGACACAGCCAAAGTAATTATAAGCCACTCCAAAGTGCAGGGGTGTTAGTAGCGTATTTAGAAACAATCGGTGTAAGTAAGTTAGTCCTGAAAGCAATGAGCTACGCAGTGAACGCAGCTAGCTGTGGCGAGCAGAGGGCAGCTGGTACGTGCGCCCTTGCCCGGCCCTCACTTGGCCCCAGCGGTGACAAGCCGGGTAGCCGGCGTGCTAACTAGTTCATGCCAAGGCTGCCCGACCTTCCATAACCATCTACTGCAGTCGGTGCACGACGACGTTCATCATCTGCTGCCGTATATCATTTGAAAAGTTGCTGGTTTAAGAGAACAATGATAACGCGCATGTGGCTACACAGGTTTTTCCCCTTATTAGGACAGGCAACAGCGCTACTTATTTTAAAATGGTGAGAGGTTAAAAGCTGTAATTCGGTTCGGTGCGCATCGTAAGCCGAATACTGTATAGCAAGTAATAAATCAGCCCATCATGAGATTTTCAGTAAGATCCGACTTCTGTGTAGGTGAATGCATAAATTGTACAAACGTACAACGAAAATTTTCAAAGCTGTGACGCGCAGTTCTATTTGAGAAAAGTGAAACCGGACAGCGTACTTCCGAGAAATGAATGGTATCCAAACAGCACTCAACACACACGATATCGCACGTATCACGAGTATATACAAAGATTAGATATTTAAACCAAATTTCCTACAATTTACACTATTCAGAAGAGCGATTATCATATTCGGCTGTCTTTTCGAAAATTTTATGTGTGATGGTTAACAATAGTACTGTAACTATTCTCATTTTCAATACCTCTTTTCATCCTGAAAAAATATAGGGTACATACAAACGTTACGAGTAAACATCCCTCTTTGTACACTAAATTTTATCCATTTTTTTCATTGTGTTGACCTGTTTATGAAACAACAATGGACATCCACATTAAACCTGCCACATGGCAAAGCAATTAAATATAATATTAGGTACATAATTACCAAGACAATGACTAATTAATGGAAGTCTATAGTCAATAAGACATTCCGAGTGGATTAACTGCGCCGCCTCGTAGGAGACTAAGTAAATTTTTATTGCCTTGTTAATTATTTTCCTGTTACGGTTATGTTTAATGTCACTTTACGTTTTATTTTCAGGCGCGCTTTTTGCCTTATGAAATAATTTTAATTAATGACTACGTAGAATGCATTTTAATTATTGAATTCATGAACTGATTTCTCTTTTATCCTAACATCAATGCTCTCAGCTAGCCTCAATCATTTGTATGAATACATATATAACGCTGATAGTTTTCTTACAATATTTTAATGGTATGTGCAGCTTGTATGAGATGAGCTTTAATCATGTGACTATCTTTTTATTTCTGATTTTTTATGTATTCCTCGACCTTGTGTTGATTTAGCTGTAGCCTGCTGAACTCAGTTTATCGCATATCTGAAGATGCCAACAGCCGGCACCGGTAACTTTGAATTGCGTGACTTACGTGATCAAGATGGACCTCCACAAAGAAAAGAATCATATGATGATTGATTTGGAGGGGAGGGGACCAAACAGCGAGGTCACCGGTCCCGTCGGATTAAGGAAGGAAGTCGGCCGTGCCCTTTCAAAGGAACCATCCCGGCATTTGCCTGAATCGATTTAGGGAAACCACGGAAAATATAAAACAGAGTCCAGTGTGCTAACCACTGCGGCACCTCACTCGGTGAATCATACGACTGCTTTCCGCACGGCATAACCACCGCTACGAAGTTTAAACATTAATTCTTAAAATGCTGAGTTCGCACGAAGAAGTAAGAATGACTTTTTCCCCACATAAAACTTGTACAATGAGCAAGATGGAATGCTTGAAAAATAGGTCTTACGCCGAAGCATTCTGACAATGGTTCTTTTCTCATTTTATCCGCATATGTAACTAGAACGGGGTCCACCGACGTAAGTATTGTTCGCCACGTACTGCTATGTTGCTTGCACAATCGAGACTTACACGTAGACATTATTTAGGGGTTGACATTTACAAAAAGTGCGTAGTTCAGCGCACTATGTGTTTTCAAATCTTCAAATTCAATGTTACGATCTAGGTGATAACGCATCATTATTGTTTTCACACCGTCAGTGTCGGCGCGAATATGCAATCGTGAAACGAGAACCGCAACTTCTGTAAGTCCGAAGAGGAAATGTCCGTCTGCAACAAACTGTGATGTTCCAGTATAAAAACGTAGATGTAGGCTGAATACAAACAAAGAACTGAACGAAGTCCGTGAATATGCAGTCGCTGGTTTGTGAAAGCATTTGATGGCGCCGTTTCATCACCCCATCATACGACTGCAGCTGTGTAAGTATATTTACACAGCGGGTTTCTGTGTTTCCATTTGCCTATATTTATCCCAGCTGTTTGCTATGAATCATATGCCCGTATTGGCTTCACGCGTCCAACAAAATCAGGTTGTGCTTCTCAGGAAACAAAACGTATTGCTCTGCTCACTTACTGTTTACTGCAATTCCGGAGACAGTCGGAGCAAAGACATGCGAGAACACGCGCACAACAAGCTAATCAGCTCAGGCTTCCAAGTTCCTGGCAAGAATAATAACCACGCAGAAGAATGGAGAACAATACTGAAGAGCCTATAGATGATAACCAGTTTGCCTTTAGGAAGTTCGAAAGTGGCGGTTCTGACACTGAGCTTAATAATGGCGGAAAGATTTTAGAAAAATGAAGACCTTCCAAAGATTTACAGAGTTAGAAAAAGGAAAACGTTTCAAATTCTCAGAAAAAAATGACACACACTATATGTGAAGACAAGTAATACACAGTACTTACAAGAACCAAGAGGAAACCTGGAGGACGACGGTTCAAACCCGCAGCCGGCCATCCTCATTTAGGTTTTCCGTGATTTCTCGAAATCTCTTCAGGAAAATTCCGGGATGATTACTTTGAAAGGGCACGGCCTACTTCCTTCCCAATCCATCGCTAATCTGAAGGGGCCGACGACCTCGCTGTTTCGGCCCCTCCCACAAATCAACCAACCAAGAGGAAACTATAGTCTAAGAACAGAAGAACAATAAACAGACTGATTAAATAGGCAGAGATGCATTCTTTCTCAGTTATTGCTGAAGCTGTACACTGAAGAGGCAATGGCGGATATAAAAGGAAAGTACAGGACTGTAGTTTCAATTAAGGATGAAAGGTAATCACTGATAACATTAGCTGATGACATTGTCAGTGAAAGCAAATAAGAAATACTGGGCATTTGGAACGGAATGATTGGTCTAAAAGCAGTGATCGTCAAACTGCGGTTGGCGGGCCGCATGCTTCCGAATCTAGTATTCGTGTGGCCCGCGGTTCTCAGCCGTATTTTATAACAACATGCATCAAGAAACTAACAGCCGAACCCAAAAACGTCAAATAACTTAAAGAGCTACTTAAAAGTATATTTTTCTTGATCAATAACAACCAAAAACACTTACAGAAATAGTAATTTTATGAAGTGGTTCATTTTTACTTGTCCTTGGAGAATCCGGCCATCAAGTGAGTCAAGCTTGCCGTTTACGTCAGGGGCAGAGTGGTGTACATAGCAACCACAGGAGGGTCTATAGAAACTGCTGGGTTAATAGAAGTTACAGGGGGAAAGTTCTATGGTGTAACTTTCAATGCTGACAACTCATGAGCGTGCACATCTAGCACTGATCAGCTGCTATGGTATAAATGTCAAACCGAAGTAACATGGAATCGTGACTGCGCATTACAGAGACGATTGTCTTCAAGTGTGATACATATTTGTAGCAAATAATGTGCAGTTAAATTAAGGCTCTTGTAATACAATACAATGAGCAAAAGAAAAATTAATCAAAACATTTAGTAAACATCCGTAGCCACAATACTCGTAAGGTGGCCAAGGTGTTCACCGCAATAATTAGTTACTTCCAAAAATGATGCATAATGCAAGAGATCAAACTAATTTCTAAACCCTTTTACATACAAAACTGTCATCCGTCATTCCATACCTTCGTGACAATTTTGAATTAATGAAGTTCTATTATTTAAAACTGTCTCTTTTCTGTTAGAGTTCGACTGCAAACGGTCTGCCGCAGCCGCTTGGTATTCACTCAGATTAGGAGGGCACGAAGACACCTAGAAAATGCATACGGAAACCAGACAAACAAACAAGGGACACTGTTGCAGTGGCACTGTCCTCATTACCCGCATACCTACGGAAAATTGGTCATTATAGCCGTTACAAAAAAAGCATGTAGCTAAAGGCAAGTTGAAAAAATGAGTGAGAGGGAGACAGAGGGATATTCATATATACCCATCAAAAAACTTTTGCATAAACCCAGTTCCCAGAACTCCTGAAGATAGACGTTGTCTGTGGATATTGTACCACAGACACAGTCCCTTTGACTACTGTTCAGAGATGTCGCTAAACCCGCCCAAAAGTGTAAACAACCATGCATGAGCAGCGCCTATTAGACGGAGGGGGTCCAACAACCGATCAGTTCCAGTCATTCCACCAGGAAGGAGGTACACGGCTCGTGTTGTCTGTAGTTCAACCATGCCTAGACGGTCAACACACCGGTTTGATCGCGTCCGCATTGTTACTTTGTGCCAGGAAGGGCTATCAACAAGGGAAGTGTCCAGACGTCTCGGAGTGAACCAAAGCGATTTTGTTCGGACATGGAGGAGATACAGAGACAGGAACTGTCGCTGACATGACTCGCTCAGGCCGCCCAAGGGCTACTACTGCAGTGGATGACCGCTACCTACGGATTATGGCTCGGAGGAACCCCGACAGCAACGCCAACGTATTGAATAATGCTTTTCGTACAAAGAGGACGTCGTGTTACGACTCAAACTGTGCGCAATAGGCTGCATGATGCGCAACTTCACTCGGACGTCTATGGCGAGGTCCATCTTTGCAACCACGACACCATGCAGTGCGGTACAGATGGTCCCAACAACATGCCGAATGGTCTGCTCAGGATTGGCATCACGTTCTCTTCACCTATGAGTGTCGCAACCAGACAATCGTCGGAGACGTGGTTGGAGGCAACTCGGTCAGCTGAACGCCTTAGACACACTGTGAGCGAGTGCAGCAAGGTGGAAGTTTCCTGCTGTTTTGGGGTGGCATTATGTGGGGTCGACGAACGCCATTTGTGGTCATGGAAGGCGCCCGTAACAGCTGTACGACTCGTGAATGTCATCCTCCGACCGATAGTGCAACCATATCGGCAGCATATTGGCGAGGCATTCGTCTTCATGGACGACAATTCGCGCCCCCATCGTGCACATCTTGCATCTTATGGATGACTTCCTTCAGGATAACGACAACGCTCGACTAGAGTGGCTAGTATGTTCTCCAGACATGAACCCTATCGAATATTCCTGGGATAGACTGAAAAGGGCTGTTTATGGGCGACATGGCCCACCAACCTCTCTGAGGGATCCACGCCGAATCGCCGTTGAGGAGTGGGACAATATGGACCAACAGTGCCTTGATGAACGTGTGGCTAGTATGCCACGATGAATACAGGAATGCATCAATGCAACAGGACGTGCTACTGGGTACTATAGGTACCGGTGTGTACAGCAATCTGGACCACCACCTCTGAAGGTCTCGCTGTATGGTGGTATAACATGCCATGTATGGTTTTCACGAACAATAAAAAGAGCGGAAATGATGTTTATATTGATCTCTATTCCAATTTTCTGTACAGGTTTCAGAACCGAGGTGATGCAAAACGTTTTTTGGTGTGTGTACGTGTGATAAACCCCTTTCTTTCGAAAATTTCTCCCTTTCATACCTCCTCTGTGTTACCACGGATGACGTATCACTGATCACAGTTGTACTAAGATTGCAGTACACGTGAGGTAGCTGTTTGCTTCCAGCGCCCTGAGTGGAATGCGTAAGTTCTAATAAATGTTCACCCTGCAGTCTTCTCTAGTTGTTGTCCCCTCCGTCGTGATTCCTTGTCAAAATGTGTGTGAATTCCTAAGGGACCGAACTGCTGAAGTTATCGGTCCCTAGACTTACACGCTACTGTAACTTATGCTAAGAACAATACACACACCCATGCCCGAGGGCTCGAACCTGCGGCGGGAGGGGCCCCTCAACCCGTGACATGGCGCCTCAAACCGCGCGGCGGTTCCTTATCTTAAGGGTGTAAGTAAGTCTTAGCGAGGAACTGATATTATGTGAATAATTAAATTTCCAATTAGTTTGTTTATATGGGATGCCACTAGCTTTTTACTGGCAAAGCACGAGACACTGCACAATTCCATTCCATTTTAGTGTCACAAATAATTTCCATTCTTCAACAAAATAATGAACTGCGTATTTCCGTAATTGTAGCTCTCACATTTACAAACTAGACATTACTAAATTAAGTCTTCTTTAATACCGCGGCAGACAACATGTCTGTCGTCCGACACTGCCGAACCAGGTCTGATCTTACAGCCGAACCACTTCTCCCGCCATCCAAGTTAGGAGCGATCTGAAGATCACCTAAGTGGTTTGCCTGTTTTCGTTTAGCAGTTGTTTATTATTCTAAAACTAAACTCCGCCCGCACAGGCCACGAAGGCCCAACGCCGTGTCATCCTCACCCAAAGGCGTCACTGGATGCGGTTATGGACGGGCATGTGGTCAGCACACCGCTCTCCCGGCCGTATGTCAGTTTACGAGACCAGAGCCGCTACTTCTCAATCAAGCAGCTCCTAAGTTTGCATCAGAAGGGCTGAGTTCACCCCCCTTGCCAGCAGCGCTCGGCAGACCGTATGGTTACCCACCCAAGTGCTGGCCCAGCCCGACAACGCTTAACTTCGGTGATCTGACGGGACCCGGTGTTACCACTACGGCAAGACCGTTGGCTTGTTTATTATTCTGCTTGTTCTTAATACTTGTGAAGTAATTAGTTTGTCTAATATTAATAACAGGAATTATCATTTTCGCGCGCAACTTTCGAACGCTGCAGCCAGTCTGTGAGGAGGACCGGAATGTAGGCGGTCTTTCTCACGATACGCTTACCGAATAAACCATCTGTCATCGGTATCTCACATAACATTACGTCATCTTGCCACTGCTGCTTTCTCAACTGCTCTAAAAAGAGCCTGTAGCGCAATATGATGGCTGTAAAGCCAGAAATATTACTAGTTCTAGTATAGTATCTCTTTTTCACTTTAAAATATTTGGTGCTAAACCTAGATGGTCTGATGAAATGAAATTTGAAGTGATCTTTTGGTGGCCACTTCCCTTCCCCTCATCGTCCCTCCCAGCACCACCACCACTTTCTATGCGGCATGAGGTCTAATGAGAATATAGAATGAGAATAAACCAAAGAAAGACGAAAGCAATGAGGAGTTGCAGAAATGAGATCGGCGACAATCAGAAATTGGTATCAAGAAGTAGAAGAATGGAAAGAATTCTCCTCTCTTGAAAGGCGAAAGAATTCTACTAGTATCAAACACAGGAATTAACCCGAGGAAGAAATATCTCATCTGATTCATGACCGGTGGGGAAACCTGAAGAGAAAAAGTAGCTGAGATGTGGGGCAATAGAATGATATTAAAAATTATGTGGACTGATAAGAACTGCGGAGGCTCTCCAAATTATCATCGTGGAAAACATCGAACTACAAGAATGGACAGGATGGAAGAACCTGTATTGAAGACATGACTATCTTCCACGGCACTAACTACACTGAGGTGACAAATATCATGGGATAGGAATTTGCAAATGCATAGCGGTAGTATCGCGTACACAAGGTATAATAGGGCAGTGCATTGATGGAGCTGTCATTTGTGCTCAGGTAAGTTGTGTGAAAGGTTTCCCACATGATTATGGCCGCACGACAGGAATTAACAGACTTTGAACGCGGAATGGTTGTTGGAGCTAGACGCACGGGACATCATATTTCGGTAATCGTTAAGGAATCCTATATTCCGAGATCAGCAGTGTCAGGAGTGTGCCGAGAACACCAAATTTCAGGCATTATCTCTCACCACGCATAAGACAGAGCCCGACGGGCCTTCGCTTAATGATCGAGAGCGCTTGCGTAGACGTAGAGTTGTCAGTGATAATAGACAAGAAACATTGCTTGAGATAATCGCAGAAATCAGTGTGGGACGTACGACCAACGTATCCCTTATGACAGTGCGGCAAAATTTGGTGTTAAGGGGCTATGGCAACAGACGACCGACGCGAGTGCCTTTGCTAATAGCACGACATGCCTGCATCGCCTCTCCTGGGCTCGTGACCATATCGGTTGTGCCGTAGACCATTGGAAAACCGTGATCTGGTCAGATGAGTCCCGATTTCAATTGGTAAGACCTGATGGTAAGGTCCGAGTGTGGCAAGACCCACGAAGTCGTGGACCCAAGTTGTCAACAAGGTACTGTCGGATCTGTTGGCTGTGGGCAGTGTTTTTACGTATATTGGACTGGGTGTTCCGGTCCAACTGAACCGATCATTGACTGGAAATAGTTATGTTCGGCTACTTGGAGACCACTTGCATCCATTCACGGATTTAATTTCCCACGACAATGTGATATGTCATCGGGCTACAATTGTTCGCGACTAGTTTGAAGGATATAGTGGACAATTCGAGCAAATGGTCTGGCGATCCACATCGCCAGATATGTATCCCGTCGAACATTTATGGAACAAATCGAGACGTCAGTTGATGCGCAAAATCCTGCGCCGGCAACTCTTTCGCAATTATGGGCAGCAGGGGACTTCCAATGATTTGTCGAGTCCATGGCACGTCGAGCTGATGCACTACGCTAGGAAAAAGGAAGTTGGACAAGATATTAGGAGGTATCCCATATCTTTTGTCACGTCAATGTAATAAATCCTACAAATAACTGATGCATTTTTAGTGTCACCTATAAAATTTATTTCTTATGACATCACATGTCTCGAAACTGAACAACTCATTTGTGTCAAAAACGGGAATTATGGAGTCTATCCCCCGCCCCGGAAAAATTTCTATGTACGCCCACTGCTCTGAGATGATGAGGTAGGCACAAGAGAAGAAACCGTAGCGCGCCGCATCAAACCAGACTGAAGACTGGTGACCGAAACAGTTCTGTTTTTTTTTTTTTTTACTTATTGTTATTACTAAAATGATTATATCTCATGTTCTCCTTAGCTCACAGATTTACGCTAAACACAGGATCCTGCTCTGCACTGCATTGCAGGAGCTCAACGGGCGGCGGACCATGACGTCAGCTGGCGAACACATCAGCAGCGGGCGCAGCGCAGGGGCCGAGTGATCGGAATTGCAAGCGGCAGCCTCTGGTCCACGGCTGACTTCCTATTTCAGCGGGTCCACGTCGACGTGAGATAAGCTCGCCCTAATTGCTACCTTGGTCGTGTAGCCGCTGGGAAAAGCCACGCAGAACTCTGCTGTACGGCTTCATTAGCTCAGAGTCCACCCACCGCCTTTGCCGTCCTCCGGTACACGCGGGACCCGGCACTCTGTTTACATTATGAACATGCTTGAGTCTCATTAACTCGTTCCGGGAGCTAGAATTGCCCTCCTCGTAAGCCTACAGCCGCTGGTGCAATTCTAATTAAAATCTTAATTCCCAATTACTCCTCTCATAGGCTATTTCGGGAACAACCTGAAGTAATTCTCAATATGGTGCGATATTAAAGTGTAAACGAAATTAAAGATCTGGAAGAAAAACGTGCGGTGTCTGCGTCACATTCAGAAGTAACTTTATACTCATTATCGTCATCTAAAGTCGTAACTGGAATAATTTACGATCTGCAAGTGCTAACAGACAATGAACTTATTCACTATGAATGACATCTCTAAAATAGCTGTCAGTTAAGTGCAGATAGTAATTAACGTTAACTTCCACCTTCTCGAGTACACAGGACGGTCACTGACCAAACTTGTAGCTAATCAAATACGTACTGAATACAAAACCATTCAATCGCTGGCCAACGGAAACAGCAGCATCAAATAACCTCAATGGAATTCTGAGCAGCTACTAATTTTCTTGCTATAAACGACCGGCATAAATATGTCCGGAACACAGTCATCCAGACAAATTCCACACGAAAAGCGTGATATTGTTATGACGAAGGAAGAAGGAGTTAGCTGAAGATACTGTTCGTCCTGAATGGTAATACTTTACAGTTACAAAAGCATATCTACGTCAGGAATGGGTAAACATTGTCTAGATGAAGCCGGACTGTCGTTGATTACAATGCATCTACATCCAACGATCATCATGTCGCGGGCGCAGACGCTGCTCTGAAATAATTACGCATATATTAATACGTCGCTCTTTATAGTTTTGTTTCACTTTTTCTCGTAGTTATTCATGAAACAGAGCGGCGTCCATGACTACCTCAATAATAATAATAATAATAATAATAATATTTTGCTATGTTCACTGTCCCATCTATAACACGGAAGATTCAGAACACAACTGCAGGAGGCTACGATTCTTAATTTCTGAATACCGGAAACACAGTAAGGCTATACAAAGCAAACAGTAGTTCTTGCAAATTTTGCAGGAAATTATACGAGCAAGCTACAAAGTTACCGTCAGTAGTTTGGCAGACGTTTTCTGGAACTGTAAATGCATTGGAATTTCATCTCAAAAATCTGAAAGTTGGTTTAAACATGCAGGTGCTTTTCACGGGATGGTCCTATTGGAAGTAGCACGGCCTTCCCTTCCTCCGATCTCTACGCTAACTTACAGAGCCACTGACAAGCAGTCCAATGTGGACCTCGAACCATGGTGTAACTTGGAATTTTGTTATAATGTTTCATTTATTTAAAAATTAAAGGGAAAAACAAAACATACTGAAGAACGTGGCTCAGTTATTTCCACAGATTCTCGGGCTCTGCAGAACTGTGAAACTAACCTTGTTGCATTATGGTGTTCTGACTAGCTATGGTTTCGGAAAGTAATCACTTGACTTAAATTCAGACATATAATACGCTTGTACTGAAATGATCGTATGGCTTTACTGGCCGTAGCTTTGCGTGAACACTCTGTTCTGTGACACTACGAAATATGCAAAATTTTTTTTCGGATAAATTATAGTTCATGATCTGTCATTATCTGAATGTTAGGAATAAACTACGCCGCATGTGTTCTTGGTCCTTACCCCCCTTTCTCCCTTAATTTTCTCGACCTGTGCTACTCGAACAAAAAAATATTCTCGTTTTAGGACACATTGGTTCAAATGGCTCTGAGCACTACGGGACTCAACTTCTGAGGTCATCAGTCCCCTAGAACTTAGAACTACTTAAACCTAACCAACCTAAGGACATCACACACATCCATGCCCGAGGCAGGATTCGAACCTGCGACCGTAGCGGTCGCGCGGTTCCAGACTGTAGCGCCTAGAACCGCTTGGCCACTGCGGCCGGCTTAGGACACTTTAAATTTACTGATATGTTATTTCGATATCAGCAACTTGTTATCGGCGTGAATAGCACATAACGACGAACAGATCGAAGTGAAAACGATTTCTGCTTTCTACGAAAAATATCAACACTACGAGTTACAATGTAACAAATTTCACATTGGCACTCAATAGTAAGTGAAATGGCTCATAGATGAAGACGAAACATCCTGCACCATCCTCTGGAACAAGACTTTGACATTTCAAAGCACTTTAAGTATTCTGAAACAGTGAAGTGTGTATTTGGAAACAGCTCATTGATCACAATATTTCATTCCGTAGTTTACTTCTTCGCTGCATAATTATCGGTAGTTATCTATTTAGAGCACGGTAAAGAGATAATGTGAGATAAGCCTCCTGTAAATTACTGATACCCTCTTTGTAATGTAGCTCACGCAAACAAATACACAAGTCTACTGACTTTCTGCTTATGTAAATCGGTATGCTGATGTATCTTTCGGCATAAATTTCTTGGGCAGATTTGTTAAACACAAGTTATCCGCACTGAAATTATCTCATGCGTCAGAACATAGGTTAAATCTAAGTATCAAAACGGTAAAATAGTTCCTGTAAATTAACGCAAGCAGTCTCTCTCTCAGTGTGCAACTTGTCCTCTTTTCGCCCTCCCCAGACATCTCTCACTGGGACACAGTTCCACGGCAATCTCGTTTTCGTTGGCTTTGCACAGATGCTGTATTACCTTTTCCCAATCAAACTAAACACTGGTAATAGCTTAACTGTAGTCACAACTCATCGTCTTTAAAATTTTGTCAGAAAATGACAGTGAGTCAAGAACAGTTAAAATAATGACTACATAAAGATGCTGAGAAGTGCTAGCACATATGGCGTATATTTTGATTTCTTTAAGGAAATGTGCCCATACCCGTATGGGAATGTTCCACAATTGTTCCAGACGTTGAGACATACGTGACAGTATTTGACACTTGGATTGTAATGGTCTGGATTACCGTCTACATATGACGTTTAATTTATGTTAACCTACGGTTACCGTCGGATATACCTTTGTCTAGATGGAAGGCAAGTACCGAAAGAATACGCTCGTAAAAAGATTTGTTATTGAGTGTGATAATGAGAAGCTCTCCTTCCTACTGTCCTTTCACAGTTTTAAGAAAAACCTGTACTTCCCTTGTGCACCCAACAGTGATCTTTCAAAGAGCGAAAGCTATAAACAGTCAGAGGAAACAGTTTTTTAAATATAAATAGTAACGTTGAAAATGTCCGGACAAATAAGGAAAGGATTATCCCTTACCAGTGACTCAGATTCTACAGAAATGACCACACTACAGGTTTTTATAGCATTACTCGACATGTCTCACGCTTTTCCTTACACATCCATGCGGCCGAAGTGCCGAGCCCGTCCCTAAAAACATTTCTAACGTTAAAGAGACTATTCTAGTTGCAACTAGAGCGGTTAACATCGTTTCTGGGATAGGAGCAATCATGGATTCCTTGAAGCCAATGGCCTATGAGGTGGCCCGGTGTCTCACGGGAACCGCGTGTGTCGGGGGGAATCCCGTCACGCCCGCAGCGATGAATCATCGCAGCGATGACCTTGTTCCATTCCCACTGCGGCGCGGGTGCGTGCCTTGTTTACACCCGGTCTCCGGTAACAAGCTGGCGCTCCCAGCCTCCACTTCCGCTCATGCTTCTTGTCGCATCGAAACTAACTACTACTTCCGGTGCCAGCGCTGGTTTCAAAGTCACTTATTCACGAACGGGAAATATATGCATGACGGTTTCCAAAAGATAAAGGAAATATTTAGTAGAAACAGCATTGGCAATACGACTTCTAGCGAAACATAAGACAGGTGGGAAACCGTGATCATTTATAACTTTCGTTCTCTTCGTCTGGCATGTCTTAAACAGACCTTGATAGAACGGTGAAGATAATTGTGCTAGGTGACTTATCGCAGTATGACGCCGACCGGTACAATGATGGGAAGGTACTGACATCGAATATCAACAGTGGGTGGACAAAAATATGGTAAGGTGGAAAATACAACACATTAACATGCCTCCCTTGGCATTTAAAACAGGTTCCAGTCGTCTCAGAATAGATAATACAGGTCTTGTATGGTTTCATGAGAATCTAATAGCATTTTTCTCGCAAGCAGCGTGAAGTTCAGATAACGATGATGTGACTGTGGCAGCCCGGGGAGATGCGAAAATTCATCCCCGCGCTCATAAAACCAGTCCTGGACGATGAGATCTACGTAAACAGGTACCCTGTCCTCTTGGAACACAGCACTGATCAAGCAAATGGTCACATAGTCCTTGCCAGTAACGCGAACTTGCAAATAACCGCAGGGTCTTTGGAATACCACGATGTAGTTGCCCAACTCATCACCGAACCTCCGTCATTTTTCACTCCCGGGACGTAAACTTGACTAGTAGTTGGAAACAGTGCGGAACAAGATTCATCCGATCTTTGCTCAATAGCCCGGGGTTTACGGTTTCGGCACCAAGTTTTCACGTTATGAGCATTTGCATCACGATGCGTAGGTTTGGAATTCCAGCTCGCCCTGTAATTCCCTGCTTCCGGAGCTCCCTTTCTGTTGTTTCGGTGCTGACAGGGTTTGCGAGAACGACAATTACTTTTGCAATGACTTTTATAGCTATCTTCATCTTATTTTTCCTCAGAATCCTCTTCAATAATCGTCTGTCACGATCGCTCAAGACACGCTTTCGTCCGCGTTGTGATGATCAAGATGATGATGATGATTTATGGCGGAGGACGCTAAACAGCTGGGTCATCAGCGCCCTTGCATTAACGTTATACCGAAGAAGATTTTCATAATCTATGGAAGCAGATCAATAAACTGGAAAACTACGTTTGGTCCCACCACAGGTAATGTAATGCAACCCCAAGAAGGTGAGGTTCAGAAAAGTCCGTAATAAAACCCTAGCGAGACACAGCAGGATAACTAAATGAAATCATGGAGAAAATTGCTATAAAGATGCTGTTAAAAAGGGACAAATAAGCGTGGCCGGATGACGACTTAGAAATAATACGTCGCTCAGCCACTCTGACACATTAAGATCGCACACCAAGTATTTTGGGAAGAACTCCGGACACCACACAAAATTTTAAGACACGAGCAACTCTCGCCTCGTTATCAGTTAAAATAGAGAGAAGATCCTGTGGGAGACCCAGTTCAACCCTCAGATCGTCATATAAAACACACTCGCCGGCCAGTGTGGCCGTGTGGTTCTAGGCGCTTCAGTCTGGAACCTGTGACCGCAGCCGCTACGGTCGCAGGTTTGAATCCTGCCTCGGGCATGGATGTGTGTAATGTCCTTAGGTTAGTTAGGTTTGAGTAGTTCTAATTTCTAGGGGACTGATGACCACAGGTGTTAAGTCCCATAGTGCTCAGAGCCATTAAAATCATTTTAAAAAACACTCAGTCAAAAAAATGTCGTACTGACAGCTATGTCCCGCATCTCTGACATACCGGGTGCTGCTCCCGACGTAAGTGGAAACTATGTGTCAATTACAATGTCCCACTCTAAGCCGAGTAAGGGCTACTTCTTCACACCGTCGCAAGCGGAAAGAGGTGATCCATGATCGCACTGAAGTCCTGATAGAATGTAGTTTATTGTTCCTCACTTCCAGCCACTGGGACTCCTACCACCATATGGCTTTCCTGGTCACAAATGAAGTGACAGCCCATAGAGGGACTGAACAGCGGACAGGAGGAAGAAGGTAGCAAGCCTCCTTAGCAGCAGCGAGTTTGTTTCCCTGGATGCCTATGTGCCCTGGAACCCAGCGAAAAATGATTTCCTTGTTTTGCCTGTGTAAGAGGAGATCGTCCTGTACCTGTTGCACCATCCGATCCGCTGGGTACATCTGTCCAACAGCGAGAAGGGCACTTTGAGAATCAGAGCAGATGATAAATTTTTTGTGACGACGCCTTCTCATCTGCTCCATTGCCCTCGGGATAGCATACAGTTCTGCGTAATAAACTGAAAACTGCTCTGGCAGCCCTATCCTGAGGACAATGCGGGGAACACGGCAGAACAACCGAAAACATCTCTCCGCGTTGTAACTTCGCGGATGATGTTCTTCCGTTTTCCCTGCTTGCAGTAGAAATCTTCGATACGGTGCCTGTTGAACACCAAACATTTCGGCTACGTTGGTTACAGAAGCACTCACCACATGAACAGCAACAATTTGTCCAATTTCGAATACAGTTAGCTCCGCCATAACGCACTCACAACTTCTGACGACGACTGAGCCTTGCAACACTGAGGATACACAGTTGCAGTTCATAATGAAATACACAGCGCAGCCTGTAGGACTGGCTAGTATCTTCAATTATGTTCAAGCATGCGTTTCTCGGGGTGTTTACATATATTTGTGCAACTCCTGGGAGTTAAAATGTGGGCGGAAACTTTACTGCTCTGTTATAACTCAAGGCAGGTAGCTGCACGTTTTTCATCCCCGGAAGACACGGCGGTTTCGTTATTAATGAGCTACAGCAACAAGACGGAAAAAACAATGCCTTTTGCTAGACCAGTGATAACTTTCCTTATTTCGGAGCATATTTGTTCGATATCTCCCAAATCATTGCATTTAGTCTGATTTTTATTCGTGGATATGAATGAAGCGTCTCGAATTTTAGTAAGCTTTCAATTACTCTTTGACTATTATTATTATTATTATTATTATTATTATTATTATACAAATCAAACCAAGGAATACATTTGTGTTCAATGTAAAGGAGGCAATTAGTAACAGATTAAAAGCAGTACGAGTTTTTGACTCGAACAATGGTCACGTCGAATTTCACTTGCCTAAGTAGAAGCCAAGGCTTCCAACGATCACTGCTTTGGGAACTGAAAACAGCAGCACATGTTCGTAAAAGTTTAGTCCGCCACATGGTTTTGAAACGTAACTCCCAACCACACATCGAAGTCTTTTTAGTGACTTTTTTGTGCACCAACCATATCTGTATTCGGAGCCTTTCTGATGGAAGGGATCTAATTATGTATTGCCATATATTATCCTCCTTTCCAGTCTAGATGAAGCTTAACTAATTAGCGTGTCCGTTGGGAACTGTACTAGCCAGCTAATGTTTTCACTCCAGAAGGATAAATATTGCTTCCGATGAAATTAGTAAATATGGCATCAATACAATGACAATCAACACTTTATCAACAGTTGGTGGCAATGGTAACAGGGAACGGGGAGGGTGGGAGAGGAGCGGCGGCGCCGGTGACGAAGACGACACGTAAGGCAAGCAGCCAGCCTAGTTTCGTTTCACTAATGCGTCTGCGCTTTCCTGCTGCTGCTGCTGCTGCTGTTGTTTCGGCCTATTACGTAGCTCTGTTGAGTTTTATTTGGGTAGCCGACTCCTGTCAGGAATTACAAAACATTGCCAATGCTAAAAAATTTAAATAAACAAAGGAAGACGCACGTTTGCTCTCAAGAATAAAATCGATGTAGGAAGTTAGACAAGTTCCACGGCTGTTTTGATTGTGATACCTTTAATTATACATGAAACAGCGACAGCTTTCAGTGGCTGCCGATTTCTGGAACTCGCAACACTCAACTACTCACAAGTAAAGAGTTTTGAGTGACCTTTAGTTTAATTTGTTCCTACTAACTTCGGCCGTCATTTTGCCTTAGAGTAATGTGTGTATGTGTTTCATTAGTACAAGCATTAAGTAAACGTTCCCTCTGCCCTGCTACTTTAGATAAAAAACAAGAAATAATTAATCTACGAATATTACTTGTTTCTTCTCAGGAAGGGAAACTAGTAACACGAAAGTAAAGTTTCGTTATAGTCGTACGTCCTCAACACTGCATTTAGAAGAAGAAGAAGAGACGAGTTTGGGTCCCTTCCAAACAATATGCACATTTCTCTGATTAATTTCTGTACCGTCTAAATCACTGAACTATTTTAACCACCGCAGACTGTCAGCTTACTCCTTCAGTGCACCGTGCATATAAATTACATTGCTGGACAGTTTCGGCCTTCAGCCATTATCAAATGTCTGCAGTGTAATACCAAAAGTAGGTTAAGACTTGAAAGTGGATAACGTTACGCTTGAGTTGTTCATACTTCTTACATGATATTAGTAATGTGTCCGTCACATTTAAAAAATGTCTGTTGCTGCGTATTATGTGGACACACACACACACACACACACACACACACACACACACACACACACGTCGAATGTTCAGTCTTGTTCATACCAATCAGCTTACAACAACAACTTTCACAACACGTCATGTAGGCAAAAATCTTACCAACAGGTGGATCACTGGCCCTTGCACAATCGTTTAGGAACATACCGTGTACTTTCCCGCACTCACACATACACAAAACTTTTACAAATCGTGGGAAACATGTATCAACCAAAGAGCATGCTGACAGCTGTCATTTTGCAGAGACGAAGTTATCGCCAGAGCGAACTGCAGTCACGTGATCAGTCTTACCTACATGTCGTTAATTTGTAGTAAGCTTCTTACTCGATGGCCTTTGACAATACTTATAATCATAACAGGCAGAATTAAACGTTCGTTACTACTGCAATGACGTTACTTGGTCTTATTACATCTTTTTAAAAATGGCCTCAGTTTTATGTACCATTGCTTAAATTGCCTGTATGCTTGTCATTACACAAATAAACTGACAGTGGTTTCATGGTTTCATCATTTAGACGATGCACTGAGGCTGTGGACCCGTACATGAAGAAATTAATTTCCGTACGTTCGGTAAAGAGAGGAAGGGGGAGAGAGGTAGAACAGGGTTGGGGGGCGGGGGGTGGAGCAGGTACTGAATCAAAGAAAATTTCGGTAAGGGCTGAAATGCGAGCGGCAGACAGCTGTACTCACATAGTCGTCCGAAGCTGTGGCTCAGCCTCTTCTTCAGCTTCTGGACGCGACTCAGCGCGCCGCCCTTCTTTTCTCTCATCGTAACTCCTGAAACAGATGACCTCGCTCTTAGTATCACTTACACAAAGAAAACTAAAGGAGTAAAAAAGCTGTGCACCCTGGTCAGGATATTCTGCGGCGCGTACTGCGTCCCTAGAGGGGTTTCCATTCAGCAGAATCTACAGATGTTTTCGATGGTGCGCCTCGGCTATTATTAAGTCATAGCAGTATACCGCGCAGCTTTATGATCCCATATAATAAAAAAATTTTAAAAAAATCGACCCGCTGGTAAAACTCCAAGTTTTGATTTCCTTGGAATAATTTTTTTTAACATAAAACAGAAGGAAGAACATGATTTAGCAGCTGTTAGGCTCAGTGCTGGTAATAATTTTCAGAAGATTATCACCATTCGAAAAGCTGATTTGTTTTCACGGGTACTGCCTAGGGAAAGGCTGTAAGAAACGGGTTCGAAAGATACTTTATTATGTGTCAAATCCGAATAACTCTTACAAAAGGTGTATAATATATTTTTTTAACAGCAGTCACTCTCTGATATAATCAATTTGCAATTGGTGTAGCATATCCCATAATGACATTACAATCTCACAAATTTGCATACCTTGGAAAGTTCTCACAGGACTGAGATTAAGACGTAACAAGTGAAAAATTAAAAAAGGATCACTCAACATTAAATTTACTTATTTCTACTAGCAGCAATTAACATTGCTAATCTATGTCCAAGAGGCTAAACAGGTATTCGTAGCAATAACGTGAGGTACAAAATCGCAATCTGACATTTCAGTTACTTAGGATATTTTTCACTCACAATGAACTCCTTGAGTGCGAGGTCGCAAGTTCGATCTTTAGTAAGGCCCATTTGAAAGAGTTGTGCTACAATTATTACAGGATAAATTACTCGCCACGTGCATCAGAAGGGCGACAGAAAATAAATGTCCGGGAGATGCCGAGATCAATCTTCTATGGGATATACAGGGTGTTACAAAAAGGTACTGCCAAACTTTCAGGAAACATTCCTCACACACAAATAAAGAAAAGATGTTACGTGGACGTGTGTCCGGAAACGCTTAATTCCCATGTTAGAGCTCATTTTAGTTTCGTCAGTATGTACTGTACTTCCTCGATTCACCGCCAGTTGGCCCAATTGAAGGAAGGTAATGTTGACTTCGGTGCTTGTGTTGACATGCGACTCATTGCTCTACAGTACTAGCATGAAGCACATCAGTACGTAGCATCAACAGGTTAGTGTTCATCACGAACGTGGTTTTGCAGTCAGTGTAATGTTTACAAATGCGGAGTTGGCAGATGCCCATTTGATGTATGGATTAGCACGGGGCAATAGCCGTGGTGCGGTACGTTTGTATCGAGACAGATTTCCAGAACGAAGGTGTCCCGGCAGGAAGACGTTCGAAGTAATTGATCGGCGTCTTAGGGAGCACGGAACATTCCAGCCTATGACTCGCGACTGTGGAAGACCTAGAACGACGAGGACACCTGCAATGGACACGGCAATTCTTCGTGCAGTTGACGATAACCCTTATGTCAGCGTCAGAGAAGTTGCTGCTGTACAAGGTAACGTTGACCACGTCACTGTATGGAGAGTGCTACGGGAGAACCAATTGTTTCCGTACCATTTACAGCGTGTGCAGGCACTATCAGCAGCTGATTGGCCTCCACGGGTACACTTCTGCGAATGGTTCAACCAAAAATGTCTCAATCCTCATTTAAGTGCAAATGTTCTCTTTACGGAAGAGGCTTCATTCCAACGTGATCAAATTGTGAATTTTCACAATCAACATGTGTGGGCTGACGAGAATCAGCACGCAATTGTGCAATCACGTCATCAACGTCATCAACACAGATTTTCTGTGAACGTTTGGGCAGGCATTGTTGGTGATGTCTTGATTGGGCCCCATGTTCTTCCACCTACGCTCAATGGAGCACGTTGTCATGATTTCATACGGGATACTCTACCTGTGCTGCTAGAACATGTGCCTTTACAAGTACGACACAACATGTGGTTCATGCACGATGGAGCTCCTGCACATTTCAGTCGAAGTGTTCGTACGCTTCTCAACAACAGATTCAGTGACCGATGGATTGGTAGAGGCGGACCAATTCCATGGCCTCCAAGCTCTCCTGACCTCAACCCTCTTGACTTTCATTTATGGGAGCATTTGAAAGCTCTTGTCTACGCAACCCCGGTACCAAATGTAGAGACTCTTCGTGCTCATATTGTGGACGGCTGTGATACAATACGCCATTCTCCAGGGCTGCATCAGCGCATCAGGGATTCCATGTGACGGAGGCTGGATGCATGTATCCTCGCTAACGGAGGACATTTTGAACATTTCCTGTAACAAAGTGTTTGAAGTCACGCTGGTACGTTCTGTTGCTGTGTGCTTCCATTCCATGATTAATGTGATTTGAAGAGAAGCAATAAAATGACCTCTAACATGGAAAATAAGCGTTTCCGGACACATGTCCACATAACATATTTTCTTTCTTTGTGTGTGAGGAATGTTTCCTGAAAGTTTGGCCGTACCTTTTTGTAACACCCTGTATATATACTTTACAAAATGGAAATCATCGACATTCAAGACATGTTCAAACGAACGATGAACTCATGGACACCGAATGAAAAATGGCGCGCCTCAGTGATCACAAAAGGTTCGCACCATCAAGATCGAAGGCGAACTCCTTAGGAATTGCAAACCGTGGAGGACATACTGCGCGCGACATAGATTACAGTGAGTTCACGGGAAGCAGTACATGGTTGCGTACCTTCGTACAGTGCTACAGAACTGGAAGACGTAAGATTACGAAATTTCAAACAAAGCGTCAACCACACGATGCACAGCAAACTGCGGAATCGTTGGGAAAATTTATAGATGAAATAAAAAATTGTATTCCATTGTTCAACAAGTAATTTGTTTTCAACTCCGACCAATCGAGATTTAGGAGGAATGCATATGAAAGAAATCCTGGAAATTTCAGATACCAAAAGAGTTGTGCCAATATCAACTACCGTCAATGCCTTAACGCATTCGTATTCAATTATGCCGACTGTTAATCTGGATGGTAAATAAGATATTTATTGTGCTGCGAGATGTTGGCGTGCTCTGACCCCTACGATTCTTTCTCGTGTGTGAGATCTTGCAAGGGCAGTAGGGAATATATACGTCACACGAAGCAAGAGTGGGAAAATTGGCGTAAAAGAACAAACTGTGGTATGGTCACTCCTTTTGACCAATAGCTAATCAAAATAACTCGCTTTTGCTTGGTTCCTTTAGAACAATCTATCCTTCCTGAAACGTGTATGGCACTTTTATTCGTACAACCTGGAGCCAATAGGCAAATTCAGCCTCTGAATGTTTTTTCTGTGCTTATAAAACAAATTGGTCAGTAACGTTGGGCCTTCATGGCCTGTATGGGCGGAGTTTGGTTTAGTACGAATCATTTTATTGCACTATCTATAGCTACGCCTTAGGACAGAAAGTTTCACCATAAGATCCACGACAGACTGCTTCGCATTTAGTTGCATGTCATCACATTCCATTAGTTCTCATCAGCCCGTCACACCGATAAGATTCCATATGCATTCTTAGGAGTGGATACATAGCTGAATGTCCTACACCGTTTGTAACCTCAATGAATTCGCTTTCGATCTTGATGGTGCGAAACTTTGTGATCACTATGGCGCGTCATGTTTCATTCGGTGTTCATTGTGCAGGTTAACTGTTTTGAACAGTTTTTGAATGTCAATGGTGTCCATTTTTCGAAGTGTAACTTCTACATCCCATAGGAGATTGATCTCTGCACCTTCCGGACACTCACTTTCTGTCGCCCTCCCGATGCACATGGTGAGCCATTAGCAGCTAATATTTTTTCCTGTCATAACTGTTAATAAAACACTTTCAAGTGAGTCTTACTAAAGCCTGAACTTGCGATCTCGCACTCAAGGGGTTTCTTGTCTGCATCATATTCAGAGAACCACGTAATTGAAGCGAAAGTATCACATAACTTACTAGAATAAAAGGGAAGAGTGATTAATATCTTTCTGACAAAAAGGATTTTATACAGTAATGGTTAGGTCCTGGATGAAGGTAGGAAACAGTTCCTTCTATTCAGACATTCGCCTGCAACGGGTCCACTAGCGCAACTTCTGCGCCACGTAACTTTATTTCTTTTTCTTGTGGGAAGAGTACCAACGTACACAATACATGCTATAATGATCTAATCCGTATCATGATCTCTCACGGCCGTTTCTTTAGCACCATTTGGCTGTTCGCTTTCCAAACTAGTTAAATATTACCGTGTGGCACCATCTCTGATGACATTAGGCATCTAACGAACTCCCCGTTACAACTGTAGTATTATGAGCCGTACATATAAATTACGCGAAATGAGATCCACGAGGATTCCGTTTTCAGTTATGCTTTTCTAAATGCTTCCGTTTTGCTCGGGCACTTGCCGGAATGCGCGTGAGAAAATTACCCTGAATCTCAATACGACAAGAGCAGCTTTTCTTTTGAAGTGGACTGAAAATTATTCAGTCTCTTTCTGATGATTCTTTAGTTTATCTTTACATAGGATATTGAAGGTGTTTCCCTCTTTTTTTTTACGCCACAGCTGAGAGAGAGAAGAGGGAAGGCAATAACGATGCTTGTTTGATACACGATCTGTTCAAACGTAACGAAATCGAAAGGAAACGTCAACAGAGTGAAACGAATAACCGTAAGAGCACTAGGGCAGACACTTAATCGCTACTGCTAATGCTCCTCCGAGAGCTCCAGTCGATGAAATGGCACCAAACAAGCGCGGCGAGAAAGGCTGTGGCTGAGGCAACTTGCCGACTGCAGCCAATCCATTACGTCACCTGCACTCCCTTGGGCTGCTGCTTTCGTCCCACCCACAATACGGGCGGCATCTTCTTGCGGACACTTTTCCCACTTTCCTCATCCCACGAAATCGTCGTCGCAATTTCCTGACGACGGCACGGCTACAAAATAACGTCCACGAGAAGACAGTTGCAGTTACTCAAAGCAACTGTGACTTATTGTCACATCGCCTGTGGTTTCTACTCCCTTTCTCCACCTACCACATCGTTTATAAAGGCATCGAAAATAATCTCTTGCTTAAGATCTTCCGGTTTAGTAGACTGACAGCGATATTGCGTCTCTTGTTTCTCCCACTTTCTGCATACACTGAACTGTGCTGCGTGGCGCTTGGTAACTGATAACTGGAACTCACAGGTTCCCAGATCTATTACCTGCGATTACTTCACATCTTCCTCGAGCACACTTCACCCGACCTCATTAATCCAACCACAGCGTCTTTCTAAGAGTGACCCAGTTACCATATGGCAAATTTACATATTAGATCACTTGCATTAACACGTGTCGGGTGAAGTTCTCGAATGTGCAAAATCAAAACATTTGTACAATTTGTTGCGATACTGCGACGGTACATAATGACGCACTGAAAACGGTTACAGTGTTTGGAAATTTATCTTCAATAATCGCGCCACAATAAACTAAGAAAATAGTAATAGTGAGTGATGACTTTATTATTCACAATAAATTTGGAACCGTAGTCAAGGGCACTTCTCGCATGCCGCGCGGGATTAGCCGAGCGGTCTGCGGCGCTGCAGTCATGGACTGTGCGGCTGGTCCCGGCGGAGGTTCGAGTCCTCCCTCAGGCATGGGCGTGTGTGTGTTTGTCCTTAGGATAATTTAGTTTAATTAGTGCGTAAGCTTAGGGACTGATGACCTTAGCAGTTACGTCCCGTAAGATTTCACACACTTTTCACTTCTCGCATGGATGACCGAAATTTTACCAACCAATTCCTTAAAACGAGAGAGACAGGAACTTTGAACATAAATGATTTCATCTATATCTACATCATACTTGAGGAAGCCACCTAATGGTGCGTGGCAGAGGGTACTTCCTTTTCCACTGGGACGAATAACTGTCGGTTAACCACTGTAATGGCTCTAATTTCTCGAATTTTATCGTCGTGGTCATTACGTGATATGTATGTGGAAGGAAGTAATATGTCGCCGACTCTTCCTGGAAAGTGCGGTTACCGAATTTCAATAATAAACCTCTCCGTGCCGCACAACGTCTCCTGCCAATGGAGTTTCTAGAGCATCTCGATAACGGTCTCGCGCCGACTAAACGATCCCGTGACGAAACGTGCCGCTCTTTGTTGGATGCTCTCTACCTCTTCTATAAGTCCTAACTGGTAAGGATTTCAGAGTGATGAACAAAACTTATGTTTTATAGTCGCGAGGCAAATTGGGACGATGTTGGGAGTTGTGCTCGTAAGTACTATCTTTCTTCTGTGACTGCAAAACAATAGCCAATATTACTCATGTTGAATAAAGCCTCGTAACCCGCATAATAGTAAAATAATAGTAACAAATTAAAATTTGGCACCGAGAGATCCGCCTTTCGTGTCCATTGCCTTCCAGTTCGATCCACTATTCATCGCCGAATGATTGGAAGTTTAGAGCTCCAACTGTAACTTTTCATTTCCTATCAAACTCCTCAAAAGTTTCTCGTCGGGCCATCCAAGTACTGTCCTAACAAGAAAGGAGTGAATTTTACTTCTTCACAGCCGCAGGGCTGTTTCAAACACGGAATTTCTCAATCTTACGCTCTTACACGCTCATTATCAAACATAAGCCAGGGGTATAATAAAAAGCGATAAACATTTGTGGCGAGCTGATGCTATGTGGCTGGCCGGGATTCAAACCCAGATCTGACGCACTGCAGCTAAGTCATCAGATTAAGCCTCACAGAGTTCAGCATGGCGACCGCAAATTCTTGTGCAGTTTGGAAATAGAGAGTATCATTGGCATGCAGAACCGCTGAATTTGTTCGCTTTGGGTTATTTCATTACGATGAAAATTTTTGAAGAAGTTTTACCACTCCAAAGAATTGCCGTTTTTTCACATGGAGGCAAAGAAGAGAGTGGAGCTATGTGGGTCGCCCATGAAGTAATGTAGACTACCACATTTCTGTCTCCACCAACAACAATGGTACGAATGGGAAACATGAAGTATGCATTATTTGAAGTTTCCCGAGCGCACGCCCAAATTTTCCGTTTCCTCCGACAGATAAAGTGTCTGGATTAATGTTCCAAAATAGCGTCTGTAACTGATGTACGGTAAGCCGAGGGCCACGAGCTAGACAGGCGGCGGCGCGTACGTCACAGCACAGCCCTGTAAGGACCCGAGCGTTCGCGAAGTGTGGCGGACAAGGCGACTAGTGTGACGTCGCAAGTTCGTTCCAGGACCCGTATTTCTCGTGGGCCCCAGTTACAAGCAGCGTGCCGTCATTGAATTTCTCATTGCGGAGTAAGAAACTGCTCGGAACACTCAAAAACGTTTGTTTGCAGTTTATGGAGCACCTGCCGTCGACATAAGTACTGTTAGTTGCTGGGCGAAGAGGGTGAGGCCATTACGATAAGGCGATTCGGCAGAGCAAGATTTGCAGCGTTCGAGGAGGCCATCCACGGCCGTCACAAGTGACATGTAGCTTGCTGATGCGCTCAGTCGCGAGAACCGATGTTTACCGACTCGACAGTTGGCGCTGAAGCCGTCAGTCAGCAAAGGAAGTGTGGATGCTTCGTGACCAGAACAAGGAGTGGTACTACAGGACATATTCGCCCTTGTGTCTCGCTGGAGGAAGGCCATAGAACGGGAAGGAGATTACGTGGGAAAAGACGGAGTGTACCAGAAACACCATTCTTTCTTGTGTGTACGTTTCACTGTGTTAAATAAATAATTGCTGAGCAAATAAACGAAGTGGTGCACTACATTCGGGTTGACAAACGACAATACGATCATACAGGATAGTGTGCACCATAGTTTGGTCCTACGCTAAGTGAAAATATAATTTTGTTGTAGGACAGAGAGACACGGACGAGTCACAGTAATCGTTTACAGTAAAATGCATAAAAAATGTCAGAAAAAAAAAAAAAAACTTCAGTTATGCGAAATGTGGCGTTGGCACGTACGAGAGTGTCCAACACAGCTGGAAGCTGTAGGCGATTCTTTCGGTAAGTTCCCGTAAGCCAAGAAGCCGGCGGGCGGAAGTGCAGGTGCAGTATGACGCAGTCGGTGGCAGCAACCTGTTACTCGCTGCAGGGGCAGCCTAACATGGAGGCCACAGCGCCCACCACTTTCTCCGTCCCATCGTGAGGTAAACCGCCGACCGCCGCCGCGCAGACCGGCTCCACCTCTCACCCACGGTGCCCTGCCCATTGTGACCGTAAGCATTACAATCGCCTCTTCCAAGCAGTTGTCGTAGCCACACGTTCTAATTTTTTTTTATTCGGACTACCTGTTAAGTATTTTCTAGTTTTATTGAAAAAAAAAAAAAAAAAAAAAAAACAACTAGCGACAATCACACTTTTCACAGTAGTGAAAATGTTTGCACTGCTCCCCCCTCCTCCCGCTTTGAAATGGGCCAAACACTGCTGACGTTAACCTCCACGTTTACTAGTTTGTATCCAGGTCAATGTTGTCATTTTATACGGCATTTCATGTCTATAATATCCATCTGCACAGTCATATTCGCTTTTAATGTAGTTCACTGATGACTGATCCACTCCAGTGAGCACTAGTGGAAATACTATCCCGGTCTAAAACAAGTTAATGGTTCAAATGGCTCTGAGCACTAAGCGACTTAACTGCTGAGGTCATTAGTCGCCTAGAACTTAGAACTAATTAAACCTAACTAACCTAAGGACATCACACACATCCATCCCCGAGGCAGGATTCGAACCTGCGACCGTAGCGGTCGCTCGGCTCCAGATCTGTAGCGCCTAGAACCGCACGGCCACTCCGGCCGGCTAAAACAAGTTACCTGTAGACTTATGGGTCCCACTAACATCCAATTATTACTGTCAAACAGTAAATACACTGGTCGGCCGTGGTGGCCGACCGGCTCTAGGCGCTTCTGTCTGGAACCGCGCGACCGCTACGGTCGCAGGTTCGAATCCTGTCTCGGGCATGGATGTGTGTGATGTCCTTAGGTTAGTTAGGTTTAAGCAGTTCTAAGTTGTAGGGGACTGATGACCTCAGATGTTAAGTCTCATAGTGCTTAGAGCCAGCCAGTCAATACACTGACGGTCTGATAGCGCGTACTGACATACCTTCAATACTAGAAATACTGGAGAGCATTATTGGTGGCTCCAAAAATATTCTCCGTATCTTCAATAAGTAC
Source organism: Schistocerca serialis cubense (assembly GCF_023864345.2). Classification (NCBI taxonomy): domain Eukaryota; kingdom Metazoa; phylum Arthropoda; class Insecta; order Orthoptera; family Acrididae; genus Schistocerca; species Schistocerca serialis. The sequence continues at coordinate 500,726,342 of NC_064641.1, forward strand.
TGAGCGTGTAAGGTAGAGCATTAGCGGTTTCACAATATGTCCCACTCAGATGTTGATAGAGCTTCACGAACCAGTCACTCGGAGTTAGTGTGCACTGTTTATGTTTTCAGTTCGTCTTCGTGCATAACATCCCTCAGCTCTATTTTTCAAGTAGTCTTTTAGCACAAGATAGTTTTACTAGGATCATGCAATGATAGTCTTAGAAAATGATAGTAGTAGCGAATACGGCCTTAAACCCATAAATCAAATATCAGCAATAGTCGTTATATTTACCACTTCAGAGTGTTCAGTGGAAGACTGATTACGGCATTGCTTTCTTTATCAATCTGAAAACATAGGACGTCTTGCCATATACCCGTTGTCTCTCCTATGCATTGTCAAGCGCATGTTCTTCGGTGTTCCGCCAGATAGTTGCAGTTTCGCTTTTGTAACGTGTAGCTATGGTCAGCCCAAACAAATACTCGTACTGCTCATCATGTTTTTCATAAGACGCCCAGCGTCGACGAAGAGCATCGGTTTGTTTCTCATCACAAACAAAATGATTTTTAAAGTGGAATTTTACGTGTCCATCGATAGAGCGGTTTCACATTAGTCTAGTGCGTTATTCGTTTCATCGGCATGTATTAACAGAAACAGTAACATATGGAGAATATTCAGTACTCCAGCAGCGATTTACCAGCGCTTCTGCAGGGCTGTAGGAGTCAGCGCGGACCACGGCGGTGCTGTTGCTGTTGCAGTAGAGGTTATTCTTCGTGTTTTACTGTCCCTGTTAACACATAACGATAAAACGAATATCGCACTAGACTAATATGGAACCGCTCTGTCGAATGCGCACGTAAAATTCAACTTTAAAAGTTGTTTTGTCTGTAAGTGGTAACAAAACGACGCTTTCAACGACGCTGGGTGTTGCGTGAAAGCCGTAACGAGCAGGAGTTGTTTGCGCTGATTACAGCTACAAGTTGCATAAACGAAACTGCCGAAATATCAAAGAAACTGCGGCTGACGACTCTTAGGGGAGAGACCCTGTATATGCAATAACTGCAAGGTATGAGTCAGTCTCACCACGTTCTCACAAAAAAGTGATTACAGGCAGCCAGACTATCCATAGGACCTCCTGGCAACGACACATCAACTAAATAGCAGAAACAGTTCTTTTCGTTGTCGATTAACAAGAAACACTGGACTGTCAACTATCAGACTCCTTCAACTGAATATCGAAAGCATTAAGGACTGGATATTCAGTTGTAAAGACAAACTTAAGTTTCTTGTGTGTCAATAACTACATATGTAAATGTAATTTATGATGTGTCTGTATTAGCCACACGCTAAATAATAAATTACGTTAATTACCTGAATATATCGTTGCAGAGCAGATATAATTACTTAACATGCTTCAATAACATTTCTACTAATTACGTTTTCTGATATTACGGCACTAAACCTCAACCATGGAATGATCTGCCTATTTCCAAAAATATGGAAGTTATACCTATTCTCTCGTAGACTGCGACTGCCTCTTACATAAACGTATTATGCTTCTCTACCGTACATAGCATCAAGATTAATAATTTGTCGTCAGATGCAGGACTCATCCGAAAATAGTTTATGAATTTTTTCAGGTCCGTGGTGGTTTTAGTCAGAAAATCGCTCTTTTTTCATCCATTCTCGGACTCATTTGCTGTTTTTCGTTGTTTCCTGCTGGTTATTAGTTCTAGCTATTTAATAATTGCGGCACACACTGTAAGCAGGCTGTTTAGGTTTTTATGTTGGTAACGCCACGTAACGCTCTGTATGAAAATCACTGACTGTGCTGTGTGCAGTCTGTGGCTGGTTGGCATTGTTGGAATATTCGCTATTGTAGTGTTGCGCAATTGGATGTGAACAGCGCGTAGCGTTGGGCAGTTGGAGGTGAGCCGCCAGCAGTGGTGGATGTGGAGAGAGAGAGGTGCCAGAGTTTTAAACATTATTAACGTAAATACATTGTTCTACATCAATATCTTTCATTTGCTAACTATAGCTATCAGTCGTTAGTGCCTTCAGTATTAGAATCTTTTATTTAGCTGGCAGTATTGGCGCTCGCTGTATTGCAGTAGTTCGAGTAAAGAAGATTTTTGTGAGGTAAGTGATTCATGAAAGGTATAGGTTATTATTAGTCAAGGCCGTTCTTTTGTAGGGATTTTTGATAGATTGCGTTGCGCTAAAAAAATATTGTGTGTCACTTTAGTGATGATCAAATTAAGTAAAGAGAGAACTGTCTGAGTACGTTCAGTTTTACTCAGCTGTTTGAAAATCAAATAACGTACGAGGTTTTCCAGCACTGTCATTTTTAATTTTTTCTAAGGGGACGTTTCAACACATTCTTTTGGGTGTTCGACATCTTAAACTAGAAATATCGCGTTGTAAACTAAGGCTATTATTTATAGTGTGAGGGTCGCTTCAGTATACTGAGGGATTGAAAAACTAGTATTGTCAATAAATACTGAACGTGTGCAGGCCCCTTTATCGATGCAGCTACCCCACTAACGGTTGCTGACGCCTACTTAAAATTAAAAATATGTTGGTATGTGGCGAGAATAGCATTTAAGTGTGATCATAGAACACTCGAAATGGGTATACTGTAAGTAGCAGATATGAATGACGAGAAAATTGTGGCTATTTTATCACCGCTCCGAGACCACTAAAATGAAATTATTATGAACATTTAGCAGTGATCGTTTGTGACGACGTTCTCACTGGATGTTTCACACGCAGTTCGTTATTCTGCGTAGGGTGCACAGCTGTTTAGACATATGGCGAATGACTAGTTGGGTCGTCGGGAGAGTTGATTCGCAGGAGGGCGAAAGTTGTACGATATCGTTTCACACGGACCTGTTATGCCCGACCATCTGCTTGGCAGGACACCATACTCAAAGAATAGGAGAGGACGGCTGCCAAGTCCTTGGAAGTTCAACGAATGGAATGTAAGTGAGGTGGCAATGCTTAAACGCCTACCTTGCCTTGTAGCCTATAAGAGCTTTACAGTGCAATGAGCGACAACACGAAACAGGCTGGTCCTCGTCCTTGCAAATCGCAGGAAGACGCTGTTAGTCTGACGACTCTATACAACAGCTGGTCAGTAACCTCTAGAGCTATTTACGTACCGAGCACAGACAGCATTTTACTGAAGAACATTAAAGTACTGTGAGGATGTCTCCTTACGTGACAGTTTTACTGCTTTGCACTTTTACGCTCACGTGTTTCGGTTGTGTTTCACAATCATCACTCGTCGTGTTATTTACCTTCTGTTGCAGTTTGTATACAAGATGACATCTATATTATTGTACGTCGAACTGTTGCATACTGTAAAGAAAATTGTATGAATGTTTCGAGTGAAACGTGGCGCTAAGCAAAGGGAATTAGCCTAGGGAATAGCAAGCGATACATGAAATGCACCCGCAGTTGCGAATATGAGCAACCATCAGCTGTATAAGGGAATGACGACAATGAAAATCTCTACCGGACTGGGACTCGGATCGGATTTCCCGCTTAACGCGAGCGCTCGCCTTAAACCACTTTGGCTATCCGTGCACGACTCACGGCCAGATCCTATCTCCCACATGTTGTCGTTCCTGTGCTCGTACACACATTATGTATTTCTCGTACAGGAAAGACATTTTAATTGGAAGTCGTTGCCTGGCATCCGCGGATAAATACGACATTGCAGTGTGTGTGTGTTAATAAGAACGATGTATTGCTCTTTCGGAGCTGTAAGCATGTCCGAAGGAACATTGCATCATACTTCTTAACTAAAAAGCCACTGCAATATCGTATTTATCCGCCGACATCGGGCAAGCAACTTACAATTAAAATGCCTCTACTACAGGTTATAGACACATGGTTGATGACATATGGCAGTTTGGGTCTGGCCGCAAGTACCTGATAACGGCTGTATTCGCCGCAGTGTCTATTTCTTCGTACATGCGTACATATCCGAAGGAACAAGCACTCTTCTTAACAAGGCACTGTTCTCCCTGACAACACAGGCACTACTATACCGAGTAGCAAACGAGGTTTGCTTCAGTTGAAGATTTGTGTGAGTAATCACAAGCTGGCAGTACTATAAAGAACACGTCGTTTGAAAGTACTGCAGTACTGTGATGTACGTACCCGTATTGTAAATAAGACACCGATACTGTAGTTGCTCTTCTCTACACTTGCAGTTTCCGTAGCTGAGTAGCATTTCTATATTCTCTTCGCTCGTGTACTATGTACTCAACAAATCTTCAACTGAAGACGGCTGACTGAGTGATCGGCGTGCATTTTCCTTGTGTTTCGATTTGTTTACTGTCAACTTCAGCAAGTGGACGACTTGCGTTATCCTGGGTACCTACACTGCGTGCTATTACAGATAGGGCCGCTTCTACCATAAGGCAAGACAGAGCGGCCGCCTTTTGCGGCAAAATTTTAGGAGCAGCAATGAGCGGAAAAAATTAATTTAAAATCAAACAGCGAAAAATTGAGCAAATGAGGAGAAGAATGAAAAACATGAAAAAATTAAAACACCGAAATGTTTGTTTTCAAAAGCATACGAAACAGTTACTTAATAAGTTTTTCGTTACTTTGACGAAAGTACAACACACTGCTCTCCCTACCTGAAAACTAAAGCAGCCGCTACTGAGTAAGAAACGGAAATCGCTTAGACCACTGCGCCACCTGGGCGGCTAAGAACTCTCATAGAAAAGGGATACATGGCGTCATTTACTTATTTAATCGCGACATAGAGGATGCTGAAAAAGATGAGATTTATTCCTAATTCTAAAAATATTGCAAATAAATCAGGAACGAAATAACACGATCATCTTGTGTCTTTCATCAGTATAGCATAATTTCTAAATTAAAGGAAAAAATTATTCACACCAGAAAATAGTTCCATACCTTTATTAGTCCATTTTATTTTAATTATATAAACTAACTAATTATTGATGTCAAACTTGGTTGCACTGATGTGTTCGGTTGTGTTCTAGTTTAAAATGTTCAGCTCATTCTTCCTACTTCAGCTATTTTGAGAAATTTCATAAACTGAAGAAAAAAGTACGAAATTGAGGACACTTGTCCCCTAAAAACAAATCTAGATCACAGTCGCACACAAATACAAACATAATAGACTACAAGCAATGCAATCATGAACTTTACAGCTATTAATTAAGGGGTGATAGGAGCAGCTTTAAAGATGTAAAGCAGTACAGAGAAATCGTGGTTGGCCAATCGCTGGACTAATAAAGGTTGAACCAGCCGCTCAGGAAAACATTAAAACTTCCACACTAAAAATTTAGTGTGGATCCGGACAATATGACAAAATTTTAAATCGCACACCACACTCGCCTCGTCGTCCACTGAAATTGAGGGCACGTCTCGTCAGAATATTACAGGCACTCCGTTAAAGTATGTACCGAAACGTCGTATCGAGCCGTGACCCCCTCTGCAACACGACACGTCACATCCTTGTGCCCCGAGCCCACACGCTCGCTTTTGGCTATCTGTGACGAGACTGGAGCTATCGTTAATACGGGAAGGACACTGGAGTTACTCGTACTTCTCTCGGAGCAGACGCAGCAGCGGTGCCGCCTTGGTGGTATTTTAAAAGGCGAGCCACGTGGCGGCGCGCCGCCCACACTCGACTGACATTCCGAGCTGCGTGGGGCGACCGGCACGGCCCGTTACACACGCACAAAACCGGTGGGGGAGGGGAGCAGGCACCAAGCGCCGAACACAGACCATGCATGCAGGCTGTCGCATCCTCGCCGCTGTTCCTCTTGACAGTTCTGTCAGCAAATAAACGAGCAGGCATTGGACCCGTACCTACAGCGTGTACAAGTTGACGTGCCCAAACAACTGCCGAAGTGTCTGCAGTTTCACTGCAATCAAACATTGCAGTAAATGCGGCAATTAACGTAAACGGGTCCGGCAACCGGAGCGTTTTCAATTGCGTCAATTACCTGCAAACAACGAGATGAGTCAGGTCGATGGAAACTGCCGCGCTACAGTTCTGTGCCGAAAAGCTAGAGAACGTCACCTGACTTCCGTAGTGTCTGCCCCTAACATTCTGTGGTCCTGCAACTTATTTTTAAAAAACTCTGTAAAACTTAGAGGCATTTATTACTATTCTTTATTCAGATAACACAAAGTATCATTTGTGAAATATTAATTGCTTTCTACTCCGAGGGTGTAGAGTTCCAAAATAAACATTTCGCTCAGCTGTGGAGTAGCGATCCCAGCGACAGACAACGACAGTGTCAGTTTCTAATTGTCACGTACAAACCAATCTCGGTACTGAGGAATCAGCGATCAATACTTATCTCGTAGTACTACATGGCATTATTATTTCAAGCAGTGATCACTTCGTGGTTTGCGAATAAACCGTCTGCGAGAGAGCTCTGATACTCAGCTGTTTTACAATTTCTAGATGTGCAGACATCTAAACATTTAACTTACTGACTCTAGCTGCATGCTTCGTCCTGCATGACCTGTTATTTCGTAGCATGTAGCACGAAGTTGATGTCTATTATCCTGAGCCTGTGTAGTGTTCAACTACTGGATGTCGGAGACTGTTTTGATTTGAATCTTCGTCGTTTTAGTTTCCCATTTAATTGTTTTTAGTCGATGGCCGTGTTCTTCAGTAGATCAAATCCTTTAGTACCTTCATGATATCCATAAAATAAATTTACTTTTGCAGTTGTTTTCTTGTATCAGTTTTCACTTTTATCTACAACTATAAGCGAATGGATCTAGGTGCATCAAGGAAGTTTTTTTTTTTTCCTCAATTCCAAGAGATGGAAAAGAGTGGAAAGACTACCTAACGAATGGTGGTAGATGACACCACGAAACCTGATGGAGCAACATGGATGCGTGCAACGGAAGACAGCAATGCGTGGAAAAGTCGGGAGGAATCCGACAGGGGACGTCAAATGGTTGATGATTACGTGTATAGACCAGGGAGGATCTGATGGAAAAGCGTAAAGCATTCGTGCGTTTTCTGTCGTAGTAGAGAGAACAACTGTGTGCACGATCTGAGCGACGGCGCGAATAGCTTTTCTCGCATTTATCTCTGTCTTACCTTTACATTTACATACAGACTCCGCAAGGTAAAATACGACGCATGGCTGAGAGTACTCTGTACCACTGCTAGTCATTCCTGTTCCTGTTCCACTCGCAAATGGAGTCATGGAAAAACGACTATCTATACGCTTCCGTACGAGCCCTGATTTGTTAGCTTACCTTCGCGGTCCTTACGCGAGATGTACGCTGGTGGCAACAGAATCGTTCTGTAGTCAATCGCAAATACCGGTACGCTAAACTTTGTCCATAGTGTTTCGAGTCACGGATTCCAATTTGAGTGCGCGGAGCATTTCCGCAGTTCTCGCTTGTTAATCGAATATAACAACAAATCTACCAGGACGTCTCTGAATTGCTTCGATGTGTTCCTTTAATCCGATCTGGTGGGGATCTCAAATGATCAAGCGGTGCTCAAGAATGGAACGCGCTAGTGTTCTATACGCTGTCTACTTGAGCTACACTTTCCTTGAATTATCCCCATAATCCATAGTCGACCATTCGCCTTTCCTGCAGTCGAAATTATGCGCTCGTTCCAATCAAGCCGACTTGCAACTTTACCCCTAGACGTGATGTGTTCAGCGCGGCACGGCATTCGGCATGACTCCGTATCCCTGTCGGTACCCTTCAGAGCACCACTAACATTGTATTCGAACATATAGGATTCTTTTTCCTACTCCTCTGCATTAACTCACTTTTTTCACATTTTCACCAAGCTGCCATTCATCATATCTAACAGAAATTACATCCAAGTCATCCTGTATCCTACAGTAACTTAACGAAGAGAGCAGTCGTGCGTTGCTGCTCACCCTATCCGACAGATCGGTTAAGTATATAGGGAACAGGAGCGGGCTTGTAACACGTTCCTGTATCCCACCTGACTGTACCTTTTTCTCTGATAAACACTCGACTTACAGTACAACGTACTGGATTCTATTACTTAAAAAGTCTCTGAGCTACTCACATAGGCTCGGGGGGATATCGTGCGTGAGAAGAACAAGCCGAGTTCCGTATAAGCCACGAGCGATTTGTGGGCAGAAGCTTTTCTGTCTGACGGAAATTTATTATATTCTAACTTCGAATATGCTCAAGAATTCTGCAGCAAATCGACGTTGCGGATATTGGTCTTTAATTTTGCGAGTCCGTTCTTTTATCCTTCTTATATACACCTCCGCTTTTTTCAAGGCTTTGCTCTGTGTGAGAGATTCGCAATAAATTCAAGTTAATTAAGAGGCTAATGACTTCGAGTACCCTCTGTAAAAATCGAACATTAACACCAGAAGGAAAGATCACCTTAACAGTATTTCACATTTCCATGCTCAGTACTATTTAAAATGCAGACCTCTCGTCCTATAGAGGAAACAGCTAGGAATTCCATTATATATTCGTTTTAAAACAGCTTTCCCCTTGAGGAACACTGTACAACTCATACGAATGGACTTTTTTACTGACATCTGCATTTAGCTCTTGCGTTAGTTGGAAGACAATTGAAGTCGTTTGTAAGACCAAAGTTTGTGCTGTTCATTCTGGTCGGAAACTATCAAGGTAACTGCAATCTGATCCTTAGTTTATGTTGTAGAATATTAATTTTTAAGGCAATGCTGCTGCATGTCTTTAAGTATCGTCCTTACAGTCCACCACAAATTGATAATTGTTGACTTTTTTGTAAGTTTTATGCAATCCATTAACGATATCTACAAGAACTTAATTTCAACTGTACAGAAAATTCTAAAACTGAATTCTTTAAAACCAAAGAAGAGTAAGTACATGGTTTTGTTGAACGATTGAAAAGAAAATCAGAGGAAGCTAAACCAAACAACGACTTAAAGAACGCCACTGGAGTAAACAATGATAAACGCGACGACATCCGTAATGAAATTCTGGTAATCGCATCTCAGTTTAAGAAACTTACGTACTGTAGGAGAACGGAATTTATTTGCAGAAACTTAATCCGTGATGGGAAACATTTATTTTGATTTTCTTCCTAACAGTTCCTTCAGACCAATGGCGGTTGCCATCGACGAGGGCGGTAAAGAAATGGGGTGACGAAAATCAAATCCCTCGCCGCAATGGGAGAAAGCTTGACGCGTATTGAGCTGCAAGCTTTGAATGCCAATGGCAGAAAAAGAAAGAAGTCTAACGGCCCGTCGCAGTGGAGGTTAAATAGGCATATAATTTGCGTACAGAGACAGCATCAACGCTGTCTCAGAAGAGCCCTTAAGGTAAAACAGCAGGATCGCCATACTAAAATCAGCGTACTCGACGAAGAGGCGACAATAATAAAACATTAGCTTCGATTAACAGGTCACGTGGTCCTTAGGCCAGAGACTTGTTTTCCTTAGCAAATCGTGTATTTTCAATTTATGGAGACGCAACGCTTTAGTAGAGCACAGCGTAAAGGATGCACTGAAATGCAAGATGCAGAAATGCTTTATTATTGTTGAACACTGGAACACTACAGCATCTGAAAGTATCGCATCGACCTGTTTATGAAGGCCAACGACACTTCCAATAGCCACGTCGAAATCATGAAGTGGATAAGCGACATGCAACAAAGAAGCGAGCAACCTCAGCAAGCAGTGGTTGATGTACAAGTTAGTCAACATTGTGGATGACTTAGCGGCACGAGAAAAGGCGTACATAGCCCCAGAGAACCGACAAACAACGTGCTCCTGTGGTTCGCAAGAGAAAACAACATACTCGTTAACGAGTGGTAGAACAGGGCAGAGTAGCCTGAAGAGTTCCAACAAAATCCATCTGCGGACTGAAAACAAGAACAGCAGCAGCCGCCCATGATGGTGGTGGTGATGATGATGATGATGATGATGATGATGATGATGATGATGAATTACTGGAGCGCTATTTTAGATTCGATAAGGAAGTGGAAGGAAAATGTGCTGGTTACGTGAGAAAACGAATACAGTATTTGTGTGAAGTTACATGGCAGTCTGTGGCCCAAGTCCGTGAACGGGCTACTGGGTTGATTGCAGATAGATTGCAGCCTTTCTTCGCGGCATTAGGAGGGGGAGGGAGGCGGACCCATCACCCCACCCGCCGTTTACCTCCTTGAAAGATCCCCGGTACTTATTTGATAATAAAGGGCTGAATGGTCCTAGGGCCGTCCTTTAGGAACTGGAAAATATTTCCGCTCCATATCCGGCACGAACCCGGTACCTCCAGGACCGGAAAGTAGAGCTCTACCTTCTAGACGACCATGGCCATCGACTTGGCAATATCAGAGAATAATAAATTCAGTAAGACCGGACTGGACCTCAAACCTTGCTTTGCCCGATATACAAGCCACCAAAGAAGTTTCAACAACTGACGTTCATCGGCGCATGAAAAATTCGAGACACAAAATGGAATTCACAGTAATGAGAAAGTGCAAATAGACGAACTGAATAACATTTGAAGTATTGTGTAAAGTGAGAAACCGATATGCCATGGGGAACATCACTGCACGTGGGTCGGCGTCTTGGTTTAGTCCCATGCTGTCTTTAACGAAAGGGACGATGCTGAATAAGAACACGGCACATTGCGACGCTCTCTGTAGTTTGTAAACCCCCTAAGCGCTTGAAAAGTGTAGCTCACGCTACAATTTGACTCACTGAACCCCTTACTAACAGAGCACCTACCCACCACGTAATCCGCAATCTTCATAGTTACACAAGACACGCAATCACGAGCAAGAACCTGTAAGCGTCACTTCGTTGCAAGGCAAGGTTTGATTATACACGGTTAGCGGATCGCAAACTAAACTAGGAGCTCCTCGCTCATCAAGCACACAACCCTGACTTTTCGTCTTGTTAACAATGGTTCAAATGGCTCTGAGAACTATGGGGCTTAACTTCTGAGGTCATCAGTCCCCTAGGACTTTAGAACTACTTAAACCTAACTAACCTAAGGACATCACACACATCCATGCCCGAGGCAGGATTCGAACCAGCGGCCGCGCGGTTCCAGACTGAAGCGCCTAGAACCGCTCGGCCACTCCGGCCGGCTCGTCTTGTTATTTCCAGGTTTTAGGGAAACTGAGGATTATTTGGGAGAGTGGTATGAAGTGATGGAGATATGAAAGTGGCAATAAAGCACTGGTGAGTCATAGAGCCAAATCCAATTGTTTAACGAAGTATAAAATCCTGATCATCAGACATGACAGAGTATGGTAATTATTAAAAAGTTGAATTCCTCCGCTTAGTATTAAAATATTTTACGTCATAGTTCGGCCGACCCCGTTTAAGTCGACGAACGAAACGAGGATGACACGATATGATTACAGCATTATGTGCAATGAACCAGAAAGACTCAGCCTTAGCCTTATCGGACCATCTATCTTATCGAAAAGAAACGCAGGTAGTTGCTTTTTAATCTGGATGTCTGAGTCACAGAGCGCATAAGATGAAAGGAGGCCATACTGTTGCCAAACAGTTAAGCTGACCAGAAGGTGTGCTGAAGCAACAATTAGTAAAAAATTATACTTACTGAAGATCACATGTAGTCTCTCTGCTTATCCTATCTGACACACGGAGAGTCGCAATATTATAAAGGAGCTCGAGTACATATTAACGTGTTTTTTATTGCTAAAGTAATTCCATTGCCAATTACGTCGACTACGTGACTTGGATGTTGAGAAGACATATCACAACGATTAATCGTCGAAGAGAAAAGGAACATGCCAATATTTCTGGAGATAGCGAGTTAGCGATAGTATCGCGATCCAGCTAAGATACACCTAGGACTTCAGCAATGTTACACGTGAAATAAAATCACTCATAGGCATTATTCAATGCATCGACCACAATGATAAACTACAAAGAACGGATACGACATTCCTGAAAACTGTTGGCTGTTTTAGGACTAGACGAGTTATCACTGTAAAATGCAAAGAGAAAAACGTTTGACGAAGTTAGAAATACGTACAATATATTTTTAATGCGAATGAAGGGTGCAAAGAAAAGGGTTATTTCTATCATCCATTCTGGTGTCCAGTAGTTCGCTTCTCTCACGGGTTGTTAACTTTTTATACCTTTTGAGTGTCAAGAAAGTGATATTTTCTAGTACCTAAGCTTATCACTAGTATTCGCTGCCTTTTCTGCTGCTTCGAAGATGACGGGAAAGTATACAATAATGAAGTAATTGTGCAACGTGACATTGGGACAAAATACATAAAATAACTTCGTATTACCGTATGAAAATATGCAATTCGTATAGCAAAAGTAGCTGGTGATTATGCTGTAAAATTAAATTTGACACTAGTCACTAATTGGCACCTTTCCTATCAAAATACGAATTAGGCTGACTATTAATTTTCTTTTGCAGTAAATAACAGTAATGGAAGAATGTAGTCTGCTGTAACTGCAGTGTTAATAGTGGTGGAGACGGGAGATGATATGGAAGTCCCTCTGACATCTGAAGACGGCCTTTTTATGATTAAAAATGCAAACAAAGCCAGGTTTAATTTCCCCCAACCAACGATGGATTAAAGTCACGATACGTTTTACTTTCGTTTCATGTGGCAGTGCCAAGATACGTGGAGCTTGAATGAAAAAAAAAATGGTTCAAGTGGCTCTGAGCACTATGGGACTTAACATCTGAGGTCATCAGTCCCATAGAACTTAGAACTACTTAAACCTAATTAATCTTAAGGACATCACACACATTCATGCCCGAGGCAGGATTCAAACCTGCTACCGTAGCGATCGTGCGGTTCCAGACTGAAGCGCCTAGAACCGCTCGACCACACCGGCCGGCAGCTTGAATGCAAGTGGGTGCGAATTGGGTATGAACAAAGCGCATGCTGTCGGACCTACTCGTTACCAATTCATTTCCAAGGACGTGAATTCTTAATATTGTCAGGATTCGAACGGAATACTTTCGGATAGAATGCCAGTCAGTAACTAATACTTGGTGACTACAGCCACGAAGCCGAGCGTTGTACTTAGCTCCGGTCCCCTTGTCCTACTTTCCTACGATAAAGACCTGCGTCATTCCTTTGCATAGGAAGAATTACACATTTTTTATGGGACGAAGGGGAGGGGATTGGGGCTGTGATGTACAGTTAACAACAAAGTCAACTTCTGCTGTTGTCCACAAACGCTAGAAATTAAATGCAATAGCTGACTTTCTTGTCCCATCGTCAGTTGAAAGACTGGTGTAGGAAGCGCATTCTGAAGTTAGTCACTGACCTCTCGTTTCAGAGAATCGTTACGGTAAAGGAAAGAAAATTGTTTCACTTTGAAAAGTTGCTGATGATACCCGGTAACACTCTGCTTACTCTAAATTAACAAGCAAAAATGATGTAATACAGGAAGCCGAATAACAGCGGAATTCAAGGCATAGAGAGCTTAATTAACATGCGTGTGGCAACACTGTACGGAAGAGAACTGTAATGCGACTGGCACGCGAGACGACTTGGAACAGTAGACTCAATCGAAATGGTTCAGAGAGGGCAATACTCAGAAACATACTTTAAATCTTAGCAACTTCCGTCTCGCCTCTGGCACCAAAGAGATAGCATGCTCTAATCTGTCTCTGGAAAATACTTTCAAACGAATGTTTCACATTACGCTTGCTTTTACGATCTTTCCTCCTCGTACAACTGCGAACATGTAAGTCGCAACTGCGTCACAGAGTCGTTTCTCTCATCCTATGGACAATGCGATGAAGGAAGAATGACAACGTAGAATACAGAAACCCACTCTAAACTATACAGAAATCAACATGTGCACTTCTAATAACTTTTCTGTCTTCTTGTGTAGTTGTGTAAATCGTAATTAATACGGAACTCCTTTTTACTTATGGCGACAAATACCAGTACGGAATTAATATATCCAAGAGAATAAATTCTTTATTGGCATTAATGTACTACCCCATAAAATCTTTCGGTGGGATTAATAGGAGGGGAAGTCTGCAGAACACGTTACCATTTTTGTCTTCAGGTAAAGATGAGACGAGACCATTTAAAGTTTCATTTTACCAATGTGCGACTCAATTTTGATCTGTTCCCCGTTCTGATAAACATCGAGATTTAGGAATGTCACACACTGTGTTTCATTAAGTTAAGATTTAATAATTTACTCCAGTTACAAAAATGTGCAGGTATTTGCATACACTGATCAGGCAGAACACTATGCAGCCGGTATACCCACATTTGGCACGGGTAACAGCCGCGACGCTTCGTGGCATGGAAGCAATGAGGGCTTGGTAGGTCGCTGGAGGGAGTTGGCACCACATCTCCACACAGAAGTCATCTAATTCCCGTAAATCCAGAGGAGGGGGCGATGAGCTCTGACGCCAGGTTCAATCACATCCCAGATGTGTTCGATAAGGTTTATATCTGGCAAGTTGCGTGGCCAGCACAGCAATTGGAACTCGCCACTGTGTTCCTCGAAACACTCCATCACGCTTCTGACCTTCTGACATGGTGCATTATCTTGTTGAAAAATGCCAATGACATCAGGAAACACTTCGTCACGAAGGGGTGTACGTGGTCTGCAACCAGTGTGCGGTACTCTTTGCACGAGTTCCAATGGACCCATCGTTAGGAGTGTTCGGTGCACTGTGTGTTCAGACACACTTGTGCTCTGGCCAGCATTCAAGGCTGACGTTAGTACCGCCACACTTCGACCCCATTCCTGTTTTACCAGTCTGTCTAATCTACGACGTCAGACACCTGTAACCAGTGGTGGCCGCCCAACCCCACGTCGTCTGGACGCGGTTTCACCTTCGTTTCCCCTCGAGTTGAAGACACCACACCACTCCTCGTACACCCGACAAGGCGTGCAGCTTCCGAAGTACTCATACCGAGCCTCTAGGTCATCACAATCTGCCCTCGGTCAAACTCGAGTAGTTCGCCAGCCTTCCCCATCCTACACACGGACAGCACGCTCACTGATACTATATTCACCGTGCCTGTGTCTGACTAGTAGTCATTCCTCGCCAGACGACGCTGCTGTCGCCTTGGTGGTTTTATATCGGTAGTAGGTCGGTGGTCATCTAGTCCTGGCTGATCAGTGAGTAAGTATCGGTTACGATTTAGTTTGAGACACTGATTACAGTGCTTTCCGCGTAGTACAACCTACATCATTTGATAACCCCTTTAACCTCAATGGTTGATCGTCTATACCGGTACACAAAATTTCGCTAACTGCTGAGTCTCGCAGGTACCATATTGCTTTAGTTCGCCGCGCAGAAATGTGTGGTTTGATCTTCTTAACTGGTAGAACGCTTGTGAAGCAGGGTATAGGGAGGTGAGCGAGGCCTGGATCATGTCCACATCCTGCATTAAAGGTCACTGGACTGGCAAACAGGCCGGTGGCTCATATGTAATTTCGAGTCGGTTTTTCACACTTGTCTAAGCAAATCCACGGCCAGTACAGCATTCTCTACCCGCCCCACCGCTAACTACCAATCACCGCAGAAAGTTAAAATACAAATACCTAGTGAAACAAGTTCAGACGATTCATAGAAAGAATATGCACTCAGAATTTCAACCAAAAGAACTTTAAATGGGCGACTGTTCATCGTTAGCGCAACATGCCACAAGCGGGATGATTGTGACTATTATGGTGGATATGTCCTGAGGCATCAAGGGATCACAAATTTAGCATTGGAGGGCAGTGTGGAGGGTAAAAATCGTAGAGGGAGACCAAGAGATGAATACACTAAGCAGATTCAGAAGGATGTAGGTTGCAGTAGGTACTGGGAGATGAAGGAGCTTGCACAGGATAGATTAGCATGGAGAGCTGCATCAAACCAGTCTCAGGACTGAAGACCACAACAACAACAACAGGATGATAATGGCGATAAATAAAAAGGAGAAGTAGATGAGAAACCTCAAGATAAGGTGAGTGTGTTTTCACTATGTCAGACAAAATATCATAACAGAAGTATTTACGAGATGTAGTCATAAAGCAGAGTGCTAGAGGGAGCAAAACAAATGGTGAACATCAGTAATGAAGTGGAGTATCGTGCGGTACTGCGTTTTCTTCATCTGAATTGCCTCAACGCTGCAACAGCCCATGCTGAGTTGGTGTAAGTGTAGGCAGCCATGTACCATAATATAGCACTGTGACAGAATGGTGCTTGCGACTGGATGGTGCAGGCACTTCCTGTGTGATCAAACAAAAGAAGAAGAACAGAGTGGAGGACATTCCCTTCAGTGAAGAACCTGAAATCGCTGGAGAAGTGGAGATCCCTGGCAAGGGTGCCCATACGATAGTTTGTAGCGGGGGAGGAGGTGGGTCAAACGTGGGGGTATGGAGTATTTTTAATATTTTGGAAGAAGGATGCCGATAAAAAAGTTAGGGTGGGCAGCGCAGCGCGGCCCCCTTGCCCCCCGGGCATGGGCGCCATTAACCCCTGGTGCTCCAAGAGAGGCAGGTCACAATCGAGGCGATAGCTTACAAATGGAAATCAGTTATAGATCAGCTTTCAACATCTTCACGAGATTTTGAACTTGACAAAGGTCGTCGCAGGCTGGGTCTCGCAACTGCTCACGAAGATTTAAAAAGCCCGCTCAGCCATGGCAGCAGCGGAAATGCTGCAGTTATGTTAGTTAGGCCTATACAGACTTCTTTAGCCGCTTAGTCACCATGAATGAGTGATGGGTGCATCACTATAACCCAAAGATAGAGGAGCAACGTAAGCAGTGAAAACATGTGGATTCGCCACTGTCGAAAAAGGCGAAAACCTAATCATCATCGGGTAAGGTGATGCTGCGTGCTTTTTGGATTGCCGTGGTGATGTGGCAAAAGACAATGCTGGTAAGAAGCAAAATTAGCAAATCATCACAGGACATACTGCCGAAGTCTACTGAGGCGACTGCAGGAAGATGTCAAGATGAAGTGTAGCGGGAAGCTGTCCATGAACGTGTTTTCGCTCCAGGTCAACGTCCCGGTTCATTCCACACAGTATACTGACACTCATGGTGTGCGTTCTGGCTACCACACTTTACCTTAGCGCCCCATCCCCTGCGACCGTTTTCTCTCGAAAACATTGCGCTGCAGGCATTTGCAGATAGGCGAAGACATAATTTATGAAGCGGAACGTTTCGTTAGTGGCCAAGACGCAGACTTCTACAACCAAGGTCTCTGCCACAACATCCACAGATGGGAAAAATGAGTCGCATTGAATGCGTAGAGACTGTCTAGCACTATCACCACGTTTCCTGGTTGCAGTTCGATTGTTTCGAGGGGACAACTGAACCCTTGCGACTCGCCAGGGTAGTCTGTGGTACGCTGCTGAACTGGCGACTGAAGCACACGCGCGCGAGGGAGCGGGATCAGCGGCCTCGGCGGCGGCTGGTTGACGCCTCGGCGGCCTGCTTCTCTGTCCCTCTATTAGCGCCGCGACATTCTCTGGCGGCTAGCCGGACGTCTCTGAGCGGGCAGGGCAGCTCATTAAACACGCGCTGCCGGCTGCCGCACGTGTCGCCCGCGCCTCTGGCTTCCTAATCCACACCGAAAGGATCGCTACGCATCAGTGGCACAGCGTCCACAGGCAGGTCATTTGTGCCCTCTTTTTCATTCGCCCACGAGAAGAACACGGCAAGTACTATAACCCGATTTCCCAGAAACTTTGCTCAGTGGAAGAGTAACCAAAATAAGCGAACACGAGTTTCGGCTTATCACAGGTACTCGACCGTTTCTAAGAAAATGACGTTTAACGTTTTCGAGGTGCTTTATGTGCATTTTAGCGAGTGCAGCCCAACCGAAGCGGTGGCACAGTGGCTGTCGTCGCGGCTTCACAGTTATGCATTCCGTGTTCGAAAAGCGATTATTATTTTTATTTTGGTTTTTTATTTATGTACCCTGTGTGCACAGAGCTTTACTATTCGAATAATGTTTCCTTTGCGTCCACTAGCTGTATGTCTGATGAATAAATTACAAAAAATAAATGAATGAGAAAATTACCTGAATTTTTTTCGGCGAATTTCCAGTACTGTATTTTGATTCGTATCAATTGCAAGCGCTCGTTTTCTGTAAAGTGATCTGTTATGGGTGATGTGCCCGATATCATTGGCAACGCGTGAAATCTTCGCAATGTGAAAGACATTTTTTTCGCAATGAGATTCATATGACGACATATCACTGTAGTGAACCTGCTTTCACGTGATGTTCGTGGTTTTCGAAATTTCTATGTTTCAAACGATTTTATGATCAGTATAATCCAACAGAATGCACGAAATCTTCCTGAAGAATAGACAAAATAAAATACAAGACTTAACATAAAATTGATATACGAATGAGATATAATATGGGAATTTAAAAAAATGGAAACCTTGACAAACACCACACAGGCAAACGCAGTCGTAATTTTACAATTAATGTACCGCCCTTGTATCCCCTAACCTTATAAACATTCGTGTAATAACCTTCTACAGTCACCTCTATACGTAAGAGGCAATGTCCTAACTGAATCCTAATCGCCCAGTCCAAACCGCTAAAGATAGAAACCTAAAATTTGGAAAAGGTGTAGATCTTATACTGTAGGCGTTGTTTAAGAAAGGATTTTTCGAAATTTTAACCCTAAGGGGGGTGAAATATGGGATGAAAGGCTTTTTGAAAGTATGTCGTTATTACGAGAATTCTTAAGTTTGAACTACGAAAACTGGTATTTGATTTCTCTGTCAGAAAATAAAAAATAAGTGTTCCAGCATTTTTGGAAATTCAATCACTAAGGAGATAAAATAGTAGGAGAAAGTCTTTTTGAACATAAATAATTACTAAAGAACTATTAAAAGATTTTTAAGGCTACATCTATGACGATTGGTGTTTGACCTCTCGGTTACATGTTTTAGTGTTTCTGGAACTTGAACCCCTTAGGGAGCGCATTAGGGGATGACACTTTTTAAGAAAATATTTCTTTACATTCAAAAAACTTTGAAGCTAAATTTATGAATGAAAATATCTCCAAAACAACGCAAAAGATATGATTACCAAAAAACTTGAACTCTAGCTATCAAATTCGTTTTTTTGGGCGAACATTCGGAAAAGACCATGCTTATATAACTCAATTAGCTTGACAAGCTTAGCAGGTGTTGCAATTAGTGAACAACATAAAAATCGATTAAATAAAAACAAAATAAAAGAATCTCTGCAGGCCGTACATTCTACGCGAGCGAAGCGCGGGCACTAAGCTACAGGCTAGATAAATGAAGAACAAAATAAAATGTAATAAATAAAAACAATAATCACGTTTTGAACACGGGATGCAAATGCGAGATGACGCAATGCTAGCCACTGCGTCATCATTTCGTACTGACATTAAGCGCGCTGTTAAGTCCTGTAAATGAAGTCAAAAATTCTGTCGTTTCTTTTTCAGAAACGGGCGATTATCTATGGGTAAGGCGACATACGTGTTCGTTTATTTTGACTGCTCTTCCATTGAGCGAGATTTCTGAGAAATAGGCTTATGACACTTGCCGTGTTCTCCTCGTCAGCTTCAAATGAGTCTAACCAGAAAGAAGGAATAATCGGTTTTCTGCCTCTGCCAGTAATATTTTTCATTTATTGATTTATTCAATACATTCCTACGCGTTTAGATCACGTTTTTCCCATGACCAGTAATTTTTGTTGCATGTTTATGAAAACAAAAAGTTACGAAAATAATCTAAAATTACAACTAGAAAATGTAAAAACCGTGTATAGCTTAATTTTAACGCCGTCGCTTTTAGTGAGAAAATGGGATAGGAGTGGTGGGGGGCACAAGAGACAGCGACATCCATTGTTGTTGTTATTGCTCTGTCCTTTTTGGCTGCATCTTGATAATTATGGAAATGGCAGTTTTGTATGCATGACGAAGAAGCGCTCGAAGCTAAATTTTCCCGTATTTCCAGGTGGAGTCGCCACATTATTTTGCAATTTGTATCTTAACATCACGAGGACTGAGCACTAAGCAGCTTGCTGCAATATTTTCTTAAATTCGGTACAGAATTCTGTTTCTAACTGTTCATTCTGCAATATGGTGAACCGGTAGTTGCGACGAGATGTGGATTATCGATTCTGTCAACATCGATCTTTACGGTAATGTGTCGCTCTAAATGTAAAATTACTACCGTGCTATTTTTACCGCAAAGACCGAAGTTGACAGAAATGGTGTACTAACACGAACTTCATATCCGATACATTGGAATAATGCTGTGAATGTTCACCCACAACTTCTAAACGAGTTCTGAAGTGAATTTTAGAAAATACTGCACCGCGCTGCTTTGTGTCCAATGCCTATAACGCTGTGATGCAGTTTCCAATTTTATAAAGTGGTTCCATCAAAAAATAAAACTTGAACGCACAAATCGTAAGTAATACCTCTGAAATGCGGAGATAATATTAAATAATTAACGCAACATGCCAAATGACGCCAAAATATTGTGATGTGCCCAACATAAGAAAAGCCACAATTAAGAGATGCAGCTCTACTTAACGACGACGACAAAGACGACGACAACAGCTGACGCTAGTATCTCCCGTTCCATTACCAAACCCCTTTTTGTGACAAGAACCAACCTTAGACGTAGTTTGTATGTTATCAGTGAGTTAATTTGAGGTCATTTCAGTAACTTTTGTGTTCACATGTATGCAATAAAAAACGCCTGGATATGAGCAAACACGCTACAAAAGCGAGCAAACACGCTACAAAAGCGTAGCAAACTGTTAACTGAATAATATGAAGTAGCAGTATAAAGCAACAAATTTATTCACGACAGTCGTAGAAATAGTCCTCTGGAGCTCGAGGTCATCGGAGACGGAGCACAGCTTCACACTAGGGAAGGAAATCGGCAGTGTTCTTATCAAAGCGACAATCCCAGCATTCGCCTTCGAGCCCATTTAGAGGCTTACTGGGGGGGGGGGGGGGGGGGGGAGAGAGACAGCAATCCCACTGCTGAGGCAAGAGACAGGGTTTACAAACTACGTCGTGTCGTCCATTAGGAAAGCACCTCCATAATAAAAAATTATGTAAACATGATTCAATGCGGCGTTTTAAGGCATTAACTTATTTCTGGTCGCCTGGCTATACGTTATTCTCGTGTTTCGTACTAATTTAAGATTCTGATGAAGTGATAACGAGAAATGTCCTTCAGGTAGCACAGGTACGACTAAAACACTATGGAACATCTTAACTAATGATTCATACAATGATAGCTCCTTCCGTCTAAAGTTGACTTGAAATTAAACAATTCATTTGCAAGGATCTCATATCAGTAACTTTGCTCAGAGGAATCTATCAAATTAAACGTGAATACTCCTAATCGATGTTTTCTGACGCAGACGTAATTTTCATTTTCTACAAAGTTCGAGACTTATTTTATTCCTCGCGTAGCGCAGTAACTACGGTCGCAGCGTGAACAAATAACCGTACGTAACAGTTGTGCATTCCGCCAGTCAGTTGCGAGCAGCCCGTGTTAAGTAGTGGACGAGCGGCTGCACTGTGTCAACGTTCTTGTGTCACAAATAGCAATCGAACAGCATCTCTAAATCATGTGTTAAAGACATTCTCCAGAATGTTTTGAAAAAAAGAAAGGTGTGTGCAAAAATTTGTCCCCCACACCCCGGCTCCTAACCAAAACAACGGCACGTGGACGCTTGGCGCGACTTGATGCAAATGCAAAAGCGCACAATTCTTTAAAAAAAAAAAAAAAAAAAATAATCTTCACATGTGACGAGGTTTGGTGTTAGCAATACGAACCTACCACTAAACGACAAAGTGCAGAAATCCACATGAAGGGTGAACGCTCTGGTGGCAGGACCGACATTCAAGCCAAAGTGAGGCGCGTATTGAACAACATCCCACAGGGGGACTTTTTTGACAGTTTGATGTAGTTGTTTTAACGTTATGTACGTTGTATTCGCGTGGAAAGAGACTATATAGTACACCTGAAGCATTAAAACCACCATCTTAACATTTTTCTATTTATGACTCCAGCGTTGAAGCTTTTGGACTGACGGGGGTATTCATGCAGTTCCCAAAGCTCAAACTGCCGGTTTTATCGTTTACTTGCAGATCTCTCATTCGTTTTCAAGGTAAAAACAGTGCTAGCTCACTGTACAACCCTCGTTGTATTGTAGTTCACACAAGATTTGTATTCATGACTCAGCCCCATTAGAATTAAGTAACATGCAAAGTCTGCATGTTCCAGTCAAGGCCTATTCAGGGGATCGATACAGTTCTTGGCACAAGGATGCTTTTTATAAGTTTCTGTGCCGGTACCGCCACCATGTTCAAATACTTATCTGCACACGAAATGGCACGCAAGGTCGCTATGAGCTACTTGTGAAGGCTAGTGAGTCAGCGATAAAGAAGAGCGATGGGGCAGGGGAGGGGCGGAAGAGGGATGGACGGGGGGGGGGGGGAGGGGGGGGAAGGAGAGAGAGAGAGAGAGAGAGAGAGAGAGAGAGAGAGAGAGGGGGGGGGGGATAACTGAATATGGGGTAACTATAATAATGATGCTTCATCTTTATGAAAGTACAGATATATTTTCGACAAATGCTGCCTTGTCACTTACAATTGTCCCACTTGTATCTGTTTAGTCACCAGCAAATAATTTTTTTTTATTTATACACTGATCACCAGCAATATAAACATGTCCATGAAAGTATAAACACCTGAGGATGGGCGCAAGCCCGAAACCGGTCGTGTGACAAGTAAATAACCTTTCATTGTGACTGGAAGCGGAAATTTTTCTACACCCTATAAAGGAACAGTCACGGAGTTCAACAGCATCCATATGGATAAAATTCAAATAACTGAATAGATTTAATGAACTACATACGATGTTTGTATGTGCAACCATTCTTACTCAATTGCTACTTCGATTTTGCTTACCACGTAGTTAGATTAAAAACAAAATAAACATTCAGTTGCAAAAGACGAATAATGTTAGTTTCTGTCTACAAGATAAAAAAAATAATTCTGATATATTATTAGCAGCTCTGATTAAAAAATCCTCTAATTAGAGTATAGGGAAGACACCCCTTAAAATACTGTTGCCATTCCTCTGTACTCATATGAAGTAGTAATAACAGAAGAGGAACTGTGAAAGGCAGCAAAATGCAATATCCACCCAGACATTGTTCATAAGGCATTTTAATGTTGGAAAAATATTTGGTAAGCCGGAAGATAAAACCAAAATTCCGGTAAACAACTTGGCCTCCTCCTACGAAGTATCACACGACTTCTACGAGTGTACAAAAAATAACTATAAGGAACTGAAGTTAGGGTTTCATCATTTGGAAAACTGAAAAACTGATGTATTGTCTACTTCAGTACGAAATATGTGTTAACGGCATAAATGTACTTTATTCTTCCTGTTTTAGCATGTCTTTTCTTTTTTGTTACAATCGTGAAAACATATGGGGAAAGTCACTTTAATTACAACGAAGGTATCAACGTTTAGTCACCTTTTGTTGTTGGACCTTGCGTACGGGATGGGAAGGTACTCCACCATTAACACGATCGGACGACCACTCTGAGGTTGATGAATTATGAAGCATTGAGTACATTTGTCTCTGTTAAACGATATTACATTTCAGGTGACTGACGAGCGGGTCTAGGACCAGAAATGAAGGTGTGTGATCACTCGGTATAATAACTGCTAAAGTATCGGTTTAAATTTTCGAAGCGCCACACTAATATTTAGGGTACGTAAAGTTATTCATGTAGAATACTGGACAGGTTCCAGTGGGAAAAACAGAAGTATACAAAATCCAAGAACGAACTGTATTAATTGCTGTACATCATCTGAGGACCGCACATAGAATGCAAACATGTACTGATTAGTTTTAAAAAGCAAAAACATTTACACTTACAGTTTCTTCTTCTCCTTCATTAACAAGCAAAATTAGCTTCCACAGATACGACGTAAAGACAACATGATTATATTTGAAAATGACCAATACTCTCGTGGTGAACGTAGTGTTAACGTATATTATGTTAGAGTTATACAATTCTACATCAAAATCTGTCTAAAATTTTCAACAGAAGCCCTCGGCTGTTTTCGATCAGCCTCATTGGTCTGTACCAACGATTCTCACCACCACTCCTAGTCGCCAACGACTCTGCGAGCCACGCTTACTTACTTCACTTCCAGGGCTCCTCTTGCCGGCTCCATCTATGAAGAATACAGGCAAGCAGCGTTTCTGGTGGGCGCTATGCGTCATTATTTCTACTGAACTACACCGCCAAGAAATACTTTCTAAGCAATTATTTTCCTGTTGGGATACAATGCGTGATCCACTCTCCCCCCTCCCCTTCTATTTTTAAGCGCCACCCTCACTTTCCAAAACTTTTTCAACACGAGGCCCCATTAGTGAAGTTATCTAAGTACGGCTGGACGACTGTACCTTCGGCTGTGTAGCAGCAGCACCCACAGGTACAAGTAGTCTCGCCCTCCTTTTGCCTTACGTAAGAATACAGTGCCAGGACTTGATTCAGAGGCGCCTACTTTAAAACGTTTAAAATCTATAATTGAAACAGAACAAATCAAAAGAGACTGTGTGGTCTCCCTCTTCTTTCTGTTCATAACGTTATTCCATCTGATCCATATGAAGCAGTGGATCGCTTTTATGAAGTGCTGCGACGGTTAGGAAAGTTCAGGTGTCCATACAGTACGCCAGCAACGAAAATTCTACAAGGGGATGCTGCGACGTTGGGCTCACGGATTTACTTCCAACTTTGTACACCTTTAGTAGGCCATTAATACAACGTAATGTTAAAGTAGTACGGTGCACTACTCTGGCAATTTCGAGAAAATCGCAAGAGAAGTTATACGCCTGTATTATGTAACCTATGTATCTGTGCAAAGTGGCCGTTGGTACGAATCCATTGTCGTCATGTGGTTGGCGTTCGCGCATTGCAAGAGAATCGTGGATGAGGCGGCGGTTCGAATTCTGGCAACACTTATTTTTTGATCTATATTTTTTCATCACTGGTCTCACTATTTTATTTATATGACATTTGAGAGGTAACACAATGAAAAAACCCGCATGCAGGTTCATGAAGTAGTAGTGAATTTCATAGGTTATTTGAATATTTACTACTTGTAATTAAATTTTCGAGGACGAGGGACAAACTTGGAATGTCCAAGTCAAACCTCGATAAATAATAATGCGAATGACGTTATTCACAATCAGTAATATAGCAACTCACAGTGTGACAGACGAAAGAGTAATGCAGAATTACTTGTCGGATGTGCTCTCGACATCACACGTTGCAGGATGTTATTTGTCATAAAGACATGGAAAACATAACTTGAAACTTCATGCACATACACGTGTTCTTTTTTTTCTTATAATACCTCTCAAATATCATTCAAATTAAACAGTGAGACCAGTGATGAAAAAAATGGATTAAAAAATAAGTGTGAGCGGGATCCAAACAGTCACCTAGACCACGAGCTTTTTGCCATGCACAAACGCTAATCACACGACTACAATAAATTCTTACGGCCGGCCACTTTGCACAGACACAGGATTTACATAACAAACGGGTAGAACTTCTCTTGCGATTTTCTCCGAATTGCCACAGTAGTGCACCTTACCACTTTCATATTGCGTTGTTTTAATGGTCTGCTAAGAGTATACAAAGTTTGAAGTAAATCCGTGGTCCCAACGTCGTGGACTCGCCTTTTTAAATTTCGATTTTTTAAGAGGAAAAAAAGAACTGTCTAGATTTTTACCGAAAACTCGATTAAGACAGTGTTACAATCTTTACTCAGCATCTGCATGAAACCACTAAGATATTTAGTACACTACTGGCCATTAAAAGTGCTACACCAGGAAGAAATGCAGATGATAAACGGGTATTCATTGGACAAATATATTATACTAGATTTGACATGTGATTACATTTTCACGCAATTTAGGTGCATAGATCCTGGGAAATCAGTACCCAGAACAACCACCTCTGGCCATAATAATGGTCCTGATACGCCTGGGCATTGAGTCAAACAGAGCTTGGATGGCGTGTACAGGTACAGCTGCCCATGCAGCTTCAACACGATACCACAGTTCATCAAGAGTAGTGACTGGCGTATTGCGACGAGCCAGTTGCTCGGCCACCATTGACCAGAAGTTTTCAATTGGTGAGAGATCTGGAGAATGTGCTGGCCAGGGCAGCAGTCGAACATTTTCTGTGTCCAGAAAGGCCGTACAGGACCTGCAATATGCGGTCGTGCATTATCCTGCTGAAACGTAGGGTTCCGCAGGGATCGAATGAAGGGTAGAGCCACGGGTCGTAACACATCTGAAATGTAATGTCCACTGTTCAAAGTGCCGTCAATGCGAACAAGAGGTGACCGAGACGTGTAACCAATGACACCCCAAACGTTCACCGCGATGTCGCCAAACACGGATGCGACCATCATGATGCTGTAAACAGAACCTGGATTCATACGAAAAAAAATGACGTTTTGCCATTCGTGCACCCAAGTTCGTCGTTGAGTACACCATCACAGGCGCTCCTGTCTGTGATGCAGCGTCAAGGCTAACCGCAGCCATGGTCTCCGAGCTGATAGGCCATGCTGCTGCAAATGTCGTCGAACTGTTCGTGCAGATGGTTGTCGTCTTGCAAGCGTCCCCAACTGTTGACTCAGGGATCGAGACGTGGCTGCACGATCCGTTACAGCCATGCGGATAAGATGCCTGTCATGTCGACTGCTAGTGATACGAGGCCGCTGGGATCCAGCACGGCGTTCCGTATTACCCTACTGAACCCACCGGTTCTATATTCTGCGAACAGTCATTGGATCTCGACCAACGCGGGCGGCAATGTCGAGATACGATAAACAGCAATCGCGATAGGCTACAATCCGACCTTTATCAAAGTCGGAAACGTGATAGTACGCATTTCTCCTCCTTACACGAGGCATCAGAACGACGTTTCACCAGGCAACGCCCGTCATGTGTATGAGAAACCGGTTGGAACTTTCCTCATGTCAGCACGTTGTAGGTGTCGCCACCGGCGACAACCTTGTGTGAATGCTCTTAAAATCTAATCATTTGCATATCACAGCATCTTCTTCCTGTCGGTTAAATTTCGCGTCTGTAGCACGTCACCTTCGTAGTGTAGCAATTTTAATGGCCAGCAGTGTATTTTTGAATAAGAACCTATATCTCAACACCAGTCGACTCATATCAAACTGTTTATCCATTCCCCCCCCCCCCCCCCCCCCGTTTCTCTTAGGAAAAGCTGAATGCTGCATGATGCATCTTCACCACATGACCTACCTTCGTCATCGATGGACACCGACAGTTTTTTTCATACTTTGCGTCGCTTGAAGATTATCATACTTGTTTTCGTTTTGGGAGGTTTTGTTTATGTTCCAGGCGATCTTTACCTTTAAACGATGATATGTTTTTCTGGACTTTGATTGGGATTGTTTCTTCTGTTGCTCTTCCGAGAAGGCTCTTGGACTGATAACGTGAGTTGGAGCTATAACATTCTGATTGCCATCATTACCTCCGTTGCCATGTATATCTGGCTATCCAAAGTGTTGACCTATGAAATCACGTTTTTGAAACATATCTGAATCAAAAGGATGAATTAGTTTTCTTAAGCCCACTGACGATAGTTTCACAAATAGCAGCATGAAGGCATGCTTGACAATATAAAATGGTTTGTCTCAGTTTCTTCGAAATTCTATCTGAATTGGAGACCAACCACTGCCCTACACTCCTTGAGTATGGAGTTTTATTAATTAACATTAATTTTATTTTCAAGAATAAGGTAAGTGTGAGACACATTACATACAGGAGGTCGAAAGATCACAACATCAACCTAGACAAGACTGAGCGCCCAGGAAAAAATAAAATATATCACAAAAAATTACATTATGATCGTTTTAAATTTGAAGATGTCAAAGGGATCGAGGACTTTTGTTGCAATAAACGTTGCGATTTCTCCTGATAAAAATAAATGTCGTGTGACTCGGGCCTCCCGTCGGGTAGACCGTTATCCGGCTGCACGTCTTTCGAGTTGACGCCACTTCGCCTAACTTGCGCGTCGATGGGGATGAAATGATAATGATTACGACAACACAATACCCAGTCCCGGAGCGGAGGAAATCTCCAACCCAGCCGGTAATCGAACCCGGGCCCTCAGGATTGACATTCTGTCGCGCTGATCGCTCCGCTACCGGGGCGGACATTTCTCCTGATGTGACATATATAACGCAGAATTCAAACAATAATCTACAATTATGAGTTGCTAAATGACTAAGATGTCTATATTCCTCTTAAGAGTTGACCACTCACAGAATCAAGTTACCACAATTACTATTTTTTTAATAATTAAGGCGTAAATGACCAAAACAAACCAGTTATGCTAACGCCAACAGTCAGCTGAATGACTTTAGAGATATCAATATCCCTCCCTACTCTCCTGAAATAAAATACTGAAAACGTCCACGGTGGAGACACTGTTAAGACGTACGACACAGGGGAATAACGAGAATATAAAAGAAAAAGACAGACATGTCGTAATATACGTAAACTTCTGATCTGGTTACACAAGAGTATTCCGTGATCTTTGTAATTCATCAGTCGCGAATGATGAATGACATGTGAATTAAACGTTTCCTCGGACGTTTCGGAGTCTGGATGAACACCTCGTGTGTAAATGTTAAACTACCAAAGTTGAACACTTATACATACAAAATAAAACAAACTCGGAATAACGGGCGCATGGAGTATCTCCCATTCGCCCTATCAAAGACCGTGAGGCGAGGACTCCGAGGGGAATGTGTGAGTGGCTACGCCACGTGTCTTTCAGTGAACGAGCCCTTAAGCAGGAGACAGGAAGAAATGCAGGCTTCCGCCGAGCCAAGCTGGAGAGCAAATGAGCTGTTGGTCAGTGGCGCAATGCCTGGTACTACACGCGCCATGAATAACTGCACTCAGAACTGCGCTTTAGCAACAGCTAAGAATTTACTACGAAAAAGACGTGAAAATAACGCCGTCAAGTGATTAGTGATGATCTCGGAACGGTAAAGGCTATTTTTTTAATAAACTGCATCAGAAAGTCACACATTACAGGCTTTCAAAATCGATACTTACTTCAGTTAAAACTTAAGAGCGGAGAGGCCGACGTCGCCTTTTGCCCACTAGAATGACAATCGATTACTGTCAATTGACGCCGATGACGCCAGCAAGAGATAATAACATACTCGGCTTCACTTGGCGATGCCGTGTCCTCGATATTTCTATAAAATTCGAGGGTCCCTCATTCTTTTGATGCTGTTGCCGTTTTACCTCCGAAGATTTCTCCCGCAGTCGAAGATGAAACGTCAGGAAGTAGTTTTATATATCGACCATGGCCTCCCACCCAGGAATCTGCAGTCTACTTTTAGGGTTAGCGAATGACAAGTATCTAAAAAACCGAAAACTTATACAGGAATAAATCAAAAAGGGTCTGCTTGCTGATTACTCAATGCATGCTACTCTTCCCCTCGGTGAGTTTCGCGTAGTTGAGGCCACGCACCCACAAGCTGGAGCCGTATTTCATAACGAAGGTCAGTTAACCAGTATGACAAGACGTTACTGTCTTCAGTCCGAAGAGTGTTTGGATGGAGCTCTCCATGGTAGCCTCTCTTGTAAAAAGCCTCTTTCTCTCTGCATAACTACTGCAATCTACAGCCGGCCGCGGTGGCCGAGCGGTTCTAGGCGCTTCAGTCTGGAACCGCGTGACTGCTACTGTCGCAGGTTCGAATCCTGCCTCGGGCATGGATGTGTGTGATGTCCTTAGGTTAGTTAGGTTTAAGTAGTTCTAAGTTCTAGGGGACTAATGGCCTCAGATGTTAAGTCCCATAGCCCTCAGAGCCATTTGAGTTTTTTCAATCTACAGCCGCTAAAAATATATATTTTTTTAAAATAAGTCTTCGTCTCCCTATTCAATTCTCTTCCTCCACCCCATGCGCCCAAACACTTCCCTCCAGTACCAAGCCAACAATTTTTTAATGCCTCAAGATGTGTCCAATCAGCCGAACCCTTCATTTGGCACGTCCTGTAATAAATTTATCGTTTGTGAAACTCGATTCAGTACCATCCCACGTAATCTTCAGCTTTCTTCAGTAGAACCACATTGGTTCAAATGGTTCAAATGGCTCTGAGCACTATGGGACTTAACATCTGTGGTCATCAGTCCCCTAGAACTTAGAACTAATTAAACCTAACTAACCTAAGGACATCACACACATCCATGCCCGAGGCAGGATTCGAACCTGCGACCGTAGCAGTCGCGCGGTTCCGGAATGAGCGCTTAGAACCGCTAGACCACCGCGGCCGGCTAGAACCACATTCCAGAAACTTCTGTGCTCTTCTTGTGATTGTTTATCGCCTACGTTTCACTTAACAAAATCAGAAAGCGACTTCTTAGCACTTCAATTTATATTCCATGTTAAATTTATCTTTACAGAAATAGTTTTATTGCTATTGCCAGTCTGCATTTTATGCCCTCGCTACTTCCGACAACGAAACTGCGAAAGTTATCTACTACATTTAATGTCCGATTTCCTAATCTAACTTCCTCGGCATAGCTCGACTGAATTCGACTACATTCCAATTCCCTTATTTAACTTTTGTTGAAATTCACCTTATATACTTCTTTCAAGACACTGTCCATTCCGTTCAGCTGTTCTTTCAAGTCCTTTGCTGCCTCTGACAGAATTACAGCGTCACCAACAAACCGCAAAGTTTTTATTTTTTCCCCCTGAACTTCAATTTCATTTCCCATTTTTTTTCTCGATTTCTTGCTCAATGTACACATTGAATAACATGGGAGGCAGATTACAGACCTGGCTCACTCACTCCCTTGTCGACTACTGCTTCCATGATACCACCTGATCAACTAAGATGAAAAGTAAAATCTCTGTTGTCTGCTTGCCTAAGAATTTTACTGTGCGGGCGACCATTTCTCCGATGTGTACTGCGAAGCTCTACGGTTCACCGAGATGTGTGCCCAAATACCACGCATGTTTTTTCCCTAGTCATCAGTGCTTCGTCTTGTTCGGAAAGGCGCTCCTCGCGTTATAACGTGTCGAGTGCGGCCTCCTGAGACGCTGGGCGGCAGTGAAAGTGCACTTGCGGGTTCCGCTCCGTTACCCAACGCCTCAGACTGAGCCGTGCTGCACGTAGCGGTACCTTCAGCCCTCTGTCAGCGTTCCCTCCTCCACAGGTACTGCAGGCATCATCATCTTGAGCTGACGGGATCCCGCATGAATGGGCAGTCCTCCGACTTCTTTTTCTTTCTCTGAACATTGAACACATGTCCATCTTACTGGCAAATGTTGCGGATAACTGTTAATAAACCGTGATGACTGGGTGTTGTGTGATGTCCTTAGGTTAGTTAGGTTTAAGTAGTTCTAAGTTCTAGGGGACTGATGACCGTAGATGTTAAGTCCCTTAGTGCTCAGAACCATTTTTTTGTTAATAAACAATGATGCGATTTATCAGAAACGCAAACATTTTCAGCGCAACACGTTCAGTGCGTCACTGACGTATCCCGATAAGGAAACGGTATTACTCTGATCGGAATGGAAGTAGTTCGTTTACTACAGGCGTAACGTTAATTTGCACTTCGTGCGCGAAACGCTGCGTCCGAATGAAAGCGATTCGTCTCCCATTACGGTCGCTTTAGCATATACATTACTATACGGCTAAAACGGTGCAAGGGTCTCAGTGGCAGTTGCCTATCTAAAGGCTTCCATGGGACACACAAAATTGCTCTTCAGTATTTTACATCATTACTGACCGAATTTAAAAATTTAAAATGCTGTCAGGAACTAGTCACTAAGAGGTACAATCTTCCATGAAGGATTTAACACATTATATCAAGTATCAAAGTTAGAATTTATACATACAGGATGTTCCAGAAATGTTGCGACGAACTTCGAGCGGTTGTGGGTGGCCTCTTGAGGAACGAATCGGGGATAGGAGCCCGTGTCCGGAAACGTCATCCAACAACGCTACATTGGAACATCTACTGACTACAATAAGTTGCGCAGCAATGTGACGTGTTCCCCGTTTCGATGCGCAACTTGAGACTTGCGACTTCTCTATCGCGGCAGCCGCGCAACAGACCTGAGACACCCTGCGATTCGTGTTCCGCTACTTTGTCGCTAGGTGTGTATGCGGCTTTTACAGACGCAAAAAGAGGCACCTCTAGGCAACAGACTACACAGTAGCACACTGCAGGGAGCAGTATATTCTAGAGTACGATAAAAACAAGCGCGGCTGGGGTCAGCGGGCAGGCGCTGCAAACATGCTGGGGTGCAGGTGAGGTGAGGTGTTGTCTGAAGGAAATTAGTAATTTGGGAGGGCGGCGGCGGAGGCGCGACCCGCACTAAGCCGGTGGCGTGACCCGGGCCGACCGTGGGGGCGGTAAACACGCCCCACCGCCGCAGTTTACCCACCGCTTATCGTGGGACTCGCGTCGCAACCGCCGCCGACCCGGAACTGTTTGTCCGCGCCTATCGCCACAGCTCCTACCAAGATTTCCCAGTAAGCCCGGAAACAAACCGTTCAGATAAGTGTCGCCTATCTGCCGCCAGCGAGATTCGTTTTGTACCTGCACATTCCTCGGAGAACCGTTCCACGAAAACGCCTTCAGATTAGTCCAAAAAGATTCTAAGTTTTCCCCTCAATGCCGCTACATCAGTTCCCAGCCCACCACTCTGCCATTTCGTGACGGTGGTGTACTTTTCCGTGCTATTTTTTCCGTCTTCTTATGCCTGCATGCATTATCCTTTAAGAGTACGAAGTTTACTGGCTCTGACAGGATGAAATTGGGGGAAGAATGTTATCGGTACGATGTATCTAAGAACCCGTACTCCTAGTTGAAACACTATATTGCCTTACATTCATATAAACGCTATATATTGTAATGGAACTGGTCAGCGCACCTCTTTTTTTCATAACTTATTGTACCATCCGATACAAATTAGTTCACAACGCGATCCAATGAGATCGAAATTGTAATTTTGCGTTTACTTTAATTTTGTTGTTACAACCACAACTCTCATGTTTTATAAACAGAAACCAAGTATGAAGCTCACAGGAAATTAATTACTTTATGAGAAACATGTTGATTTTTATTCGTTGTATTTTAGTCACAACTATATTTGAAGTCGCAAATATTTCAAGTTCGATTTATAATTATTACGAAAGATAGATTAGTAGATTTATATTTTTCTCCACGAAATATTAACACAAAGTATCTCTTTCGTTAATCGATTCTATCGATTGTATATACATATATTTGTACTAAAATTCTTGTACTGCTATCCTTGGTCCGCAGCTCGTGGTCGTGCGGTAGCGTTCTCGCTTCCCATGCCCGGGTTCCCGGGTTCGATTCCCCGCGGGGTCAGGGATTTTCTCTGCCTCGTGATGACTGGGTGTTGTGTGATGTTCTTAGGTTAGTTAGGTTTAAGTAGTTCTAAGTTCTAGGGGACTGATGACCATAGATGTTAAGTCCCATAGCGCTCAGAGCCATTTGAACCATTTGCTATCCTTGTGAATTTGTGTAACAAGTATTCCTGACACGTGTGGCGAGAGCAGTATTTGATCTGTTTTTTTGGAGTCAATTGTTGTCTGAAATCCTCCTTGTACTCTAATTTGGGACTGTTATGAATTGCTATATGAGAGATGGAAACAATAATCAGACAGAAGCATACGATTTCATCACACAGCTGGGTCCTTATCTTACAATGAAGCCCGATACTTCTGCCTAGAGTTAAGAACGCAATTTTCTGTGAACCATATCACAACGAGCCGCAAAGTCATTGAGGAGCAACGAGATGCAGATGCTGAGCGACTTCCCTTATCGCCTACTTGTTAGCTGCACATACCTAGCGATAAAAGCTAGAAAAGTGCACTTTGTAACGTGCCCGGTAGATACTTACACATGCACACACACTCCCTGAACACAAGAACGGAGGCTGGATATTGAAAGACAGCGTCCCTAAACTTCACGTACCCGGTTATCCCGCGGCGGTTGCTCTTCTCTCCTTGCACTACCTGCTTCGATGTGCTCTGTAATAATTATTACCTAACAGGGCGCAGACTTGCTCACTCGTAAACTGCCTACTTAGTCTGGTGGTATTTAGTATATTCCGTTAAACACGTACACACAGGATTGATCTGCACTGTTCACAATTAACAGTATTCCACAATTGACATCGTAGGTATGGCTCTGAGCACTATGAGACTCAACTGCTGAGGTTATTAGTCCCCTAGAACTTAGAACTAGTTAAACCTAACTAACCTAAGGACATCACAAACATCCATGCCCGAGGCAGGATTCGAACCTGCGACCGTAGCGGTCTTGCGGTTCCAGACTGCAGCGCCTTTAACCGCACGGCCACTTCGGCCGGCGACATCGTAGGTATTTGCACTCCAAACGCATAGTCCGTTGTGACTTATTAAAGTTGTTGATGAAATAATAATATTCAACTCACATCACGTGCAACACAGAACACACATGAAATTCACTGTTCAGGAGGTGCTTTGTAAGTCGACGAAAACAGCAGTTCTTCCGGTCAGTACTCAGAGGGCCATAGACACGGGTTCACAGGTAGATGCCGTGTTTCTTGACTTCCGCAAGGCGTTCGATACAGTTCCCCACAGTCGTTTAATGAACAAAGTAAGAGCATATGGACTGTCAGACCAATTCTGTGATTGGATTGATGAGTTCCTAGATAACAGAACGCAGCATGTCATTCAATGGAGAGAAGTCTTCTGAAGTAAGAGCGATTTCGGGTGTGCCGCAGGGGAGTGTCGTAGGAACGTTGCTATTCACAATATACATAAATGACCTTGTGGATGACATCGGAAGTTCACTGAGGCTTTTGCGGATGATGCTGTAGTATATCGTGAGGTTGTAACAATGGAAAATTGTACTGAAATGCAGGAGGATCAGCAGCGAATTGACGCATGGTGCAGGGAATGGCAATTGAATCTCAATGTAGACAAGTGTAATGTGCTGCGAATACATAGAAAGAAAGATCCCTTATCATTTAGCTACGAAATAGCAGGTCAGCAACTGGAAGCAGTTAATTTCATAAATTATCTGGGAGTACGCATTAGGAGTGATTTAGAATGGAATGATCATATAAAGTTGATCATTGGTAAAGCAGATGCCAGACTGAGATTCATTGGAAGAATCCTAAGGAAATGCAATCCGGAAACAAAGGAAGTAGGTTACAGTACACTTGTTCGCCCACTGCTTGAATACTGCTCAGCAGTGTGGGATCCATACCAGATAGGGTTGATGGAAGAGATAGAGAAGATCCAATGAAGAGCAGCGCGCTTCGTTACAGGATCATTAAGTAATCGCGAAAGCGTTACGGAGATGATAGATAAACTCCAGTGGAAGACTCTGCAGGAGCGACGCTCAGTAGCTCGGTACGGGCTTTTGTTGAAGTTTCGAGAACATACCTTCACCGAAGAGTCAAGCAGTATATTGCTCCCTCCTACGTATATCTCGCGAGGAGACCATGAGGATAAAATCAGAGAGATTAGAGCCCACACAGAAACATAGCGACAATCCTTCTTTCCACGAACAATACGAGACTGGAATAGAAGGGAGAACCGATAGAGGTACTCAAGGGTACCCTCCGCCACACACCGTCAGGTGACTTGCGGAGTATGGATGTAGATGTAGAACAGTTCCTTCGTTCATTACATGAGCGCGCGCGTGACAGAATCGCGACACGGGCGTTTCAAAAAGTCGGTATGCAATATCTGAAACGATAATTACTCGCGCTGGGAATATTCAGACAATACAACCATAAATGTTTCTTTCACTTGGAACCTGTAAATAGAGTCAATCCGGAATGAAATTTTCCCTCTGCAGCGGAGTGTGTGCTGATATGAAACTTCCTGACAGATTAAAACTGTGTGCCGGGCCGAGACTCTAATTCGGCTGAGCTATCCAAGTGCTTGGGTAGCTCAGTTGGTAGAGCACTTGCACGCGAAAGGAAAAGATCTCGAGTTCGAGTCTCGGCCCGGCACACAGTTTTAATCTGCCAGGAAGTTTCACAGTCAATCCAGTCCATGTTATCTTCCCGTAACCGTGCCGACGCGGTTGGTTATTGACCTCCCGACAAGACACACGATATCGAAAATTGTCACCTTTTACATAAACATTAATACTGAGCCATAAACTGTGATATGCAATTTACAGTTTGCGTGGCAAACATTTTTAGTTATATCACAATAACTTGGGAAATGTGTCCTGCACCCACGGCATCAACACTGCACGATGCCTTTACCCCACTGTAACTACGCTACGACTCACTGATGCGATCTGCTGTCGCCAGAGAGGTGACTGTCGATAGGGCAGCGATACAACAGTACTCCCCTCGTCGACATTTTGCGGCCGGCCGGAGTGGCCGAGCGGTTCTAGGCGCTTCAGTCTGGAACCGCGCGAACGCTACGGTCGGGTTCGAATCCTGCCTCGGGCATGGATGTGTGTGATGTCCTTAGGGAAGTTAGGTTTAAGTAGTTCTAAGTTCAAGGGGACTGATGACCTCAGAAGTTAAGTCCCACAGTGCTCAGAGCCATTTTTTTGACATATTGCGGAGTATACCAGGGGGTATGCTACGGATATCGCTAACACTTTCGCGCATTTCTTCATTAGTGTTGTGCCAAAGTTGACCCACATGAGACTTGTTTATTCTCCAAGATAAGCTGAAGATGCTGCTGAACCACTGCAGCGTTCAGTGGCCTCCAAACTATTGACCAACGAACTCACAAATCTGAACAGTGAAGTCTGCTGGTGAGCTCCTTCATGCTGTCACCACACATGAACCGTAATTTCCTCTTCTTCAAGCTGAGGTATTAACCACGTTTTAAACGTGTCCAAATAAAAACATCCACTCATGTACCCTTCAAAAACTATGGTCTGAGCACATACAGTGATGATATATCAGAACGTGTCGTAACGTAAGACGTGTTCCTTTCCCGGCACTTGCACGTAATGGGGATTATGCTTGTACATAAAAAAAACACATCCCTTCTGTGCGAATTGCGATACGTCGCGCAATTATCAGATATAACATCTTTAGAGAAAGTCTTGAGTGTTTGGTGTCCCGCACTTTGAGATATGTATCAAAGCACATCTTCTAAACACAATGGAATGCACTAGAAATAGCCGGCCGCTGTGACCGAGCGGTTGTAGGCGCTTCAGTCCGGAACCGCACTGCTGCTACGGTCGCAGGTTCGAATCCTGCTTCGGGCATGGATGTGTATGATGTCCTTAGGTTGTTACGTTTAAGCAGTACTAAGTTACTAAGTCTATGGAACTGATAACCTCAGATGTTAAGTCCCAAAGCGCTCAGAGCCATTTGAACCATTTGCACTTGAAACGTTTATTTGCCAAACCGGTATTCAGGTCTACAGTCTACAGCTCATCGTTAGTGGGTTACTATGTATCTCTCTAGCAATGACATGCGTGAAAGTTAACAAGATAGGATATGAAATCCGTCCTATCAAATAGTACACAGGCTGCCGTGTATGTTATTGCTGTGAAATCTTAGGCAGTGACAATTCTTGATCTCGTCCGACATACCGGTCATATACTGTGAACCATAGGACAGATTTCATATCCTATCGTAGTAACTGACACGCATGTCATTGCTATAGAGATACTTAATATGCCACCCACTGACAATGGGTTATACACCCCAATATCGGTTTGGCAAATAAACGTTTCAAGTACACTCCATAGTGCTTAGAAGATGTCCTTTAATAAACTCTCTAGCGAGACAGGCATTTGGAAATTGTGCCAGCTAGGCACGGCGAGCTTCAACTCGCTGCTACACGTCGTAGTCAGATAATTCATTCACCAACACCGGTATAGCTCCTTTCATTTTCAAATCCTTTTTAACGTGGTCGTGCACAGGTGATCGCGGTGCTTCAGTTTCAGCTGGTCTGTTTATTTTCTCAACTGTACAAAGCGAAGATTGGTACGGGGACTTCTCGGACACCCTGTAGAAATTAACAGACTTCTCGTATCTCTCGTCAGCCTGTACGGAATGGAAACCAGACAACACAATGGTGAATGAGAGGTCAAGACCATCTTCAGGCAATATGATTCGCACCTGTAACTATTACAACTGCAGATACAGCACTCAGCAAAGTCTAACAGCAAATGTTTTCACAGTACTTTACTCCGCAGAAATGCTCTCACTGCCGTCATTCGATTTCCTTGTCTTTGTCACTTGAAAGATAAATAAAGCAAATGCCTCACGTCAGGGAGGAACAAATAATGAATGTTAGATGTATAACGAAAGTAGGTGGTAATGTCAACGTGGAACTAATGCAGGCAGTCGTTTAATGTTGAGAGAGAACCATAGTGTATTTGTGTGTTCCGATACAGACAATACTTGCTATGCTAACTCGGCAATCTTCAAGAGCGATGAGAGAGAAGAGACGTCGGGTGGCTGTCTACGAACTTTAGAGTCTTTATTTACGCGATCAGCAAACTGAAAGTAAACAGATTCGGCACCCTATCCCCAACCAGTCGTTTTTGTTGTTATATTCCGCTTAGGCCTACAATGACCCACCTCGTTCTTAATTCTGGCGACTTTTCCTTCTGATCCGGCACAGTCTCATCCTGGCGCTGTGTGTGTGTTTCTCCGTTCCTGGGAACATTTCACTGCAGTTCTCGGACGCAACCAGTCATACGATACTTTTTTTTGTAACAGCTGACAAGACTTACCTTATGTCTGCTTGGATACCACGGAAAACTTTAAGCCTCCCTACAACTGGCTTCCTCACATAACAGAGCACTGAAGCACAAGAACGTCCTGCTGCCAGTAGAAACACATGCATTTTATGATCCGGGCATCTAATAGTGACAAAGTCATAGGGTGTGTGCATCCTTAGCTTTTACGAAGGTTTCGGAACATTTGTGGAGTAATGGCAGCCCGTTCTATCTCAAGAGGCGAAACCAGAGAAGATAATGCTGAGCGCAGGTAGTCGAAGTTCTAACTCATCTCAAATGTGTTCCCCTGGGCTCAGTTTGGGACTCAGGGGCAGACCAGTCCATTCCAGGAATATTACTGTCCACAAATCAATGTCTTTTAGTTGCTGCATTGTTTCCTCAACTGTATGCAATACACGACGGTGTAAAATGCGTTCATATCGTTCCGGATTTACCCTTTTCTTTCATGCAATAACTGAACCACACCTCCTCCGCACTTCACTGGCAGATAACTTTCTCCAGGATTCGGCAAACTCAAACCTTTCATCAGGCTGCCACAGGGTATGGCGGGATTCGTTACTCCAAATCACTCGCTTCCAGACATACACTGTTCAGTGGCGTCGACCTTTACTCTACTACAAGCCTCGCTTAGCTTAGACTACAGGAATATATGGCTTACAAGGAGCTGCGCGATAAATTCTTTTTCACTCCCCACGCACACTCACAATGCTACTTCAACTAGTGGTAGCATTTCGGAACTCACGAGTGATTCCTTCCGCTGACTTCATGCGGGCTTTTTTACAACCACCCTACGCAACGTTCGACGTTACCTGCCGTCAGTGCCATATATGATGTCTGCCTGGTCATGGTTTATCTTTTTTCCTTCCTTTGCATTTCCACTTCACGATAACACCGCCAATAGTCGATATAGAAATCTTTAGAATGATAAAATGTCCCTGGTGGATATACCACTCAGCTGAAATACAATGACTAGTCTACGTTCGAAGTTACTGAGCTCTCCTGTCCTACCTGTTCTGCCGTTGACAACACAGTGCTCCCCGCTTCCTTTTATACAACGGGACCGCCTCTCGTGTCATTTAAATGTCAGTACCGCATTACATAGGGCTGTGCGAATACTTATGAGATAGTGGACCCCAAAGCAATAACGTTTTGCAACAAAACTTCGGACCGTAATCTGCTTTAATGCTGTTCTTACGCAAATGAAGATTTCACGACACTCATTTGACGTATAACCACTTTACAACTTGTTTGTCACACTAGAAAAACGACAAAATATAAAAATTAACAATCATAAAAATCTATAAAGGAATATAGTTTTCTGTGAAACTACTTAACCGGAATATTACCTAACAAAGCAATGTGGTGTTCGAATCAAATTTCGGATTTAGGGAACTTTCTCTCTTGAAATACGTAGAAGGAAAGCGAAAATTTAACGCAGTTTTAAGGTACTTGTTCACTAACCTTAGTAAATAGTTATTTATTAGCAACGTAATTTAGTCCACTAATTTATGTCATATTATTGCCAGGAGATTGCCTACTTTGTCGACACTAAGCTCTCAATTAGGTATCATGTTACAAAAATGACTGTTAAACGACAGGTAGAGGTGATTCTTTCCTATTCAATTTATATTCTTCTAACATGCGTGACAGAGCCTCCAGAAAGTTGATGACTATGTAACAGCCAACGATCACCGCAAATTTTGAAGTTTTTCTCCTTCAAGAAGAATGCCAATCATAGAACAATGGAAGGCAGGATATTTCAGTTTCACGTCGCGCTAACATGGTGTTCATTAGAAACTGTCGCATGAAATCCGATTGGACAGAGATGACGAATGAAATCTGCTGCGGTAGTCACTGAGAAACCATGGTGCATTCATGTCAAACGATCTAGGAAAACCACAAAAATCACACACCAGATTGTTCGTACGGGGGTCGAACCTTGCCTCTCTTGAAGTGTCTTAAGAACATCGATAGGTACATGGAGATAGTCGTGATACGTACATGAAACTTGGGCCCTTATCAACCACTTGACAGTGTTTGACGTTCAGTTGACAAGTTATCATCTTAGCACTTGGACGTGACGCCTTAGTAGCACATAAAAAGCTTCTGAGTGGCTAAACAACGCATCGCTTACCAAGTACTGCATAACTTGAAATGTATACTTTGTACGTTCTGTCACGAATGTACGCCGTGTTTTGGTGGTGGTGGTGGTGGTGGTGGTTAGTGTTTAACGTCCCGTCGACAACGAGGTCATTAGAGACGGAGCGCAAGCTCGGGTTAGGGAAGGATTGGGAAGGAAATCGGCCGTGCCGTTTCAAAGGAACCATAACGGCATTTGCCTGAAACGATTTAGGGAAATCACGGAAAACCTAAATCAAGATGGCTGGAGACGGGATTGAACCGTCGTCCTCCCGAATGCGAGTCCAGTTTGCTAACCACTGCGCCACCTCGCTCGGTCCGTGTTTTGGAAGCGCTAGAGTACAGAGTACAGTAATTCCCATAAAACAAGAACATAGAGAACCAGATTAAAATCTAAGTATCGTAGGGAACTCCTTACAGGCCTTATCCTGTGTTTCACAGGGTCGGCATGTTAATTTCGATTTGGCAAGAGCGTGATCCCCACCCCCAACCGCCCATCCAGAGCGGAATTTGTGCCATATCTGTCGGCGTCTAGTATCTAGTGTTATTCCATGTGAAAGTGTGTGACGTGTTCGAATAGTTAGTGAATCATGTAAGTAAGATGAGTTTGGTATCAGCGTGGTATTCACCTATGTGGTATTTAACTTAATAACACGTGTTTAATGCAAATATTTGATTTACAGGATATTTTAGAAACGCTACCAATTTGTATTTTGAGGACTTTTTCTGCAACACATTTTTTTATTTCTTGCTTTTACGGGTTTCGAACATTTCGTTCGTCATAAGAGGGCTGCATTGAATTTACAGGACGAACTGTTAATCGTTGTTGAATACTTTGGAGGCCATCGTGCTCTACAGCGAAAACATTTCAGACTTGAAAATCTTCAAAAAAGAAATGAAAATGTACAAATTCTAGTCGGAATTGCGTAATAAATGTGTAGCATATACACTTAACACACAATGTGCCCATGTTGCTTCGAAGGCTTGTATTTTTCCGTGTAGCGCGAAATGCTGTACTGAATGAACGTTGCCACTATGTTACCTGTTTCGTAACCACTATCACGAATGCGCAGAGTTAAAAATAAATCACCATTTGCACTTACAGACTAAACAACCTGATTTTACATTACCACAGCCGGCCGCGGTGGCCGTGCGGTTCTAGGCGCTGCAGTCCGGAACCGCGGGACGGCTACGGTCGCAGGTTCGAAACCTGTCTCGGGCATGGATGTGTGTGATGTCCTTAGGTTAGTTAGGTTTAAGTAGTTCTAAGATCTAGGGGACTGATGACCTAAGATTTTAAGTCCCATAGTGCTCAGAGCCATTTTTTTTTACATTACCACCACATAATATACATGCAATGACACCAAACAGAAAAGCAAAGACAGACGGTGAAAGCGTAATGTTAATGTAAACTCAAGAGTTTTTCAGCGTAATAGTCCAAATGGTGACCCACTTCTAATTTTGTACATTGACGATTCTCAGTGAAAAAACACGTAAGACAGTGGTACCGGTATGTTTATTCAGTACAATATTTCGCGCTACACGGAAACAAATGCAAGCTTTCAAAGCAGCGACGACACACTCACTGTAATTACATGTGTTATACGTTTTTCATAAAATTCCAACTTGAATTTGTACTCTGTTTTCAATGTTTGCGTGACATTCAGTGCATTCAACCGGTGATTAATAGTTCACTTTGTAAATGCAATTCAGCCATCTGATAATGAACAAAACGTCCGAAACAGGTAATTGCAAGGAACAGTAACATGTGTTAAAAAAACGTTACTTAGTTTGTGGTTGGTAGCTGTTTTTGAAAACAGCTCACATAATGCAACTACGAAACCTTCATAATGTCATCTAATGACAACACAGGTTAATTTAGATTTATTTTATACATACAGTATTAGCAGCTTGTAACAATTACACAGCCGATGAGCAGCCACACGATAAATAAAAGGTAAATGCACACCAAATTAATGAGGCTCGGCAAAGGAAAGCATTAGCGTAACGAAGAAGATAACCATAACGCTATGGTCGGCACGGTAGAGTCGCGTGTCGGTTCACAGTCATGCAAGCCGCAGAGGGCTGTTTCCCGCAGTCGCCACGCCCTCGCACAGGAAATCCACTGCCTCCACTCGCCCCCGACCTTCGGCTGACGACTAATGGCACTCGCCCCAGTCCTCGCTTCTATGGAGGCTACCAACGATCGCTATTTATAAGGTGCCTTCGTTGAGATTACC
This sequence comes from Schistocerca serialis cubense, assembly GCF_023864345.2. Lineage (NCBI taxonomy): Eukaryota > Metazoa > Arthropoda > Insecta > Orthoptera > Acrididae > Schistocerca > Schistocerca serialis. The sequence continues at coordinate 500,769,526 of NC_064641.1, forward strand.
GCTTTTCCTTTTCACACACTCTTACACGGAACAAATAGTGTTTCTTTAAAATTCGGGACCGACTGTTCTACAAAAGACTATTCTATGAAAAGAAAACAAAAATGAGAGTAATTAATAATAATAATAATAATAATAATAATAATAACGTAAGAATTAACAAAATGGAAAGAGCATATGGTTTGACCAAAAATATTTACAACAAGAAATGTATATCAAGAAAAACAAAACTAAAACACTACACCACAGTGGGACGACCAGAATGAGATAGTGGAAAGAAGGATTATTAGAAAAATAATGGGTGCAATGAAAACTGCAGATGGTTGGAAAATAAGAAGTAATGGGGAGATCTACAAAAATATAGAGAAAATATCTGAAGTAATGGCCAAACGAAATTAACCTTTTTTTTTTGACATCTCTACCGAATGGGTGGAAGTAGACTAACAAAACAAATACTCCTATATTTCTGGAAGAAGAAATCGACAATAGCATGGATTGCAGAAGTAAGAAAAGATCTTGAAAGAAACAACATCAAAGAATCAGAAATAGCAGAAAGAAACCGTTTAAAAAAAAGACACTAAATTTGGAAGGCTTTCAAAGCAGAAGAAATAAAAAAATGGGGAGCAACATGCACACAAGAAAGGAAGAGACTTCATGGGGAGAAAATGAGGGTATACTGGAAAAATAGGAAACAACAACAAAGGAAGAAGAGGAACTGAAGTTGTTAACGTGATCCTAGTTGCTCAATACGATTGTAAATAATAATAATAATGTCAGTAAACTACTACCACAATCAGTACCTTCACTGCGCGATGTTAACTGTAATGTTGCCGATGATAGCGACGCTATAGCGGAGTTACTGAACACGATTTTTCCGAAATTCCTTCACCAACGAAGGCGCACCTAATATTCCAGATTTTCAATTAAGATAATTTGGAACTAGATACCATCGCGCTGTAGGGAAGCATATTTTATCACTTAATGAAGGCGAGTCTTCCGGTTCAGACTGTGACCAATTAGGTTCCTATTGGAATGTGCTGATGAATTCGCTCCATTTTTTGCAATAGCATACAGTCATTTGCTTGACGAAAGATCTGTACCTAAAGTCTGTAAATCTGCGAATGTCATACCAACACACAAAAAAGAAATATAAGCAATCCGCTGAATTATAGACCCATATCATTGTTATCGATTTCTAGTAAGATTCAGGAACATATACGGTATTCCAACATTATGAAATATCTCGGATAAAAAGATCTAAACACATAACCAGCACAGATTCAGAAAATATGGTTCTTGTGAAACACAATGAGCGTCATCGACCGGTGATCTCAAACTGATTCCACATTTCTACATTTCCAGACGGCTTTTGAAATTATTCCACACAAGCTCTTTCTGATCAGCTTCCAAGAGTATGGAGCACAGTCTCAGTTGTGCAAGTGTATTCGTAATTTCCCATCAGAAAGGTCACACTTCATATTACGTGATGGGAAGTCACCTATTGAAACCGAAGTTCCAGAGTTCCCCAAGGAAGTCTTTAGGCCCCCTACTGCTATTAATCTATACAAACCATTTAGGAGACAATCTGAGCACCCGTCTTAGATTGTTTGTAGGTAACGTTGTAGTTTAACGCCTAGAAAAGCCATCAGAAGACCAAAACGAATCACAAAATTATTTACAAAACATATCTGCAGTGCAAAGAGTGGCAATTGACCCTAAACACTAAAAAAGTGTGAAATCTTCCACATGGGCACTAAAGAACATCGGTTACACGTTAAATCAAACAAATTTGAAGGTTGTCGATTCAACTAAGTAACTAGGGATTGCAATAAACAACAACTTTAATCGAAACTATCACGTAGAATACGTTGTGGGGAAGGCGAACCTAAGTTCGCATTTCACTGGCCGAACACTTCCAAGCCGCAATAAATTTACTGGAGAAACTACATGCACTATGCTTGTCCGTCCTCTTATGGACTGCTGCGTACTGTGGAATCTTTACCCGACAGGATTGACGGAAAACATTGAAAAAGTTGGAAGAAGGGAAGGTCGTTTTGTATTATCGCGAAATAGGGGAGAAAGTGTCACATATATGAAAAGCTAGTTGCGGCGAGGTATTTTCACGAAATCTCAATCATCAACTTTCTCCTCCGAATACTAAAATATTTTGTTGACTCATCGTAACAAGAGAAATCATAGTTCGCACCAGAAAGACTTAGGTGTTTATTTTTCCCGCGTGATAATCGAGAGCGGTAAGATTGAGAAATATAGGGTGTCCCAAAATAATGTATACACTGTTTTGAAACAAAATACCTCTTTAATTAAAGGAGACAGAAATACAATTTTTATGGCTAATAATTTAGAAGGCGGTGAAAAATATAACAACGCCTTTTTTTTGTTTCAGGATTGTCAGCAAACATGGCGTTATCGCTTGAACAACGGAAACCGGTGCTGAAGTGTTACTGGAAAACAGAATGGGAGTGCGGTACGCCAACGTTGGAGAGTTGAATTTGGAATACCACCACAGACCGGTGCATGATATGAAGAAGGGACATAGCGGACGAAAGAGAACTTCAACAGACAATGAGAGTGTCGATGCAGTAACCCAGGCATAACACGATCCCCGAAGAAATCTTTGAGGCAATGCTCTCGTGATACTAGGATCTGCAGAAGCAGTGTTCATAGATGATCCTGATAGGCGAAGCGAATTTTGTGAGTGGTTTATTAACAAACATGGAAAAGAGCAACGTTTCCAAGATCGAATTCTTTGGTCAGATGAAGCGAAGTTTAAACTTCACGGAACAATTAACCGCCATAATTGCGTGTACTGGGCCAGGTAGAATAAATACGTAACCGAGCAAAGGCACGTTAATCTACCAGGAGTAACAGTCTGGTGTGGTCTGTCTTGTAGAGGGTTAATCGCGCCGTACTTCTTTGACAACACTATCACGGGCGACTCGTAGTTGGAAATGATAACTCCTGGCATTTCTCAATCGTGCATTCCCTGCCAGATGGATAGGACGAAGACTGAGTGTGGAATATCCCGCTCGATATCCAGTTTGAACTCCTGTACACTTCTTTCTGTGGGGTACTCTCAAGAACAAAGTTTACGCTGCGTGACCACACACACACTGTATGATCTTAGAGAGCAAGTTGAGCAAGCCTGTGATGCTATTCCGTTGGAAACAATAAAGTTGGCATGTCGCTCAGTCGTAAGTCGTTGTCGACGGTGTACTGCGATTTACTGACACCAGTTTGAACATTTACTACCGTAAATCGGACAATGAGGCACCTAACACCACTAAAATTGTATTTCTAACCGCTTTCATTAAAGAGATGTTCAGTTTCAAAGAGTGTACACATTATTTTGGGACACCCTGTAGTTTGAATGTTGCTCTATGAACCCATTGCCAAACATTTAGGTTTGTATTGCGGAGTAGTCACGTAGTAGTAGAACCTGAAAAAAAAACTTCTTTTCTTTGCGATTAAATCCTCCTATGCATCCACACCACCTAAGCTATATGGGTAGCAAGACTTGAGGAAACTGTGCATTCATGCAGAAGGGAAAGGAGAACGGTTCGTTATTTCAGTTCGCGAATTTTGTTCGTGTCCCTCATGTTTGACACTCCTGTACGTGTAAGTTCTTATGGGACTCGCGTCTCACAGTATGTGGCTAATCAAAAGTAACTAGAATAAATAATTTGTGAATACTAGACACAAAAATCTCACTGAATTTCGATAACATTTTCTTAATCACCGTACAGACAGCTGTGCAGTATTCTGAACTTTACATTTCCAGCATAACTGAAAATTGTGGGTAATAAAAGTTAGATATGAAAGGAAAAGATGAAAGTCTTCTTTGAAGCAGACTCATTTCATTTTGTATGTACGGTCTTCTCATGAGTTCAGGAGGTACTTGCTGTCTTGTGACACTTTGCTGCATATGATCACCTTGGCCGTTTTTTATTTATTTTCGATCAGCACATTTTGAATTTCGTATCAGTAACTCATTCCATGAGCCATTTGAGTCAGACGTCTCACGACAAAAAAGGAACAAATGAAGAAACTACTACGCTCATTTGCTTTCGCAGTTGAGGGAGCATGTTATGTATGACAATCACGTCTGTTACGTCATTTAATTATAATAGGGGAGATACAATAACGTCTATAGTTTCATCCATATTTATAATTAACAAGCTACTGCAAAACAGTATATGACGATCATTGCTGCCCCTTCGTATCCTATTCTCGGATGGAACGGGAGAATAATCACTGCCTACATGCAGGAATCAACTACTGACTATGCGGGAGGGAAGCAGTGGCACGTTCCTGGAGTTTTCTCAGTATTTGTCTTCTCTGTCGTAAGAGCAATTATTTTTGTGATGCACCGCCTACTGCTTTAATTTACCATACTGGATGCTGTTAGCATATTAGCACCACTTTCCCTCTCTTTAGATATAATCTGTGTTTATTGACACCTCTTCCTTGGACTAAACATATTTTGTTAATGAATTACATACTGACGGTAATCGTCGCCGCAGGACAAGGTAAGCTGTCGAACAGCTTTCGTCAATTTTGTGACAGATTCTGTTTGACAATAGGTTTTCACTTTATTCCTTACTCTTAATACCGTTTGGTAAGGCCACGTAGCAATGTTAATACAATATTCCTCAAACTGGTCTGTAAGGATTACTTTTATTATTAGCCTATTTGCTTTATTGATTTCTTTCCATTTCAGTATAAATTGCTATTAAAGGCTTTTGCTTTCTTTCATCGCATTTACAACGGCTGGTGTGGAACCAAGCAGTCACAGACATAATCCCTGTACACTCTTAGCAGAGTAGTTTGAGAAATTTTTGAAGTCGAAATACTTATTGAAACAGAACCCTACGTTCAAATTCTGATAATATTCTTCGTGGAATTGTAACAGAGTTCGATAATAGACCGTCACATGATTATTTTGTGTATAGCTGTCCCATGAATTTTGAACTTCCTTTTATATTTTGAAAAATAATTTGTTTTCGAAGGTAAAGAGCGAAAAGACGTTTTGTGATTCACCTTTCGCCTGTGATAGGTCATTCCGAACGTTTATATCCTACAGCCCACAACAGTAGATTAAAAAGTGCACTTTTTAATCTTTGACCGTGAAAACGTGTGCATGATACTGCATGCAAATTACACCATGAAGTCAGTAACAATAGCACCAAATAAAAAGCCGAGTCGTTTTTAATGTGAAAAAAAGACCTCTGGAATGCATAAAATACAAGTGATTTCCAGCGCACACCAACCGTGCATATTACGTGCAGTTGGATTAACATGTTAATAACTGCTGCCTGTTTATTAAATACAAACTGAAGCGAAGAATCTGCGTCTCTCTCACAAAAATATGATACAGGGCAATAAAATATTTCGTGATGCTACCTAATTCTAACTTAAGGTATTCGATATAGCACCGTGTTCCTTCCATCCTTCATCGTACCTAGCTGACAAAAGTTACAGATTCTGCAGTATAATCTACGTGGACAAATATGCAATCCACGCGATTTGTAGGTGAACGTCTCGCCCCTATTATTACAACAGTGTTTCGATACACAGCCAAGTCTACGTGAAAAATATACGAACACGGGCACTACTTCATGGACTGGTCCTATTCGATTTTTTTCATACTTCTAGGATTTTATGGTCAGTGCCCAAACAACAGTTTCCTAAGCAATACGATGCAGTTCTCAAAAAACTCGAATTGAGTACCACTGACATACCTGCAAATTCTTTATGCTGCGAAGCATCAAATGTACAAGAAACTCGAGAAGGTGGCCATTGAAAATTCGATGATTTTGGAGTGGTGTGAAGCAGAAAAATTTCAAGCAGTTTAGCAGCGTCAGTGATAGCTTAGCGCACTAAGTGCATTAGTGTTTTACCCGCGAGGTCGCAAGTTCGATTCTCCCTATGACAACATTGTTTTACTTTTATTTTTATTATATATTTATTTTCAAATTGGAATGTTAATTTTCAAATGTGGAATCATTTTTATGAAAATAACACTTTTAGTTTTAATTACTAATGGCATAAAAATGCGAGTATTCGCAATTAATTCGGAATAAAAATGCGCTCATGTACTGAGCTATCAGCGGCTGTATTACCTTACTCGAAATGTTTTCTACTTCACAGCGCTCAAAAATTTCCATTTTTTCGAAGGTTTTTGTAATTGCCTCGTACTGCTAGGAAAGATATCCGGAACGATGACCACAGAATCCTGTAAGTATTAAGGAAATCTAAGTGGTTTGGTCCATGAAGTCTCCTCGTGAGACAAAAATCATAGACCTCAGGGAAGAAAGTACTAAAAGCATCAGCGAACTCCTCCCCCCCCCCCCCCCTCCCATATACGGTATTGTCAGTACAGCCAGGAAATGTATCTCACGAATCAGTTTGGCAATTTCAGAGCATCAAATTACAGTACAAATAATTAGAAATCTGCAATAAGAAAAACATCTTGAACAACTTAGTGATTCACTTAAGTCACAGAAAACTTAAGAAGTAACATTGGGCCATTACTTAAATTGGGTTAAACACATCGTACAATTAGTACGGTACTTCCAAGTGCCGCTATTGTACGCTAGACGCACGGGAAGGGGTTTCTGGACAAATGGGTCCCTGCACACGTTTTGACACGCTGCTGGAATGAATTAGTATGTCGAAAACCACATGAGGTATGCATTCCGTTCGTCAAAAGAGCGTCGCTCCGGCAGATAGTGAAGGCTTTCATATGAGGTGGACGGTAACATGGCATGAAATAGCGACCGCGATACGACCCACAGTACTGAGTGCCACAGTAACGCATTCCACGCACTATTACGTATACGTGTCTGACTCAATGCTCAAGAGCTGCCCGTCACAAGAAATCATAAGAATGTATAGAAATTAAACAACTTGAGAAAGTTTTTCTTATTGTAAAAGTTTTGGTACCTGTACTTCATTGTCCGCGGTGCATTTGATAAGGATAAACAACGGAACAAAAAAAAAAACTCAAATTAATCACGGAATACCGTCCTTCCAAATGTGTCTCTGCGAAACGCCTCAGAAATACATAAAACACTTGGGGGAAGGAAGTGTGCATCGTTTTATTTAAATTGCGCATCGGAGATGTCTTTAAAAAAAACCATGGCAGCGTAACCTCCCCTGTAGAGGACTGGGTTTGACATTTCTTGGGGCTAGTGAAGAATGGTACGCAAGCAATGCCTTAAACGCGTGATGGTTTCTGATTGACAGTAACGAGCAATCTATCACGACGGCGAAAGCTCTGCACAACAAAAATCAACAAGCACTGACCTGACTTTTATGTTATTTGCAAACACGGTGTGATATGATCAGCTGTTAGTATCTGAAGTCGGTTACGTTTTAAAACCTTACTAAGTTTTTAACCTTCAAACGAATTTTAGTACTACAATTGTTTCATCCCAATCCTACAGTGAACGTCTACTACCACCTGCTCCACAACGAGTATAAATAGTTACTGCTGCGACAAGTGTGTCACTTTGCTCACATAAGAAGTTCAATATCTATCACTGTTTGGAGCAAGTAGAGATATGATCTCTGCACTGGTACTGGTGTTTACAGACTGCATTCTTGTACCAGCTAAGGGCATTTATTACATAATTAATAACAGTATTGTCAAATCACAGAATAACTGCATAACATTTCCATTGTCATTAAAAATGGAAGACATTCATTTAACTCTTCTGCTATCTATATAGAGCTTTCAGTTATGTGTGTGAATATCAAATTTTTGTTCGCCGAGAAACAATGTAACCGTCATATTTCGAGAATAAGCTCCGCAGAAATGAGCGCTACAGACTTAGGCATCCAGCGCTACCGGAATTTAATTACATTTTTTACGCAGGCGAGTTTTACTGCCAATAAAATGAACCGCTATGCGGAAATGAACGCCGCTGCAGTGTATTAAAATCTGACTTTTCAGCATAATCTCGGTTTAACGTAGAAGGTAGTGACATACTGTTAATATTAGTCATTTTCACAATAACTATGATAAAAATTTTAGGAACATTGATACAAGGGCTTTCTTGAAATGGATCATTTTATCATTTAATGATATGGGTTTCAAGCAAAACTTTGTTTATGTTACATTGTGGTGAAATTCGAACTGATTGGTCGTTTAGTTTTAGTCTAGTCAATACTGTCGCGACCTTTGTCCCTGTGCAAGGCAGCAGACAGTGTTTTCAAGACGTGTGTTTCAGTAATACATTAATCCACGTACAAACTTCACGAGACGGAGGGAGCTGTCTTATTATTCGTAACGCTGACATCGCTTAGTAGAACTTTCAGCCAAAATGTAGGAACTGGAGAAAAAATACCGTTTACTTCATTGCTACCTCGTCGTTGTGAAAGGAATACTAAGCATAGTAACTAATAGTTTGTAAGACGTGCAGTAATGGTGCAAAAGTATAAAGGCAGTCTTAGAGGAAAGAAGAGCTGGTGTTTTGAGCTGCATAGGGTGAGATTTTTTCTGATCTTTAAATTTTGCTCAATTGGAGACACAATTTACATTCGATTAACTAAAATGGGAACTCTAAAACATACTCAGCAACAGAAGAAAAAAATCCAAATCGTTAAGGTGAATTCGTAACTACACTTGAGAAATTAATTACCTTTAATTTCATACATTACAATGCAAGAATTTCAATAGACTGCAGATATAAATGCATCCCCCGTCACTGAATGGGTAACTATAGCCAATCTAAGTTTTTTATTTCCCCAACAGCTTCAGCCAATGGCCCTGACTTAACTCTCCGTCACTCGCGCGAAAATTCGTGACATCGTCACTCGCGCGGATGACTGCTGTCAACCAAAAAGCAAGCGGTCTATTTCTACACTTTGAACAGTCTTTATGACTGGTTTTATGATTTTTTATTAAATATAAATACAATACATTTAATATTTTGTACACAGTATAATATATTCTAACGTTTGAAACAGTTTTACCATTTGAAGAACAATATCTTCAGCTGAATCACAAACATTACATGGTCCCTCTTGTTGCTTACCGACGTACGTTTCTAAATTCAAAGTGTAAGCTGTTTTTACATCAACCAAAGCGGACACTTTTAACCCACACTTTGCTGGTTTGCTAGGAATATATTGCCTGAACTGGCAGTTTCCTCTAAATGCCAAAAGCTGTTCGTCAACAATAAGATATTCCCTATGTGAAAAATATTTTTGGCAATTGTTCGTGAATAGTTCAAGTACCCCTCTGATAGCAGCCAACTTGTCAATCTCTCTGCGAACACCTCTATCACGGATATTATCAAACCTCAGACATCTCAACAGAAACCTGAATCGGTTTTCACTTATGCATAAATAACATGATTCAAGTCCACTTCCCTTTGAGTTATCCCACAATTTAGATATACTCTTCCTAGAAAATCTCAAAGATCCACATAGATACAACAAACCAATGAAAGCTCTGATCTCTATAGCATCTCTTTCTTTAGCGTCCCTTTCCCTAGAGAAGTGACCACGAACTTAATTGATGTATATATTAGTGCATGTTGCGATAATGTTTATTATGTTTTCATCCAAGAACAAATTTAGAATTTCTATTTCTGTCTGTTTTATACGAGCTTGATTTTTTGGTCCAGGCGAATGTGTAATAAAATTACAAGATGTGTTTCTACATCTACATCTACATCTATACTCCGCGAGCCACCTTACGGTGTGTGGCGGAGGGTACTTATTGTACCACTATCTGATCCCCCCTTCCCTGTTCCATTCACGAATTGTGCGTGGGAAGAACGACTGCTTGTAAGTCTCCGTATTTGCTCTAATTTCTCGGATCTTTTCGTTGTGATCATTACGCGAGATATATGTGGGCGGTAGTAATATGTTGCCCATCTCTTCCCGGAATGTGCTCTCTCGTAATTTCGATAATAAACCTCTCCGTATTGCGTAACGCCTTTCTTGAAGTGTCCGCCACTGGAGTTTGTTCAGCATCTCCGTAACGCTCTCGCGCTGACTAAATGTCCCCATGACGAATCGCGCTGCTTTTCGCTGGATCATGTCTATCTCTTCTATTAATCCAACCTGGTAGGATATTAATTTTTCCTCCGTTAGTTATTCCATCTTTCCCTAAAAATGCATCCTCTTGAGTTGCCCCTTCCCGTGACTCATATTCATTATTTTCTAACACTTCTTGTCCTGTTCATGAATCATGACCGCTTTCATGAACAGAATCCTCAGTCTCTGAGTCAGCGCTATCACTGTGAGCATCTTCATCACTCAGCTCATTGAACCATTCCATCCATACATTAGGATCTCTACTGAACTCTGCCCGAGGTTTTTGCCTTTGACATTTCTTCCACAATTTAAAAATAAATAGAATACTAGGTAACATGGAAGGAAACAGCAATCAGTTTCAATTTACGCACATGAAAGATCGACTGAATCTAGGAAAGCAATAAAGTAATACAGACTTACTTTGTTTCAGATTGTAGCAGCAGAACTCGTGCGGATGACAAGTGTCCTCCAGACTATAATAATCTTTCATAAAGTATGTACTTTTCGTTACTGAACGACAACGATGATTGGAGCTAACAGCCGGAGAGTTAACAGAAAGGTACTGAAAATGGCGCGAACTCAATCCATTCCTGTCAGACAAAACTGAGCGGGAAAGTCATGTGGATGACTAGTGTCATCCGCGCGAACAACGGAGGATTAATATTATATATGAGGTTTCAGTATTTTACACAAACTTCGGCGAAACAAAAAGTCATATTGAGATTCCAAAGTTAAAAATCGCGACTGCATTTCCTTTTTCCTTCTCTTACGGTTATTACTACTATTGTCGGCACTACTTTTCTTTACCCGTACCTGTACTTTCGTGAAACGCAAGTGGGAATCACAATAAATATTAAATACAAACTCAAGTCCACAGTTTCTATATCCTTTCTTCCATTAACATCTGTTGATCTTAATGCCACAGTAGATATAAGACACTTTTTGTATCAGGACAATTCACCCGAGGACAGTGTCTATCCGCAAATTCCATCGTGATTCCACAAAACCGAATCGAGCGTCAAATAAATTAGAAAGTGATGTTTGTTTTTGATGTTATTTACGATACTACATTCGATGCCATTTCTGCCCCTACGAGTCAAGAGATGAGCTCACTGTTCACCTTACAGAAATCAACCATTACTCCTTCGTAAGATGTAGTTCCAGAAACATTTCAAATATTAAGAAGAAAATGAATCTAGGATTTCCATTAACTACTAAGCAATAGTTTGACTTAACTGCTATACTAGCCTCGACTGTCTGTGCCCACAAGCCTCTTATGTTAATTCCCATTTTCGAATTACTGTCTTTAATTATTTGAATAATGAGGTTGGTTTCATCGGAGGCTATTTCATAACAGAATTAGCTGTCGACAGAATTCTGCGCATTTAAGTCATCTGACTGACACATTTTCAAATTTTTATTTTGTTGCTGGCATCACTTCTGCGCTACACAGCGATGTGATCCGAACTGTGCACGATTTTCTGTGCTAAAACAAAGTGAGTAGCCGAACTATGTTTCCTACATATACAGGTATAGATACTTGACTTTAGTGCTACGCATAGATTTTTAAGTACATATTATAATTAATCGATCGTGTACATATTTTGGAAAAGCTATTATCCTGAATACTGATAACTCCACTTTTTAAGAAGAAGTCAAAAGGAACATAAAAGTGTCTTCTGAAAATGAGAAATTGTTTCCATTTTCAATTGACACTTGGGCACAGAATGTTTCTACACGATCTCAAGATGCGTCTTCTATTTCTTTTAGGGCCTAAGGCATCCGCGCCATTCTAATGTAGCTATTCAGTCTCGTACGAATGGAAAAAAAAGAGCAGAACATGTCCCTCGTTAGCGGTCTCTTTAGAAAGACTATGGAAAAAGCGTATGATATTTGAAACTCTGTTCGGAACGCATCGCTCAGTGTGGACATGCGCACAGAAAACTGCATGCTGACCTAGCAAGCTACGCCGAGCCAATTTAAAAGGAGCAGCGGTATAAACCTTGTTAGTAGAAAAATAATACTGTCAACGCAGCTGACGGGGCAGCTGAAGGAACCGTGAACCTTTCTTACAGCTGTGTTATTCGTCAAACTCAAGTAGAACGGACCGAACAATACATCATATTTAAAGTACGAATTCATTACATGTTTAAAAGAGTAACTTCATATTTGATATTGCAGCGTGATCAGTTCTGTGACTGAAGGGAAATTATATTTTCTTTTGCTATTTATTCCATTCTACTACTCCAAGTGTACTTTTCGGCTCATCAGTGTTCTATGAAGTAACACAGGAAATAGTACTTTATGATATGTGACAGTAGAACGAAGTACAAAAAAAAAAAATGGCCCCTAACAGCTTTGGGGGATCTATAGATATAGTAGAAATCACTCGATAAATGTCAAAAATGTGTCAGCAATAAAAAAATGGTAACAGACACGAAAGTATGTTTGCAGTACTAAGACAACTTCACGACGTCAATGGTTGACTGTGTCTCGTAATACAAGTTATCGAAACCTGTTTATGTCGAAGGCGGTTGACACTTGTAACAAGCTTTCGGAGTTGCACTTGTAACCTCATGGGAATTTCCCACTGACGAGATGCAGTGAAACGTTGGAGAACTTTTTTCTAACTACTTCTACATACTGAAATCCTCACAGGCGTTCCCAAAAAACGTCGAAGATCACTTTTAATGATCACTGCAACAAAAATAATCACACACGCAAAAGTGTGCCTAATTGAAGTAATGAAATGGGTTTTCGGATTTTCATCGTGTGGAAGATAAGGTCATTAGAGGCAGAACATAATTCGAGCTTGACAATGAAGAAAACATAACACGATTGTGTCCTTTTGTAGGGAACTGTCCCGCCTTACTCCTTCAGTGAATTATGGAAAACAACAAGGAAGCTTGTTCTGGATGCTTCATTTAATAATGCCCCAGGTTCTTTACAGCCGTTAATACATGCTTCAAACTCTTATGTTTCTTCTGCACGTGCGCAAGTTTGGAACAACACCGACAGATGGCAGAGCCGCAGTGAACCATCAAAATTGTGTCCGTGCAAGACACGCTCACAAGCAACGTGCTGTAGTTAAATTCTTGGTAGGGAAAAAAGAAACTTCGATAAATATCCATAAACGTTTGCATGCGTGCAGTGATGATGTAGTTTACAGTAATGCTCAGCGAGGATTAAAGAGCGTTAAATCGTCAGGACATGCAGGGACTGTGTTCCACGATCGCCCACGTTCGGGACGTCCTGATACAACCACTGCTCCAGACATTGCGAATCGCGCAGGTGCCATTATTTGCGCACACCGGTGTAACACAACCCGACGATTGGTTCTACATCTATCGGTGAGCATTGGAAGAGTGTGTACAATGATTGAGACTCTTGGATATTCAAAGGTGTCTTGAAGATGGGTTCATCGAATGCTCACAACACACCACAGGGTTCAAAGAAACTGTTGGAATAGTCTGAGGCCTTTCTGTCACAGATCGTTTGTAGTCGTCGTGATCTTCAGGCTGAAGACTGATCGGATGCAGCTCTCCATGTTCAATGCTACTCTTTACTGTGCAAGCCTCTTTATCTCCGAGAAACTACAGCAACCTATATCCTTCTGAATCTTGCTTACTCTTGGTCTCCCTCTACGATTTTAACACCCGACACTTTCCTCCAGTACTAAGTACTAAATTGGTGACAGAAGAAGCAGTGCATCGTTCTTCTTAACACAGCTACTGCAGTATCGTATTTATCCGCCGACACCAGACAGCTACTTTCATTCTAACGTCTTCCCCAGTACGGAAATTACATAACGTGGGTACGAGTACAGGTTGTGACGCAGGATCGACGAAATATGGAAATTTGTGTCTGGTCGTGAGTTGTGAACAGATAGAATAGCGGTTAAGGTGACCGCTCGCGTGAAGCGGAAAAGTCAGGTTCGAGTCCCGGCGTGGCAAAAATTTTCATTGTCGTCGTTCCCTTATATAGTTCATAGTTATCCGTATTCGGAACTGCGAATACATTTAATGCATTAATTCAGAGGCATATCTGAAAACCCTGAACAAACTCAAGCGACGTTTCAAACGTGACTCTTTTGAATAGAAATCTTGCTCCAACACAATTCACACCTTCACACACGTCTCAGAACTCTGAAATACATCGTCTTGTTGGGTTGGACATCACTGCATCATCCACCTAAGTGCTCTCGGACTTTCATCCGTTTCGGCCACTTAAGAATTCTCTACGGGAGACACGTTTTGAAGATAATGAGAGCGTAAATCATGCAATGAAGATATGGCTACGTGCACAGAATATGAACTTCTACAAATATTGAATACATGTTCTTACACAACGCTTGCGTAAGGCGTTACAACGTGATGAAAACTTTTTAGAAAAACAGTACACGTATAAGAAATGTGATTGATATTGTTACGAAATTCTAACTCATGGGGGAAAAAAAGATAAGCAAATACAAAAGCAGACTGTCTCCTTAAAGGAGAGTCAAGCAACAAATCAAAGAAGAGAAGGGAAGTGAAAGTACACCGTCCACTGCTTCTTGCCGCCATCTGCTATACATATGGTCCCTCAATGTTAAACGACTTGTAAATGGGGGAAAAAAAAGTTTCATAAAATTCTTTTATTCTGAAACGAAGCCATATGACATATCAATAACAAGATGTGATTCCATGACGCAAACTTTGCTACATTATTTTTGTGTGCATTTACTGATGATATTCTGTTACTTCTCCTTGAAAGACACCAAACAGCAGGGGAGAAATATTTTTTAATGATGATTTTCTATTTTTCACAGCCAGTATTGAATAGTAACAGTCAACCGGTGTTTTCAGACCGCAGTATCGTATTTAGCTCGTTCAGTGAGAGAAATTACAACTAGATGACGCCGTTAAATAACAGTTTCTGCAACGTTTAATCTCTGATCAAGTGAACATACACCAAATCATATTTTATGATAGTCTCAAATTCGCAACGCAGGAAGATGTTACTAACAAGCCGAAAGAAACTGCATCAACATTTGCAACAAATTTCCAAATACAGGCGGCTTGTTACTATATAGGGTGGACGATAATAAAACCGACAAACTGCAGGGACGGATTCCTGACAGGAAACAGAGTACGAAAGGTCCTGCGAACATGTGTCCGGAAGTGAATCGTCGCCACGGTAGATCGCGGTGACGAATGACAATTCCTCTGACCGCGTGCCACGTGTTCGTTGTGTGTTGGAGGCTGTGTGATTGACGCAGCGTACTGTAAGCAGCAGAATGGTCCGGTATTTATGTCGGGGAAATACCAAGATGATGACTGCCTTAAGGCCAAACGGAGTGAAACGGTCGAGAGGCTGCACGGCTATACCAAAACAAGTACCCTCACAGACACAAACCACATCACACAACATTTTAAGTCCTTTTGGGGCGTTTGTATAATCATGGGTCCTTTCAAACCGCCGAATTTGAAGGGCGGCGGCAGCGGATTGTGCGTACACCAGCTTTGGAGGACCGAGTTCTACAGGATATTCCATCGAACCCTAGTACAAGCTCTAGGCAAGTGGCCCGCCAACACTGTGAAAGACAAAAGACGCTTATGGGTATCCTGTATGACAAGTCTACTATCCCTATCACGTGCAGTCTCATGGAGCACCCTTCGAACATCTGTTCTTCAGTGGATGCGATGCAGCTCTGTACTATGCTCTGGGACGACTTGTCGCTGCACGCACATCGTCCATTTTCGAACACATATTCATAGGGCCTTGTTTCCTCCATTTCCGGTTAGAGACCAATCCCTGCAGTTTGTCGGTTTCTATGCCTCACTATTACGAGAGAGACAGAAACGAAACGGGGAAGGAACCCGGCACGAAAGTAAAACAGTGCGAGTCTTGTTAACAAGCTGCCCTGAATAATTTTTTCGTGTGGAAAATTGATATCAATGAGGTCGTGGCTGCACGAATACTTGAATGCTTACTGAAAGTAAACATCACCTAGGCACTGTACATTACTATATTAATTTTCAAAATATAGGCCAGTTACATAGTTACTTTATATTACTTATATGGTGCTGACCACAATGTATAGGTGAGTACCAGCTGGGGAAGTTGGGAGGGGGAGGGGAGTTTATTGGTGTGTGTATGTGTGTGTGTGTGTGTGTGTGTGTGTGTGTGTGTGCGCGTGCGTGCGTGCGTGCGGAAAGTAGCTTAGTAAGTGGACAAGTGACTTCTTTTTTGTTCTGTTTCGGCAGCCAATCCTACGTCGTTCCTGCGGGACTGGTGTCTGCTGTGGGAGGCATTTATATTTTACGCTACAGTAAGCTAAAAATGACACTTCACAGATTTTGAGACACCACCAGATTTCACTTCGACCTACACGAACGCTTGACGGACTACGGGCAAAACACTGCTAAGGAATTAGCACATGGGCATAAATATTACGACCAAAGCTAACAACGTAACAGTATTTCTCTTACAATTCTGAGTTGTTTTCATACGTTATCACCATCCGTCGGAAGACACGACTTTCTTCTGGGTACGGCACCAAGCTTAGCCAGTTGCATTTGCCTCTCACTGACAGGCTCTACGTATAACATCCTTCGTAGGTCTTTTTCGTGTAAGCTGGGCTATTTAATGTCTTACTTTCTCCAAGTCGATGTAGGTCTCAATGTTTACGTGAACGAACCTTTAGGATCTTCGGATTCTCATTTATTTTGTACTTATTTTGTTGTTTAGGTTTACCACAGAGTCTCATGATGATGAACGTGTTGAAATATGTAAAGGAAAATACATGAATTGACTGCGGCGCGATCAAAACTTTACTTGAATTACTTAAGAAATGAAAAAGATGAAAACTAAAAGTAAAATCTTCTTAGTTTTTAGGCCCCGTCATAGTTTTTCTACACTTCGACGTTTCGGCTCCTCTGCTGTGATCTTGTTCAGGATCTTGTTCTGTGCACTGGACACCGTCACGTTGTCTTATAGAAGGGAGTTTTCTTCAAAAGTATCTGGACACCCCCAAACACATACGTTTTTCATATAAGTGCATTTTGCTGCCACCTACTGCCAGACACTCCGTATCAGCAACCTCAGTAGTCATTAGACATCGTGAGAGAGCAGAATGGAGCGCTCCGCGGAACTCACGGACTTCAAGTGATTGAATGTCACATCTGTCATACGTCTCTACGCGAGATTTCCACACTCGAAAACATCCCTACGTCCACTGTTTCCGATGTGACAGCGAAGTGGAAATGTGAAGGGACACGTACAGCACAAAAGTGTACAGGCCGACCCTGTGTGTTGACAAGAGACCGTCGACAGTTGAAGAGGGTCGTTATGTATAATAAGCAGACATCTATCCAGACCATCACACAAGAATTCCAGACTGCATCAGGATCCACTCTAAGTACTATGACTGTCAGGCAGGAGGTGAGAAAACTTAAATTTCATTGTCGAGCGGATGCTCATAAGCCCACATCACGCCGGTAAATGCCAAACTACGCCTCGCGTGGTGTAAGGAGCATAGAAATTGGACGATTGAACAGTGGAAAAATGTTGTGTGGAGTGACGGATCACGGTACACAATGTGGCGATTCGATTGTAGGGTGTGGGTATGGCGAATGCCCGGTGAACGTCACCTGCCAGCGTGTGTAGTGACAAAACAATAAAACTCGGAGGCGATGGTGTTGTGGTGTGGTCATGTGTTTCATGGAAGGGCTTGCACTCCTTGTTGTTTTGCGTGACACTATCACAGCACAGGCCTACATTGATGTTTTAAGCACCTTCTTACTTCCCACTGTGGAAGAGCAATTCGGGGATAGCGATTGCATTTTTCAAAACGGTCGAGCATCTGTTCAGAATGCACAGTCTGTGGCCGAGTTGTTACACCACAGTAACATCCATCTAATGGACCGGCATGCACAGAGTCCTGATCTGAATCCTGTAGAACACGTCTGGAATGCTTTGGAACGCCGACTTCGTGCCAGGCCTCACCGACCGACATCGATACCTCTCCTCAGTGCAGCACTCCGTGAGGAATGGGCTGCCATTTCCCAAAAAACCTTCCAGCACCTGATTGAACGTATGCCTGCGAGAGTGGAAGCTGTCATCAAGTTTAAGGGTGGGCCAACACCATACAGAATTCCAGCATTATCGATGGAGAGCGCCACGAACTTGGAAGTCATTTTCAGCCAGGTGTCCGGATACTTTTGATCACATAGTGTATATTGGTTGCCATTCTTCCTGCTGCTATTGCTGGTCCATTGTCAACGGATAGAAGCGAACAAGATAGCGCAAGAGAGCAACAGAAAGAATTTTAACCAATACATTCTACTTCAGCTTTAGAGCGGCACAAATCCCTTTCTATCCAATGAAGATGACCCACCAATGGTACCCACCGGAATTTCATTCAGTGACGCCACTACTCCAGCATAAGCGCGGAAAAAATCCCTTTTATAACAGACAGTGTTTAGTAAACTATGGACGCCGCAAGATTCTGAAGAAGATTCTAGCAGAGGGATCGAAATGTCGATCGCACAGAAGAAATACGATGCGGCCTCACGACGCAGATTTTACCTTCAGTGACAACCGCCACGAAAGCCTGCACATTTACATCAGATATAATTATCCAGTATACGTCAAATAAATTCCACAGAACGATACTGACACGATATTTGGATTATTTATTGGAAATATGGGAAAGTCTTTTCCGGAAACACTCACACTGTTTTATAAGCACTATTTTAGGCATTCTGTTGCGACATTCCTCGAATTATAAAGCTGATACAGCCATTTTACAACAGTTGTGATTAGTGATGTATGTGTAATACACATGATCATTAGTTGAAGCTAAAACCAGCAGATGACGAAAAACAGTTCCGCCTACATAAATATAGTTGTAGGCCTAGTGGTTCTTTCGTTGGACAATATCACAGTTTGTTGACTTTCACATAATGTTTCATTTTATGACATAAGGCACACACATTAAAAGAAAATTACGCTTAGTGCACTTGGCACTATGTTATTGTCGGAATGCTTTCAGTATCACTGTTGTTTACTTAGGTTTTAAGACAAAGAGCAAGTAGACAAAGTTACATAGAGATTCTGTCTTCGCTAGCTCACTTTGATCACTAAGAGGATACTGCGGCGATCTGATTTTGTGTATATATATTTTCCATATCCTGTATGATAATAATGAGACTGACTGTTTCAGGATAATGCAATATTCGCACGTAATCTTAATGCTTTTCACTGTATACCGATTGAGAGCTGGTTGCGATGCAGATGTATGTCCATGTGTTTTTTTAAATGGAACCTCAAAGCTTCTAGCTTTTTTAGCCTTTACAGTGCAGCAGGAAATTTTGTCTCTGAGGTTGTATACGCCTGATTTCTCCACCTTTCAATAACAGACATAAGGATTTTCGACGTTAGTAGCAGAGAAGACTTCGCCGACTTTACAGAAAGTTCGTTGCGATGTTGAAGGTGTTCGTTAAGCCTCTTAAAAATGAAAACGAATACTTTTTCCAATATCGCTACTCTCTGTACGGCACATTGCCCTAAGATACTTTCAGCACAGCAAAAAATAATCAACACCGTCTGACCAGCACTATGTAAACGACTTGTGGAAAAGCTGTCTGAATGTGAACATAGAGGTTTAAAGCACGCAATGGTGTAGTTTTTAAATAACTACAGAAATTAACAATTGTTAATATACATAATAATAATAAACAATGGCTGGCTGCAAAATAAGGTTAACCTAGAATACCAGTAGTTTGTCGTTAATTGATTTTCAAATGAACTAATTATCTTTTCTTTTCGGCCAGGCCCGGAGCATAGAATACGTCACATTGTATTTTATAACGAATAATTCCAGCCGCTGAAGTGCCATTAGTCTAATAAATGATGTTTGTTATTTACTACAAGCTTGTCTGGACAATAGCGCCATTCTGAAGTAAACAATTAGTAGGAATAGATTGCCAATGTTGCACCAGTGAATAAGTTGTCGACTGTGTGTCTGTTACTTGATTGTTATAATCACGTGACTTCTATTTTTAGAGAATATTTTCGTAAAATGCTTTTGGCAGCTGCATGATAACAATCTAGTAACAAACAGTTGACAGTTTACTCACTGATGCAACTAGCTGTTTACTTGAGAGATACGGTATAGCCGAAACAAACTCGTAGTAAAAAAGAAACAGTACTAATTAAACTACCAGCAGCTTACGTGGAATTACGCATTACAACATAAAACTGATAACCATGACTTGCTGGCCGCGGTGGCCGAGTGGTTCTAGGCGCTTCAATATGGAACCGCGCGACTGCTACGGTAGCAGGTTCGAATCCTGCTTCGGGCATGGATGTGTGTGATGTCCTTGGTTATTTAGACGTAAGTAGTTCTAAGTTAGGGGACTGATGACCTCAGATGTTAAGTCCCATAGTGCTCAGAGCCATTTGGATCATGACTTGCTATTCGTGCAGTACTGTAAGGATAAATGTGCAGGCATCTGCGTTCTCGCTGAGTGTGGGATGAGATGCGACAACATTTACCACATTAAATGTCTATTGATACTTTGTCAAAGACGTTGCTGATCGGGACATGGACAGCAATCAGCATCGGTCTCTGTTTAGACCACAACTGGTGTTTAGAAAGGAGGGAAACAAAATAACAGAATCAGAGGGGTTACGATGTTCCCAGAATCAACTAAAACATAACAATAATTCTAGCACAAAACTAGTATTTACCACTGTGAAAACGTGGCGTAGCTGGCTGCAAAGCCAAAATACGAACCCATCTGGGTTCTCATTCAGACAGGCGGTCAACACAAGAGCCAAAATTGACACGCTATGACCACTGCAGTTGATCATTTCCATTAAAAACTGCAACTACATTCAATTCAAATGCAGTCCACGTTCTTATGCCGCCAGCGTTCTCGGCAGCCTTAGCTATTTAAAACGCCGGCTGGAATACATACGAGACAACGCTTGTTTAACCAATCATGCGTGGGAACGATGACCTTAGACAGAGCCCCTCGCTGGTAGTGGCTTCCGGCCTGACAGGAAGCAAGTGTTGGCCTTGTGTGTGTGTGTGTGTGTGTGTGTGTGTGTGTGTGTGTGGTACGTGGCCTGCCTACCTCGCAGGTGTTGTGTGACGAGAGCTACAGGAGGAGAGTGGGTGGGGGCTGCACTACCCGTGAATTCACTCACCTGGAATACCAGCCAAGTGATTCACCTGGAGGTGGAAGCAACGCACACTGTCATCTCCGATGACGAACCTCGTGCGGCCACACTTTTACTAGGCATTACAGCGAACACAGGAAGCTGGATTAACTTTGCGTCCATTGTGTCTGGTCTACCCAAGCTACAGGTATGAGGATTAACGAATGATGACCTTTTTATATTATTTGGTATTTAAAAATCTAACGTAAACTGTAAACAGATTTACTTTATTCATTACTAGTACTTGTTGCTGTTGGTAGTGCGTTTGGAGACGCACAAATAACGAAAACAGTGAAATTATTCTATGCTTGTAGCATCCGTCAGCATCGAGGTCGTCGTAAAAATAAACATTACAAAGGCAGCTAAATAGCAACTGATTTATGCATATTTAAGCAGAAAGGGCTATCGTACGTGGACAATAACAGAACATGGCTCCTCTGGTGCGTCTCTAATGGGCAGTAAGGTAGCAACTATGATGTTATGAAGTGAGTTTGGAACGCAATTTTTATGACTAGCACTGTTTTTTACTATCTTCTATCATAAAAAGTAACAGCTTTTAAAAATAAAGTTCTGTGGTCATGCTGATAAAGCATGTCTTCGTTTCCAGTATCTTAAAAACTACTGCACAAATGGCAGCACTTAATTTTTTAAATTAAACGGTGGCTGTAGGGCAGAGATGACAAAGCCACGTCGAAAGCGAATAATGTGGTATTTCCGACGAAACATTACAAAAAGTGCCACTTCGAAACACCAGTAAGCTCTGACGCACGCTCAACAGGTAACAAACACGTTACGGATAAAAGGCAGGAGTTTCATCCAGAAGACTGAAAGGATGCGAGCCATTACAAATGCTTATCGATTTACAACATATAAAACAAAAAGTGATTTTTTTGTCCGGGTTGTGGTTGGCAATAGTTAGCACTCGTACTAAACTTTCGATAATGATCGAAAGTTCCTTTAAATTTGTGTGGTATAATAAATGGAGAACTTTGACACTGAAGTAAAAGAAGATATAGTATAAGGAAATCCACACTGCAACATTTATGTTAAACGTTAAAACAGCTGCCATAGACACACCACAAGCACTGTTTGACGTCGATAACCACAGACAGTATACGCTGCGAGACTAACCTTGCTGGCGCGTTCCCGCTTTACATATGCAGTACGTGGCGAAGATGTGGACACGCCGGCTGTCACAGAAACGAACGGGCAGGCCACCGTCCTGTCCTCTCGAGAATGCAACCAACGTACTACCGCCGACCGCAGTCAGACAACGACTAAACGCGCTGCTAAGCCTAATTCACAGAGCTAGCCGCACGGACGCCTTGTTACGGCTGGCATCCAATGAGAATGCATTACTGCGCCCGGCTCCTGGAGGGGGCACGTCGCAGAGCGAGAGAGAGGGAGCAGCGGGTCCAGGAGTGGGGGCGCCAATCGAGGGGAGGGGAAACCGTCGCCGCCGGGATTTCTCGGACGCCTGTGGGAATACGCAGCCGCCGCTACGGGCACGTCTATGCTCTCAGTCGATTCTGGGATTCGTCCTAAAAGCCAAGTCCGTTGTGAGCAAGAGCGAACTGCACGTCCATCCACTGTTTCTAAGAGGCACAATAGAGAACGCTGGCGGTATTTTCACGAAAAAAAAACTCTAGGAGTTGTGAATGCCATCAACTAAAATAAACACCGTTTCAGTGGATTTCTATGTCTTTTACTCATTTATTCGCGTTACTGCCAGTTGGTAATGTCAGCTCTTCAATACAGTAAGCAAGCTGTCGAAATAATGTCGATTGCTTCGTGTCTTACTATGGATTTGCAGAGTACCCGGCATTGTCCTGGTACGTATTTACTTAACTACTATTAGTCCATCTCCTCCTCCTCCCCCTCTCTCTCTCCATTTCCTTCTGCCTCTTCTCTCTGTCCCTCTCTACCTGCCCCTCTCTCCATCCATCTGCTACTCCCCCTCTCTCTGCCCTTCTCCTCCTACCCATCCCTTTCTCTCTGGCCATCTCCTCCTGTTTCCTTTCTATCTCCAACTCCTCTTCCCCCCTCCCCTGACCATCTTTTCCTCTTCCCTTTCTCTGTCCGTCGTCTTCCCCCCTCTCTCTGCCCATCTCCTCCACCCCTCCTAGCTCACGAACTATGTGACTTCCAATAATATAATTTTGCAGGTACATTCAGCAGCATATGTGTATACTGGTACAAAATGTGTCGCAAAAACAATAAGCAGTGAGGTAGTCATACATTAAAACGTCATGCCTGATGCGCAAATGAACAGCGAAAATGCAATAACCGATAAATTTTTTCCTTTCGTCATTATGTGGGGGGGAGTCAGTGCGACAAAGTTTCGTAAAGGTTTGAAATTATGTGTAAAGTTTGTTACAGGTCACTAAGAGCTCTCGTTATCAAATAGTGGATGAATAAAACATGAGTATTCGCGCGTCGTAGCTTACACTTCTTCATTACCCCCCCGCTCTCTTGCTAGGTAGGTGGTTCTTATTCCCACAGCGATTCTGTGCATACAATAAGAGATGTGTGTGTCAAATATGTTTGAAAGCTTTCCAGTGATTTGGGAGAAGATATGCAATACACAAACAAGCGTACATTCATTTTTATATATGTATGTATATCATTTTCTCCGTGGTCCGATTTTGATGAAATATAACCTATGCGGTGCCCCTAGCTACGCTGAAATTACCTGTGAAAGCCCCATAAAAATGCATCTAGTAGTTTTGAAGTTCAGCGGGTTCAGACAGACTAGAAAGTTTTACTATAACTTTAAATCAGCGTATCTTTTTTTCGTGATCCGATTTTAACGAACTAAACCCTATACGGTGACCCAAACCATGCTCACGTTACCTGCGAAAACCCCATGAAAATTCGTCAAGTAATTTTGCAGATTAGCATGTTCAAAGAGAGACAGGGCTGTTTTACAGATTTATTATTAGCATAAAAGACATACTAATAATAAATATGTATAAAATATAAAGTAATAATAAATCTGACTCTTTTTGAACATGCTAATCTCAAAAACGAGGACGGGTATCTGTTAAGAGGCCAGACAAACGTCTGGTTCCTGAAGAGGGGCATCATCCTTTTCAGTAGTTGCAGGGGCAACAGTCTGGATGACTGACTGATCAGGCCTTTTAACACTAACCAAAACGGCCTTGCTGTGTTGGTACTGCGTACGGCTGAAAGCAAGAGGAAACCGCAGTCGTAATTTTTCCCGAAGGCATGTAGCTTTACTATATGGTTAAATAATGATGGCGTCCTATTGGATAAAATATTCCGGAGGTAAAACAGTCCCCCATTCGGATCTCCGGGCGGGGACTACTCAGGACAACGTCATTATCAGGGGAAAGAAAACTGGAGTTCTACGGATCGGAGCGTGCAATGTCAGATCCCTTAATAGGGCAGGTAGGTTAGAAAATTTAAAAAGGGAAATGGATAGGTTAAAGTTAGATATAGCGAGAATAATTGAAGTTCGGTGGCAGGAGGAACAAGAGTTCTGGTCAGGTGAACACAGGATTATAAATGCAAAATCAAATAGGGGTAATGCAGGAGTAGGTTTAATAATGAATAAAAAATATAGGAATGCGGGTAAGCTACTACAAACAGCAAAGTGAACGCATTATTGTAGCCAAGACAGATAGGAAGCCCACGCCTGCCACAATAGTACAAGTTTATATGCCAACTAGATCCGCAGATGACAAAGAGATTGATGAAATATATGATGAGATAAAAGAAATTATTCAGTTAGTGAAGGGAGACGAAAATTTAATAGTCATGGGTGACTGGAATTCGATAGTATGAAAAGGAGGAGAAGGAAACGTAGTAGGTTGAAAATGTAATGGAGGTAAGGAAAGAAAGAGGAAGCCGCCTGGTGGAATTTTGCACAGAGCATAACTTAATCAGAGCTAACGCTTGGTTCAAGAATCATAAAAGAAGGTTGTATACATGGAAGAATCCTGGAGATACTAAAAGGTATCAGATAGATTATATAATGGTAAGACAGAGATTTAGGAATCAGGTTTTAAATTGTAGGACATTTCCAGGGGCAGATGTGGATTCTGACCACAATCTATTGGTTATGAACTGTAGATTAAAACTGAAGAAACTGCAAAAAGGTGGGAATTCAAGGAGATGGGACCTGGATAAATTGAAGGAACCAGAGGTAGTAGAGAGTTTCAGGGAGAGCACTAGGGAACGATTGACAGGAATGGGGGAAAGAAATACAATAGAAGAAGAATGGGTGGCTTTGAGGGATGAAATAATGAAAGCATCAGGAGGATCAAGTAGATAAGAAGACGAGGGCTAATAGAAATCCTTGGGTAACAGAAGAAATATTGAATTTAAGTGATGAAAGGAGAAAATATAAAAATGCAGTAAATGAAGCAGCCAAAAAGGAATACATACGTCTCAAAAATGAGATCGACAGGAAGTGCAAAATGGCTAAGCAGGAGAACAAATTTAAGGACGTAGAGGCATATATCACTAGGGGTAAGACAGATACTGCCTACAGGAAAATTAAATATTCCTTTGGAGAAAACAGAACCATTTGTATGAATATCAAGAGCTCAGATGGAAACCCAGTTCTACGTAAAGAAGGAAAAGCAGAAAGGTGGAAAGAGTATATAGAGGGTCTATACAAGGGCGATGTACTTGAGGACAATATTATGGAAATTGAAGAGGACGTAGAAGAAGATGAAATGGGAGATATGATACTGCGTGAAGAGTTTGACATATCACTGAAAGACCTGAGTCGAAACAAGGCCCCGGGAGTAGAAAACATTCCATTATAACTACTGACAGCCAGTCCTGACAAAACTCTGCCATCTGGTGAGCAAGATGTAGGAGACAGGCGACAAAGAAATCAGGTACTGACAGATGAGAAAATTACAGAACTATCAGTTTAATAAGTCACGGCTGCAAAATACTAACGCGAATTCTTTACAGACGAATGGAAAAACTAGTAGAAGCCGACCTCGGGGAAGATCAGTTTGGATTCCGTAGAAATGTTGGAACACTCGCGGCAATACTGAACCTACGACTTCGTCTTAGAAGATAGGTTAAGGAAAGGCAAACCTACGTTTCTAGCATTTGTAGTCTTAGAGAAAGCTTTTGACAATGTTGACTGGAATACTCTCTTTCAAATTCTGAAGGTGGAAGGGGTAAAATACAGGGAGTGGAAGGGGTAAAATACAGGGAGTGAAAGGCTATTTACAATTTGTACAGAAACCAGATGGCAGTTGTAAGAGTCGAGGGACATGAAAGGGAAGCAGTGGCCGGGAAGGGAGTGAGACAGGGTTCTAGCCTATCCCCGATGTTATTCAATCTGTATATTGAGCAAGCAATAAAGGAAACAAAAGAAAAATTAGGAGCAGGAATTAAAATCCATGGAGAAGAAATAAAAACTTTGAGGTTCCCAGGTAGATGCTATTTTTCTTGACTTCCGGAAGGCGTTCGATACAGTTCCGCACTGTCGCCTGATAAACAAAGTAAGAGCCTACGGAATATCAGACCAGCTGTGTGGCTGGATTGAAGTCTACAGACGTTAAAGTAACCTCTGGCGTGCCACAGGGGAGTGTTATGGGACCATTGCTTTTCACAATATATATAAATGACTTAGTAGATAGTGTCGGAAGTTCCATGCGGCTTTTCGCGGATGATGCTGTAGTATACAGAGAAGTTGCTGCATTAGAAAATTGTAGCGAAATACAGGAAGATCTGCAGCGGATAGGCACTTGGTGCAGGGAGTGGCAACTCACCCTTAACATAGACAAATGTAATGTATTGCGAATACATAGAAAGAAGGATCCTTTATTGTATGATTATATGATAGCGGAACAAACACTGGTAGCAGTTACTTCTGTAAAATATCTGGGAGTATGCGTACGGAACGATTTGAAGTGGAATGATCATATAAAACTAATTGTTGGTAAGGCGGGTACCAGGTTGAGATTCATTGGGAGAGTGCTTAGAAAATGTAGTCCATCAACAAAGGAGGTGGCTTACAAAACACTCGTTCGACCTATACTTGAGTATTGCTCATCAGTGTGGGATCCGTACCAGATCGGTCTGACGGAGGAGATAGAGAAGATCCAAAGAAGAGCGGCGCGTTTCGTCACGGGGTTGTTTGGTAACCGTGATAGCGTTGCGGAGATGTTTGATAAACTCAAGTGGCAGACTCTGCAAGAGAGGCGCTCTGCATCGCGGTGTAGCTTGCTCGCCAGGTTTCGAGAGGGTGCGTTTCTGGATGAGGTATCGAATATATTGCTTCCCCCTACTTATACTTCCCGAGGAGATCACGAATGTAAAATTAGAGAGATTAGAGCGCGCACGGAGGCTTTCAGACAGTCGTTCTTCCCGCGAACCATACGCGACTGGAACAGGAAAGGGAGGTAATGACAGTGGCACGTAAAGTGCCCTCCGCCACACACCGTTGGGTGGCTTGCGGAGTATCAATGTAGATGTAGATGTAGATGACATTGTAATTCTGTCAGAGACAGCAAAGGACTTGGAAGAGCAGTTGAACGGAATGGACAGTGTTTTTAAAGGAGGGTATAAGATGAACATCAACAAAAGCAAAACGAGGATAATAGAATCTAGTCGAATTAAATCGGGTGATGCCGAGGGAATTAGATTTGGAAAGGAGACACTCGAAGTAGTAGATGAGTTTTGCTATATGGGGAGCAAAATACTGATGATAGTCGAAGTAGAGAGGATATAAAATGTAGACTGGCAATGGCAAGGAAAGCGTTTCTGAAGAAGAGAAATTTGTTAACATCGAGTATAGATTTAAGTGTCTGGAAGTCGTTTCTGAAACTATTTGTATGGAGTGTAGCCGTGTATGGACGTGAAACGTCGACGATAAATGGTTTAGACAAGAAGAGAATAGAAGCATTTGAAATGTGGTGCTACAGAAGAATGCTGAAGATTAGATGGGTAGACCAAATAACTAATGAGAAGGTATTGAATAGAATTGGGGAGAAGAGAAATTTGTGGCACGACTTGACTAGAAGAAGGGATCGGCTGGTAGGATATGTTCTGAAGCATCAAGTGATCACAAATTTAGTATTGGAGGGCAGCGGGGAGGGTAAAAATCGTAGAGGGAGACCAAGAGGTGAATACACTAAACAGATTCAAAAGGATGTAGGTTGTAGTAGGTACTGGGAGATGATGAAGCTTGCACAGGATAGAGTAGCATCGAGAGTTGCATCAAACCAGTCTCTGTACTTAAGGCAACAACAACAACAACAACAACAACAACATAAAAGATATTATTGTTATTCAGTATGCTTGTGTTCTTAGCAATGTCAACATTTCTCGATAGTTCGATAAGAAAATGACTGAGTCTTCACTCCTTCTCCTTGTATGTACAGATTGCTCTAATTTTACTTTTTCCACGTTGAAAGCTTCTGCGAAACCGATTAACCTCGTTCGTACACACTACCTGATCAAAAATATGTAGACAGATGTTAGCAGACATTAATATGGGGTGTGACCACTCTTCACCTTTATGACGGCTTGAACTCTGCTCGGGATACTTTCAGTGAGCTGTCTGAATGCCTCCAGGCAAATGGCAGCGCATTCTTCCCCAAGAGCCGAAACTAGAAGAAAGTAGTAGTGATGGACACTGGGGTCTGGATTGAAACCGACGTTCTCACTCATCCCACAGCTGTTCCATTGGTTTCAGGTCGGGACCGTTACTGTCCACAGAACATTGCCTCACAGATGTTGCTTTATGACAAGGTACACTGTCATGTCGATACAACCAATCATCGTCTCCGAACTGTTCCTTATTGTACGCAGTACACGTTGCTGCGAAATGTGTGTTTATGAGGAGCTGTTCGACTATTCTAACTCACTCCTTTTAATTCTCTATGCACACTTAGCTGGCCTGCTATTAGTATTTTGGAAATTACGAGTGATCCCTTCCGCTGATTTTATGCGATGTTTTACAACCACCTTCCGCAGTTGTTGACACACTATGGTTCTTCTTCCGTGTTTCCACTTCACAACCACATTACTAACAAGCGATTTGGACAGATGTAGAAGAGTTGAAATGTTCCTGACGGATTTGTTAATCGGGTGACATGTAACGACTAGTCCACGTCTGAAGTCAATGAGCTCTCCTGCCCGACCCACTCTGTTTTTACTGCATCTCTATTGACAACACAACAGTCCCTGCCTCTTTTTTAGTGTAGGGTCCGTCCTTCGTGACATTTAGCGGTCATACCGCATTATATAGGGCTGTGCGGATACTTTCTATCATACAGTGTATACTGAAATGAATCTGGTACAACCACACACGGAAACGACACACCTTCAGCCACACCGAAAAAACTGTGTAATTTTGGGTTCAACGAAAACACTTTAACATACCTTCTTCTTTTTTGGACATCATCGTGAGAACTTGCTGCTCCGTAAGCATTCTTCATTTAAAATATAGCTCCATACAGTACTCAGTTTAAATAATTCTGTGTTCAGCATTCCATCCACTAGCACGATTGCACAGAACTGCCTCTATGTAGCTTTTACTTTATAAATATTCTGAAGAATCATAAAGAACAAGGCAATTATAGGGTAGACAACATTTCGACGTAGCATGTTAATTCGCGAGGGCATTCAAAATCTGTGCGCCTACTGCCTAGCTTACACGATATGTATACGACGCGAATACGATCTAGACCAGCGGTAGCCGAACTTCTTTTTATTCCCAGCGCCATTAATACTATCATAATTTTTCCGCTGCATCCCAAATCAAAGCGCTCGTCTGTCTAAGGCAGTCTAAGTGCACCGCTGATGTTAGATAAGTTTAAAAATTTAATAATAAATGAAACGTATTTTAAATTATAAAATGATTATTGAACAGATTTATCATTAATATACACACCATTCCCGACACCCTTACAGCGCAGCGGCACGTCGACCATACTCGAAGCCCCATTTCGTGGACCTTCAAGGCAAACCATGGTCTTATATTTCAGCGAGATAATGTCCGCCCATACATGGCGAGAGTTTGTACTGCTTTCTTCGTGCTTGCCAACCCCAACACTGGCCAGCAAGGCCGCCGGATCTTTCCCTGATTTAAAACGTTTGGAGCGTTATGGGCAGGGCCCTCCAACCAGCTCGGGATTTTGGCGATCTAACGCGCCAGTTGGACAGAATTTGGCACGGTAGCCCTGAAGAGGGCATCCAAAAACTCTGTCAATCGATGCCAAACTGAATAACAGCTTGGATAGTAGCCAGGAGTGGACAAACGCGTTACTGACTTGAATAAATCATTCAAGCTCCTGAAACTGTAATCATTTTTTGTCTGTACATGTACATCACATCTACCGATTTCCGTCCCATTCGGGGAAGTCCATCTTGGTGTGTAGTGTGTTTTTTCTTCTCCCTTGGAGTGTAATTAATGCGATGGATGAGCTTCTTCACTACATAGCTTCTCAAGTCTCGGAATCGACCTGAATACAACTACCCTTATTTCCAGGTACACATCAATTTTCGCATGGTATTTACTCTTTACCACAAGTTTCGCACAAACGGAACACAGCAAATGGAATTAGTGGTCGTCGATTTTTACTGCTGAGCAGCGGATATCTATCGATCAAAGATATCCAAAAAAATGTGAAGTTCCAAGGAACTACTACAATTTACTACCGCGAAACAATAACGATCCATACGCAAGGTAACAATATGGCTCCATGGCAATTTGGTATTATCTGCTTGAGTTTTGTGCTTGCAGTGATACTTTTACAATAGAGAAGGCTGTTCACAGTGGCACCTATAATATTAAAAGCTAATTCGGTTCATGATTCGTAGAACCATTTGCAGGTTGCCTGTCTAGGGGCTCCTCATAAGCAAGAAAAATTTGATTTTTAATATTTCATATGATTACTGATCGAATTTAAAATACTGTCATAGAACACTCATTAAGAGGGATAAGCCTACGTTGAAGGCTTAACGCATTAACGTACGTATTACAGTTAAGCTCTGTGTGTATACCCTTAGGCAGCGCACCTGAAGATGCGTAAATTATCCAAATTATATTTATCCAGCATCTGAGAAAGAGCACACAGAAAATTCCAACAAATTTTGAGCATAATTTTAAACTTCTTCTAAACTTCCCGCTTACATGCTTAATGTGTATCCTTATTATTGTCTATGGCCTAATCCAGAACATAAGTCAGTGGGTTTATAACTGTCTGCTCTGTGTCTGTAACTGTCGCAGAAGGTTCAATTGCTGCGATATTTTCTCGGTGCCCCTGTGGTACTGCCTGCCAACCCTGAGAGCCGCGACGCACAGTTCGAAACTACCAATCAGGACTAAAGTTAACTCGTTCGCTCGTCGTGTAACGTCGGCATAATTTACCAAAATGTCCTAGTACGGGTATCTGCGGTTTACGCAGCCTTAATGAAACTAAGCGAAAATCACATCTGATTTAAAATTGACAGGTAACTAACCGACGAGTAATATTGTCATCAGAATCAGCTGCCATTAGGAAAGTGAAAGGTTCGTTACGAATAGAATATCATGCCCAGATCCTTTTTTAGCTTTTCCGTTACATTCCTAAACCATCTCCGGCGAGTCCCACGATGATCACTTCAACAACACAGATGCTTGTTTTCTTTTCAGTTTTTGCTTGTTTAGTGCTCTTTGTCTAACCAGCTACATGTTACCTTCATATGCACACTACGCTGTGAAGGCTTTCCTTAAAATTTTAACTGCTTTATAATCTGGTAGTTGGCATATCTTAACTGTCTGACCCCAGTTTAACATGAAGGCAGCAACAGTCAATCCCCTGGTGGCGAAAGTGCTTCTTGAACCACACAGCCTCGTCCCAGAGGGAGAGTGAATTACGAAATGCTGACGCATTTCAGATGTAGCAAGTTCGTGGAATACACTTCCGTTAGTGCCGGGACCAGTACCCCTGAGTGCTATCAGACATTACCTAATAACCCCTCCTTCCACCTCACCATCATCAATATCAGCCCATTTAGCGACTAACTAAACTTTAACATGAAAGAATTTTCTTTGAAAACTTTTTAAAATAAGTTAAAATAAATTATATTTAGTTTTTCGTGGTTTTGTTAAGTCACGAACTAATGAGTGCTTGAATAAAACGTTATGGGTTTTCAAGACGCGTCAATTCGAATAAAATCCTCGAGCTTTCGATGACCATCTCCGCCATCATCGTGAGGAGTTCACTGACCCTTCTTAACCACTGCTACCCTTGTATGGCTCTCGTCTCTTATAACTGCCGTTTGCGTTTCTGTACTAACTATAAATAGCCTTTCGCTCCCTGTATGTTACCCCTGCCACCTTCAGAATTTGAAAGAGATTATTCCAGTCAGCACTGTCAAAAGCTTTCTCTAAGTCTACAAAGGCTATAAATATAGGTTTGCTTTTCCTTAACCTATCTTCTAAGGTACGTCGTAGGATCAGTATTGCCTCGCGTGTTCGTATATTTCTTCAGCATCCAAAATGATCTTCCCAGAAGTCGGCTTCGACCAACTTTTTCATTCTCTTGTAAAGAATTCGTGTTAGTATTTTGCAAGCATGACTAATTAAACTGATGGTTTGGCAATATTCACAACTATCAGCACTTGCTTTTTTGAAAATGGAATTACTACATTCTTCTTGAATGTCTGAGGGTATTTCGTCTGTCTCATACATAGAAGAGCTTCGTTATGGCTGGCTCTCCCACTAATATCAGTAGTTCTAACGGAATATCGTCTACCCTTGGGGCCTTGTTTCAACTTAGGTCTTTCAGCGCTCTGTCCAGTTCTTCACGCAGTATCATGTCTCCCACTGCATTTTCATCTACTTTCTCTTCTGTTTCTATAATACTGTCCGCAAGTTATCTCCCTTGTATAGACCCTCTACATACTCCTTCCACTTTTCAGCTTTCCCTTCTTTGCTTAGGACTGGTTTTCCATCTGATCTCTTGATGATCAAACGGCTGCTCCTCTTTTCTCCAAAGACCTCTTTAATTTTCCTGCAAGCGATATCTATTTTTCCCCTAATGACATATGCTTCTAAATCCTAATATTTGTCCTCCAGCCATTCCTGCTTAGTCATTTCGCATTTTCTGTCAATCTCATTTTGTAGACGTTTCTATTCCCTTTTGGCTGCTTCATTTACCTCATTTTTATATTTTCTCATTTCAACAGCTAAATTCAATATCTCCTGAGTTATCCAAGGACGTCTACTTGGCCTTGTCTGTTTACTTATTTGGTCCTCTTTTGCCTTCATTATTTCATTTCTCAAAAACTTACCCATTCGTCTTCTATTCTTACCCCTGTTCTTGAAAATTGTGCCTAATGCCCCCTGCGAAACTCTGAACAACCTCTGGTTTCAGCTTATCCAGGTCCCATCTCCTTACTTTCTTACCTCTTTGCAATTTCTCCAGTTTTAATCGGCAGGTCATAACCCGTAAACTGTGATCAGAGTCCACATCTGCCCCTGGAAATGTCTTAAGATTTAGAGTCTGGTTTCTAAATCTCTGTCTTAGCATCACACAATGAATCTGAAACTTTCCGGTGTCTACATCCTTGATGTGCCAGCATTTCACATTTGTAGTGGCTTACCTCGTACTTACGTTAACCTGCGATATTTTATTGTTAATCACTTAAATCTGATACCTAGGCAAATTCGTTATTCTACATCAATTATTTTTTAGTGTTATGATTTTTTTCTGTCAGTGTATTTTACATTCCCGCAAGGCGTTTCGGGATGTTCCGCGTCCAGCAGCAGGTTGACAGATATTACGGTCAGTATATAATGCATGCGGTTTTTGTTTCAACAACCTATAACACAGTATTACAGTATTGTCTTCACTTTCCACATCCAAGGTGGGCTGTGAGCTACTGCGGCCAGTAGGCAGTTGAAAGTCAATACTGAGCTTCACGGTGCGAATCTTGCGTTACAATGCTCGTTTCACTATTCAAAATGCGATGTATTGTATTCTTGACGGGAAACGTGAAAATTTAATCTTAAATTTTGATGCTATACATACGGGCTGCGCGCTTCTAACGTTAATTAAACACGCAAATGAATTTCTTGGTTACGGGTATAGGGGTGCTCTTATGTCAGAGAATAGTATAACTAATCGAAAATCGCTAATTCTGCCAGCTATCGGTATGGCATTCATAACGAACCATGCGCGTGGCGGGCCGGTATTTGATTAAACGACGCCAGGGGTGGGACGTGAACTACTGTCCCCGTTAATGGTGGAATACAGTTCAGTGAAAATGCATCGTGCTCGCTTCCGAACCACACTTTTTAATTCTTTTTTCCCCACAGAACGGATCATATCACTTACGCGATTACAATAGTATGTCCGTAATGCAAAAATCGTCAGCTAAACTCATTTTGCAGATCCATGTGTTACTCTGCGATCTTGGTACCTTACTTTCGCTGTTGACCAATTGGTATCCCACTCGTCATCTGGAAGTTAGTAGCGTACTGAGCACAAAAACAAGGGCCTTTTTATTTATCTTGTGGAACGAGCACTATGAATAGCATGGATACACTGGGTGAGAAATAGATTTTAAAAAGAATGAAGGGAACAAGAAGCCCTGTGGAAATAATAAAGAAAATATAGCTTCACCGATCATCTGCACCGCTCCAACTGGTGCACGAATATTACTGAGGCATAAAAAAAAGTGCACGCCGGAAACTTAGAGACTAATTTACTAGTCCCATAAAGGAACGATCGTATCGCCAAACCAAGATGACGACACTGCAGAGGAAGCATCGAAGAAACTATCATCCCGTGCGCAGAACTTAGGGATGATTATGAGGACGACGAAGAGAATAGAAAAAAAGAAGAAGAAGCAGCAGAACTTTAGCAAAACGGGAAAGCATACGCAAAGAATTTTCGAGCAGATGAGTTAGTTAGAACACAAGCACAGAACAATACCGTCCTTTATTAATCTGAGGTAGTCAAACAAAATCCTCTGAAGGAGACCTCGATCACCATCTACTGCACAGCTGTGACACCAGGAAGTGCCAACTTA
Source organism: Schistocerca serialis cubense (assembly GCF_023864345.2). NCBI lineage: Eukaryota > Metazoa > Arthropoda > Insecta > Orthoptera > Acrididae > Schistocerca > Schistocerca serialis. The sequence goes on from NC_064641.1 coordinate 500,804,818, forward strand.
TGCACATCGTTGTATTTTTTCGTCATAATGAAAAGTGTCGGGATCGCAAAAAATGCAAAATTCCTTGGAAATTCGAATGTAGCCCCTTAAACGCAGAGAGCTCCATCGCATTACTCGAAAAAAATTGGTAATTATAAGCAAAATAAAAAATACGGATAAGTGCGAATAGTGTCGTGTCTAGGAAACCTGCATATTCGGTTCGCTAGACAAACATTCAAAGAAACCATACTAATGAGTTTTATAACAATACTTAACTTTTGCAATTACACAGATGTGTCGCAAGCAAAGGGCGTCATACAAAACAATCAGACTTCTTCAGTATAAACAATAAGTCTGTGCTACACAGAGAGTACAAGCGCAGTGATCTAGCATTGACGCTCCTATCTATTGTATTGTATTGTATTGTATGTTAACCGGGGACCTAGAAACGACGGAGAGGCTCCGTCCCCGCCGCAGCCGCAGTGGTCCACAAGTCGACGACGACTGCTGCAGTCCACTTCATCCCTCCGCCGCCCCACACCGAACCCAGGGTTATTGTGCGGTTCGGCCCCCGGAGGATCCCCCCAGGGAGCGTCTCACACCACACGAGTGTAACCCCTATGTTTGCGTGGTAGAGTAATGATGGTGTATGCGTACGTGGAGAACCTGTTTGCGCAGAAATCACCGACGTAGTGTAACTGAGGCGGAATAAAGGGAACCAGTCGGCATTCGCCGAGGCAGATGGAAAACCGCCTAAAACCATCCACAGACTGGCCGGCTCACCGGACCTCGTCAAAGTCCGCCGGGGGCATTCGTGCCGGGGACCAGGCGCTCTTTCCCGCCCGGAAGACGCTGCTATTCAACTGGGGCGTCACCAGTCGGCCGCGACGCGTCTGTCCTCTTCACATAGGGACCGCTGTTGTCCTGTAGAAGTGTCGGTCAGCGTGCTATTGGCTGACTTCTTCTCACAGCCATCTCTGCTCTATCGTTCCCGACTGGCGTGTCGGCGCTTGACTTTACGCCGTAACAAATAGGACTCTACATCTACATCTACATTTATACTCCGCAAGCCACCCAACGGTGTGCAGCGGAGGGCACTTTACGTGCCACTGTCATTACCTCCCTTTCCTGTTCCAGTCGCGTATGGTTCGCGGGAAGAACGACTGTCTGAAAGCCTCCGTGCGCGCTCTAATCTCTCTAATTTTACATTCGTGATCTCCTCGGGAGGTATAAGTAGGGGGAAGCAATATATTCGATACCTCATCCAGAAACGCACCCTCTCGAAATCTGGCGAGCAAGCTACACCGCGATGCAGAGCGCCTCTCTTGCAGAGTCTGCCACTTGAGTTTGTTAAACATCTCCGTAACGCTATCACGGTTACCAAATAACCCTGTGACGAAACGCGCCGCTCTTCTTTGGATCTTCTCTATCTCCTCCGTCAACCCGATCTGGTACGGATCCCACACTGATGAGCAATACTTAAGTATAGGTCGAACGAGTGTTTTGTAAGCCACCTCCTTTGTTGATGGACTACATTTTCTAAGGACTCTCCCAGTGAATCTCAACCTGGCACCCGCCTTGCCAACAATTAATTTTATATGATCATCCCACTTCAAATCGTTCCGCACGCATACTCCCAGATATTTTACAGAAGTAACTGCTACCAGCGTTTGTTCCGCTATCATCTAATCATACAATAAAGGATCCTTCTTTCTATGTATTCGCAATACATTACATTTGTCTGTGTTAAGGGTCAGTTGCCACTCCCTGCACCAAGTGCCTATCCGCTGCAGATCTTCCTGCATTTCGCTACAATTTTCTAATGCTGCAACTTCTCTGTATACTACAGCATCATTCGCGAAAAGCCGCATGGGACTTCGACACTATCGCCCACCGACTGTTCCGTACAAACATAATAATGTACACAGACAGTTCATCCATTCCTGGAATCGAGAATCTCGACGATCTTTGCCTGTTAACGATATTGGCACAGACAATATATATCTCTACCCATTTCCGAGAAAAAGGTATCTTAACAGAAGGACAGGACTGTCAGATAATGAATGACAAACTTTGTTTTCCTGTGGTATAATTACAAATAAACAATTTCCAGATTTTCCCCCTTTACTTGTACTGTGAAACATTGCTTTTTACCTAGATTCATGATCCTAGAGCAACAGGAAGTATCCTTTAGGTTGTGAAGAGTGAGTTGGCGAGTATTTTCGATTGCACTGACTTAGAAGCTTCAATTTTTTTTACGCACCAAGGGACCGGTATGTGACAAATTTTATTCTCGAATCAGAAACATACAAATTTACAGTAACTATACACATCAATACCCATGAGCCACGGACCTTGGCGTTGGTGGGGAGGCTTGCGTGCCTCAACGATACAGATAGCCGTACCGTAGGTGCAACCACAACGCAGGCCAGACAAACGTGTGGTTCCTGAAGAGGGGCAACAGCCTTTTCAGTAGTTGCAGGGGCAACAGTCTGGATGATTGACTGATCTGGCCTTGTAACACTAACCAAAATAGCCTTGCTGTTCTGGTACTGCGAACGGCTGAAAGCAAGGGGAAACTACAGTCGTAATTTTTCCCGAGGGCATGCAGCTTTACTGTATGATTGAATAATGATGGCAACCTCTTGGGTAAAATATTCCGGAGGTAAAATAGTCCCCCATTCAAATCTCCGGGCGGGGACTACTGAAGAAGACATTGTTATCAGCAGAAAGAAAACTGGCGTTCTACGGATTGGAGCGTGGAATGTCAGACCCCTTAATCGGGCAGGTAGGTTAGAAAATTTAAAAAGGGAAATGGATAGGTTAAAGTTAGATACAGCGGGAATTAGTGAAGTTCGGTGGCACAAAGAACAAGACTTTTGGTCATGAGAATACAGGGTTATAAATACAAAATCAAATAGGGGTAATGCAGGAGTAGTTTTAATAATGAATAAAAAATATAGCAATGCCGGTAAGCTACTACAAACTGCATAGTGAACGCATTATTGTGGCCAAGATAGGCACTACAGTAGTACAAGTTTATATGCCAACTAGCTCTGCAGATCACGAAGACACTGAAGAAATGTATGATATAAAAGAAATTATTCAGGTAGTGAAGGGAGACGAAAATTTAATAGTCATGGGTGACTGGAATTCAAGCGTAAGAAAAAGGGAAAGAAGGAAACATAGTAGGTGAATATGGATTGGGGCTAAGAAATGAAAGAGGAAGCCGCCTGGTAGAATTTTGTGCAGAGCATAACTTAATCATAGCTAACACTTGGTTTAAGAATCATGAAAGAAGGTGGTATACATGGAAGAACCCTGGAGATACTAGAAGGTATCAGATAGAATATATAATGGTAAGACAGAGATTTAGGAACCAGGTTTTAAATTGTAAGACATTTCCAGGGGCAGATGTGGACTCTGTCCACAATCTATTGGTTATGAACTATAGATCAAAACTGAAGAAACTGCAAAAAGCTGGGAATTGAAGGAGATGGGATCTAGATAAACTGAAAGAACCAGAGGTTGTACTGAGTTTAAGGGAGAGCATAAGGGAACAATTGACAGGAATCGGGGAACGAAATACAGCAGAAGAAGAATGGGTAACTTTGAGGGATGAAATAGTGAAGGCAGCAGAGGATCAAATAGGTAAAAAGATGAGGGCTAGTAGAAACCCTTGGGTAACAAAAGAAATATTGAATTTAATTGATGAAAGGAGAAAATATACTAATGCAGTAAATGAAGCAGGCAAAAAGGAATACAAACGTCTCAAAAATGAGATCGACAGGAAGCGCAAAATGGCTAAGTAGGGTTGGCTAGAGGATAAATGTAAGGATGTAGAGGCTTATCTCACTAGGGGTGATATAGATACTGCATACAGGAAAATTAAAGAGACCTTTGGAGAAAAGAGAACCGCTTGTATGAATATCAAGAGCTCAGATGGAAACCCAGTTCTAAGCAAAGAAGGGAAAGCAGAAAGGTGGAAGGAGTATGTAGAGGGTTTATACAAGGGCGATGTACTTGAGGACAATATTATGGAAATGGAAGAGGATGTAGGTGAAGATGAAATGGGAGATATGATACTGCGTGAAGAGTTTGACATAGCACTGAAAGACCTGAGTCAAAACAAGGCCCCCAGAGTAGACAACATTCCATTAGAACTACTGACAGCCTTGGGAGAGCCAGTCCTGACAAAACTCTACCATCCGGTGAGCAAGATGTATGAGACAGGCGAAATACCCTTAGACTTCAAGAAGAATATAATAATTCCAATCCCAAAGAAATCAGGTGTTGACAGATGTGAAAATTACCAAACTATCAGTTTAATAAGTCACAGCTGCAAAATACTAACGTGAATTCTTTACAGACGAATGGAAAAACTGATAGAAGCCGACCTCGGGGAAGATCAGTTTGGAAGGAAAGGCAAACCTACGTTTCTAGCATTTGCAGACTTAGAGAAAGCTTTTGACAATGTTGATTGGAATACTCTCTTTCAAATTCTAAAGCTGGCAGGGGTAAAATACAGGGAGCGTAAGGCTATTTGCAATTTGTGCAGAAACCAGATAGCAGTTATAAGAGTCGAGGGGTATGAAAGGGAAGCAGTGGTTGGGAAAGGAGTGAGACAGGGTTGTAGCCTATCCCAGATGTTATTCAATCTGTATATTGAGCAAGCAATAAAGGAAACAAAAGAAATGTTCGGAGTAGGTATTAAAATCCATGGAGTAGAAATAAAAACTTTGAGGTTCGCCGATGACATTGTAATTCCGTCAGAGACAGCAAAGGACTTTGAAGAGCAATTGAACGGAATGGACAGTGTCTTGAAAGGAGGGTATAAGATGAACATCAACAAAAGCAAAACGAGGATAATGGAATGTAGTCGAATTAAGTCGGGTGATGCTGAGGGAATTAGATTAGGAAATGAGACACTTGAAGTAGTAAAGGAGTTTTGCTATTTGGGGAGCAAAATAACTGATGATGGTCGAAGTAGAGAGGATATAAAATGTAGACTGGCAATGGCAAGGAAAGCGTTTCTGAAGAAGAAAAAATTGTTAACATGGAGTATAGATTTAAGTGTTAGGAAGTCGTTTCTGAAACTATTTGTATGGAGTGTAGCCATGTATGGAAGTGAATCGTGGACGATAAATTATTTGGACAAGAAGAGATTAGAAGCTTTCGAAATGTGGTGCTACAGAAGAATGCTGAAGATTAGATGGGTAGATCACATAACTAATGAGGAGGTACTGAATAGAATTGGGGAGAAGAGGAGTTTGTCGCACAACTTGACAAGAAGAAGGGACCGGTTGGTGTGACATGTTCTGAGGCATCAAGGGATCACAAATTTAGTATTGGAGGGCAGTGTGGAGTATAAAAATTGTAGGGGGAGACCAAGAGATGAATACACTAAGGAGATTCAGAAGGATGTAGGCTGGTGTGTGTGTGTGTGTGTGTGTGTGTGTGTGTGTGTGTGTGTGTGTGTGTGTGACATAAATGTCAACTTGATACGTTAACCCGATACGTTAACCCGTTCCTGAGGAAAAGGGTTTTTAACAATCCGACAGACAGACTAACCGACTGAAGTAACAAAAACTACCCAACATTTCCTCAAAGAAGCCGTAACACACTAGTAAATACATTTCCACCACAATTCACATGTTATAACAACACCGAAGTATAAATATGTGTAGTTTCAAAGAATTCTTCGCGTACTAGCCGTTAGCTGCGACCGATTAACCAAGCAGTACTATGCAAACCATACAAAAAATTTTAAATTTTTGCACATAAAACAAAAATGAAAAAAAATGAAAAAAAAAAAAAAACAACTGAGTGAACACTTCGACACATACATAATCACGGGGCGTTCAGTAAGCAATGCAACGCTTTTTTTTCCTCAGCAAATTTCAGTTGAAAAAGACGCGGTATTTATTGTGGGACAACGTGCAATATTCCTGCTTCACCCTCTATAGTTTCATGAAGTTCCTATGGGTGGCGGCGCTATACGTAGCCTTCAAAATGGCATCTCTAACGGAGTTCCATTCTAAGCACAGAGCTGTCATTGAGTTTCTTTTGGTGGAAAACAAGAGCATCGCAGATATTCATAGGCGCTTGCAGAATGTCTAAGAAGACCTGGCAGTGAACAAAGCAAGGTGAGTCGTTGGGCAAGGCGTATGTCATCGTTACAAAAGGTCGTGCAAACCTCAAGTATATTGTCCTGCCCTCAGGAAATTGAAGAAACAACTTCAGCGTGTCCGTCCTCAATGACAACGGAAAGCCTCACAAGTCTATGCATCCAAGAGGAGCTCACGGAATTTCAGTGGTTTATACATGGAGATGATATCGGTTCTTTCGGACATGTCCGAAAGAACAGATACCATCTTCATATGTAGTTAAGGCTAACCGGCCATTGACTTTCTTCTTCTGTGCGGATGCACACGCATTGCCCGAACACTTACGGGACTCGGTCAGATTATCTGCCGTGAGTAATGAGTGTAGTGGGCAGGGGTACTACGAATAGTGTGTGGACATTATGTTGGGAATGTGGGGAGCGTGCAAGGGACAAATCCGTGCAGTCGCACTATCATCTGTGCTCTCGATGGCTCAGATTGATAGAGCGTCTGCCATGTAAGCAGGAGATCCCGGGTTCGAGTCCCGGTCGGGGCACACATTTTCAACTGTCCCCGTTTATGTATATCAAAGCCCGTCGACAGCTTTGGGTCTTGATTTAATTATAACAGCTTAGGGTCTTGATTTAATTATCATTTCATTTCAGTGGATTGTTCTTCCGCATCCACCATACAGCCCGGATCTCGCACCTTCAGACTTCCGTCTGTTCGTCCCAATGACGGGTGCATTCGCGGGAAGCAGTACGTGGACGGTGGGGAAGTTATTGATGCAGCAAGACGTTGGTTCCGACGCCGACCAGTAGAGTATTGCTATGCAGGCAAACCGGACCTCCCAGTAGGGTGGCGTAAGGCCGTCGCAGAACGGAGACTATGTTGAAAAATACGAGGGAATAATATGTTTTTTTGTAATTCTGAATAATATCAATCTGCTTTCAGATAAAAATGTTTGACTTTACTTACTGAACGCCTCTTGTAGTTTCATCAAAGTGACGACAACACTTCCCATCTGCTTCTATACTTAAACAAAGAGAGACCGAAGAATGAATAAGTCAAATGAAATATCAAATCAACAATAACAACCAAAAAAAGGAATAAAAAATACATTAACTGAAATATTTGCGAAAGTGTAAAAATTGGGGCACCAATAAAAACGTCTGCTTCCAGGCATGAAATCTCCCCCAGTCAACGAAACTGAAGAAGTGTATCTGCGTCACACGGCGTCACGAATCGAAAATGAGCCTTTCTATTTCCATTAGGTGCATTACCAATTCAGATGCACGACAGCAAGGCTGCGGTGTCGACTCAACAGCCTGAAGCGGCACGAACAGCTCAGGCGAGCCGGCGCGGTGTTGCCTGTGAGGCGTTCTGTTCGTTTCCTAAGGCTTCTGCATTCGAGATCCGACACCGCCAGTCTGTATTATGCTTTGAGTTAATACATTTCAGGCAATGTTATGGGAATGAGACTCCATAACCACGGTAGGAAAAACAGACCTGAATATATAAATTGCTCAGTGGATAACTCGAAAGCTGCCGGAGGTTGTTCGCGAATAACGCTGTTGTACACAGAGTAGTCGGAAAACTAGAAATAGCTAAATGCTGTTTACGGTTACAGTAAAATGATACTGAGTGTTCTATCCCTTTTATGTCTTACCTCGACTAAGGAAGTGTGCACAAGGCATTACCACAGAAAGCAAGAATGTAGTGCATTTATCGTCCACTGGCGTAAATCAGGTACAAAGTTGTTAGCCTATTAACACAGCACAGGAAACAATATTCATTGCACCTGGGATTTTGGTGCTGAGGTACTTTCATTGCAGATGATGTGGCGCTGGCTATCTAAAAGTTAACCTTTCTCAGTCCAAAGTGCACCTACATCGACAGTATTGTTTCCTGGAGAAGAAAGAAAAGAATGAAGATTAGGGTTTAACCATGTGTGAATGGCAAGGTTATTGAAGGCAGAGCGAAAGTCAGAAGAGAGGAAGGAAAGCCTAGTTTTGTTATTGTAGGATCCATCCTAGTGTGTGCCTTTGACGAAATAGGAAAACCCAAGTCTGTATGGCCAGACGGGGATTACAAACGCTGTGCTCCCGAATGCGATGCCTGTGTAGTTTTCTGAGGAAACACTCACATGATATGTAACTTGGAAATACGAAAGGCAGTACTACCTTCAATAACAATGGATGTCGAAATGGAAATACAGAGGGAAAACAATAGGTAAAGTACAACGAAATGCGACAACACAATTTCATGCTATTAAAACATTTTTCAGATATCTTTAGTGACGAGCACACTGGAGCAACCAAAAGTATTTGGATCCAGCTCATCCCACCTGTTCTCAAAGAATACATCCTGATGTGTATTTCACGGTTACGCCGAAAAAAGGATACTTAAAGGATTAAAGAATCGAACTTCCATGTGCAAAACGTCGTAACTGCCAAACTGTGTTTCGTACACTGAAATAATTTTGCAGGTATATTCATTGTTGCATCTGGATACTGTCTGTAAAATGGTTGCAAACAGTTGGGAAGTTAGTTGGAAGTCGGCAAGTGCTCTCAATCTCACATATTGAATTAATAAAGTGGAGGTAATAATTTGCCGTGAGTTACGCAGCATCGAGACATGCAGTGTGAACCAGAACTCCACTGACAAACTTTCGTAGGTGGTAGTATGAGCCAAAACAAGAAAAATATGTCAAGTAAACAGGGAATCTAAAATATATACGTTAAGAGCTATGAGCACTTGTTCAGTAGAAGAGATGTGTTTCACAGTAGGGAAGATGAAAAAGTGCTCATACCTCTTAACGTATGGATTTTGGAGCCCATGTTTACTTGACTTTTTTTTTCTTATTTCGGTCCATACTACCAACTCGGAACGTTTGTTGGTGGAGTTCTGTTTCACCCCGTATACACAGTGTCTAGTTCCAGTATTTGTAATTGTTTTATCAAATAGATAAGAAGAATTCCGTCTTTTGCAAGTGAATTTGTGTGCACCATACATGTTTAGCCTATTCAAGCCAGGCATCTTCAGTGATCTGTAATATAAAGAAAATTATTTAATCAGAATATAATGGGGTAAGTCTGCGCCGCGGATAAGACTGCGCAGCGCTTGGGTCTCAGTTTTAATACCGTGCGAGGTGGCGCAGCGGCTAGCAGACTGACTCGCATTCGGGAGGACGATGATTCAAACCCGCGTCCCGCAATCCTGACATAGGGATTCCGTGACTTCCCTAAATTGCTTGAAGCAAATGCGGGGAAGGTTCCTGTGACAGGGCTCGGCCTCGGGATGGTTCCTTTGACAGGGCACGGGTTATTTCCTTCCCATCTTTCCTTCATCCGATGGGACCGATGACCTCACTGTTTGGTCCCCTCACCCAAATCAACTAGCCAATCAGTTTTGATAATCCAGCAGTTGGCTACTCTGCAGGGTACGAAATAGCCTGTGCCCGACGCTTTGTTGCCGTAGTTAGGTTGTTGTCCTGGAGTTAACGATTGCGCAATACGGTAAGAACGGTTTTACGTTACATTCATATAAAACTTTATGTTGCAGAAATAAGCTAAAGCTGAGGCAATAATGGGCTCACGAATTTCAACTTTATTCCACGGTGTATTACTATGTACTGTCAGTCTTCTGATACAGTATATTATCGCATCGACATTCCTACAAATCATTTCCATGCGCAGACGAAAGCTGCAGTCTCGTAGTACGGGGCAATTTTACGCGTCGCGGGTGGGGTAAAACTGTGCGGCGCGTACCATCCCGTTATAATTACCAACTTTTTCCTTGATATGGAGCTGGAGATGTTTATGAACGTGCCAAGTGGACATTGCACACCAATCGTAATCTTCTACACAGGGAAAACCGAACGGAAGCCATGCACTCCAGAAATGCTGGAAGCTGGAAAAGAGGGCTTGAAAAATGTGAAGTCTAAACACAAGTAGCGAGGGAGCTTGGAATAAGTGAAGCTGCCGCACTGTTGCCTACGAGATGATAAGCTTAAAATTAATACTCCTACACCCACTTTTTTCAGGATTTTGGGGGAAACAAACTGAGACGACTCGCAAGAACTTTTAATTATGAGAAGGAGTTGGCACTCGCCGAACACTGTAGATCTTTGGACGGATTTTACTATGGTATGGCATTGAAATATTTCAGATTAGTTCCTGACTACTCTGGGAGGAATAATACAGAAACAAAATTTGACAAAAACACTAAGTTGGCCGGAAAGGACTGGGATTATAGTTTCTTGCAGAGTCGAAATCTTAGCCTTCAGATACCACAGAAAACTAGTCTTGATCATGTGATGGGGTTCAACAAACAGTTGACGAGCATCTTCTCTGATAATCTTTGGTCGTTAAGGAAGAGAGATAAATTTGGATCCCATCATGTACTTAACATGTATGAGTCAAAGGTTATAATTGTACCTAACAAAGTTTCGAAAGTGATTTCAACATGTGGTGAGTAGCACATAGGCAAAATTGCATCTGGAGAAAATGGTCGGTTCATAACGGCTGTATGTTTTATAGGAGGTGCGGCAAGTTACATTCCTCCAGGAATAATATTTCCTCGGAAATGGATGAAGGGGAATTTGAAGAATGGTGCTCCTCCTGGGGCACTAATGATGTGTTTGGACGCTGGGTTCGTCAACTCAGATCTGTATCTCTCATCCCTGGGAGGGTGCTTTTCTGGATGAGGTATCTAATATATTGCTTCCCCCTACTTATACCTCCCGAGGAGATCACGAATGTAAAAGTAGAGAGATTCGAGCGCGCATGGAGGCTTTCCGGCAGTCGTTCTTCCCGCGAACCATACGCGACTGGAACAGGAAAGGGAGGTAATGACAGTGGCACGTAAAGTGCCCTCCGCCACACACCGTTGGGTGGCTTGCGGAGTATAAACGTAGATGTAGATCCCTACAACATTTCGAGGAACATACATAGCCATCAGAAGAAAATCCAGTCTTGTTAATTTTGGATAATCACTCGTCACGTCTGAGTCTGAGAATGTCGTCCTTTATTGCAGGGACCAACCATTCATGTGCTTATTATTCCCCCAGACAGCAGTCATACATTGCAGCCATTGGACCGCTGCTTTTTCAAGCCGCTGAAGGACTTTCATTCACAAGAATGCGACCAGTAGCTCATTAATCACCCTGGATATGTAACTACGCAAGAATTTATTGCTGGATTGTTTGGAAACGCTTATCAAAGGATGGCCACTATGACGACGGCAACAAACACGTTAAGGATTGTGGAATTTATCCGATCGATCGTCACATATTGAAAGAGGAAGATTTCCTGCCTTTGATTGTTACAGATCAAAATGACAAATTTAAAGTTGCATCCACAGTTGACACGATCTCTCCAGAGCCGAAGATCAGAGACAACCACAACCAGGACCAAGTACCCACGTTTCCCCAAAAGAAATAATTCCTTTGCCAAGAAGAAAAGATTGCTAAAAAAGATAGAAGAAAGAGAAGAAGGCAGAAATAGTATCCGAGACTTCATATACGAAGCAACTGCAATCCCAGTCTACAGAACACGAAGTAAAGAAATCAAAGAGGAAACTGATTCAGATGAAGCAAACAACAAGGAAGTACTCCAAAAATTAAATACATCGACTAAATGCTGGTTTCAATGTCTCAACAGCGAGGAGTGGTGGCGTGAATCCTGCTCTTGTTATGAAGTTATGGACAATTTATTTGTGATCTCTGTTAAACAGCTCTTGCTCCGACTGGAAAATTTTGACAGGTTTTTCTTCACAGACCCCAGAATTTTTCATTACATCAAATCTTGTATCAACAGTAACTGCTACATGCTGAGAAACATGGCATATTGTGTTTACGTACCCTATAAATTAAATAAAGTAGAAGATCTGAATGGTACATATGTTTTTCTCATTTAGTAATAATACGTAAATTTACCCCACTAGAAACGCACTCTTAACCCACGGTCTGGTAAGACTGCGCATTTGCATTACTTTTTTTAGTAAGTGCGAATTACAGTTTATATTGTACATAAGACTTTCGGACTCTGTTAAGAAATAGTCAAAGTTCAGATGTAATGTCAGTTAAAATATGAAGTAATTTGTGGATTTTCCTTCAGTATATTGCTAATTAAACCCTATGTGTGCAATCTTGCCCTACTTTATACGTATTTTGATATCAGATTTGTGCTGATTCTTTGGCACCTCATTTTGAATCTAGCTACTTTTGTTTACAACTATATGGGTGCATTTTCTGCTTACATTCATTTCATGTCCTAATCATGAATCCCATTTGTTATTCTGCATGCACATATACAGGGCAGTCAAATGAAAATGAAGCAGATGGAAAAAAGTAAGTAAACTGTTTAGTATTTCAAATGTAATCGCAGTGACTGTTAATACATTTATCCCCTGTAAAACAAAACGGTCAGTGCCTTCATGGAAAAATGTTTGTGGCTGCCTGCGGAAGTTTGATTATACCCAGGAGTGCACCTCTTCGCACGGCCACTAACGTCTTTCTTCAGAGCTCCAATTATATCGAAATTGCATGGGTATAGATGGGTCCTGCGTGAGCGATGTGTAAGGGCATCCCAGCGAAACTTCTTCGGCGTACTCGAAACAATCTTGGCAACATGTGGTTGTGCCACAGAAGTTTCGCTGGGAAGTCCTTACACATCGTCCGCACAATGCCCATCTCTACCCATGCGATTTTGTTATCACTGCAGCTATGAAGAAAGACCTCAGTGACCGTAGATTTGCTCTGGACGAAGAGATGCACGCCTGGGTACTATCAGGGTTCAGTAGGCAACGGCAAACATTTTTCAATGAAGGCGTTTACCGGCTTGTTCGCAGTGCGATAAATGTACTGCGAGTTATGGCGATTACATCTGAAATAATAAACAGTTTTCTTACTTTTTTTCCAATATGCCTCTTTCACTTGACTGTCCCTTATAGCAAATGTCCCTTCTAAATATTTCTTTGCACATAACCTGTACTGTAGCACACTACGAACAGCTCACATGCTTTAGAACTGACTTGAGGGATAAATGGTTCAAATGGCTCTGAGCACTATGGGACTCAACTGCTGAGGTCATAAGTCCCCTAGAACTTAGAACTACTTAAACCGAACTAACCTAAGGACAACACACACATCCATGCCCGAGGCAGGATTCGAACCTGCGACCGTAGCGGTCGCGCGGTTCCAGACTGTTGCGCCAGAACCGCTCGGCCACCAGCGGCCGGCTTGAGGGATAACGGAAGCTGTAGAAAGGGAGAGTGGAGTGGATTGCGCATGGAGGAAGGGTGGCTGGTGGGGCACCGTTTGTGTGTGTGTGTGTGTGTGTGTGTGTGTGTGTGTGTGTAAGCGCGCGCGCTTCATTTTAGACTTTTTGTTTATTTTTTTTCTACGGAAAACTGTGAGTTAAATTTGTATACTGGTCTTCTGTTATTACTCTTTTGGTCATTGAGAACATTTTGAATTTTATATATGGCCTACTGTATGAATTATCCTTCACGCTAGGTGAGCATTCCCATTCTCTTGCTTTTATGGCATAAGACTGCTACATTTGTTTTTATGGTGATCTTTTATTATATGCTCTGCATATGTGGAGTGCATATGGATAAATTCACTGTTAAATACTCTAATGCGTTCTTTGTATCTCATGCTGAAATTTCTTGCAGCACCAATATACTTAAGAATTGCAGCTGTTACACGTTAATGCCTTTATTCCTGAAGTACTGTATTCATCTTTCCCTTACGTCACAGTTTTTAGTTTTTTGTCTTGTGTTCTTTGTCTTGAAGACTTTTTTTTTAATGTTACCAATCTTTTGTGTGAGTTGGTTGTTTGTATATGTGGAATGTTTTTAATTTTATCGCCTTCTGTCCGTATTTTCCTTTTAATGGTGTCATGTAGTTTGTGTACCATGTCGCTGCTGTACAGATTGCTTTGTGCTGTGTTAAGATCTTGTTTAATTCTTCTTGGTAGTTCTTTTTGCTTAGAGCTATTCTGCACAGTCTGTATACCACATGTCTGATGACTGCTTTTTTTTCGAATGCGGGTGGTATGATTGTTTGTGAATTATCATGCCTGTAATTCCTTCCTTTCTAAAAACGTTAGTAGATTTTATGATTTTGAGGTCGTGGTAAAGTACTGCCTCCTCTGTTTCTGTTTGCATAGTGAACTGAACGCTGCGTTGTATATTATTTATCTGTTTGTGTAAACTGTTTTTATGTTCTTGTGGTTCATTTATGAGACTTATGATATCGTCTGCACATCTGTACGTGACCCCTCAGACAGCTCTGAAGTATGTTAGCAGTGTGCAGCATGTAGTAGGCTACAGAGTAGATTATATGGACCCGTACTATGTGCATTTAGCACATATACAACAACAAATGGACGCATGAACAGGACATGAAATGAATGTAAGTAAAAAACACATCTCCGTAGCTGGACAAGAAATAGCAATATTTAAAAGGAACCGCCAAATAATCACTGCAAATCTCATATCGAAATGTGAATCATTAAATGATTTTTATTTGTATTACAGACCACTGAAGATACCTAGCATGAATAAGCGGAAAAGTATGGCACACCAAATAATAAATTAAGCTCCAAAGACGGACTTTTTCTTATCCGTATGATAAGACACATCTACAGTTATCAGCCGAGGAAAATGGCTGCAAATACTAACAATAGTTAATATTTGTTTTACTGTGTTAAACTTGTAATATAAGATTACAACTTCTAATGAGTAATTTTAAATTTTTAGATTTGGTCTATAATTATGCGAAATATTGATAATCAAATTTTTATTGCCCCTGGAAGCCGTTCAAATGGTTCAAATGGCTCTGAGCACTATGGGACTTAACATCTCAGGTCATCAGTCCCCTAGAACTTAGAACTACTTAAACCTAACTAACCTGAGGACATCACACACATCCATGCCCGAGGCAGGATTCGAACGTGCGACCGTAGCGGTCGCGCAGTTCCAGACTGAAGCGCCTAGAACCGCTCGTCCACCATCGGCCGGCCTGCAAGCCGTAAAGGTACGTTGTCCAAGACGCGACGCACACTATTTAGCGACTGCGACGGGTCGCTACGTGACGTCAGAAGTTGTCTACTGGCGCATGCGCAGTTCTAGTTTGAGATGCGGCGCGCGACTGTTGCGGCAGCTGCCGCAGCACTGCACCAGTGAGCAGTGTTGCGACGGAAGTCGAACGACACAAAACGTACGGTTGCCAGAAAGATGTCGAGCCAGTTCTTATCGCATGATGTACTGTGAAGCGACAATGCAGTACTCACGGGAAGTAATACCCAAACCCAGAGTCGCTATGATTTACCTACCACATCACATAAAAAATATAATTGATGGCAAGGCGATATTAAACTAATTTGAACGTTTTTCGCTCTGTTGAAAAACGTTAATTTTTGACATTTGTTGGTTTTGTTAGGACGTCTACTTCTACTTGGGTATCCTCGTCCAGGTTCAGAAGAAAATACGAGAGGTGAGTAATTTATCCTCTTCCCAAGAATGAGAAGAAAATATATTGAAGGCAGCATGTCTTTACCTTTAAGAAACCTACATTTCGTGGCATTTTAAATGAAATTGTCAAGAGCATATGGATAAATATTATTAACTCATACCGGAGAAATATATGACATAAAATGGTTTCATTAGGTCCAAATGTGTCAGCGAAACAAAACAAATGCATTCTCTATCGTGTGATGACCACACGATTCACGTTGCGCGTCGACAGAACTGGCGGCTAGTCGCGACGCTCCCGGAGATATATGAGCCCAAATCTCGGAAACGGAGATCGATATCATTCTGATCTCAACTTTAAAAATAATTTCGATATGTTAGGTTCTTTTCATCGGCAACGATGTATGACTTAAAGTGAACCATACGCAAATTAGCCAGCGACCACATTTTTCACTGTAGACAATTCAAATTTTATGCAGTAGATTACTTGTAAATTAAGTATCGGAATAATTGTGACGAATATCGGAAAAATAGACACCTCATTATCAAGCTGTCATGTGAAACTGTAAGATACGCAAACATCAATTTTTTGTGCCTTTTACTTTCCTCACAATCGATAGAGAAGTAATATACAGCGAAAAAAGCACGCAAAACCGGAAGAGATACTTTTCATTTTTTTAAAGTAAAAGGAGAATCTGTATCGAAAAACTAACTCTGGAAGCCGATGTAACTTTGTTCCATTAACATACAGTATTTTTTACAGCAAGAAAATCGGAATTCGTATTTTTCTTGTGTATTTGAATCCGCCGCCGCCGACTAGAGCTTGGAAAACAGCGACGACTCCTGTCGTGTTGCGGCCTTGTCGCCGTCTGCCAGGGTGGGAAAACAGGAGGAGGCAGCGTCGTAGTCGCAGCCAACTGTCGCGTCTTGCAAGGCGGACAACCTGAAGTAGGATTACGCACAGTGCTCTGGGTTAGCTATTTAGTAATGTAGATATTATCACGATTTGTTTCATACTGATAAACTTTATAGACACATTCGAAGTGTCAAATATGTGCTTATGAGATATTGTGAACATCCACTCCCACTGGCTAATGACGTGGAACAAATGGTGTAGGCGCAGCGCTTTGGTTCAGAGCACCGTGACGTCCCGGTTCTCTGCGTCACGGCTCGGCCGCTTTCCGCCGCGGCTGACGCACTGATTTCCTTGACCTCAGGCGCCGTGCCTCTCTTGGCAGCTACTTGCGTGAATGACGTGACGTCGAACTATTTACACTGCAACTTAACACGTCTATATGTCTCGCACGTGCAAAAGCGCTCGCTTGAAGAGAGAGCTCCGCTCACTGATGTGAACTTTCTAGTAGACTCGCTGTGGTGTGTCCAATTCTAATTCAATTTCAGTAAGAGGTTTTAGACTTTTAAAATTAGATAAATGCGTTATGCATTAATCTATCAGTTTATCCTCGTCAGTTTTACACTAAAAAAGCACACAAGTTAATATAAAAAGAAACACTGCCGTATTTCAGTATAACTTTTGATCATTCCAATTCAGACTTTTTGTTCTAGCTCTTAACTATAAAGGAATAGTTCGAGCGTGGATATGCTTTTCTCATTCACTAGATATGCCTTTCATGGACATTTTATTATTTGGACAAAATATCTATGGTTACATCACTGTTCATAGCACAATAATTTGAAATTGTTAGAGTGGGGTCAGAAAATACCCCAGGTATATAACATGTGATTATCAATGTTATATAACATGTGATTATCAATGTTATATTTCAACTTTGTAAAATAAATACTTGGCAATAATGCACCTTCTCAACCAACTATTATATGTCCACTGCTGTAACCAATTCGTAGTTAGGAATTGCATTTTGCTGAAGTAAGGCGTGGTGTTACATTTTGCTCAAAATGGATCATGATACACGCTTTGAAAGCAGCTACAGGCTCGAGTAGGTTTTAACAGATACGTAAGAGTGATAATGAATCCATTTCTGGAAATGGGGATGAGAGTGATGTTGATGTGACAGGAAGATACAGGTCAGGTATGAGATGTGTGTTAACGAATGTGAAGAAGATGGTAATGGTATTCGGGAAACTGGTGCGCCTACTCTTGTATCTCGAAGTTGACTGTAACATATGATATACTACCAAATGATTTGTGCAAGCAGGCTTGCAGGAGTATAATTGATGGAACAGGACATTCCAGGTCGCCTTAGACCACAAATACAGAAAAGAGGAGATTGTCTCAGACTTTTTATTGCCAATCACGAAGTAACAGTAATGCACAGATATCTTGAACGCTGGATTGAACTTGACTCTACGGAACTACAGACATTCTTTGGTCTACCAATTCTACCAATAATAGCTGGTTTACATAACGTTTGTGGGAAACCTTTGCGAGAATTTCTATCAGATGCAAGCAGTAAAGGAAACAAAAGAAAAATTCGGAGTAGGAATTAAAATCTATGGAGAAGAAATAAAAACTTTGAGGTTCGCCGATGACACTGTAATTCTGTCAGACACAGCAAAGGACTTGGAAGAGCAGTTGAACGGAATGGACAGCGTCTTGAAGGGAGGATATAAGATGAACATTATTGGAATTTGCGCCGTTGTGTAAGTATTAAGGAGAAAAAAAAGGACATTTTACTAATAACTATATTTGCACATTCAAGAACAAATAATTTACAGCGAACACAACAGAATAATTAGCGCACACAAAGAGTGTTAGACAATGCCTAAGAGGTCTATTTTACACAGTGCACTTTGCGCCGTCACACACGAAATATATTGGTCACACAATACCAACACCCCTCCTTGAACTTATATTTTGTGTGTTGCTTCCACAAGATAAACCAAATAGTCCCACAATCTTCTCAAACTTCTCCCTGTCCAAGGGTTTGGTAAGAAGGTCAGCTAACATGTCTTTCTGTGCGCAGATAGTCCACGGCAATGTTCTGTCACTGTATGTGGTCCCGAATGAAATGGTGCCGTATATTAATATGCTTTGTATTTTGGTGATGAGCTTTCAGGGTTCTTCAAATTGAATACCCATCTTGCCTGCAGTGGTTTCTTACCTCCTGGCACATCTACCCATTCAAAGGTTTCGTTCTGATATAAAGATTCTAATTCTCTCTTCATCACTTCTTTCCATTCTTGAGAGTTTGGGCCACTCATTGCTTCTTCTGCTGTTCTTGGCTCATCATTAAAAGACTGTGCTGTATACATCTGAAAATCCGGATATTCCTTCGGTTTTGGTACACGAGAAGAACGCCTTACATTGTTTTCTTCATTTTTTTTATCCTCTAACTCATTGTCATCATCATAAATTGTATCCATTTGTCCTTGGCTGTTGTCATCCTCTTCTTCACTTTCTATTTCCTCACACAAGGTTTCACCTTCTGAACTAGGTGCAGTTGACTTATTGGTTTTGCTCCCTTTTGAGTCGTTTCTATTTTCAAAGAATATTACATCTCTACTTGTGACAATTTTTTTAGTCAATGGATCCATTAATCGGTAGCCCTTTGAATTGTCACAATAGCCTACAAAAATATAATTTTTAGCTTTCGGATCCCATTTTCCTCTTAGCTGTTTTGGATTATGTGCCATTGCATCACACCCAAAAACCCTTATATTGGTTAGGTCAGGTTTCTTTCCTATCCATATCTCATAAGGGGTTCTATTCTTAATGCTTTTGTAGGTGATCTATTGTTCAAATATACAGCTGTTGACACTGCCTCTGCCCAAAAAATCTTTGGATAATTCAGCGTCAGTCATCATGCTCCTTGCTTCTCAACAATGGTCCTGTTAGCCCTCTCAGCAACCCCATTTTGAGATGGGCTGTACCTTATGGTAGTTTGATGCCTGATTCCCTTTTCTGCCAGAAGTTTCTTCAATTTCTGGTTAATATATTCTCTCCCATTATCAGACCTGATGATCTTCTTTCCCGTCCACCTTTCAATCATATTGCAATATTCCTCAAAGATATCTCTCACTTGGTCTTTAGAACTAAGAAAATAAACATGAGTGTATCGTGAGTAATCATCAATAAACGTAAGAAAACAATTACTCCCACCTATGGATTCACACTCCATCGGGCCATATACATCTGTGTGGATTAACTGTAAGACTTCTGTGGATTTACTCTTACTAGTCTTGAAGGGTAACCTTGCTTGTTTTCCCTTTATACACGTCTCACAAGGATCCTTGGACACACTACAATTCTGTATTCCCTTTACCATATCCTTTATTATAGACATACTCTTTCTATTTGGATGTCCAAGTCTCCGGTGCCATAAAAAACCTTCTGCTGAATATACTGAATCACTAACATTTTTATGTTTACTGTCAATGGTATCCAACTTAAAAATACCCCTTTCGTTACTTTCACTGATTACTCTTGCATCCTGCATGTCAAAAGTGACTGTATTTCCTCCCTTGACAATTTCCCCTACAGACAGCAGGTTAGTTGCCACATTTTTCACATAATGAACATTGTGTGCTGTAACCATATCTGATTCACCATTTACACTTACATGTAGATCTAGTTTCCCAGCCAGGTGACACTGGAGCTTGTTGCCATCAACAGTAGATATTCCCATATGAGTCTTATCTGATGTCATAAAGAAGTGATTTATCTTTAACAATATGCACAGATGCACCTGAGTCTAAAACCCATTCCATATCACGATTACTCATCCCACCAAAAGAATAAAAACATGAGAGTGCTTTAGCTTTGTTACTGGTCCTTCTCTCTGGGCTATCAGTAACATACCACTTTTGCTGAGTGTCTGATCTTGGGCTTACTTTTTCTTTGCACTGAGACGTAATATGTCCCATCTTCTAACATTTATAGCACCTCACCGATTTCTTTTTTTTGTTTTTTGAGTAGAGAGCAGACGCACCTTCCTTCTCCAATGTACAACAGCTTGCAGCACTCTTTACGTCCTGCAGGATTTTCACCTTAACACTGTCGCTTGTGATTGGTATACCCGAGCTTTCAAGTCCCATAATCATAGGTGCATACCTTTCGGGCAGTCCTGCGAACAGCAATGTTCCTATCCATTCGTCAGCGATCTCGAATCTGATGTTTCTCAGACGGTTCGACGTGGTTATTATTTTGTTAACGTATTCGTCTACACTCTTACATTTGTCCAGACGAGTGGTAATTAACTCGCGTAATAATCCTACTTTTCTCGTAAGACCACCATCCTCGAATGCACTTCGTAAATTGTCCCAGACTTCTTTCGCTGTAGCAGCTTTTTCAACGTGAACATAATTCACCGAATCAATCAGTAATATCAATATCAATTTTGATTTTGCTTTCCTATCCTTATTTGAAAAATTCTGATCTGTGGATTTCATTGTCCCATCTACCACGTCCCATAGGTCGTCTAAACGTAAATACGCTTCTACTGCGAACTTCCAGGTTGCATAGTTTTCGCGACCTATAAGTCTTTTAATCTGTGGAATTTGTGCCGCACTCATTCTTAACGGTAACTTGCTTTTTATTGCCGTAAAGAACACCGAAAAGTAATGCGGAAAAAAATTGCGATCGTCTTGTAAGGATAACTCGCACTTCACGTAAATTGTAACTTTTCCAATACTTTCTCCCTACTATTTTATTGATATACTTATTCCAAATGCAGCCTGGGCCCATAACCTGTTGGAATTTGCGCGGCTGAATAAGTATTAAGGAGAAAAAAAGGACATTTTACTAATAACAATATTTGCACATTCAAGAACAAATAATTTACAGCGAACACAACAGAATAATTAGCGCACACAAAGAGTGTTAGACAATGCCAAAGAGGTCTATTTTACACAGTGCACTTTGCGCCGTCACACACGAAATATATTGTTCACACAATTCCAACAAACATCAACAAAAGCAAAACGAGGATAACAGAATCTACTCGGATTAAATCGGGTGATGCTGAGGGAATCAGATTAGGAAAGGACACACTTTAAGTAATAGATGAGTTTTGCTATTTGGGGAACAAAATACTGATGATGGTCGAAATAGAGAGGAGATAAAATGTAGACTGGAAATGGCAATGAAAGCGTTTCTGAAGAAGAGAAATTTGTTAACATCGAGTATAGATTTAAGTGTCAGGAAGTCGTTCCTGAAAGTATTTGTTTGGATTGTAGCCGTGTATGGAAGTGAAACATGGACGATAAATAGTTTGGACACGAAGACAGTATAAGCTTTCGAAATGTGGTGCTACAGAAGAATGCTGACGATTAGATGGGTAGATCACATAACTAATGAGGAGGTATTGAATAGAATTGGGAAGAAGAGGAGTTTGTGGCACAACTTGACAAGAAGAAGGGACCGGTTGGTAGGACATGTTCTGAGGCATCAAAGGATCACCAATTTAGTATTAGAGGGCAGCGTGGAGGGTAAAAATCGTAGTCTGCGACCAAGGGATGAATACACTAAGCAGATTCAGAAGGATGGAGGTTGCAGTAGGTACTGGGAGATGAAGCTTGCACAGGATAGAGTAGCATGGAGAGTGCATCAAACCAGTCTCTGGACTGAAGACCACAACAACAATAATAACAACAACAACGAGTATGGCCTACCCATTTTTCGAGCCACAACGAGCTTTTCAAGATTTCGTGATATTCCGATGCGCCGTCTCTTCGAGTGGAAAAAGAAAAGCAGTTTCTAGAGCCAAGGCTGAACCAATACGGGCTGTTTCTAATGTCCATTGACGCATGCATTTTTGTCTTATATCCCTAGGCTTTATATTACTGATTACTGCTGACGACCACCTTGTACTTCCAGGGTGTGTGTGTGGCGGGGAGGGGGGGGGGGGGGGGGGCTTATGGGCGCTCAACGTCGAGGTCATCAGCGCCCTGACATGACGGCGTACATTCATGGTGTACATTCCTTCAAAACCTGGACAATACAGGACAAACGTGTACTCTGCTGTAGATTGTGAGACCAATTATCTCGGAAATTCACAATTGTATACAGGGAAATCTGATGAATGAAAGGAAATAAACGGAAGGAAACGAGTGCTACATGATTTAGTTGAACAGCTCAGTAGAAGTGGTGGGAATATTTCCACTGATAATTATTTTACAAGTTTTACAATTAATTATAGCATGCAACAATGAAGTTGTAATTTCAACAACATTCATGGGTCTCACAATAAGTCATTATTATTTATGTGGAAATATTTTACATTTTATCGCCACATAGTTGCTAGACTCACTTTCGGGTAAAGAAAGACCTCATACACACAATATGTTTTCTAGAGCTTATACAACGGGAAGCTTAAGTGTAAACTTGATTTTATTTCAAAGATCACTCTGAGCTCCATAAGCATTTGCAAATTCTGAAGAAGCAACGTTGTGATGAGGCTTCTGGATTCGAATTAGGCAACAGTAACATTGTGCATGAGATTTTCTTTAGTTTCCCTTAATCATTTGATGCAAATATCTGTACATATGACTTCGGCCACTCCCTATCCAGTCTTTTCCACTCCATCCCTAATGACCTCGATGTCGACGATCCGTCGAAGCTATCACGGTCTCCTGTTGATTTTGTTAAAACATGAAAATCAGTAACACTATAAATTTTTCAATTAGAAATTTATTCATCTCGTTAGTTACATAACCTGTAAATATTATACAAAATTTTGTGTTAGTCTTCACTAACGCAATGTTGCTCGTCAACTGCAATTAAATGTATCAGAGATCCCTGCTAGCATTCATTTTCGTAGTATCTCCAACTGAACTAGCTGTTGAATGATAATTGTGACCAATGGGGAAATGAAAATTGTAGTTTTCTACATCGTTTAGGCTTTTCGACGTTTTAGATATTGAACAACCAAGTTTTCAGCGGAAGAGGTCTTATTACCGATAGAATGGGGTAGTTTACTATAGTCCGATTAAAATTACTCGATAGTTGATGTCTGTCGCTTACGGCTATAGTGTTGCCACTACCGGTCGGCTATAGATGATTCAGAAACGTGACGGGTAACTTCACAAATGCTCTTAATCTGTAACCGAGGAGCAATGTTCGAAGTGGCCGCCGTGTGGTTTGTCGGAAATGTGAGATACTCTTTCGACAGTTGATTTTAAGGCGACCGACGACTAAGTTGCGGCAGACGACGCATTTTGTAGCCTTGAATTTAAACTCATGTCCTAAGCTAATCATAACCTCTTGATGTGCAGTGTATTCGAGAAAACGGTGGTGAACATTCTGCGGCAGAACTAAAATTACAATCGCTTTGTTCTCGGCGATTTAACTGAACTCTATGAGCAAACTCAAGACAGAAAAAATTCAGTAATTTATCGCTATCATCCATTGGCTACATGAAACTAACCTCACACTGGCAACACAAGCTGTCGCGTTACCAATTGATAATGATGATGTAAACACCCAGTCCCAGGGCAGAGAAAATCGCCATCCCGGCCGGTAATCGAACCCGGGACCCCATGATACAGAGGCACCAACTACCAACCGATAAGCAGTACTCGTTGGCAAATGATTGCAGACGACACATATTTCAAACGAAAAAAGAATGACAGGAAGAAAAATAAGAGCAACTAAAAAGAGTCAATATGATTATGAAAATAGCGCGGCAAAGTGTTAGAAATAAAAAATTACATTCAAACCGCTTAATCGGATAACAAATATAATGAAACTCTCTAGATTTGATTTAGAAATAAAAGAAAATTCCTCTGCATTTGACGAGTTTCGAACCTACGTCCTTCTACACGTCAAGTTTATAAGCTAACTCCTGCACTCTGCCGCAACACCGAATTTAGTACTTAACAACTGTGGTGACCCAGTCGCAACGATGAACTGTGGCCTTAAAAAATTCGGCTTCACGCAATGTCGTGCGAAGGTTATCTAATAAGCCGATCGCTGTCATTATGACAACTGTAAATCGCGCCTTGTGCGGAAGAAACCAGTAGTGTTTGGTCAGTGCAGCGTATGAAACGTGCAAATGTCATTACCATCGTTGTGTGTGTGTGTGTGTGTGTGTGTGTGTGTGTTTTCAAATGGTTCAAATGG
The DNA here is from genome assembly GCF_023864345.2 of Schistocerca serialis cubense. Classification (NCBI taxonomy): domain Eukaryota; kingdom Metazoa; phylum Arthropoda; class Insecta; order Orthoptera; family Acrididae; genus Schistocerca; species Schistocerca serialis. The sequence continues at coordinate 500,829,424 of NC_064641.1, forward strand.
CTCTGAGCACTATGGGAATTAACTTCTGAGGTCATCAGTCCCTTAGAACTTGGAACTACTTAAACGTAACTAACCTAAGGACATCACACACATCCATGCCCGAGGTAGTATTCGAACCTGCGACCGTAGCGGTCGCATGGTTCCAGAATGTAGCGCCTAGAACCATTCGGCCACGTCTGCCGGCTGTGTGTGTGTGTGTGTGTGTGTGTGTGTGTGTGTGTGTGGTTTTTGTGTAGTTATCATATATGGTGATATACGAAATAAAAGTGCCGCGCACTCGATTCGGGACCCAAAAATATCAAGAAAGATTGCCGTATAAGGAACTGGAAGTGAACTGACCAATTGTTAGGCAGTTTGGCAACGGCCAACGGTTCGGGCGTGACGTTGAGTGCTCTTATTGGAGGAAACCAGCTCCAACGCGTGAAGTGTCAACTGTCAAGTAAATTTAATGAGACTATCGCTGTTGTTGTGGTCTTCAGTCCTGGGACTGGTTTGATGCACCTCTCCATGCTACTCTATGCTGTGCAAGCTTCTTCATCTCCCAGTACTTACTGCAACCTACATCCTTCTGAATCTGCTTAGCGTATTCATCTCTTGGTCTCCCTCTATGATTTTTAACCTCCACGCTGCCCTCCAATGCTAAATTTGTAATCCCCTGATGCCTCAGAACATGTCCTACCAACCGGTCCCTTCTTCTTGTCAAGCTGTGCCACAAACTCCTCTTCTCCCCAATTCTATTCAATGCCTCCTCATTATTTATGTGATCTACCCATCTAACCTTCAGCATTCTTCTGTAGCACCACATTTCGAAAGCTTCTATTCTCTTCGTGTCCAAACTATTTATCGTCCATGTTTCACTTCCATACACGGCTACAATCCAAACAAATACTTTCAGAAACGACTTCCTGACACTTAAATCTATACTCGATGTTAACAAATTTTTCTTCTTCAGAAACACTTTCCTTGCCATTGCCAGTCTACATTTTATATCCTCTCTACTTCGACCATCATCAGTTATTTTGCTCCCCAAATAGCAAAACTCCTTTACTACTTTCAGTGTCTCATTTCCTAATCTAATTCCCTCAGCATCACCCGACTTAATTCGACTAAATTCCATTATCCTCGTTTTGTTTTTGTTAATGTTCATCCTATATCCTCCTTTCAAGACAATGTCCATTCCGTTCAACTGCTCTTCCAAGTCCTTTGCTGTCTCTGACAGAATTACAATGTCATCGGCGACCCTCAAAGTTTTTATTTCTTCTCCATGGATTTTAATACCTACTCCGAATTTTTCTTTTGTTTCCTTTACTGCTTGCTCAATATACAGATTGAATAACATCGGGGAGAGGCTAAAACCCTGTCTCGCTCCCTTCCCAACCACTGCTTCCCTTTCATACCCCTCGACGCTTGTAACTGCCATCTGGTTTCTGCACAAATTGCAAATAGCCTTACGCTCCCTGTATTTTACCCCTGCCACCTTTAGAATTTTGAAGAGAGTATTCCAGTCACCATTGTCAAAAGCTTTCTCTAAGTCTACAAATGCTAGAAACGTAGGTTTGCCTTTCCTTAATCTTTCTTCTAAGATACGTCGTAAGGTCAGTATTGCCTCACGTGTTCCAACATTTCTACGGAATCCAAACTGATCTTCCCCGAGGTCGGCTTCTACCAGTTTTTCCATTCGTCTGTAAAGAATTCGTGTTAGTATTTGGCAGCTGTGACTTATTAAACTGATAGTTCGGTAATTTTCACATCTGTCAACACCTGATTTCTTTGGGGTTGGAATTATTATATTCTTCTTGAAACTATAGCCTTAATGATATTCTAAAAACGAAGTGAGCAATTATACAATCAAAAATTAGAAATATTTTACTTTTTAGAAAAGTAACTTGTATAAATGGTAAATGTGACGATGAAGGCAGCCACCGCTATTATGGTGAGGCTCTGAAAGTAGTGGGAACTATTGACCGTCTGTTTTACAATGCCTTTGCCATTAACATTTGATTCCTTTGCAAGCTATTGTCACGGAAACCTTTCATCAAATGATTTAAGAAGCGTTACAGGTGATTACACTTTTCGTTCCAAGTGCGAGTGCAGTGAAAGTAGTACGATCGATTCTACATAATTCAGTACACCACGTCATTTAAGGAAATACGAAACCCACACAAGTAACTTATTACTCGCCGTTCTAACATGCTGTTACTATTTAGAACTTTACATTTGCGACTTTGTAAAGCAAAACGACTGTGATGTACACTTAATAGTAACTAAACAAAAAACAAAAAACCCCAAAATAGCTAATTTCTTCGCTACGATATTCGGATGATTTGACCAAAAATTATTTATGAATTCGGGTATTAGAATAGGAACGGAAGCTAAGTTCAGCATTTCGTTGACGTCAGATCATTAAACAAGAACGTATGAAAATATCTCTCAGCTGATTTACGTGTAAATTAAGAACTCAAAAGATGAAGGAAGTGTGACACATGACCATGTTGCGCCACACAAAACACTCCTGATTACAGGGCCGTAAAATACATTGAAGCAACTGGAAGACCATTTTTTTACTACTGATTGCTATACGGAGAACACTGGAGGCAGCCGAGGAAAAGATAGATGTGGCTGTGTTAAATGTTCTTCCTTCTGTTATCTATAGCCTATGACAACAGTCTATAATCACTAGCTTTACAGTCAGAAGAATCCAGTGCAAACGGATTTATGAACTAGGAGTAGTAGTACTGGCGATCCAATTCATATTACGGTGTGCCCTTGCTGCTGTAACTGGGAGGCTGATTTCGTCGAGTATAGTGCCCAGCACGCTTCAGAAAGGTGGTGTGTAACTCTACGGTAAGGCACCAGCCATGTGCATTCTGTTCGTGGTTCCTCGCAGGAAATATCGTTTGTAATGGGCACACCAAGGCGTACACTGGGTTGCATATCAGTAGCAGACCTTCACTTCACCGATGAGTTCATTTCAGTTAGTAAAATATCCACGGACGCAGACTTTTGTAAGTTAATGCAGTTTGTCCAATGTTTTCTCAGTGAGTGTATTTTTTGGGCAGAACATGTAAAGAATTCAGCCTAAGTATAATGCCAGGAAAATAAAAAAGCAATTGCTTTTGAAGGAAAAGGCTCCAAATGATCAAAAATTGTTGTCGATAATGAAATGTTAGAACAAATTACAAATTTTAGCTATCTAGGATTTTCCGTTACGTATCAATATGACTGGGGTGCAGAGATGACGTATTCCGATCTCTCATCCACGTTCGACTCGGTGTCCAAAATGGTTGGAGCCGTTCTTTCTGCGAGAGGCGGAAGTTGTGTCTACTAAATTTTGCACCCTGTGCTCCTCAAGTCACCTACAGATATAATGATTTAATCTTACGCACAACAAGTAAGTATTCCTTATTTGCAATCCTTTCTATCTTATGGTCAGTACACACTGACACCACTTGTGCTATAATAAACTAACACATTCACATTCGTATTTCATACACGTTCTATGCGCAGTAGAACAAAATGCTGGTTTTGTAGTTTTTTTATTTTTTTTGCCATATCGCGATTTCTGAACGCCTTAACCATTTGAACTCATTTGACACAAGTTTTTCATTCTTATCATTGTTATTGATACTTAACTCTTGGATACCAAGGTATGTTATTTTAAAGTGTTTCTCATCACATTAAAAAATGAAGGTATACCGCTTTCATCGTTCAACACCGCTTAACACACCAGACGTAGTACCCATGAGCTATCAGATAGACATAGAATTCCAGTAGATCACTGTACACCGACCGCTGACCAGCCGAAGTATCAATTTTCCAACCAAGGAATGTCATCGATTTAACAGTGACGATTCAAGTAGTTCTAAGCAGGCGGAAGTTTATCTGCATTTTATGGTCAAGAGTATTTAAATACCAACTGATGTTGTTTCCAAAGACACCAGCAATGTAACAAATAACATGTAGGAGTTAAAATTTCTGAAACTTCAGGGAAAGTCATCCGTTAAATTCTGGTGTAACAAAGACGGAATTTAATATTCTTTCTTAAACTTAGTGCAAAGACATAATAAGATTTCCGGGCGTATCCATCTCACAGAGAATCGAAGCAATAATTCGCGGAACAGTTTTTTTTTATTAATTTCACAATCACTCCCTTATATTTGCACTGACACAGCTAAAATGACAACACAGAATTTCCATTCAAAAAATATCTTCACACATGAAGTACATCTCTCATTGAATGTAATGCTTAAACAGTATATCCATTTGGTTTATCAGCTGCAAAAGAGAGAAATACAAAAAAAAAGTAATAAAAAGTGGTCCTCTTATTCTGCAGACCAGTAACAACTTTGTCATCAAAGGAAACTCTAGCGCCATACTTTTTTTTTAAATATTTTCTCTCCCTTGCTACTACGTGGAACAAAATGTTCCTGCGTAAAAAAAAATTCCCTCCTAAAAGCAAATAAAATAGTCATATTAAAATAATCAGGTACGAGAGTTGGTATAATGTAACACATTGCTGAATCATCTGACGGCAGTAGGAACGCGTGCAGCTTCCATGGTCGTATTCTCAAAGTTACATTCGCCCTTTCTATCCAATCCAATTTTACTTTAACTTCAGAATTTCATTCTGAACAACTTCTCGCTAGGCCGCTGTGGAGAGTAGTTGCGAAATCTTGTAAATAGTAGTGAACGGCTAAAAGGTGTACTCGAAATTCACTTCTGTCAAGTTTTCTCCGGAATACAGAAGAGTACTAGGCAATTATAAGAGAGAACGTGGCCATTTTCAAAGCCATCTCCGCATTTCAGTGAAGTGGTTTATCCCAGTCGTCGTTAAAGTGCAGCTAAGCCAATAAGTCACATCGCTCGGTCGTTTGTGTTCTTCACAGGATACAGTTTTGAGAAGAGGTTATAAGATGAACATCAACCGATGTGAAGTAAGGGTAATGGAATATAATCGAATTAAATCAGCTAATGTTGATAGATTCAGATTATGAAACGAGACAGTTTTAAGGTCACACGGTACTTTTTCGGCTCCACACTGCGTGAAAATCAGCCCATGTTTCTTTCCTACACTATTTACTTTACATATGTTTTACAATTTTTTAGTTTATCATAGTTAACGCAGAACAGTTTCCAAACAATTTTCAGGCATTTTGAACAAATTAGGATGTATTGACGTTTATAAAAACAGTAACAGAAAAATTTATGTACAAAATTCACTAAAACGCTTTTTCAAATGCAGGTGTCACTTCACTCCATAAAACACGTATGAGGGAGAAAAAATTATCAGATATCTGAGATACCAGATCTATTCAGTTTCGCATATTATGTTTCCGCGTATTACGTACTTGTATATGAACCAGAAGAATGATTATATTTTATATTTCAAATTTTAGATTATTCTTCTAGTAAAAAAAACTTATTCCTCTATAATTTAGATGAAACTGCAATAAAGCTTAGTTCTACTAGATAGATATAGACACTTGCAGATTACGGAAAAAAATTGTGCAATGTTTTATAAACTTGAGGAGATATGTGTCGCTAAATTCTGAAAAATACAACTTCCGGATAACTGCAAACGAAGATATGAATTCTATTAAACTGTGCCCGAGAAAAATTGCTGAAGTGTAGTTTCCATTTTGCTACATTTCGTTGTCTTAAGAGGTTCCTCTTCTGGCTTCTTTTGAGACGAATAGCGAATCTTTGAACTTCTTGCACCGTAGCTCATCTCAGGCAATCAATAGAGACACTTTATGCCCCAATTTCTCAACACTTCCAATCTAAAATACTTGTAGCACGTAGGCAACAAACTTTCAGTAGGATGTACGCAAAACATTTTACCAAAGCAAAACTAAACAAGGGTAAAGATCATTATTTACAGATGTGGGAAACCAGCAGTGTTAACAACATGAACAGTATACCCCCAAGAGAACCGCTATAAGAAAAAATTTTCCTGTTGTTTGAGAAATACTAATAGTTTTCTATTTAGTATATAGCGGTCATACTTCATTCTAAACCCTATCAAGTGTACGTAAGTGCAACCAGGAACGACTAATATTTTAATAAATTTAATAAAGTTATAAAAATCATTATAAAGTTAAAAATCATGATTTTTAGTCATTCAAAAGTACTCTGTAACCACAAGCAGCCAATGAGTTTTGCTAATTGGGCTGCGAAATAACTACTGATGGCCAAGAGACAGAGGATATAAAACGCAGATTGGCAATTACAAGAAACGCGCTCCTGAAGAAGATAAATTTGTTAATATCGAATATAGACTTACGTGTTAGGAAGTTTTTTTCAGAAGGCGTTTGTCCAGAATGTAGCCTTGTGTGGGAGTGAAACATAGGGAATAAGTAGTTCAGACAAGATGACAATATAAGCTTTGAAATGTGATGAAATAGAAGAATGTTGAAGATTAGATGGGTAGATCAAATATCAAATGAGGTGGTTGGTCCTGAATAGAGCTGATGAAAAAAGAAATTAGTGGCACAAATTAACTAAAAGACGGGCTCGGTTTACAGGACAATTCTGAGTCATCAAAGAATCGTCGATTAGTAATGGGAGGAAGCGTGGGGGGTGAAAGTTGTAGGAGACCAGGTCTAAATTACAGTAAGCAGGTTCAAATGGATTTAGGTTTCAGTAGTTAAGCAGAGGTGTAGACACTTGCACGGACTAGACTAGCGTGAAGAACGGTCTTATACTGAAGACCATAAAAACAACAAGAACAACATCAGTCAAGCGGTTAGTGCGTTCTATGAAACGACCCTAGTAGCGTACGAGACGAAATGTCACATATTTAATGCGAAACTAAAAGTAGCTGAAAGAAGGACAAAACAAGTAGCTGAAAGAAGGAAAAAACACAATTTGTCATTCGAATCAACTGACTGGCAGATGTTTGATGTGAATAACTTGAGTCACTGAACGGCGCTGACACTGTACCGAAAGCCGAAGTACATTTTGCAATCTGAGAGACCCATTTTCTGGAATGAAGTTTCGGAAAACGCTCTCCTGAGCGTTTGTTTAGTTAATTCCAGAAGAATGACAGAAAGTATTCACTCAGACGGACTGGAATGTTTGGTTGCTGCTGATTGTTGTTTCCAGTACAGAACTTTGTGGTGTACGAAGTAATTTTTACTGTAGAGCAAAATGAACTGTGAACGTTTTGTCGCCTACAAGTTGGGACACCTACAACTTAAACCGCTGCAGGCGGGAGGTGTTGATTGAACGGTTATCACTGAAAACTGAAATGCACAACACGAGGCGGCTTATCGCCCGTCTGCTAACAGTTTACAGCTGCTTAGCACGTGCGCTGCGCCCTGTTTACATAATTCAGATGCCTCTGCGACTGATGTTTTTACCTGATGCCTCGTGCGCGCATTTTTCAGTTGTCTTCCGCGTATCTCACAACCCCAACAGACGCTTATAACGACTGTGCAGAGTGAAGTTATCGTCTTTAAAGTACACTAAGATGACAAACGTCATGAGATAGCGGTATGCACATTCACACACAAGGTATAAAGGCGCAGGGCACAAGATATAAAAGGGCGGTGCATTGGCGGAGCTGTCATTTGTACTCAGGTGATTCATGTGAAAAGGTTTCCGACGTGACTGTGGTTGCACGACGGGAATTAAAAAGACTTTGAACGCGGAATGGTAGTTGCAGTTACACGCATGGGGCATTTCATTTCGGAAATCGTTAGTGAATTCAATATTTCGAGAATACCACGACGGAGTGGCCGATGGCCTTCGCTTAACGACCGAGAGCAGCGGATTTGCGTAGAGTCGTCAGCGTTAACAGACAAGCAACACTACGTAAAATAACCGCAGAAATCAATGTGGGACGTACGGCGAACGTACCCGTTAGAACAGTCCGCCCAAACGTGGCGTTGGTAGTCCTGGCAGAAGACGACCGACGCGAGTACCTTGGTTAACACCACGGCATAGCATGCGGCGCCTCTCCTTGGCTCGTGACCATGTCAATTGGACCCCAGGCGACTGGAAAACCGTGTCGTGGTCACATGAATCCCGATTTCAGGTGGTAAGAGCTGATGGTACCGTTTGGGTATGGCACAGCCCACACAAAGATTTGGATTACAGTTGTTGCCCGAGGCACTGTGCATGCTGGTAACGGCTCCATACGAGTGTGGGCCGTGTTTTCGTGATATAGACTGGGTTCTCTGGCCCAAATGAAGCGATCATTGACAGGAAATCGATGTTCGGCTACTTGTAGGCCATTTGCAGCCATTCATGAACTTCATTTTCCCAAATAACGATGGAATTTTTGTGGATGACAGTGAGCAAAGTCACCGGATCACTATTAATCCCGATTGGTTTGAAGAACATTCTGGATAATTCTCGCGAACGGTCTGGCCACCCGGATCATCCGAAATGAAACTCACCGAACATTCATACGATATAATCGAGAAGTCAGTTCGTGCACACAATCCGGCACCGGCAACACTTTCGCAGTTATGGACGGCTATAAAGGAAGCAGGCCCAGTATTTCTGCAGGGGACTTCCAACGACTTGTTGAGTCCATGGCATATCGCGCTGCTGCACTAGTCCGGGTACAAGGAGGTCCGACACGATACTGGTATCCCACGACTTTTGTCACCACAGTGTAATGTGCGCAACTTATATCCCCCTTATCAGTATGGGGATCTGGTAAATTTTGCCCGTTTTTATAACGTTATCCAATATTTGTTACTGCTAAACCGGCTGAAGTTCGCAGCATTATTCTAAAAAAGAATTTTGCAATCTTAATGAATTTCAACGGTAATCTTTTGGCCGGCCGTAGTGGCCGAGTATTTCTAGGCGCTACAGTCTGCGACCGCTACGGTCGCAAGTTCGAATCCTGCCTCGTGCATGGATGTGTGTGATGTCCTTAGTTATTTAAGTTTAAGTAGTTCTAAGTTCTAGGGGACTGATGACCTCTGAAGTTAATAAGTCCCATAGTGCTCAGAGCCATTTTGAAGTAATCTTTTGGAGGAGATGTGATACCCTTTATACAAGACGAGGAAGCTAAAACAGGCTTCGTATGTGTACAAAGCGAGTAATATGTTGAGACGTTGTTTTCGTTAATTATAGTGGACACTGTGGCGAATTTTCCGACGTACGCAATTAATTTTCAACGTTTACAGCTTTTGAATTGGGAAGCCGATTTTTTTAATGGAACATCAACTTAACTGTGATATTTGAAGGAGCCTTCGATTAGGACTTCAAGTATGTTCTGACGTCCTGAGAAGAGGTCCCATAATAGTCGTAAGTAACACGCTGTCTCATACGTCGCTATCTTTTTAAACGTTAAAGCCGCTAATTCACACTCAAGTAGCTCCTCAGCTGAAGTGGCTCCTCAGCTGGTCTCACGAGGCTGGGTGCACCCTCTTACAGTCCTCCCACAGGGCGGCTACTCAAACATGGAGAAAAAGAAGATCCTGAGACTGTCAGGTATGGGGAGGAAGATGATGTCATAAGAAGCTCCTGAGAAATTAACGGTGAACGAGGGAAGGATGGGGTTTGTGCACCGCAAAATAACGACTTTTCTTTCCTCTTAGCTGTAGTTTAACCACATTTTTTCAAGATGATAATTTATACGGACTAACATTCATATGCTAAATGCACTCTGAAATATTAAGTACTTCAAAATTTGTCATTTATGAAGCTCAATAAAAATAAATTCCAGTATTAGTTTAAAAATACAGACTTCCCTGGGATTTTACTAAATTCCTGAGATTTCCCTGATTTTTCCGGGTTAAACGTAATTCCCTGAGAATTCCCGGCTACCCTGTCCCACCAAGGAAAAAGCACTCCCAGTCCCAGGACTGAACCTGTGTCCTCTGCATGACAGTCGGACTCGCCGCCCACTCAACTCCAGAGGCAGGCTGATCCTGATATTTACGAGTTTATGGGAGATCAAAATTAAACAACTGCAGTTGGGGCTTACGAGCAACTTTTCTTCTACAGTGATCCAGGCACTGAGAACCCGACGCGTTATAAACTGTCGGAATAATCATTGCTGATTTTCAATATTACTGGCTTTGTTCGGTACACAGTAACCAATAAATAGAAATCCATTTTATTAACAGCAGTGAAACTACTTAGAGAAAAGACTCTTAGTTTTCTCAGACTAGGGAACAAATTACACCGTTTAAAAATATCCTCTGAAAAGAATGTCACAAATGTATTTGGTTGAAAACGTTTATGAGTGTTTGGCACGATCATGGTTTTACTGTACAATGTATAATGTTTCAAAGAGTTGTCCCTAATATGTCCACGACTAAATGACAGCGCACTACAAAGAATGACACAATTGTCTTTGTACGTACATGATCTGAAAATGGCAATTTAACCGGCCGAGACTAATTGTCTACATACGTATTTAGTGCAATATGGGCAAATAAACTCCTCTATGAAAAAGATTATGTTATACACATTTATTTACGACTTAAGTAATCGCTGTAACAAGACAAACTGCTAGTAGGCAAGCGTAAGCTTTGGTACGCATCATTCAGTTCATGCACAGAGTTTAAGTTATCAAATGTGCACCCACATTGATAAAAAAGAACGCAGTGTGACGTGAATTCGGTACGATTTATTAGATTAAGTGACGTATTTTTGACATGTTGAGTGGATTCATGCTTAAACAGCTTTTAGAAAAGTCCTACGTTCTTCTCCTCCCTCTGTTAGAAAACTACCATGATAGGTCTTTTTTTTTTAAATAGAAAATTGCATTTACCAAGTAATGATCCTAGCTCCTATCGAAGCCGTCCCGTTGGTTATCTATGCATAGTTGCCAACGTTTCTGGAGGTCTTGCAAGCAAGCAGGGAAATTTTCAACTGCGACGCTTATAAGCTCACTTGTTACAGCCCGTTGGAGGTCTGCGATATATTGATCTAACTTTTCTTTCAGTTACCTTTCCACACGCAGAAACAAGAAAAATTCGCAAGGAGAGAGGTCGGGCGAATATGATGGATGTGAGATGGCAATAACAGAATATCTGGCCAGATACGTGGCAACAATATGGGTCCTTGCATTGTCATGCAGTAAGAACCAGTCCTGAGAACGCACAAATCAGGGCGGCGACGTCGAATTTATTGTCGCAAACGTTTCAAGACTTCGATATAAAGAGCTTGGTTTATTGTTTGACCAGGAGGCACATACTATGGTGACTAATCCTTTACTGTCCAAGAATGCGATCAACGTTATCTTTCTTCTCGATGGTTGTTGTTCGACTTTCTTTGAGGCTGGGGATCCAGGACTCCGTCATTCGGCACTTTGATGCTTCGTGTAAAGGTCTTACTGGTAGCACCAACTTTCATCCCCAGCAATAATATTTGACAGAAACGTGGCATCACGTCTGACTCTATCCAATAGTTCAGCAGAAATTCTTCGTCTTTCCTCTTTCTGTTTGTCTGTTAGTGTTTGAGGGTTGAGCTTTGCATCAAGTTTCCGTTTCCTTATATCTTCGCGTAAAATCTTATGGCACATCACGATTCAAATTAAGTTCTTCTGTCATCGCACACATAATTACATGACGGTCTCCTTGCAATAACTGCCTTACACGCTCCACCTTAGCACCGGTATGTGTTGTGGCCGGGCTACCATCTCTGGGATGGTCTTGCACTGAGTCTCTACCTTCAGGAAACCTTTGCGCCACTCGAAAACGCGACTTCTTGAGAATGCCTCGCCCGCATATATATGCTTGCTTAATAACTGTCGACATTTCGTTAGCAGAACTTGATATTCGCTCTTTGCTCACAATCAGCATCCATTGTGTCACCGTAACTAATGCGCCAAGAACAAACACAGTGTGCTGCTAAGGGAACTGCTGCCACCTAGTGAATTTGCGCGGAAAAATGGCCAAGGTCATTTAATGGACGGACACATGCCACGTAACATAAAAACAACATTGGTTCCTCTGTGGTACTGCAAACTCACAAATAATAATAATAGTAATAATAAAAACATATCCTGGAACTTTTCTGACCGAGGGAGTATGTACGTGAACAGCAATCCAGTACTATCGACGTCCAGGGGTTGGAAACCTTCTTTTGCTCGGTAAAACAACTGCTGGGCTGCTCTCAGGATTGAAAACTCGAGAGTGAAAAAGTTTTCTCGCGTAATCTCCTCGTTTCTGTTTTTCTCATCACCACTGCCGCCAGTCATTGCTCTCGCTGCCAGTAATCGCCAGTCGTCATCTTTGCTACCAGCGAGCCATCGTCTTCGCCCTCGTTTTCATGCCACCAAATCCTCTAATCCTCTTTTTCACATGTATTTGCTGCACAGACTTCTTGCCATAACTTTAACTTTCACCCCCCCATGTATCCCTGCTCCCACCACTTGGCCCATCACGACCCTCGCAGTCACATAACCCACTCCTCCCATCCCCAACTCACTCCGAGATCACAGTGAGGGAAGGAGCCAAAAACCCTCCGAATTCACTTCCGCTCTGTCCTCACATTCCTCATGCGTGTCTTCTCCGATGATCCATCTATCATAGTCGTCTCCTTCTGAATGGAACACGCACATATAACTAAAAACACAAAGCAGAACCTTCCCGATCTAAAGTCCAAACTTACTGTTGTCAGAACTGCTAAATCTACAACGACCATTCAACTGCTGATTGTAAAACCTCACCCACATGCCTCACTGCGAAGCCAACTACCTGTATTACGGACATTGTCCTAACCTTCAGTCCCTGCACCTCTGGAACACATGCAAAGAATCCCACGCCGCCAAACCTGGACTGACCGCCCAATATGCTCCATCGACACATCACTTCAACCAGAAAGCTCGCTGTGTCCTGCTCCCCGAACTGAAGAAATCAGCCACTTCATTACCATTGTCCTTCATAAATATCCATCCATTTGAGCGTTCACATATTTCCCACCAAGTCTCCCAGCTACCCAGTCCACGTTCCATTTAAATGCCCCTGCCACGTCCTCCCAAATCCAGTCCCACTTTCTATTTTCACGACTACACATCGTCGGATACTATTTTCCCACTCAACCTTGTGCAACAAATCCACACTATTCATTCCCACACCTCCCGGAATCACGACCGTCGGAAACCGCAACTAACAACCTCTTCTTTACGTCTGTAACTCCAATTCAGTTAACTCTCCTCATCCTCCTCTCTCCTCAACTATCCATTTTCTGGAGCTTGTCGTCAAGCAAGAAGAGACACCAGCATCACCTTCCCCAACTTATCGCCTCTGGGCAATTCGACACATAACGTCAATTACACAACATTAGCATCAGCCTGTTCTTAGTATCATATTTTTCTCATCTTTTTATGTTTTTAAAACCACATTTACATTTTACAAGCTGTTGGCTCTGAGCGCTATGGGACTTAACATCTGAGGTCATCAATCCCCTAGAACTTAGAACTAATTAAACCTAACTAACCTAAGGACATCACACACATCCATGCCCGAGGCAGGATTCGAACCTGCGACGTAGCGGTCGCGCGGTTCCAGACTGAAGCGCCTAGAACCGCTCGGTCACAGCAGCCGGCCAAGCTGTAGCCAGAAGAGCAGCAACATAGCTCCTGCCAGTCCGCCCAGGGTACAGGAATGAAATGACAATAAAAAAGAAAAAAGGTCATTATTATCATTATTATTATTATTATTATTATTATTACGAGGCGTGTTTTTTTAAGTAAGTACCGTTTTGAAATTAAAAAAGACGTGCTAAGATATCTCAAAAATTTAATTTTTACATGAAAGCCTGTACAGGGTTATTACAAATGATTGAAGCGATTTCATAGCTCTACAATAACTTTATTATTTGAGATATTTTCACAATGCTTTGCACACACATACAAAAACTCAAAAAGATTTTTTAGGCATTCACAAATGTTCGATTGTGCCCCTTTAGTGATTCGGCAGACATCAAGCCGATAATCAAGTTCTTCCCACACTCGGCGCAGCGTGTCCCCATCAATGAGTTCGAAAGCATCTTTGATGCGAGCTCGCAGTTCTGGCACGTTTCTTGGTAGAGGAGGTTTAAACACTGAATCTTTCACATAACCTCACAGAAAGAAATCGCATGGGGTTAAGTCGGGAGAGCGTGGAGGCCATGACATGAATTGTTGATCATGATCTCCACCACGACCGATCCATCGGTTTTCCAATCTCCTGTTTAAGAAATGCTTCTGCTTTAGCCTTTTCCGTAAGATTTTCCAAACCGTCGGCTGTGGTACGTTTAGCTCCCTGCTTGCTTTATTCGTCGACTTCCGCGGCTACGCGTGAAACTTGCCCGCACGCGTTCAACCGTTTCTTCGCTCACTGCAGGCCGACCCGTTGATTTCCCCTTACAGAGGCATCCAGAAGCTTTAAACCGCGCATGCCATCGCCGAATGGAGTTAGCAGTTGGTAGATCTTTGTTGAACTTCGTCCTGAAGTGTCGTTGCACTGTTATGACTGACTGATGTGAGTGCATTTCAAGCACGACATACGCTTTCTCGGCTCCTGTCGCCATTTTGTCTCACTGCGCTCTCGAGCGCTCTGGCGGCAAAAACCTGAAGTGCGGCTTCAGCCGAACAAAACTTTGAGTTTTTCTACGTATCTGTAGTGTGTCATGACCATATGTCAATGAATGGAGCTACAGTGAATTTATGAAATCGCTTCAATCATTTGTAATAGCCCTGTACCTTAATCTACGCACTGACGCCATTACAGTCTGATTCTTCCTTGTTTACGTTGTGTACTGAGTGTTTAAAATGCCTCCGATAATCGTGAGTCCCGCCGACTGTTAAGTACGGGCTGTTATAAGATTTCTTAGTGCTAAAGGCCTAAAAGCGATCGATATTCATCGTGAGATCTGTGAAGTTTAGGGAGAAAACATTATGAGTGATGGAATGGTAAGAAAGTGGGTGAGAGCATTTAAGGATGACCGCACAAATGTGCATGATGAAGAACGGAGTGGGTGTACTTCGGTCGTTAATGAGAGTTTGGTGCTGGAAGTGGACAATAAGGCGAGAGAAAAAAGGCGCTTTACGATTTCCTCCTTGCGGGACGACTTTCCTAATATTTATCGTAGTGTTTTGTATGGCATGGGATGACTTTCCTAATGTTTCTCGTAGTGTTTTGTATGGCATTGTGACCGATCTTGAATTACCGAAAATTGTGCGCACATTGGGTACCGAAAATGTTGACGGATGTGCACAAAACCAAACGTTTAGACTGTGCATTGACTTTCCTTGAGCAGTACCACAACAACGGTGATGATTTCTTAAGCCAGACTGTTACGGGCGATGAAACATGGGTGGCCTACGTCACACCAGAATCAAAGCAACAGTCCATGGAAGTTGAGCAAGGGCATCGTTTTGCTTCAAGACAATGCCCGTCCGCATGCAGCGAATCAGACCAAAGATCTCATCACATCTTTTCGATGGGAAACTCTAGATCATCCTCCGTACAGGCCCGGTCTTGCGCCCTGTGACTACCATATGTTCCTGCACTTGAAGAAACACCTGGGCGGTCAGCGTCTTCAAGACCACGACGAAGTCAAAACAGCGGTGATGCAGTGGTTAACAAGTCAGGCGGCAGAGTTCTATGAGGAGGGTATTCAAAAAGTGGTACAACGTTATGACAAGTGCCTCAATACTGACGGAAATTATGTAGAAAAGTAGATTAAGGTACAGGCTTTCACGTAAAAATAAAATTATTGAGATATCTTAGCACGTCTTTTTTTAATTTCAAAACGGTACTTACTTAAAAAACACGCCTCGTATTATTATATGCATGAAATATGTAAATCTCCTAAAAGAGGAATAACAATGCAATTACACACTTCATAGTAAGGTACGATGTGATATAACTTAATTTCTTTCCCAGAACAGAAAGTATTACTATAATTTAACTAATCTTTTAGGAATATGTTGTTACGTAAATATTAGTAAGGGGCCACCATGTTCACAGACAACTGGTCGGGGGAGAGTGGCTCTCCTGCGTCCTGGCATACAGAGGCAGATAAACGAGTGCTTTGAGCGGGAGGGCTTATCTCCGACCTCGCAGGGGCTAACGGCGGCTTACGGCGGAGGAGGCGCTGCACTGTGGCGAACCTATGCCCTTAATGCCACCGAACAATGTGTCACTTGTCATCGGCCCAACCCGTCCCGAAAGAAATTAATCGACTCTTCCAGTCACACTGATACTCGATGCAAATACCGTATATGTAGTTTGGCAACATAAAGTGATAAAGAAAAAAATAAGATAGTAAAATAATATATAGGGTGTACTACAAAAAAGTAATAAAAACTACAAATTTTTGAGTCACACTGGTGGTCACGCTATTACTGATGTTTTACTGTTGAGGTTCATAATGTCCTCGACCGGCAGCAATGCAGCGTCTGGAACTCTGCAAAACAGATCGACTCTCCCGTCTTGTAGTTGCCATCGGAATGGATCTACAGGCAGTCATAACCGCCTCTCTCACGTCATCCAACGTACGTGGCTTCTTGGTGAATCCTGAGTTCTCCACAGAAAGAAGTTTAATGGCGTTAGATCCGAAGATCTGGGTGGAACACTTCCCAACAAATGTTTCATCCAGCACATTACGGTGGTAATATGACGGTGCACCGTCTTGTTGAAAAAAAAAAAAATGTTATCTCGGTGCAGATTAAGAACAGTTGGTACAATTCGTTCCTGCGCATGGTTTAAGATCCTTGACACCTGTCGCTGTTCCTTTTCAAAACAAATGGCCCTGCAAGTCCTCTGACATATTTGTACATACCGCACCACACTGATAATCCAGGGCTATCAACAATTCGTTATTCTGTATCATGGGGATTCGCTCCTGCACAGTGCACACAGTAATGACGATTGATGGTTCCATTCAAATTAAACGGCGCCTCATCACACGAAACAATGACATCAGTCAACTGTTCAGTATCGCAAATATGGTCACAAAATTCGAGGCGCGTATTAGGATCGTGCACATTCATCGCGTGAAGCAACTTGTGAATGTAGGGTTTCCAATTTGCTTACTTTAAAATGCGCTGAACACTTTATTTGCTTACACCTCATTCATGCGCAGCTTGCCGTATGGAGTACTTTGGGGGATATTGTGGAAGTTTTTAGCACTGAATCTACCGCTCTTTCGACCGCTGTTTTTTTTCTTCGTGCTACACCGTCCCTTTATCAGATCAAGCACACTTCCTACCCTCTCAAATCTGTCGCGTTATTTCGTTCATGTTACACGTGACGGTGGAGCAGTATCAAATTCTGGCCGCCATTGTCTCTGCACTTCGTTCATCTTTCCACATTTCCACTGACTTCTAAACCCCGCGTTCTTTTCTCGAAGGACAAGTTTGCACCAGTCTTGTTATTTACGTACAGTTACTGTCTACTGTAAATACGTGTGACGTCAATACGCAATAACTTCCACAGACGGCAGGTGGCAGCACTGGAAGTGGACGGTGTATAAAGCGTGTCAGGAAAAGCCGGAAAACAGTGTAGAAAATGCGGGAACGGAGCGATTTATCTATCGTTCGAAAGAGCATTATCACTGACTTTCGGGGCAAGGATGGAAGTATTTCCCAAACGGCTAAGTTTGTAAACTGTTCGCGTGCCGCCGTGGTTAAAGTATACCGTTTATTGAAAAATCACGCTGTCCAAAACCGGCACCGAGGCAACTATGCCGCACTGGGGAGCCATAGAGGTGAACGATGGCTGCGGAGACGTGTACGGGTGAATTAAGGTGCCAACTTTTGAGAAACTGACCGCTCAAATGAACGAAGGGGTTACCAACGGTGTTCTCTCAACGACCGTTCAGCGAACTTTGCTGCGTATGGGCCTATGCATCATGCGCCTGGTTCATGCACCGATCATCAGCGTCGAAGAATGGAATTTACACACCAGTACCGCAACTGGACGTCCACTGAAAGGCGACATGTGGCCTCTTCAGATGAATCACGTTTTATGCTCCATCGGATAGACGGCCGTTGCCGCGTATGGCGTGAAACGTCTGAAATCGTCGGAAGGGTCCAGGCCAGAGCGTTATGGTCTGTGGAATGTCTTCTTGGTATTTCCTGGGTGATATTGTTGTTCTGGACAGGAGAACGGATCATCATATGTATGGATCTATCCTTCGGAACCATATCCAGGCCCATATGCAGTTTGTTTTCCCTCGGCATGATGCCATCTACCAGCAAGACAATGCAATGTTTAACACAGATTGTAATGTACGTGCATGGTTCGAAAAGCAACAAGATGAGTTTACCGTACTCCCCTGGGCGCCCGACTTGCCGGGTTTAAACCCCAACGGGAATGTGTGGAACCACCTCGATCGGGCTGTACGCACAGTGGGTCCTCAACAGAGAAACAGCCCAACTGAGCACGGCACTGGAGTCAGCATGGCTCCACATCCCTGTCGGTACCTTCCAGAACTTCACCGGCAGTCTTCCTGCACGCCTCGTAGCGGTCCGTGCTGCAGAAGGTGGTTGCCAGCTTTTCACATGTGGTCACATTGATTTGACTGGACAGTGCGTAATCACAACTTGATCGGGGTATTATTAATACCTCCTCAATTATTTATGTTCAAACAGTGTAAACCTCTTTGTGGGACACCCTTATACGAGAAAGAGCGGAATATCAGGGTTTCGCATGTCAGTGTCGATGATGACGACAGATGCGAAGCTCAAGCTCGCTTTGGAGAAGTAAATTGTGGAAACATCCCGAGGTTTGTCTTAAGCAATTTAGTGAAATCACGGAAAATCTAAATCTGCATGGCCAGAGGGGGATTTAAAACGTCTTCCGGGATACAAGCCTCTTGCCTTACCAGTGCTCTACCTTCGCTGGGTTATCATGCTTCTTCAATTTTTTCCTTGCTGTAATTAGCGTACTCCCGAAAGGATTTAAGAATAATGTGTCTGAAATATAAGAATCGGCCACTGGTAGGCATAACGTGTACATATATCCACACCAAATCGTTCTTAAACAAATACCAAATAGATATTCATACTCTATAACGTATAAGACTTTTTACACTTTTAATAGAAAAGGCATTGGTTAGTAAGGAGTATCTTGCACATTAGCTCCTCTCCACTTCACGTGGAGACAATAGTCCTCCCTTCGTAGCCGATGCCCATTTATACAATGACGGAAAATATAGCAGCACCAAGGGGCTGTGCGATATAAACGAAAGATGATGTCTACACCAATTTCGAGCCAGTCGCATAGGATTGGCACTGGTAGCACCATTATGAGGATGCAAATCAGGTTTGCTTTAAATACGCGCTGTAACGGTGGTGAGTGTTAGTTACCGTTGAAATTGGACGTGGTGAGCTCATGTTAGCCAAGAATGCCTTTAGGCGACATAGACGTCATTTTCAACACCTCACAGACTTGGAACGAGGTCGTGTAATAAGGCTACGAGAAGCTGGATGTTCCTACGGTGATACTGCAGAAAGACCTGGCCGAAATGTAGCCACTGTACGTGACTGCTGGCAGCGGTGGCCACGAGAATGTACGCTCGCAAGAAGACCGGGCTCCAGACGGCCACGTGGCACTACTGATAGAGAAGACCGTCGTGATCGACGTATGGCTCCACCGCATCGTACTGCATCTGCAGCAGTAATTTCAGCAGAAGTTGGCACAACAGTGACATAAAGAACTGTTAAAAATTAGTTCCTTTAAGGACAGCTCCGAGTCAGGCGCCCTCCGCTGACCCCAAACCACTGCCATTTGCGACTTCGGTGGAGTCAAACGAGAGCTTATTAGAGGGCAGGGTAAGGTTTGTTGTGTTTTCTGATGAAAGCTGGTTCCGCCTCGGTGTCAATGATGGTCGTGTGTTGGTTAGGAGGAGGCCAGTTGAGAGCCTCCAACCAAGCTGTCTGCGTGCTAGACACACTGGACATACATCTGGAG